>NC_072425.2:67402500-68652500 GCF_028878055.3 Symphalangus syndactylus | reverse complement strand
GAGCAGGTTGAATGAAAGATAAATGGGAGAACAAACAAACATGAAGCCTGTTATGGCTTTATATGAATAGTGTTCCCCCAAAAGGGACACAGTTGAAATCCTAACCTCCAGTATCTTTAAGTGTGAACTTATTTGGGAATACGGTGTTGCAAATGTAGTTAGTTAATTCAAAATGAGGTCAGGCCAGGCGTGGTGGGTCACACCTGTAATCCCAACACTTTGGGAGGCTGAGACGGGCAGATCACTTGAGCCCAGGATTTTGAGACAAGCCTGGGCAACATGGCGAGACCCCCATCTCTACTAAAAATATACAAAAAATTAGCTGAGTGTGGTGGTGTGCACCTGTAGTCCCAGCTCCTTGGGAGGCTGAAGTAGGAAGATCACTTTTTGAGGAGGCAGAGGCTGCAGTGAACCACGATCGCACCAAATAAATAAAATAAATAAAGTGAAGTCATAGTAATGTAGGGTGGGTCCTTAATCTGACTGGTGTCCTTATAAGAAGACAGAACTTTGGACACAATCACACAGGAGAATGCCATGTGAAAATAGACACTGAGGGAAGATGGTCACAGAGGTTGGAATGATGCGGCCACAATTCAAGGCTCTCCTGAGACTACTAGAAGTTAGAAGAGAAAGATTCCTCCTCTAGAGGCTTGGTGGGGTGTTGGGGGATGACCCCTATCACCACTTTGATTTTGGGTTTCCAGCTTCCAGAACTGTGAGAGAATAATTTCTGCTGTTTTAGCCACCAAGTTGGTTTTACTTTCTTACTGCAGCCCTAAAAACACTGATACAAGACCTATTAAAAACTCTGCCTGAATAAAGGGAAAAATCACCATTCAGAGGATTCAAAAGAAAAACATACTCAAAAAGAAATTTGATGAAGGATACACATAAAAATTTCGGTAAATTTTTTAGCATCCTCTATAAAACGTGAGCAAATTTGGATTATATTGTAAGGGGAAAAAAAGACTTGGTAAAAATGAGATGAATTAGATTTGGAAAAATTTAAAAATAATCCAAATTACAGCATCTTAAGTAAAAGAGCAAGGGGAATATGGGAACTGTTCATAATGTCTTTATGATTTTTCTGTAAATCTAAGGCTATTATAAAATAATACAAAGTGTTTTTTTTTTTTTTTTTTTAAGAAAAACGGGAGAATGGTCAAAACAAAATTCAACATTACATTAACTCCTGGTAAGAAGTATGGGGCATGGAATTGGTGAGAAGCATACCTTCGAAAGTATTGGTAGTGTTCAGCTCGTAAGATGGATGTTAAATTATGAGTATTTATTATGTTCAATAATGTGTCTGCTTATTACATTATTTTATGTGTTAAATATTATGTAATAAAAACTTTAAAATAGTGTCAGAATAAAAACACATGATTGAGTAAAGACTAGATCTGATCCTGTAGAAGAAAAACTTTAATACTTTCCTGTGAAGAAATGAATATAAGAAGAAAAGATGTGAAAGACCTTACATACAGAAAATGAAGAGCTCGACCCTAGAATGAATGTAATAGTAGAAAAACGATTTTTCCTGTATTGAAGGAAGAGCTATGTATTGAACAAGCTCACTCCAGGCAAAACTAATTAAGGGAATTATTTCTAAATGCAGACCAGAAAATTTTTTTGAGGTACAGAGATAAAGACAAAATACCTCACCAGCATTCAGGCAGAATAAAAAAAGTGTTTCTAACAAAGAATTAATAATCAATTTACCAGAAACTCCTTTTCTGTAAGGTTAAATTCCAGAAAATAATAGAACAACACCTGGTGTTCTAGGAGAAATGCTATGACCCAATAATTTTATAATAAAAAAATACCATTCTTACAAGAAGGTAACAAAAAGACATTCTCAGACATGAAGCAGCCCAGGAAATAGGCTACCCACATACTCAACTCAGAAAAAAAATTTTAACTTTATATTCCAATCAACTGAGATGAAGCAACACCAAGTGCTTCGAAAACTGGGAAGTCAGAATATTCAAGGGCTGAGTAATATTCATATTTTAAATTTCTGAATAGTATTATAAAGCTGTTAAAGAAGACATGCAAAAACAAAGAATTATTTCAAGAAAAATATGTGTAAAATAATTTTACAACAATTTTCTGGATCTTAAAATACAGGATCTGGACGTTAAATGTAGATAAATACAGATATAGATTGAAATATATATTTTCTATATAATTATCTCTCCATATTAGACATAATCCATATAATTCTATCTCTATATGCATATTATCTATGTAATTATTATCAAAATAGATATCTCTATATCTATTTGTAGATAGATGAAATTATATCTATCTATATCTATAGCTCAAAGACTCCTAGTAAGATTCTCTAACAACCACTATTGATAAGAATCTTTCTTATCCCTCCTTAGTGTTACTGGCAACCGAACCTACGATACCATCAGAAATAATCTTATTATGCTCCATTCCTGGCATCAGTCACTATAAGAAGCCCAAGACTTTGAGGTCATCTTTCTTTACTGGGACTCTAATATTCACATAGCTTTGTGCATTTCTTACACTGATCTAATCTCCTACTCTTTTCTTTATTTTAATCGTATTTATTTATTTTATTTTACTTTAAGTTCTGGGATACATGTGCAGAACATGCAGGTTTGTTACATAGATATACATGTGCCATGGTGGTTTGCTGCACCTATCAACCTGTCATCTACGTTAGGTATTTTTTCCTAATGCTCTCCCTCCCCTTGCCTCTCACATCCCAACAGGCCCCAGTGTGTCATGTTCCCCTCCCTGTGCCCATATGTTATCAGTGTTCAACTCCCACTTGTGAGTGAGAACATGCGGTGTTTGGTTTTCCATTTCTGTGTTAGTTTGCTGAGAATGATAGTTTCCAGCTTCATCCATGCCCTGCAAAGGACATGAACTCATTATTTTATGGCTGCATAGCATTCCATGGTGTATATGTGCTACATTTTATTTATCCAGTCTAACACTGATGGATATTTGGGTTGGTTCCAAGTCTTTGCTATTGTGAACAGTGCTGCAATAAACGTATGTGTGCATGGGTCTTTATAGTAGAATAATGTATAATCCTTTGGGTATATACCCAGTAATGGGATTACTGGGTCAAATGGTATTTTTAGTTCTAGATCCTTGAGGAATCACCACACTCTCTTCCACAATGGTTGAACTAATTTACACTCCTGACAATAGTGTAAAAGTGTTTCTATTTCTCTACATTATCTCCAGCATCTGTTGTTTCCTTTTTAACGATCACCATTCTAATTGGCGTGAGATGGTATCTCATTGTGGTTTTAATTTGCACCAGTGATGATGAGCTTTTTTTCATGTTTGTTGGCCACATAAATGTCTTCTTTTGAGAATTGTCTGTTCATATCCTTTGCCCACTTTTTGATGTGGTTGTTTTTTTCTTGAAATTTGTTTAAGTTCCTTGTAGGTTCAGTATATTAGCCCTTTGTCAGGTGTATAGATTGCAAAAATTTTCTCTCATTCTGTAGGTTGCCTGTTCACTCTGAGGGTAGTTTCTTTTGCTGTGCAGAAGCTCTTGAGTTTAATTAGATCCCATTTGTCAATTTTGGCTTTTGTTGCCATTGCTTTGGGTGTTTTAGTCATGAAGTCCTTGCCCATGCCTATGTCCTGAATGGTATTGCCTAGGTTTTCTTCCAGGGTTTTTAATGGTTTTAGGTCTTAAGTTTAAGTCTTTAATCCATCTTGAGTTAATTTTTATATAAGGTGTAAGGAAAGGGTACAGTTTCAGTTTTCTGCATATGGCTAGCCAGGTTTCCCAGCACCATTTATTAAATAGGGAATTCTTTCCCAATTGCTTGTTTTTGTCAGGCTTGTCAACGATCAGATGGTTGTAGATGTGTGGCGTTATTTCTGAGGCCTCTCTTCTGTTCTGTTGGTCTACATATCTGCTTTGGTACCAGTACCATTCTGTTTTGGTTACTGTACCTTGTAGTATAGTTTGAAGTCAGGTAGAATGATGCCTCCAGCTTTGTTCTTTTTGGTTAGGATTCTCTTGGCTATACAGGTTCTTTTTTGGTTCCATATGAAATTTGAAGTAGTTTCTTCTAATTCTGTGAAGAAAGCCAATGGTAGCTTGATGGGACTAGCATTGAATCTGTAAATTACTTTGGGCAGTATGGCCATTTCCATGATATTGAGTCTCCCTATCCATGAGCATGGAATGTTTTTCCATTTGTTTTTGTCCTCTCTTGTTTTCATGAGCAGTGGTTTGTAGTTCTCCTTGAAGAGGTCCTTCACATTCTTTGTAAGTTGTATTCCTAGGTATTTCATTCTCTTGTAGCAATTGTGAATGGGAGTTCCCTCATGATTTGGCTCTCTGTTTGTCTGCTATTGGTTATATAGGAATACTTGTGATTTTTGCACATTGATTTTGTATCCTGAGACTTTGCTGAAGTTGCTTATCAGATTAAAGAGTTTTGGGGCTGAGATAATGGGGTTTTCTAAATATACAATCATGTCATCTGCAAAGAGAGACAATATGACTTCCTCTCTTCCTATTTGAATACTCTTTATATCTTTCTCTTGCCTGATTGCCCTGGCCAGAACTTCCAATACTATGCTGAATATGAGTGGTGAGAGAGGGCATCCTTGTCTTGTACTGGTTTTCAAAGGGAATGCTTCCAGCTTTTGCTCATTCAGTATGATATTGGCTGTGGGTTTGTCATACATAGCTCTCATTATTTTGAGATATGTTCCATCAATACCTAGTTTATTGAGTGTTTTTAATATGAAGGGGTATTGAATTTTATCAAAGGCCTTTTCTGAATCTATTGAGATAATCATGTGGTTTTTGTTATTGGTTCTGTTTATGTGATAGATTACATTTATTGATTCGCGAATGTTGAACCAGCCTTGCATCCCAGGGATGAAGCTGACTTGATCATGGTGGATAAGCTTTTTGATGTGCTGCTGGATTCAGTTTGCTAGTATTTTATTGAGGATTTTTGTATTGATGTTCATCAGAGATATTGGCCTGAGATTTTCTTTGTTTGTTGTGTCTCTGTCAGGTTTTGGTATCAGGATGATGCTGGCCTCATAAAATGAGTTAGGGATGGGTCCCTCTTTTTCTGTTGTTTGGAATACTTCCAGAAGGAATTATTCCCTTGTACCTCTGGTAGAATTTGGCTGTGAATCCATCTGGTCCTGGGCTTTTGTTGTTGGTAGGCTATTAATTACTGCCTCTATTTCAGAACCTGTTATTGGTCTATTCAGGGATTTGACTTCTTCCTAGTTTAGTCTTGGGAGAGTGTATACGTCCAGGAATTTATCCATTTCTTCTAGATTTTCTAGTTTGTTTGTGTGGAGACATCTATAGTATTCTCTGATGGTAGTTTGCATTTCTGTGAGATCAGTGGTGATCTCTCCTTTATTATTTTTTATTGTGTCTATTTGATTCTTCTCCCTTTTCTTCTTTATCGGTCTGGCTAGCTGTCTATTTATTTTGTTGATCTTTTCAAAAAACCAGCTCCTGAACTCATTGAATTTTTTGAAGGGTTTTTCATGTCTTTATCTCCTTCAGTTCTGCTCTAATCTTAGTTGTCTCTTATCTTCTGCTAGCTTTTGATTTTGTCTGCTCTTGCTTCTCTAGTTATTTTAACTGTGATGTTAGGGTGTCAATTTTAGATCTTTCCTGCTTTCTCTTGTGAGCATTTAGTACTATAAATTTCCCTCTAAACACTGCTTTAGCTGTGTCCCAGAGATTCTGGTACATTGTGTCTTTGTTCCTCTTGGTTTCAAAGAACTTCTTTATTTCTGGCTTAATTACATTTTTTTTTACCCAGTAGTCACTGAGGAGCAGGTTGTTGAGTTTCCATATGGTTGTGTAGTTTTGAGTGAGTTTCTTAATCCTGAGTTCAAATTTGATTGCACTGTGGCCTGAGAGACAGTTTGTTATGATTTCCATTCTTTTGCATTTGCTAAGGACTGTTTTATTCCAATTATGTGGTCGATTTTAGAATAAGTGCTATGTGGTGCTGAGAAGAATGTATATACTGTTGATTTGGGGTGGAGAGTTCTGTAGATGTCTATTACGTCCACTTGGTCCAGAGCTGAGTTCAAGTTCTATATGTCTTTTTTAATTTCCTATCTCATTGATCTGTCTAATATTGACAATGGAGTGTTAAAATCTCCCACTATTATTGTATGGGAGTCTAAGTCTCTTTGTATGTCTCTAAAAACTTGCTTTATGAATCTGGATGCTCCTATATTGGGTGCATATATATTTAGGATAGTTAGCTCTTATTGTTGCATTTATCCCTTTACCATTATGTAATGGCCTTCTTTGTCTTTTTTTTATCTTTGTTGGTTTAAAGTCTGTTTTATCAGAGACTAGGATTGCAAACCCTGATTTTTTTTTTCCATTTGTTTGGTAAATCTTCCTCCATTCCTTTATTTTGAGCATATATATTTCTTTGCACGTGAGATGGGTCTCCTGGATACAGCACACCGATAGTCCTTGACTCTTTATCCAATTTGCCAGTCTATGTCTTTTAATTGGGGTATTTAGTCCATTTACATTTAAGGTTAATATTGTTATATGAGAATTTGATCCTGTCATTATGATGCTAGCTGGTTATTTTGCCCATTAGCTGATGCAGTTTCTTCATAGTGTCATTGGTCTTTACATTTTGATTTGTTTTTGCAGTGGCCGATACTGGTTTTTCCTTTCCATATTTAGTGCTTCCTTCAGGAACTCTTGTAAGGCAGACCTGGTGGTGACAAAATCCCTCAGCATTTGCTTGTCTGTAAAGTATTTAATTTCTCCTTCACTTATGAAGCTGTTTGGCTGGATATGAAATTCTGGGTTGAAAATTCTTTTCTTTAAGAATGTTGAATATTGGCCCCTACTCTCTTCTGGCTTGTAGAGTTTCTGTAGAGAGATCTGCTGTTAGTCTGATGGGCTTCCCTTTGTGGGTAACCCAACCTTTCTTTCCGGCTGCCCTTAACATTTTTTCCTTCATTTCAACCTTGGTGAATCTGACGATTATGTGTCTTGGGGTTCCTCTTCTCAAGGAGTATCTTTGTGGTGTTTGTATTTCCTGAATTTGAATGTTGGCCTGTCTTGCTAGGTTTGGGAAGTTCTGTATAATATCCGTCACATATTTCTTGGAGGTTTTATTTGTTTCTTTTCATTCTTTTATCTCTAATCTTGTCTCCATGTTTATTTCATTAAGTTGATCTTCAATCTCTAATATCCTTTCTTCCACTTGGTTGATTCAGCTATTGATACTTGTGTATGCTTCACAAAGTTCCCATGCTGTATTTTTCAGCTCCATCAGGTCATTTATTTTCTTTTCTAAACTGGTTATTCTAGTTAGCCATTCCTCTAACCTTTTATCAGATTCTTAGCTTCCTTGCATTGGGTTAGAACACACTCCTTTAGCTCGGAGGAGTTTCTTATTACCTACCCTCTGAAGGCTACTTCTGTCAATTCGTCAAAATCATTCTCTGTGCAGTTTTGTTCCCTTGCTGGTGAGGAGTTGTGATCCTTGGGAAGAGAAGAGGCATTCTGGTTTTTTAAATTTTCAGCCTTTTTGTGCTGTTTTTTCCTCATCTTCATGGATTTATCTACCTTTGGTCTTTGATGTTGGTCAGCTTCGGATGGAGTTTTTTCATGGTCATCCTTTTTGTTGATGTTAGTGCTATTCCTTTCTGTTTGTTAGTTTTTCTTCTAACAGTCAGGCCCCTCTGCTGCAGGTCTGCTAAAGTTTGCTGGGGGTCCACTCCAGACCCTGTTTGCCTTGGTATCACCAGTGGAGGCTACAGAATAGTAAAGACTGCTGCGTGCTTCTTCCTCTGGAAGCTTCGTCCCAGAGGGGCACCCACCAAATGCCAGCCAGAGCTCTCTTGTTTAAAGTGTCTGTCGACCCCTGCTGGAAGGTGCCTCCCACTCAGGAGGCATCGTGGTCAGGGACCCACTTGAGGAGGCAGTCTATACCTTAGCAGAGCTCGAGGGTTGTGCTGGGAGATCCACTGCTGTCTTCAGAGCCAGCAGGCAGGAATGTTTAAGTCTGCTGAAGCTGCTCCCACAGATGCCCCTTCCCCCTGGTGCTCTGTCCCAGGGAGATGAGGGTTTTATCTATAAGTCCCTGACTGGGGTTGCTGCCTTTCTTTCAGAGATGCCCTGTCCAGAGAGGAGGAATCTAGACAGGCAGTCTGGCTACAGCGGCTTTGCTGAGCTGCAGTGGACTCCACCCAGTCCAAACTTCCCAGTGGCTTTGTTTCACTATGAGGGGAAAACCACCTACTCAAGCCTCAGTCATGGCAGATGCCCCTCCCCACACCAAGCTCAAGCATCCCATTCTACCTCAGACTGCTGTGCTGGCAGTGAGAATTTCAAGCCAGTGGGTCTTAGCTTGCTGGGCTCCATGGGGGTGGGATCTGCTGAGCTAGACCACTTGGCTCCCTGGCTTCAGCCCCCTTTCCAGGGGAGTAAATGGTTCTGTCTTGCTGGAATTCCAGGTGCCACTGGGGTATGAAAAAAACTCCTGCAGCTAGCTCAGTGTCTGTCCAAATGGCTGCTCAGTTTTGTGCTTGAAACCCAGGGCCCTTGTAGTGTAGGGACCCAAGGGAATCTTCTGGTTTGTGGGTTGCCAAGACTGTGGCAAAAGTTTAATATCTGGGCCAGATAGCACTATCCCTCACAGCACGGTCCCTCGTGGCTTTCCTCACCTAGGGGAAGAAATTCCCCTTCCCTTTGCACTTCCAGGTGAGGTGACACCCCACCCTGCTTCTGCTCATCCTCAGTCGGCTGCACCCACTGTCTCATCTCATCTCACCCACTGAGATGAACTGGGTACCTCAGCTGAAAGGCAGAAATCACCCACCTTCTGCATTGGTCTTGCTGGGAGCTACAGGCCGGAGCTCCTCCTATTCGGCCATATTGCCCGGGAATCTAATCTACTCTTTTCAATACCTCAAAACCTTCCTTGGTACCCTATGTTAGGTTGGTGCAATAGTAATTGTGGATTTTGCCATTAAAGTAATAACAAAACTGCAATTACTTTTGCACCAACCTAATAGATCTCACCTTTTCTTATCTACAAATTCCTATATAATCAGCTTTTTGTGGGATGTCTTTTTTCGCCTCTTTACTATAACTAAGACCTGGTCGTCTCCTGAGAATACACTGTCAGTCCTCCCAAAGAGTGCTGCTTTCTCTCCCAACACTTGTTCAACCCACTGGGCATGAAGTTAGGATAGATGACATCTTCGGTAGCCATTCTTCGAAGATTTTACCAGCTGGATCACTATCACCCTCTCCAAAATTACTCTTGTCATAATTGTTGACAATATCAATATCCATGTTGATCAATCCAACAGACTTTATCCAGTAATGGGAATAGTCTCTCTCTGCACTCTCTAAAATTGTAGTCACTAGACGCATGTGGCAATTAAGCACTTGAAATATGGCCAGCGCAGCTGAGGAACTGGAGTTCTACTTTTGTTTAATTTTAATTAATTTTAAATACCCAGGTGTGCTACTGGCTACCATTTTGGATAGCACAGATGTCACTGATAATTTAAATAACCAATGCTCTCAATTTTTGGCCTCTATTCTTTGAATGTGCTTGTCCTCCACACTGCCTTAGGCATCTACTTCCAAATCCCAGAATGTGTCATTACCAATGACTACACCTCCTTCAAGAATTCAGTTTCAAACATCTCACTCACCAACCACTATATCTCTCTGTACAGCTCATTTCCCCTCATATACTCACTCCAACAATTGCATTAATTTACCTAGATATATCTCCAGTACCCTTGCCCCTCTGTCTTCATTTTATCAAATGACAAAATATCCTGACTAAATTCAATTAGCAGTCTCTTCTCATCAGCACTTTGTTGACTAAATGTAACTGGTAAAAAAAAACATAGTTGTACTGACTTGTTTCATTTTAAGTTCAAGTCCACCCACCACCTTTAGCTGTCTTGCAATATTACTGCATTTCTATAGTCCATTCATTCTTCCACTCTCCTAAACAATTATTTTATACTCTGTCCCAGTTCCTCTAAGTTTCAGCACCTCCTCCTACTGTTGATTCTCTGCTGAAGATTTGATTTCTATTTCACTGAGAAATTAGAAGTAATGAAAACAGAAGTTCTCTATGCTTTTACCAACACATCTTCCAGCGCACCTGCAGCTATTTCTACTTCTGTATTTGACTATATTTGAATGTGCTATGGTGAGTTTGGATGCCCTATAGCAACTATCTCCCATATCTCCTGCATCATCAATTTCTCCCTCTTCTGACTATTCTCATCAGTATGTAAATACCCTGTAATATCTCCCACATTTAAAAAAATTTAAAGCTTTATTTGGTTCGTTTGACTCATATTCCCCTTCAGCCGTAATTCCATTTCTCTGCTCTTCTTTACAGCAAAAGTCCATGAAAGAATTGGTTTCAATTGTTGTCTTCGTGTTCTATTTCCAATTATCTTTTGAACTCCTACTTTCCAGGTTTTGTCCCCACTACATTCACTTAGATATCTCATGCAAAGGTACAGAGTGACCCCCATGTGGCAAAATTTGACTGTCAATTATTTGTCCTCATCATACTTCACCTCTCAGCAGCATTAATAATAGTTATCATTTCTTCCTACTGAACAGTTTTCACTTGGCTGCCAGGGTTTCTCTCTTGGTTCTCTTGCTACAGCACTGGCTTCTTCTTGGTCTCCTTGCTGGTCCCTGCTGATATCCCTGAACTTTAAACACTGAATTTCTGCAGACTTCACTCTTCTGATCTCTTCTCTTGTCTACTTACACTCACTGCTGGTAGCACATGAACCTGAGCTCATGACTCTCTAGGCATTGACAAATACCCACCTTTATTTTTTCATTGTAATCCCTCCCTTGAAGTCTAGACTCACCTTGGCCTGCATATCCAACTGCCTGCTCAACATCTCCATCATCTTCATAGCATACCTAATAGCAATTCACATGTAACACACTGAAAACTGTCCCATAGTTTGTATCATCTCAGTTAATGCCAACACTATCCTCTCAGTTGCTCAGGTTAAAACCCTCAGTGTAAGTCTTCAATTCTCATTCATTCTCTCACACTCTCTCTCTCTCTCTCTCCCTCTCTCTCTCTCCCCACCCCCAGCCATCCATCCTGTATCCAAAGGTTCAGCAAATCCTATGTGTTGCATTACTTTCAAAATATTTCTTCAATTCAAGCACATTTTTACCACTTTCATCATCATCATCCTTCACGTAGATCACAATCAGACATAATAATATTTTAAAGGTAAGTCAGATTCAACCACTTCACACCTCAAACCCTGCAATCGCTCCTATCTTACTCAGAGTAATCTTTGAGAAGACTTAAAAGGCCTTATATAACATGGCCCCACCCCATCATCATCTCTGTGAACTCTTATCCTATGAGTATCTTTCTCTAGCTTAATCCTTTCTGACAACCCTGTCCCTTTGCTGTTCTTTAACAACAAATTCTAGAAAGCATGTAGCAAGATGGTGGAATAGAAGGTCCCACTGGTCTTCCCCCATGCAGAAATACCAAACTCAACAACTATCTACACAAAAAAGCACCTTTATAAGAACCAAAAATCGGGTGAGTACTCACAGTACCTGGTTTTAACTTCACATTGCTGAAAGAGGCACTGAAGAGGGTAGGAAAGAGTCTTGAATCACTAATACCACACTTCTCCTATCCTCCCAGAATGACTATGTGGCATGGAGAAATCTGTGGGTTCCAGTGCCCTGAAGGGTGAGTCCCAGGCCTGGCAGCTTTCACCACAAGCTGTTTGAAGAGCCTTAGGCCTTAAGTAAACATCGGTGGTAGTCTGGCAGTACTCCCTGTGGGCCAGTTGTTTTCATGACCATGAGATGAGGCTCTTCTGCCTGTGGAAAAGAAGGGAAGAAAGGGAAGGATTGTGTCTCATGGTTTGAGGGTCAGCTCAACCACAGTAGACTAGAACACCAGGAAGACTTCTAAGGTTTTTGACTCTAGTCCCTAGCTCCCAGATGGCATCTCTGGACCCATCTGGGGTCTAGAAGAACTCAATGACCTGAAGGGAAGGATACAAGCCTGGCTGGCTTCACCACCTGCTGATTGCAGAGCCATAAGCCCTTGAGTAAACATAGGCAGTAGCCAGGTAGTGGCTACATCAGGCCTTGCACAAGACCCAGTGCTATGTTGGCTTCAGGTCTGACCCAGCACAGTCCCAGTGGTGGTGGCCACAGGGGTGCTTGTGTCACCACACCCCCAGCTCCAGGTGTCTCAGCACACAGAGAGAGAGAGAGAGAGAGAGACTGCCTGGGAGAAAGTAAGGGAAAAGAATAAGAGATTCTGCTGGTAATTTAGAGAATTCTTCCAAATCTTATCCAAGACCACCAAGGTGATACCTCTATGAGTCTGCAAGAACCACAGCTTTACTGGGCTATGGATGCCCTCTAATGCAGATATGGCTGAGATAACAATACCCAAGTCCTTTTGAATACCTAGAAAGCCTTCCCAAGAAGGATGAGTGCAAACAAGTCCAGGTTGTGAAGACTACAATAAATACCTAACTCTTCAATGCCCAGACACCAACAAACATCCATAAGCATCACGTCCATCCAGGAAAACATGACCTCACCAAATGAACTAAATAAGGTGCCAGGGTCCAATCTTGGAGAGACTGATACATGTGACCTTTCAGACAAAGAATTCAAAATAGCCAATTTGAGGAAACTCAAAGAAATTCAGGATAACACCTAGAAAGAATTCAGGATTCCATCAGATAAATTTAACAAAGAGCTTGAAATAATTTTTTAAAAGCAGAAATTCTGGAATTGAAAATGCAGTTGAAATACTGATGTTAATTAGCAATAAGAAATCATCTGAAGGTACAAAATACACTGCTAATAGTAAGTCCACAGAAAAACACAGAATATTATAACACTGTAATTGTGAGCTATAAACTACTCTTAAGTAGGAAGACTAAACAATGAACCAATAAAAAACAGCTACAACAACTTTTCAAGATATTAACAGTGCAATAAGACATAAAGAGAACAAAAAATTTTAAAAGTGGGAGGACAAAGTTAAAGTATAGAGTTTTTATTAGTTTTTTTTTTTGCTGGTTTGTTCATTTATGCAGCAGTGCTAAGTTGTTATCGGTGTAAAATAATGGGTTATAAGATAGTATTTGCAAGCCTTATGCTAACTTCAGCTCAAAAAACATACACCAGATACACAAAAAATAAAAAGCAAGAAATTAAATCATATCACCAGATAAAATCACTTTCACTAAAAGAAGACAGAAAAGAAGGAAAGAAGGAAGAGATGCCACAAAACAACCAGAAAACAAATAACAAAATGGCAGGAGTAAGTCCTTATTTATCAATAATAACATTGAATGTAAATGGGCTAAACTCTCTTATCAAAAGACGTAGAGTAGCTGAATGAATGAAAAACAAGACCCATTGATCTATTGCCTACAAGAAACATACTTCACCTATAAAAACACACATAGGCAAAAAATAAATTGATGGGAAAAAGCTATTCCACACCAATGGAAACCAAAAAAGAGCAGGAGTAGCTATACTTAGACAAAATAGGTTTTAAGACAAAAACTATAAGAAGAGATCAAGAAAGTCATTATATAATAATAAAGGGGTCAATTCAGCAAGAGGATATAACAATGATAAATATATATGCACCCAACACTGGAGCCCAGATAAATAAAGGAAATATTATTAGAGCTAAAGAGAGAAGGCCTCAATACGATAATCGCTGGAAACTTCAACACCCCACTTTCAGCACTGGGCAGATCTTCCATACAGAAAATCAACAATTAAACATCAGATTTAGTCTGCACTATAGACCAAATGGACCTAACAGATATTTACAGAACATTTCATCCGATGGTTGCAGAATATACATTTTTTTCTTCAGCACATGGGTTATTCAAAGGATAAACCCTATCTTAGGTCACAAAACAAGTCTTAAAAGTTTCAAAAAGCATGAAATAATATCAAGCACACTATTTGACTACAATGAAATAGAACTAGAAATTATGAAACATACAAAAATCAATGTGTGACATCATATTAACAGAATGAAGAACAAAAACCATATGATCATTTCAATTGATACTGAAAAGCATTTGATAAATTCAATATTCTCTTATGATAAAAGCCCTCAAAAAACTGTGCATAGAAGGAACATACTTCAACATAATAAAAGCCACATACAACAGACCCATAGCTAGTATCATACTTAATGGGGAAAAACTAACAACTTTTCCTCTAAGGTCAGGAACATGACAATGATGCCCACTTTACCACTGTTATTCAATATAGTACTAGAAGTCCTAGCTAGAGCGACGAGACAAAAGAAAGAAAGGGCATCCAAATTGCAAAGAAAAAATTCAAATTATACTTGTTTGCAGATAATGTGATCTTATGTCTGGAAAAACCTAAAGACTCCACAAAAAAAAAAACTATTAGAGGTTATAAACAAGTTCAGTAAAGTTTCAAGATACAAAATCAACATACAAAAATTAGTAGCTTTTCTCTATGCCAAGAGTAAACAATCTTAAAAAGTGAAATATAAAAAATAAGTAATCTCATTTACAGTAGCTATAAATAAATTAAATACCTAGGAATTAACAACCAAATAAGTGAAATATATCTATAATAAAAACTATAAAATGATGAATTTTATGTTCATGAATTGGAAGAATTAATTTGTTAAAACGTCCATACCATCTAAAGCAATCTTCAGATTAAATAAAATCCCTAACAAAATTCCATGACATTCTTCACAGAAATATAAAAAAAAATCCTAAAATTTATGTGGAACCACAAAAGACCCAGAATCGCCACAGCTATCCTAAGCAAAAAGAACAAAAATGGAGGAATTACATTTCCTGACTTCATATTATACTACCGAGTTATAGTAACCAAAACTACATGGTACTGACCTAAAACCAGAGACATACATCAGTGGAACACAATAGAGAACCCAGAAATAAGTCCATATATATACAGTGAACTCACTTTTGACAAGGTGACAAGAACATACATTGAGGAATGGACAGTCTCTTCAATAAATGATGCTGGGAAAACTCGATATGAATATGCAGAAAAACTAGGTGCCTATCTCTTGTCATATAGAAAAATCAAACCAAAATGGATTAAAGACTTAAATCTAAGTCCTCAAGCTATGAAACTACTAAAAGAAAACATTGGGGAAACTCTCCAGGACATTGGAGTGGACTAAGGTTTCTTGAGTAATACCTCATAAGCACAAGCAACCAAAGCAAAAAATAGATGAACAGGATCACATCAAGTTAAAAAGCTTCTGCCGAGGAAGCAATCAACAAAGTTAAAAGACAACCCACAGAATGGGATAAAATATTGGAAAACTACCCATCTGACAAGAGATTAATAACCAGAATACATAAGGAGATCAAACAACTCTATATGAAAAAATCTAATAATCTGATTTTAAAATGGGCAGAAGACCTGAATAGACTTTTCTCAAAAGAAGGCATACAAATGGCAACAGGTATATGAAGACATTCTTCAACATCATTGACCATCAGAGAAGTGAAAATCAAAACCACAATGAGATATCATCTGACCCCAGTTAAAATGGCTTTTATCAAAAGACAGAGAATTAAAAATGCTGGTGAGGATATGGAGAAAAGGAAACCCTTGTACACTGTTGGTGGGAATGTAAATTAGTAAAAGCACTACGGAGAACAGCTTGGAAGTTCCTCAAAAGACTAAAAATTAAGTTACTATATGATCCAGCAATCCTACTCCTAGGTATATACCCAAAAGAAAAAAAAAAATCCGTATGTCAAAGAGATATCTGTACTCCCATGTTCATTGCAGCACTATTAACAATAGCCAACATTTGGAAGCAAGCTAAGTGTCCATCAACACTTAGAATGGATAAAGAAAATGTACATATACACAATGGAGTAATATTCAGCCATAAGAAAGAATGACGTCCTGTTATTTGCAATAACATGGATGGAACTGGAGGTGATGATGTTAAGTGAAATATGCCAGTTGTGGAAAGACAAACTTCTCATGTCCTCAGTTATTTGTGGCAGATTAAAACGATGTAACTTGCAAAGATAGAGAGTAGAAGGATGGTTACTAGAGGCTGGGAAGGGTAATTGGGGATGTGTGGGAGTGGGGAAGGTGGGGATGGTTAAGGGGTACAAAAATAGTTAGAAAGAATGAATGAGACCTAGTATTTGCTAGCCCAACATAGTGACTGTATTTAAAATAATTTAATTGTACATTTAAAAATAACTAAAATAGTATAATTGGATTATGTATTACACAAAAGATAAATGCTTGAGGTAATGGATACCCCATTTATCCTGATGTGATTATTATGCATTGCATGCTTGTATCAAAATGTCTCATATATCCCATCAATATATACACCTACTGTATACCCACAAAAATTAACAATTAATAAAAAATAAATTAAAAAAAATTTTTTTGAGACAGAGTCTCGCTCTGTCACCCAGGCTGGAGTGCCATGGCATGAACTCGACTCACTGCAACCTCCGCCTCCCGGGTTCAAGCGATTATCCTGCCTCACCCTCCTGAGTAGCTGGAATTACACGTGTGTGCCACCACACCCAGCTGATTTTTGTACTTTCAGTAGAGATGGGGTTTCATCATGTTGGTCAGGCTAGTCTCGAACTCCTGACCTCATAATCTGCCCACCTGGGCCTCCCAAAGTTCTGGGATTACAGGCATGAGCCACCGTGCCCAAGCCTAAAAAATAAAAATTTTTAACCTCAGCATGTTGGCACTTAAGGTTCGGGTTACCTAGAATGCCCATCTCCAAGACACCCACAAGAACTGCTCCCTTACTCACTTCCAGGCTCTCCTTAAATGATGCTTTATTATAGAGCCTTCCCTGACCATCTCATATGTCATTTCTGCAACTCCCACCCATTTTCCCACATCTCCTTTTTACCCTGCTTTATCTTTCTCCAAAAAACATGTCTCCAACTAAGCTAACTCTATATCTATATTATATCCTTATCTACATATATGTCCACCTATATCTATGTATCTATGAGAAAGAAGGAGATAAAGAGAGACATCTGAGGGCAGAAACTTTTTATTTTTCTCATGCTCTATTTCCTGGCACATATTGGCAATCAATAAATACATTTTGCATGGGTGAAAGAAAAGCAATAAAGAGGGAAAGAAAGAGAGAAAAGAAAGGAAGAAAGAAAGAAAAGAAAGAAAGGAATGACTATATTCTAAATATTTTAGTTATATATGCTTTATTTATACAATATTTAAAGTGATAAATTAAGAAATAGAAATTTCAGGGTAGTTTTTTTCACAAGTAGAATTTCTAGAAATGAAAACCATACTCATTGCAAATGGAAAAAAACAAATACAATATATGAGTTGAACAGAAAATTAGACATCTTAAGAAAGTATTAATGAAAAGATTCATAATTAGAAATCACCAAGAATTCAAAAGAAATAAAGAGATGAAAATCATGACAGAGAATGGATAAAATAATAAGAAGCTTTAAAATATGTCTAAGAGAATTTCCAGAAAGAAAAAAGGAATGGAGAGGCATTACTGAAGAGATAATGTGTAACTCAAAGAAAACTAACTCAAAGAAAAACCTACAGCATATTCAAGTATGTTAAAGAAAACAAACAAAGAGAACTCATAACAAAAACTATAGCATATCAAAGATTAAGAACCATAATAGCTATCAAAAGTAATAAAATCGTCTAAACAGTAAGATCATCAGATAGGTAGCAGACTTTTCATCAGTAAATACAGAAGTCAGAAGTAGAAGCAGGAACATCTTCAAAGCACTAAGTGGAAGATAACTCTCAACTATAACATTCCCACCAGCAATGGAGGATTCCAATTTCTCCACAACCTTACCAACAACCATTTTTTTTAAATTGCAATTATCATCGTGGGTGTGATGTATTGTCTTACATAGTTTTGATTCACATTTCCCTAATGACTCAGGATGTTGAGCATGTTTACATGTGCTTATTGGCACATTTGTGTATCTACTTTGAAATAATGGCTATTCAAAGTATTGCCCATTTTTTTCCTCCAACTTTTATTTTAGGTTTGGGAGTACATGTGCAGGTTTGGAACAGGGTTAAATTGTATGTACGAATGATTTTAGTGAGCATAGTACCTAATAGGTAGTTTTTCTATCTTCAACCTCCTCCCACCCTCCACTCTCAAGTAAGTCCTGGTTTCTATTGTTCCCCTCGTTGTGCCCATGTGTTTTCAATGTTTTGCGCTCACTTATAAGTCAGACAGTGAGGTATTTGGTTTTCTATTCCTGAATAATTTGCTTAGGATAATGACCTGCAGCTGTTATCCAGGTTGTAGCAAAGAACATAATTTCACTCTTTCCTATGGCTGTATATTATTCCACGGTGTATATGTACCACATTTTCTTTATCCAAACCACTATTTGATGGGCATCTAAGTTGATTTCAGGTATTTACTACTGTGGAAAGTGCTGCAATTAACATAAGCATACATGTGTCTTTATGGTAGAATAATTTATATTCTTTTGGGTATATACCCAGTAATGAGATTGCTGGGTTGAATGGTCATTCTGTCTTAAGTTGTTTGAGAAATCTCCAGACTGCTTTCCGTAGTGGCTGAAATAATTTACATTCTCACCAGCAGTATATAAGCATTCTCTTTTCTCTGCAACCTCGCCAACATCTGTTATTTTTTTACTTTTTAGTAATAGCCATTCTGATTGGTGTGAGATGGTATCTCGCTGTGGTTTTAATTTGCATTTCTCTAATGATTAGTGGTGTTGGGCATTTTTTCACATGCTTGTTGGATGCATGTATGTCTTCCTTTGAGAAGTGTCTGTTCACATCCTTTGCCATTTTTAATGGGATTGTTTGGTTTTTACTTGTTGATTTATTTGAGTTCCTTACAGTTTCTGGGTATTAGACCTTCGTTGGATGCATAGTTTGCAAATATTTTCTCCCATTCTGTAGGTTGTCTGTTTACTCCGTTGGTGGTTTCCTTTGCTGTGCAGAAGCTATTTAGTTTCATTAGGTCCCACTTGTCATTATTTGCTTTGGTTGCAACTGCTTTTGGAGTCTTCATCGTGAGATCTTTGCCAAGGCCTGTGTCCAGAATGGCATTTCACATATTTTCTTCTAAGGTTTTTATAGTTTTAGGTTTTACACCTAAGTCTTTGATTTGTCTTGAGTTTATTTTTGTATATAGTGGAAGGAAGGAGTATAGTTTCAATTTTCTCTGTATGGCTAGCCAGTTATCCCAGTACCATTTATTGAATAGAGAATTCTTTCCCCATTCCTTGTTATTGTCAACTTTGTCAAAGATCAGATGGTTGTAGGTGTGTGGCCTTATTTTCTCTAACCTATTCAACTGACCTATGTGTCTGTTTTTTACCAGTACCATGCTGTTTTGTTTACTGTAGCCTTGTAGTACAGTTTGAAGTTGAGTAGTGTGATGCCTCTGGCTTTGTTCTTTTGCTTACTATTGCTTTGGCTATTCAGGCTGTTTTTTGTTTCCATACGAATTTTAGAATAATTTTTTTCCAATTATATAAAAAATGAGGTTGGTAATTCAATAGGAATAGCATTGAATCTATAAATGGCTTTGGGAAGTATGGCCATTTTAACAATATTGAGTCTTCCAGTCTATGAGCATGGAATGTTTTTTCATTTATTTGTGTCATCTCTGATTTCTTTCAGCAGAGTTTTGTAATTCTCATTGTATATATAGTTCACCTCCCTGGGTTAGCTGTATTTCTAGGTATTTTTTGTGGTTATTGTGAATGTGATTGCCTTCTTAATTTGACTCTCAGCTTGGTGATATAGAAATGCTACTAGTTTTTGTACATCGATTTTGTATCCTAATACTTTACTAAAGTTGTTAATCAGTTCTAGGAGCCTTTGGGCAGAGACGATGGGATTTTCTATGTGTAGACTCTTACCATCTGTGAGGAGAGAGAGTTTGATTTTCTCTCTTCATATTTGTATGCTTTTTAGTTCTTTCTCTTGACTGATTGCTCTAGTTAGGATTTCTGGAAGTATGTTGAATAGGAGTGGTGAGAGTGGGCATCTTTGTCATGTCCTGCTTCTTAAGCAGAATACTTCCAGGTTTTGCCCATTCAGCATGATGTTAGCTCTAGGTTTGTCATAGATGGCTCTCATTATTTTGAGGTATGTTCCCTCAATGCCTAGTTTGTTTAGGGTTTTTAACATGAAATGATTTTTAATTTTATGGAAGACCTTTTCTTTATTGATTGAGATGATTGTGTGGTTTTTATTTTTAGTTCTGTTTATCTGATGAATCACACTTACTGACTTGCATGTGTTGTAACAGCCTTGTATCTCAAGAATAAAGCCTACTTGACCCGGGTGGGTTAGCTTTTGATGCGTGCTGGAATTGATTTGCAAGTATTTTGTTGAGGATTTTTGTGACCATGTTCACCAGGGATATTGGCCTAAAGTTTTCTTTTCTGGTTGTGTCTCTGCCAGGTTTGGTATCAGAATGATGTTGGTCTCATAGAATGAGTTAGGGAGGAGTCTCTCCTCCTTGACTTTTTGGAATAGTTTTAGGAGGATTGATACAAGCTCTGCTTTATATGCCTGGTACAATTCAGCTGTGAATCTGTCTGCTTCAGGGCTTTTTCTGGTTGGTAGTATTTGTTCATTTGTTTGTTTGTTTGTTTTAAGTTGTGGGATACATGTGCAGAATGTGCAGGTTTGTTACACAGGTATACATATGACATGGTGGTTCACTGTACCTATCAATCGATCATCTAGGTTTTCAGCCCTGCATGCATTCCTTGCCTCCCACCCACCGACAGGCCCTGGTGTGTGATGTTCCCCTCCCCGTTTCCATGTGTTCTTATTGTTCAACTCCCACTTGTGAGTGAGGATATGTGGTGTTCAGTTTTCTGTTCCTGTGTTAGTTTGCTGAGAATGATGGCTTCCAGATTCATCCATGTCTCTGCAAAGGACATGATCTCATTCTTTTTTATGGCTGCATAGTATTCCATGGTATATATGTGCCATATTTTCTTTATCCAGTCTATCATTGATGGACATTTGGGTTGGTTCCAAGTCTTTGCTATTGTAAATAGTGCTGCAATAAACTTTATGTGTGCATATGTCTTTATAGTAGAATAACTTATTATCACTGATTCAATTTTGGAATTCATTATTGATCTGTTCAGATATCCAGTTTCTCCCTGGTTCAAACTTCAGAGGTTGTGTATTTCCAGAAATTTACCCATTTCTTCTAGGCTTCTTAGTTTGTATGCATAGAGGTGTTCATAATAGCCTCTGAGTGTTTTTTGTATTTTCGTGGGGTTGGTGATAATGTCTTGTCATTTCAGATTGTGTTTATTTGTGTTGCCTCCTTTTTTTCTTTATTAATCTAGTAGTGATCTATCAATCTTATTTATTCTTTCAAAAAAAACAACTTTTGGTTTCATTTATCTTTTGTGTGGATTTTTGTGTTTCAATTTCATTCAGTTCATCTCTGGTTTTGGTTATTTCTTGTATTCTGCTAGATTTGGGACTGGTTTGCTCTTGTTTTTCTAGTACCTCTTGCTGTGGTGGTAGGTTATTTGAAATCCTTCTGACTTTTTGATATAGGTGTTTAATACTAGTGACTTCCCTCTTAACACTGCTTTAGCTGTGTCCCAGAGATTCTGGTATATTGTATCTTTGTTTTCATTAGTTTCAAAGGAGTTTTTGATTACTGGCCTTATTTCATTCTTTACCCAAAAGTCATTCAGGAGCAGGTTGTTTAATTTCCATGTAATTGTATGGTTTTGAGAGATCTTCTTGGTATTGATTTCTATTTGTTTTGCACTGTGGTCTGAGATGGTGGTTGGTATCATTTTTGGTTTTTTGAATTTGTTGAGAATTACTTTGTGACTGAGCATATGGCTGATCTTAGAGAATGTGCTGTGTGTGGATGAGAGGAAGGTATATTCTTTTGTTTTTGGGTAGAGTGTTCTGTAAATATCTGTTAAGTCCATTTGGTCAAGCATCAAGTTTAGGTCCTGAATATCTTTGGTAGTTTTCTTCCTTATTGATCTAACACTGTCAGTGGGATGTTGTACTCTCCCACTACTAGTATGTGGTTATCTAAGTCTCTTTGTATGCCTCTAAGAACTTGTTTTTATGAATCTGGGTACTCCATTGTTGGGTACACATATATTTAAGATATTTAAGTCTTATTTTTGAATTGAACCCTTTATCATTATGTAATGCTTTGTCCTTTTTGATCATTGTTGGTCTAAAGCTCATTTTGTTTGAAATAAGAATGATGACCTTTGCTCTCTTTTGTTTTCCATTTGCTTGATAGATCTTTCTCCATTCCTTTACTTGGTGCCTATGGGTGCCATTGCATGTGCGATGGGTTTCTTGAAGACAGGATACATTTGGGCCTTGATTCTTTATCCAACTTGCCACTCTGTGCCTTTTAAGTGGAGCATTTAGCCCGTTCACATTCTAGGTTAATATTGATATGTGAGGATTTGAGCCTATCAGTGAGTTGTTTTGTTAACTAGTTGTTATGTGGACTTGATGGTATAGTTACTTCACAGTGTCAGTGGACTATGTAAACACTACAGTTTGTGTTTTTGTGGTGGCAGGTAGCAGTTTTTTGTTTCCATGTTTAGCATTCCCTTAAGAACCTCTTGAAAGGCAAGTCTCATGGTAACAAATTCTCCTAGCATTTGCTTATCTGAAAAGGATTTTATTTCTACTTCACTTATTCAGCTTAGTTTGGCTGAATATTTAATTCTTGTCTGAAATTTCTGTTCTTTGAGGATGCTGAATATAGGCCCCCAATCTCTTCTGGCTTGTAAGGTTTCTGCTGAAAGCTCTGCTGTTAGCCTGATGGGGTTCCCTTTGTACGTGATCTGCCTCTTCTCTCTAGTGGCCTTTAATATTTTTATTTCACATTGACCTTGGAGAATCTGAAGACTATGTGTCTTGGAGATGGTCCTATGTAGTTTCTTGCAGAGGTTCTCTGAATTTCCTGAACTTGCATGTTGACTTTTCTAGCAAGGTTGGGAAAATTTTCATGGACAATATCCTCAAATATATTTTCCAAGTTGCTTGCTCTGTCTCCCCCTCTCTCTTTCTGGGTTGCCAGAGAGTTATAGGTTTGTTCCTTTACATAATCTCATATTTCTCAGCCATTCTGTTCATTTTTTAAAATTCTCTTCTTTCTTTCTTTTTTTTTTTTTTTTGAGATAGGGTCTCACTCTGTCGTGTAGGCTGGAGTGCAGTGGTGCAATCATGGATCACTGCATCCTTGAGCACCTGAGCTCAAGCAATCCTCGCACTTCAGCCTCCTGTATAGCTGGGACTACTACAGGTGAATGCCATTATACCTGGCAGATTTTTTTTTGTTATTTATAGTTCTGACTATGTTGTCTGGATTGGTCTTGAACTCCTGGGCTCGAATCATCCTCCTGCCTCAGTCTCTCAAAGTTCTGGGATTACAGAGATGAGCCAATGTGCCCAGCCTTTTTTTTCTTTATTTTTGTCTGACTGAGTTGATTCGCAGAACCAGTCTTTGAGCTCTGATATTCTTTCCTCAGCTTGGTCTATTCTCTTGCTAATACTTCTGATTGTATTATGAAATTCTTGTAGTGAGTTTTTCAGCTCTGGAAGATCAGTTTGGTTCTTTCCTAAAAGGACTATTTCATCCTTCAGCTCTTGTTATCATTTTATGGGATTCCTTAGATTCAACTTTCTCCTGAATCTCAATGATCTTCATTGCCATCCAGAATCTAAATTATTTGTTTATCATTTCAGCTATCTCTGTCTGGTTAACAACCATTACTGAGGAACTAGTGTGTCATTTAGAGGTAAGAAGATACTTTTGCTTTTAGAATTGCCAGAGTTCTTTCACTGTTTCTCATCTGTATGAGTCAATGTTCCTTTCATCTTTGAAGTTGTTGTCCTTTGGATGGGGTTTTTTGCTTTTATATTCTTTGATTCCCTTGAGGATTTGACTGTGGTGTAAGTTGGGTTTAGTCAATTGGCCTCATTTCTGGATGATTTCAGGGGTCCAATGCTCAGCTCAGCACTCCTGGGCTTCATGTTCTAAGCCTCGAGAGATGAGACCAGGCCTGCAGCTTTTTTCTCTGGCCCCTTGAGGTTAAGCATCTGCTGTGCTGGCGGGGCCGAGATATTCCCAGTCTGCCGGCAACAGCACTCCTGTGAAGTGTGCCAGCAAAAATGATTTAGCAAGGAGGTGGTGAGCAGCAGGGGGTTCCTGCACATGCCCACCAATGGCAGTGGTCAGCAGAGGTTTCTGCACACATGTGCATGCCTGCGGCAGTATATCACCCACTTTAAAGCTGGATTATTTGTCTTACTAGAGTTTTGAGTAGTTTTTTGTATTCTATATAAAAGTCCCCATCCGATAAATTTTCTCCCATTCTGTGGGTTTTTTTTTTTTCACTTTCTTCCAGGTAAGAAGCACAACATTTTAAGGGACAAAATTTTTTAATTCTGGGGAAGCACAATTTATCTGTTGTTTTCTTTTAGTTATCTTTTAGTCTTATAGCTAAAAAACTGACAAACTCAAAGTCAGAAAGATTTACTCCTATTTTTTGTTTAAAAGTTTTATAGTTTAAACTTTTACATTTAGGTCTTTGATCTATTTTGCGTTCCTTTTGTGCACAGTGCGGAGGTCTAATTTAATCTTTTCCCAAGTGGATATCCAGTAGTCACAGCACCGATTGCTGAAAAAGCTATACTTTCCCTCATGGAACTGTCTTAGCACCCTTTTCAAAAATTAATTAACAATAAAAGTGAGAGTTCATTTTTGGACCTCATTTTCATTCCGTTGATCAATATAGCCATCTTTAGGCCAGTACCATGCTATCTTGATTACTGTCACAATAAATATAAAGTAAGTATTGAGTACACTTTGTAGTAAGTTTTGAAGTTGGGAAATGTGGGTCCTCCAGCTTTATTCTTTTCTAAGATTGTTTTAGCTATTCTGATTTCCTTGTATTTCCATATGAATTTTAGGGCCGGCTTTTCAATTTCTGCAAAAAGCCAGCTAGCAGTTTGATAGGGATTGCATTGAATCCATAGGTCAATTTGGGGAGTATTGACAAGAATATTAAATCTTCCAATTCCTGAATATAAATGTCTTTCCATTTATGGAGGCTTTCCTTAAAATTTCAGTGTACAAATCTGGCACTATTTTGTTAAATTTATTTCTAAGTATTTTATTCATTTTGAGGGTATTGCAAATTGAATTGTTTTTAAAATCTTATTTTCAAATTGTTACTTTTCTATAGAAATACAATTGATTTTTTTGTATTATTTCTGTATTATGGACTCTTGTTTAATTTGATTATTGGTTCTGATAGTTTCTAATAGATTCTGTAAGATTTTTTAAATGCAAAAAAAAATCATGTCAACTGCAAATAGAGATCGTTTTACTTCCTTATCTCCAATCTGGAAGTCTTTTTCTCTTACTTACAAAATTGTTCTAGCTAGAACCTCCAACACAATATTGAATAAAAGTGGCAAGAATGGATGCCCTTGTCTTGTTCCTAATCTTAAAGGGAAAGAAAACATGCTGGTGTTCACCATTAAACCTAATGTCAGTTGCAGGTTTTTCATACTTGATCTTCATGATCTTTGTCAGGTTGAGAAAGTGTCTTTCTTTTCCTGGTTGGGATTTTCTCAAATGCTTTTTCTGCACCTATTATTTTGTCCTTTATTTTAATAGTATGTTGTATTATATTGATTCATTTTTGTATGTTGAACCAATCTTACATTCCTGAGATAAATCACATTCGGTAATGGTGTGTGATCCTTTTTCTAGGCTGCTAGATTCTTACCAAGATTTAGTTGATTTTGTTGATTATTTCCTCATTTGCTGTATGTACTAATACAATTTCCATGGACCTTACATTTTTGTGTTTTATAATTTTCACTGATTAAATTGTTGTTTTACTGAAATGAGAGTCGGCCAAGCTCCTTATTCTGTCATTCTGAAAGATTCCATTTCATTTTTTCTTATTGCTATACAGTATCCAATTGCATGATGTTCTAAAACTTACGTGTTCAACATTTATGGATAGTTGGTTTGTTTCCAGTTATTTTGGTTACTATGAATTCTGCTTATGTCTCCTGAAACAAATATGCAAGAGTTCTATACTGTATAAGTATACACACTTGTCAGTTATGGTGTATGTACATCTTCAATTTTATTGGATAATGGTAAGTGTTTATAGTGAGAGTTCATGCTATTACTTATCTTCCCAACATTGCATATTGTCAGACTTCTTAGGTTTTACCAATATGGTGGGTGTGAAATGTTATCCTGTTGTAATTTTAAGTTTTATATATTTGAATACTACTGAGGTTAAGCATTTATTTATCCCATTTTGTTAGCGTTAATGCCTCTGCTTCTGTTTATGTATGTAAACACACACACACACACACACACACACACACACACAGACACACAATCTTTCCATTGGATTATTTGAATTTACTGATTTGAAGTTATATTTTCTAGACAGCAAATCTTTATCGAATATATGTATTAAAAATATAAATATTTTGTCCTCATTTGTTGTCTTTTCATTTTCTTTGTGTGTGTGTGTGTTTTCTTTTTTTGTTATATTTTGTTTTATTTTAAGTTCCGGGATACATATGCAGGATATGCAGGTTTGTTACATAGGTAAACGTGTGCTATGGTGATTTGCTGCACAGACCAACCCATCACCTGGGTATTCAACCCAGCATGCATTAGCTATTTTTCCTGATGGTCTCCATCCCCCTGACCCATGCTTTGTGTGTTTTTTAATCAAAAGTAAATCTCAACTTAAATGTATTTTAATTTATCAAGACTTTCCTTTGTGGTTTCCATTCTGAAGGTTTTATTTAAGAAATCCTTTCTTACACCAAAGTCACCAATATATATTTGTATCTTTGCTTCTACTAATATAAGCTTTAAAATTTGGGCTTTCACAATAAAATTCTTAAGCCATCTAGAATTACTTTTTGGACATGATGTGAGTTAGAAATTTTATTTCTTTTTGTTTGTTTTGTGTTTCTTCTTTTGGATAAGAAATTTTCTCAGTACAATATATTGAATAGGCATTTTTTAACCCACTGATCTACAATACCAGTTTTGTCATACCACAAGGTTACATATATACCTAGATCTGTTTCTATACCCTTTATCATACAGGTCTATGTGCTGGTTAATACTGTCAACTTTATTGGATTGAAGGATACAAAGTATTGATCCTGCGTGTGTCTGTGAGGGTGTTGCCAAAGGAGATTAACATTTAAGTCAATGGGCTAAGAAAGGCAGACCCACCCTTAATCTGGTTGGGCACAATCTAATCAGCTGCCAGTGAGGCTAGAATATAAGCAGGCAGAAAAATGTGAAAAGAGAGACTGGCCTAGCCTCCCAGCCTACATCTTTCTCCTGTGCTGGATGCTTCCTGCCCTCAAACATCAGACTCCCAAGTTCTTCAGTTTTGAAACTTGGACTGGCTCTTTTTGTTCCTCAACCTGCAGACAGCCTATTGTGGGACCTTGTGATCATGTGAGTTAATACTTAGTAAACTCCCCTTTATATATATATATATATATATATATATATATATATATCCACATATATATATACTATATATAATATCCACATATATATACTATATATATATATCCACATATATATACACTATATATATATCCACATATATATATACTATATATATATATATATATCCCATTAGTTCTGTGCCTCTAGAGAACCCTGACTAATATAGTCTATTTGTCTCTTCTTGAACCAATATGACACTGTATTACTTATAACTCTGTAACAAAGTCTTGATAATCTAGTAAGATAAGTGCCTCTGTCTGATTCTTCTTCAAAATGGTTTTGTCTATTCTTGATCCTATAAGATTTTATAAATTATAAAATCACATTGCAAGTTCCAAAAAAATTCTTTTAAATTTTTATTGGAATTACATTAAATTTCTATATTGAGTTTGGGATGATTGAACCTTCCTTTGCATGAATATGATATTTCTCTCAATTTATGTAATTTTTAAGTACAATATAATAAATTTTTTTGTTTTATTTTTCAGCTTTTGGAAATGTTTTGATTAAGTTTATTCATAAGTATTTTGTGGGTTTTTTTGGTTCTTTTCCTAAGTTGTATCTTTTTTAGTTCATTTTCTAATTGCTGTTAAAGGTACTTAGGAATGACATTGATTTTACATATAGCTCTTTCACTATCAATCTTGCTAAACTTCTTTCTTGATTCTACAAATCAGTCGGTTTTGGTTTTCTATATAAACAATGATACCATTTGGACTTAATCACAATTTTTCTTCTTTTGCATCCTTATGAATTATTTTTCTTTTAATGTGGTCATACTGACCAGAAGTGGTGATAGTGGTCATTTCTCCTTTGTTCTTGACTTTAAGGCAAATTCTTTAAACTTTTCATCATCAAGAACGATCTTTGCTGTGAAATATTTGTAGCTACTTTTATCAATTTAGAAATTTCCTCTCTGTTTCTAGTTTTCTACCATGTGAATATTAGCAAATGGTAAAATCAGCATGCTCAGATGGTTTTTTTCCTTTAATCTGTCAATGTGGTGAAGTAAATAAATTTTATAACATTAAACCAAACATACATTTCTTTTTTTTTTTTTTTTTTTTTTTTTTTTTTTTTAATTTATAAAGAAAAGAGGTTTAATTGGTTCACAGTTCTTTTTTTTTTTTTTTTTTTTTTTTTTTTTTTTTTTTTTTTTTTTTTTATTATACTTTAGGGTTTTAGGGTACATGTGCACAATGTGCAGGTTTGTTACATATGTATCCATGTGCCATGTTGATTTCCTGCACCCATTAATTCGTCATTTAGCATTAGGTGTATCTCCTAATGCTGTCCCTCCCCCTTCCCCCCACCCCACAACAGTCCCCGGAGCGTGATGTTCCCCTTCCTGTGTCCATGAGTTCTCATTGTTCAATTCTCACCTATGAGTGAGAACATGCGGTGTTTGGTTTTTTGTCCTTGCGATAGTTTACTGAGAATGATGTTTTCCAGTTTCATCCATGTCCCTACAAAGGACACGAACTCATCATTTTTTATGGCTGCATAGTATTCCATGGTGTATATGTGCCACATTTTCTTAATCCAGTCTATCGTTGTTGGACATTTGGGTTGGTTCCAACTCTTTGCTATTGTGAATAGTGCCGCAATAAACATACGTGTGCATGTGTCTTTATAGCAGCATGATTTATAGTCCTTTGGGTATATACCCAGTAATGGGATGGCTGGGTCAAATGGTATTTCTAGATCGAGATCCCTGAGGAATCGCCACACTGACTTCCACAATGGTTGAACTAGTTTACAGTCCCACCAACAGTGTAAAAGTGTTCCTATTTCTCCACATCCTCTCCAGCACCTGTTGTTTCCTGATTTTTTAATGATGGCCATTCTAACTGGTGTGAGATGGTATCTCACTGTGGTTTTGATTTGCATTTCTCTGATGGCCAGTGATGAGGAGCATTTCTTCATGTGTTTTTTGGCTGCATAAATGTCTTCTTTTGAGAAGTGTCTGTTCATGTCCTCTGCCCACTTTTTGATGGGGTTGTTTGTTTTTTTCTTGTAAATTTGTTTGAGTTCATTGTAGATTCTGGATATTAGCCCTTTGTCAGATGAGTAGGTTGCAAAAATTTTCTCCCATTGTGTAGGTTGCCTGTTCACTCTGATGATAGTTTCTTTTGCTGTGCAGAAGCTCTTTAGTTTAATGAGATCCCATTTGTCGATTTTGGCTTTTGATGCCATTGCTTTTGGTGTTTTAGACATGAAGTCCTTGCCCACGCCTATGTCCTGAATGGTATTGCCTAGGTTTTCTTGTAGGATTTTAATGGTTTTAGGTCTAACATATAAGTCTTTAATCCATCTTGAATTAATTTTTGTATAAGGTGTAAGGAAGGGATCCAGTTGCAGCTTTCTACATATGGCTAGCCAGTTTTCCCAGCACCATTTATTAAATAGGGAATCCTTTCCCCATTTCTTGTTTTTGTCAGGTTTGTCAAAGATCAGATAGTTGTAGCTATGCGGCATCATTTCTGAGGGCTCTGTTCTGTTCCATTGATCTATGTCTCTGTTGTGGTACCAGTACCATGCTGTTTTGGTTACTGTAGCCTTGTAGTATAGTTTAAAGTCAGGTAGCGTGATGCCTCCAGCTTTGTTCTTTTGGCTTAGGATTGACTTGGCGATGCAGGCTCTTTTTTGGTTCCATATGAACTTTAAAGTAGTTTTTTCCAATTCTGTGAAGAAAGTCATTGGTAGCTTGATGGGGATGGCATTGAATCTATAAATTAGCTTGGGCAGTATGGCCATTTTCACGATATTGATTCTTCCAACCCATGAGCATGGAATGTTCTTCCATTTGTTTGTATCCTCTTTTATTTCATTGAGCAGTGGTTTGTAGTTCTCCTTGAAGAGGTCCTTCACGTCCCTTGTAAGTTGGATTCCTAGGTATTTTATTCTCTTTGAAGCAATTGTGAATGGGAGTTCACTCATGATTTGGCTCTCTGTTTGTCTGTTATTGGTGTACAAGAATGCTTGTGATTTTTGTACATTAATTTTGTATCCTGAGACTTTGCTGAAGTTGCTAATCAGCTTAAGGAGATTTTGGGCTGAGACAATGGGGTTTTCTAGATATACAATCATGTCATCTGCAAACAGGGACAATTTGACTTCCTCTTTTCCTAATTGAATACCCTTTATTTCCTTCTCTTGCCTGATTGCTCTGGCCAGAACTTCCAGCACTATGTTGAATAGTAGCGGTGAGAGAGGGCATCCCTGTCTTGTGCCAGTTTTCAGAGGGAATGCTTCCAGTTTTTGCCCATTCAGTATGATATTGGCTGTGGGTTTGTCGTAGATAGCTCTTATTATTTTGAGATACGTCCCATCAATACCTAATTTATTGAGAGTTTTTAGCAAGAAGGGTTGTTGAATTTTGTCAAAGGCCTTTTCTGCATCTATTGAGATAATCATGTGGTTTTTGTCTTTGGTTCTGTTTATATGCTGGATTACATTTATTGATTTGCGTATGTTGAACCAGCCTTGCATCCCAGGGATGAAGCCCACTTGATCATGGTGGATAAGCTTTTTGATGTGCTGCTGGATTCGGTTTGCCAGTATTTTATTGAGGATTTTTGCATCAATGTTCATCAAGGATATTGGTCTGAAATTCTCTTTTTTGGTTATGTCTCTGCCAGGTTTTGGTATCAGGACGATGCTGGCTTCGTAAAATGTGTTAGGGAGGATTCCCTCTTTTTCTATCGATTGGAATAGTTTCAGAAGGAATGGTACCAGTTCCTCCTTGTACCTCTGGTAGAATTCAGCTGTGAATCCATCAGGTCCTGGACTCTTTTTGGTTGGTAAGCTATTGATTATTGCCACAATTTCAGAACCTGTTATTGGTCTATTCAGAGATTCAACTTCTTCCTGGTTTAGTCTTGGGAGGGTGTATTTGTCGAGGAATTTATCCATTTCTTCCAGATTTTCTAGTTTATTTGCATAGAGGTGTTTGTAGTATTCTCTGATGGTAGATTGTATTTCTGTGGGATCGGTGGTGATATCCCCTTTTTCATTTTTTATTGCATCTATTTGATTCTTCTCTCTTTTCTTCTTTATTAGTCTTGCTAGCGGTCCATCAATTTTGTTGATCTTTTCAAAAAACCAGCTCCTAGATTCATTAATTTTTTGAAGGGTTTTTTGTGTCTCTATTTCCTTCAGTTCTGCTCTGATTTTAGTTATTTCTAGCCTTCTGCTAGCTTTTGAATGTGTTTGCTCTTGCTTTTCTAGTTCTTTTAATTGTGATGTTAGGGTGTCAATTTTGGATCTTTCCTGCTTTCTCTTGTGGGCATTTAGTGCTATAAATTTCCCTCTACACACTGCTTTGAACGTGTCCCAGAGATTCTGGTATGTTGTGTCTTTGTTCTCGTTGGTTTCAAAGAACATCTTTATTTCTGCCTTCATTTCATTATGTACCCATAGTCATTCAGAAGCAGGTTGTTCAGTTTCCATGTAGTTGAGCGGTTTTGACTGAGTTTCTTAATCCTGAGTTCTAGTTTGATTGCACTGTGGTCTGAGAGACAGTTTGTTATAATCTCTGTTCTTTTACATTTGCTGAGAAGAGCTTTACTTCCAACTATGTGGTCAATTTTGGAATAGGTGTGGTGTGGTGCTGAAAAAAATGTATATTCTGTTGATTTGGGGTGGAGAGTTCTGTAGATGTCTATTAGGTCCACTTTATGTAGAGCTGAGTTCAATTCCTGGATATCCTTGTTAACTTTCTGTCTCGTTGATCTGTCTAATGCTGACAGTGGGGTGTTAAAATCTCCCATTATTATTGTGTGGGAGTTTAAGTCCCTTTGTAGGTCACTGAGGACTTGCTTTATGAATCTGGGTGCTCCTGTGTTGGGTGCATATATATTTAGGATAGTTAGCTCTTCTTGTTGAATTGATCCCTTTACCATTATGTAATGGCCTTCTTTGTCTCTTTTGATCTTTGTTGGTTTAAAGTCTATTTTATCAGAGACTAGGATTGCAACCCCTGCCTTTTTTTGTTTTCCAGTTGCTTGATAGATCTTCCTCCATCCCTTTATTTTGAGTCTATGTGTGTCTCTGCACGTGAGATGGGTTTCCTGAATACAGCACACTGATGGGTCCTGACTCCTTATCCAGTTTGCCAGTCTGTGTCTTTTGATTGGAGCATTTAGCCCATTTACATTTAACGTGAATATTGTTATGTGTGAATCTGATCCTGTCATTATGATGTTAGTTGGTTATTTTGCTCGTTAGTTGCTATAGTTTCTTCCTAGCCTCGATGGTCTTTACAATTTGGCATGTTTTTGCAGGGGCTGGTACCGGTTGTTCCTTTCCATGTTTAGTGCTTCCTTCAGGAGCTCTTTTAGGGCAGGCCTGGTGGTGACAAAATCACTCAGCGTTTGCTTGTCTGTAAAGTATTTTATTTCTCCTTCACTTATGAAGCTTAGTTTGGCGGGATAGGAAATTCTGGGTTGAAAATTCTTTTCTTTAAGAATGGTGAATATCGGCCCCCACTCTCTTCTGGCTTGTAGAGTTTCTGCTGAGAGATCAGCTGTTAGTCTGATGGGCTTCCCTTTGTGGGTAACCCGACCTTTCTCTCTGGCTGCCCTTAACATTTTTTCCTTCATTTCCACTTTGGTGAATCTGACAATTATGTGTCTTGTAGTTGCCCTTCTCGAGGAGTATCTTTGTGGCGTTCTCTGTATTTCCTGAATCTGAATGCTGGCCTGCCTTGCTAGATTGGGGAAGTTCTCCTGGATAATATCTTGCAGAGTGTTTTCCAACTTGGTTCCATTCTCCCCATCATTTTCAGGTACACCAATCAGACGTAGGTTTGGTCTTTTCACATAGTCCCAAATTTCTTGGAGGCTTTGTTCATTTCTTTTTATTCTTTTTTCTCTAAACTTCCCTTCTCTCTTCATTTCATTCATTTCATCTTCTATCAGCGATACCCTTTCTTCCAGTTGATCGCATCTGCTACTGAGGCTTCTGCATTCTTCGCGTAGTTCTCGAAACTTGGCTTTCAGCTCCATCATCTCCTTTAAGCCCTTCTCTCCATTGGTTATTCTAGTTATCCATTCTTCTAATTTTTTTTCAAAGTTTTTAACTTCTTTGCTATTGTTTTGAATTTCCTCTCGTAGCTCAGAGTAGTTTGATCGTCTGAAGCCTTCTTCTCTCAACTCATCAAAGTCATCCTCCATCCAGCTTTGTTCCGTTGCTGGTGAGGAACTGCGTTCCTTTGGAGGTGGAGAGGTGCTCTGTTTTTTAGAGTTTCCAGTTTTTTTGGTCTGTTTTTTCCCCATCTTTGTGGTTTTGTCTACTTTTTGTCTTCGATGATGGTGATGTACAGATGGGTTTTTGGTGTGGATGCCCTTTCTGTTTGTTAATTTTCCTTCTACCAGACAAGACCCTCAGCTGCAGGTCTGTTGGAGTTTACTAGAGGTCCACTCCAGACCCTGTTTGGCTGGGTGTCAGCAGCGGTGGCTGCAGAACAGCGGATTTTCGTGAGACCACAAATTCAGCTGTCTGATAGTTCCTCTGAAAGTTTTGTCTCAGAGGAGTACCCGGTTGAATGAGGTGTCAGTCTGTCCCACTGGGGGGGTGCCTCCCAGTTAGGCTGCTCAGGGGTGAGGGACCCACTTTAGGAGGCAGTCTGTCCGTTCTCAGATCTCCAGCTGCGTGCTGGGAGAACCACTACTCTCTTCAAAGCTGTCAGTCAGACAGGGACATTTAAGGCTGTGGAGGTTCTCGCTGAGTTTTTGGTTGTCTGTGCCCTGCCCCCAGAGGTGGAGCCTACAGAGGCAGGCGGGCCTCCTTGAGCTGTGGTGGGCTCCACCCAGTTCGAGCTTCCTGGCTGCTTTGTTTACCTAAGCAAGCCTGGGCAATGGCGGGCGCCCCTCCCCCAGCCTCGTTGCCGCCTTGCAGCGTGATCTCAGACTGCTGTGCTAGCAATCAGCAAGACTCTGTGGGCATAGGACCCTCCGAGCCAGGTGCGGGACACAATCTCCCAGTGTGCCATTTTCCAGGCCCGTTGGAAAAGCGCAGTATTAGGACGGGACTGACCCGATATTCCAGGTGCCGTCTGTTTTCCCTTTCTTTGACTAGGAAAGGGAACTCCCTGACCCCTTGCGCTTCCCGAGTGAGGCAATGCCTCGCCCTGCTTCGGCTCGCGCACAGTGCGCTTCACCGACTGTCCTGAACCCACTGTTAGGCACTCCCTAGTGAGATGAAACCGGTACCTCAAGCAGAAATGCAGAAATCACCCGTCTTCTGTGTCGCTGGGGCTGGGAGCTGGAGACCGGAGCTGTTCCTATTCGGCCATCTTGGCTCCACCCCCCCGACATACATTTCTTATGTAAAACCAGCTCAGTCCTTATTTATTATCACTTTCTGATGTTTCTGGATTTTATTGGCTAGTATTTTTATTGCATCTACATTCATAGATATGATTGGCCTATAATTTTATTTCGTATATTGTCCTTGTATCTGGGTGTTATATCATGGTTATATCAACTTCATAAAATGAGTTAGAGAATTCCCTATCTTTTCTGTTCTCTGGAAGCATTTATGAATGTTTGGAACTACAATGTTTGTTAGAACTTGCCAGTATAACTCTCTAGGAAGTCTCTAGGAAGACTTTAAATTTTTGATTCTGTTCTTTTAATGATCAGAACATATTTGCATTTTATATTTAATTTTGATACTTTTTTGAAGATATATTTTTCCAAAATTTGTTCATTAGGCCAAAATGTAAAAACTTTATTTCTATAAAATAGGATACTATTTTACTAAACTATTTTTTAATATTTTTTATTTTTTTAAGTTCTGTTTCTTATGTATTTGTGACCCTTTTAATTTCTCTTATTATTTCTTACTCCATTTTTTTCTTTATTATTCTCATTAGAGTCAATCTTACCGTACTTTTCAAAGATTTTTTTTTTTTTTTTTCTGAGGCAGAGAGACAGAGTCTCACTGTCACCCAGGCTAGAGTGCAGTGGCACAATCTCAGCTTACTGCAGCCTCTGCCTCCAGAGTTCCAGAGATTCTCCTGCCTTACCCTCCTAATAGCTGGGATTACAGTCATATGCCACCATATCTGGCTAATTTTTTTATTATTGTAGAGACGGAGTTTCACCATGTTGGTCAGGGTGGTCTCAAACTCCTGACCTCGTGATCCATCCACCTCAAACTCCCAAAGTGCTGGAATTACAAGATCTGTTATTTTTAACAGTCTATTAACTCTCTTGATCATCTCTATTCTGTCTTCCCTAATTCATTAATTTATGTTCATATATATTATCTTCCCTATTCTACTTTTTTTGGTTTTATTGTTCTTACTTCCCAAGTTGAATACTTGGCTCATTAATTTTTGGCCTTTCTTGTTTTTCTAATGTAAGCATTTAAGGCTACATATTTCTAAGTTCCACTTTAGTAGCATTTTTCAAATTTCAAATTATTTACTAGAAGTATCTTCAATATCACTCAATTTTAATTATGTTTTAAGTTTCATCATGGTTTTTTTTAAGTTTTTTGTTTCTAATTACAAGAAGATTTTTCAAGTTATCTTTATTTGTACTGGAATTCTTTGGAGTTCAGATAAAGCTATGTTTCTAATTACTCACCAAGGATCACCTTGTAGGAAATCCATTTCCTTTTCATTTACAAACCTCTGGTCTCCCTGAGAGCTGCTTTCTATAAGTTTTCCTAACAGTCACAGGTCATATAGAAATCTATCTCTAATCCTGGCTTCTCTCTTTTTTTTTTTTTCTGTTCCTTCCTATCTTAGTTTTCTGCTGCTATACCGGAACACCACAGACTAGGTACCTTATAAAGAATAGAAGTTTATTTGGCTCATCATTCTGGAGGCTGCAAAGTCCAAGAGCATGGTGCTGGCATCTGTCAAGGGTCACCCCATGGTGAAAGGCATCATATGACAAAGAAGCACATGGAAGAGAGACAGAGAGAGAGAGAAATTGGGGACCAAACTTATCCTTTTATCAGAAGCTCACTTCTGAGATAACTAATCCACTTCCAGGATGACAACATGGATCCTTTTACGAGGGTGTAGCCCTTATGACCTAATCACCCCTTAAAGGTCCCCACCTGTTAATATCATTGCACTGGGGAACTAAGTTTCCAACCCATGAACTTTGGGGGAACACACTCAAACCATAGGAAATTCCCATGTTCCTCTTGAGAGCATCTGTAACCAAATGTCTTAAGGTCTTCACAGGTGTGTGTGTTTTTTTCACTATCTCTTAGCTTTCCTCTACTGCCTTTCAAAGTCAAAGGCAACACCAGAAAGCTCCCAGAAATCCCTGCACTTAGTCCTGATGCTCTTTGACCTTTCTTATGTGACGAGTTGCACCTCCAATCTTTTTATGCTTTTTATGCTTTTCATCCAGTTAGTTGTGTTTTTGTCCATTCCACTGTCATGGCTTCCTATCTTAGGTCCTGATTCACTCGACTTCTCCAACTTCCTTCATGTTAGTTTCATATGTAATTAGAAATGCCACCCCAAAACACCAAAACACAAAAATACACACACTGATACTTTGCAATTTAGCCTAGTTTCCATGAGTATCCACTGGCCATATGCTTTCTATGTTTCCTTCCTAAGCCTTAGTCTTTGGTTTCTACGGTTTGTTCCTTGTAACTTTCCTCACCCATATTCTTTTATTCCCTATTCTTTTCCTTTATTTATATTTCTTATTCTGTATAGAAACTAAATGTTACAGTTTTTTAAATTTTTTTAAATGTGGGTACGTAGGAGGTGTATATATTTATGGGGTACATGAGATGTTTTGATACAAGCATACAATGTCAAATAAGCACACCATGGGGAATGGGGTGTCCGTCCCCTCAAACATTTAGACTTTGAATTACAAATAATACAATTACATTCTTTAAGTTATTTTGAAATGTACAATTAAGTTATTATTGACTATAGTCACCGTATTGTGCTATCAAAAAGTAGGTCTTATTCATCTTTCTAATTTGTTTGTACTCATTAACCATCCTCACCTCCCCCCCAGCCCCCTACTACCCTTCCCAGCCTCTAGTAGCCATTCTTCTACTCTCTATGTTCATGAGTTCAATTGTTTTGATTTTTTAGCTCATAAAGAAGTAAGAACATGCAATGTCTGTTTTTCTGTGCCTGGCTTATTTCACTTAACATTGTCATCTCCAGTTCCATCCATGTTGTTGCAAACGACAGGACCTCATTCCTTTTTATGCGTGAATAATACTTCATTGTTCAGAGGTACCACATTTTCTTTATCCATTCTTTTGTTGGTGGACACTTAGGTTGCTTCCAAATGTTGTTTATCGTCAATAGTGTTGCAACGAACATGGAAGTGTAGATACCTCTTCAATGTACTGATTACGTTTCTTTTGGGTATATATCCAGTAGTGGGATTGTTGGATCATATAGTAGCTCTATTTTTAGTTTTTTGAGGAACCTTCAAACTGTTCACCATAGTGGTTGTAAATGCTACAGTTTTAATTCTTAATAGCAGTTCTTACTATTAGTATGTCCCAGGTACTACTTTTAGCCCTTTACAACTATCACCTCAGTTAATACCCCTGCCTCAGGGATAGGAAATATTACTACCATCCCTATTTTATAACTGTAGTAACTGAAGCAAGGGAGAATGAACAAATTGTCCAAGGGAAACAGCTAGTTAAATGGTGGCACTGAGATTTAAACCCAAACCCAAGTAATCTGGTTCAAATAATCCTCTTGAAGGCTACTCCATGGTGCCCTTGTGAAGCCCTCTCTTGCCATTACTCAGAATTGCTCTCTTCCTCCTCTGAGCTCCCACCGGACCTTACTGTCTTGCTACCTGATGCATAAGGGAGACTTTCTTATAAGTTAGTTCAGTGTATGTCTCTTATGCAAAGTAATGTGGTCCTCAAGGGCAGAGATTGTTCTACACCCATTCTCAGAACCAACTCTCAGGTTGTGCACAGTATAACCATTCAACAAGTGCTTATTGAATAAATGAAGACCTTTAATTATGAGGTCACTCAGAAGGCCACAACAGTACAGGAGAAAGAGAGAGAATTTTGATTCAGAAAAACCAAGTTAGAATTCAAGTATTTGATAGTTATATAACCTTGTATAAGTCACCTTATCTTCATCCTCTCAATTCTCTTAATAAAAAATGGAAATAATGTCATCTAATTCATACAATCTAAGTGTTTGGTTTCATATGTATTTTACATGAATTGTTACACAATCCCCCAGTCTTTCCTTTTCCTAAACCATAGGTCCGTGAGCCATTCTAACAATTCTTTGTTAACTCTACAAAGCCCTCTCCTATTGGAACAAACTTAGATTCACTTCTCCCCTGCATTCTGTAATAACTCCATTATATGGGCTGTAAGTTTTTAAGCATGCCAGGAGCAGCAATGTTTCTATATTGAACATTGTAGTGTTAGATTGTGCTACCGTCACCTTGGTTACGTTAGGAACTAGGATTCCTTTCTCCCTTGGTAACTGGTTAGAGCTGACCAAAGGAGAAACTTGCATGATATTTGACAGACAATGTGAAGCAGCTATCATTACTCTGAGAAAACCTTCTTCAAAATTAGGCACTATCATGGAAAGATGCAGAAATGCCTAGCAGGTCCTATCTTGTCTCAAGTTTCCTGTGCTCAACATCCAGTTGTTTCCTTGAATGCTGGCTGTGCTGATGAATAGCAGACCAGACCCACCCCAGATGCTCAATATAGAGACAACACAGATCCCTTAACAGACTGTATTTAGTATTAGAATGCGCTCGGTTTCTTGGATTTCCCTGCAAGCACCAACTTGTCCACACATGCCAATCTCCTGATAACTGGATAGTAGCTCAGTCTCTAAGATGAGAGACTGCAAGCGCACAGGGAGGCAAGGCTACGTGTTTGAGGCCAACCTGGTCAACATTGACCAAAAAAAAAAAAATAGTGAGCCGAAATTGCACCACTGTGCTCCAGCCTGAGCAGCAGAGTGAGACTCCATCTCAAAAAAAAAAAAAAAAAAATACTCCATTAAATATTTTAGAGTACTAAATTAGTATTTGTTACTTTTCAAAATGGCACACAGATGAACCAGAAATGGTGAATTTTGATAACAAAGGGACAAAAGGGACAAGCAAACATAGCTTGTAGACTTTTACATGACACACTTAAGCCCCATGAAAAAACAGCTAAATTCTATAAATTCAAATAAAAACATGGGGTGAATCAGACCTTGGAAAAATGATCACTCCATAAAGCTAAATGTAGGATATGGTTAAGCCAAACAGCCACATCATAAAAAGAGTCTCCTCTATTTATAATTTTTTGAACAATCTGGAAATAAAATTTCTGTGGGTTTATGTCCTAAGAGTCAAATCATGTCCCCTTTTTCTTACGTTGTTTTTCTACCAATGAATAACTTGGAAGAAAAAAAATCTGTAGTAGGAGAATTTGATACACTGATTACCAATTATACATGTTATAAATTTTTTCAAACTCTATCCTAAGACTTTGCTGTAGTCTTCTTTTTTCTCTCTTTTTTTGTCTAACTGCAAGGGTACCCACCCAGATGTTTGATCCCTGAACAAGTGTGACCTGCTCAGGAGGTTCACTTAATTAAATGAGGATTTAACAGGAGCACTGGTGTGTGACTTTTCTTTTTGAACTACATGGAGAAAGAAAGCCAAAATCCATGATAATGTGATATTTAAGTTGCAAATTCATACTGGAAAAAAAATTAGGAAATGCAAAAGTTATGGTTGTCATAGTAATTCTAGCTAAATCACAGTGTGCATAGTGTACTCCCTAAGACTCATTTACATTATAAATCGCATATGACATATTATATTATGTATTTTAATGTTACGTGGTACATGATTCCTACTAACATATGCATTTATATGAACACAAAATCAGCTCTTTTTTCATTTATGCATTTTGCTGTATTATTTCATATGTAAAAAGCTGACTCCAAAGAATCTTCCTAAATCCATACTAAAATTTTAAATTCTGAGTATAGTTTATTTACTATGTCTTCCTTCCTCTTTACCAGAACACGGTGTTTGCAGTAATGCATTCAAAGAGATATGAGATGGTCGCATTTGACTCCATCAGTATTCACATCAAAGCCTCTGAATGGAAGATGAAACATTTAAAAAAATGTAGAATGCTGGATTCTGTAATCCCAGTTCACCTTTTTTTTTGTCGTTTCTACATACCACATTATGCATTCTATCCCAGGTAGTTAAGGTCCCTTCAAGCCTAGAAATTCTGTGATTCTATGATTCTCCCAAGTTACAGACTTTTTTCTCAAAAAATACCTACCACTTCTCCAATAGGTAACCCACTATCTCCCTGATGAATGCTTTTGAAATCTCATTTATTTTTGTAAGACAAGACAAAATTGAAACATCCCTCAGGCAACAAATAATAGCATGCACATTATATGTTTTTTCCTCCACTAAAAGTTATGTTTTTCTTAGGGCAAAACTTGATAGAAAAACCAAGATTTTTATGAATAACTTGAAGGCAAATTATTACAGCTCACACTTTCATAGCTTCAAAGTATCTCAAAGAAAGTATATACTATTTTTGGTATATTCTATCAAACAAATCTAAGTGAGGAAAAGGATTTTTCAATTTCCCTGTTACTTTTAAGCGTCACCCCAATTAAACATTCCCTTCTTCTAAAGGAAGATAGCATTGGAGTGCTCTTAGCTTAAGCCAAACCCAGTCAGCCTGCAGTTGACATTGGCATCTGCTCATTCACGTCACTTACCTTGGTGTATTGTAGTCCTGTGTTTACTTATCTATCTCCCATGGAGAACTCAGAATTCAGGCCTTATCCTGTTCCTTTATTGTGTACATCATTGTACCCTAGTCAGTTCACAAAGTGTACCACCACATAGGAAGCACACAGAGACATATTTGAAGAATGAGTTAATGAATTATGACTTACTAAATCTGTCTCTCCAGTATGGATACTATTATCATTAAGTTTATAGTAGATGCTTAATAAATTTTTGGCAAAGAAAAGGGGGAAAGAAGGAGGGAAAAAAGCCTCTAGCTGCACTCTGAGTTGAGCATATGAATTCTCTAAAATATCCAAGAAGGAGTACCGCTTTAAAGGAAATCACAGATATCAGCAGCCAGTTTTTCTGTTTTAAGGATATTTGACAATGGTGTCTGAGATGCTAGTGCCTTCTACCAAAATATTCATGGAAAGAGTTAAATAGAAAGTTTGGGCTGGGTGCGGTGGCTCAGGCCTATAACCTCAGCACTTTGGGAGGCCGAGGCAGGTGGATCATTTGAGGTCAGGCCTATAACCTCAGCACTTTGGGAGGCCGAGGCAGGTGGATCATTTGAGGTCAGGAGTTCAAGACCAGCCTGACCAACATGGTGAAACTCAATTGCTAGTAAAAAAAAAAAAATACAAAATTAACCAGGTGTGGTGGCACACACCTGTAATCCCAGCTACATGGGAGGCTGAGGCAGGAGAATTGCTTGAACTCAGGACTTGGAGGTTGCAGTGAGCCAAGATCACGCCATTGCACTCTAGCCTGGGCAACAAGAGCAAAACTTCCTCTCAGAAAAAAAAAAAAGTTTGCCTGTGCAATACTTTGTAAGTCTCAGCTCATATTTGGCCATTGAACCTGCTCCAATGTTGAGAACTACCATGTTGTTGCAGCCAGGTGTTTGGCTGCATCAAGGCCATTTTGTTTTCCTCTGTCCCGTGTCTTCTCCTAGTGACATTCCACAGATTGAAAGAGCATGACAGCAGAAACAATGAGTTATCATTGTCCAAAAGAGCCTTGGGCCAAAAGCCACCATTTCAATAAATGAGGAGTCTTCAAGTATTTGAAAATCAGAGGCTGGGCACAGTGGCTCACACCTGTAATCCTAGTGCTTTGGGAGGCTGAGGCGGGTGGATCATGGGCCAGGAGTTCAAGACCAGCCTGGCCAACATGGTGAAACCCCATCTCTACTAAAAATACAAAAAATTAGCCGGGTGTTTTGGCACATGCCTGTACTTGCAGCTATTCAAGAGGCTGAGGCAGGAGAATTGCTTGAACATGGGAGGCGGAGGTTGCAGTGAGCTGAGATCGTGCCACTGCACTCCAGCCTGAGTGACAGAGCAAGACTCTGTCTAAAAAAAAAGAGAGAATCAGGCGACAAGAACATATTAAGAAGGCAGTTTGCACTTGCTGGAGAGCCAGGGAGTCAGTGTAGGAGGAGGTGATAGGTGGAGAGGAGTTTATTTTTCTTCTTTTCAAAGGCATCCATATCCAGTCTTCGCTTCATTGTAAGTTTCTTATAAACATTCACTAGTAATTATTGGATACTTCTTATATTCCACCATGGTTCTTAGTTCTTTACAAATGCTAACTCAGTAGATCCATGTGACGTCATTACAAGTGTGCTAGATACTGCTATTTGCTTAGCCAGTATCCCTTTTCCTCCTTTATTCCACATAAATAAGAACTTCATTTTGCTTTGGGTGTGGTAATATGGCTAGCTAAATTATTGAAATTTCTAGCTTCCCTTTCACGGTCATGAGATGCAGTTCTGTTCAATGACAAAGAGGCAGAGGTTTTGGGAAGGGCTTGCATTACCAAACAATAAGGCAGAGCAGTCTAAGGAAAAGATGTTATGCTTTATCTCTTTTCCTTTCTCTCTGATGTTGCCTGGAATATAAGTATCGGTAGGCATAGAAGCTGTCTTGAGACCATGAGAATAAAAGTCACATATTGCTCCACACATTAAGGATAGTGACACAAAACTATTTTTTAAAGTCTGGAACATGGATGGTCTCCCAGGGCCATTGTTTCATCCCTGGACTGCCTACTCCTGACTTTTTGTTACCCTAGAAAAATAAACACTATTTGCACAAGCCACTGAACTCACATTTGTTACATGCAGCTAAACCTAAATCCTCACTGATCAAGGTAGATACATACCATTTATACTCCTACCTTTCTAGTGAGAAAATAAGGCACAATGAGATTCAGTACATTGGCCAAGATCTCTCAGACAGGATGAGGAGGGCCTAGAATATGCATCCATGCCAGTGGCTCTTAAACCCGTGCTTCCAGCCTCCTGTCTGAGCTTTCTCTCTCTCTCGACTCCTACAGATCCTCAGGGCTTTGGCTCATTTTTTCAAGCAGTCATCCCTGTTTCCTGGTTCTAACATAGAGAAAAACAAAGTAGTCATGACAGACTTTACAGCATTTAAAGTCTTAAGATTAGAGAAAACCATTTCAGAAAGAAATTATCTGTGATATTTCTAAGAAACATGAAAGCTTTTAACAAAGTCTTAAACTAATAGCCTTCAGATCTATCTTGCAATGGACTTGGGAGGAGTAAACTGAAAATGTGTGAAAACATCTTTCACTTCCAAGGGCTAAATCCCTGTTTCTCATTAAGACAATGTAGTTCTAAGGCCATGCCGGGAGAGCTGTGACTTAGTTGTCAATCTTCAACCATCATGCTCTCAATCTTTTCTCTCCTAGCAAAGCTTTAAGTGGAGATGCGTATGTTCTACCTCTTGATATAAATTGTTTTAATTGCTTATTAAGGTTTAAAATGTACAACTGTGAAAGCAAGAAGAATGCAAATTTCCTGTCAGCATTCTTTCTTCCGAGAAAGCTCCCAGCAAGTTTAGCAGCCATAGAGATTTAACTTTATCAAATGTAACATGGGAAGGGGAGAACAGCCAATATATCTAAGACCTGGAAATAGGCTTAATCCACCCACTGACCCTGGGAAGCATTCTAGAGAGTGGTCATTTGGCCATTTTAATAACAGTCTTGCAATGTAAATGCCAAATTTCTGAGCACTAGAATTAATTCTAAGTGAATCTGTCAGAAATACCTTAGAGTAACATTTCCAAAGGCTCTAATAGTCAAATTTAGGAAATATTATATTTTGAAGAAATTCACAATGTGTATTAGTGTATTAAAGACTCTGAAAGTTTCTGCAACAAAGGGACCAGTTTGGAATCATTCAATACATTTAAATACACTTTGGGGAAATATTATCCCACACGGAAATTGGAAATATCTTTACCTTACCAGGTTAATGCTTACATTTATACGTTTATAATTTTCCGTGACTCTCATCCCAACTCATAAAGCCTTTAGATATGTAGGAATGTTGAGTCAATTACAGTCAGTCTTCGTTTTTGGCAGATTCCATATCTGCAGATTTGCTAAGTCACTAAAATGTATTTGTAATCCAAAAATCAATATTCAGAGTGCTTTGTGCTCAGACAAGCACAGAGAGGCAAAAACTTTGTCACCCAACATGCATGTTCCCAGCTGGGGTTGAATGTTCTGCCATGTTTCAACTCTCATACTGCAAATGAGTGTTCTTTTCTCCAAATAGCAAATGCCACATTTTTCACAATTTTGTGGTTTTTGTTGGTGATTTAGCTGTTCAAAATGTCCCCCAAACCTCCTAGTGCTAAAGTTCTGTCTAGTGTTCCTAAGGGCAAGAAGGCTGTGATGTGTTTTACATAGAAAATATGTATGTTAGATTAGCTTCATTCAGGCATAAGTTATAGTACTATTGGCATATATGGATATACATATAGTATATTATGTATTTTTAAACATATGTATATATTTATATAAAATATATATGACAGTAGCACTGTAACTCATGATGGAATGCCTATATTTTATTAATATATAATATTAATGAATCAACTATATGTCCAATAAGCTGTCTTTAAACAGACACATTTAAAACAAGGCTATGTATTGGTTGGTTGACAAAAATATGACTAGAGGCTCACAGGAACCTACCCTTGTATTTCCCCTGGGAGCAGGTGTTCAAGATTGGCAAATTCAGTGTTGATGATAACTTTATAGAACATAGCTCCTAGAAATAATGAGAACTGACTGTCTCTTGTTAATAAGTTTTAAATTTTCTTCAACACATAAGAACAAGGAACCAATAGGAAAACTTTATATGCGTCACTTTTTGTCTTCGGGAACTTACAGTTTAAGAATAGCTGAATAGAATCAAAAGTATAACATTTACTGAGCACTCACTAAGTGCTAGGCACTGTTTTAAGTTCTTCACATGTATACATCATTAAATCCTTAGAATAACTTGTGGAGTAGAAACACTTTATTGTCTATATTTAACCTAAGGAAACTGAAACATAGAGAAGTTAAGCAACCTGATCATACTCACACATGGTTTTTTCTTTTTTAAAAAAAAGTTTAGAAACATCTGGTGAGTGTTAATGTTAGATCATCTGCTTTGTACAAGATAATGAGCTGTTTGCTCCCTATTTTCTGACCTACAAATGGCTACTGAGGATCTCTCTTGTAGACCCTTCCACTTTGGCTTCCTTGATTTTCTCCCCTCTATAACAGCCTGAGTTAATTAATTAGGTCATTCACTACTCAACTCTCCTGAGCTTCTAAGACCCGCAGGATGAAGTGCAAGCTCTGGAAACTTATTTTTAATCTGATCATATCACACTAAACTCAACAACTCCCGGCAGTCAGGAGGCTAGAGAGGTAGTCTTGGAGTGAACAATTTGGACACCATGATAGGATGCTATGCAGCCTCGTTGTTAGCTAGCTTTATGAGTGGATATGCCATTTCTCTCTGGTTCCTATATCAAACAGTTTGAGTGTTGGAACTGTATCTCACCCTTCAGGATAGTACTCTCCCCTTCTCTCATCTTCCTAGTACAGCTGAAACAGTATCTTGCACACAGCAGGTGTGCTAATGAGTAATTGTTTATTAAACAATACAGTATATTCTAGGAAGAAGTAAACAAATAACAGCACATCTGAAACCACTATGGTACTTGTATACTTATACATAAATTTTATTCTATAAAATAGGTAAGTTCTGGGAGGAAAAAAAAGTGTATGTGGATTGATTTTTATAAATTTTCATTTCCAGTAAATAACTTTAAAATAAAGGAATTATAATCCTTGAGTAATGTACAATATTTTTGTAGTGGTAAAATTTATTCCCACATCCCAGATCTGCTTTCTACGTATAATTTAACTTTCATATGTATCCAGAGCTCTAAGTTTTAAGAGTGAAAATACTCTACGAAGCCTCTGTGGCCTGTGGCACAATATCAAGTAGTCTAATACACACTTCTACTTTGAGCCCAAGAAGGAGAAAAGGAGGCAAAAAGGTTATTTGAGAAAAGGGTTATTTGGGAAATTGTTAGGTAATTTCCCAAACTGGATGAAAACTAAACTCACAGATCCAAGAATCTCAATTAGTCTCTGGCAGAATAAGCACACACACAAAAAAATTACTAGGGGTTATTACAATCAAATTGCCGAAAACCAGTGATAAAGAGATTTGAATGTCTCACTTTTAATTGCTGGTCTTCAGTATTTGTTCATCTGTAAAATGGGTAAAATTATCCACTTTGTTGGGGTTTTTTAATTATTGGAAGGCTAAGTAAAGCAAACAACATGTATTTAGGAAGGCCCCTATAACATAGCGATTCTCAACAAAGGTTTGGCAATCCAACAGCTCGGGTTCAAAGCTCAGCTCTGCCACTGAGGGATCTTTGGCTGTACATAAACTCTCTGTGCTTCTGTTTTCTCACTGATAAAATGGAATTATGTAACAATCCTACTAGTCGTGAGAGTTAAATGATGTGAGATGGTGGCTATAAAATATAACAATACCAGAAAATAGCTGGTGTTCAATAAATGATAAAGCTACTATATCATTCATTGAGAAGCAAACAACCATGCTGTAGCACTATTGTGATGCCTTCACCAAGCTGTGCCTGTTGCATCCCAATGTGCCTGTTAGAACTGGTTCTCGGTTCCTTGGATAAATAAAGTGTTCTGCTTTGCTGAAGGAAAAAAATCAAAGGAAGTGAACTTGTAAAACTAGGCAGAATCTAGTTTCCCTTAGGCTGTCTTGAAAGACAATCTATTTCTGCTACCAGCAAATTTTTTTAATAGAATAATGTTTTCATAAGAAGCCCCCCCCCCACCAAGAGTGGAGAAGAAACCTAGAAACTATTAAGTAATATTAATCCATAAATAAAAGAAGAAACAGTGCCCACCGGAACCTACAGCAATTAATTTTGACCTTGTCAGCTCTTGTGAGCTTCAGAATTGTAGGTTTGGTTTGAGTTCTCAGTTAGTATTCATCCATTAGGATAAAATGTCCCCAAGTGAGCAAACAAACAGATGAAAGCATCCCTCCTTGCACAAGAAAAAATGACTACAAATTCACTTAGAGATCTGTCCATCATTCTGTTACCAAGCTCCATCTTGCTTTGTTGGACTTGGCATCTTAATAAGACTATTTTATCTGAAAAAGACTAAAGTCGAATTTAGTAAGACCCTGTTTGAGGTGTCATTTTGGGTTGGTATCATTTCATATCATCACAGGGCAAAAAGGTTTGGATCAACATCTCGCTTCCTGCTGACTTTACTGACAGCACTGAGAATCTCATCTCAGAGGAGTGGATGTGAATGCACTTATTGACAACATGTAAATAAGAGAAGATTAGTGGTTTTGCTAGTGAAATAAAAACACCTTGACTTTCAAAAAGCCTGTTTGAAACTGACTGTTCGTGACTGTATACAATTGACACTTGGAGTTATTCCATCTTCCCGTAAAGTATAAGCAAACTGTCTTACCAAGATTCTTTTGGTTGCAAGTAATTAATAGAAACTCATGTTTACTAATGAAAAAAATGCATGTGTTAAAAACTTGCTGAATGTGGGAGAGACTGAACCTGTCAAGTAACTGCAGCCAGAACTGGAAATTCAACCAGAATTCAGGCTGTCCTCTTTCTCTCTCTGTTTTTCTTCTCTGCTTCAGTTTATCTCAGTGTTCTTTGTTTTCTCTTTACTGACCAGTTTTCCACCTTTTCCTTGCACATGGCAGGTGTCTGACCTCGCTCCCCCAGTTACATTCCACAGGCAGAAATTAATAGGTTGTCTCTGAATCCCAACTCCAAGCTACTAGGGGTGAAATCTCACACTCAACTCAGGTCAGATATACTCTGGTAGTCTAATAAGCATGTCAATGTGTAGACACAGTCTGGGGTGGAAGATTGTGTGACATGTTCATGAGATATCTGAGCTCCACTTCTGTGAGGAATTAAGGGGCTGTTCTCAGAGAAGGGAGATATTTAGTAGATACTCGCCAAAACATATATTTGTGCATATTAATAACAGCTACGAAAGAAGATAATGTCTATGTCCAGCAAACAATTCAATTCTTATACTCCCCCAAAATCACCTTATATGAGGAAGAGGCTCCCACAGACAACACTGGCCCAGCCTTAGAGAGACTGTGCGTAAACAGGTGACTTGAAAGAGGCCAGATCTGTGATCATTAAGAAAACACAGGCCAGACGCAGTGGCTCACGCCTGTAATCCCAGAACTTTGGGAGGCCGAGGTAGGTGGATCACGAGGTCAGGAGATCGAGACTATCCTGGCTAACACGGTGAAACCGCATCTCTACTAAAAATACAAAAAAATTAGCCGGGCGTGGTGGTGGGCTCCTGTAGTCCCAGCTACTAGGGAGGCTGAGGCCGGAAAATGGCGTGAACCCGGAAGGGGGAGCTTGCAGTGAGCCGAGATTGCGCCACTGCACTCCAGCCTGAGTGACAGAAAGAGACTCCTACAAAAAAAAAAACAAAAAAACAAAACACACTGAGAAAACAACTTAAGGCTCTGGGTCTCCTATTCTTTTCAATGGTCAAAACAACAGTATTTTTACAAAAGTCTTTCTACAGTTAGTGGGAATTTGAGCTCAAACCTAAATATTAGCAAAGATAAAACTTTATGTAGAACTTTGTACCTTTTATTTTTAAAGCATTAAAATTTGTAGCTAAGCTGAAGTCTGTTTAAAGTGTAATGAAACAAGCTATTCCTTTGAGGTAATACCTTGGGAATACGCAAAGGAGTTGATAAAGCCGAAAGGCATTTTCACCTTGATGTGTTGACTTGATGGTAAATATAAACCTTCAGGATGTTGTATATTTCTTGTAATTATTTTATCATCTGCCTCTCCCTCATATTTTTATCCTGAACTCATTCAGAATGGACTGGCTCTTCACTTTCCTTGGAACTTCTCATTTTCCACAGCACCTATGATGAATTCCCAGTCTCTCAAATAAAGTAGATTTTAAAAATCATTTATGTAAAATAAAACATACATTTTAGAGTTGTAGATGGAGATATACGAGGATAAAATTGCATGAGGTTTGCCTTGAATACTTTAGCAAAAAAAACAAAAAAGAAAAAGTATTTATATAGCTAATATGGTCTAAATAATAGATATTTGGATGTGTATTGTACTATACTCTCTACTTTTGTAGACATTTTAAATACTTAATAATACTAAGATAGTTTAACATTTTATTAATAAAAATATGATGTCTAGTGTAGCTATTCTTCTCATGTTGGAAGCCCTCCTTCACACCCCTGGCCTTGTGGTGTTGAGCTTCTCTTTGAAAATCTAAGTCAGTCCATTCCATCTTGGGACAACTATGACTATTTTTTATGGTGTTAAAACTTATTTATTTCAGGCATTGATAACCCCATATTTATGCATCTTCTACCTGGAAGTCATTCAAATATCTATTGGAAAAAATGGTATAAGAATTACTGCTAGTTTTCTTTAATGAAATAATGAAATAATTATGTTTTTAAAATGTTCTTCTTAGAGAAGCATTTTTAATGTTCATCTCATTTCGAGTATTTAGATATAAAAGGATGTGATATCTGGGATTTGTTTTAAAATAATTCAGAAAAAAGTTATTTTGGGGGAAGATTAAAAATAAGAAGTTGATAACTGTTAAAATTGTAAAGGTGAACTGTCGGTTATTATATTGTTCTCACAGCTTTTTTTTGTTTTTTTTTTTGAGACGGAGTCTCACTCTGTCGCCCAGGCTGGAGTGCAGTGGCACAATCTCAGCTCACTGCAGGCTCCGCCTCCCGGGTTCACACCATTCTCCTGCCTCAGCCTCCCTGGGGTAGCTTAGACTACAGGTGCCCACCACCGTGCCCGGCTAATTTTTTGTACTTTTTTAGTAGAGACGGGGTTTCACCATGTTAGCCATCATAGTCTCGATTTCCTGACCTCGTGATCCACCCGCCTTGGCCTCCCAAAGTGCTGGGATTAGAGGTGTGAGCCACCACGCTCAGCCTTTTTAAAATGATGTTCACCAAGAATTAAGGATGCTCTTTTTTTTTTTTCTTTTTCTTTTTCTGAGATGGAGTCTCGCTCTGTCGCCCAGGCTGGAGTGAAGTGGCGTGATCTCGGTTCACTGCAAGCTCGGTCTCCCGGGTTCATGCCATTCTCCTGCCTCAGCCTCCCGAGTAGCTGGGACCACAGGTGCCCGCCACCACACCTGGCTAATTTTTTGTATTTTTAGTAGAGACAGGGTTTCACCGTGTTAGCCAGGATGGTCTCGATCTCTTGACCTCGTGATCCGCCTGCCTCAGCCTCCCAAAGTGCTGGGATTACAGGCATGAGCCACTGCTCCCGGCTGTTCTCACAAGTTTTGTGTATGTTTTAAAGTTTTTTTTCCCACAAAATTAATTCTTAAAAGGCTATATATGTTTTTGCATATATTTGCAAAGATTATATGAGACGTGTTTCCAAAAATATGTTTTATAAATTCTTGCTATATGTTTATTTTAAATGAATATTTGATAATATTTTCCTTTATTTAGGTTCACACTCTCAGTAGTCATGTACTTTGTTGTTATTTATTTCCCCATGGTCTCTGAGAGTACTCTGATATTCTGGCCCCTTGTGGGAGATGGCATTTCTATTCTGTCCCAAACTCAACCCTCCAACCACCTCACTGTACAAGATAGTAACTGTGCTCAAATATCCCAATTATATTCTAAATTGGTCACACACAAAAGCTGTCAAATGGAAAATATTGAAGTGATGTCAGTAGAAATAGTAAAGTAAGATCCTCTGAAAATCCTTTCCTCCATAAAAGCAAAGAGAATAGTAGAAATAGTCAAGATCAATTTTTAATAAATTTTTACATTAACCAAGGAGTTACAACACTCTGGAGAGAATCTGTTCAAGAAAAACAGCCAAGTGTCAGTAAAACAACATGCTTTATGGCATTTTAACTTGTCCTATTTCCATTCTTTCTTCTACATTTTCACAGGAGATTTAAAAACCAACATTCTCACAATCGTGGTGAAAACAAGCAGCCTAGCAGCCACTGAAGGTGAAAGAAAAGAGTTGAAGTTTCTCCAAAATCCTATTTACAGAGAATTGTCATTATTTAACCTGTCTAGCATTTTCCTGGCAAACCCATATGCATGGCTTGTCCTTATTTGACCTAACTCAGGGCTTTGCCAATTGGACAACGGAACAGACTTTTGCCGAGAGGTGCTTGTTAAAAAATAATAATAATAGGTGCAACTGTTTAATGCTGCATCTGCTTAAGGCAATGATAACAGTTGGGGAAAACAGCAGGCTGACTTTAAAAAGTAAAATCAAAAGCTAGAGAAGGAGATGTCTATAAAGAGCTTTAAAAAACTCCCACATTTTCCTGGGACTCTAGAAGACCACACATGTGTCGGGTTGTGTGCGTGCCCGGAGCTGTGTGCATGCTTAGGGAAGATCTGCCAAGGCCTTAAGTATTCACCCAAGGCTGAACTTGAGGCTCTTGTCAGGCAGTAGGTGAAGGATAAGGCAGAGCAGTAAACTGCCTTATCCTAGTGTGGAAGGTGTGCCCCAACATACACACAGGACCCTTTAGCAATAACTGGGAGACTCACTGGTCTTATGCATTTAAGGAAATCTCTGTCCAGAGAGTAGATGACCATTAGAGCAAATGAGCAAAGATATTAGTGGCCATAGATACTAAATATAGACTTTACTGAATTATTTCAGAAAAGTCACTAAATAAACAGGGGCAACAGCAACAATAACAAAAACCCTAAAGAGGTTGGATAATATGACTTTTAGAATTGCCACACTATATTGTTTAAAATGTCCAGTTTTAAATAACGAACTTAGAGACGTACAATAAATCAGAAATGATGGCACGTACAGAGGGGGAGCATCAGTCAATGAAAACTATCCTTAAGGCAGTCTAAGAGTTGGACCTACTAGACAAAGACATGAAATCAGCTATTTTAAATATGTACAAAGAATTGAAGGAAAATATGAATAAAAGACCAAAGGAAAATATGAAAAGGATAGCTTACCAAATAGAAAATATCGATAAAGTATCATTGAACTTGAAGGCAAAAGTTGGAAATCATCCAGCCAAAGGAGCAAAAAGAATTAAAAAAGAGTGAAGATAGTTTAAGTAATTTATGGGACACCGTCAAGCAAAACAATATATACATTATGGTAGTTCAAGACGAAGAAGACAAAGAAGAGAAGAAAGCTCACTCAAAGAAATAATGCCTGAAAACTTCCCAGACCTAGCTAAAGAAATGGTCACCCAGATTCTGGAAGCCCAAAGGATACCAAATAAATTGAGCCCAAAGAAATCCACATAAATACACATTATAATAAAGTTGTTAAAAGTTAAAAAATTTTGGAAGCAGCAAAAGCAGGCACCTGTCACAAACGAGGGAACCATTATAAGGCTATGAGTGGATTTTTCAGCAGCTACTTTGCAGGCAAGAAGAGAGCAAAATTATATATTTAGTGCTAGAAGAAAAAAAAAACTGTCAACCAAGAAGGATATACCTGGCAAAACTGCTCTTCAAAAATGAAAGGGAGATAAAGACTTTCTCAAATAAAAACTGAGGAATTTCATCACCACTAGGTCTGCTTTACAAAAACTGCTGAACGTAGTTCTTCCATTTTAAACAAAAGGATGCTAAACTGCAACGTGAGAGCATAAGAAAGTATGAAATTCATTTGTAAACATTAACTTTGTTTAACTTAAAATCAACTGAGGCCGGGCGTGGTGGCTCACGCTTGTAATCCCAGCACTTTGGGAGGCCGAGGGGGGTGGATCACGAGGTCAGGAGATCGAGACCACGGTGAAACCCCATCTCTACCAAAAATATAAAAAATTAGCCGGGCGTGGTCGTGGGCGCCTGTAGTCCCAGCTACTCGGAGAGGCTGAGGCAGGAGAATGGCGTGAACCTGGGAGGCGGAGCTTGCAGTGAGCCGAGATTGCACCACTGCACTCCAGCCTGAGCGACAGAGCAAGACTCTGTCTCAAAAAAAAAAAAAAAAATCAACTGAGTTGGGACCTTAAATTAATTAGGTCAGCAAAATCTCTTCATCTTTGCCATATAACATAACCTAATTATGGGAATAAAATCCCATCATATTCACAGCTCCTTCTCACAATCAGGAAGAGATTATATAGGGTGTATAAACTAGGTGCCAGAATCCTGGGGACAATCTTAAAATTCTTTCTGCCCTGATCTGGCATAAGAGAAGTGCTGAGTATAAAGTACTTACGGTTATTATTAATGATATTACTGTTATTACTATTGTTATGACTAGTCCATGTTAAAATTTGTTCCCAACACTACTTGTGTGCTTTCAGTACTTGGTGCACTGGAGGGAACTGATAGTATATTATAACGTTTAAATTCAAGCAGAATAGTAGCCTGTGTTTACAAAATGGAAGAAGAGGAAATTCCATCCATATTACATAATTCAATAGAGTCATGTGTCACTTAGTGACAGAAATACTTTCTGAGAAAAGCATCATTAGGCAATTTTGTTGTACAGACACTCTGTAGTGTACAGTATTTACACAAACCTAGATGATATATCCTAATTTCATACACCTAAGCCTATTGCTTCTAGACTAGAAACTTGTACAGCATGTTACTATACTGAATACTGTAGGCAATTGTGACACAAATCACTAGATGAAAGAAAATTTTAAGCTTCATTATAATCTCATGGGACAACCATGGTCTGGTCTATACTCTCCATCATTGACCAAAATGTTGTTATGCAGTGCATGACTGTAGTTGTGTTTTAGAGAAAACTGTGGAAAACTAATTATATATAACTGAAATTTTCAAGCTGACTTCTTATTTGAGCTGACGTAGTTAGGAAGGAAAAAATGTAGCCCTGGATGTAGTAAAACTATCTGGGGCCCATACTAACCATTCTGTTTACAAACCAACCTTTTTAATGTAATATTGGTATGTTCTCTTTAGGATGTAGCAAAACAGGGGCAACAGAATATCATACAGACTCGGCTGGTGGCAGGAAAAGAAAACATTACAAGGATCCCCAAATTGTGTGTGTTTAAGGAGTGAATTCCTTAAGTTCAGAATTCTGCACGTGAAGGTATCCAAGATAGATTTTTTTTAAGTGGAGGTGAAAGACAGCAACAATGCTTTTTAATCTTCTGAACTTCTCCACAAACCAGACAGAAGAACTAAACTAGAATAAAAAAATCAAAGAAAATATCCCCAACAAAATATTCCCAACAGAACTTAGTAACAAGATATTCCCACAATGAACAAACCAATTCAAGACAGCTACCTGACTCATGTAGTAACAATATCTGATGGGAGAAACCAGTGGGAAGGCCACTGATCTTTCCACAGTTTTGAAAAGAGAGGAACCCAAAATCACAACAGATACTAATTAGAAAATTCAGCCCATTAAGTAACACGAGTTGAACAAAGAGTTTTCCAGGTTCCAATTTAACAATGGGTATAAGGGAACTGCTACAAAATTAGCTCTAATGATACTGGGGCAGTCTGGAATGTGTAAACCTTCAAAGCTGACAAATTCAAATTCTTTTCCAAGACAGAGTTCCTACCATTGACATTTGTGGCTTTCTGCACTTTGTGGAAGAAGCAATGTAAACTACAATTCAAGAATAGCCATCAGGAAGTGTAGGCTCTCTCTTGCTGAAAAAAAAAAAAATATTGGGAATAGTGTCCAAACTAAGCAGGATAGAAACAATAGAGTCAAAAATTGGAAGATCCAGATTAAAGTGGGAGTAGAGAATAGAGGGAGTAGATTTCAGGAAATCCATCGCCATAGTTATTATAAACTTTGTGAAAATAATAAAAGAACAAACTCTAGAGACATGAGGCTATGAAAGCTTCCCTGGACCAATTTTTTTTTCTAAAATAATGCAAAAGCTTATTTCATTTGAAAATGATTTTTAAAAAACAGATAATGGACAAGTCATATAAAAAGTTACTATAAGAAAAAAAAGTGAATGATGAGAAAGAAGACATGTCTACAGGCAAAGAAAGCACACCAGAAAGTGTGTTCACTACACATATGAAAAACTGTAACCAAATATGTCCAATTGAAAAAGAGCAAGAGAGAGAGAGAGAGAGAGACAGAGAGAGAGAGACAGATAGACAGGCAGACAGACAGACAGAGAGAGACAGCATTTTGAGAAAAGAACTCACATAAGACCTGGAAAGAAACTCAGAATTCAGGTGATCATAGAAAATGGAGATTTGAAAAGGAAGCTGGCAGAGTTAAAGAAAGAATTAAAAATGAATGAAAAAATTATTGTATAAATGTATAGTAGAAGAAATTTAATTTTGTATACATTAAATTTTACACAAGAAAATAATAGATAATTTTATTTAAAAATTATTTTAAGAGAAATAGAAATTGAGGAAGGAACAAAATGTTTTAAATAGGAAATAAATTAAGAAATTAAAAATAAGGATTAATAAAGAAAATAATAGAGAAGATAGGCAAAGAAGATCCAACTTACCCATAATAGCAACTTCCAAAGATAACTGAGGAAATGGGGCAGAACAAGTGCTTAAAATTATAGTTCAAGAAAACTTTATTGAAATAAAAGATTACTTGAAACTACATAGTAAATGGCCACACTGCATGCCAGAGAACACCAGCCCCAAATAGCAAATACCAGTACATATTCTAATAAAATTACAAGACTTTAAAGAAAAGAGTAAATCCTTTGGGCACCAAGGAAAAGACAAAGTTCCATTTATAATGGAAAGAAAATCATATTGTTATCAGACTTTTTATACTTCTCAGACCCTTTATATAAAAAGGTTAAAGAGTAGTACATTTAAGATGTTCAAATTAAAAAATTAAGGCACAGCTTTTTATATCCAGTCAAACAAATTTTAAGATGTGAAGACACAGACCAGCTGCTATGATCATGCAGAAATTCAGGAAATTTTGTCTAATGAGATCTTCCTAAGGAATCTTCTAGAGAACAAGCTTCAGCCTGAAAGACTGTTGACATAAGTATTAGTGACTCCTTCTCTGTGTGTAGAAAGGAAGCTGATACATATATCAGTAACGTCTGTCAGGAGAGGAAGGCTCCCTGCTGCTTGGACTGTAGTTTTTCCCAGTCTTTTTCCAGATGATTACAAACCTCCAGAGAACTCCCCTATAATCCATCAACACATTCTTGCAATGAATTGGAAAGAAGCAGGGATTGGCTCTCACAATCTTAGTCTGTTCTTTAGAAGTTATTTCAGTAATAGTAAGGCTGCTATAACAAACTACACTAACTGGGTAGCTTATAAGTCACAGAAATTTATTTTCTGTTGGCAGCTGGGGAGTACAAGATCAAGATGTCAGCATATTCAATGTCTGGTGAGGGCCCACTTTCTCATAGATGGCACCTTTTTGCTGTAGCCTTACATGGTGGAATGGACAAGGCATGTCTCCCAGGCCTCTTTTATAAGGGCACTAATTCCATTCATGAAAGCTCCACCCTCATGGTTTCATCACCTCCCAAAGACCCAACTCCTAATATTATCACATTGGTGGTTAGGTTTAAGCATATAAACTTTTGGGGGGGATAAAAACATTCAGACCATAGCACTTACAAAGTCACATTATTCCCTAGTCTTTATTCACTTTAATGACTTCATTACCAAAATTTACAAAACAATATGGAGCTTTCCAAGTAACCACATGCAGGCACCTGTATGTTAAATTGCCTTCTGCCATAATAAATGAAATAATTCTGAAATAGACTTAAACTATAACATGAAAATTTGCTAGATTTAAAAGATAAATGTGAATTATTTACCATTCAATACATTTTAAAAATTATTTCTCTAATGGGCACATAATCCTTCTGCCCAATAAGCAATTTTGTCATTTAGAGTTTATACCTCAATATTTGAACTTTTGAGAGTTTCTAGTCTGAACATATCCTTCAAGAAAAAATATCCATATACAATGAAGAAAAAAATCCACTTGGAAAGAATATTTATATGAAGATTAAGATATTCCCCATCTTGCAAAGTCTGTGGGAACTATTACTGAAGTAAGTTCTAAAGAAATGCGTTAAGGCTTAGGGTGCCCTATGTGCTGATAGAGATAGGCATCATTCATATTACTTGAGAATTCTCATTTCCATATACAGCAAGCCAAGGAAATGAACACAACTTTGATTGATTGTTCCAGGAAAAGAATGTGCAATATGGTACGAGCACATTTTGTTGTGTTTTGTTTTTTTCTTTTTCTAAATAGAAAGCTTCTGAGAAAGCTACAATGAGAGAGAATTCTGGGATTTTCTTTTTTTTATTATTATTATTATACTTTAAGTTCTGGGATACATGTGCAGAACATGCAGGTTTGTTACATGGGTATACATGTGCCATGGTGGTTTGCTGCATCCGTCAACCTGTCATCTACATTAGGTATTTCTCCTAATGCTATCCCTCCACTATTCCCCAACCCCCGACAGACCCTGGTGTGTGATGTTCCCCTCCCTGTGTCTGTGTGTTCTCATTGTTCAACTCCCGCTTATGAGTGAGAACGTGTGGTGTTTGGTTTTCTGTTCCTGTGTTAGTTTACTAAGAATGATGGTTTCCAGCTTCATCCATGTCCCTGCAAACGACATGAACTCATCCTTTTTTTATGGCTGCATAGTATACCGTGGTGTGTATGTGCCACATTTTCTTTATCCAGTCTTTCATTGATGGGCATTTGGGTTGGTTCCAAGTCTTTGCTATTGTGAACAGTGCTGCAATAAACATATATGTGCATGTGTCTTTATAGTACAATGATTTATAATCCTCTAGGTATATACCCAGTAATGGGATTGCTGGGTCAAATGGTATTTCTAGTTCTAGGTCCTTGAGGAATTGCCACACTGTCTACCACACTGGTTGAACTTTTTTCATATGTTTGTCGGCTGCATAAATGTCTTCTTTTGAGAATTGTCTGTTCATTTCCTTTGCCCACTGTTTGATGGGGTTGTTTGTTCTTTTCTTGTAAATCTGTTTAAGTTCTTCGTAGATTCCTTATATTAACCCTTTGTCAGATGGATAGATTGCAAAAATTTTCTCCCATTCTGTAGGTTGCCTGTTCACTCTGATGATAGTTTCTTTTGCCCCAACAGCATTTATTAAATAGGGAATCCTTTCCCCATTGGTTGTTTTTGCCAGGTTTATCAAAGATCAGATGGTTGTATATGCGTGGTGTTACTTCTGAGGCCTCTATTCTGTTCCATTGGTCTATATATCTGTTTTGGCACCAGTACCATGCTGTTTTGATTACTGTAGCCTTGTAGTATAGTTTGAAGTCAGGTAGCATGATGCCTCCAGTTTTGTTCTTTTTGCTTATAATTGTCCTGGCTATATGGGCTCTTTTTTGGTTCCATATGAAATTTAAAGTAGATTTTTCCAATTCTGTGAGAAAGTCAGTGGTAGCTTTATGGGAATAGCATTGAATCTATAAATTACTTTGGGCAGTATTGCCATTTTCATGATATTGATTCTTCCTATCCATGAGCATGGAATGTTCTTCCAGTTGTTTGTGCCCTCTCTTATTTCCTTGAGCAGTGGTTTGTAGTTCTCCTTGAAGAGGTCCTTCACATCCCTTGTAAGTTGTATTCCTAGGTATTTTATTCTCTTTGTAGCAATTGTAAATGCAATTTCACTCAGGATTTGGCTCTCATCTATTATTGGTGTATAGGAATGCTTGTAGTTTTTACAATTGATTTTATATGCTGAGACTTTGCTGAAGTTGCTTATCAGCTTAAGGAGATTTTGACTGAGACAATGGGGTTTTCTAAATATACAATCATGTCATCTGCAAACAGAGACAATTTGACTTCCTCTCTTTCTATTTGAATACACTTTATTTCTTTATCTTCCCTGATTGCTCTGGCCAGGACATCCAATACTATGTTGAATAGGAGTGGTGAGAGAGGGCATCCTTGTCTTGTGCCAGTTTTCAAAGGGAATGCTTCCAGCTTTTGCCCATTCAGTATGATATTGGCTGTGGGATTGTCATAAATAGCTCTTATCATTTGGAGATACTTTCCATCAATACCTAGTTTATTGAGAGTTTTTAGCATGAAGGGGTGTTGAATTTTGTCGAAGGACTTTTCTGCATCTATTGAGGTAATCATGTGGTTTTTGTCATTGGTTCAATTTATGTGATGGATTATGTTTATTGATTTGCATATGTTGAACCAGCCTTGGATCCCAGGGATGAAGCCAACTTGATAGTGGTGGATAAACCTTTTAATGTGCTTCTCGATTCGGTTTGCCAGTATTTTATTAAGGATTTTTGCATTGATGTTCATCAGGAATATTGGCCTGAAATTTTCTATTTCTGTTGTGTCTGTGCCAGGTTTTGGTATTAGGATGTTGCTGGCCTCATAAAATTAGTTAGGGAGGAGTCCCTCTTTTTCTATTGATTGGAATAGTTTCAGAAGGAATGGTACCAGCTCCTCTTTATACCTCTGATAGAATTCGGCTGTGAATCAGTCTGTCCTGGATTTTTTTGGTTGTTAGGCTATTAATTATTGCCTCAATTTCAGAACCTGTTATTGGTCTATTCAGGGATTTGACTTCTTCCTGCTTTAGTGTTGGGATGGTGTATGCGTCCAGGAATTTATCCATTTCTGCTACATTTTCTAATTTATTTGCATAGACATGTTTATAGTATTCTCTGATGGTAGCTTGTATTTCTGTGGGATCAGTGGTGATATCCCCTTTATTATTTTTTATTGTGTCTATTTGATTCTTCTCTCTTTTCTTATTAGTCTTGCTAGTGGTCTATCTATTTTGTTAATCTTTTTTTAAAAACCAGCTCCTGGATTCACTGATTTTTTTGAAGTGTTTTTCATGTCTGTATCTCCTTCAGTTTGCTCTGATCTTAATTATTTATTGTCTTCTGCTAGCTTTTGAATGTGTTTGCTCTTGCTTCTCTAGTTCTTTTAATTGTGATGTTAGGGTGTCGATTTTAGATCTTTCCCGCTTTCTCTTGTGGGCTATAAATTTCCCTTTAAACACTGCTTTAGCTGTGTCCCAGAGATTCTGGTACATTGTGTCTTTGTTCTCATTGGTTTCAAAGAACTTGTTTATTTCTGCCTTAATTTCGTTATTTACCCAGTAGTCATTCAGGAGCAGGTTGTTCAGTTTCCATGTAGTTATGCAGTTTTGAGTGAGTTTCTTAATCCTGAATTCTAATTTGATTGCACTGTGGTCTGAGAGACTGTTTGTTATGATTTCCATTCATTTGCATTTGCTGAGAAGTGTTTTACTTCCAATTATGTGGTCAATTTTAGAATAAGTGTGATGTGGTGCTGAGAAAAATGTGTATTCTGTTGATTTGGGGTAGAGAGTTCTGTAGATGTCTATTAGGTCCACTTGGTCCAGAGCTGAGTTCAAGTCTTGAATATCCTTGTTAATTTTCTGTCTCATTGATCTTTCTAACATTGACAGTGGGGTGTTAAAGTCTCCCACTATTATTAAGTGAGAGTCTAAGTCTCTTTGTAGGTTAGTCTGATGCCTTGGAAAATGTGGATGGGCTCAGGACAAGGCTATAAAAGAATCTCAAACAACTAGATCTTCAACACTAGGATACTCAAGTGACTGTAGTGAAAGATCTCCCTCTTACTTTACAAACAGTAGGACATGAAGCAGTAAAGGTTTTTTTCCATCAGCTGGAGAGATGAGCAGCAGAAGTCAAAAGCAGCTCAGGGACAACACATGGGCAGCCTGTCAGTTTTCGGCAGCTCAGAGAACCGTTGCAGGTGACATTTGGTGATGGAGATTCACAGCCAGGCAGTTACAGAGCTCCAGGTGGCAACAGCAGACATTTCAAGGGCACAGGAAGTAAAGGTTAGGTCAGTGTTTCCTCATGTATAGCCCCAGGAGAGTCCTAGGAAGCTCTCCAAGCCAAATGATTAGAAAACAAATCAGAAGGATGGCAAGCATTGAGTTGGAACACAAGGACAGCAGAAGTACCAGCAGTAGGAAAATTACATGGGAACTTACACCCTCTTCTTGTGGGACTTTCAGATAAACACAGTTAAGGGGAAGAGGGGGTGCTCTGAGTGTTTGCACATTGGAAAGTAGGTTATATTCCAGGAGGACTTAGGGATAAAACCAGCAATATAGTCTTAACCTATGGTTCATATGCCAATAAGACCTGGGGTTATATGCACATTATTTGGGAAACAACATTGCATAGTGCCAAAAGCGCTAAGAGAAATTTAATATTTATGACTCATTGTGGAGCTCTTAGTCACTTGCTGACTGACTTTCCTATTTATAACAAATACAGTTGTACACAGCCATTTCCTCCCAATATAAAAATAAAATATATACACATGCCACACATACACAGAAATGCCTCATTAAAAAGACTGGAGGGTAACAGGGTAGAAAGAGAAAAGTATTAGAAAACCGAAAACAAATGCAAATAGACAGCACACTCAAAAATGTGGGCCACTTGAGGGGAAATTGTAATTGTCATTTTCAGCTTTCTAACACTCTTCATCTTCATTGGTCTGGGAATAGTGTCCCTTTGGCAAATTAAGTTATTGGAAAAGATGATAGTCTTGCATTTATATTGCAACTTATTTGTAGGGATTCAAAATATCTGTCTGTGGTTGTTGAGCTGCTTTCACTTCCTATCTGAATGCATTTTCCAAGATGTCTGTGTGGGGAATACAGTGTCCCAATTTTTTTGAATGAATGAATCCAAAACAACCAGTCCATTTGAATAGTCATCACAGTGCGTAGACAGTTTCTATCAATGAAACTTGAAGTTAGGATGGAAGGATTATTGTACATCAATCAGGGAGAAAGAGAGAGCTGGTTCAGGATCTTGGCAAGGGAAGGTTGAGATGTTACCAAGAACAATAAGCAGAGGAAGAAGTTAGGATATGAGATCTAGATGGCTAACTTCATGAAAAGTAAAATCAGATGCAGGGTGAGGTGCAGGATTGAGGTTTTTGAGTTCAATGGAGACGCTGGTGGAATAGGCAAGATTCCTCCACATATCAGATGCATCTTGTGCTAGTTCCTTCATCTTACTGTATCACAGCTTCCTAAATTTTTAAAATGGGGATGATTATAATACCACTTCACAGATATTTTGCAAAGATCGAGTGAATTCATATTTGCAAAGCTCTTATTATTATATTAAAATGACTTGTAATTAGTCCTCAAAGAAGGAAAATTAGGACTGAGCCTTGAGTTTCAATAAATAACCCATAACTAAGCAGGCTTTTGTCTCAGTTATCTCTGAACCTCCATGCCCAGCAGAGTGCCTGGCACACTGTAGATGCACAGTAAACACTTAGTAAATTGCCTTTATTCCATGTCATGTCCTGCAAGCTGGTACAGCCACTTACCTGACATAGCCCATGCTGGCAGGTGCTATAAGATTCTGGGTCTTAGAAAGCAAGTTGCTCATGCTGGAGTCAACCTCTGCATTTGCAGCAGTGCTACTACAGAGTGGTAGGTAGCCTAGTGAGTGAAACTGTCTCTTGGTCATCGGCTGCTTTTCTGGCACAGTGTGCTCACCACGTGGTCATCAGTTCAGGGATGTCCTATGCAGTGGCTATTTTAAAAATAATTATAATATAGCAGCTATAGTAATATACTAGCATATTATTATTAGTGACCCAACATTTTCTCTTAATTACAATTCTGTGCTTATAATATATTAGTAGTCTCCGTTCTCATAATGGTGTAGGAAACTGTCAAAATATTCGATATCTCCTGTAGTAATCTTATCTGGGCATCATCAATTGATCATGCAATATCAATCACATGTATTGAGGGCCTCCAGCAGACAGAACGGAGCACAAGGTATGCAAAGTTAAGATTTTAGGATTTATGCCTCTGGCATCATGCCTAGCACTTACTAAAGCACTGAAAAAATTCTTGTGAAAAAGAACTGACTGGCTTTTAAGGAATTCGTGTATTGCTCAGTAAATGCAGCCCTAAAATAGATTCAATCGTTAAACACATATTTATTGAGTTCCTACTTGGTGCCAGGCACTCTTATAGGATCTGGAGCTCAAGTGTGGACTAAAACAAGCTGTTTTCTGTGGATATTACATTTGACAAATAATTAAAAAATAAACAAAATAATTTTAAATAAAGATAAGTGCTATGATTAAAACACCACAAGGTAACAGGAGAGATGTGAGATCGAGTAGTTATTACTGAAATTACTGTTAGGAGGTCTTTTTTAGGCTAAGACTTGAAATGACAAGAATGTTCCAGATATCCACAGATCTAACACAAGAATGATCTCATCATATTAGGAAAATAGAAAGAAAGCTGTTGTCTAGTGAGTGAGGGGGCCATGGAGGAGAGGGTTCAGAGGGGAAGGCAGGGGTCCAATAGAATGGGGTTTCATAAATGGCTTGGATTTTATGTGTAATGGGATGCTTCTGGGAAGATGGGTTTGTGCCAGAAAATGATATGGCCTGCTGAGACCAATCTAGTCACTCAGGAGAGAGTGTACTGCAGTGGGACAAAAGTAGAATCATGACCAGTTAGGAGGCTATTGCAGTGAACCATGTAAGACAAGTAATGGCTTGGACTTAGATGGTAGCAGTGGACATAGAGTGAATTGGATGAATTAAAGACATGCTTTGGAGTTACAACCAATAAGACTTGATGGGTTGGTTGTTGGGGGTGAGAGAAATGGAGGAATTAGGATGTCTCCTGGGTTTTGGCTTTAGTAATTAGATGATTTGTGGTACCATTTACTGAAATGAAGAAAACCAGAAGAACAGGTTTACGAGAGTTAGAAATCAATAATCCCGTTTGGAGCATATTAAGTTCAAGATGTAATACTGTTTTCAATTTTGATCTCAGCGAGCTACATGGCAATTCACTGGAGAAGCCTTATCTGTTAAATTTTTAGTGGAAAAAGTGATTATTGAAGAGTCTGAAAGAAATGGTTGAGATCCCAAAGAGCACAGATAGGAGTCTGCAAAGACATCTTCCATTTTAGTGAGCCACGAGGCTACCATAGGGGAAGCTAAAAAGAAAATCCCTGGGTGGCTAGGAGTCTGCAAAGACATCTTCCATTTTAGTGAGCCACGAGGCTACCATAGGGGAAGCTAAAAAGAAAATCCCTGGGTGGCTGGCAAGATGGCCAAATAGGAACAGCTCCTGTCTGCAGCTCCCAGCAAGATCAATGCATAACGTGGGTGATTTCTGCATTTCCAACTGAGGTACCCAGCTCATCTCACTGGGACTAGTTAGACAGTGGGTGCAGCCCATGGAGGGTGAGCCAAAGCAGGGTGGGGCATTGCCTTACCTGGGAAATGCAACGGGTTGGGGAACTCCCTCCCCTACCCAAGGGAAGCCATGAGGGACTGTGCCCTGAGGAATGGTGCATTCCAGCCCAGATACTATGCTTTTCCCATAGTCTTCACAACCTGCAGACCAGGAGGTTCCTCCCTCGGGTGCCTACACCACCAGGGGCCTGGGTTTAAAGCATAAAACTGGGTGGCCATTTGGGCTAGCTGTAGCAGTTTTTTTTTTTTTTTTTCATACCCCGGTGGCACCTGGAATGCCAGAGAGACAGAACCATTCATATCCCGGGAAAGGGGGCTGAAGCCAGGTAGCCAAGTGGTCTAGCTCAGTGGATCCCACCCCCATGGAGCCCAGCAAGCTAAGATCCACTGGCTTGAAATTCTTGCTGCCAGCACAGCAGTCTGAAGTTGACCTGGGAGGCTCGAGCTTGATTATGGGAGAGGCATCAGCCATTACTGAGGCCTGAGTAGGCGGTTTTCCCCTCACAGTGTAAACAAAGCCGCCAGGAAGTTCAAACTGAACGGAGCCCACCACAGCTGGGTGAAGCTGCTGTAGCCAGACTGCTTCTCTCGATTCCTCCTCTCTGGGCAGGGCATTTCTGAAAGAAATGCAGCAGTTCCAGTCAGGTGCTTATAGATAAAACTCTGATCTCCCTGGGACAGAGCACCTGGGGGAAGGGGCAGCTGTGGGTATAGCTTCAGCAGATTTAAACGTCCCTGCCTGCTGACTCTGAAGAGAGCAGCAGATCTCTCTGCACCGTGCTCAAGCTCTGCTAAGGGGCAGACTGCCTCCTCAAGTGGGTCCCTGACCTCCATGCCTCCTGAGTGGGAGACACCTCCTAGCAGGGGTCGACAGACCCCTCATACAGGAGAGCTCTGGCTGGGATCTGGCAGATGCCCCTCTGGAATGAAGCTTCCAGAGGAGGGAGCAGGCAGCAATCTTTGCTGTTCTGCAGCCTCTGCTGGTGATACCCAGGCAAACAGGTTGTGGAGTAGACCTCCAGCAAACTCCAGCAGACCTGCAGCAGAGGGGCCTGTTAGAAGGAAAACTAACAAACAGAAAGGAACAGCATGAACATCAACAAAAAGGACATCCACACCAAAACCCCATCCAAAGGTGAGCAACATCAAAGACCAAAGGTGAATGAATCCACAAAGATGAAGAAAAAACAGCACAAAAAGTCTGAAAATTCTGAAAACCAGAACACTTCTTCTCCTCCAAAGGATCACAACTCCTCACCAGCAAGGGAACAAAACTGGATGGAGAATGAGTTTGATGAATTGACAGAAGTAGGCTTCAGAAGGTGGGTTATAACAAGCTCCTCTGAGCTAAAGGAGCATGTTCTTACCCAATACAAGGAAGCTAAGAACCTTGAAAAAAGGTTGAGGGAACTGCTAACTAGAATAACCAGTTTAGAGAAAAGCATAAATGACCTGATGGAGCTGAAAACACAGCATGAGAACTTCATGAAGCATACACAAGTATCAGTAGCTGAATTGATAAAGCTGAAGAAAGGATATCAGAGACTGAAGATCAATTTAATGAAATAAAGCATGAAGACAAGATTAGAGAAAAAATAATGAAAAGGGAATGAACAAAGCCTCCAAAAAATATGAGACTATGTGAAAAGACCAAATCTACGTTTCACTGGTGTACATGAAAGTGACAAGGAGAATGGAACCAACTTGGAAAATATACTTCAGGATATTATCAAGGAGACTGTCCCCAACCTAGCAAAACAGGGCAACATTCAAATTCAGGAAATACAAACACCACAAAGATACTCCTCAAGAAGAGCAACCCCAAGAAATGTAATCATCAGATTCAGCAAGGTTGAAATGAAGGAAAAAATGTTAAGGGCAGCCAGAGAGAAAGGGTGCATTACCCACAAACGGAAGCCAATCAGACTAACAGTGGTTCTCTCTGCAGAAACCCTACAGCCAGAAGAGAGTGGGGGCCAATATTCAACATTCTTAAAGAAAAGAATTTTCAACCCAGAATTTCATATCCAGCCAAACTAAGCTTCATAAGTGAAGGCGAAATACGTTCCTTGAAGGACAGGCAAAATGCTGAGAGATTTTGTCACTACCAGGCCTGCCTTACAAGAGCTCCTGAAGGAAGCACTAAATATGGAAAGGAAAAACTGGTACCAGCCACTGCAAAAACATGCCAAATTGTAAAGACCATCGACACTATGAAGAAACTGCATCAACTAACGAGCAAAATAACCAGCTAGCATCATAATGAAAGGATCAAATTCACACATAACAATATTAACCTTAAACGTAAATGGGCTAAATGCCCCAGTTAAAAGACACAGACTGGCAAATTGGATAAAGAGTCAAGGACTATCATTGTTCTTTATTCAAGAGACTCATCTCACATGCAAAGATACACATAGGCTCAGTATAAAGGGATGGAGGAATATTTACTAAGCAAATGGAAAGCAAAAAAAAAAAAAAAGAGACACAGACACAGTCACAAAACTTTGGAATCTGGAGCAGATTAAGTAAAGCTGTGAAAGCTGAACCCTAAACTGGTAGTGGAGAAGCCAAGAGGGAAATTGATCTATTCCACAAAAGCTATCAAAGGCTCTGGAACTGATGGTCCCAGGTATCTCTGAAACTAAGCATGATGGTGATACTAAATGACAGAGGAAAGCCTGTTTAAGAAGAAGGTTAAACCCCTGATCCCTTCCCGCAGTCTGTTTAGTCAAGTATTATCCCTCTCTCACTATCTCTTTAATGAGCATAAATCAGAGAATTTCTGAACTAAGGTATATTAGTCTGTTCTCATGCTACTAATAAAGACATACTTGAAACTGGGTAATTTACAAAGGAAAGAGGCTTAATTGACTCACAGTTCCACATGGCTGGAGATGCCTCATAATCATGGCAGAAAGCAAAGGGGAAGCAAGACACATCTTACATGGCAGCAGGCAAGAGAGCTTGTGTAAGGGAACTCCCATTTATAAAATCATCAGATCTCAAGAGACTTATTCACTACCATGAGAACAGCATGAAAGGACCCGCCGCTATGATTCAATTACCTCCCACCAGGTCCCTTCCATGACATGTGAGAATTATTACAATTCCAGGTGAGATTTGGGTGGGGACACAGAGCCAAACCATATCATAGGGGATACCAGGTATAGTCCAGGGAGAAGGTATAATATAGAAACAGGAAAAATAAATGAATGTTGATGCATAGAATGTTGGAAAGCCCAGTCCTCTTCTCTCAGTGAATTTCCAGAACACTATCAGACAGATTGAGCCCTGCAGGATACTAGAGAACTTTTCTGCGAAATCTGAAAATAGCCCAAAGGGCAAACCTGAAAGTAATGACACAATGCTTCTCTAGCCATATCTCCACTCAGAGAGACCCACCGTCAGAAAATCCAGCTAGCTTGTTAGTAGCGCCTCATTCTGAAAATATGAGCACTCTTAGGTTTTTCCCCAAGAAAAATGAAAACATATGTTCTCACAAAGACTGGTATATGAATGTTTGTAAGAGAACTGTTTGTAATAGCCAAAAAGTGGAAACAACTCAAATGTTCACCAAATGATGAATAGATAAATAAAATGAAGTATCCTCCTACACTGGAAAATTATTCAGCAATAAAAAGGAATGAAGGACTAATGCATGCGGTAGCAGGAGTGAACCTTGAAAACATTCTGCAAAGTGAGAGAATCGGTCCCAAAAGACCACACATTGTATGATTCTATTTATATGAAATGTCTAAAATGGTTAAATCTATGGAAACAGAAGGTACTTTAGTGGTTTCCAGGAACTGGAGGGAAGTGGGAATAAGGAGTGACTGCTAATGTGTGCAGGGTTTCTTTTTATGGTGATGAAAATGCTCTATTGTTTGATAGTGATGATTTTCACAACTCTGTGAACATACTAAAAGCTACTGAATTGTATCCTTTAAAAGGTGGGATTTGTGTGTGTGTGTGTGTGTGTGTGTGTGTGTGTGTGTGTGTGTGTTTTAAGACTGAGTCTCACTGTGTCACCCAGGCTGGAGTGCAGTAGCATCATCATGGCTCACTGCAACCTCCACCTCTCAGATTCAAGCGATTCTCGTGACTCAGTCTGGCACATGCCACCACGCCCAGCTAATTTTTGTATTTTTAGTAGAGATGGTTTTTCGCCATGTTGGCCAGGAAGGTCTCGATCTGCTGGTCTCAAGTGATCAGCCTGCTGCGACCTCTCAAAGCACTAGGATTACAGGTGTGAGCCACCACACCTAGCCTAAAAGATGTACTTTAATGGTATGTGGGTTATGTCTCCATAAACATATTGTACACACACACAACCAAAATTCACCAGACATCTGAGGAAGTAATCTAACATAGAATTGCCCATTAGAAATATAATGCAAATTATATATGTACTTTTAAATTTTTTAGTAGTCATATTAAGATAAATTTTTAAAGAGCTAAAATTAATTTTAATATTATATTTTATTTATCTCAGTAGATCCTTAATATTATCATCTCAATATGTAAACAATACAAAAATATTAGTGAGATATTTTATACTCTTTTTTCATTCTAACTTCTGAAAATCCAGGCTATATTTTATATTTATAGTATGTCTCAGCTTGGACTAGCCAAATTTTAATTACTCAATAGCCCAGGTGTATAGTGGCTACTGTATTAGACAGCATGGGTCTAAAATGGATGATATAAGCCAAATAAGTAAACCAAAACAAAGCAAAACAACTAAAAAAGAAAAATTCTTACAGAAAGCAGAAACTACAGAAGAGGAAAATTTTTAGAAATAAGCTATTATTAATATGCTCAGGGAATAAAGAGAAAATGTGCACTCAGAAAACAAGAACAAAATATTAGTAAAAAAACAGAATCAAAAATTAAAAAATTTTTAATTCCCTTTCTTAGAAAATTAAAATTATGATGGCAGAAATTAAAAATTAAATAGAAGTGTTTAAATATAAAATTAAGGAAAACTCCTTTGTGGTAGAACTAAACGACAATGAAATGGAAAATTACAGAGGAAAAAAAGGGAAATTAGAAAACTCATCATGAAGAAGGGAATCATGGAATTAATCAAAAGAGTAATTCTAGAATATTTTCCAAAATTGAACAATGAGGGTTTCATGGTTGAAATGACGCAACGAATAGATAATAAACTCACAGTGAGGCACATCAGTTTTGAAATACCAGAACACTTGAGACAAGGGGTTTTCCAAAAAGGTAAACTATAGGTCATGCCTCCAGAAAGGTAAACTATAGATCAGACACAACTGGTCAGGAATCAAAATGTCTTTGAGACATTTCTCAACAGCAACACTGGAGCTAGGAAACAATGGACAAATGCCTTAGAAATTCTGAGGAATAATGACTTCCAACCTGGAATTCTATACACAATCATACTACTAGTTGAGAGTGAGGGTAAATGAAGAATTTTGGACCCGTGATATCATCCCCCTCTTCCATTTTTCTCTGCTTCTGGTCGGATCTCTGACAGTGGCTGCTCTTCCTCATGGCTCCTGCTCCCCACATCTTGGATCCTTCCATGGCCCCAGTTTCCATCTTATGGATCTTAACCAGTAATGATTGAATACTACAATCATCCTTTTGAAACACACATGAGCAAGCTTTACCTTAACAGAAATTTTAGAAATTTTAATCATTTCAGAAATTTTAATCACTCTTTTATATCCTCCTCCTTGGGTTTTTTCAAACTTTCATTCTACTTTTTTCACATAATTTCATATGCTTGTAATACTGAAAGTCTTCTATTAATCATCCTATCAAATGAGCAACTTTATTTAGTACATAAAATACTTAGTACATAAAATATTTAGTACACAAAAATTTGTACATAAAATCTTCTAGTTGGTTTAATTTCCTGTGACCATAAGTCTTATGAGATCAAATTTTTTCTGGAGTTGTCATTATAATTATGAGTTGTAAACACTTGATCTAAACAACATTTTTACATTACAAATTTTGATAAGTAACTGTAAAATAAGGGAAGAAATTTTAGTGCAAGTGCTGTCCAATAAGATAAATTTTTTTCCTACAGTAGTTCATGTATCTGTGGATGAAAAGGCCTTATTGCCAAATGAGACAGGACTCAGCACTGACTCTGTCTCCACTCTGTGCTTCCATAAATGTAAACAGTGAGAAACTATGTTTACATGCATAAGCTTAAGGGATGGACATTCTTATTTCTTTTAAAAAAGCAACGTCACTTGACTCTTTTAACTCCTTCCTGGTTATGAACCAAAATCCAAACAATGCTCTACCATCAAAAGGTTATTTTTAGTGATATATCACCTGACAATTTCATTGGAATGTAAAAAACTGAAAACCACCTGAATTGAAATAAGCAAACAAACAACAGCAACAACAAAAACCTAGACATTTGAGTCTTTCACTTTCTATATTTCAGTAAAAAAGTCTTTATGCAAACTTAGAAAATTATTATTATTTGTGTTTCTTATTGTTCAATTTAAATTCATCTTGGTTAAATTCAAGAGGGAATTGAGAAAAATCAAAATATTATTAAATTTAATACCCCTTTGCAATTGCAATATTTTTTGATAAAACACATTCATTCTATCACAAGCTTTACATATACATTCATCAAAACCCTGCAGCTACAGATTTAGCTTATTCAGGTTATGGGAATTCTCTGCCATATAATTTAGTTAGGAAGGCCAAGTCTCATTTTCTCCCTATCAGCCATATGAGACCTGTATTTGTCAGAAACAGTCCAATTCTATTTTTCAGTTGCAATAAGCATATTATTAAGCACTTCAGGGAATATATGTTTTTAAAAACACACAAAAAAAGACTACATATTGTAAAATACATTACTAAAATTATTCAAGATTATAGATCTAATATAATTAATACATCTATTCCATAATAAGTTTTTAAGAAACTAAATCAATATCCTATTGTTCATTTTCTACCTAATGAGAATATGATATGTTGCTAAAATCGTTATTTATGAATCACGAAGTATGATAAACAGACATGAAATTTAGTAAATATATTCTAATGTTTGGCTTTCAAGAGTAATTAAGGATCAAATCTTTAAAATAAAAAATAGGCATTATAATCAAACTTATATACTTTATGAAAGAGCATAGACTGCTAAAAATTAATTAGATTGGCTAGCATATATTTTTTGTTAACAGAAACTAGAAACACTAAATATTTTATGGGATAAAATAAAATATTTACCATATTTGAAATAAACATTTCAAAACATATTTTAATAAAATTGCTCTAACTGTTAAGTAACATCCCAAACTCAAAGGAATTACATAAAAAATTTATCCCTGGGTTTTCGCCACTGTATCTTGAAAATTTTGGTAGTACTGGGAAATATTCCAGTTATATTTAAAAGAATCAATAACAGCAATCAATACTGCTTTGGCTCTTGGAAGGTGCTTTTTGTTCTCAGCTAATTATATGTCATAAGGATAAGTATGGAGAATAGCTGAAATGAACTTGTATCTCAATATTTTCTAAAGTTGTTTCAATGTTCAATATTTTCTACCATTTTCCTTTGCTCTTATGGGACCTTCCCTCAGAGCTATGCAGTCTTAATAGTTGGAAGATTAAAGAAATTTATGGGCCAGGTGCGGTGGCTCACGCCTGTAATCCCAGCACTTTGGGAGACCAAAGTGGGCGAATCATGAGGTCAGGAGATCGAGTCCATCCTGGTTAACACGGTGAAAGCCCATCTCCACTAAAAACACAAAAAATTAGCCAGGTGTGGTTGCGGGCGCCTGTAGTCCTAGCTACTAGAGAGGCTGAGGCAGGAGAATGGCATGAACCCGGGAGGCGGAGCTTGCACTGAGCCGAGATCTTGCCACTGCACTCCAGCCTGGGCGACAGAGTGAAACTGTCTCAAAAAAAAAAGAAAAAAAAAAGAAATTTATGACTGCTAATACCTATGTATCATATATCTATATATATGGATAGATAGGCCCTACTCTATCATACATCTGAATCTGAATAGGCCAACTAGGACAAAAATACTGATTTTCTGAGAACAAGCTTCATCTTTAACTGCAATATATATAAGACGGGAAGTGTTACCAGGTTATGATGACTTGACTGATTGTTAGTGGAGCTTTCTCTTTTATTTGGTACTCTTTAAGTTTATATAGACCAGGAAAGATTTGTGGATAAATGAAAAGAAATGCCTTTGCTTTGTCCAATGGGAAAAGAGCAATTGTTGAACTCAGACTCAATCTTAGCTACTGCAATCTTAAGAAAGAATATATATGGAAGTTGAAGGCCTAAAACTGAATATCTAAATCTATGCCTATACGACCCTCAGAAAATCTTGATGTGGCCCAATTGGAGGACCACCAGCCTCGTCCACTTTATTCTTGCAGCGTCTCGGTTCAGCTAATGGTCGTCCGTGTAGCTTTTGCTGTTTGTATTGGATATGACATACAGGGATACTCCTCACTTATTAATCTGTCCAAAGTTTCCTTTGCAAAAATCTCCATTCCAGAGGACTTCTTGAAGTTTTGACCCCAGAAATGACAGTGAGCAGCTGTGGCTTTCAGACTTGACCTAATCCACAGATCTCACAGACCTTCACAGCCCCAGTTGTCTCTGCTGTGCTACAGTAAAGGGTGGAACCTTTTAAACTCCTTTGGTTGCACTCCCTTCCTGATTTGGGTGAGAGCTGAAAAGCTGCCCATTGTGCAGTGCCAGGAAACTTCCTGTGTAGCACAATTAACAAACCCTCTATTGGGGTCACTGCCATGTCTTAACCACATTACGCTCACTATTTTGTGGGCTTTATTTACAACTTCAGAAAACATTATTTTTAAAATGTTAGTATAACTGATTTTAAGTATTCTGTAACCTTATCATAATTTTCAACCTATCAGAATTGTGTTAATGAATATGAAATATTCCATTTGAAAATGTTTCTTTTAAAAATAGTATTTAACATCATTTCTATTAATTCATTCAGCAAATAGTTACTAAGTACTTGTGTGCCAGATTCTCATGGTGATGTGGATACAAAGATGAAAAAAAAGAAAAAAACAAAAAAACAAAAAAACCAGGATTGTAAACAATAGAAGAGGAGAATAGATTAGTGGTTGCCAAGGTACAGGGATGGGGTGGGGGTGGAGGTGGGGTTGGGGGAGTGCCGCCCTAAACGGGTAGCACAAGGGAATTCCTTTGTAGTAACAGAAGAATCCTGTATCCAAAGGTAGATGTAAAACAGAGGTTGGCAAACTTTTTCTGTAAAGGGCCAGATGGTAAATATTTTTAAGCAAGTTGGGCTTGGAGAAACAATCAACTTTAGCAAGAGGTTTATTTGTCTTATAGATAGTTCACCATGAAAAATTTGGAGGCGTTTTACAACTACAGACAGAACCTCTCAATCTACACTTCTAAGATGGAGCTGGGAGCCCTGTACTAGAGCAATGAAGTCTGTGGGGAGTAGGACACAAGAGAAAGAGGAGGGAGACCAGAAAGAGGGGAGTCTCCTGCATCTTGGACTGACACAATAGGAAGAACAAAGATTTGTATTAGAGTTGGCAAACTGTGGCCTGTAAGGCAAATCTGGCCCACTTTTTGCTTTTGTAAATAAAGTTTTATTGGAGCACAGCCACATTTATTCATTTATGTGTTATCAGTGGCTGTATTAGCACCACACCAGCAGACTTAAGTAATTGTAACTGAGACCATATGGTTCACAAAGCCTAAATACTTACTACTGGCTCCTTAAGAAAAAGTTTGCTGATTCCTGTTTTACAAAGACTTTGGACTCTGTGGCTTTCTTTCTGTCATTGTGCTGATAAGCCCTCTCTGGTGTCAAAAGCACAACAGAGGATTTATATTGAGTTCATCCATGCACCAGAGTTGTCTGTATCTGTTAACAAAATTTTATGTAAATTCAATATAAAATAGGAAATGTAAAAACTAATCAATATGATCCAATCGAAAATAGTAAGTTGCAGAAAAGTAAATGTGGTCTAAAGCCATTTTATAAAATATAAATGATTATTTATATTTATAAAATAAAATATACATTTTTGTATACTTATAGAAGAGAAGCCATTGATATGGGTGAGATTATAGGTCAGTGGGGATACAAGGCATTCCAAGGAGCTATGTGTTACAGTAGGGAGAGAAGAGGGAGAGGAGACTGTTATTACACAATCCGAGTAAGGAAGGGAAATTATTTGTTGAGTTCATAGACCCGGGGACAAGTAATGAAAACTAAATTTCAAGGCATCAGATATGAGATGTGAAAATATTTTGAAGTATCAGATAATTGTCTACAATATTGAACATGAATAAAATTTGGCAATGTTATTTAATATTTAATTTCTGAAATAAAAGGATAGATGATTATTCATTTTTGTTTTGTTTTCATGAATTGAGTTGCATTACAAGACAATGTGCTCATTTAAATGATAACTTCTTCTCTTAACAAAATTGTTCTCCTCGATACCTTTCTAAGCAGTTTCTTGCAATGCCCTTAACAGATTATGGCTGAAGTCAAGAGAATTGTGTCTTAAACCATGATAGAATTTTATGTGTGTTGCATTCATTTGTGTTGCCAATCTTAGCTTAGCAAGCCTTTTTTATCTATAAAGAAACCTTGTTCGACTTCTTTAATTGACCTATGAGGTTGGCATTGGGCTCAAAATTAGTTAGTATACTAGTGCCAAAATTCAGCTAGTTACATCAATTGCAGCTATCACCAATGGGGAGCTCACCATGTAACAACTACAGATTTGACCATGACCCCTTACAACCTTGCCATGTTTCCATGGCAATGAACTAAGAAAATGAAAGTGCTGAAGGGATAAATAACACATACAGAAAGCAACAATTCTTTAAGAAAAAGGTAGTAACTTTACATCTGGATAAACTTATTTTTCTGAGATGGAATCTTGATCTGTTGTCCAGGCTGGAGTTCAGTGGTGCGATCTCAGGTCACTGCAGCCTCTGCCTCCCGGGTTCAAGTGATCCTCCTGCGTCAGCCTCCCGAGTAGCTGAGATCACCCCTTGCTAATTTTTTTTGCATTTTTAGTAGAGAGGGGGTTTCACCATGTTGGCCAGGCTGGTCTCAAACTCCTGACCTCAAGTGATCCACCTCCCTCAGCCTCCCAAAGTACTGGGATTACAGGCATGAGCCACCATGCCTGGCTTACATCTGGATAGATTTTTTTCTGTTTTTTTTTTTTTTTTTTTTTTTTTTTTTTTTTTTTTTTGAGACAGTCTCACTGTTTTCCAGGCTGGAGCACAGTGGCACAATCTTGACTCACTGCAACCTCCGCCTCCTGGGTTCAAGTGATTCTCCTGCCTCAGACTCCCTAGTAGCTGTGATTACAGGCACGCACCACTACCCCCGGCTAATTTTTGTATTTTTAGTGGAGATGGGGTTTCACCATGTTGGCCAGGCTGGTCTTGAACCCCTGACATTGTGATCCACCCACCTCAGCCTCCCAAAGTGCTGGGATTACAGGCCTGAGCCACCATGCCCAACCCAGATAGATTTCTTAATGTTAGATAATAATAATTTTAAAAATATATTTTCAGTCATACTCCAATACAACTTTAAGATTAGTAAACTGTGAACTTTAGAAATACATACAGTCAAGTCTATACATGTCAATCATTTAGAATTTCTCATTTAAAGAGAGACTTGCTGAAATTTAATATTATACTGTGTATGAGGAAACATAAAAGAGAAAAAAAATTATTGGCCAATAAATCAGAATGTCTCTTCAACTTACGTAACTTTAGGCAAAACACTTAATTTCAGAATTTCGGTTTCCTTATTTGAAAACAACTGAAAGATTCCTCATTCTTCTTCAAATGTGTAAGGGCCATTATTTGTGGAAGCACTGTACAAATGTCAAACTTTACATAGAGCCATTTCTTGACTATCTACACTGGTTCTACTGAGGGATGTTCAAGATAGAACCATACCACAGAAAATTGCACACTATTATTTTCCAAAATACAGCATCATAAAATTTCAGAGCCAAAAGCTATATTTGGGATATTTCTTTTTCTTTTTTTTTTTGAGAAGGAGTTTCACTCTTGTTGCCCAGGCTGGAGTACAATGGCTCAATCTCAGCTCACCACAACCTCTGCCTCCTGGGTTCAAGCGATTCTCTGGCCTCAGGCTCCTGAGTAGCTGGCATTACAGGCATGCACCACCACACCCAGCTAATTTTTGTATTTTCACTAGGGACAGGGTTTCTCCATGTTGGTCAGGCTGGTCTCGAAATCCTGACCTCAGGTGATTCACCCACCTCAGCCTCTCAAAGTGCTGGGATTACAGGTGTGAGCCACTGCGCCCTGTATTTTTCTCTTAATTGTTTGAAAATATTTCTCCACTGTATGTTTCCAAGACAGCACTCAGCACTGATTTTCCTCCTACCACTCTACCCACTCCTTCCCAGGCTCCTTGCCCACACATCCTCTAGTAAAAGGCCTTTTAACGTTGGAGCTCCTCCAGGCTCATCCCTGGCCCCTCTTTTCTTCTTACCTTACACCCTTTCCCTAAGTCCTCTCAGCTACCTCCCTAGCTTCCATCTCCAACTTCATGCACGTATCTTCTAAGATTTTTATCTCAAGTCCACTCCTCTCTCTAGCCCCAACCCAACTACCCAATTGCCTGCTTAACACCTCTATTGAACAGTTCAAATGCAGTTCATATAAAATCTCTTCAAACCTCACCTCATGTTTTTCTTTCCCCTTTGTCCCTCAAACTCAGTCCTCTTCCATGTTCTTATCTCAATGCATCTTAAAGTACATGTACCCAGATGAACAAATAAGAGCCTTGGAAATTGTCCTTGTCTTTCCTCTATTACTTCCCATAGTCAAGAAAACACTTTAATTCTATAGGTTTTGCATTTAAAAAATCATCTTCTCTTCATCTCTACCCAAGCCTAGATAACTCTCATCTTTCAGCTAAACTGTTTTAAGAACTCTCTAACTCTTCTCTTGTTCCACATTTAACCTGTCTTTCCACTGCATCCTAAATCTATGATTCTCATGTCAACTTCCTTATGAAAATCCTCCAATGGTCCCTTAGGCTAAAGATGAACACCCAGCCCACCAGGTTCTAAGTGATCTGCCTCACCTACCTGTCTAGCCCTATGTTATTTCCTGTTGTCCCCAACACTATGCACTTTAACCATCTGGCCTTCTTTCTGTCCTTCCAAAATGTCATGTTCTTTCTTGTCTACGGATCTTTGAACAGACTCCTTTTGCCTGGTACCATCATCTCCCCACAAACTCACCCAGAAAACTCTTATTTATCTAGAAGATGCAGAGCAAATGAAATTTTATCGTGCAAGTCTTCCTGAAGATGCCGATGAGGTCATGTTCTATTCTGTGTGCTCTACTTTTCCTTCAGAGCGTTTATCACGAATTGTATTATATTTTTAGTGTATGTGTGTTTGTATGATTTCTGTCGGTCGCAGTTCAATATCTGTCTATATTTACTGGACTGTAAACATTATCTATAACCAAGTCTGTCTTGCTTAGCCCAGTGTGAGCATAATGCCTGGTACTCAAAAAATATTTCTTAAATGAATGAAAGAACCTTAGTTCATAAAGGAGCCAAACTTCACAGACCATCTTTCTGACTGATGACCATTCCATTTCTGGTTGAACTCTATCAGCATAGCAAGATATTACACTTTTGAACAGCTCTATTAATTAGAGCTGTTTAAAAGTATTGAAATCTATTTCCCCAATTTTAACCAAACATTTGTAGTTTTTCCCAGAAGAATAGGAATAAACAAGCTTGCTCTCTCTTCCTTATGACTCTCCCTGAATATTTGAAAATCTTTACTATAAATTATTTTTTAGAGATCCCCATTATTTCTCACTGATTTTCTGATATGATTCAGGGCCTTCTATTACTCTGATTAGCCTCATCCCTATAGTGATTAGGAGAAGAGGCTCCAGACCTAGAAATCATGGTTCAATCTTAGTGCTGCATTCACAAACTTGAGAAACCTTGGCAGATCTCACCACATCTTATTGTTTTCATTTTCTCATTTGTAGAATGGAAATTATTATAGTATCACCTCACACGACTGCTATGAGGAATAAAGAAGTTATTATATGCAAATATCTTAGAGTGGTGCCTGGCATCGACTACGCACCCTTCAGAAACAGAAGGATAATAATATCTGAACATGGCAGGGTGCGGTGGCTTATGCCTGTAATCTCAGCACTTTGGGAGGCTGAGGCAGACAGATTGCCTGAGGTCAGCAATTCGAGGCTAGCCTGGCCAACATGGTGAAACCTCATCTCTACTAAAAATACAAAAATTAGCTAGGTGTGGTGGCGCACGCCTGTAATCCCAGCTACTCAGGAGGCTGAGGCATGAGAATTGCTTGAATCTGGGAAGCAGAGACTGCAGTGAGCTGAGATTCTGCCACTGCACTCCAGCTTGGGCAACAGTGCGAGACTCTGTCTCGAAAAAAAAATATATATATATACACAAATATATATACACATATACATGCACACTATATAGGGGCTGTTATGATTATTGTTATGTAACTGAATTAGGGTTTAATTTGGGAAGCAGATGTGAGTTATGGAATAAGGATATTAATATAAAAATTATAAAATTATAGGAGGAGCTAGGGAAGTGAAGGTTTAAAAGGTGCAGTTGGGATATTAGGTGAGTCATCAGTACATCTGAGAGGCCCAAATCACCCACCTGCCAAAAGGAGTGCCACAAAGTGGAATGTATTCGAAATATCTATGTGAAAAATGGTGGATCAGTGTTCTAGCATCTGGTTTGGGCTGCAGGCCACCATTGGTCCATAGTCAGGAAGAAGAGAGGGATGTAGAATAGAGAACAATGATACCTGTCATTGCTGTCTGTCACTGCTTCTGCCACCACCATCTTCAGACAGCAAGACTGCTGCTTGACTTCCAAATCTTAAAAAAACAAAAAAAAAAACAAAAAAAAAACCTCTTTTGGCCAACTAACTCGACTAACTCAGAATCACCCAGTGAAGGAGATTCAGGAAAAGCAGTTCCATGTTAACCAGCTTGACAATAAACAATACAGCACAGTATGTAGAATTGCTTCAGGTTAACAACCAACTGCTTAACATCTGCCCCCAACAGTAGAATCCAAGCAGGACACAAGCACCGTGGGGCTTCTGCAGCCCACACTCTGCAAGTGGAACTTCTTCTAGATTCTAATGAAGCATCTTCTTCCAAGCTTGCATGACTTTTTGGTCATGGCACAGTTGTTTTGTATTGAATTTTCTGACATTGAAAAATCCCACGGCCTTCTTCATACATACTGCTATTGAAACAGATCTCTCAGACCCACTATTTGTATATCTGATTTTGTTTTTTCATAATTTACCCTCATTTCAATTTCAGCATATAAATTGGCAGTTATGCTTTCACCTGTTCTAGTTGAAGTCATTTCATATTCTTGATGTTGAGATGCAAATATTAGCTAGCCCTCCTCTATTCACTTCATATGCAAATTAATGCACATGTATTGGGGGATGGAGAGGAAAGGCCCTAAATATGACAGATCTCTATAGCATTTCTCAAATGCTCCATGGAACATTAATACACTAGATGCTCACAACAAATGTATACAATATTTCCCTCTTCCTCTTTATACTTCACTAAATAACTGTGGGAAATACTAGGTTCAGCAAAATCTACAGATTGCTGCTGAAAATCCCAGAAACTCCATTCAGTATGTATATAAAATAAAGCTCCCAACTCACCTGCTTTCTTTCTCTTATTCTAGGGAACTGAGATTTTATGCACCAAATTAAGGATATTGTGACCCTGGTATTTCCATTAACAACTATGCACAATGTTGAGACTTCTCCCTCACCCTGACCAAGTACATCGATGCTTATCTCTGGCCCAGCTCACCAGCCAGAAGGTCTTGTTTGGGACCCACTAGTTCACCCCAATAACCTCCATAATTCTAAATCTCAGAAAGAAAATACTGGAAGTGGGGGTAAGGGGCAAGTATTTATTCTTTTCCCCTCGGAAGAACCTCAAACTTCTTATACAAATTAGGCCATCTCTGCCTAGGACCAGCTTTGCATACCAAGGACCTAAAGGAGTGGCAGCATTAATCAAGTCAAAAAAAGGTTCGTAATACTGTTATTTATAAAACCGAATGGCCACTTAAGTGGCTCTATGCTGAATAAGAAGTTCTGTTCCTGTAGCCTGCTGTCTCCACCCTTAGACAAAGGAGAGGCTGGGATTTTCATCATCTCCTTAAATCCTATTTAATCTTTGCTTTGACAGGTGCTGGTTAGTTACTTCCTAGGATTTTGAGAAGCTTTAAGTGAAATAATCTATATAAAGTGTTTAGCATGGTTTGTGGAATGGAATGCATGCTACATAAATGGAAGCTATTTTTGTGACTGAATGTTTTAATCTCCCTAATTACCTTTAAGGACCCTAAGGATAGGGACCAAGTCATATGTTTCTCTTTATCTCTCTAGTAATTAGCGTAATGTCTGGCTCATAGTTGGCTTAATAAATATTTATTGAGGAAATGAAGATGCTTATTTCACACTTTTCTTTTTCCTATGTCCCTGTGCTCCTTGAATCCCATTTGGATAATGTAATAATTGCCATTGATAGCAAGCATTTACTATCTTCAATCCCAGTTCCTTTGAAAACCTCTAAAGTATGCAGGGGAAGCAGAATTTGAAAATTCCTCATACTTATGTCTTCTATCTTGGACGACCAATTCCAGGACTCGGTCAGACACCTGCTTATAGAACAGTCTCTTTGTCTACATTGTCACATAAACAAAGTTGGTGCCTTGATTATGTTTCAATTAATCCTATAAATCTCAAGTTCAAGTTCAATATCCTCCACATGTGGCTGGTACTGCACCAGGCTGCTTCTGCTCACTATTGGTTGACGGTGGCAATCAAGGAACCATCCAAAATATTACCTGCTAGCAGAAAATGTCATAGTCCAACCTAGAAACCAATAGCAGGCAATGTCCAGCTCTACTCTCATGTAGGAAGAGTGGAAATGGGGCTAACAGTGAGATATTCAGGCCTCCAAAAAGCAGAAGAGAAGGCTGATTCTGTGGCAGAGGTTAGGTCTAGAAAACTCTTTCCTTAACCTTCACAGCCAGTGCTGTCCAATAGAAGTCTTTACAATTATAGAAATGTTCTATTTGTCCTGTCTAATCTGTCCACATGTGACTATTGAGCATTAGAAATGTGACTTTTGACCCTGAGGAACTGAACTTTGTGTTTAGTATTAATGAACTTTAATTTATATTTAAATAACCATGTGAGGCTGGTGGCCACCATATTGGACAGTGCAGCCCTAAGCCATGGGATAGAGTCCTTGAAGGAAAAGCTACACAATGTAGTCCATTGCTCCTATACAATGATCTCGGTTTCTTAATCTGAAAAATGCAAATAATAAAACTAATCTGCTATGTCACATGATTTTTATGAAGATCAAATGAGACTATAAATGTGAGCATACACAGTGATGAAAAAACCAAAATCCTCTACTAATGCAAGGCATTCTCATACAGTAAGCTATATCTTTTTATATATATAATATATATGTGTGTGCATACATATACACACACTTATATACGTACTATATATTCAAAGTTACACGGAAGAGAGGGCAAAAATATGACTACCATTCTACCCAAAAGATGACCTCTTGCTTCCTGCAAGCCCTTTTTTATATTAACCATCAACTAAGCGACGAGAAGTGTAAGCACAAGTGAAATGGTGCGTCACAGCATGTCCTTAGCAAGGGAGTTGGCCCCACATCTGAAGTTCTCTGAACTCAAGACGAGAGGTAGTTAGTGCCCTATCATCAGATGTGGGATCTGATTGCCAATTTCTGAGAAAAAGGGAATAACCCTTTGAAAAACCTCACACCACCATGCTACATGAGGAAAGTGTTATGGACTGAATGACTGCGTCCCCCACACATTTAGATGTTGAATCCCTAACCACCAATGTGATAGCATTTGGAGATGGGGCCTTTGGGAAGGAAGTAAGGTTAGATGAGGTCATGGGGATGGGGCCTCCAGGATGGGATTAGTGCCCTTATAAGAAGAAACACAGGAGTGCTTTCTCTCTCTCTCTTTCTGCATGCACACAAAGAAGTCATGTGAGCACACAGCAAGATGGTGTCTGCCTACAAGCCAGAAAGAGAGCCCCCACCAGGACCCAGATCCACCAGAACCTTGATCTTGCACTTTCCAACCTCCAAAACTGTGAAAAAATAAGTTCTGTTGTCTAAACCACCCAGTCTATGGCATTTTGTTATGGCAGTCTGAGCTAAGGCAACTTCACATCCCCAGCTCCCGCTTTTCCTCGTTCTAAGAATTGGTAACTATCACCAGTATCTCCTTCTGCACTGTATCAAAAATAGATTTGCATTACAAGCTTATTAACCAAAGGAGTTCCAAGAATATTCAACCAAATGGCTGCTTATGGCCCTAAAGACACTTGTCAGCAGGGTGCAGTGGCTCACACCTGTAATCCCAACTCTTTGGGAGGACGAAGGAGGAGGATCACTTGAGCCCAAGAGTTGAAGTTTATAGTGAGCTATAATTGTGCCACTGCCTGGGTGACAGAGAGAGACCTTGTCTCAAAAAAAAAAAAAAAAAAAAGACACTTTTTGCCCTTTCTCCTGAGATCAAACTATTAAATAAATGCTAGGTCTTAAAAATAATGTGATTAGCCGGTCACGGTGGCTCATGCCTGTAATGCCAGCACTTTGGGAGGCTGAGGCGGGCAGATCACCTGAGGTCAGGAGTTCGAGACCAGCCTCACCAATATAATGAAACCCCATCTCTACTAAAACTACAAAAATTAGCTGGGTGTGGTAGCACGTGCCTGTAATCCCAGCTACTCAAGAGGCTGAGACAGGAGAATCGCTTGAACATGGGAGGTGGAGGTTGCAGTGAGCGGAGAGAGTGAAACTCTGTCTCAAAAAAAAAAAAAAAGTGATTAGTTTACAACTTCTGCTGTAATAAAATACCACAAATTTAGCAGCTTAAAACAACACATTCTCTTAGAGGTCAAAAGTCTGAAATGAATTTTAATAGGACTTAAATCAGGTTTGGTTCCTTCTGAAGGATTCAGGGGAGAATTTGCTTCTTGACTCTTCCAACTTCTAGAGACTGCCAGCATTTTTTAGCTTTGCTTGTCACTCCTGGGCTTGCTGCACACCTGGCTTATCCAGGATAATCTCTCCATTGCAAGATCATTAACTTATTCACATCAGCAAAATCTCTGTGCCATATAAGGCAACATTCACAGGTTCTAAGGATTAGGTCCTAGATATCTCTGGGGGCCATTATTTAGCCTGCCACAAATAATAGCACCACAAAAAGGTCACCTGTTTTATTAGTGCTATGCATAATTCCTAACTCTTACTCAGTGTTACCATTGTTGATCCATTTTTTATAAGCTGTTGAGAAGGTAGTGATTTGACAGAATTTGGAACTGGTGGCATGGACAGTTTTCAGAGAAAATGGTTATTTTTCCAGGAATAATCTAATTTCCTCATGCCTTGTAGGTTTAATTTTTCAACAGCAAGTCAAGATGGCAAAAGCAGCCTTTCTCTTGTGAAATGCATCTAGTTATCCTCATTTGTGGGTGAAATGACTTTCTGTTAATAAAAAGGACAAATTACTTTAATAAATTGGATAATTTTGCAAGTTGTAAAATGCCACACCATTTGAGATATTTTAGATATTCATATGAGAAAAAGTCGCATTGACTCAAGGCAAACTTTAGGAGGCGTGTAGAAAAGAAGCCCAAGATTGAGTGCATATAAAGTATGCATACAGATTTGAACATAATATGTGAGCAATAAATATTTATTTCATGTCAAATGGGAGGGTGATATAGAAGCTTTCTGATGAGTCTGACCCTCTCATTTCATAGATGAAGAAACTAAGACCCAGAAGGTATAAGATCATGAAACTGTAAAGACTCCTATGTCTGAACTTTTAGAGATGTCAAAGATGGCAGAGTATGCAGCTACAGAGATGAGCAGATTGTTTTGCTCTTTCGATTGGAGATCTTGCCTCCCGTATATGCCCTCACACACCCCACTGCAAAGCCTCACACTGGTCTCCTTCAGGTGCACCCTGAGTCCCCACACAGGAAGAAGGGGGCAGGAGAGTAGAAGGAAGGGCAGCCTCTCCAGGTCCCAGCCATGACCCTCAATTAAATGAGGACTTCACACGTTAGAATCCACCTCTTAAAGACAAGATCAGAGAAGCCTTTCTAGGCAATGGGTCCAGGTCACATAGCTAGTTCATAGCAAGGCCAAGAAGAGCAGAACCATAGACTGTTTCCCAAGCCAGTGTCTCGTAGAGGCTGTATCCGTTTCTCAAGGCTCATGGTTTATTAATAAGTGAAGTAGAATCACAGAAACTGTGCGATGTCCTACATGTTGACATTAAAGTAATGGTTTAACAATTTAAAATATGATTCTTCTCTCAATATAATTATAGGATTTATTAGATATATATTATATATCATATATATGTTAAGTAATACTTTGCTTGAGGAAGTGTGGTCTGGGAAAGAGACACAAATTTTAAATTATTTGATAATCATCTTCTAGCAGTATTGTCATTGTGTCTCTTTGGCAGTGTGTATAAACTTGGGTGTTACCAAAACTCCACTATGTGCCACCACAAGCCACAGGTATAACCACGAGCCCATGAGATTTTTGAAAAAACTAATTACACAGTATACAGAAAAAGAAAAAAAAGGCTTCAAGAGAAACACATCAAGCTGTTACAAGGAGTGGCGTCTATAAAGAGAAATTAGGATTGAGGAGGGGAAAGGTATGCATGTTGGCTCCTGTCTTCAAATTCCTTGAATTTCTTTTCTACAATGAGTATGATCCTAGAATCGTTATATATTTTTTTTTTTTTTTTTTTTTGAGACAGAGTCTCGCTCTGTCGCCCAGGCTGGAGTGCAGTGGTGCAATCTCGGCTCACTGCAAGCTCCACCTCCCGGGTTCACGCCATTCTCCTGCCTCAGCCTCCCAAGTAGCTGGGACTACAGGCGCCCGCCATCACGCCCGGCTAATTTTGGTGTGTGTGTGTATTTTTAGTAGAGACGGGGTTTCACCGTGTTAGCCAGGATGGTCTCGATCTCCTGACCTCGTGATCCACCCGCCTCAGCCTCCCAAAGTGTTGGGATTACAGGTGTGAGCCACTGTGCCTGGCCCATAAATTTTTTTAGTGCAAGTTTCCTAACTGGAAAACATCTTATCCAATGTGTAATTAAAAGTATTGCTAGGTGCGGTGACTCACACTTGTAATCCCAGCACCCTGGGCGGCCAAGGCAGGTGGATTTCTTGAGCTCAGGAGTTCAAGACCAGCCTGTGAAACATGGTGAAACCCTGTCTCTACCAAAAATACAAAAAATTAGCCAGGCGTGGTGGGAGGTGCCTGTGGTACCAGCTACTCCAGAGGCTGAGGCAGGAGGACAGCTTGAGCCTGGGAGGCAGAGATTGCAGTGAGCCAAGATCACACTACTGCACTCCAGCCTGGGCAACAGAGCAAGACCTTGTCTCAAAAAAAAAAAGTATCAGTCCTTAAGTTTCCTTATGAAGAAATCATTCAGGAAACTGATCCACCGAGTACAGCAAGGAAGGAAATAGGAGGTCATCACTGAAGCATACATAATAAAAAGCAATGCATGAAACATACCCCATTGTTGCAAAGATTCAATACATGAAAATTAAGATGGGCAAATCCATTTCTATCTTCTATTAAGTCCCGACTCTCAAAAAAAAACATAAGTGAAAAGATTTAAGAATATAATTTCCTAATAGTGTGGTGAAGTAAAGGCTGGGAGATAATTTGGAAGTCCTGAACCTTAGTTCTGACCTTCCTGTTTACTAGCAAGAAGGATAGCACAAGTCACTCTGCTTAGTCAGCTCATTTGTGAATGGGAATATCACAATCCACTTATAAGTCATACTGATTTACCTTCTAAAATCACTGCAGTCAATTTAGATTGGACAATTTCCAGATCACAAAAATCCTAATACCAAAAAGCATGGGGTGGGGGAGTCAGGAAGTCTCGGGGAGTGAAGTGGGGGTGGGGTTGGGAAATGGATAGGCTCAACTGAGCTTTGTGAATTTAGGCAAAACCATATTATCTCCCTGGCCTTCTTTACGAGTCTGCTAAAGGAAAATGAATAGGATCAAGTAGGTAAGGCACACTGCAAATTCTGAAGCATTCTGCAAATACATTAAAAATTAATGTTAGCTTCATTTTCCACTTGCTGCTGTTGTGATTGTTTCAAATTGGGTTATTCTCCATAGAGCTTTGTAACTTATTGATATCCTTTTTTTAGAAGAAGATGAGGTAAAATTTAAAAATTTTTGAAGACTTTTTTTTTTTTTGTCTGAGACAGCATCTCACTTTGTTGCCCAGGCTGGAGTGTAATGGCATGATTAAGGCTCACTGTAGGCTTGACTTCTGGGGCTCAAGCAATTCTCCCACCTCAGCCTCCCAAGTAGCTGGGACTACGGGTGCACCACCAAGCCCAGCTAATTTCTGTATTTTTTTGTAGAGGCAGGGTTTCACCGTGTTGTCCAGGCTGGTCTTGAGCTCCTGAGCTCAGTAATCCACTCACCTTAGCCTCCCAAAGTGCTGGGATTACAGGCGTGAGCTATGGTGCCCGGCCTGAAGACATTATTTTTATCCCCAAATATTTTTACGATTATAGGCTGTTATGCAGTGCAGCAAAAAAACAGCACAGTAGGGAAAAGAATACAGTTTCGGAGCCAAAAGCTCCAGGTTCAAACCCTAGTTTTGTCAGGTTAGCTGTTTCTAGGCAGCTTAGTGACACTGTAAAGATTAAATGAGACAATAAGTGTAAAACTCGGCAGGTGCCTGGGAAATGTTTGTTTTCTTCCCTGCTTAAGAATGTGATCACACACAGACACACACACACACACATACACACACACACCCACACACCACACACACATGATTTAGAAAGCTTCATGAGCAATCACAGAAAAGCAAAGCATGCATCCTGACTGGCTCTACAGCCTCAGCTCTGCCTTCCCAAGCAGCATGTGATGTGTTGAATCAAAGGCTCAAGAATGATAAAGAACAGGAGCTACTATGGAACACGGCATTGTAGATTCCAACACAGATTTTTTGCTTTTAGACAAAGCACTGTATCTCTAGTTCAGTTATGCATAATTGCGACTCTCCTCTAAAATACAATAAACAAATATTGACTTCATTGTTTTAGAAGAACAAAGCTATACATCTCCAATGCAGGAACTCAGAAAGATTTTTTAAAGAAGTAGAAATAGGCCTGGTGTGGTGGCTCACATCTGTAATCCCAGCACTTTGGGAGGCCAAGGCAGCTGGATCACCTGAGGTCAGGAGTTTGAGACCAGCCTGGCCAACATGGTGAAACCTTGTCTCTACTAAAAATATAAAAGTTACCTGGGTGCGGTGGTGGGTGCCTGTAATCCCAGCCACTCGAGAGGCTGAGGCAGGAGAATTGCTTGAACCCAGGAGATGGAGGTTGTAGTGAGCTGACACGGTGCCACTGCACTCTAGCCTGGGTGACAGAGTGAGACTCCATCTCAAAAAAAAAAAAAAAAAGTAGAAATAAAAATGTATTTAAAAAGGAATTGATAGCTTGTCTCTCTTCCTATCCCAAACCACATTAGACAAGGTTTGGTAATTGAGGAATGAAGCAGCCCAGCAGACATCACCAGCCAGTATATTCCCTCCCAAATCTCTTAGCATCTTACAGAAGGAACAGATGGTTCAAAGTGATCTAGAGAGTGTGAGAAAATCCAGAAAATGAGGTCGGGAGACCTGGGCCCTGTGCATTGACATATTATGTTACCCTGGGCCACAATTTTCTCATCTAGCCATGACTGTTAATGGGTCTCCAGTTTATAAATTTGAAGTTACATAGATCATTTTTCTCACTTCACACTTTGAAAAATTCTCTCTTTGGTAATTCTTTCTCATATCTTCATTTGATTACACCCAAGACTGTCTTACACTGTGGTTCAAGCTTTGGCTTGGGAAGGTTTACCGTCTGAGAGACCTTGGAAAATTATGCAATCTCTCCTATCTTCAATTTTATCACCTCTAAAATAGCAAGAATAATATCATAGAGTTCACAGAGGTTTGAGAAGGTAATTAACATAAAGCACCTACAGAATGTATAGTAAATAAATATTACTTATTACTTACCATTAATATTACTTTTTCAAAACATTCCTTGAAATTTCTCTTATGACTTTGTTCCAATTCTCACAGCCTGATTCAAGTGTTTAGGAATACAAACTTTTTTTGTTTATAAATAAAAAACGGGATCTTTTTAAGTATGTTTTTGTCAGGTTGGGTTTCGGGAAATGTATTTGATATACAGGTCACATTTACCAGTTGGTTGTCTTTTGATAAGGTGGGTCAATGTGTGATGAACTATATATCATTCTATTATAAATTGTTTAGTATTTCAGGATTTTAATTCTAATTTTGGTGTTTTTTCAGCAGTATTATAGGCCTCTGAGAAAGATTATTGTTTTTCTTCCATAAAGTAGAGTGGCCTGGCATACCCTATCAGTGACTTTACTAGCCACTATACTACAGCAGACCACATCTTCAGGTTCTCCAGGCCCCAGCCATGTGAAGCGGGCTTTATTCTGGGACTCAAAATGGTTGAATGGGCTTCTCCTTCTCTGAAAGAAACAGCCAAACAATTCCATGTTTTCCACAATTCTAAATTACTTATTTTGGGGGTGGGAGGTAATATTTGTTACATCTTACTTTTTGACAATTGGCCAAAGGTAAAAGAGAGAAGGGATGGTTTCTCTGCTCATTTACCAAAGACTCTGATCTTAAATGGAGAAGAGTGTGTTCGAAGATCCATTCCACCCCCCAGCTGCCAGCTGTTGTAAGGGGGTCTAAATGACCCTTTCCAGATCCTTCAGCTTTATCCCTACCTCCTTGATGAAGCCTTCTCTATAGTAAGCACAATCAAGTCCCACACTCAATTTAGTCCTTATACACTGTCTTCAACATTTGGTCTTTATTGCTTTATCAATCCCAGTAGACAGTAAGCTCCTTGGGTGGGAAGACCATGTCTCATTCTATTGTAACCAGCACAGTCAAAAATATGCAGTAAGTGCTCAAAACTGATCTCCAGTCATGTGTCACTTAACAAGCAGATAAGCTCTGAGAAATGCATCATTAGGTGATTTTGTTGTTATGCCAACATCATAGAGTGTACTCTAGTACAAAACTAGATCTTCTAGCCTACTTACATACCTAGACTATAAGGAGTAGCCTATTGCTCCCAGGCTGCAAACCTTAACAGCATGTTACTGTAATGAATACTGTAGGCAGTTGTAACACGTTAAGTATTTGTGCATCTAAATATACTTAATATGGAAAAGGTACAGTAAAAATAGTGTTTAAATGGTATACCTATAGAGAGCACTGATATGGTTTGGCCTTGTGTCCCCACTTGAATCTTACCTTGAATTGTAATAATCCCCTTGTGTCATGGGAGGGACCTGGTGAGAGGTAATTGAATCATGGGGGCCAGTTTTTCTGCTGCTGTTCTCGTGATAGTGAATAAGTCTCATGAGATCTGATGGTTTCATAAAGGGGAGTTCCCTGCACATGCTCTCTTGCCTGTCACCATGTAAGACGTGACTTTGCTCCTCCTTTGCCCTCCGCCATGATTGTGAGGCGTCCCCAGCCATGTGGAACTGTGAGTCCATTAAACCTCTTTCCTTTCTAAAGTACCCAGTCCCGAGTATGTGTTTATTAGCAGTGTGAGACCAGAGTAATTAATACAAGCACCTACCATGAATGAAGCATGCAGGACTGGAAGTTGCTGTGGGAGTATCAGTGAGTGAGTAGTGAAAGCAAAGGCCTAGGACATTACTGTACGCTACTGTAGACTTTATAAACACTGCACATTTAGGCTACACTTATTTACTTAAATTTTTTTTATTTCTTCGACAGTAAATTAACTTTATCTTACTGTAAGATTTTTACTTAATAAACTTCTAATTTTTTTTAATTTGTTGAGTCTTTTGTAATAACAGTTTAAAACCAAACACATTATACAGGCGTAGAAAAATATTTTCTTTTTTATATGCTTATTCTATAACTCTTTTCTATTTTAATTGTTTTTATTTTTTTAACTTTTAAAAATTTTCTGTTAAAGATGAAGACACAAACACACATATTGGCCTAGGCCTGGAACATCAATATCACTGTCTTCCACCTCCATATCTTGTCCCAGTGGAAGGCCTTCAGGGACAATAGTACACATGGATCTGTCATCTCCTATGATAACAATGCCTTCTTCTAGAAACCTCCCAAAGGACCTGCCTAAGGCTGTTTTTCAGTAAACTTTTTGAAGGAAATAATGTATACAGTGGTCCATTTGCAAGACAAAGTGCCTTGAATTGACTTAAGTTAGCAAACTACAGAAGAAACAGATATACTAGGCCACTGCTTGGCTAGCCAATGCCTGCATGTTGGCCTCCCCCTCTCCTTTCTTCCCCCCAACCCTTAGTTGCCCTCATCAGAACCAAAAAAGTTTAGTCTAAAATGAAAGCTTTCTAGCCTACAAAATAGCTCGCTTTGTCTATTCTTATCAGCCTGCCCAGCTACTTAGGTCATAAGTCAAATATTTAAAGAGCCCCTGAGCTAACTAGGATTGTAATGCATTGTGGGCTGCAACAAAATGCGGCAAGACAACCCTAAAGAAAACACCTAAAGCCCCTACCCAACAATCAATAGGCAACGTCCAGGAAGATCGTGACCCCATAGTACTCAGCCTATAAGGAACTGGGGGAGGGACTTGCGCACTAGGGGATAAACTGCTTGTTAAAAACTGTACTGGGTGTGGCTGCCCATCAAACAAGGATCTTGCATGACTGTCATTAAAAGTCTCACTTTCGCTGTTCTCCGGGTCTCTAAGTCCATTCTTTGGGTTTGAATGGGTAAGTTTGTTTCTCATACTTTTTTAATAAGCAGAGGCAGTACATTCTAAAATAATGATTAAAAGTATAGTATAGTAAATACAGAAACAAAATAGTCATTTATTATAATTATCAAGTATTATGTACTGTACCTAATTGTATGTGTTAGACTTTTATACCATTGGCAATGCAATAGGTTTGTTTATACTAGCATCACTACAAACACCTGAGTAATGCATTGTGCTATGTTAGTAGGACAGCTAGAACATCACTAGGTGACAGGAATTTTTCAGTTCTATTATAATCTTTTATAGTCTATTATAATGGACCATATATATGGCCACTGTCATGTATGTTATCATTAACTGAAAAGTTGCTATGCAGTGCATGAATGTATTCTGTCATTGCAGCTTATTGTCTAAAACTATGTCCTTTCTCAGTCCAATGCAAGTATTCCCAGCAGTGGTGTCTCAGCTATCGTCTAGACTGCAAACATCCCGAGAGGTAAGGGCTGTTACTCAACATTATATCCCCACAGTCCAGCCCAGTGCTTGACTCACAGTAGATACTGCAACAAATTGCTAATTTGAATAGAATTCTCAAGAGCATCTATGCTAAAAACTTCCCTTCCCTCTTCCTAAACACCACATTAAGAAATATCTCACCAGGCACAGTGGCTCACACCCATAATTCCAGCACTTTGGGAGGCCAAGTTGGCAGATGATTTGAGGTCAGGAGTTCAAGACCAGCCTGGCCAACATAGTGAAACCCTGTCTCTACTAAAAATACAAAAATTAGCTAGATGTGGTGGTGGGCACCTGTAATCCCAGCTACTCAGGTGGCTGAGGCAGGAGAATTGCTGGAACCCGGGGGGGCGGGGGTTGCAGTGAGTCAAGATCGCACCATTGCACTCCAGCCTGGGTGACAGAATGAGACTCTGTATCAAAAAAAAAAAAAAAAAGGGAAATATCTCTACTTTTTCTCTCATTTGTTTCTGGACTTCCAAGTACTACAGAGGCTCCTTAAATGGATGCAAACTAAAGCCAATACTCTAGGTCAGGAGTGGGCAAAGTATAGGGTCAAATTCTGCCTGCTGCCAGTTTTTATAAATAAAGTTTTACCGAAACATAACCACGTCTATTTGTGTATGTAGTATCCATAGTTGCTTTCTGGCTATAACAGAGTTGAATAGTTGCAACTGTATGACCTGCAAAGCCAAAAGTGTTTACTATCTGCCACTTTACCAAAAAGCTCGCTGATGCCTGTTCTAGTTTAAACTGCAAAACCACCGCGCTTCTTGGTTGTGAAGAGAAAAAGAAAAAGAAGCTCTGAAAATTTCCAGGTACAGAGAGTAATAATATTTGATGATAATTTTATAATAAAAGTAACCTTTCTTGGTATATTTTACACATATATGTAAAAGCATATTTACAAAATTATTTTACACTTGATTCTATCAACATCTGGATGATGTAGGCAGGGCAATTATAGCTTCATTTCACAAATGAAGGAATAAAAAAATTAAGTGACAGGTTCTGGGAGACAAAATACTTTTTAAAAAAAATTTAACATCTGTTTGAGTCTTTGCATAACACCTAGCTATAGAACAAAAAAAAAAAGCAAACAAAAACCCACTCTGCCTTACCCCTTATTTCTTCTTTACCATTAAGCTGGTTAGTACATGAAGGTCTCCAGTGCTGGGCTTCGGAGAGTTCTGCTTCATAAAAATTTCCATGCTAAAGGCCCTGTGGTCTTATTATATAGGTAGAATTTATTTCATTTAAATTGTTTTGGGCCCCATTTTCTGGGATAGTTCTGTGTGTGCTCCAAAATATATTTGCAGAATGGATGAAGTTGTGAAGGTCCGGTTGCCTTGAGGAAGCTCTCCATCTCAGTGTTCTCCTCTTGGAGAGCAGCTGTTGGTAGATTCTTTCAAATGCTTCTGTAAATGCACCCAAGTTAAATATTGTATTAGAGAAGGCTTATGACTTTTGGTCAACTCACCACAGGCCCCTGAAGTGTTCACAAATGGGCCCATGCATCCATCTCTGTCTGTGAAAATAGGACTGTAGCCAGAACAAACTGATGAGAAATCTCATCACAACCTCCTCATTGGTAAATTCTGAAAGTTTGAGTGATCCTATTTCAGGCACTGGCCTCTCCCTAACTAGCCAATGGCTCCTAGTAGTGCCTTAGCAAGAAATTGATTGCCTATCAAATATATTATATATAATTAAGTTAGCAAATAGAAGGCAAGACATTTGAGCAGGTCTGCTGTAAACCATTCAATCATGCAGAAGGAAGGAAGGGGGAGATGACATCTGAGGTAGACAACAATTCAGAGAAAGTTTAGCAGAGTTTAGCAGAGATGCAGCCTTCTTGGGGCAAAAACTAGTCAGCAAAGTTCAGAGTAGTGCTTCTCCAACGTTAGCTTTATAGTGCAACAGAATCACTTGAAGGGCCTGTAATGGATTGCTGGGCCCCACCCAGAGTTGGCCAGCATTGAGGCCTGATAATTTGCATTTCTAACAAGTTCCCGGGAGATTCTGAGGCTCCTAGTTCAGCGACCACACTTTTAAGAACCATGCTGTAGTCTAGAATCTAGACTACAAACCAGCGTTTCTCCAATCTTAATGTGCCAATGAATCAATTTCCTTGGAATCTTATAAAATGCAGATTCTGATTCTGCAATTCTGGAGAAAAGAGGGCTGAAATCTTAACATTTCTAACAAGGTCCCAGATGCTGCTGACTTGGTATACCTGGCCCCAGTAAATTGGATGTTGTATACAGTGTGGGATTCCAGACTGCTCCCTGGAACACACCATTTATTTTGCAACTGCAGTTGGGCTTTTGAAGTTTCTGTGGTGTAGTTATAGCATGCTTCGAGACTTTATATTTACATCAAGTATTTTTTTCCTGAGTCCAATGCCTGTCTTTCTTTTCTTTCCTTCTTCTTCTTCCTTTCTTTGTTTCCTCCATAAATGGAGTTTACCCTCTCACCTTCACCTCTCAGCTGTGAATTTGTTAGAAAGTCGGTAAGAGCTCAGTTTAGTGAACATAGATCTGAGTCAGGTCACTTAGATTCTACTTGGGCTGTGGCTCTAAACAGGTGTCAGATATTGGGCCGGTCACAGAATCTTTCTCAGACTCAGTTTCCCTAGATTCAAAATGACATGGCTCTTCTAGATGATGTTTAAGTTGCCTTGAAGCTCTCAAAGACTCCATTACGTTAAATGTAATAAAAAGCACACCAAAAACCAATAATACATGTGCTGCCACCTTTGGGTGGAAAACATAACTTTAGCTAGACCAGCTACAACTTTGAAACAAAAGACATTTCACTGAAACTCTCCTACCCTGCAGGCCCAACACAAATTTAATATTTCTTCCATATGATTATGATTCATAATGGTTTCCCTTTAATATGAAATTTCAGACACAAACCAACATAAATTTGATTTTGATGTCATTTACCTTTATATATATTAAAACTTTACAGTCTGATCAATCTTCCGTGGATGTTTTTCCCATCTTAGGAAATTTTCATGGTTTCAGAAAGTCTGAACACTCTGGTTAATAATGCATTCCTATTAAATTATTGATTAGTAAGTAACTGACCAATCCCAAGAACGCACTGTAGAGAAACAGAACACAAATACTGGCATTGAAATAAGATTAATCTGGATTTGAATTTTTGATCATTCTATTTCCTAACTGTGCTCTTTGGTAAGTCATTTAACTTCTCTGTGTCACATCTTCTCACCTATGAAATGAGTGTAAAATACTTCTCTTCATTGTTGAGGGGTTAAAAAAATAATGTTGTAAAGTCCTTGACAAAGTTGTTAACACTCAGTAAGTGCTCAATATGCAGGAGGTCTTACCAAATGGCCACTGCCAGGCAGCCTGTGATGTTGAAAATAAATCAGGTTTTGAAGCCAGAAATTGGTTTCAATCTCCGGCTGTTTTACTTTATGACTTTGCACAGCTCACTGAACCTCTCTAAGCCAGTTTCCTCATCTGTATAAGGATATCAAGACCTTCTGGAATTGATTGAGGATTAAATTCTAATGCTATAGACTGAATTGTCTCCCACTGCCACTACCCGGGAAGAGAAGCAAGTGTACATGGGTTTATAATCCACTAAGACTCGTTTCAATTTTTCACAACCACACTTTTGTCCAATGGAAGGTGGACATGACCCTTATTAAGGGGAGGACAATCTCAAATCCTACAAAACTGTCTCCTGTATCACAGGAGGAAGGAAGTTTTGCCTGAAAAGAGAGATATCTTTGGAAGGATTTCCTGCTCAGTGAATCAGAGCCTAGATCTACCAAAAAAAAGGGTGAATTTGTTGCCATCACGAGTAGTAACACGAGTGCAGAAGAAAAAAAGTTTAAGATTCTTTCTCCCAAGTTTTAAAGATCTTCTTTGGCTTCCAATTATATTTCTGACCACTTTTTTTCTTGACCCCATCCTTCAAGGCACTTAACTGCCTACCACTTGCCGTATGTACCCCATACATTCCTCTTTCTTCTCTTCAGTGATCTTGGCCTTTCTCCTGGAAATTATTTTTCCCCAACCTATGGTTGGGACACATTTTTCCATGGGTTTCTCATGTTTCCACATGTTTTGTGAACAGCAGCACAGACTGGTCTTTATTCTAAATCTAGACTGTCTTTTCAAAGATTTTGTATAGCAAGCCTTGGAAGAGAGAGATTGTGTCTTCCTCAAGAGCAAAGGCATCTACTGCCCCTTGTAAAAGATTTAGTTTCCCTAAACTCAAGGTTTCTCTCCTCTAACAAAACCTCCTTCATGTGCAGGTATTATCTGGCCCTCTTCACATTGCCCTGTGGGAATTAGAACTCAGAGAATGAATATTTTAAAATGCTGATACTCTAGCTACTGCTTTTGCAGTGAATAATAAACTATTCTTTCCTTCCAGGAGTCTCATGTCTTCTTCCAACATCACATTAAAGGAGCAGGCTAACTTGTTAGCTTCTGGATAGGTAGAATCTCAAGCTCTTCACCATTTTTCACACTTATTTTACTCTTAAATACCCAGATCCTACTTATATTTTAAAGTTTACTTCAAATGCTTGGGCTTCATGAATATACCCTGGTTAGTTTTTGCTCCTCTCTGTAAAATAAGGATGATAGTAATAGTATCTATCAATTTGGGTTGTTGTGCAGGTTAAATGGGTTGATATATGTAAACTATAAGTGCTGTAAGCATTAGCTGTTAATATCATTTTTTTTATTCCAGAGAAGTTTATGAAAGGTGACATAGTATCCTTGGCAAATAACAGATCTGATTCAAATTCTGTTTTTACTTCTGTCCAGCTCCGTGACTTTAGGGAAAGTACTTGACCTATACAGTCCTCTCAGTTTTGTCACTATAAAAATGAAGATGATAATTCCTGCCATTTCAGGGAGGTTTTAGTAATAAACAAATTATATATAAAGCACATAACACATAATAGATGTTCAAATAAGCATGAGGCTAAGTTATTATAGCACTTTCTACTTTGCATGCAACTAGTTTATCCAGGTATATTATTTCCTCTATCAACCTGTAACTTCAATGGACAAGAACTCCAGTGAATTCATCTTGATGGCCCTCAAATGCCTAGCACAAAGGAGTCAACTTTTTAAGTCATTCATTCATTCATTCAGAAACGTGTATTGATCACTTACTTTGTGCCAGACATATGTGTTGAGGATGCATCAGGGACTACTAATGCTAAATAGAAGCAGGAGAAAAAAATACCCTCAAATTTCTTTTTTTTTCTTTTTCTAGGGACATAAAAAGAAGAATTTGGAGATTAGAAGTGGGGAAAAACTTGCTTATATTATATAAGTTTGTGAGCCAAAATGGGAAATTGCTGTATCATGAATAGCTCATGATTATTGCATTTAATCTTTAGCTTCTTTAAAACAATCTTATTTTCTCCATTGTTGGATATTGTTTAAAATAGAAAAAAAAAAGGTCATAGTCCTTTTAAACTTTATTCCATGGCTACGCAATTGGGTTGATTTAGATGACCCCTCACTTTCTCATTTATTCAAAAATTCTTTACATTTGTAATTTTTCTTATCCAAGCTAGTCTCCCACACGCTGTCTTCAACTTTCTGCTCATGGAAATCAACTTTCTTAAGAAGGCTAACCTCTTGGTTCAAGTGTGGCTGGTGGACTCCACCCCTGGCTGGGTTTTGGCATCTGACGTTGGTATGAAAGGTCTCAGCATTGTAAGTATAGGAAGGGTGGGGGCTTCCCAATGACCTCACCCTTTCATACATGAATAGGTCACTCCAAGATAACAACCACTCTGAAACATGCCAGCCGGAAGGGAAGGGTCAATTTTAGAAAGTCAACAACCCCACTACCCATTCATTCAATCATGGGCCTCAATGCCCTGAGAAAATCATTTTGCTAAACCATGGTTTCACCTACTGTAACATTATGCAAAACACACTGTCATCTCCCCAAGAGATGTCAGGAAAGACAGACAAGTAGCCCTAATTATAATCATATTTGCAACACAAAAATGAGTATAGATATGTGTCAAAAGGGATTTTTTTCTTCTCCCTTGACACTACCATGTATTAAAGAGATAACAGCTAACCTTATATTGCCCTTACTTCTCCTTGCTGGAATTTTATTGACAACTTAGTTTCCTTTCTGTGTTTCTTTATTAACTCAGTCAGCACAAAACATAGGCAACAGTAAACGTAAACTTTTTTTATATGTGCAGATTAGTGATAATAACTATCCAGAGAGTCACTTTTCTAATATGGAGTGATCCAAAGAAGGATAAAGGTAGTCTAAATGTCAGGATCTTCATTTGTTCTCCTATCCTGCAAATAGCCCTCATACAAGTTTCCTACATTACACTTCCAAACAAAATCAACTCTTTCAACAAGCCTGGCATATAGAGGGACTCAAAAAGTATTACCTGAATTAAAGTGAAATATATTTGTTAAATTTTAAGGAAATAAAATATACCACTGTCATAATATATCTGGTTCTGGATTTCAGACAGGTCTTGGGGTCACAAGTTGTCACCTTTAATTTCAATAGCTATTCTACCTTTAAGCTAACTAAGATGGGTCTGCAAAGCTCCAACACCAGCATGTTAAAAGAGTTGCATTGTCTACCTTAACGAACTGCTGGGCACACATAATTCAGTAGCAAGAGGTTTCCTGCCATCACCAAGCTCTATTTGTTTTCCAAAACTAAAGGAAAACCTTTCCATTAACAAAGAGAATGTGTTCTAGTGAAACCTTCTTATTGATAGAAATTTTGCAAATAAATACAAAAATAATATAGGCAGCATAGGGATGGATTTTCATGTAAAATAATTTTTATATTATTAAAATCATTTTCTTGTCTAACTGGTCCATGAATATTCATTGATTGCATACCCTTTCAGGCACTAGGAATTAGGAGATGAAGAAGCTGTGTTGAAGGAATACAGGCTCTTCCAAACCCAGAAGTTTCAGGGACCAAAACAGCAGCTCTCTTCAGGGGGTTTCCCAGGGTAGTGAGGGAGTTCGAGGATATAGAGTCAGAAGATCACCTCTGGATCTCTTTGGCTCTACCCTACTCCAGAGGATTTTCTTGGAGGTGTCCGTCCAGGCTCCCAAGGAGAGATCTAGTTTGAGTTTAATATCTTTCCACCCCAAAAAATCGTCTTCTTACCTGCTGCTCATTCCTGAAACTCCTTCCATGTGAACATTGTCTTTCTTATCGATTTAAGGTACGTGGAAAAGTATAAATAATTGCTTGACTGTGGCCTGGACTCTACTTGAAATACAATCAACTTGTCAATCCCTGAGCAATAATGACTTCTTCATTTCTTATCAGATCTTTCTTGGGGCACTAGTGTTTCTGATGCCCAAACCTTGTCCTTACCCACCAAACTGCTTGCTTGCATAAGGTTGTGTTCTGAGCTTGACCTCTCTGAGATTCCATTTTCCTATCTACAAAATGTCTGTCCTCCCTATTATGTGAAGAACAAGTGAAATAATGAGTGGGAAAGTGCTTTGGAAGCTGTAGCTGTGGTGCAAACACAGGGATGATGATAATGATGGTGACTACCCCCATAGTGCTTAGCACCCTCTGGCAAGGTTTATGTCTCTTTAACTCCTTACATCCTCAGAACTTAAGCTTCAGGAAAGCGAGCTCTTGATTTTGCTGCCATATCACCAGGCACCCTGTGAGTGGCAAGAGAGTGAACTAATGTTCCACGTATGTTGCCAAGAGGTTTTTTCCCCTCCTCTTTGCTTATTATTTAATAATAACATCATAAGGAGTTTTATCTTCCAAAATTCTTACCAAAATTCAGTTGAAAACTTTGTTAACTTCTTTGAGAATGCTCTTTTTAAAAATTACTATTTGTTATACTCTGCTACTATTCGAACAGAGATATTAAATAATCCTGTTAGCTTCATAAAGCTAGAAATGTTGAAAAAGATTAATATTGTATTCCCCTTCTATGGATGAGAAAACAGAGTCCAGAGATGTGAAGTTTCTTGGCTCTGGTGTGGTAATCAGTGGCATCTATAGGCTGGCAGTTGCAGCTTTTCCTTTTGGTGACACCATCTCCCTCTTCTCTCTGTGGACACGTTGGGTGCCTGAGTGTGCCCTGCTATTCAGACTAAGGATGTGAATAAGAATCTATCAAGCTAACTAAGTGGATGTTGTTAGGTCACCTCAAGTGGCATGTGTCAAAGCTCTGGGAATAAAGAGAAAATAAATGGGAATAGGGTTCATGTAGGTGGGAAGTCAACCAGGGACAGGGAAGAGAATAAGGTAGGAAGAACTTTCAAAAGCCTAGGAAACCAACAGAGCAGCCATGTATTCATTTAGCAAATAATGAATGCCTACTACGTGAATGACTCTGGGGAAACAAACGTGATTGCCAACCAATTGTGGTTTTGTTTGAAAGGTACTACTGTCAAAGGAACAGAATGAATTGATGGATGAGAACTCACTTCTACTTGATGGTCTCTCTTCAAACCACTTTACAGTCCCCACCAGATACTTGTGTAAACTACAATAAATTGTTAATATTTTATCACTAATACCAGTCCTAGATACATAATTGCCAACTAAATACTGTTGTCAAGTAAACTGAATGGATTGAAAGATGGGAATTCACTTTACCTTTATTATCTCTTGGGCCTGAGACCCAGTAGGGCCACTGGTATAAGTTCAGGAGACTTATCTCACCTCAAACAAGTTTGCAGTTGTCCCCAGGCACTTAAAGGTACAAACTATAATAAATTATCAAAAGTGAAGTTTGGCCAGGACCCTGAGGTAGCCCTGGGGCTGGATGCCTTGGTGATAAATAGAAAACTTGCAAATGCTTCACCCCTCTAGACACCATCAAAGCTAATGCTGCCAAGGGCTTCCACAGTACACAGCAATGTTCAGTTTTGAGAATGCACATGTTTTTAGAACCTGGTTCTTGTTCTCAGATGACAAGAGAGAGAAGCCTTTTTTTTTTTTTCTTTTTTTAATCATAGTCTGTCTTTGGATAAGAAATTTACGGAAGTCTCTGTCTGGCAGGTGAAGGGGAAGGTTGAGTGACAATGATCGAAATGCATTCTAAGTTTTGCTAAGAGACTCTTAGAAGTCCCTATCCATTCTCCTTTGGGAGGAAATATGACATCTCATTTTAATTTTTTTTAATTATAGAAAACAAAATGCTACATGGAGTTGTTGTTTCCCCTAGATTTATTTATTTGATACAGGGTTTTAGCCCACGACAAAATTCATTTTAAAAATATTTTCCATTTGAAGTTGTTTGAGACTCACAAGAAATTACAAAAATAGTACAAAGGCTTCACATATACTCTTCACTCACCTTACCTCCATGATGACATTTACACAACTATAGTGCATTGCTAATTCACTAGGGCCTGAGGCAGGCCCTAGTGATTGCAAGTGAATTAAAATGTGCCTCATTCCCCAAGGAACTCAAACCTAGTGAGGGAAACAGACCAAGAGTGCAATAAGTCCTAGGACACAGAAACATGCTACTACTAAAGACCAGAGGAGAGGCATTTCTATCAGATTGTTTGCCCAGGAAGACTCCTCAAACACAAGCCTCACTGGAATTGTAAGTCTAAGTAATCTTTACCCCCGCCCCTGCAAGGATCACAGAAGGGATTGAGGCAGAGGAGTGGCATGTGCTAAGTTTCAGCAATGTAAAATAGCAGGATTCATTCAGAGAATGAAATTAAATCAACTTGGATGGATTAAAGAGCATGTATGTACTGTGGGTAAGTAGAGGTTAGGGAGAGAAAGAAGGGGCAGCAGATATGTCTAGAAAGGCAGTGTATTAGTCAGGGTTCTTCAGAGAAACAGAACCAACAGGACATACACTAAGAGATATACCTGAAAGAGGATTTATTATGGAATTGGTTCACATGGTTATGGAATCTGAGAAGTCCTGTGATATGCTGTCTGCAAGCAGGGAACAGGGAAGCCAGTGGCAAGGCCTGGGAACCCAGAGCAGATGGCTTCATTGGAATAACAGAGAAGGCACTATCTCTCTGTTAGCCTGGAAGCAGGAGGTCAGATGACATTCTTACATGGTTATGGGCTGAAGTTCATCACCACCTTCTCCTTCTTTTGTAATGATACATCATGACTATTGAGAGAAACAGAATGCATAACAAATTAGAAGTTATCCTTAAGCATGAAAAATAAGACCTTATAAGGGAAGCATCTTCTTCTTTCTTGGTAGAACATTTAATCTTTACCTGGCCATGTCCTGCAAGTACTTGCTAACTTTAGATTAGTAACCTCTTCTCAGAAGCTCTTCCTGGCCCTCCTACCCCCACCATGCACAGAAAGACTGGGTTACTGCCCCTTCTGCATGCCCCACTAGCAACATTCACTTTCTTCCCTTATAGGACCTATGAGGCACATGAATTGTAGTTACCAAGAATTGTAGTTACCGGCTCACCTGTTTGTCTTCCCCTTAGGCTGTGATAATATTCCTTGAGGGTAGGGATTACACATTGTATTCCCAGTGCTTTCCACCTAGGAAATAATGTTATGAAAATGAAGTGTTGTGGCTACCGGTAAGACTCAAGGAACCAGTCTCTTCTTAACCAACAATTCTATCCAAAATCCTGAATTTTCCTGTTGATTTTATATTTTCCACTGAACTAACATGAACTATTTTTGTTAGAAACACGAAATCACACCAACTGTTTATTTAAAACCAAAAATCATAATAACCTCAGGAAGCTTTGAAAACCCTGTGTTATTTCCCAAGAAGAAAACTTACCTGTTGGCAATGTACAATGAGTCACCAAACGATCTATTTTCCTGATGACCTTGGACAATTATTAGGCATTTTACCAGCTGGGAAGGTTCCAATGTTCAATACAGAGTAGATAGCCTCTGGCACTTTTTTAAATCTGTGATTTCCCAAGCTGAGCATAACTTCCATCACTGGTGTGTTCTTTATCTTCCTCTTTAAGATGAAAGCTGCCTCTGTAATGTGCACCTACACAGAACAGCTGTTCCAGTTGGCTTTACATAAACAAGCAATTCCCCCAAATCAAGACTTGTTCCCACCAGTGCAGTTAATTAATCGTCCGTTAATCAACAAATGTTTATTGAAGAGCAGGCACTATTCCAAGCATTGAAAACACAGCAGTCCACGAAACAGATGAGACCCCTGCCTTCATGGAGCTCACATAATTCAAGGAGTCTGATTGTACTGATTGATGATAAACATACAAATAAAGTTAAAAGAAATCTCTGAGGTTACAGAAAAAGGATGTCCTGCCTAAAGGAAATAACGGTTAGGTCTTTGCTTTGTTGAGTGACTGGCCCAGGACCAGACAAAGCACTAGTTGTAAGGATTACTATTGGAAAAAATTTGTTGTAATTAGGTAAACCAAGTGCTATTAACTCTGAGCTACAGGGATATGGAAATAGAGAACCTTCTTTGATATGGCATTGGCAGCTATGGGATTTTGCCTGTGGGCTGCAGTGGGATTTAACATAGAACTGTACTGTTTGGCACAAAAGGAATTTTCCCTGTTTTTCTGTGTGTCCCCAAAGGAGCAGTATGAGTTATTTCATATACCTAATAAAGTTAAAACTTGACCAGTTGAAAGGAGATTAGAGCGCATTTGTTTTTCTGTGTCAGCCTCATTAAAGTAACTCATTAGTGGTCAATCCCACTATAGAACCAGATACACAACATGTGTGAAAAGTTATCCAGTCAGAAGACAGAGCTATGGGCTTATTGTCAATAACTCTACCTGCTGGTACCATCTGCACATTTTTTGACTTATCTGTGTACTGCTTGTACTGTTACTTACCTAACGTTTTTCTTTAAGTCAATTCATTTTTTTACTTAAAAAGCAAATGTGATGGCATTATGGATAGAGAAACCAATATCATTGTTATAAATAGCACATAGTGATAAAAATCAATGCAACAAATCAAGCAATACTATTATATTCTAGCTAGATAGTGTTGCCTGGTGACCGCTCTGATTTTTTTATGGTAAAAGCTTTTTTTTTTTTTTTTGTCAAAAATGAGAAATTGGTAACCGATAGAGGGGTTTTAGAAACATCACAGGATGAGAAGAAGGCATATTCCTTGAGGCCATTAGAAGGGATTAGATTCTCCCTCTGTGAGTCAATGTTGCTTCTCTGTCTATGCATAAGCTAAAATAATATCCTATTGTATGAATAGAAAATGCTTCTCTTTGGGAAATATTGAACGAGGTGGCCTTGAGAGTGCCTTCCAGCTCTTAAATGGCACAGTTCTCTGAGACACACTCTCTATTTAGGAGCAGGGAGGAGAGATGTCATTCACAGCTTTCTTTCAGGTTGCCCACCAAAAGTCAACCAGTGCTTCCTCTTCTCCCAGCCTTCACTCATAGTTCACATCCCATTTTCTTTACTCTACTTGTGGCAGACAGGCCAACCACCCTCAGCCTGGAAAACTCCCTTTCACAACATGGAAAGATAGAGGAAAGAAGAAAGAACCATGGTCAGATCAGTCACAGTAAGGGGGTCTGGGTTATCTGGGACAAACGAAGAGATCGCAGCTCTTTAGCTCAGTGCTGAGCTCACATGACACCTAACATGAAGGTACAGTATCTGAAAAACATCTTTTGTGGAGGTAATATGTTGACTCTGGATGGAATGTTTCACTTCTCATATAGATGTTTGGAATCCTATAAACAGGACTCCCATTGCCTTATGTACCAGTTTATTCTCTGCCAGAATTATTTGTTGTCAGTTAGACACACCTTGAGTCTAATGTTAGTTCTTAGACACACAAAACTCTCTACCAAAGGGTCAGGAAACCCCCAGGATTTGACAATGTGCAAAAAAAATAAGAGAAACACTGAACAGGCTTGAATTCCTAAGGAATCTTTGGAGGAAAGTCAAGACCTTCTTTGTTATATTTGTAGATAATCAATGTTTTCGTTTGCTCTATTGAACTTTCTCAATCGTCTTTTTTTTTTTTTTTTGCTTTGTTCAAGGAAGGAATTAGTCACAATTTAATCTAAACGAAAAAAGTTAATAAGCCTTTTAATCTTTTAAAGTTGTTTTTGAAAGACCATTTAGTTCTGGGTGCTCAAATGTTATTGTTTGCCTAAATCTTTTCATTAAGACTATGCATAGACTTTCTATTATCTCAGAAAATGACTCCCTCTTGTGGCAAGAGCAGATTTTGCAGCCAATTCCAGGGCTTTTGCGTTCTTAGATGCTAAAGAGCTGGGTAAGTTCTTAGAAACCCTCATTTTACAGATGAAATAAGTGAAACCCAGAGCATAGGTAATGTATTGGTGTTTATATCTGGTTGGTTATTGAGCCAGACCCAGTATCCAGGTCTCCAATTTCCCAGGGAAGGGCTTTTCCCTTATATTTTCAAAGTTTAAGAAATCACGCCCTTACTGGTGTGATTTCCAGTCAAAGGCTCTCCTTTCTGCTGCCTCTGAACAGAGCTGGTGGAGAGGCCATTCTCTGTCCAGGCAACATTTTCCTGCATGTGAAAGCTGCTTCTTGGTGGGCTTTCTCAACGAGATAATTAGCCATTTCCCAGAGCTGGGCTCTAAGCTGCATCCCCACATTGGACAGCAGTTCTACCCATACAACGAGGACTCTCTTCATTTCTCTGGGAACAGCCACCATCTATCATCCTTGGGTACTGCTTTCTGTCTAATTCTCACTCACTTTGCTTGTTGTGACAATGAGTAGGGCTTTAAACACAGCACTGGGAGATACATGCGGACACAGCCACAACCCAGCTTCCTATAAGGGTAACCATTGCAACTACTAGAAATATGATAAAACTATCTGCAGCCTTACTGCCTGAAATGTGTTCTGTGGATCAGTAGCATCAATATCACCTGGGAGCCCCCTAGAAGTATGAAATAATCTTGTTTAAAAGCACATTCTGATTTAGTAGCCATGGGTTAGAGCCAGGAGTCAAAATTGTGCACTTCTCATAAGCTCTCAGGTCAATGCTGTTTTTTGTTTTTTGTTTGAGACAGAGTCTCACTCTGTCGCCCAGGCTGGAGTGCAGTGGTGTGATCTCGGCTCACTGCAACCTCTGTATCCCAGGTTCAAGAGATTCTCCTGCCTCAGCCTCCCAAGTAGCTGAGACTACAGGCATGCACCACCACGCCCAGCTAATTTTTGTATTTTTAGTAGAGACAGAGTTTCACCATGTTGGCCAGGATGGTCTCCATCTCTTTACCTCATGATCCACCCACCTCGGCTTCCCAGAGTGCTGGGATTACAGGCATGAGCCACTGTGCCCGGCCTCAGGTCAATGCTATTGATTCACGAATCACAAATTGACTAGCAAAGGTCTACAGCAAAGTAAGTTGCATACCCAAATTGTAAAGCACGAGTCACAGTTCTGTTTGTTTTATGACTGGGTACAATTGATAGTCATTCATCAAAGCAAAAATGACAAACTTAGATTTCAGAAACTGGTAAAGAGAGCCACCAACAACCCAGCCAAGTAAACTGTGCTCTGCTCCATGTAGATTTTAGTCACTACAGAGTAGGGAGAAAGACACTAATTCTTGGATTCCCAAATATACCCCTCGCCCTGCACGTGCACCTCATCTCTAAGTCTAACATACAACCTCTAACCCACAAGTCAGAAGTTTCTGCTTGAGTAACATCAAAGTCTATTGACATTAGACACGCTCAGGCACAACTGTCTCCCGTGGATAACTCTTCAGGTTTCTATGAACCAAAAGACCTACTCCCAACAAGGCTTCCAGTAAAAGCTGCCATCTTTGACTGTATTGACCAGGGGTAAAGAAAATCCAGGAAGTGAGGCAATTTAGGAAAAGAACAAAGCAACATCAGAGATCCTTAAGGGATACCCATTAGAGGAAGAGGAAGTTGAAGAGCCCGAAGAGGACCCAGATATCACTAAATGATTCTGGAGACATCTGAGAGAAAGAACAGTCATAATTTTTCACAATTATTTTTACTGATTTGAAAAATGTAGATAAATGTTTCTCATACTTAATGTTTTTGATGCACTAATTAATTAGGGGTGATAGCCTCAAGTTTTCCATCTTTTATGATTAGTAAAAATGATGAGATTTTTGGAAACGCAGCTCTATTGGAAAAGCAGCTCTAGTGTAGTTCTGAGTTGACCGTATAAATAATCAATTTTAGCAAAACAAATACTGGGGTTTCTTGTTCCCACTCGAGAAATGCAGGTGGATAAGCACTAAAGCTAAGCAGGATCCCAGCAAAGCCCTTGTGATTATCTTAGGTTAGATTTCCTGGGAAGTAGCCTCTGAGAGGAGATTTCTAGGCAGCTGGTTTACTGGGAAATGCTATGGAGAAACATGCTTGGTAAGCAAATCGAGAAGGAATAAGAAACAGAGGCCCTTCCAAGAGGACTGGGCAGAGAAAAAATTGATCTGTGATACAGTTGCAGTAGAAGCTTAGCTGAACCCATGGGGTGCTCTGAAGCAGGGATGGCCTGTGAGATGTGTCCCAAATTGCATAGGCCAGGCATGGTGGCTCACATCTGTAATCCCAGCACTTTGGGAGGCTGAGTTGGGCAGATCACCTGAGGTCAGGAGTTCAAGACCAGCTTGGCCAACATGGCGAAACACTTGTCTTTACTAAAAAAAAAAAAATACAAAATTAACCGGGTGTGGTGGCGCATGCCTGTAATCCCAGCTGATCAGGTGGCTGAGGCAGGAGAATCGCTTGAACCTGGGAGGCAGAGGTTGCAGGGAGTTGAGATCACATCAGTGCACTCCAGCCTGGAGGACAAGAGCAAAATTACATCTCCAAAAAAAAAAAAAAAAAATGTGTCCCAAATTGAGGCAAGGGGGCTGGGCATTTTTACTTGTACAGTTGTTGGGTGTGGACCACTGCAGGAAGAGGCATGCAACCTTGAGTGAGGCAGCTTCCTTGGGTTGAGGCAATTCTCAGAAGGGATTCAGGTATGAAAAAAAGCCTATAGAAGCTCAAAGAATGAGTGCCTTGATCCTGAAAGGGTGAAGGGGGAATATCTGGCCAGCACACCACAGCATCCCATTGCAAAATGTCCTCTTCTCATTTCTCAATACTCATGACATCTTTCTGTGGTTGAGATTGCTGTCTTACAGCTTTTGGGGTATTTGTCTACCAAAGCAGAATCATTTGGGGCAACTCTTAAAATGTTTATACCCAGTTCCTACTTTCTGATTGAATTGATGTTAATGGTTAGCCAGGGTTGAGCACTCTAAGCCTAATCAAGCAGTTATTCTTGAATCTGAAGGGCAATAATATCCCTTAACATGTGGGTGCGGTGTCTCAGGATTACATTTGGCTGGCATGGGACAAGAACGTGAGCTATGAATTCCAACCACCACTGCTCCAAAGGGATTAATTAAAGATGTCTAAGGTGTGTGGAGGAACAAAACAGCCAACATAAACATATACGCTACCACCTCAGTCATGCTGCCATCTCCCAGGACTTTGCAGATGAGTTTTATTGGCCAGATTTTAAACGTTTGAAGCTTATAGTTTGTTTCTTTTTCCTTCTGAAGCCCATAGTTTGTTTCTCTTTCTTTTTATTTTTGGTTAAATGTCTGCCTTTGGATCCTTATATAAAGGAGACTTTTATCCATGTAGCTCTTGTAATCCCACCAGTTTTGGCTGAAGTACAGTAGTAGTTAGACTTTCATAGCAGGACAAACTATACATGAAGCCTGGTTCAAATCATATGCCCCCAAACATAACAGTTGTGCTATAAAAATCCACCAATGTCCACCCTTTTCTAAGATGCTAACATTATAAAGTCAATGTTCTTTGGTTGTGTGTTTTTATTTTCTGTTTTGTGATTGTGTATATGTATTTACTTTGTATTATGAAAGTTTTCAAATATACAGCAATTTAGAGAGAATAGTACATTTATCTCCTCCTTGTTCATAACCTGACATCACCAATTATCAATATGTGGCCAATTTTTTTCATCAGTACCTATAATTTCTGTCACTGTCCTGCCAAAGAAGCTGGAATATATTGAGGCAAATCCTGGATACATCATTCCATTCATAAATACTTCAGAAGACACATGCATTTTAATCTCTGTCAATATTACTAATTGATGAGCATATTTCCTGGCATTGAAATGATATGAACCGTCACTCCATACCAGAAATGGTAGACTACAGAATTATTCATTCAATAAGCAGATATTAGATACCCAACTCATGTTTGCTGCTTAGGATAGAAAAGAGAATTGGACATGGTATTTGTTTTCGAGAGTTTTAAGTTCAGTATGTGTGTGTGTGTAGGTAGGTAGGTAGGCAGATGAAGGAGGCAGGAAGGAAAAGCATATAGTTGGCTACAGTGCAGTTTGTGACTGTTGTGGGCAAGGGAGGCATACGCTTTGGGAAACACTTTTTGCCAGAGCAGATACCCTGAGCTGAATTTTGAAGATTCATCACCAAATGATGATGTGGAGGTTGAAGTACATTCCAGGCAATGAGAAGAACCCTAATCTCTAAAGCATGTTAAATGCCTATATGCTCATTGGTTGAAATTGCTCTATTCAGTTAGCTGTCCTAAGGGGGCCATGTAGCATCACTTCTGATGCTTAATTACAGTCAGCCACTCTGATTCCAGATAGAATTTCCAAAATGAATTGAGTCACAAAGTAATAGCAGGTCTACTCATCTGTAACCTCTTTGACAGCCTGCACCAACTCTTATGTCTTGGATTCATAGCCCAGATAGAAAAATTCTCAGTAGATACTGTGTAGAAGGGGTATAGGTATGAGAATCTGGGCAAATCAGAAGGCATATTCTACCGAGGGTAACTTAGTACCATAGTCTCTGCACAATATTATGCAGTGGATCTATAGACTATTTGTGTTATTACATAAAAAAGTAGATAAATGATAGAGATAGCACACTAACACAGTCAATTAGATTAACCGGATGTTGAGTGTTTTTTCTTTTAACATGGAATCCAATTAAAAGCCTTTAGAATGTTTGCAGGGAGAAAGTGAAGTAACACTTGCTACTTGATGGTATTCAGAGGTATTTTGGTGTACAATATTTCGTAGACTAAGATATTAATAAAAATAACATTTGCTTATAATTTTATTACAAAACTATATGAAGTAACATGCTAAATCCCTTTTCATAACTTTTTAAATCTTCACAATATATTTATAAGTACATCCTAGAATTATACTCATTTTAAAAATAGAGATGGACCGAAAAAATTTAAGGAATTTGTGTGTAATATCGCACAAAAAGCAGTAAATCTTGAATTTGAGCCTAGCAGTGTTATATCAGGGTTCATGGCATGAATACTATGTAATATACGTTCATTATAGTGTTTTTTACAATAATATGATTTTCATATAAAGTGGATTATCTCAAAAGTTATGCAAGGAACTTTCACGAAACTTATTAAGTCATTCTGGAATCTTATGAAACTTACTCTGTGAAAATCATTTAACTCTGCTATCTTACGACCAAAAGGTGGGCCCTTCCTAGATGTTGATACAGCATTATCTATAATATGCACCCCAAATTGTAAGCTGCTTATATTTCCAACAATGGAGTAATGGTTATACAGTCATACACTACATAATGATGTTTCTGTCAACGGCAGACCACATATATGACAGTGGTTCCATAAGATTATAATGGAGCTGAAAATTCCTATTACCTGGTGACATCGTGGCCTTGGCAACGTCGTGGCTCAATGCATTACCTTTTCTATGTTTAGATATATCAATGCTATAAATAAAAATATAAAATATATACATAAACATTGTGTTTCAATTGCCTACAGTATTCAGTATAGTAACATGCTGTACAGATTCTTAGCCTAGGAGCAGTAGGCTGTGTCTAGGTGTGTAGTAGAGTAGGCTGTACCCTCTAAGTTTGTGGAAATGCACTCTGTGATGTTCCCACAATGACAAAATTGCCTAATGATGCATTTCTCAGAATGCATCACTGTCATTAAGTGATATGTGACTGTATATGTGTGTATATATAATGAATATGTATGTATGTATAGTACATTCATATGATAGACTCTTTTGCATCCATGAAAACATGTACTTAAAAATAAGTAGGAAAATAGAAATAATATATTTGAAATATATAAGTGAGCATAACTAAAATATTAAAATAGAATAAAACTATGTATGCATGTATATATGTATATGTATGTACATACATGCATGTATATATGTATATGTGTGTACATATATACATGTATATATGTATGCATGTTTATGTATATATTTTATATTTTTATTTATATATTTATACATATAAATATATAGATAGGTATAATTTGTATAATGCCAACAGAGAGAAAGAGAATTAAAAAAAATACGCCAAGATGATGAGTAGAGTTTTGGTATTTGGGAGATTATGAAATATTTTTATTTACATTATTGCTTTCTACAATAAACTTCTACTGTTCCAATCAGAAAATGATTTTTTAAAGTACATCTATCTTTCTTGAGCAATACCCACAAGCATAAGCAACCAAAGCAAAAATGGACAAACGGGATCACGTCCAGTTAAAAAGCTTCTACACAGTAAAGGAAACAGTCGACAAAGTGAAGAGACACCATATAGAATGGGAGAAAACATTTGCAAATGACCCCTCTCACAAGGGATTAATAACCAGAATATTAAGGAGCTCAAACAACTCTATAAGAAAAACACTGAATAATCCAATCAAAAATGGGCAAAACATCTGAATAGACATTTGTCAGAAGACGACATACAAATGGCAACAGGCATAAGAAAAGTGCTGAACGTCACTGATCATCAGAGAACTGCAAATCAAAACTACAATGAGATATTAGCTTACCTCCGTTAAAATGGCTTTTATCCAAGAGACAGGCAATAACAAGTGCTGGTGAGGATGTGGAAGAAAAAGAACCTTTGTACACTGTTAGTGGGAATGTAAATTAGTGCAACCACTATGAAGAGCAGTTTGGAGGTTCCTCAAAAAACTAAAAATGGAGCCACCATATGATCCAGCAATCCCACTGCTGGGTATATACTCAAAAGAAGGGAAATCAATATATTAAAGAGATAGCTGCACTCCTGTGTTTGTTACAGCACTATTCACAATAGCTAACATTTGGAAGCAACCTAAGTGTCCATCAACAGATGAATGGATAAAGAAAATGTGGTGCATATACACGCTGGAGTACTATTCAGCCATAAAAAGAATGAGATCCAGTCATTTGTAACAACATGGTTGGAACTGGAGGTCATTATGTTAAGTGAAATAAGCCAGGTACAGAAAGACCAATATTGCCTATTTTCACTTATTTGTGGGATCTAAAATTCAGAACAGTTGAATACATGGACATAGAGAGCAGAAGGATGGTTACCAGAGGCTGGGAAGGGTAGTAGGGGGCTGGAGGTGAGGATGGTTAGTGGGTGTATTAGTCCATTTTCACACTGCTATAAAGAGATACCTGAGACTGGGCAATTTATAAAGAAAACAGGTTTAATCGGCTCATGGTTCTGCAGGCTATACAGAAAGCGTAGTGGCACCTGCTTAGCGAAGGGGGAGCAGGCACATGACATGGCCAGAGCAGGAGGAAGAGAGAGCAAAGGGGGAAGTGCCACACAGTTTTAAATAACCAGATTTTGCAAGAACTCACTGTCAGGAGAACAGTACCAAGAAGGGTGGTGCTAAGCCATTCCTGAGAAATCTCCCCTCATGATCTAATCACCTCCCACCAGGCCCCACCTCCAACACTGGGGATAACAATTCAATAGGAGATTTGGATGAGGACACAAATCCAAACCATATCAATGGGTACAAAAAAAAAATAGAAAGAATAAATAAGGCCTACTATTTGATAGCATAACAGGGCAACTTTAGTCAATACTAACTCAATTCTACATTTTAAAATAACTAAAAGAGTGTACTTGGATTGTTTGTAACCCAAAGGATAAATGCTTGAGGGGATGGATACCCCATTCTCCATGATGTGATTATTTCACATTGCCCTGCCTATATCAAAGCATCTCATGTACCCCATAAATATATATATATACCTACTATGTACCCACAGGCATTAAAAAGAAAAGAAGATTTAGGAAAAATTATAGAAAAAAATAGAAAAATAAAGTACATCTATCTCTACTTTTGAGGTAATTAAAATTTTGGTTGAAGAATGTGTCATCAGTGTAAAAGAATCACGCATTCTTACAAACTGTACTTGTGTTCCAGTGCTACTGTTATTCCATTTGTAGGTTGGGAGGAAAATTTTATGTTCAAATCCTGTGATAAGCATTTCTAGTCTTGTCTTTACTTTGACCCATTCCTAAATGCTTTTAACAAAAAATAATGATATGCCTTCACATATAATGCCTTCCTTCAAGCTCCTGAAGGTCTTTTCTTAATTGATATGTATCTGATACCATTAAGCAAAATGGTCTTTTTTATTTTTTATCTTTTTACGGAGTCTTGCTTTGTCACCCAGGCTGGAGTGCAACGGCAAGATCTCAGCTCATTGCAGCCTCTGCCTCCTGGGTTCAAGCGATTCTTCTGCCTCAGCCTACTGAGTAGCTGGGACTTAATTTTTGTATTTTTAGTAGAGATGATGTTTTACCATATTGTCCAGGCTGGTCTCGAACTCCTGACCTCGTGATCCACCCACCTCGGTCTCCCAAAGTGCTGGGATTGCAGGTGTGAGCCACCACGCCCGGCCACAAAATGGTCATTTAGTCCGTATTTGCAGAAGGATATATATTAAGATAAGACAGGAGTAGAGATTGCAATGTATTCTGTACTAAATTACCTGCTGTAGTGCAGTGTTACGCAGTTTTCTTCAATTTTGCATGGAGTCGTACTGTCTTCATGCATACTGCAGTCTCAGAACTGTCTTTTCTTTAAATAATGCATTGAAAAAATTAAATAATTAAAGTTGCAGGCGAGAAGTATCAAAGACTTTAAACAGAAAAAAAGGGGAAGAGTAAAAGAAGAGAAATGAACACTTTAGTCGTCTCCTATTTAAAGAGAAAACCTCGTGAATGAAACCTGAAGGGATGGGGGAAATGGCCATTCTTTGTTAGAAGGGAAATTGGTGATCTTCGTTGACTGTCTCATTTGAGTAGCATCTCTGGTATTATTGACTAGATTGCAGTGGTTTTTTTTTTATTATTATTATTATTTAGGTTTTAGGGTACATGTGCACAATGTGCAGGTTTGTTACATATGTATTCATGTGCCATGTTGTTTTGCTGCACCCATAGATTGCAGTGTTTCAAGCAAATTTTAAATTACAAAACTGTTGTTCAGGATGCCTAAATTTATTGGAAACATACTCCTGATCTCTGGTTACTATAGAAGCTTAAAGTTGCATTTTGGAGAACCTCTTGGCGGACAGTCTCAGACAAAAATCTTTGCTTGGAAGGCTTATAGTAATATCATTTTCCTGCTCAAGCCAATATATTGACGACTAGGAGATTATTTTGAATGGATTTTAAATGTCTCAGGGAACAGAGCACCCTCTCCAGGTCCCTTTCAACTGTTCCCTAATCAACAGTCCGAACCTTCACACCATGCTCAGAATTGACTTCTAAGCTTACGGGAAAACACAAAGTCATAAAGATTCTCTCTGGTTGAAGAGGGATTCCTTGGTACTTTTCAACCTGGAGAGTTGGAGAATGGTTTGTTAAATTAAGTTTAGCCTAATTCTGCATCCTTATATATTTTAGGTTTGGCCTAAAGGTTTCTGCATACATAGTGAACTGTCACCTAACTGGATGTGTAAACAGGCTGCAACCTACTCTTGTAACAAGTAGCTGAGTCTCAGCCAGTCTTGGCAGCCAGTTTCGGTCAATCACGAGCAGCCAACTGTTCAAACCTATTCAAGGAAAGCAAACACTGAGATGTAGGCAATCCAGTTGTTTCTGTACCTCACTTCCATTTTCTATACATCACTTTCCTTTTCTGTCCATAAATCCTATCCAACCGGCTGGGCGCGGTGGCTCACACCCGTAATCCCAGCATTTTGGGAGGCTGAGGCGGGTGCATCACCTGAGGTAGGGGGTTTGAGGCCAGCCTGACAAACATGGAGAAATCCTGTCTCTACTAAAAATACAAAAAATTAGTTGGGTGTAGTGGAGTGTGCCTGTAATCCCAGCTACTCAGGAGGCTGAGGCAGGAGAATCGCTTGAACCTGGGAGGCGGAGGTTGTGGTGAGCCGAGATCGCGCATTGCACTCCAGCCTGGGCAACAAGTGTGGAACTCTCAAAAAATAAAAATGAAAATAAAAATAAAAATAAATCCTATCCAACCACTGTGGCAGTCCCAGAGTCACTCCCAATCTATTCTGGTTTTGGGGACTGCCTAATTTGAGAATCATTCTTTGTTCAGTTAAACTCTGTTACATTTAATTTGTCTAAAGTTTTACTTTTTAGTTTAAAGTTATAAAAAGGGCTGGGCACAGTGGCTCATGCTTGTAGTCCCAGCATTTTGGGAGGCCAAGGTGGGAGGATCACTTGAGCCCAGGAGTTGAAGACCAGCCTGGCCAACATGGCAAAACCCCATCTCTACAAAAAATACAAAAATTCGCTGTGCAGCCGGGCACGGTGGCTCACGCTTGTAATCCCAGCACTTTGGGAGGCGGAGGCGGGCGGATCACGAGTCAGCAGATCAAGACCACCCTGAAACCCCGTCTCTACTAAAAATACAAAAAAAAAAATCAGCCGGGCGCGGTGGCGAGCGCCTATAGTCCCAGCTGCTCAGGAGGCTGAGGCAGGAGAATGGCGTGAACTCCAGCCTGGGCAACAGAGCGAGACTCCGTCTCAAAAAAAAAAAAAAAAAAAAAATTCGCTGTGCATGGTGGCGCATGCCTGTGGTCCCAGCTACTTGAGAGGCTGAGGTGGGAGGATTGCTTGAGCCCAGGAGGCTGAGGCTGTGGTGAGCTAAAATCGTGCCATTGCACTCCAGCCTGAGCAACAGAGCAAGACCCCGTCTCAAAAAAAATTAATTAAATTAAAAATAAAGGTATAAAAAGTACCTAAAATCTCAAGATTCTTAATAAAGGGCACTGAGAAGTCTACCAAGTATTAGAATCATGTTTTCACTCTATTCAAACTCAGCTCCCAGCCCATTCTTTCAAGTTTGTCTCAAGCTCTATTTTCTCCATGAAATTGCCTAGAGCACTCCAGCAGCACTTCATCGCTTCACCTCTCTCTCAGCACTTGACGTCAACAATTAAACAAATTAGATATAGTCATGCATCGCTTAATGACAGGGATACAGTCTATAAAACGCATCTTTAGGCTATGTTGTCATCACATGGACATCATAAAGTGTACTTACACAAACCTAGATGGTATAGCCTACTACACACCTAGGTTATATGGTATTCTAGGCCACACACCTGTACAGCATGTTACTGTACTGTATACTGTAGGCAATTGGAACACAATTGTGTATTTGTGTATCTAAACATAAAAAAGGGCTGGGTGCAGTAGCTCACGCCTGTAATCCCAGCATTTTGGGAAGCTGAGGTGGGCGGATTGCCTGAGTTTAGGAGTTTGAGACCAGCTTGGGCAATATGGCAAAACCCCATCTCTTAAAAAATATATATATATAAAAAGCCGGATGTGATGGCTCACACCTGTAATCCCAGAACTTTGGGAGGCCAAGGTGGGTGGACCACCTGAGGTCGGGAGTTCAAGACCAGCCTGACCAACATGGAGAAACCTCATCTCTACTAAAAATACAAAATTAGCCAGGCCCGGTGGCAGGTGCCTGTAATCCCAGCTACTCAGGAGGCTGAGGCAGGAGAATCACTTGAACCCGGGAGGCGGAGGTTGCGGTGAGCCGAGATCGCACCATTGCACTCCAGCCTGGGCAACAAGAGTGAAACTCCATCTCTAAATAAATAAATAAAAATAAAATAAAATAAAAATTAGCCGGGTGTGGTGGCACGAGCCTATAGCCCCAACTGCTTGGGGGGTTGAGGCAGGAGAATCACTCAAGCAAGCCCAAGAGGTCAAGCTTGTGGTGAGCCAGGTTTGCACCACTGCACTCCAGCCTGAGTGACGGAGCAAGACCTCATCTCTGAAAAAAAAAAAAAAAAAAAAGGCCAGGCACAGTGGCTCACTCCTGTAATCCCACCAGCACCTTTGGGAGGCTGAGGCAGGTGGATCATGAGGTCAGGAGTTTGAGACCAGTCTGGCCAACATGGTGAAACCCCATCGCTACTAAAAATACAAAAATTAGCTAATTAGCTACCATTCATTTTCAACCTACAAATGTCTGGGTGCATTGGCACGCGCCTGTAGTCCCAGCTACTCGGGAGGCTGAGTCAGGAGAATCACTTGAACCTGGGAGGTGGAAATTGCAGTGAACCGAGATCATGCCACTGCATTCCAGCCTGGGTGACAGAAGGAGACTCTGGAAAAAAAAAAACAAACCCACAAACATACAAAAGGTACAATTAAAATATGGTACTATAATCTTATGGGACCTCCATTGTATATGTGGTCCATTGTTGACATCCTGATGTGGCACATGACTGTAAAAATCCATTCAAGGGTTTCACCAAATAGCTTAAAGCTTTGTGAAAAATGTGAATTTTATATTAGTCATTGATCATAGCACCCAGCTAGTATTGGCTGACTGACAGATGGATAGACAGATGGATGGGTGGACAGATGGAGGCAGCAAGATTAGCAGACAGGGTAGTAGATTCAGGGAATGTGGTCAGGGCTGAGACAAGATGTGATTCAGTTCACAATATTTATTGGCCCACTTCACCTGTTTAAGTTACCTGCCTGGTCTCTCTCGAGTTTGAGGCTGCAAACTATTATCTAATTTTTTGAACCTGAGAGACCTGAAGGTTTTGCATTCATCCTAAGCAAAAAAAATTAAAACACACACCACCTTTACTCATGAAGACATTCTCCGCCGTATTATATACACAATAATAAATTGGAAACAATTTACATATCTTGCAATAGGGTTTAGTAAATTATGATACATCAACCCAATAGCGTATGGTCATTAAAATGATAATTACAAAGACCACGGAGACATATTTACAGCATATATTACTTGAAAAATGCAGAATATAAAAGTGCATTTGTGGTAAGTTTATAACTTAATAAATATATGGTTGTTTTCAGACCAATACTAGAAAAGAGTACGTAAATATGAAAATCATTATTTTTCAGCAGTGAAAAGAAATATCACTACATTTCTCCTTTTCTCAAACTGTTTTAATTGTTTTATTATTTATTCCAGAGAAGATCAGGGTGTTGAAAGACAGCCTGTGATGAATACACAGATGGATAGAAAACTTGGAGAAAGGGAAGTGCTGGAAGAAAAATGGGGCTAATGTAGGGTAAAGAAATTAAATTTGCCATAAAGCTTCCGTTAAAGCTTCTAAACCATAATGATTTTCCTTGTGGCATCTGCCACCTGAATCCTTCCATTTATGTCTGCATGAACCTTTTTCTGTGTGTCTCAAAGTTCTACTGACTATTATGTGTGTTGGGGATGTGCCTGTGTGTGCGTGTGTGTGTGTGTGTGTGTGTGTGTGTGGTGGTGGTGGTGGTGGTGATGGTGGGGAGGATCCAATTCTTAAAATGCACCTTTTGTCATCATGTAAGAATAGCTCTGATAATAGAAACCACTCATAAAATAAACATGTTACTGGGAATCTTAAGAGAATTCTTTGTAAGAGTGTCTATTGTAATGAATTCCAACAGACTTTGCTATTGCTTCTCATAAAGCTACTGGAATTTCATCACAATGAGCATATTGCAATTAATTGCATCCACAGTTTGTTGGATCTGGATAATTAGCAAGTGAAAAGAAAACCTCTGAATTCAGTCAGGACAGGAGAAAAGCATTTTAGACACAATGAATCAAACATTCACTTTCATCCTACAAATGTCTGGGTAGTGTTGATTTGGATATTCGTCTAGGGACAGAGCTGAGAAATGACTGAACTTTGAGGTGAAGAGAGATGAGAGGAGGAGGTGAAAAGTAACTGCTGCTTGCTGACAGACCCAGGAAGCCCTGAAGAAAGGCTCTCAGCTTCGAATCCTCCAGTCTTTCCTCAATTGACACCCTAAGAACTTTCCAGAATGAATGATTGGCATATGCACAGGGATAGAACAAAAGTACATATCTTCAGCTGGGCACGGTGGCTCACACCTGTAATACCAGCACTTTGAGAGACAGAGGCGGGTGAATCACCTGAGGCTAGGAGTTCGAGACCAGCCTGGCCAACATGGTGAAACCCGTTGCTACTAAAAATACAAAAATTAGCCGGGCATGGTGGTGTGTACGTGTAATCCCAGCTACTCAGGAGGCTGAGGCAAGAGAATCATTCCAACCTGGGGGCGGAGGTTGCAGTGAACCAAGATCATGCCACTGCACTCCAGCCTGAGCGATAGAGTGAAATTCCGTCTCAAAAAAAAAAAAAAAAAAGTACACATTTTCAGGGGCTTATCTTTGCAGAGACTTTGTTGTAACTCTGGAATGGTGGAATAGTACAAATACAGGCTTCAGAAAACTTGAGTTCCAGTTCAAGCCCCATCACTCACTACTGGTGTGCAGCTGAACGAATCATTTCACTGTCAACTTCTCATATTTGTAACATGATATTGATAGCTATGACAGTGTTAAAATAATCACGATGTCTCTACTTATTTGGCATGTCACTGTGAGAAGTAAATATGATGAAAAGCTGAAAGTATTTTGTAAAGTCTATATAAATGCTATATCAGTGCTCTGTCAGTGTTAGTCATCAAGATCACTCTGGGTCATTAGTTAACCAATCAATGTGACAGGGTTTACTTTCGCCCTTCCTATACAGATTCATCAATTTCCTCTTTTCATTTGATCCAGATGTTTTCAGGGAAATTTACTTTTAATTTGTAGAAAGGAAAAGGCCTGTTCCCGCCCAGACTCCATTTAGTAGAGAGTTTATCATTAAACATGCAGAGAACATGACTAACACAGGAGAATTGCTGCATTCTAGGCCCAGTGTAAGTAAAAGAGCTATTGGATAATGGAATATTGATTAGATAATTTGTTTCAGAGTCATTAGTTTCCACACGTAACTGAACCACTTCTGGAACCTCACATCTCTCAAATCATAAGAATCAATCTGCTAAACCCAGAGCTCCCCACACATACACTTGAGCAGAAAAAGTGTTTTCTAAAGTGTCCAGGGTATTAAATATAAAATCAATTTTTTCATTTAGCCAATGCTGTGGCCTTAAGTATATCACTGACCTTTAGGTGGTCAGCTTTTTACCTGTAAGTATAACTTCTCTTTCCTATCAAGCATCTAGCATCTAGCTCCTTTGAGCCTAGAAGTCTTAACTACTGTCATCCCTTAAGATTTTATTTTCTAATAATGCATAGCCCAGTTTTATACAATGTCACAGTTTTTCATTGCTGACATTTACTACAAAATTCTTTTCATTTTTTATTTTGCTGCCAAAATGTCAACATGCAAATATCCTATGAATTTGCCAACTTGTATCTGTATGGACACACAAAAAAATGTATGACAAAGACTAGAATAAGAAATGATTAATGATACTGAATATATTGCCTGTTCTCTCCACATAGCATTCAATCTATGCTCACCTTTTATAGTTCAATATGGTGCCAGATCTCAAAACAATGCTCTAATTACTTTTAAATAAATAAAGAACTGTACTAGAGAAAGATGCTCTCCTCACTCAAACCCTAACTATGAGGCACAGTATGTTCATAGAACTTGGTCTCATTTTCACAGAGAAGGCAATATTTAGCATTAATACAACAAATGTATGTTATAGTATTATTTAGCACTTCTGCAACATGGGATTCACCACTCATATTTGGAGAAAATTGAAGAGGAGCCTGCCTTAAGGTCTCCAGTGATTTAGTAGACTTAGTTGTTGAATTTCTGGAAAAGCTAACTAAGTCATAGGATTTAAAAGGGTAGCATTTGCCAGAGTTCAAACTGGGGTCTGTTTTTTCTTTATGCAGTATCTGTTTTTGAGTCATCACAGGGAACTTGTAAACACAGAGCCAGGGAAATCTTATGCTTTTTAAATTTGAAAGCCCTTAGAAGCTTTCTGCTGAACTGTATTCCACCAATCTTTAGAAAAATAAAATTTTATTGATAAATTATTTCTAAGTGTAGGGTAACCTTTTTGAAAATAGAACATTGCTGCCACTCTAGATACATAATATGAAAGGATATTTGCTGCTCATTGGTATAAGTTGAACCTGAACTCATTTTCTTCCAGGAAAATGATTGCAGTGAGGTCTGGCTCTGAAAAGTCTTACTGATAAGACCATCCCTGACTTAAAATGGTTTGACTCATGGTTTTTTGACTTTACGAGTGTGTGAAACCATCATAATTTTGAGGTAATGTACAGTATTCAACATATTACATGAGATATTCTCTACTTTGTTATAAAATAGGCTTTGTGTTAGATGATTATGTTCAACTGTAGACTAATGTTAGTGTTCTGATCAGATTTAAGGTAGGCTAGACTAAGCCATGATATTTTAAAGTTTAGGGGTATTAAATGTAGTTTTGATTTATGGTGTTTTCAACTTACAATGGGTTTATTGGGATGTAAACCCATCATAAATTGGGGACCATCTGTATTACTAAAATCTGAAGCAGGGGTAGGGAAGATTGGTAGACAGATGCCTAAACAATAGCTGCAAAATGGCTGTGTAATAACTACATCTTGAATACACCATCAGAAGAATGAAGTTATGTCACACACAGGGAGCAGTGGGTGACCTAGACACATAGCTTCTGGAAACAATGGAATGTAATAAATATAAAGGATGTGCTTACACAGGGTATTTTCAAAATAATTTTATTATAATTTATCTTGCTTCATATTCACAAGTAAAATCATACTGAATATGTTTTGATTTAGAAAGCCTCATTGGGAATCAATGAATTAGATCTACTCCTTGGAATCAAAAAGGTTTTTTGTTGTTGTTGTTGTTTTGGGATGGAGTCTCGCCCTGTCACCTAGGCTGGAGTGCAGTGGAGCAATCTTGGCTCACTGCAACCTCCGCCTCTGGGTTCAAGTGATTCTTGTGCCTCAGCCTCCCGAGTAGCTGGGACTACAGGTGTATGCCACCATGCCTGGCTAATTTTTGTATTTTTAGTAGAGATGGGGTTTCACCATGTTGGCCAGGCTGGTCTCAAACTCCTGACCTCAGGTGATCTGCCCGCCTCGGCCTCCCAAAGTGCTGGAATTACAGGCGTAAGCCACCACGCCCTACCTCAAAAAAGATTTTAATTATGAAAACCCATTTAGCTTTGTCTTCCTAAGTAAGATGAAGTTGCTGCATCATTACTTATTAATCCCCTGATTCCTTGAGGGGATCTTAAGAATACAAGAGCCAATAAAATGTTTGGAGAAATGGGTCCAGAGACATTACAAAAAGAGCAAGCCTTGACTCTTGGGGATAGGCTGCTGCCATTGGCATAGGACCCATTCTTTCTAGTGGGTGAAGCTCAAAGACTCAAGCCTATTTCTTTGATTTCTACCATCCTTTCCCTACCTGCTATCTTTCTGAACTAGAGTCCAAGGTGGACCAGGGGTAGGAAAGGAACCACTTTCATTCATCATATCCGTCTTGAAGAAGACACTGATCTGGGACTAGAAGTAGAAGCTAGAAGGTAATAGACAGTTGGTGTGTCACTTCCTTCCTATATATCTAAAGGAAATCACCTACAACCTTCACACTTCCGTTTTAACTGAAAAGCTTTCTGGGCCAGGTGTGGTGGCTCACACCTGTAATCCTAGCACTTTGAGAGGCCGAGGCGGGCGTATTGCCTGAGGTCAAGAGTTCAAGACCAGCCTGGACAACATGGTGAAACCCTGTCTCTACTAAAATACAAAAATTAGCTGGGTATGATGGCAGGTGCCTGTAATCCCAGCTACTTGGGAGGCTGAGATGTGAGAATCGCTTGAACCTGGGAGACGGTGGTTGTGGTGAGCCGAGATTTTGCCACTGCACTCTAGCCTGGGTGGCTGAGCGAGACTCCATCTCAAGAAAAGAAAAGAAAAGAAAAGAAAAGAGCTTTCTGGGAACCAGTTTGTTATTTTAGGATTTAAATGTCCACAGAGGAAAGCCAACTGTGCCAAATTAAGCCAACTTCAAACAGGTCAAAGAAGGAGCTAAAGCTTCTTGAAATTGAGAGACTGTTACTCACTTATTAGTGTCCCATTTTATCAATATTATACAATACTTTAAATGTAGTACCAAACCCTGAATCAACTCTTGTCCTAGAAGCTCATGTGTCATGGATCATGGTTTTAAGTGGCAGTGGTTAAACATCTAAAGAATTGAAATGTTAAATCAAGTTTCCATTCTCCTGACTGTATTTTATTAACTCACATAAGTAAATTGGATTACTGTTAATCCTTGTTTCATAGCACACAGTCATCTTTGATCCATGTAGCTCTTCCTTTGTTTTATTTATATTATTCATGTATTTGTTAACTTATTTTTCCCTGATAGGATTACTGTCCTCCAAATTGACTTTCTATTGGCCTCAGTGTTTTTATCTATTAAATAAGGAAGTTAGATTATATGATATATTTGGTCTCTTTCTGCTTTGATGCTCCATGAATAACATAAGACCTGTTTGGCCCAGAGCCTGGCATATAATTAGTGCTTAATAAGTGGTAGTTAATACTTTACAGTAGACCTTTAAACAATGCAGGGGCTAGGGGTGCCCTCACTCCCTGAAGTTGAAAATCTTCTATGACTTTTGATGTCCCCAAAACTTAACTAATAGCCTACTGTTGACTGGAAGCCTTACAGTTCATTAACACATATTTTGTATGTTTCTTGGCTTCTTTTTCTGTGTATGACAGGGTGTTGCTCTGTGGCACAGACTGGAGTGCAATGGTATGATCATGGCTCAGTGCAGCCTTGAACTCCTGGCCTCAAGTGGTCATCCCACCTTAGCCTCCAGAGTAGCTGGGACTACAAGTGCACGACAATTTGCCTGGCTAATTTTTTATTTTTTGTACAGACTGGGTCACACTATGTTGCCTAGGCTGTTCTCTAACTCCTGGGCTCAAGCGATCCACTTGCCTCAGCCTCCCAAAGTGCTGGGATTACAGGCACTGATCAGACCTGGCCTATCTTGACCCTTTTTTTAAAGCCAAAACTCTAAAATTATCAAACCATCCTCCGCCAGTATTAAATTCTCCAGCTTTAGATTCTTCAGCTTCCTTTTGCCTTAAGTTGTTATATAACAACTTCCCTTTTTCTTGAATCACATTAGATTCTATAGGTATGCCTTTCTTTTAGCAATCCTGCTCTCATATAAAAGCTGCACTAACAATACCAAATAAAAATACATGTTTCTCACCTGCTGGTGAGAAAAACAGTGCAAGGTTATCTCACCTGCTGGTATAGCTGCAGTGAAGTCTTTACTAATTTTCTTTTTTTTACAATGTTCTTACACTAGATGGATTCATTTATCTTGAAAAGGTAAGCATTTGCAGCTGCAGACTTCAATCTATGGTACATATCAAGCAATTCAGCTTTTTCTCATAACGTCATGACTTTTCTCAATTCTTGGGAGCCCTTCCAGCATCACTATTAGCACTTCCTATGGGTCCCATGGTGTTATTCAAGATTTACGGAATTGCCCTAAATACAATGAAACATACACAAGAACCATGAGAGATCACTTTTTGCTGTGATACACAATTTACTGGAGAAACTAACTTCTCATGTGGAGACGATTAGTGTCATCAGATACTTGTAATACTTGAGCTCACCGCAATAGCAACAGGAGGTGGCTAAGAAATTATTACCATAGTACAATATGCATGACAACTAATTTTATGCAGTTATAATTTAATATTACATCTTTATGTTTATTTACATTTCTTTCAATTGTGAATGGTGCTATTTATGGTCTGTAGGTGTTTGTGTAAGTTTTAATACATTTTAATTTTCATAATACATATTTTAATGATAAAATAGACTAGTATCTACATATATTTTATGCACTCATAACATACCTACCTTTTTCTTTCTTTTTTTTTTTTTTGAGATTGAGTTTCGCTCTTGTTGCCCAGGCTGGAGTTCAATGGCGCGATCTCAGCTCACCGCAACCTCTGCCTCCTGGGTTCAAGCGATTCTCCTGCCTCAGCCTCCTGAGTAGCTGGGATTACAGGCATGCACCACCACACCCGGCTAATTTTGTATTTTTAGAAGAGATGGGGTTTCTCCATGTTGGTCAGGCTGGTCTTGAACTCCCAACCTCAGGTGATCTGCCTGCCTAGGCCTCCCAAAGTGCTGGGATTACAGGCATGAGCCACCACACCCGGCACTTTTTCTTAATTTTTTTCAATATATCTAAGCTACATGGTTTGTCTGAGAGTTATTTTAAATTGTGGCAATCTCCAAAAAAAGTACGATATATTTTTTGAAGAAAATCTGCATAAATGGACCTGTGTAGTTCAAATCCAAGTTGTTTAAGGGTTAACTAATAATTTATCACTATTAGCATTATTAAATTTTGGAACTTCCACACCAATTCTCAATCTGATATACTAGGATACCACAGAGATGGTAGCTCTTCTAATTGGCGGTGAAATGTTCAGAGGCATTTTTTTTCTCCCACTGGTCAGCTCCAAACAGCCCATTACCAATTTCTTATTGATTCACAGAATCTCAGGTTATAAGAGATCTTAGAGGTTAATTTCTGGCAATGGATATAGCAGAGGACAAAATAAGGTATCTCATATGGCAAACTCCTCCCAGAATAATTCCAGTTTGCAGAGTTTCAAGATGGGTCCTTATGGAGTTCTTTTTCCCTTCTTCGATTAAACTGCTTAGATTTCTTTCTGTTCGTTGCATTTCAGTGAAGTTTTCTTTTAGAGATTTAAGGGACTTTGGCAGACAGGCCAAACACTAGTGGGGCCTCATTATCAAGTAATATGTTGCAAAGTATAAGGCAGGGTAAAACTGAAAACTGCCTGGTTTTCTGCCATATGGCATGTTACAGAGGAAGAGTCAAGGAGCAAATCTTGCAGTTCTGTTCTTCGCATACAAAAAGAAAACATTCACGCAAGACTTGGATTTTAGCTTCTTTACAATGTTAGGAATGGTTTTCCATCAACCACTACTAGTCTATCAGTTCCTCCTTCCTTTTGCTACTGAGACATTTGTAATAGAATTGACTGTCATAACCATCAGAGCCTAAGGTCGTGAAATATGACAGATTCTTTGCTGTTGCTATTGGTGCTTATCTGCAAGCTTCCTTCTTGGCCAACAAGGCTCTATCCAAGGAAGCTAATGAGATCATTAAAGTAGATCCCAAAGCAGGAAGCAGAATGTGTCTACTCATCAATGTAAGTGGGACTTCTTTGATATCATTTAGGTTTAAGAATCACACTTTTTGAGAATGGACTTATAATGGAACTGTGATATAACTGCAAAAGCTATGGATAATAAGAGGAATGAGTCTACATCCATACATTTGATTTAACAGATGAATGAGGGTTCAACTCGTTTTTTAAAAAAAAAAACAGGGCTAGGTTTTTCCCTTTAAAGTACATATGCATTGAAATGAAAGAATATGCCCTTTGAGTAAGTTTAAATGCTGGCCCAGGGATTAGTTTACAAAGCAGAAAAGTGGTTTGCCCACTTCCTACCTCATTTTCCAATTCTCTCTCATGTTCAATGCAGTGAATGTTACATTTGTGTGTGCCAACCAGGGCATGCTCACAGAAGGAAAGAGTGCTAGTGGAAAGAAAAAGAGAAAGACACCATGGAGAAAAAAATATTAATGATCAATTTTTCCACCCCAAGAAAAAAATCTCCAGGCTCCAGAAAACCGGGTGCAGTGATTCCTCTCCATTTCATTCAGAATTTGAAGCCCAGAGACAACAAGGCTTTGAAAGAGAAGCATTTTGTGCTGCCTTTGTAGTCCTAAACAATTAACAGCTCCGGAGTCCCAGATAGAAACCCATAAGGCATCCTTCAAACTTGTTACAAAGTACCTTATGTAGTGGCAACCCTTCTGTGGATCATGGTGAGACAGGACCTTCCTCCTACCTGAAATGCCCACAATTCTGAATAATAAGAAAAAAAAAAGGAGATTGACAGTCCCTTATATGTGTATTGAGATGTGGACCTTGACTGAAGTCTTATCCCATCTGAAATTTACCATCTTCAAGAGGGATAATCCAATGTCCCTATGCATAGATGCAGATTGTCAGAGTTAACAGTGTTGTAATAGATTGTGAGCTTTCGGACTCCATGGCTAGGGAAGGAGGAAGAGATGTGTCTACAGGGACTGGCTAGCAGGGATACTGTACCAAAACTCTAAAGCACAAGCATAGTGCTTATGTTTTCCTCTTAAAAATAATTATAATAGGGCCGGGCGCGGTGGCTCACACCTGTAATCCTAGCACTTTGGGAGGCCGAGGCGGGCGGATCACGAGGTCAGGAGATTGAGACCATCCTGGCTAACACAGTGAAACCCCGTCTCTACTGAAAATACAGAAAAATTAGCCGGGCCTGGTGGTGGGTGCCTGTAGTCCCAGCTGCCCGGGAGGCTGAGGCAGGAGAATGGCTTTAACCTGGGAGGCAGAGCTTGCGGTGAGCCGAGATCGCGCCACTGCACTCCAGCCTGGGCTACAGAGCGAGACTCGGTCTCAAAAAAAAAAAAAAAAAACAAAAAAAAATTATAATAATAATAGGACGGGCATGGTGGATCATGCCTGTAATCCCAGCACTTTGCAAGGCCAAGACAGGCACAGCATTTGAGATCAGGAGTTCGAGACCAGCCAACCCTGTCTCTACTAAAAATACAAAAATTAGCCAGCCTGTAATCCCAGCTACTTGGGGAGGCTGAGGAAGGAGAATCGCTTGAATCCGGGAGGCGAAGGCTGCAGTGAGCCAAGATCACACCACTGCACTCCAGCCTGGGCGACAGAGTGAGACTTTGTCTCAAAAATACATACATACATACATACATACATACAATAATAAACCACATTTACTCTAGAGTATTCAGAGATTCTGAATTCCACTAATTTTTTGTGCTTCCCCCTTCCCCTTTCTCCAGTGTACAGCACAATTCACAGCACATGCTAGGTGCTCAAAACAGATGTGTTGAATCAGTCAAATAAATAAACGAATAAAATACATACCCTTCTGCACATGTTTTAGTTCTTCTGATCTTCTATTTCTTCAGCTATAATGTGGGGATGATGTTATTTTGTGGGTTTGTTTTCAAGATTAAATAATATAGCATATCTTATACAATATGTAAAATGTCAAATGCTATGCTCAAAGGTACTGGTGGAATTTTAAGTCTGCAGTATGTTTCAGATTTTAAAAAATCAGTACCAAAATCTATAGGTGGGATGAGTTAATTAATCTCAAACACATTTAACTAACAGGAAGAAAGAGGGCATGGTAGGAGGAAAGGAGGACAGTTAGGGATATAGTGAATACTTTTAAAGTCAGTTGAATTATTTCATACAGGGTAATTTTTCTTGTCACAGTAAATCACCCTGTGCCCCACCCCCGCTCCAGGAAGGCAGGGAGGTTGTAAAGGAGAAGCGAGAAGAGGGTTAATTTGAGCTCCCTCCTGCCTGCTGCAGTCACAGTGCATGATAGAGTAGTGAAGGTGACGCGGCCACATATCTCATCTGAACTTCCTCTATGGTCTTTTTTATATTAAAGTCTTTCACTGTTACAGGACTGTGCTTGGAAAAGTTGGGAAACTATTCCCTTGGTGGAGAAAAAGAAGCCCTCGTCAGACGCAATCCAACAAATGAATGGAGTTATTTCCTTGGCCCAACATGTCCATCCACTAGCACACCAAATATTCATAGAAACATCTTTCCTCACTTCCAAGGCCGGAATTGTACTCTCCCGTGGCGTTGCCTAGTATCGGATGCGCAGATTTCGAAAGTGAGCAGGCAACAGACTTGGCTTTCGAGCCAATTCTAGGAGTCGATGCGACTTACTGTCCTGTGTGGTAGCTTCTCCCGGGAGCAGAAAGTGTAAAATAAACAGCTGCTGAAAAGCATGAAGAATTAACGAAGTGAAAATCTCGAGTTATTTGTTCGGCAATTGACACGCAAGTGACCTCCTTAAATGCCTAGTTATTTAAGGACGTTTAGAACAAGGATGAATGAATCTTCCGGGCGCTTAATTCGCACCGGCGGGTAAATTTCTTTAGTCTTTCGAGAAGTGGCGGTAAATTCATACAAACCCAGCAGGGAGGAAAGAGAAGAGGGTAAAACCACGATCTCGGAGCGCTCTTCTCAGTCCTTTGGAAAGACTTGCCTTTGCTGCCCGAAACCCTGGAGGGTTACAGCTGGGCGAACCCGGAGGCGCTAGGACCTGGTCGGCGCCTGGCTGCGGCCGCTTTCAAGAGGGCGGAGGAGGGAGAGGAGGAGGGGGATGTGGGAAAGGAGGGGTGTTAAGGGGGGCGGGGGGAAGTCATTTATGCAGAGCAGGAGCTGCTGCCATTGCCACTCAGAATCCCCGCGCGCTGCTCGGAGCCGGAGGGAGCGCTGGGAGCGAGCAAGCGAGCGCTAGGAGCCCGGGCCAGCAGAGGGGGCGCCCGGTCGCTGCTTGTACCGCTCCCGCTGGCCATCTCCGCCGAGCTCGGGGGCCCCGGGAGGAGCGAGACCGAGTCGGAGAGTCCGGGAGCCGAGCCGGGGCGAAACCCAACTGCGGAGGACGCCCGCCCCACTCAGCCGCCTCCTGCGCCCGAGCCGGGGAGCATCGCCGAGCGCCCCGCGGGCCGGAGAGCTGGGAGCACAGGTCCCCGCAACCCCAGGGATGGTCTAGGAGCCGGCGCAAGGCTCGCTGCTCTGCTCCCTGCCGGGGCTAGCCGCCTCCTGCCGATCGCCCGGGGCTGCGAGCCGCGGCGGCCCGGGGCTGCTCGCCGGGCGGCGCAGGCCGGAGAAGTTAGTTGTGCGCGCCCTTAGTGCGCTGAACCAGCCAGCGAGCGAGGGAGCAGCGAGGCGCCGGGACCATGGGCTGGGGGAGCCGCTGCTGCTGCCCGGGACGTTTGGACCTGCTCTGCGTGCTGGCGCTGCTCGGGGGCTGCCTGCTCCCCGTGTGCCGGACGCGCGTCTACACCAACCACTGGGCAGTCAAAATCGCCGGGGGCTTCCCGGAGGCCAACCGTATCGCCAGCAAGTACGGATTCATCAACATAGGACAGGTAACGAACTACAGGCTAGCCCAGCCCTCGGCCCTGAAGCCACTGGGGGCTTCTTGTCCCCTCTGCATGGAACCCCCTCCCCCTCTTCCAGATGTGCTCTAGCAGCTGTTGCCCTAACTCTTGGGCGATGCTCTGTCTCCTGCGCGCGCGCGCGTACGCACACACACACACACACATCACACACACCCCAGAGTTGCCGGGTCCGTGTTTTGTTTATTTGTCTTTTGCAAGCCACGCGGGACTGGTAGGGTCTCGGGAAAAATCTAGAGTGCCCCTGTGGTGGTTTCAGAGACGGCTAGACCTTTTGACCTGAAAAGTCGAGTAGCACTAGTAATCTGAGGCAAAGTCTCAGAGAGGGTGATCGTGGGGAGAGGGGGAAATTAGGTCTTTTGGGGGATAGGGGGTGAGCGCGCCTCTGATGCCTGCGGGGAAGGGAAAGCCTTTCCTGCTCTGACCTGAATTTAGCCCAGAAAGAAGTTTCCTCTTCTGGGACTAGAGAACCTCTGGCGCTGGAGACGCCGGAGGCGCTGGGACTGGAGCTGGAAGGGAGGAGAAAGGAGGGGGAGGGAAGAGGGGGCGGGACCCGGTGTGAGTGCAGATTTAGGGGAGACCTCTAGGCTTCTTCGTCTTAAGCGAGGTCCGCGTGGGGGTTCCCGGAAGGGAGTTGGAGTGGGGAGGTAGGAAACTTCTGAAACCTGCTGGCTGGGTTCCGCTCCGGGAAAACGAGGAGTCTTACCCGGGGACGGAAGGTGCCGGACCGGGAGGTTGCGCCGTGGGGCGAGAGTTGGGCAGGCAGCAGGGGCGCGGGGTTTTTGTGGGGTGCCGCTCGCGGGCTTGGCAGAGCTCCCCTGCTAGGGAGAAATGCCCCTAAACTAAGGTGATGCTATGAGGATGATTGGAAGCGTAACAGATTTGGAAGTACTCCGGGTTCAGTGGTCTTGGCTTTCTGGTTCTCTTCCCCCCCACACTCCTGCGAGAAATGGGGGTAGAGAGGGCTATGAAAGTGGGTCCCAGAAAGTACCCCCCTCCACATACACACCGCAAGCATCTTTGGGGTTGGCCGGAGGAGCGGGCCCTGGCTGGGCTCAGGCGAGAATCCGCTGGAATGGGAGGTGAGGGTGATGGATGGCACCTTTCCAGCAGGCGCGCTTTGGGGACTGCCCGGGGTGCACGCACCCTGCGTGCTCTGTCAGGGGGAAGGGAGAGGGAGGTGCTGGCTGATGCCCGCGGAGTGGGAGAGTAAGGACAGTTTCTGAGGCCATTGCGTTCCACTCCCAGGAACCCAGGGACACCCTCCGCCCCTCCTCCCCGCCGTCTGGGGGATGCGGCACCTGGGGAGGAGACAGAGCTGCTGTCGCCGCGTCTAGAAGGAGCTGGGGAGTGCGGGGAGTGTTCGGAGGAGCAGGAGCACAAGATCTTGCTCTTTGCCCGCCCAGAGGGAGGACATATTCCAGAGAAGCCAGCCCTGTGGAGAACTGAGACTAGGGCAAGGGGCACGGTTTGTATTCCCTCCCGCCCCTGAAACTAAGGAAGTAAGGGAAGCCAGCCAGATTTTGTTGCTTGAGTGACTGTCATCTGCGGAAGATTTCCATTCTAAAGGCTCGTTGGGATTCTACTGGCTTCTTTTTCTCTGGAAGAAAACACTGAGTCCGTTCAGGTCTTTTTACATGAACTTAAAGTTGGGCACTGCCCATGCCCTGGGAATGGAACTGGGGAGGCTAGCACTGAAAGTAGCTAGTACTATTAATCTTTCCAGAGATTCATCTAGGGTTCTGCTAACATTGAACATCTCACACGTGACCAGGCATTTTTGGAGGAATAAATTCTTGAACATACCCTTCTTTCTTAATCTCAAAACAACCTTGTTTGGTGAATATTACCTCACACACAGGAGATGAGGAAACCGAGACCAGCTAGACAGTGGCAAAGCCATGATTCAGACCTGGTACTCTGACTGTTGCAGGCCCAGTCTCCCACGGATCCTGCCTTTTAGGGAACCCTTCCATCCCATGATGAAGGAGGAAGAAAGTAAAATCTTCATTTCCTTGAATTCTGATTTAATGGCTCAGTAGACTGGAAGCAAATATCTGGTCTCAGTTCACAGATATTTAGTTCAAATGAACCCAGCTTTCTTGACTTTAACAACAAAGGCAGAAACAGCTGTTACCTTTCTGAATTAATTGAGCAGAACTGGTATATGACAGAATCTGGCATAGTGAGATGGGAGAAATTGTCACCCAATCCACTTTTGAACAAGCAAACATTGCGATGTCCTGCAACCTCTGCTTGACTTTTTACAAAAGGCCTTATAATGAAGATTCATGGCTTCTCATTAAAAATAATAATACTAAGAAAGTTTACATACAAATAACACCAAGGATGATTTATTGTGGTTTTACAGCGCCAATGAGGAAATTTAGTGCTTATAGAGGTTACAGAGGACCCCTTGAACCAGTGTAAAAAGATCAGCTATTCTACAGTGGAGAGCATTTCCTCTGTAGATCAAAGGAGCTTAAGCCTATGCTAAGTCTTTGGGGTGGTAAATGGAGTTCACACGTGCAATATCATTGCAATGTAAGGGCCAAATATATTTCTTATTCATCCTTTACTGCTCTGACCTTTCAACACTTTAGACATCCTTTTGTTATTCTTTCCATCAGTAAACCAGCTGTGGATCAGCTGAGGGCAGTAACTAATTTGCAGATGCCTCTGGAATGTTCTGTTTTTTACCCATTTGGGCTTGGGGTCTCATCTTACGTGTTGCAAATTGGAACTGAAACTTGTTATTATTTCTGCAGTCATTTACTATCCTGGTAGTATTTTTTATATCTTCGGTATGATATTCTAGGTGAGTAAGGTAGTAAATTTTCACCACAGTAAAGGTACAGTTTTGACCATTTACTCAGAATATCAATGTAATGTTTTGTGTAGCATCTTAGCATTTAAAAGTCACGAGAGGTAACATTTCTGGCCGGGGGATTTCTGTGGAAAACAATAGTTGTGCCTCTTCTGTTAAAAAAAAGATGGGATGTGCAGAGTAACACAAGAAGAAAGCAAACAAACAAGCAAAAAGGACGTGCTTGATTTCCAGAAGGGAACATAAATGAAGGTTTTCTTGCCTTTGTTTATAGAGCTAGCATATGTTTTCACAAAATGTTTATATTTTGTGAATGGTTGTGCCTTGAAATCCTGCAATAATAATACTTAACCATAATCATTGTTAGTTGTTGTCATGTTAGCATATATTATCTTTTGGTTGGTATCGGAGTCAGCTGCAGAATGCCCTGCTTTTCTTCCCTACAAGTTCTGACTATCAGCCCTTAGTATCTAGTGGAACCAGCACCTTCTGAGCTGGCCGAGGGTAGGAGGTGTGCATGCCTATTGACCTGCATGGGAGTGGAGGGAGAGGCCTTTGTCCTCCCTCACTAATCATGTGCTCTGACCCTTTGAGCTAACAATCTACTGGTTAGACAATTGAAATGATATAAAGGAGTAAGACCTGACATAGTGTTAATTGTGGCCCTCCATTTAGAGTAAATCTACAAAGAAGAATTAATGTCTGGTTATTTGAATTCAGGGAGAAGATCCCTTGTGAACAAACAGATTGTTTACGATGTGCAATAGCTGTATTTATCCTTCTGTGAGTTGCTTATAATCCTTGTTTCAAGCCTGAGATTACCAGTAGCAAAGCCCCTTCCCCAAACCACATAACAATTTGAATAACACCTCTGAAGGATAAAACTAAATGCAAGCCATACTGGAAAAATATTTTACCTAGAGCCCCCCATTGACAGCATGCGGACTTGGAAACTCTGGAGAGGCCACTTTCGAGGCTGTGAAAGCAGGAAAGTCACTGAACTTAATGGAGCCTCTGTTCCTTCATCTGTAAAATGATAAATCTCTAGATAATAGAGTGAGTTAACTATGCATTGCTCAGCACATAGTTAAGCTTGCAGCGAAAGGTTTGTTTAATCTGAATCTGAGGAGAAAGGTCAAAATAATTGAGATCCAAAGTTTTAGATAAGGAGAAAGGAAGGCATTTTAAAAATGGAGATGCGAAATGTGAAGATCAGGAAAATATATTTTTGAAGATTGAATTGTAAGAGCCATATCATAGCTTTGTAGGCAGGGAAAATGATTTTCCCGTTCAATGAGTAATTTAAAATGTTAATAGTTTAAAAATAGTTTTATGTTAGATTCTAAACAATTAGGATTGATTTCCCATGGCAGGGTCCTCTTCCCTCATTGATTCTAGTCATAGGCCCTGAAATGTTACAGGATAAGCATACTGCAGATGGACAAAAGGGAGGAAAAATAACCTGAAAAATTTTGTTAAATCATATTCGCATTTACATTTTATTTTTTATTCTGAATGTAGTTTGTGTGAGTAAAGCTAGAAGAAGCATTTTCCAAGTAGGTAGGAAGAGATACATTCGCAGGGAGAACTTTGTTCAGAGATGTCCTGAATACCTCCCACCCTGCTGATTAATTTTGAGCTGTGAATATTATAGGACGCTTGAAATGTTGATTCACAGAGGGCAGGGAATTCTGGATGCTTATGGATAGTCCTGGAAATAGGGGATGTGGTTAGTCTGATGGGTTGTATGGGAGTGGATTGTGCTTGCCTAATAAATTCTTAGGCATTTTGTAAACAGGAGAGTTAATTGGTGCTGTAGTTCCAGATTGGTCTCTGTGTGATATATCTGGCTTTGCACAGGGCAGCCCTTCATGCTCAAGAACCTCAGCCCTGACCCCTGCTAGCCGCTCTCATATGCATATTTCTTATGATGAGGCAAATGAAGGGATAGTAGGGGAACCTTTGCTGGAAAAAACAATTCAGAGTGCGTGGCCTGGTAATGGCGTGTCTGCTGCATTAACCTCATAGATAAGGAATGGTTTGTATGTGGTCATTGGGGATTTTGGGGTCTATTTGAAGTGAAAAACTGCATTTTTGTGAGCCTAAAGGCAGCTGACTTTGCCTTATCACTGTCTTTCGTGGGCTTACATCCAGAGGTCCTAACCTTAAAGGTCAGCCAGAGAAATAGGGTAGTACGGTGAGAAAATTTTCAGCAATGTCTGACTCTTTGGCTGAGAGAGGGAGTCCTGATCCAGAAATATCCCCTGGGCAGGGAGGGGTATTTTTGTTGTCGGTTCAAGTTATGTGAAGCAGTGTCTGGTTTTCACCAAGGCTGAAGTATCTCCAGGCATTGCTCTGCATTGGGACTTTATTATTCATTTAATTCAGGTTGTAATCAATGGCAGAAAAGCTGACTTTAGCTTCCTGGCTGGTAAAAATAAATGCTTATAGACATTCATGCATGCTAGAATACACACACACACATATATACACATATATATGATATATACACAGATGTATATGTGTGTAATATATGTATGTATACACAGCATATATATGTCAATTTTTATTTTTACCAGAATAAAGTTTGCACATAGTTTAGAATAAAATTACTCATGTAGTGTTCTCACTAGTTTCAACAGATTATTCATCTCTACCTCAAAGGGTACCAAGGAGGAACAATCAATGCCAATAAACTCTCCAGTTTGAGTTCATCCTGAGAGTAAAATTAGATCGGAAAGAAAACAAGACTAAGAGTCAGGTTTGAGTGAAATTCCAGGGTCTTTACTTTTATCAACCAACCTGACCCTCAGTTCCTCATTTTTCAGATAGGGAGCCGTAATACCTACTCCATCCACCTCATAGGGTTGCTGTGAAGATCAGGTGACCTAATAGTCAAAATGAGTGTGTATTAGCTAAAATAAGGCATAGGGAGCATTATATGATCTTTAAAGACACTGAAGAGATGCACAGGCACTCAAAAGAAAATAACAACATACAGTGATTTTCCAGATTCTTGTGATTGTCCCTGGGGATATAATGGGGGCTGAAAGGAAGAGGAATAAGTGTTGTGCCTGATTCTCCCATAGGATGATGTGATAGCTACACTTTCCCCCCCGGGAGCCATGGAGACAGGACAGGGGAGGGGGCAACTGACAAGAAAACCAGCCAGCTAAGGCTCCCATCTCCTGTTGGACAGCCCTTGTTTATAAGACATATACAATATGGAGGTTGCAAGATTTTCTTTCTTTTCTTTTCTTTTTTTTTTTTTTTTTTCCCAAAACGGAGTCTTGCTTTGTGGCCCAGGCTGGAATGCAGTGGCACAATCTTAGCTCGCTGCAACCGCTGCCTCCCAGGCACAAGTGATTCTCCTGCCTCAGCCTCCCTAGGAACTGGGATTACAGGCATGCATCACCACACCTGGCTAATTTTTGTATTTTTTAGTAGAGACGGGGTTTCACCATGTTACCAGGCTTGTCTCCAACTCCTGATCTCAAGTGATCCACCTGCCTTGGTATCCCTAAGGGATTACAAGTGTGAGCCACTGGGACCAGGCAAGATTTTCTATTTAAAGTATCAAAACTTAGTCTTTTAGTTTGACTCCAGTGCGAGTCTGTATAGAAGACTAGTGGGAAGTAAAACTGACACATAATAGGCCCATGAGGATATAGATGGGACTTTTTCAGGTGCAAGTGTCAAAAATTGACCCCAAACTGCTTAGAACTAACAAACAAGCAGATAAGCACGCTGGGAATTTGTTAGTTTAAACAGATTCACATGCCTTTATAATGACCTTTTGAAAACAGCTGAATGCTTTTTGTAATCAGACCTTACCTGATCTGCACTTTCTTCATGGCAAAACCTACCTTGACCTAAACTGACATTAATTAGGCCCTTAATTTCTTTCATTGCAGAAATATGAATTGAATTTGATTGCAGGGATGTTTTCCTTGATCCCGATAGAGGTGTATGTAATATACTCAAGTATGTACCTCATTGTGCTTTTCTCACCTGAATAATTATGAGTTCTGAAACATTTAAATCCAAGGGTTTCAAAAAAATGATTGTGGGCCTGTCCAGCTGAAAAGCCAGAGGTAGTGCTAATATCAGCTATTTCTCCTTTTCCTTCAGAAGGTGCTTTCTAGCAAGCAGCAAAGTTCTTATGCTGCTCAGTACCTTTCTTATCCAGAATTGAAATTAACCCCTGAAAAAGACTCCTGATCGTTGGGTGGGGTCGTATCCCCATATGTGGGCCGATCACTTTGTCTAGGAGGGCAGCAGTATTTTGATGGGTGAGCTTGGGTCACATGTCCTCCCTCGAAGGGAGATGTTGACCTTTGATGGGCAGTCCACCAGTTGGGTAGGGACAGTTCCCCAAAGGAAAGTGGGATGCTGTTACTAGAATAAGAGAAAAGAGATGTGAGATAAGGAAAAAAAAAAACCACTAGAGATCAGGTTTGATAGGCCCTAAATGCGCCTAGGCTAGAGAGTTTCAACCTTATCATTTTGGATAAGTTTATACTGAAGTTTATATTGAAGATCTCTGAGAAGGAGGGACAACCCACTGATTCTACCAACACAAGTCTACCATGTAACATACAGATCAGAAAACATTCTCTGTTCTTGAGAAGCTAGAACATTTTCACCCATAATTATCATTTAGTAAGACAAATAGTAATGGACTTCTGGGTAGTATAGTATGGTTCAGTCATGCCTTGGGAGAGTCTGCTGGTAGCAGCGTGCACAATGAACTGAATGCATAATGGCAGAGTGGTTATTGTGTTGGCAATGATTATTGGTAGTGGAAACAGGAGCCATAACAATGGAAAGATTTGGAAGTTCTTGTAGAGGATGATTCAGTAGGGCTTGGTAACTAAACGGAAGTAGGGGATGAGGAGGAGGGAGAATGTGAAGATAGCTGTAAAGTTTTAGCCTTGGGACCAGGAAAAGGGTGGACTGTTGTGTAGAATTAGGAGAGTCTGCAGGATCATTTTTGAGAACAAAAGGATAGGCTCAGCATTAGTTTATATTTAAGGTATACAACATGACATTTTGATATACATATACATAGTGAAATGATTATTACAGGTAAGCAAATTTACATATTTATTATCTTCCATAGTTACCCCTCCTTTTTGCGGTAAGAGCACCTAAAATCTAGTCTCTTAGCAAATACTCAATAAACAACACAGTATTATTATGTTGTTTATCCCTAGTACTGCTGCTGTACATTCCATCTCTAGACAAATTCATCCTACATAACTGTGAGTTTGTACCCTTTGACCTACATCTCCTTCCTTCCCGTCCTCACCCTGGTAGTCACTGTTACACTCTGTTTGTATGTAGTCAACATTTTCTCCCCGAAATTCCACATATAAGTGGGATCATCAACATTCTTTTTGTTGGAAGATAGAAGGACATGCTTATAGAAATGTCCGGTAGGTGGAAGAGCATTTAGGTTGGGAAAGAAGTATAAATTAGCACTCATCATCAACCTCAGTATAAAGGAAGCTTGTGGAAGGGCTTAGGATTGCTAAGAGATGAAGCATGAAGAGAGGTGCACTGAGAAGAGAAGGCAGAGAAAAGAATGTCTCCACTTAGGGAGCAAGGGAGAATGGGAGTAGATGAAGGGGCCAGGAAGCTGGAGAGAGCCACCAGAAGAAAGGGTGCCTCCTTTAGATGGTGGGCAGTAGTGAGAAGTGCTGTAGAAAGAATCCAGGAGGATGTGTGTAAAGTGGTAAGGAGGCTTCCAGTGCTTTTAGCACCAATGCTTGATTGAATAGTGGAGTGGAAGTCAGGTTGTGGGGCAGTAGAGAAATGGAGTACAACAGTTTTTCATTGCACACCTGCTTCTATCCACCTGCCAGCCTCCATTCCCTCCCTTCATCTCTTTCTTGCCAATGTGCTGGGGTAGTTAGGATGATAGGTTTAGAATTAAAAGGGTTTGAAACCTAATACTGCTCCTTCCTAGCTGGGGGACCCTAGATAAGTGTCTTAAGCTCTCTGTTCCTCAGTTTCTTCATGTGTGAAAAGGATATAATAACAAGAGTGATCGCCCCATACATTTGTTGTGAGGATGAGTTAAAAGTAGCTAGAATAGTATCTGACACACAAATACTCAGTAAATGAGAGTCATTGTATCTCGTTTTAAAATTTTTTGGCCGGGTGAAGAGACTCACACCTGTAATCCCAGCACTTTGGGAGGCCGAGGCGGCTGTATCACTTGAGGCCAGGAGTTCGAGATCAGCCTGGGTAACATGGTGAAACCCTGTCTCTACTAAAAATACAAAAATTAGCCAGGTGTGGCGGCATGTGCTTGTAGTTGCAGCTACCTGGGACCCTGAGGTGGGACAGTTGCTTGAGCCCAGGAGGCTGAGGCAGCAGTGAGCTGAGATCATGCCACTGCACTCCAGAATGGTGACAGAGTGAGACTGTCTCAAAAAAAAAAAAAAAAAAATTTTTTTTTTTTTTTACCCTGCAGTAAATCAGTTTACCCCATTTATTATTTTTCACCTCCCCTTTCAAACATGTCCAAGTTTGGAAGATAAATGATATAGTCATCCCAATTGTATGTGAATTTGTGTGTGTGTGTGTGTGTAATTACACACCTATCCTTCCACTAGCTGGTGAGCTTTTTGAGAGGGCAGTGCCTCGTTCATGATTGTATCCCCAGCACCTAGAACCGTGTGTGGCACAGGAGAAGCACAGTGGGCACGTGGGCAGGGGGCATGCAGGGCATAAGTAAAGAGAGAGATAAAAAGTCCATCTGGAAAGGAAGAGAAACGTTGGTGCCTCAGACTAAAGAGGAAGGAAGGGTGAGTGGCGAGTCAGAGGAGTTCCGCTGAGGAGGAAAGGAGTATAGAGTGGCCTCGATCTCAGTCACTTAAAAGGATTATAAATCATTCTATCATAAAGACACATGAACATGTATGTTTATTGCAGCACTATTTACAATAGCAAAGACTTGGAACCAACCCAAATGCCCATCAATGATAGACTGGATAAAGAAAATGTGGCACATATACACCTTGGAATACTATGCAGCCATAAAGAAGAATGAGTTCATGTCCTTTGTAGGATATGGATGAAGCTGGAAGCCATCATTCTCAGCAAAGTAACACAGGAACAGAAAACCAAACACCACGTTCTCACTCATAAGTGGGAGTTGAACAGCGAGAACACATGGACACAGGGAGGGGAACATCACACACTGGAGCCTGTTGGGGGTGGGGGGCAAGGGGAGGGAGAGCATTAGGACGGATACCTAATTCATGCAGGGCTTAAAACCTTGATGATGGGTTGATGGGTGCAGCAAACCACCATGGCACATGTATATCTATGTAACAAACCTGTATGTTCTGCACATATATCCCAGAACTTAAAAAAAAAAAAAAAAAAAAAAAAAAAGATGACCGCCTGTGGCAAGTTGGAGCAGCGGGGACTGGATGAAATGGATGTCTGGATACTTCAGTATTTTGGAACACTTTTGGGAAATGCTGATAACAATTAATAATTGATGACTATATAAAAATGTGCCAAATAGCAATGAGGTTATTTGCTGCTTGTCCTTAGCCGTTGCACAGTGAGTAGTGATTAAATGAGTGAGTGAAAAAAAGAAAAAAATGAACCAGTCTGTATGGTTTTGTGCCTTTCTCACTAATGCTCAGGAGCCTGAGATTAGAAAAGGACAAAACAGGCTGGGTGTGGTGGCTCATGCCTGTAATCCCAGCACTTCGGGAGGCCAAGGCGGGTGGATCACCTGAGGTCAAGAGTTCGAGACCAGCCTGGCCAACATGGCAATACCCCATCTCTATTAAAAATACAAAAATTAGCTGGGCGTGGTGTCGAGCGTCTATAATCCCAGCTACTCAGGAGGCTGAGGCAGGAGAATCGCTTGAACCCAGGAGGTGGAGGTTGCAGTGAGCCGAGATCGCGCCACTGCATTTCAGCCTGGGTGACAGAGCAAGACACCATCTCAAAAAAAAAAAGAAAAGAAAAGGACAAAACAAGGAGTTTGAATTTACCAGAGTAAGAGAGAAGGTGAAAGAGAGACTCTGGGAAACTAGGAGGCAAACAGTTCTTGAATACAAAAGGTGCCACCTCTGAAGTGGTTGACCATAGTCTGTGAGGAAGTTGGTGGGGCCAAAATAGGACTACTGGACCAATGGAATAGGGTGGCCATAGGGGCTTTACAAACAAAAGAAAAATGGATGGCTAGTTTGATAAGAGTGGTAGAAGCAGAAAGATGAGAGCCAACCCAGAGAGTATTTTTATTTTTTTGTAAGCTACTAGGTGGAGTTGTTCTGCTTGATAATAAGGTCCAGGGCATGGAGATGCAGGTGAGACAAACAGGCAGAGAACAGGTGAAGACTAATGAGTTGGAAAGAGTCAAGAAACAGAGGCTGAAGTATTTGAGGGGTTATCAGTGCGTGGAAGAAGAGGATTCCAAGTAATTTGTGCTGATATATCCACTGGGCAGATAAACATGAAGCTTACCCCGTATTTCATTCTCTTTGGATAAATGTAGGTATTATCTCTGCTTTACACATCTGTGTGCTATTATTTGCACTGCAGGTCCCTTACCAACTTAAGGGATAAAGACAGACACATGGGTGATTGCTTTCAACTCCCATATTTGGTTTAAAAACTGAAGATTGTATTGAACACTGAATATAGAGGGAACAGTGGAAACAGAGAATGTAAAACCAGGACACAATATTTAAGGATGATTTTTTTAAATGGTCTATACTATCTCACATTTTAGGTTGACTTTTAGCTTAGGTTGTCACATAGTCTACTTTCCATCTCAGTATTATAACAGATAATTATAACTATAATTTATTCACATATCATGTATTCTGCCCTTTAAATACTTATTTTATATAGTACAACAAAGCTGTGTTCTGAACATGCCTTTCATGTATTCTTAGCCTAAACTTTACCACCTTACAGGAATACAGATACGTTTTAAAATCAGTCTTTAAAATTATTTATAGATTGCTCTATCACATATAACATTTTTAGATTGCTCTATATAATAGATTAATCTTGTTTACATTTGTATGATCATCTGATTGTTAATTGAGGTTAGCATCACAAAAGAAGTATTTAAGTTTCTATTTTAATTTTCTGTGCATTATCTAAGAGGTTAATTCTATCCTGGGAAAATTACATTTTGGATACCATGCCAGCATTGAACCTAGTTAAGATTTATTAAAAGCAAGTCTTTCCTTGATGCCTTTCCCAGTATGACAAACTGTTTATATTCTCTCTCTCTCTCTCTGTGTGTGTGTGTGTGCGTGTGTGTATATATGTGTGTGTGTATATATATATCTATAAAATAAGTACTTAAGGGATGATATTTTTGTAATAAGTTCTTAAGGTCTGGTATTTTTCTATACTGAGAAGCTCTTACAGCTGTAAAAATATACCAGATCTCTGTATATCCATGTTCCCATGCTTGTACCTTGTTTTCTCTGGTGGGAGTTCCTCAACCAAAATAAAGCTGGGTAGTCTGAATACAGAGCAGGGAGGGGAGATCATCCCAGGGCCTATAATTTTGTAAGCAAATATCCATAATGTAAATTTAGAAAGATACTGCCTACTCATCCTGTGCCTATTCTAGTTTCATTTAACTAATATGTTTGTGTGTCGGCGGGAACCCCATTCATCAATTTCAAAGTTTCTCAAAGAAAACAAAATTGTAGGCCACTTAGGATTTATTACAGGCTAGCTTCCAGCAAGACCTTTTTTCTTTATTTTTAACTATGGGGCATCTTTCTATTTGGTGCTCATGGACCAATTTACCAAACGCTGCATTCTTTGACTCATCACGGGATGATGTCATTGCTCCTGGGCTGGTTGGACAATGCTGGGAACCAGTGAAGGAAACTCAAAGCTGAAAACAGGTGACTTGAGTCACCCTTCTAGATCCAGCCCTGCCATGAATTTGTCACATATTTATGAGCCGGTCACAGGTTTCCTTTGTCATAAAAGATTAATTCTATTCATTTTTTTATTTAAAAAATAGTTATTGAGGGACACCATGAAGAAAGTGAAAGGACAACCCACAGAATGGGAGTAAATATTTGCAAATCATATCTGAGGAAGACTTGTACCCAAAATATGTAATGAATTCTCGTTCTCAATAATAAAAGACCAATTTCTCAATTAAAAATGGGCACAAAATATCTGAGTGGACATTTTTCCAAAGCACATATGCAAATGGGCAAGAAGCACATCCAAAGATGTATAACATCATTAGTCACCAGGGAAATGTAAGTCAAACCTCAATAAGCTACTGGTTTACACTTACTAGGATGGCTATAATAAAAAAGACAGATCATTACAAGTGTTGATGAGAATGTGGAGAAATTGCAACTCTCCAATTTACAGTGGGAATGTGCTATGGGAATGTAAAGCTGTGAGACAACTTTGGAAAACTGTCTGGCAGTTCCTCAAAAGGTGAAACATACAGCTACTCTATGACCCAGCAGTTCTCTCCTAAATGTATACCCAACAGAAATGAAAACATTTGTCCACACAAAATCTTGTAGATAAATGTTCATGGCGTCATTATTCACAATAGCCAAAAAGCAGAAACAATCTATCAACAGATAAATGGATAAAATTTGGTGTATTCATGTTAATATTATGGAATATTTTTTCACAATGGAAATGAAGTTTTGATACATGCTACAATGTAGATGAACCTTGAAAATATTATGCTAAGTGAAAGGAACCAGTCACAAAAGGCCACATTATTGTATCATTCTGTTTATATAAAATGTCCAGATTTAGCAAATCTATAGAGACAGAGGGTAGATTAGTGGTTGTGTAAGGCTGGAAGGGTTGGTGGGAAATGGGGAGTGGCTGCTAATAGGTATGAGATTTTTTGGGAGGTGATGAAATGTTCTAAAATAGATTGTTGACCTGGCTCACTGGCTCTTGCCTATAATCCCAACACTTTGGGAGGTCACTTGTGGCTAGTGGGAGAATCACTTGAGGCTAGAAGTTCAAGACCAGCCTGGGCAATAAAGCGAGACCCTCTGGTCTACACCCCAAAAAAAATAAAAATAAAAAATTAACAGGGCATGGTAGCCTGTAGTCCCAGCTACTCAGCAAGCTGAGGCAGAAAGAGGGCTTGAGCCCAAGAATTTTGAGGATGCAGTAAGCGTAATCGTGCCACTGCATTCCAGCCTGGATGACAGTAAGACTCTGTCTCAAAAAATAATAATAATAACCCTGATTATGGTGATTTTTGTACAACTTTGTGAACATACTAAAAACAATTTAATACTCTGCTTTAAAGCAGGGATCCCTAACCCCCAGGCCATGGACTGATACGGTCCGTGGCCTGTTAGAACCAGGCTGAACAGCAGGAAGTAAGGGGCAGGTGAGCTGCTCCACTTCCTGTCAGATCAGTGGGGCCCTTAGACTCTTGTAGGAGAGCAAACCCTACTGTGAACTGTGCATGTGAGGGATCTAAGTTGCGTGCTCCTTATGAGAATCTAACTAATGCCTGATGATCTGATATGGAACAGTTTCATCCCAAAACCATTGCCCCCTCCCCTGTCCGCAGAAAAGTTTTCTTCCATGAAACCGGTCCCTGGTGCTGAAAAGGTTGGGGACCACTGCTTTAAATGGGTGATTTGTTTGGTATGTGAATTATATCTCAATAAGGCTGTAAAATAGTTATTGAGTACCTATTTTATCAGCCATTCTACTAGGCACAATACAATTACATTTGTCTGCTCACATGGTGCTTGCATTATAGTGGGAGGAGACAAGCCATAATCCAGTAATGACATGAGTAAAATAATTTCAAATTATGATAGGTGCTGTTGGAAAGCAACATGTTAGTAGACTAAAGTGTGACCAAGGGTGAGAGAACTCATTTAGTTGGTCAGGGAGACTCACTGAGGAGGAACATTTGAGCAGATACCTATTTTTTTTTTTTTTTTTTTTTTGAGACAGAGTCTCCCACTGTCACCTAGGCTGGAGTGCAGTGGCGCAATCTCGGCTCACTGCATCCTCCGCCTCCTGGGTTCAAGCGATTCTCCTGCCTCAGCCTTCTGAGTGGCTGAGATTACAGGTGTCTGCCACCACGCCCGGCTAATTTTTTGTATTTTTAGTAGAGACGGGGTTTCACTATGTTGGTCAGGCTGGTCTCAAACTCCTGACCTGTGATCTGCCTGCCTCGGCCTCCCAAAGTGCTGGGATTACAGGCGTGAGTCACTGGGCCCAGCCGCAGATACCTAATTTTAAGAAAGCACCAACCACGTGGTAGTCTGGAGTCGGATGAGGTCTTCGTAAAGGAGATGGCAAATGCAAAGGCCTCGGAGGAAGAGAAGGTCAGACAGTGTAAATGGAGACTAACAAGGAAGAAGAGGTGGAGCTTGAGATTGGAGAGGACCATCTTAAGGCTTAATTTTGGTGATGTCATTTCCCTGTTCAGAAGCCACTGGTAGCTCCCGTTTGCCTATTGCATTACAATGGATTCCTTCTCTGGGCTTTTAAAGGCCTGTACCTACTTGTCCTGAAATAGTTTTTCCATCATTTCTCCTACTCATTCCCTTAATAAAGCTAGACCTTCCTATTGTTCCCCAGATATTATGCTCAATGCTTTCCTGTTGCTGCATCAGTCTTTCCACCTAAACTATTCACCTGATCCATTGCTCTTCTGGAAATTTTATCTCTTCTTGAAGGCACCTCTCAAATGTCAACTCTTGTCTATAGCCATACTATGCTGAATGCGCCTTGTCTCATCAAATATCACCTCTTTACCTATATTTTGCTCTGGAACTATACGTAAAATATAGGTATAGGTAGAATTGCTCTGATTTTTAACTTCATTGACTTGCATAATAGCTTGCCCAAAATTCTCTTAGGGAATTAAATATAGTTAAGTTTTACTTTTTTTTTTTTTTTCCGTCTACAGGAACTTAATTATTACTCTGTAGCATATAGCATAGTGTCTCACTCTGTATACATAGTCATTAAATATTGGTTGAATTCTAAAGTATTTTGCAGACATGGAATTATGTAAAATGTAAAATAAATATGAACACTGGAGAAAAATTACAAAAAATTCTATATAGTCAAGAATGAAATCAGTAGTGCATTGTATATTCTATAAAGGGGTATGGTAAAAAGCAGTGATCTAGGATTGATGAGTCATTTGTGTGTGGATTCGAAAGTCCACGCTTCCTGGGAAATAGCCTAGCCCTTATCTTTTAGTGTTTCAGACCTTGGCATCATTAGCAGGGTCATTCTTCTGATTTTGACTTCTATGAGCATTTTTGGTATGAAAGTCAGAGTACACAGTGTGACAGCATGTACTCCGAGAGCCAAGTCCCAGATTATCCTAGGACTGTGATTGCTTCTCTGTGGATCTTGGTGAACCCTAAGGATCCTTCTGGCTGTGACCATCTCCTTGGGGTGGCAGTGAAAGTCTTTTGTCTATTGGAGCAGTGAGAAGAATAGCACAGAGTTCCCTAATGAAGAAACTGGTCAGTAGTAAGAAACAATTTCCAATCACGGGCAAATTTCACTGTTTATTTAGAAGCAATGGAAGTAGCAAAAACAAGCAGCTTTGGTGCACATGAAAGGTCCTAAAAGAAAGGTCCTCTGTATAAAATAAGCTGTACACTCTTGTGATGGTCAGAGGCTCATGGCAGGGCCTAGCTGGATTGGCCATTTAAGTGCCAAAACACTGAAATTAAATCTGGAGAGGAGGAGGGATTGCAGACTCTAGAACAAACAGTCGTAAATTAAGCCCTGCAGCTCAGTCCTTAAGGAGTGGCTTCAGAAACATTCTTGGAGATAGGAAACAAATTCAGGACAAATAGAACAAATATTTATTGGGAGTTAACTCCCTTTAATGATAAAGGGAACATTCTCTTGGTTGGGTGACATGGCCAGAAGCCAATCTCTCAATAGAGATGAGTCTCCCCATTTGACCTCTCTTCTTTTATCAGATGCAAGCTGCAAACCTCCAGGCCTTCAGGCTTGGGTAGATAGAGGGAAAGATGAGTTGTATTTTCTAGGCCAGATGAAGGAGCAATGGAAAAGCTGAGCTTTCTCATGGGATATATGGTTTGAAAGTAGAGCTATTCCTTCCTCACAACTGTGATGGGCCTACTGTAGGTAAGGCCTTTTTCACTCTTATGTGGATTATTGTGCAAGTCTTACCCTGTCCCCACTGCCTCCCCCTTTCCTCTGGTCAAAAAGAATTGACTTCTTCCTCTCCCCTTTTCTTCTCTTTCCTCCTCTTCCTTCTTTAATGTTCTCAACATCATTCAACCTAACTATTTTGCCATTCTGTGCACATAAACTGGCATGTCCTGCTTTTCCGCCTCTACTCATGTCATTCTCACTGCCGGGACATCCACATGTCCAGATCTCACTATGTTCTACAAAGCCCTTCTCAGATGTCATTTCCTCAAATGAAACTTCCTATGGCTAAAACCTCCTTTGTTTAAACTCTCATTGAACCTTGTATGCTTCTTTTTATTGGCAGTTGGCATTTTCATCTTACATGCTAGCTAGCTAGCTAGCTAGCTAGCTATCTATCTATCTATCTATCTATCTATCTTATCTATCTGATTTTCTCTCCTCTGCTAGATAATAATAATCCCCCTAAACATAGGATTTCTGGGCCAGGTGTAGTGGCTCATGCCTGTATTACCAGCACTTTGGGAGGCCAAGGTGGGCGGATCACCTGAGGTCAGGAGTTTGAGACCAGCCTGGCCAACATGGTGAAACCCTGTCTCTACTAAAAATACAAAAATTAGCCGGGTGTGGTGACGCGCACCTGTAGTCCCAGTTACTCTGGGAGGCTGAGGCAGGAGATTTGCTCGAACCCGGGAGGTGGAGCTTGCAGTGAGCCAAGATCGCGCCACTGCACTCCAGCCTGGGTGACAGAGTGAGACTCCATCTCAAAAAAAAAAAAAAAAAAAGATAGGATTTCTGTGTGGTTCACCTTTGTGACCCAGTTGGCACCTAGAAGAGTTTTCTGTAGTTAAAATGCCCTCAGAGCTGGGCGCGGTAGCTCACGCCTGTAATCCCAGCACTTTGGGAGGCCAAGGCGGGCAAATCACCTGAGGTCAGGAGTTCAAGACCAGCCTGACCAACAGATTGAGAAACTCAGTCTGTACTAAAAATACAAAATTAGCCGGGTGTGGTGATGGGTGCCTGTAATTCCAGCTACTTGGGAGGCTGAGGCAGGAGAATCGCTTGAACCTGGGAGGTGGAGGTTGCGGTGAGCTAAGATTGTGCCATTGCACTCTAGCCTGGGTAACAAGAGCAAGACTCCGTCTCAAAAAAAAAAAAAAAAAAAAAAAATTGCCCTCAGAAAAATTTTCTAAAATGGATAAATGGGAGTGGGCAAAAACAGGCAGGGAGTAAATAAAACCCGCAGCAATTGTTAGCACTGTTCACTGAATGGTTCTGGTTCTCTCCCTTGGCTGTATTATAAGATTGAATTTTCCTATATTTGGTGTTGAGCATGGCCAGGTGACTTCAGTGGGCCAGTGAAATGTGAGCAGAAGTGACACGTGTCCCTTCATTTACAGTCAGTGAGTGATTTGTGGTGAGCTGCATCTGCCCTGTGATTGGCAAAGCTCCAGATGGTGGATGCTTCATTAGTCTGAGTGCTTGAGAGATGTGATGAGCGGCACTCCCACCCAGCCCAGTGCACGAAGATACATAACATGAGCTAGAAATAAACCTTTTTTGTTTTAAGTCACCAGGACTCATGGCATCAGTTCACTTTTGTGGAACCTAGTCCATCTCTACAAACACAAAAGACCAAGCTCAATAGGTTTCTCCTTAGCCTTGTGTGCAGTGTAGACTAAGATATGTGATCAAAGGAGAGAAAAAGATTGTGATACTCTGGATAAGAACGCTGTGATGTAATAGGAAGACCTTAGTGAACTCCAGCATACATTTTGCTGATTATTCAGTTGGTAATTATGTATATCCAAGAAAAAAATCAGAAGCCATTTATTAGTTATTTCCAAATGTGTGTATGTGATTCTGTTGTTTAGAGATCTGCATTTCCTGAAAGACACCCTAAAGGTCCTAGAGCTTAATTGCTCTCAGAGTTGCTTCTTTGTCCTCACATTATTTATTGACCTTGCTGATTCTTTGCATGAAACTTATTCTATGAGTTCAGATAGACCTGTTAATCACTGGTAAGCTTCGTTAGAAAATTCAGTTTTTTTTTCTCTTTCCATGAAGACAGAAACTTAATGTGTTGCAGGTTGTCTTTTGTTCTTCCCCATCAGTTGAAAATAGCACGTTAATTTTGTACTTCAAAAAATTGTTTAATAGAGAACTCTCTTTCTGCTTGCCAATAGCACTTGTTTGTGCCTTTGCTGAGGGCCACATTGTGCTTCCAGAATTATGACACCCACTGCTGCAGAATCCACTTAAATTTGCCTCTCCATTCCAAAGGACATTATGCTTTAGTTGTGAGAGAACTGGCTTCACAAACATGTGGGTATCGGTTCACTCACTGATTTATGTGATGTGGACACAGTGGGGAACATCTGAGATTTAAAATATGATGGCCTGAATTTCCAACTGTTGAAATGAATCCAAAGCAGCAGATTTTTCTTCTTTGGCAAGACAGAATTGAAGCAACATGCAGTGATTTGGTTTGCCGATTTGCGATCTGTTAAAAATCTGAATAGCTTAAAAACGGGGAGAGTAAAGGCTGTGTAATGTGAAAAATATTCTAAAGGTCACCTGATTGTAAAGTCTTAGGCAAGTTAGGCATCATGAAACAAGAACTATTATGAAATAATTGATACATTGCATGTGAACATGTAGGTTTTGTTTTGCTAAGGTATTCTATTGCCAAAGTAGATAAAATCTTATTTTGTTCAACCTAATTCTGAAAAGGCCATATAGTGAACCCGGGAAGTCTTTCTCCCACTTTCTAGTCTCTCACCTGTAGAAGTCATGGCTGGCATTTATTCATTCCTTTCACTTGTGAGTTTTCTCTCTGTCATCATTCTGTCCTTCAATATTCATTGCAAATATTTTAGAATGCCCACACTATGCTGAGCACTGTGCTAAGCCCTGAAGATGCAGCAGTGCGTAATGATCTCTACGTTCTTGGAACTTAAGTGCTCATCAGAAGAGTGTGCAAACTTGCTTCGAAATAAATCACCCGAAACTCAGTGGTTTAACACCACAGTCATTATTGCCTCTGAAGCTATGAGTTAACTGATAGGTTCTTGAGTTGACTGCTGGGTCACCTGGGGCCTGGCTGGTCTAGGATGGCTTCACTCACATATCTGGTGGTAGGTGCTGGTTGCTGGTGCTGGCTTGGGTTATGGGGAGTGGTGGGGGACCTGGCCATTGTGTCTCATTATTCAGCAGGCTAGGTATTTTCCCATGGTGACAAGAAGGTATCCCAGGAGCTTGAGAGAGTAGCCTCAATGTGCAAAGTGCTTTTCCAATTTCTCCCTGTGTCTTAATATCCCATAGGTCAAACCAAGTCATATGACCAAGCCTAGCTTCAAGAGGTAAAGATATATATTTCATCTCTTGATAGAAGGAGTTGCATAGAGTTTGTGGTCATATTTTATAGTCTATCAAAGGAGATTTCTAATAATCAAATGAATAAGAAACAAAAAGTAAGTCAGATAGTGGTAAGCGCTATGGATAGAGAACAGGAAAGGAGAAAAGAAGAAGAAGAAGAAGAAGAAAAAAGAACAACAAAAAAGCAGGGAAGAGGGGAACTGAGACTGGAAATTTTTTTTTCGATTGTAAACAGGCTTAGGAAGTCTTCACGGAGAAGGTGGCATGAGCAAATTTGTGAAGAAGGTGAGGGAAAGAAATGAGCCTTAAAGATGCCTGGAGGAAGCACGTTCTGGTTGAGGGAACAGCCAGTGCAAAGAACCCTACTATGTTGGAGGCATGGCAAGAAGCCTGGTGATTCTGAGTGAGCAAGACAGTGGTAGAAGATGGGCTGGAGAGGCAATGGGAGTGGGTCGGAGAGATGGGTTAAATCTTGAAGGTTGGTGCTTTTCACACTTTGATGTGCACCTGGGGATCCTGTTACAATGTGGATTCTGGTTTAGTAGATCTGAGATGGGGCTGGAGATTCAGCATTTTTAACAAGCTCTCAGTTGTTACTGCTGCTACTGCTGCTTTGAGGAGGAAGCCTGTAGGTCTTTGCAGACTTGCATGCACAGTCAGTACTGAGTGAGGAGGGAAGCCATTAGACAGCTTTGAGCAGACTATGTGACCCATTCTCTACTACATGATAACAGAAGGTAATTGTTGAGAATGTGTACATACATACACATAGCATAAGGAATGACTACAGTCTGTAGTGTGGAGAACATTGTCTGTTCAGCTTGCCGTAGTTTCAGTCATCTGAATATCGTTTCCTCTACAGAAAGCTATTTTCCTCTGCTCTTTCTGTAAATGACAAAGGGACCTAGCTCTGGATACCTCCCCACCCCACTCATACCAGATCCTTTCTAGAATGAACCTGCTCTGTCTCCTTGCAGTCGCTCAAATCCTGATTTTTTGGAACTCTTCTTTCTTAGCGTTTTCTTTCTCTGATCCTCAGCTCCCTGACTCAGGTGGCTGTCAATCCTGGCTACTTGTTTCAAACAACTAGAAGCCTTTAAAGACACCTTCAGAGAGCCCAGTTGATTGGGTTTGGGTGGGATCTTAAATATGCAGCCAGGATTCAGAAAAATGACTGGGCACATTCTTCCTCAGCACCTGGTATGCTGGCTGTTCCCACAGAGCTCAGAACTTCTCTTTCCCAGAGGAGTCCACTCTTGCTCCACTCTGGTCTCAGTCTTTTCTCTTTTCCTTACCATCAAAGCACATGAATCATTAGCTTATTTTCAACCCTATTGCATTTTGATGGTAGTCAGATTTTGCTTAATTACAATCATTTGCACTTGAGTTAGGGGATGATCTTTACATAGCTACACATATATGAGTATTTAAATATTTGTTGATGTTTAGTGTCACGTATTTGTGCTTTTTAAATGTAATTGATTCTGTAGAGGCCCTGTCCGCACAACAAATCTCTAAGTAAACTTCAGGGTCTTACCCAGGGGATACTGGGAACATGGGCTAGAAGATCATTTGGCTCCAGGCTGCATATTTATGAGATACCTTCCAATGAGTTTTTAGATATAGTTTTGTGCCCTGGCCGGATTGAAATATAGTGTCCATTTGAAAACTTTCATCTCATGTCTCATTACCACATCTCACTGCTTCTAATACACTAGGAGCTAATACACATTGTGCATTCCAGAACTATCTGGTGAATAGCATAGTTGCATTTGGAGGTTACATGTAAATACTGAAATAAGCTACAGATTTTGGCATTCCTCTTTTTTTTGTAATACAGTAGGAACCCAATACAGTAATACAGTAATTCCTACTGTATTATAAAAAAAGGAATGCCAAAATATGTATATAGAAGTAGCCTGGGATCTATCTCAAACTTTGCAAAGCCCTTCTGAAACCCTATGTTATTCCTTAAGATGATGCTTTTTTCTCCTCTTTTAATCCAGCCTGTATGTATATAGGTCTTATTTATAGGTCCAGTTTGTTCTTAAATGATTTGTAGTTTTCTAATCATTGGAGGAAATAAAGAAAAATGAAAGGCAGTGCAAAATGTTATCTACAAATCGTGTCACAAATTCGCTGTATCATCATGTACCTGGAATGGCTTGGCTGTGCATCATTAACTTGTAACAGATTTAAACTAATTATTAACTCAACCAGATGGATTTACTTGAGTGTTATCATAAAGGGCTCTGAGATGTGAGAGTATGACGAAGTTCCATAAAATTTATTGCTTGAATCTTGTTGCATCCAGTGTTCCATTAAGGTACTGCCTTTTGCCCCCACAGCACCACGTCAGATTTGGTTGTTACTTACTATTAGGAAGAGTGTGTTTAAATTAATGGTAGTTTATTTGTCTTGAAAGAAATGCTACTTCCAACAGTCCATGGCTTTAGAGGAGCCCTAATACTAGTCTCCTAAAATATAAATGACCTTTAGGTAGTTTTAGATGACCCAATGACCTAAAACCCAATGACCATTGGGTTTTAGAGTTGGGAGCAAGAATGTCACCTGGCCCCCTCATTGTGAAAATGAAAAAACTAAGTCCCCTTTCAATAGGGAGAGAACACTGAACTGGTATTTAGCAGACCTGAGTTCCAGTATCTTCAAGTTCTGATTATGAAAGCAACTCCTGAGAGTTGCCTCATTAATAGCATAGTGAAGCTTTTCTATTTCTCAGGATCCTCAGTAGGATGTATATATTTCTTTAATAATTCTTGCTAATAATTTTTATATTTATCAGGGCCTGTGTTTCTTTAGGAGATATATGTGTGGGGAAAATTGGTCAAGGCAGTTAGCATGTATAGGTATATGGCATAGAAGCAAATAATTTAGTTTTAGAGGTAATATTTTTTTCCCCTAGTTCTGTGAAAATCTGGGTTTTACACCCCTTTCATTAAGCTGCCTTGATAAGAAATGATAAATATTCCACACTTTGATACAGTAAAAGGTATGAGGAATAGTTTACAGTTCTACCTTGGTGACTGTTTAGGAATAAGGTAAATGATTGATTGAACGGCTAAAGCATGCCCATCTTGTTCTGTCCGTTGGAACCAGAGAACTCTTTCCTAGGGGAAGTTAGAAGGCTCATTCTGGGGAGGCATGCATAGTGATGACTTTTCCAAGTAGGAATCTGACCGTGTTATAATGGGATGCCTTTACCCATGACTGCAGTGCTCAGGGCTTGCAAGCTAACCTTGGCTTTCCTTGGCTGATCCTGACCATATTATATGGTTTGTGCAATTGTGTGATGAGGAGTAAGTTGCTGCATCCATCAGGTTGAGCAGCCTGTTCTGTTTATGGGTCTGTAGAAGTTATACAGTAACCAAATCAATAGAATAGAGACATATCTGCATATCTAATGCGGTCACTGTTAAGAATCAAAATTAACATGATACATTTGAAATAGGAGAATGTGCTTGTGGCTGTGAGAACCATTCCCCACTCTTGGTCTTTATCACTTTAATTTCTTGGGGCTTTAAACCTATTTCACAACTTAGTGACAGACTGTTGGCATGTTAGAAGTAAGAGGGAGGAAAACTTATGAAGCCCTGTTCTTCCACTAAATTACCTGCATGTATTTGAACAATGCAAATAAAACAGTCAGGCAGTATCCAGTGTTTGGAATATTAAAGTAATTCATGGATTAATTTTCAGTGGTGTAGAAGCCTCTGATTGAAGCTTAATATCTATTGAACACACTTTCTTCATTTATGCAGATATGAGGAATTGTCCAGATAAGTATAAGTCTTGAGTTACTACAAAAATCTATAAATGTTCCAGTGATTCTTTTGGTAAAACACTGTATTGAGTTTATCTTTTACATCAACAGTAAGTACTGAGGAATGATGGAAGCGAGATACTTAAAACTCAATCTAGTGTAGGAAGTTACATATTCTTAAACATCACTTCTAACTTTCTATTTTATGGATACAAACATTTACTTGGTAGGCATAATGGTTATTTAAACTCTCTTTTTTGGGCTTATTTGACATATTTAAGACTAAGCAAGCTGCTGAGATAAAGGTCAGTAGACTTTTTATGTTAAGAAAGAAAATTAAAAGCTTGGCACTTTAAAGTCAGGCTCAGGAATTGTTGAGATAAAGATATTAATTTTAAAGTTAATCAGGTCAAGGTTTAAACTTTCATAAAAATTGAAAATATGACTCCAAGCACAAATTATGATATACTGTAGCATTTAGCCTATTTAGGTTTAATATAGTATGGTGAAAATAGCACTGAGCTTCGTGTCAGAAAAACCTTGTTTCTTTCTCTTGCTGTTAGTATAAACTTGGGTGAATTACTGAATTTAGCAGAGCCTCAGTGTTATTATTTCAAAAATGGAGATTATAACTTATTCATTGTGTAAATGTTTACTGGGCAACCACTCTGTCCCACCCACTGTGATAGGTGCTGGCAATATAGCGGTGTTTTTAAAGTAAGTAAGGAAATAAACAGCTTGACCAGATAGAAAGTAACTGGGGAAGGCAATTTAGCAGAGAGGTCAAAGAAGACTTTGACTTCTGAAGAAGTGATATTTGAGCTAAGATCTAAAAAACAAGAAGGAAGTAAGAGGCAAGAAATTGAAAAAGAATTCCAGGCAGATGGGGCAGCAAGTGCAAGGGTTCTGAGGATGGAAGGAAGGCCAGTGGGTTGGTGCGTAGTGAGTGAGGGTTAGGGAGAGGTGTTAGGGGATGATATTGGACAGGTAAATGGGAGCCAGATATGATAGCCCCTTGGGTCAAATAAAGGCATTTTTTATCTTAATTTAAAAGTAACAGAAAGTAATTGACAAGTTTCCCAAAGGGGTGATATTACCTTACATAAAACAATGTAAGGGAAAGCTCTTTAAAGATGGGAAAAGCAGGGCCAGGCAAGGTGGCTCACACCTGTAATCCCGGCACTTTGGGAGGCCAAGGCGGGTGGATCACAAGGTCAGGAGTTTGAGAACAGCCTGACCAACATGATGAAACCCTGTCTGTACTAAAAATAAAAAAATTAGCCGGGCATGGTGGCACGTGCCTGTAATCCCAGCTACTCGGGGCTGAGGCAGGAGAATCGCTTGAACCTGGGAAGCGGAGGTTGCAGTGAGCCGAGATTGCGCCACTGCACACGATCCTGGGCGACAGAGGGACACTCTGTCTCAGAAAAAAAAAAAAAAAAGATGGGAAAAGCATATGAAGATAAGCAGTTAATATTGGTGTTACATAGGATAAGACAGTAAGACAAAGACACGTGGCCTGATGAGTTATTTATCCTGTTTACAAGGTTGTAAAACTGTTGAAGTGGGCAATCATGTATGATGCTGAAATACACAGATAATCCAAAACACTTGGCATTTTTATGTGTTTTGGGAACAAGTGTGTGTGAAGGTGAGAGGCAGCAAATCTATCTTGGTAATATTTTAATTAGGCTGATACTCAAATTTTTATTGCTTTGAGCATGCATCTGCTGAAGAACCATGTGTCACCTGAGGGCTAATATCAGATTCAATATTTGCCCCGAGGCAGCTCAAAGAGTAGATGGTTCATTTATGCAGAATCAAGATTTGTAGTCCATGGATATCATGAGCAGATAGTATCAGTAAAACAGAACCCCAAGAGGAGACACTGATAATTTAATGCAAATAAAACCTTGCTTTACACATTGCACATATCTGCTGATATAACTGTAAAGATATTTGGGATTACTTTATTCATCTTTCTTGTGTTTGATGAACTCCTGTTAAGCCTGATAAGAATAACATTTTTCTACTAAGATATCTGTTGAGATATCTAAACATTTTACTTGAAAAGAGGAAGGAAAATTTAGGAATTATTATTGGTCCTTCTATTTAGGAAGTAGAAGCTAAGAAGAGCATTAACCTAAAGTAGAATATGGCAGGACCTAATGGTTATGGGAAGACAAACTTTTAATTTTTAACAGTTACAATTATTAATATGCATGTCACCTGGGAATTTTTAGTTCTGAAATTTTACTCACTTGGTTATGAGGTGAACAGAGTTTTCCTCAAGATAGTCTCTCATAGGTAACTATACGTCTTCTAATACTGTGAACATTATTAATGCTTTTCGTTATCTTCTAGAGTTGAGTTTGGATAAAACTCTTCTTGAAATCCCATTTTATTTTAAACATAGATTGGGCCCTTAGCATTATAAAAGAATAAAAATTAATATAGATTGGGTAGGTATATGCAGGGTTTATTGGTTCTTCATCTTGACTGCACAGGTCAGGAAACATGATAATGTGCTTGCACCCTTTGTTGAATGTTGCTTCATCAGTGCTCTTGGTGACCTCCTTCTCACCTCTTGGATTGAGCTGGCTGAGCAGGTGATGACTAGATTCTGATTCAGTTAGGGTGGGGCTCATTAACATGCATTTCTGCCAAGCTCATTGATGCCAATGCTGCTGGTCCAATGCTTCTGGCCCCAGGGCCACACTTTGAGAGCCACTGATTTATAGATTTTTATTACTTATTTCAAGACATTTATGTTAGGTGTTGTATGGCTGATAGCACTTAGGAGACATCGAACTACATACACCTTCTCATCTTTGTTTCAAAATTACCAGCCATTTTTTTTCAGTTTACAGTAGTTCCAAATGACTCCATCATGTAGCACAATCATTTGTATTTTGTTGTAACTAAGATGGTCATGTTAGTGGAAAGCAGCACTTTACTAGAAATGCTGAAATATTTCATTTATTTCATAAAAGGAAAGCTTTACATATTGCAAATGATTCTCAAGGTTGCTTTTTGCACTGTATAATTCCAAATGTTGATGTGGTTGCTATGACTTTAGGGAAGTTCTTCAATTGAATAACATCAATTTGATCATATATTTTAATCTAAACAAATAACCTCTTAATGTTTTGCCTTTCCTTTTGCATTACCTTTCCAACTAGCTCTCTTGATGACAGGGCTTTTCTCTATAGAGTTAAAAAAAATCAGGTTTATTGAGGTATCATTTGCATGCAATGAAATTCACTGTACAATTCTGTACGTTTTGACAAATGCATATGGTTGTATAGCCACCACTATAAGAAATAGAAAAATTCCTTTGCCTCAAAAAATTCCTTAGTGCTGCTGTGTGGTCAGCCTTTTGCCTCACCTCTCACCTCTCAGCCCTGGCAGCTGCTAATGTGTGTTCTGGTGTACCTTGCCTTTCCAGAAGGTCATATAAATGGAATAATAGAGTAGGCAGCCCTCTGAGTTTGTTTTTCCCTTTGTTGTAATGCGTCTGAGAGTCATCCTTGATTAATTAATCAATAGTTTGCTCCTTTTTATTGATGAGGAGTATTACATTGTATGGATGTACCAGTTTATCTGTTCATCAGCTATAGGGCATTGGGTTGTTTCCAGTTTTTGGTGATTATGACTAAAGCTGCTCTAACAGTCATGTACAAGTTTTTGAGTGAACGTTTAGTTTTTATTTTTCTTGGGGAATATACTTAGGAGTAGGATTTCTGGGTTGTATGTTAAGTGAGTATTTAATTTTATGTGAAACTGCCAAACTGTTTTCCAAGTATTCCCAACAACAATGTATGAGTGTTCCACTTACCCCACATCCTCACCATCATTTGATATTGCCATTTTTTCCTTTTATTTTTATCTGTTTTGATAGGTGTGTATCTGTGATGTCTTTAATTAATACAACAAGCTAATAGCTGCCAACAGTGGCTGAACCTCAGGAACTGTAAAAATAGGACCCATCCTCACATCTGCCTAGATGCAGAACTTCACATCTGGTTAGAAGCCTCACCCACTTCCCCTCTGCCATTAGCCACAGATGCTGCTGCTCTTCCCCTAGTCTGGGCCCACTTTTGTGGTCACCATGCTACAGGTGCTAACTCTGCCAGTCCTTAAAAGGACTCAGATGGGAACAAGTGAACAAAAAGCATCTCTGGGCTGGGTGTGGTGGCTCACGCCTGTAATCCCAGCACTTTGGGAAGCCAAGGTTGGTGGAGCACCTGAGGTCATGAGTTCGAGACCAGCCTGGCCAACCTGGTGAAACCCCGTCTGTACCAAAAAATACAAAAATTAGCTGGGTATGGTGGCACATGCCTGTAATCCCAACTACTTGGGAGGCTGGGGGAGGAGAATCACTTGAATGTCGGAGGCAAAGGTTGCAATAAACCACTGCACTCCAGCCTGAGAGATAGAGTGAGACTCTGTCTCAGAAAAAAAGAAACGTCTCTGAACTGAACAGTCATTAGCAAAGACATAGGGGAAGCTTCTCCTCCTAATAAGGTTTTAAAACTCGGAGTGACAGGGTCATAAGCTGTCCCAAGCTAGTCTCTGTCACATATTTTTTGTTTTGTTTTGTTTTTTAAGAGGTGGGGTCTCTCTCTATCACCTAGGCTGGAGTGCTGTGGTGATCAGAGCTCAATGCAGCCTCAAACTCCTGGGCTCAAGCGATCCTCCTGCCTCGGCCTCCCAAAGTGCTAGAATCTATCACGTTTTTAATTTCATGCTCACATCTTCTCTACTCCGAATATTCTCCTTTAAGAATAAAATGGGTTATTTAAAATGCTATAGAGCTCAAGGCCGGGTGCTATGGCTCATGCCTGTAGTCCCAGCACTTTGGGAGGCCAAGCTGGGAGGATTGCCTGAGCTCAGGAGTTCGAGACCAGCCTGGGCAACATGACAAAACCCTGTCTCTACTAAAAATACAAAAATTAGTTGGGCATGGTGGCACACACCTGTAATCCCAGTTACTCTGGAGGCTGAGGCCCGAGAATCACTTGAACCTGGAAAGCAGAGGTTGCAGTGAGCTGAGATCGCACCACTGCACTATAGCCTGGATGACAGAGTGAGACTCTGCCTCCAAAAATAAATAAATAAATAAATAAATAAAAAATAAAAAAAATGCTATAGAGCTCAAAATAGCTTCTGTTTACCGGTATGAAAAAATATTGGCAATTCTGAATCTGATTATACCATACACATTCAAATACATATTTTCTAAAATTTTTTTTGAGGGGAGAGAGTTTTTGGAATCATTAATGGAAGGCACAAAAGAATGAAACATGCCAGTTACGTTAGTTTTAAAATAAAAAAGTGATTAGAGATTTTTTTCATTTAAGCTTATTTTCGTTAACTAGATAGGAATATTTAAATGGAGATTGCAGGATTCAGGGTAAATGTTTCTATTTCTGCCGAATGAGATGGATGAATTAGAACAGTAGTTCTTCACCTTTACTGCATATTAGAATCACCTAGATGGTTTTCAAAAAGGAAAGTACCGATGCCCTGGCCTTAACTCAGACCCTTAAGTCAGAATCAGACTCTCTGGGGCAGGTGTGCAGGGGTCAGGGGGTCGGTCCTTTGGCATTAGTCCCCATATAATTCTGATGCATAGACAGTGTTGAGCGTCACTGGACCGAAAGCAAACATATACTGTTCTAGGCGGTAATTCTAGCAATGTTTTCACCTATAAAAATGTGTACTATTTTCTGTTTGTTTCCATCTGTGTGGCAATGCTTCGGGTTCCTGAGATGATGGTACAGAAAAGAGTGCAGACCCCATTTTCAGACGTGTTCTTTCTCTCAGCCTCTCTTGGGCTCTCTGTTTCATTTGTATGTGTGTGTGTGTGGGAAATATGTGTCTTAAAAACAGGTGGGATAGCTTAAATATTAAACAATAATTTCTGTAAGTCTCTCCAGAAATTACTTACAGATGGATTTTGAAGAACTTTTCATAAGAATGGCTGGCTATAAATAGCAGTAATAAATGCTCTTATCTGAGGACTAGAGTACATGGGTTATTTTATATTAAGGATATAATTACTCATTTTGGACAAAAATGGATTGAAGAAAATAAAAGTAATGTCATTTCCAGGTCATTCTTAAATAACTGTTATAAACATACTGTAAGTTGAATGTTGAACCCAGTCCTTATCTGTAGTGTGCTAATATGAAAATTTGAGTACTCTTGGGAGAAATGTTCTAATTCAGTAAAGGACATATGTTTCAAACTCACAGTTGACACCGTGGGGTTGGCAGAATCAAGTTAGGACATTATCTTCATGTCAACAGGACTGTGTTTTGTTCACTCTATCTGCAATGTCTTTGGATCACTGCTTGGCACATAGTACACACTCAGTTAATAGATGAATATCTGATAGTCTGTAAAAGCATTAGTAGGGTACAGAAAATGAAATCCAACATTTGACAGAAATATAGATTTCTACCATTTACATGTACATTTAAAAAATTAAAGTACAGACTGGAGGAGAACCAAGTTAAAAAGAGTTCCCAAGGATTATTTATTCTGCCAAAGTATTCTGATTTTAAGCTACTTTATTAGAAGTACATTGCCAAGGGAGGTCATGGTATCATGGACTCTATCCCGACTCCACCTTACCTGGAGTTGAGATGTGTTATGTTCTGGGCTCCAGGATTTCTGGGGGAGACATTACAGATGGCTTGTCTCTAGGGGAAGTAACCTGCAAAAGCTTGTTACATGAGAGAGAAATGGAGAAATTTGGAGGTTTGGCCAGAAACAAGACCCAGTAGGGATGTGTTGGCTGTCTGCCATATAGAAGAGGGATGATGCTATTGGGTTGTTGCCTTGACCTAGGCTAATTATTGGGAAGAACTTTTTAACAAATGGGCTGCCCCAGAAAATGCAGCACCCTAGCCAGTTGGAAGGAAGGATTTCTGCATCCAGTGGGGAAGGGCAGATTAAAATCTTATGAAGGTGTTTTCCAACTCTGAGATACTATGATTTGCTTTGAGGCAAATCTCATGTCCCTTGTGAATAGTTGGGCAGACCATCAGATTTTCGCTTGAACCTGGGAAAATTTGGTGCTTACTCGACTTGCTGTGTCTTAAGTTTCCTTGGTGAAAGTGTTGTATCTGTTTCTTACCTGCTCAAGATTCATAATCAAGATGTTTTTGATTACCTGCTAGTAAGGTAAACTATGAGGACTTAAATTCTTCTGTACTCTATTCAGGTGGTTTTAGAATAAAATAATGAGGCCTCATATTAGTGAGGGCAAGGAGGTGAGACAGGGTGGGCATACTATGTTAGTGTACCCATAGAATTGAATGTGACTCTACAAAACCCTTTGAGTAAGTTTTAAGTAAAATCAAGGTGTTGTGCCTGGAAAAATTATAGATTTTTGGAGTCAGGCTGGCCTGGTTTCAAATCCTGGCTTGGATGCTATTTGGGCATATTACTTAACTTATTTTAGGTTTAGAGTCAGTTTCCTTGTCCATAAAATTAGAGTAATTCTCCTTCCTTTGGAGGGTTGTTGGGAAGATTAGACATAATGTAGGGAAAGCATTCAGGAAGTGGGAATGTTTATTAGTAGTCATGTTAATTACACAGTGGCTTTGAATAGATAAGCCATTTACTAGTTCTATTTTTCTAGGCAAATTCTTTCATTTTGGACTTCAGTTTGTTTTGAGGATTAAATAAGATCAAGATCATGTGAAAAAAAGTGCTTAGCAGAGTACCTATATTGCTACAGCTATATTGGTATAACTATTTGGAAGCGTGATAACCAAATACCTGAGGATTCCTGAAAATTATGAAGAATAAAAAGGCACCAAATTCAAATAGTCTTTCTAGTTTCATTTCCTTTTCTTATGGATGTCTCCTGAGGTAGTAGTGTTCTACCTTGTGTTAGGTTCCTATTGCTGCTGTAACAAATTACTATACACTCAATGTCTTAAAACAATGCAAATTTATTATCTTGCAATTCTGGAGGCCAGAAGTCCTAACCTAAAATTGAGATACTGGCAGAGCTGTGCTCCTTCAGGAGATTCTGGAGGAGACTTTGTTTCCTTGCTTTTTCCAGCTTCTAGAGGCTATCTGCATTCCTTGGCTTGTGGCCCCTTCCACCATCTTCAGAGCCAGCAGCATAGCATTTTCAAATCTTTCTCTAATCTCTGCTTCCATCTCTTTCTTTCTGACTTCTGCTTTGGTTATCACATCTCTTTCTCTAATTGCTGCCTCCTCTTTTCTTTATAAGGACCCTTGTGATGATATTAAACCCTACCTCAAGATCCTTAAGTTAATCACACCTGCAAAGTCTCTTTTGCCATAAAGGTAACATATTCATAGGTTCTGGAGGTTAGGATATAGACATTTGGTGGGAGCACTAATCTGCTGACCACATACCTGTATTTCATAGAGATTAGACATCTGAAATCATACAGATTATACATCTTTCCTTGAGCACCCTGATTGAAAAATATCTATACTGTGGTGATTTTGTTCTGAATTCATGCCCTCTACTGCCATTCTCTGAAGAGCTCAAGATGAGTCTGAACCTGAAGGAATTTAGGAAGGAATCAAAGATTATCTGAATGATTGACTTGAAACTAAAGTCTAAGAAAAATAGCTTTTGTGTCATTGTGTGGCATTTACTGCCTGTTGCAATAGCATTTACGAATCTTGGTGTCAGGATGTTGTGCTTGTTTTGTAGTCAGGCTGGCATGGTTTCAAATCCTGGCTTGGACACTTTGAGGTGAAGGTATACCTTAAAGATACTTTATTGCCGACATGGAAACACTAATGTAAGTTCTCTGGGGTCAGCGGTATAACCAGGTATGAAGGCCGGGATTCTTGCCCCCGCCCTCTGCCCCCAGAGAAAAGGAATGAGCTCTCTCTTACTCTTGGAGATACTTGGCAATTCTCTTTTTGCATCTGTTCAAAGTAGATGGAAATATTCCTAGAAAATATCTTCTCTCTATACAACTCTTAGAAATACAGCTTTCTGGACAGCGGTTGAGATCTCTGGGTAGCTGTAGTTTTAAGTTCATCCTTAGAAACCTTATATTTCAAACATCTTTTACAGTAGTTAGGAGCATATGCTCTGGAATTAGGCTGCCCACCGTCAACCTTAGCTTCATCCTTTAACTGTGCGGCCCTGGACAGGTTCTTACACTCTGTGAGCCTCTGCTTTCTCATGTGTAGGCCAGGGATAATGATAACCTGCTGATACTGTGTGAGGCTGCAGTGAAGTAATGGCTGGCTTGTACTCCATAAATATTAGCGGTTCATCAGATTGCTGCATTTCCTTGACTTCTGACTTACTATTTTAAAATTAATTCAAAAGCCTTGTTATAAGTATGATTTTTGTTCGGTGATTTGAAGAAGTCATTAACTGTGATGGGATGAGGGACGGGACTGAGAAATATAGACAGACTTTGATGATTATATGGTTATTGATGATACATTCTTAATTTCAGATATATTTTTATTCATTCACCATGTATTTACTAAGCATAGAGCATATGTTACATTACATGTCAATGATTTACCCAAAAAGGGCTATAAAAGAATGAGCAAGAAACTTTCCCTAAGGTGTAGAGACATGCCCACTGTTATTTTGAGTTCCTCAATGCCAGGGGCTATTCATTCATTGCTTTATTCTACTCATTTATTGAGTGTGCCTGGCACTGTTAATAGGAGCTGGGACTAATCCAGCAGTGAATAAAACAAAAATTTGCCCTTATGGGGCTAACATTCTAGTGGGGAAAGACCAACAATAAATGGGTCACATAAAGTGAAATATATATGTTGTATGGGGATAAGTGTTATGGAGAAAAATAAATCAGGGTATGGAGTATGCCAGAGGGGCAACAGTAATTTTAAATTGGGTGGTCACAGAAAGCCTCCCTAAGAAGGTGGCCTTTGAGAAGTGAGGAAGTGAGTCCTGGAGATTTCTGGAGGAGCATTTCAGGCAGAAGGAAGGAGGTGCAAGGGCCCCAAGATTGGGAATGCTCTTGGTGACTAAGGAAAGCAATCGTGGCCTCCTCCTCATGGATTCTCCTTTGAATGTTATGGAGTTTAGAACACAGAAGGCAAGTAGTTACAATTATTTTAACATTCTCACATTTAGCCAAGTGCTAAGGAAGCATCACACTTAAATTTTAATGAAAAGAAAACAGTATCTCATGCACTGCCTCTGTAACTTTCTGTCTAAATCAGAAATGAGTTTAACAAGTAGAAGTTTCAGACTTTTCAGTTTTCAGTATTGGAAAGAGGTCGGTCAACAAGAACAATAGTCTTGATGACTTGGTTCTCCCCCATCTCACCTGAGCAGGTAGGAACAGGTGTGATCTGTCGGACACATTCCAGCTCCACGTCATGGATTCTTTCTTTTCCCAATTCTTTCGTTTCCCCATTCTTTCATTCATTCTTTCATTTCCCAATCTCTAAGTCACTCTATGGATTGCAAAGAGATAACCAGAATTCAGAAAAGGGGAATTTATAACCTTTTTGAAATCATTGGTTATTGAGGTATAATTTACATATCCCAAATGCAGCCGTTCCTGTATATAGTTGGCTGAGTGTTGACAAATGTAAATACCCAGTGATGTGCTGATAAATAGTTAACTGGCTCTTTATGGAGAAAAGAAACCCCTAATTTGTGACCTTTGCCAGTTTTTTGTGATGTAAATACTTCTATCCTTGTTGATGTTAAGTCATCAACCTGCTGTCACTGAGTAGGGTGCTGGGAAAAGATGTGTTTGGATGTTAGAAGCTGATGAGGGGCCCGGTGCGGTGGCTCACGCTTGTAATCCCAGCACTTTGGGAGGCCAAGGCGGGCGGATCACGAGGTCAGGAGATCGAGACCGCGGTGAAACCCCGTCTCTACTAAAAATACAAAAGAAAATTAGCCGGGCGTGGTGGCGGGCGCCTGTAGTCCCAGCTACTGGGAGAGGCCGAGGCAGGAGAATGGCGTGAACCTGGGAGGCGGAGCTTGCAGTGAGCCGAGACTGCGCCACTGCACTCCAGCCTGGGCGACAGAGCGAGACTCTGTCTCAAAAAAAAAAAAAAAGAAGCTGATGAGGAGGAACTGTTTCCAGCACACACCTTTGCACTTTATGGGATTACCATCATAATCAAAATGCAAAACATTCTCAGCATGGTTCTCCAGGCATCTCCCAGCCTGTTCCCACTCCACACCCAGGCTATCACTGATCTGTTTTCATTCACTATACAGTAGGTTTATCTGTCTTAGAATTTTATGTTAATGGAATCATATAGTATGCACGTTTTTGTGTTAACATGTTTTGAAATGTATTCATGATTGACTGTTCCTCTTAATAGTTTTACATTACTGGGTATCATTCTATTATATGCCATATGATCTTTATTTTTTCCTGTTATATTCTATTTTATACTTTATGAAAATGAGTTACGGTACATGTATTTTTTCATTCACCTATTGATGGACATTTACATTGTTTCCAGTTTGGGGCAGCTACTATTAAGAAAATTCTATGAACATTTGTGTATGAGTTTTGTCTAGAAATAATGTTTTAATTTCTTTTGGGTTAATACCTAGAAACAAAATGCCTAGATCATGAGGAGATTGTATGTTTCATAAATGGCCAAATGGTTTTCCAAAGACGTTGAAGAATTTTATACTCCTATTAGCAATATATGAGAATTCTCATGCCCCACAATCTCGTTAAAACTTGGTATTGCCTGTCTTGTTAATGTTAGCCGTTCTAGTGTGTGTGCAGTGCTGTTATGATTTTAATTTGCATTCAAGCATCCCTTCATGTGTGTATTGGCCATTTGTATATCTTCTTTTGTAAAATGTCCATTCAAGCTTTTGCTTCTTTGGTTAATTTGTTTGTAGAATGGAGGTAAATAACTTTTCAAAAAGGAGGTACAGAATTTGGAGGAATCTATACATTGAAGAAGGCAGGAGGGAAACCCAAGCAGAGAAGCAGCCCAAGAGAACTGACAGGTTCCTTAAGGTGGCCACAGTGCTGGTGACCCCAGTGCTTCATAACTAGGTGACCAACTGTCCCTGTTTCAGCACTGAAAAATCCTGTGTCCCAGGAAATTCCTTAGTCTTGGGTAAACTCTCTGTGGGAGTTGGTTGGTTACCTTGCATAACTATGTACAAGGAAGCTGCAAACTCTGCGCAAGGAGTCATTAGACTGGTGAGGGGTTTTGCTGCATGCCCAGGTGAAGCTGCCAGTGGTGAATGATTTCTGAAAGGCCACACAGCTCCTGATCAGGGGCAAAGCCAGTGTTAACACATGGGTCTCAGCTCTCTGTTCAAAAGTCATCAGCTTGCTTGTGATATGAAAATTTAGGAACATTGGGAAGGTGTCCTCCTGCTGCTAGAAAAAAAAGGAAACCAAAAACTTCAATGATTATTTTTTGAAATTACAGGCTCTGTGAACTCCTTTATTTGGCTCAAGTTTTAATTTTCTGATCAAATGCAGTTTTCCCTGAAAGAACTGAAACATTGAGTCTTCTGGTCATTTATTAGTATAAAATAGTTTACAACGCCTTTCCTAAGAACACACTTTGGTTCTAGAAAGGATAGAGATAGGAAAATTCTAGGTGCAAGGACGACGGGTTATCAAACAAGAGATGACATTCATTGACTTAGAGTTGTGTATAGAGTTGTGTTAGTGTGTGACTGTACAGAAGAGGAGCTTTAGAGGGCTAAGAGCGAAGAAATTATTCTCTCTTTTCTTCATGTAGCTAGCGTTAAGGAAAAGGTTGGGCTTTGCACTATTTGCTATCGATTTTATACTTCATATACTCCTATTGTTTCTGATTTATTTATAAGTTATCCCCATGTTAGTTATATATTGTTCCTTGTTTCAGTCCTTGCTGCTATTGAATAACGTAACCACAATCAGCTTTTGTTTTACATTACCCCAGAGAAGCTAGATGGAATGCCTGCTTATAGATAATATCACTGCTGTTTTCATACACTGCCTTTCTTTTGAATAACTTCCAACATGTTGTGACATTTTTCTTCTTAATATTTATTAAATCCCCAACAGCATGCTTGGTGCTGTTGAAGGAATATAAAAGATAATTCTCGTCAATAAGGGACATGCATATTAATAGATGAGAGACATAAACATGCTTTTACATATAAATACATATATATATATATAATCCTAGAAGGTGATAGATTATTTTGTTTTGATGGGGCAGAATAATTGAACTAAGGCGCTTTACTCTTTAGCTGTTGTCTTGCAAACAAAATGAAAGAAAATAAAGGGTAGAGATGTCTCAATCCACAACTTTCAGAACCTTGGAAGAGTTGGTACTGCAATGAAGGTAGAACTAAACCATTTTTGCTGAAATTAGCCTTAATGTGATAATTCTTTGATACTCATACTAGAGATTTTGAGCTGTACATAGCTGTACTGTATGTGGTTTCAGTAATTTAAGGATTCTGATATTTATTGATTTATTTATGAGACACAGTCTTGCTCTGTCGCCAAGCTGGAGTGCAGTGGCACGATCTCGGCTCACTGCAACCTCCGCCTCCCGGATTCAAGCAATTCTCCTGCCTCAGCCTCCCAAGTAGCTGGGACTACAGGCATGTACCACCATGCCCAGCTAATTTTTGTATTTTTAGTAGAGATGGGGTTTCACCATGTTGGCCAGGATGGTCTTGATCTCTTCACCTCATGATCCCCCCTGCCTCAGCCTCCCAAAGTGATGGGATTACAGGTGTGAGCTGCCGCGCCCAGCTGGATTCTGATTTTTAGGCCATTCATTCAGCAGTCTTTAATGAGATTCTGTTCTGTGTTGAGCCATGCACTAGGAGCTGGGAATAAAATGGTGAGCAAAACAGATGTTTTCCTGTCTCAACGGAACATATGGGCTGATGGGGACACAGGCATTAAACCAGTAATTGTACTAATTAAGGTATAACTAGAGCTGCATATTCTTATGATTCTATTAATATGAGATGGTATAATTAATGACACTGACCTCACCTGGGGAGTTTTGGAAGACTTCCTACTTGAGATGAGACACAAACTATGAGGAAGAGGAGTTCAGCTGGAGAGGGTGGAGATAGAGGAGGTGCCGCAGGTAGAGGGAGCAATGAGCTTGACACAGTCAAGGAATGGAAGGAAGGCCAGCATAGCTAGTGTATTAGTCCATTTTCATGCTGCCGATAAAGACATACCCAAGACTGGGCAATTTACAAAGGAAAGAGGTTTAATGGACTTACAGTTCCACTTAGCTGGGGAGGCCCCACAATCATGGAGGAAGGTGAAAGGCGCGTCTCACATGGCAACAGACAAGAGAAGAGAATGAGGGCCAAGCGACAGGGGTTTCCCCTTATAAAACTGTCAGGTCTCTTTTTTTTTTTTTTTTTTTTTTTTAAGACAGAGTCTCTGTTGCCCAGGCTGGAGTACAGTGGCACGATCTTGGCTCACTGCAACCTCCACCTCCCAGATTCAAGTGATTCTTCTGCCTCAGCCTCCTGAGTAGCTGGGATTACAGGCATGTGCTACCACGCCCAGCTAGTTTTTGTATTTTTAGTAGAGACGGGGTTTTACCATGTTGGGCAGGCTAGTCTTGAACTTCTAACCTCAAGTGACCTAGCTATTTTGGCCTCCCAAAGTGCTAGGATTGTAGGCATGAGCCACTGTGCCCAGCTGATCTCTTGAGACTTATTCACTACCATGAGAACAGTACGGGGGAACCCACCTCATGATTCAGTTATCTCCCACTGGGTCCCTCTCACAACATGAGGGAATTATGGGAGCTACAATTCAAGATGAGATTTGGGTGGGGACGCAGCCAAACAATATCAGCCAGAGTACAGAGAGAATGCTGGTGAGTGTGATCTGAGGTGAGGCCAGAGAGAGGCTGGGCCAGACCACACAGGCCCCTAGGTCAGAGGAGGAGAATGGTCTATTCAGTAAGTTAGATGAAGCGTACGGAATAGTTCCTGGCACAGTGTGAATAAAAGTTTAATACAATATTATTATTCTGATTTACTTTTTAAAACTGTATTATGAAATAGTATTAATTGTTGACTGATACTGTTTATTTTAAGGGCAAAGGGAATCCACTAAAGGATTTTAGGCAGGGGTAGGGCATAGAACACAGCCAGATTTGTATTTTGAAAGCTTCATCATTCCAGCTACTGTGTAGAAAACAGATATGAGAGGGGGTTGTTCTGTGACGATCTTCCTTATGGAGATTCTGTTTCTTTCCACGAGAACTACTGTATTTACCAAAGAGTGCTCTTGACAAAAGTTACAGGAGATGAAAACTCCAAGCTTCTTGGGATTTTAAGGTTTTCTTGTAAAGGATTATGCAACCACTCCTGAATTCTACCCTTAGTCCTCTGGAATCTTAAAATGGGCCTGTAAAACCCTCCTTAAAACACTCCTGGAGGCTGGGGCTGGCATCTGTGTCCTCTTCCTCATTGTTCACTGCTGCTTCAGAGTCCAGGATCATTGAGATGAGAGGCTTCCCCGCCTGTATTCCCTGCTTGTTTTCAGAGTGCAGAATTTCATCTGTGTAGGTCAGAGCAGTTTCCACTTGAATCGAGAATGTGAGACTTAGACTTTCTTTCAAATCGTAATGATGAGACATTCAATTACTGTGTAAAGCCCTAGTGAGGACATGACTTCTAAATAGCATAGAAATTGAGTGGGATGATGGTTGAGAACGTGATGAACAGAAGGGAAAGAGAAATAAACTTTTTATCTGGAAAAATTAACCTAGGCCAAGACTTTTTTTTTTTTTTTTTAAATTAGGAAAGCTGAACTTTTGACTTGTCTCAATTGGGAAACATCCTGATGATAGTCATTATTTTAGGGCAGAGCCATGGATGTCCTGGAGAAATAGCTACTATAGTATTTGCCCAAAGCGTGTGAGTGTCAAAGAATGGAATCTGGGCGCTGCAGTGGTCTTGGAAATTAACTAGCCCAAAGTCCAATTTTATAGAAAAGGAAAACAGAGACTTAGTATATGTTATTTAGCTCTAGTGAGTGTCAGCTGGAATTAGAACCAAGCTCTTCTGTCTTCAATGCGTAGTTCAATTTTCATTCTGTGATCCACATTTTATAATTTGCTGAGAAAATATGGTTGGTTGAGGTTTTGCTAGTTTGCTTTCCCAAAGTGAACAGGGGCTTATTTTCAAAGCCATCCTAAACAGACCTAACTGAGGAAAGGTGTATGTAAATGAGAGGACTAGAATGTTAAAGAAATGGATAAGATAAAGTAGAACCAACTGTTTTTATACAAGAAGCTTAGCTGATAGGTAGGATGTATGTTTTTGTCTTGTTTTAGAAATTGCGATTTTACTTTTAGTTTTGCAATAAATGAATAAGCTATATATTTATACTGTCTACAGAAGTCAGAAACAAATGTTATCTTTGTGAATGATCAATTGCTTAAGACATATTTCAAATTAACTGTATAAATAATCTAACAAGGTCTTTCATTGTACATTTCTCAGAGCAAACAAAATGCAATGTGTTTTTATAACTAGATAGCTATTTGATTTTTTCCCCCTCTTTCCCATGTTTGGGTATAGATTGATATAGAATTACTTAAAATGCTGCATATAAATTAAACATTAAAAGGAGATTTGGAGAGGCTAAGCTGCCCCATTATAATCTTTAGTTCCGCAGTCACTGCCTCAAGGACACTCCATTTCATATCACATGTCCTTCTTTTGAAAAGTGATCACCAAGGTTCAGGTAACATTTAAGCACAGCCAGCAGCTGCATAATTTATGGACCTTTTTTGTTTTGTGTTCCTTTTTAAATGAAAAACAGGAAAACAGAAGACGGTTTTCACACATTAATGTCTTTCTTTTGTTCTTTCCTTCCCACCCTTCCTTTGCAGATAGGGGCCCTGAAGGACTACTACCACTTCTACCATAGCAGGACGATTAAAAGGTCAGTTATCTCGAGCAGAGGGACCCACAGTTTCATTTCAATGGAACCAAAGGTAAGAAGAACCAGTTGGGTGGGGACCAAGAGGCAAAGCTTCTGCATTTTTCATTGGTAATAACACACTAGGGACTGAGGACCAGCATGAAGGCTCAGATTTCTAGAACTGTCATATTATCCTTTGGTCTAGTGTCTGTGCTTCCTCTTTAGATAAAACTAGGCGGTGGCTTGATTTTTATTGATGTGCCACTATCATCCCCGTTGTAGAGCAGCCCAGGGGTATCCATAGCTATGGAAGTGAGAGGGGCTAGGGAGTAGGGAAGACAGAATTTGATTGAGAATGATTGAACTGTTAACAATACCGTGCTGTCTACCTATTTGCGTACAGATCTGAGGTTGTATGAGCTCCACTAAAGGAGGGGTTTCTTCCAGAACCCTTAGGTCAGGGGTACAGATCACCGTGAATCCTCATGATTTTACTTGGCATTGATAGACCCACACCATTGGCAGCCTCAGGACTAGACTGTGTCTGGAGCAGGTGGGATACTGAACACAGAAAGGGGAGAAGCTGACTCCTGCTCTTGGGGCCTCATCAGGTACCTTTCTTGTGCCAAATCCTTTTGGGTTTTCCAGACAACGTACCCCTGGGAGAGCCTAGAAGCAAGCATGCTATGCCTAGGTTCTCCGGTTTTAGAGAAGTGGGGCAGCTTTGAAATGGGAGATGGGAAGCTGAGGGGTGTTGGGGACAAACTAATAGCCGACAACTAAGACTCTGAGGTCGAGTTAGGTATCTGCCCTTATTAATTAAGTTGGAGGAAGGAATGGAGTTTTGTCTGAGAACTAATTGGCCTCTCTGTTGTGTCAAGTAAAGGGGAAGAGGGCGCATCTGTACCAACTTGCCCTAGTTCCTCTGTGGGCTCCCTGTGTATTATCGATTGTAGGGTGTTCTTGCTTTTTTCCTCTCCTTATGATTTGGGTTTGCCATAAGAACTCATTTTCAAATAAATTGGTAGATAAGTCCCTACCAGTACGCATAGCTATCTCGGCTAGATATCCTCGAAAGTTATATTCTTTGTAAAGCAAAAAGGCCCCTGTTTGAATTAATATGCAAATGAGGTTTGCAATATTGCGTCTTGCCCTCAGTTATGTGCTGTAGTTAGCCTTGTTTAATTTTTTTCTGGAATATGTTCATGATTATGAAATTGTAACCTGGCTAGAAAAAGCACATATCTTCTATGTCCCTATTTTCTGTGGGTTATAGGAACATCCCCTAATACATTTTCATGGTCTGTGGATTACATGTTTTTTCCTTTGTCACTATTCAGAATTGAATTTTTCTGGAAAGGCCATCAGTTTGGGACATTCATGAATTAGCTGCATTTTCAAAGCAAAGTCATATTTTTCATCTCTTAAACTTTTTTGAAGCTTTTCTTGAACTTTGGTAATTAAAACAATGCTAATTTCAGACCTCATGTACAAAATCAATGTGAATTTGAAAAACCAAGTACTAGTGGTTTGGGAAGTAAGAACAGAATGTTATGAGACATTATTTTCATGATGAAGGATTTACTGAACATGGAGCTATTTCCAGCCTTCTTGTTATCTTGGGGCATCTTGGTGTTTATTTCTTCTTATCTCAGTGCATCACATGGCTTCTGCGTGATCCAACAGAGACCTTGTATGCTAGGACACATAGTACCTGGAATGCACTCCTATTTCAGGAGAGTGGGGCCATTGCAGGCCAGCCTAAGGGTACATGCTGCACTCCCCTGCCTCCTCAATAAAAATAATCCCTCAGAGTAGAGCCACAACTTACTCTCCATTCCAATGCCGTCTGCTCATCGTTCCCACCTAGCATTTACACAGGACAGCCATGGTTCCCACCAGCTTTGCAGAGAGAGAGCCACAAATTGGGGTTTGCCCACACTTTTGGATCTTTCTTGTAGTTCATTTATTCATTGGCCCTTTTTCGAGCCCCTAGCGTATGCCAGGCCCTGTGTTAGGCTCTGGGGTTTGGAGATACATTGGTGCCCTAAGGGAGCTTGCTGCTTTCAGGGAAGACCATCCAGGACATTGCAATGCTTCTCAGTGTTGGGGGTGGGGGGAGCAAAGGACACTGGGGGTTCCTAAGTTGTTGTTGTTGTTGTTTTTTTTAATTTTAATTTTTTTTTGAAACGTAGTCTCACTCTTATTGCCCAGGCTGGAGTGCAATGGCGCGATCTCAGCTCACTACAACCTCCAACTCCCGGGTTCAAGCGATTCTCCTGCCTCAGCCTCCTGAGTAGCTGGGATTACAGGTGCCTACCGCTACCCCTGGCTAGTTTTTGTATTATTAGTAGAGATGGGGTTTCACCATGCTGGCTAGGCTGATCTCAAACTCCTGACCTCAAGTGATCTGCCCGCCTCGGCCTCCCAAAGTGCTGGGATTGCAGCTGTGAGCCACCATGCCTGGCCTTGTTTTTTTTGTTTGTTTGCTTTAATTTTAAGAAACTTTTTATTTACAGAGAATTTGCAAACGTGAAAATGTTACAAAGAATTTCTATATACTCTTCCTAGATTCTCCAAATGTTAATGTTTTACATTTTACCACACTTAGTTGATCATTCTTTCTGTCTACACACATATACACACATATTTTTTATTTTTATTTTTGAGATGGAGTTTCGCTCTATCACCCAGGCTGGGGTGCAGTGGCATGATCTCAGCTCACTGCAACCACTGCCTCCCGGGTTCAAGCAATTCTCTTGTCTCAGCCTCCTGGGTAGCTGAAACTACAGGTGCGTGCCACCACGCCCAGCTAATTTTTTGTATTTTTAGTAGAGACAAGGTTTCACTGTGTTACCCAGAACTGTCTTGATCTCCTGTCCTCATGATCCGCCCGCCTCGGCCTCCCAAAGTGCTGGGATTACAGGCGTGAGCCACTGCGCCCGGCCGATATACACACGTGTATGTAAGTAAGGTATGCATATATATAAATTTTCTGAACATTTGGGATCAAGTTACAGGTATGATGTGCCTTCAATTCTAAATAATTCACCATGTATTTATTTAAAATAAAAACATTCTTTTTTTATAACCGTAAGTATAATAATAAAAATCTGGCTATTAATATTAATTTAATATTATCTAATCTACAGACTTTATCCAAATTTTTTGATTGCCTCTTTTCAGGGCTGGGATCACATTTAGTTGTCATGTTCCCCGAGTCCTCTCTACTCTGTCATATTTCTTCAGCTTTCTTTTTTTTTTCTTTCATAAGCTAGAAATCATTTAAAGAGTACAAGCCAGTTATTTTGTAGAATATTTCTCAAGTTGGATTTGTCTGTTTCCTCATGATTAGATTCAGGTTTGACAAGAACATTTTTGTAAGAATATCAGAGAAGTGATGTGTTCTTCTCAGTACATCAGATTGAGGGGCACGTGATACTGCTTTGTTTCGTTACTGGTGATGTTAACTTTGAACACACGGTGAATATCGTATCTGCCAGTTTCTCTACTTTAAAATTACTGCAGGCACACCTCAGAGACAGTGCAGTTTGGTTCTAGACTTCTTCAATAAAGCAAATATTGTAATAAAGCAAGTCACACAAATTGTTTTCCAATGCATATGAAAGTTATGTTCATACTATCCTGTAGTCTATTAACTGTGTAATAGCATTACGTCTGAAAAATGTACATACCTTAATTAAAAAATACTTTTTCTAATGATCATCTGAGCCTTCGGTGAGCCATAATCTTTCTGCTAGTGGAGGGTTTTGCCTCAACGTTGATGGCTGCTGACTGCTCAGGGTGGTGGTTGCTGAAGGTTGGGGTGGCTGTGGCAATTTCTTAAAATCCAACAACAATGAAATTTGCCATATCAGTTGACTCTGTGTTTGCCAACACAGTTGTAGTCACAAAAGATTTCCCCATAGCATACAATGCTGTTTGATAGCACTTTACCTGCAGTAGAACTTCTTTCAAAATTGGAGTCAGTCCTCTGAAACCCTGCCGCGCTTTATCAACTAAGTTAATGTCATATTCTAAATTCTCTGTTGTCGTTTCAACAATGTTCACAGCATCTTCACCAGTAGATTCCACTTTCTTTGCTTAACCATAGGAAGCAATTCCTTACGTGTTCAAGTTTTATCATGAGATTGCAGCAATTCAGTCACATCTTCAGGCTCCACTTCTAATTCTAGTTCTCTTGGTGTTTCTATCACATATCACGTCTGCAATGACTTTCTTCACTGAAGTCTTGCATTCCTCAAAGTCATCCATGAGGGTTGGAATCAACTTCCGTCAAACTCCTGTTAATATTGCTATTTTGACCTCCCCTTATGAACCAAGAATATTCTTAATAGCATCTAGAATGGTGAATGCTTTCCAGAAAGTTTTCAGTTTACTTTTCCAGATCCATTAGAGGAAACACTATCTATCAGAGCGGTAGCCTTACAAAATCTATTTCTTAAATACATTTGAAAGTAGAAATTACTCCTTAAACCATGGACTGCAGAATGATGTCGTGTTAGCAGGCATGAGAACAATAATCTTGTAAATTTCCATCAGCGCTCTTGGGTGACAGGTACATTGTCAGTGATCAGTAATAGTTTGAAAGGAACCTGTTTTTAGTGATAGGTCTCAACAGTTGGCTTAAAATATTCAGTAAACTATGCTGTAAACAGATGTCCTGTCATCCAGGCTTTGTTCCATTTATGGAGCACAGGCAGAGTAGATTTAGCATAATTCTTTTTTTTAAACAGAGTCTTGCTCTGTCACCCAGGCTGGAGTGCAATGGCACGATTTCAGCTCACTGCAACCTCCGCCTCCCGGGTTCAAGCGATTCTCTTGCTTCAGCCTCCTGAGTAGCTGGGATTACAGGCATCCACCACTGTGCCTGGCTAATTTTTGTATCGTTAGTAGAGACGGGATTTCACCATGTTAGTCAGGCTGGTCTTGAACTCCTGACCTCAGGTGATCCGCCCACCTCGGCCTCCCAAAGTGCTGGGATTACAGCTGTGAGCCACTGCATCCAGCCCTCGATTTAGCATAATTCTTAAGGGCCCTGGGATTTTTTTAGAATGGTAAATGAGCGTTGGCTTCAACTTCAAGTCACCAGCTCCATTAGCACCTAACACGAGAGGTAGCATATCCTTTGAAGCTTTGAAGCCAGGCACCTGCTTCTTTCTAGCGTGAAAGTCATAGGTGGCATCTTCTTTCAACAGAAGGCTGTTTTATTTATTCTACATTGAAAATCTGTTGTTTAGTGTAGCTGTCTTCATCAATGATCTTAGCTGGATCTTCTGTATCACTTGCTGCAGCTTCTCATCAGCACTTGCTGCTTCACCTTGCACTTTTATGTTAGAGACAGCTTCTTTCCTTAAACCTCATGAACCAACCCCTGCTAGCTTCATACTTCTGCAGCTTCCTCACCTCTCTCAGCCTTCTTAGAATTGGAGAGTTAGGGCATTGCTCTGGATTAGGCTTTGGCTGAGGGAAATGTTGTAGCTTGTTTGATCTTCTATCCAGACCACAAAAACTTTCTCTCTATCAGCAATAAGGCTGTTTCTCTTTCTCATCATTTGTGCGTTCATGAGAGTAGCACTTTTTAATTTGTTTTAAGGACTTTTCCTTTGCAGTCACAGCTTGGCTGTTTGGCTCAAGAGGCCTGGGTTTCTGCCTATGCTTGCTTTCGACATGTCTTTCTTACCAAGCGTAATCATTTCTAGCTTTTGATTTAAGTGAGACAGGAGTGACTCTTCCTTTCATTTGAACACTTAGAGGCCATTATAGGGTTATCAATTGGCCCAATTTCAATATAGTTGTGTCTTAGGAAATAAGGAGGCCTGGGGAGAGGGAGAGAGATGGTGAACGGCCAGTCAGTCTAGAGCAGTCAGAACAAACGCAACATTTATTGATGAAGTTCACTGTCATATGGGTGAGGTTGGTGGCACCCTAAAACAATTACAATAGTAACGTCAAAGATCACTGATCACAGATCACCACAACAGATATAATAACAATGAAAAAGTTTGAAATATTGCAGTAATTACCAAAATGTGACACAGACACACGAAGTGAGCACACGCTGTTGGAAAAATGACACTGACAGGCTTGCTCGATACAGGATTGCCACAAATCTTCAATTTGTAAAAAGCGCAATATCTGCAAAGTGCAATAAAGAGAAGTGCAATAAAACAAGGTATGCCTGTATTTTCCCTTCTCCAATTAATAAGTGTTTTTTGGGAAAATACTTAGCGACTGCAAATTTCTACAAGCTCATTTTTTATTTTTTACTCCCAGCTGACTTCATTGGGCATATAAGGCAAGTGTTGGTGTGACTAGGTTTCTTGGGCAGGTCTCTTCTTCTTTGATCTTGGATGTGGACAGGGTGGGTGATTTGTGTGCCAGAGTGGAGGTACATTTGTGGGTTTGGACCATGTGAAATGGCTTCGTGGAAAATTGATGATGCAACCTTAAAGTTATTTTTGATCACCACCTTCTCAAGAAAGGAAAAACACATGAGTGAATCGTAGGGGATACACACACTGAACAGATCCTGGCTTTTACTTACTATAGTAAATGGCAGACTCCCTTTTTCCCCTCCTTTTATTCTTTACTTACAAGGCTCCAAAGAAGGAAATGCAAAAGTGGCCACATTGTAAGAGCAACCCTCTTGGTGCTAAGAAAACGATGTGGTCAGTTTGGGCACATGAGCCCAGAGAACAAGAATAGCCTTGACTCATACACATAATGTGTGTTAACATTATGTTATGATTAACTTTTTAAATGACAGAGATTCACAGACTTCTACCATAGAAGCACTAGGGCAATAATAACACAGTTTTGCAGAAAGTCCTGTTCTATTTTACAGCAGTCTGCCCAATAAGGCTTTCATCCTTCTTATCCACATCTTTCTTTTTACTTACCAACATTTCTCTGAGATAGCTAAGCTAAATTTTAGAAACAATAGTCTGAGTTCACGTTCTCAAAGCCTCTTACTAGTCTGTTTGTTTATAAATTTTTTGTTTGTTTGTTTGTTTTTTTTTTTTTTTTTTTTTTGAGACGGAGTCTCACTCTGTCGCCCAGGCTGGAGTACAGTGGCGCAATCTCGGCTCACTGCAAGCTCTGCCTCCCGGGTTCACGCCATTCTCCTGCCTCAGCCTCTCCAAGTAGCTGGGACTACAGGCGCCCGCCACTACGCCTGGCTAATTTTCTGTTTATAAATTTTGGCCAGCCACAAACATTTGGGTCAAGGACAGTGTTATCTGTAGGAGAATATGGGATGGAAGCTCTTTAGTTGCTCATGGAGTTGGAAGGGTGTGAGGAGGAGTGCGGAGATGATTTTCTTTCATTTTCCTTCCCCTTATCAAAAAACAGAAAAACTAAAATCCTAACTTTTCTAGTAGGGTAGGGCATATTTGACTTTTAAAAATAAAAACCATAAACTGCCATTAAGTTAGACACCCATGCCCTATGCATATGTAGTTAATTACATAAGCATAGCTTCCCCTTTTTCCCATTAGATTTTATCTTGAAGGTTCTAGCCTATCAATCTTTTATCTTTTCCATTCCTTTTTCTATCCTCAAATCTATTATGGGTCAGTTTTTATCCAAGACTAGGACAGTGTCACTCCCTCCGATGGGTCAGCGATGGGCATCTCCCATCTTGTTGCTCCCTACGTTCACCTCAGCCAGCCTGCCTCATCACGTGGATGTGTGTGGCTGCGTTTCTCACTTGGAAAAGCCATTCATATAACATTACTTATTGTGGAATCACAGACTCCTTAGAATTAGAGTTGATTTAGTCTTATCACTTTACTATCCAATGCTGCCATACCATCCATTGTACTTCTAAAAGGAATTTTTTCAGATCTGTTTGAACATTTCCAATCAAAGAGGCTTCACCATCAGACAGGGCAAACATTTCTATATTTTAAGAGATTTAACGTGTTAGTTATAATCTGCTTGCCTGTAATGTCTACCCGTTGAGTCTACTTTTGCCTTCCAGAATTCTATACACTGTTAAATCCATTTCTCTATAATAGTTCTTTAAATATTTGAAGACTTTTGTTTATTCTCTTGGAAAAGCAATTCTCCTTATAAGTGTGGCCCAGCATCAAGTTCAAGGCTTTAGCTTCCCATTTCTTACATTTATCCATAAGCCATTTCCTCTGAAGAGAATTTAAAGCAGAGCATTCAAGCATTGTGCAATGAGGAAAGGGCATAGGAAAAGGACAGGGAGGGAGAAATGAAGTGATTGGATGTAGCTGGCAGGATCAGATGAACTCAGACCTGTGAAAGAAGAAAAGCCAAGTTCAAGTTTCCTACTCATTCAAGCTGGTGCCCTTTGTGCTCAGGATTAGATTTTCAGGTGCCTGGGGTTTCTCTTTTTGCCTCAAGAATAAAATAGGTGTGACGGAGTAACTGGAGTACAGGAGCACTTCCCTGTACATAATGGAGAGGTTGTGCGCATCTACTGCTTATCAGTCGAATTCCGTTTCCCCATGGATTCACTTTATAATTTCAGAAGTGTTTTTTCTTTACTACTACTAATTGATCTGTAATTGATCCATGGAGGCAACCATCACATTTGCTATCCTGAACTTGGAGACAAAACCATTTACGAGCTTTTTACATACAGCCAATCTACTAGGTGAACTTTGGGGTTAAAGAACCTTATTTAGTTAAAAATAAGTATTCAGAGGTGTCTGAGGTCAATCTTAACATGGCTTACATTGCTGCCATGCCTCTTCATTAATTGTGGCCATGTCTTTTCACAAATAATATTTCATGGGGTCTAGCGTAGCTTCAAAATGAGTTTCACCTGGAGTTCGAGTGCTTCCTGTGCAGGCCACTGCTGCATTGCCTTTCTCCCAGCCTGCCCTCCTTCCAGCGGGCATTCCTGGGTGTTTTCTTTGGCAGGTTAACGTGCTGCTCTTCAGTTTTAAATGCGATAATGACTTAATGTTTGGGCTTTCTTTTGTGCAGTGCAGTTTTATAAGTGTAATATAACAATCCAGGGTTTGTGCTCATCCAGCTGTGTGGGCTGATCCAGGGTGTGTTGAGATCTGTGGCCTTGGCCTTGTGTTCCTGCACAATGAGGGTGGCTGTGTTTTCTTCGGGTAGGTACCTGAGGCTTTGTGTGGTTGCTTAGGAATGGTGATTTCACGTTTGCCTCTCATCATCTTACTGGTAAGTAAAAATGGTTACCAAATATCCTGAGAATGCACTATGTTCTTCTGGAAACAGCATGGGCTTGGATCCAATGACAAGCAGAGAGGCTGCGGATGTGCTGATCAGGAGGGACTTAGGGCAGCTCTCTTGTTTCTGGCTACCTTTTTTGCCATGTTTTCACCAGCTGTGAATGCAATCATTATAGCAAATCCCTGTCTTTAGCATTTGATAGCACTTCTGAGTCTTTGCAAATCCCACTAGAATGCATATACTCTCAGGAGAAGCCTTTCAGACTTAGGTTAGCCCTTTGATCCATTTATGGTGACACGATGACTAGGACTGTGGAAGAGACCTGAAGAGGCATCTGGGTGCCGGGTCCACCCGTGTTTTCCACCTCCCTGTCCTATCTGTTTTGTTTCCAGGTCTCCTAGGTGTCTGGATGGTCAGAAACCAGAGGGTCAGATTGTACGCTGCTGGAATATCTGATGGGAAAGTTTAGATCAAAAAGACCCAATCTCTTATAAGCAGAAGTAAATTATTTAAAAAATGATTTCTCAGCTACTTTGGCAAGGCTGCCAAATCTTTATTAGAGAGTGCTTGGCAGTACTTCACTTCAAAAGGTCATAAACTCACATGCCTTGAGTGGGAGTGCAGGTAACATGAGTGAGTGAGAAGGGCCAGGCAGGAGCTCACCGGGCATGCACCAAAGCGTAGCGCACTCGTTGCCTGCACGGAGCAGCTGCTACTCAACTGCGGCCGGTTGTCCTCAGGCTGCGGAGCTGGCTCAGTGTTGCCAATTTAAAAGGACCTGCAAGTCTCGACTTTTACGTATCATTTTCCAATTTTAAATGTTGGCAACTAGTTCAAAAGTTTAAAAATATTTGTGTGGACCAAAGGAAACACATCTTTGGGGCATCCCAGTTTGTGACCCCTTGGGTTGGCTGTGTTGGGAGAAAGCGAGAAAGGTGTAAACGACAGATCTCATCACTTTGATGATTTCGCTTTGGTGTGATGCTCACATGAACACACAATATTAGTTCTGTCAGTTATGTACCACGGTGAGGGCTCAAACATGATTTCTCTGTGTGCCTTTTTAGTCTCCAGATTGAAATATTAGTATCAGGCGAAACATAACAGGCTCAGGTCTTGCAAGTTGTGGAGCGAAGGCTGCCAGTGATGGTGGTAGAAGGTGGAGGGCTTATTCTAGTTCTCTTCTGCTTAATCCGGTTTTTCACTGACACCTATGACTGCCCTGGGAGACAGGCTTAACACACTTGTTCAAGGAAGCACCATAAGTCAAAGCAAAGAACAAATGGGAAATAAAAGTGATGGCCATAAAAATAGGAAGAAGAGTATGATGAGGGGAGGCAGGTTATGGATTTTGCATAATCTCTTTAGCCACTTGAAGGAAAGATACTAACTGTAAAATCTTTACTTTTTCTGGTTGATGTGGTATTTCTTTTCTTCTTCTTCCTTTTTTTTTTTTTTTTGAGATGGAGTCTTGCTCTGTCACCCACGCTGGAGAGCAGTGGCGCGATCTTGGCTCACTGCAGCCTCTGCCTCCCGGGTTCCAGCGATTCTCCTGCTTCAGCCTCCTGGGTAGCTGGGATTACAGGCGCCCGCCACCACGCCTGGCCAATTTTTGTATTTTTAGTAGAGATGGGTTTCGCCATGTTGGCCAGGCTGGTCTCGAACTCTTGACCTCAGATGATCCACCCGCCTCTGCCTCTCAAAATGCTGGGATTACAAGCATGAGCCACCATGCCCGGCCTATGTGATATTTCTTTTTTTTTTTTTTTTTTTTTTTTTTGAGACGGAGTCTCGCTCTGCCGCCCAGGCTGGAGTGCAGTGGCGCGATCTCGGCTCACTGCAAGCTCCGCCTCCCGGGTTCACGCCATTCTCCTGCCTCAGCCTCTCCGAGTAGCTGGGACTACAGGCGCCCGCCACCATGCCCAGCTAATTTTTTGTATTTTTAGTAGAGACGGGGTTTCACCGTGGTCTCGATCTCCTGACCTTGTGATCCGCCCGCCTAGGCCTCCCAAAGTGCTGGGATTACAAGCGTGAGCCACCGCGCCCGGCACTATGTGATATTTCTAAGATGTCAGATTCTATAAAGGTAGCTGTTGAAACTAGAAAATGTAATGATAGCATTCTAAATTTCTAGATAGGTACTAAGAAGGGAATTTTGAACCTATAGTTTCTGTTGAAATCTTGCACAAATTAGGATAAAATAAATAAGCAAATCTAGGGAATAAGTGCAAACAACAAACAAAACCCAGCAACAACAAAAAACTCAAAGCCAGTTTAATTGTCTGGCTTTGAAGAGAAATTCTACTAATTCATGTCTTTATTTTAATGAATGCAAGAGTAAATAAGAAATCTAATTAAAACCACCATTGAAAGGACTTTATTTGTTAATTAAATGCTTGCAAATCTTATTTGTATGCTGAGTCCTCCCAAATATCAATCAGTTCTTACAATACAAAAGGAGGCAATAAGACGCAGTGGAAAGAACCTTTGTATTGTAGTTCTTACTGTCATTCCTGTAGGGTGAGCTCTACCCATCAATCTTCCCTCACTTGAAGACTTACCGTTTTTCATGCATATACTTAGAGAAGTACACAGTAAAATGCAATACAATGAATTGCAAATGTAAGAAAAGATCAAAAGTGTAGGTTAAATCCTCGTAACAAAATAGTAAGTTGCCATTAAAATAATGTCATAAATTTATACGTTCAGGTAAGAAATGATCCCCAAAATAATATGTAGGCTGAGTGTGGTAGCTCATGCCTATAATCCCAGCACTTTGGGAAGCTGAGGCAAGGGAGGATTGCTTAAGTCCAGGAGTTCGAGACCAACCTAGGCAACATAGTGAGACCCCGTCTCAACAAAAAATAAAAAAATCAGCTGGGTGTAGTGGCATGGGCCTTTAGTCCCAGGTACTCGGGAAGCTGAAATGGGAAGACCACTTGAGCCAGGGAGGTTGAGGCTGCAGTGAGCCGAGATTACATCACTGCACTCCAGCCTGAGTGACACAGTGAGACTCTATCTCAAAAAAGAAAGAAAAAAAAAAAAAAATATATATATATATATATACGCACATATACATATATATATATAAATAAAGTTTAAAAAAGCAGTATATAAAGAGAGTAGAAGATGAAGATGTGTTCCCATTTATGTTTTGCATTTAAACAAAAAAGACCTGTGTGTATGTGGCTATTGTTTTATGCAGGATAGATTTGGAAGGATGCACATATGCATAAAAATAACTGTTGACCTTTCCACAGTGCCTGATTTTTAAAAACGATAGTAAAATTGCTTTTGTTGAAATATCAAAGCAACAATGCTTTGATATTTCAAAGCTAATGGATATATTTCTGTTCTCATCTGACTCCACCTTTCACTTGACATCATGGTTGATAATTTGCTCCTTTTTGAAAAAGTTGACTTGTTTCTTCAGAGCGCTTTCCCCGAGTTTTCTTTCTGTCTTTTCCCCTGCACCTTCTGTCTTTGTTGAGGGCACATTTGCTACCTCATGTGTAAAGTTTGGAGAGCCCAGGGCTCAGTCAGCTCTGTTCTTTTCCTAGAGAATTTCATTCATTCCCTTTGCTTTAAATCACCATTATGCTCGTGTTCTGGCCTCAAATTTCTATCACCATTTACCTTCCTGACATCCCCAACTAGATGTTTAATAAGCACCTAAAATGTAATAATACAAATAACATGTCCAGGTGCGGGGGCTCACGCCTATAATCCCAGCACATTGGGAGACCAGGTGGGCGGATCACCTGAAGTCGGGAGTTCAAGACCAGCCTGACCAACATGGAGAAACACCATCTCTACTAAAAATACAAAATTAGCCGGGTGTGGTGGTGCGTGCCTGTAATCCCAACTACTTGGGAGGCTGAGGCAGCAGAATTGCTCGAACTCTGGAGGTGGAGGTTGTGGTGAGCCGAGATCGTACCATTGCACTCCAGCCTGGGCAACAAGAGTGAAATTCCATCTCAAAAAATATAAATAAATACATAAAATAAAACATATAAAAATATAAGAATAACATATAAGATATATGTCATACATATATAATAAAATATAAACATATAAAATATAATAATAAAAATAACATACGTGGAACTTTTACATTTCTACCCATTAGCATAGTCCCCAAGCCTTTTCTTTCCCAGGAAATGGCACCATGATTTATCCATTTTTGCTGATGCCAAAAATGGAACAGAATCATTCTTGATTCTCTCCCTTTCCCTCGTTTCTCCTCACTGAGTCATCAAGAGATATTGGCCCCACCACTAACATTTATCTTGCAGCTATGAATCTGTGGACTTTCTCCCCCTGCACTGCCACCATCCTGGTTAATCCCACCATCAGTGTTGACCTGGTTCACAGCAATTGCCTCTACTTCCACTGCTGTTCTTCTACAGTCATTCTCCACAGAGAGTAAACTTCCAGAGTTCGAAAGAGATTTTTTTTTAAATGACTTTCCATTGATCCTGAAATAAAATCCAGTTTTTTTTAAGTTATCTTCAAGGGCCATTATGATCTAGCCTCTTTCTGCCTCTCTGAGCTAGTCTTTGGCACACCTTCTTTTTGCTCATCACACTTGGCCATATCTCTGTCTCTCTTTCTGTCTCAAGCTCTTTCCCTTGTTTCCCCTGCCTGGAATATGCTTCCTTTGGTCTTTGTATGATGGATGTCTTCTCAGCCTTCATGTCACTTCCTTTGAAAGACCTCCCTCAATATCCTTGCTAAAGTAGATCTTTAATCTCACCTGCCCAACTCCTATGTGCCTTCAGCATGTTAATTTCCTCTTTGATATCTATCTGAATCCAAAACCATATTGTTGATTTGGTGACTGTTGGTTTTCTCATTCTAGGATATAAATTCAATGGAGGCCATGCATCTCGTTAACTGTGGTATTCCCATGGCCTGGAACAATATCCAGCACGTAGAAAACCTTCAATAGAAGAATACATGAATGAATAAATGACATTTGAAATTAATTTTGGAAGATAAGTGATAGAGGCAATAATTAAGTTTGGAGCTGTAATTTTTTTCTTTATTCTTCTAGTACTGACATCATTTTATGGTGACATACACAGTACTGTCTCATTTTAAGTATAGACATTAGAGCAGCTAGTTGGAGAGAAGACACTGTTATAAAATGAAAGCAGCATCAATTGCATTTAGGATATTTGAATTCTGATCTCAGCTTTACTACTAGTTCAGAGTGACTATTAGCATGCCACTCCTCATTGGGCTTATTTCACTTGTAAAATCATGGTGCAGATGAGCTGTTTTCTAGTGTTCATTCTGATCCATTAATTACCATCTTGAATCAGTGTCACTTGTGATTTTACTATTAGTCCATGTTGCCATCATATCACTTTTTTCACATTCTCTGTTTTAGTTTCTTTCCAAACTTTCTCCTTCTGCCTTTTTCCTCAATACTTACAATATTTCTTCTTTTGAGGCAGAGTCTCATTCTGTCGCCCAGGCTGGAGTGCAGTGGCGCAATCTCCGCTCACTGGAACCTCTGCCTCTCAGGTTCAAGTGATTCTCCTGCCTCAGCCTCCCAAGAGCTGGGATTACAGGTGCCCACCACCATGCCCGGCTAATTTTTTGTATTTTTGGTAGAGGCAGGGTTTCACTATGTTGGCTAGGCTTGTCTTGAACTCCTGACCTCGTGATCCATCCACCTCGGCCTCCCAAAGTGCTGGTATTACGGGCGTAAGCCACCGCACCCAGCCAATATTTAAAATATTTCTTAGCACTTTGAGCTCTTCCCCAGACACTGTTTTGCCTTAAAAGGCTAATTTTGCAGATAGACTTGAGATTAACTTGGTTAGTCTTGAGACAGACTTAATACAGATGTTATCTATTCAGCTATGCATATAATAAATGAGGAACAAGTAACATTGCTTCTTTGTTCCTGCAGTACGTGTTTCTTACAATATAAGAGAATGATGATGAGAATAATATTAAGTGTTATTGCTGGCATTTAGGAAATTCCAGAAGAAGGTAGTTCCAAATAGCAAAACATTGTACTTAACAGAGGTTCTTCTAAGGAGTTAAAAACTTTATGTGGCTTTTGAAGAAATAGAATACCTTCTAAGACGACAACAACAGTAGAACAAATTTTACAAAGCCATGAAAATTAGAATTAGAAATATATTAGGAGGCCAGTGGTGGTAGAGTCAGGATAGAAAATAGAAGAAACCAAAAATAAAGTCAGATAGAACAAGGGTGGATGCAGTTAATGAAAATTTTGGGTGGTTGTGTAGATTACTTTTTAATCCTTTCGCAAAGCTAAGTAAGCATATGAGTTGGCAAGCCTAGGCTGCCATTCCAAGAAAAATAAAAAAAAAAATAAAAAAGAACCAACAAAAGTGTAAAAGGCTAACAGAGTAAGTAGATAAGAAACAGGACTGTGTCCTTAGGCCAGATTTGCTAGGCCCCAACTCGAAGGCAGGTTTTGCTTTAAATGGAATGTTCCAATAAGGTCCCTTAGGCTGTGGACATACTTTTCAGACTTACTCCTGGGACTCATGGGATTCCCTTCTTCAACTCACTTTTGTACAGAGAGAAAAGAAGATAGAAACTTTGGGAAAAATGAAGTTGCTCCTTACATGGGGAAAACTGAAGTCTCCCAGGAATGAGGTAGCATGAGAGAGATACTCAGAGTTCTACTAACCATTCACACATTTGCTTTCTCCATGGATATTTTAGAGACAGGGCCTCATTCTGTCACCCAGGCTGAAGTGCAGTGGTACAATCACAGTTCACTGTGGTCTCAAACTCCTGGGCTCAAGTGATCCTCCCACCTCAGCCTCTTGAGGAGCTGGGACCACAGGCACGTGCCACCATGCCCACTTAATTTTTTTTTTTTTTAGTTTTTTGTACAGACAGGGTCTCACTATGTTGGCTAGGCTGGTCTCAAACTCTGGTCCTGAAGCAATCCTCCTGCCTCAGACTCCCAAAGTGTTGGAATTATAGGCATGAGCCATCATGCCTGGCCTCCCCACAGATACATATATATATTTTTATTATACTTTAAGTTCTAGGGTGCATGTGTACAACGTGCAGGTTTGTTACGTATGTATACATGTGCCATGTTGGTTTGTTGCCCCCATCACCTCGTCATTTACATTAGATATTTCCCCTAATGCTATCCCTCCCCTCGCCCCTCCCACCCCTCGAAAGGCCCCAGTGTGTGATGTTCCCTGCCCTGTGTCCATGAGATCTCGTTGTTCAGCTCCCACCTATGAGTGAGAATGTGGAGTGTTTGGTTTTCTGTCCTTGTGATAGTTTGCTTAGAATGATGGTTTCCAGCTTCATCCATGTCCCTACAAAGGACATGAACTCATCCTTTTTTATGGCTGCATAGTATTCCATGGTGTATATGTGCCACATTTTCTTAATCCAGTCTATCACTGATGGACATTTGGGTTGGTTCCAAGTCTTTGCTATTGTGAATAGTGCCACAGTAGACATACGTGTGCATGTGTCTTTATAGTAGCATGATTTGTAATCCTTTGGGTATATACCCAGTAATGGGATCACTGGGTCTAATGGTATTTCTAGTTCTAGATCCTTGAGGAATTGCCACACTGTCTTCTACAATGGTTGAACTAATTTCCACTCCCACCAACAGTGTAAAAGCATTCCTATTTCTCCACATCCTATCCAGCATCTGTTGTTTCCTGACTTTTTAATGATCACCATTCTAACTCACCACAGATATTTTTGAGAGCTCATTGTGTACAAGGCACTGAGCTAGATATCAGATATAAAACTAGAAAAACAAACCTAGTCACTGCCCTTCATAGCACTTACTGTCTTATCACATCTAAAATCTGGGCCGGAAGTAAATAAAAACAAAACCAAAAAACTACTTTTGAAGATACTAATGAATATATTTTAAGAAAACTTTTCACTAACACATCTCAAGTTTATATTTGTATCTAGGGATGCTAGATAAAATAACAAATTTTTAATATGACTATGTCTCAGATATGTCAAGGGACATACCTATATTGAAGTATTTATTTGTTGCTTATCTGAAATTTAAGTTTAACTCAGCATCTTTTGTTATTATTTGGGTAACCCTAATTTATACCTAAACAATTTTAAGACTAGGGTTAAGAATACCAATACTGCGACATTGGTGTAAGTACGGAGGCATAACTTTTTTTTTTCAAATGGGGTTGGAGCATTTGAAAGGATTTAAGGTGTAAGGACTGACCAAAATCCCAGTATCCCGTGACATCAGTAAGTCAGGGGATTTCCTGTTTTTCCAGTCATGAAGTTTTCCTTGAAATCATCATCATAAAGGAACATGCATTGTGTAACCATTGTTTATTTTGCCAATATTTATGTTGGGACAATTGTTTATTTATTTATTAAATTTATTTTTTGAGATAGCGTCTCACTGTGTTGCCAGGCTGGAGTGCAGTGTCACAATCTCAGTTCACTGCAACCTCCGCCTCCCGGGTTCAAGCAATTCCCCTGCCCCAGCCTCCCAAGTAGCTGGGACTACAGGTGCGCACCACCATGCCCAGCTGACTTTTGTATTTTTAATAGACATAGGGTTTCACCATGTTGGCCAGAATGGTGTCGATATCTTGACTTTGTGATCCGCCCACCTCAGCCTCCCAAAATGTTGGGATTACAGGTGTGAGCCACCACGCCCAGCCTAACTTTTAATTTTTGTGGGTGCATAATAGGTGTCTATATTTATGGGGTACACAAGATGTTTGATACAGGCATGCAGTGCATAATAATCACATCATGGAGAATGGGGTATCCATCTGTGTTCAGATATTAAGGTTGGTTTCCCTATTTATAACAGTATCTGTAATTCAACAAGTAAAGTCTCTCCACACCATAGTGGTTATTTCTTTGTAGTTTAGTAGAAAGACAAACTCGTTCTGCACCTTTTAAGATACTTTACAAACTGTCCTTCCGTATACCTGACCCTTAAACCTTAGTGGGACACACTTGTGTGTGTGTGTGTGTGTTTATGTGTGTGTGTGTGTTGAGGTGGGGAACTGCTACAGCTAATCTCAGAGCTGCAACAACAAGGGCCTTTTAAATGAATGCATCTATTTAGTTGCTTTCTGATCAGCTGTTGTCTTTCAAATTGTGTGATTATAGGCAAAGCAACCATTGAAAGATTTGTAGATTTTGGAAATTTTGTAAGCAGTGTAGTTGTAGCACTGTTCCTTCACAGGAGAAAGTTTCCACCCGGTAGGCAGAAGTCCTGACCAGTAGTTAGTATTAACTGATGGAAACAGGGTCGAGAGTCCAAACTGGCACTGAATCTGAGATTGCTGAATTACCCTGAGAGGGCAAAGGCTTCACATGTAGACCTAAATGAAGATAACAGAATGAGTCGCCAGTATAGACAATGCTGGTCTTTTCCAGTTTCGTGACTGCACAGCTTAGACTTTGGGGGACATTTGGATTTCATCACTGGGAATAAAACTTAGAGACAGTTTTCCCCAGTGGACTAGCATCAGCCCCTGCACTGTGAGTTAATACAGGGGCAGGGAATTATGAAGGCATTCTGAAACAGTCGGTTTTCTCTTATAATCAATGGATAAATAGTTCAGCCTCATGTGTCCAATTCAAGTGTGTAGTTGAGCAAACTGTGTAAAGAAACATGAACAGTTCTGCAGTTGTGGCATGATTTACAAACTTTGAATCTGAATAATATGTTAGATGCTTCAAAAGGATAGACATAGAAAAGTGATACCCTGTAGCTTTTTAACAGTTTATGGCATATTAACTCTTACATCCTTTAAAATCCTTTGCTTTATGTATTAATACATACAATCAGACCTCCTTATCCACAGATTCCCACAGATTCAACCAACTGTATATGGAAAATACTTGGGAAAAAACAGTAAAAATAATACAATAAACAATAAAATAATAACAATAAAATTAAAAACACAAATACAGTATAACAACTATTTACAGGGCATTTACATTGTATTAGGTATTATAAGTAATCTAGAGACGGCTGAAAGTATATAAGCTATATACAAATACTCCTCATCTTATATAAGGGACTTGAACAGTTGTGGATTTTAGTATTCTCACAAATACCAAGGGATGACTGTATTTTAATTCTTTAGAACTGATGTCCCCACCAACATTTCATTATAACAAATTTCAACCATACAGCAAAATTTTGAAAGAATTTAAAGGGAACATCACTATACTTACCACCTAGATGCTACCATTAGCATTCTACACACTTCTTTTATCACGTCTGTGCACCTATCCATCTTTATCCATGCATTAATCCAGCTAATTTTTTGATGCATTTCAAAGTAAAATGCAGACATCCATCCACTTCCCCCTAAATACTTCAGCATGCATGTCATTAACTATAATTCAATATTTGTTTATGCTTTTTCTTCTTTTAATGTAAAATTTACATACAGTGAAATTACAAGTCTTAAGCATAAGGTCTTTGAGTTTGGACAAAAGTCTATATCCCTGTCAAGATACAGACTGTCAACTCATCGCACAAACTTCCTTTAAGCACCTTTCTACTCCGTTGTCTCCATACTGAAGCCATCCTTGTTTGTTTATTGTTTCCACTATAAATTAGTTTTGAATGGCATACTTTTTGAAAATTTAAATCAGGTTTAATTTATATATAGTAACATTTATCCTGTTTATTGGACAGTTCTGTTGAATTTTGACAAACGTATATCGTTGTGTAACTACTACCACAGTCAAGACAAAGAACAGTCCCTGCTATCCCCCACCAAAAATTCTCCTGGGTCCCTTTATATTCAGCTCCTTTCCTTGCCCCTAGCTTCCTGCCACCATTGATCTGTTTTCTGGACCTGCAGTTTTACATTTTCTAGAATGGCATAAAAAAAATGGAATAATTTGGTATGTAGTCTTTTGGGTCTGGATTTTTGCACTTAGCATAATGCCTTTGAAATTTCATCCATGAGGCAGTGTGTGTCAAAACTCGTTCGTTTCTGTTGCTGAGTAGTATTCTATTACATGGATGTATCATGGCTTGTTGATCCGTTCACCAGTTGAAGAACATTGGGGATTTGCACTATCCACCTTTTGGTGTTTATTTGTAACTTTAACCTATTACCATATATAAGACAAATGCACAGTCAGGAGTTTCCGGGGGTATGAACTCTGTGATTTGGAGAAAATTGTTCAGTTATTTCCCTTGAAATCTGCAGTTTATAACACCTGGTTGACAATATGTATTACATTACATTGTGTATTTTGACTTTGGGAACCTGAAAAAATATCCCCTTAATTGCTAGAATTTCATAGTCTAGAATGACTGTCTCTTTTGAAACTTTTTTTTTCAAATGGACTTGGGAGCATTTTTCTTTCCTGGGCAGGGCAAATGTTTTACTTTTCCAGTCTCATCTCGGAAGCAAGTATGTGTAATCCACCCTTGTACTCCAAGCACCAAGAGTAAAGATTTAATGGTGAGGAAGCAAAAGAAGTGAGATTAGGGAAAAGAGATAGGGAGGAGGGTAGGGCTGCCAGAAAGAGTAGCAACCACCAATAAATATTTTATTGTGTTGCTATGTGGCAATGGTTACACCAGGTCAAGTTGCTTCACAGTAAGTCAGGTTGATGCAGGGCTTAAAGTGAGCTGAGAGACTGATGAGGGGATGAATTTCACCATGAGATTGTCCTTTTGTTTTGGCCAGGAATCTGGTACCAAATGTGAGAACCTGCTGCCACATGCCTACCGGAAGGAAACATGCTTTTTTCTTCTTGCTTCTTGCTTCTTGCATTTTCTGTGAAAGCAAAAACAATTTGGTAGTTTTATTGGCATGCATATGTGTGTGTGTCTGTGTGTGTGTGTGTGTGTGTGTTTACATGTGCAGATTTACAGTAGAGTTAGAGATAGCAAAATATCGTATTTGCTTTACTCATTTACTCAATTATTCAACGGAAGTGTTTTAAGCACCTATCAAATTCCCACACTTTTGAAACTGTAAGTCAGAGTAATTAGACCTTAGTAAAAGAAAAAAAAAAATATGAGTATGTGGTTTTGTCACTATTATAAGAGTTGAGTAGAGATGGCATTTTATTTATGAGCCCCAGTGAAGTCCTGTGGGGGAAAGCCTCCCTCTCTCTTTGCACCTTAAAGCAGTAATTTGGACTTGGAGCTAAGAATCAAGATGAGAAAGGTCTTATAGTAACCTTTGTATTCACATTCACACTGGAAGGTGTTAAGCCGATAAACTTCAAATAAGAATAAAAGGACACTGTAAGCCATCTGAATAGGTTAATAATCTGTAACGATGTGGCTAAACAGTACACGGAAGTACAGAAAACCAAGTGATTTTGTAAACATGCTGGACATTTCGTTTGTAGAAACAGGCCTATTTTTTCCTCCTGGTAGAGTCTGTACATGGCTTCTGAGATTATCTTCAGGATATGTTTTTCTTTATTGGAACTCTATTGTTCAGATTACACTCATCAATAATTTTAACTCTCAAATCGCATCAATACTCTGTGTTTGTAAACCTTCATGGTGCTAATGAATTTACGAGCACACAAGTTGGTTAATGAACATCCTGGGTGGGAGGGAAGGCATACCCTTGAATATCTCCCCCTCCCACTCCTAGTATTAGAGGAAACTGATGAGGCACCCAGGAAAACACTGTGGTACTTTATCCTTACTATAATGATGGCTGTGTTACCAAGTTATTGAGTTACTGTGCCTTGACTTCTTTTAAGATCAAATTTACTCATAATTGTAGTTGTTACAATGGCAATTTGTTAAACTTAAAATGCTTGGCTCTCCAGAGCATCCCTATTAAGGAGACTGAAGTGGGAATTTGGCTACATGGATCAAGTGAATTGAGACATCAGGAAAACCAAGGGGAGATACACACATACCCCATGGAAGCCTCCAACAGCCAAACCAAGCCAGCACACTGGGAGCATGGCCTGAAAATCTGTCCTATCCTTTTGCTCTAGGGCTTTCTCAACAGGAGACGGGTTCTGTGCTGTCCTTGCCAAGGAGAAAGGAAAATTATGAGAAAGCACACTAAAATTTTATTGTGTAGTGGTTGCCTGTACGTCTCTGAAATGCTATCTATTTGTACATTCTCTCTGAACCGTGAGATATTTCTCTTTTTAAAATAGACATCTTCCTTTAAAAATGATTTGGAAATCTTTTAGGTTCTACACTGAATATTGACTGCATCCTTATGAAAAATCTGTGGTTCACATTAATTCGGACTGCCTATATGAAGGGAAACCTAGTATTTGTCAAGCACCTAGTATGTGCTGGGCAAGTGCTGTGCATTCATAAACCTTCTGTCAGTCGATGCTTCCGACAAACTTTGGGGAAAGTGCACCTATTTCTAGGAAACAGACTCGGAGAGGCCTGGTTACTTAGCCAAATAATGCTGTTTTCACTATGCCGGGCTATCTCCTGCACTTGTTTTTCTTCTTTCTGACAAAAATATAGAGCGGGAAGGGGGAAAGGAACAATGAAGAAAGATGAGCATTATTTACACTGGAATTCACAGGCATGGTTGGAAAATCAGCTTCCCTTCTACTCTTTAAACCCTCTCTCACCAACACTTGTGCTTTGTAGTCATTTTTTAAATGATTTAACTAATTTTAAAGAGCTTAAAACATTTAAACTTTAGTTTTAAACTGTAGCCTCAAATTAATTCAATTGTAACATACTTAATTGAGGCCGGGATACTACCACTACTACTAAAAATAGGAAGAAAAATTACCACAATAAATACTTCTTAGATGCTTCCTATATGTCAGGCCCTGTTATAAGTGCTTTGTATGTACTAACTCAGTGTTTCTCAGCTTTTTTTTTTTTCCTATTATTGTCCCCTTGAGGAGAAAAATTAAATTAAATTTAGGTTTAATTTAAATTAACTGTGTTAATTTGAATTTGAATTAAATTTAATTTATCCATAATGAGATAAATTAAATACAAAGGAATAAGTTTTCGTCAGACAGGGTTGAGCTTTAGAGGGCCATAAACCATTCTAATACCTAAGATTTTTTTACCTTCCAATGTGCTATCACCCCTGTTGAGAATACATGTACTAACTCAAATCATTTAATGCTCTTGACTACCCTAAGAGGTTGGCACTGTTAGTAGTCTCCCTATGGTACAAATGAGAAAACAAAGACCCTAAGAGATTAAGTAACTCGCTCAAAGCATATTTAATAAACAGCTAAAGCGTCCAGGCTGTACTCTTGTAGCCACTACACTATATTGCCTCTAACTCTTCAGTCATTCCTGCTGGCTGCAGCCTCTCTGCAAACAAATTTTATATCCCAAACAGCCATCTTTAATTAATATGATCAAGTCTATTAGAATTGCCCTGTTTGTTACCTTCTGGTTTGAAGTTTTGGCCTTGGCATACTTTGCAATTCTTAGCATGAGCACCTACTCTGTCTCAGCCCTTTACTAAGCTTGTCACTCTTTTATCTAGTTTAATCCTCTTGATAACCTGTAGAGTGAGTAGGTGTTATTACCTTCATTCTACAGATAAATCAGGGAAGTGCTGGGTGGTTAGGAAATCTGCCCAAGGCCACAGGGCAGGTCAGCTACTAAACTAGGCAAGCAATCCTGATTGGTTAGATTCCAAAGCCCATGCCTACCCTTGGTCACTTCCCAGATAATCTTCCATGGCAGCCTCTGGGTAGACTTCCAACGTCTCATTACACATTTGAAAATATATTCATATCATTCAAAGTTTTCTTTGAAATAATCCTAGATTTGAAGACAAAAGTAGAGTGACTCAAAATTACCCTCTTTGAAATCTAAGAGATTTACAGATAAAAGATTTAAGATACAAACTGCATAGAAATACTGGAATGCTGGCTAAAAGGCACTACTGCCTGCACATTAATTAGAAAGGAAGAGGAAATATCTTGGAACTTGGACAAAATTGCAAAATAGATCCCTTATTTTCTTGGTGGTCCACCTCTCGTTGAAGTGTTCTTTCCTCTATTTCCACCTCTTTTTGTTCTTATTCTCCTATAGGAATTCCTCCTTTTCTCTTCCTCAGCACTTTTCAGACTGATTCTGAAAGACATAAGTCACAAATTGTGAAAGACCAATAGTAGCTTAAAGTATTATTTCTCCCCAGCAGATTTGCAAGTTGGCAGAAATCAAAGCTTAGGGGACAAAATACTATGAATAACATTTTTTTTAGGCCTGGGAGAGGGAAAATTCGTAAAAGGGCCTTACGAAGTCCCTGGCATCCTACACAGAGGGCTGCTGTCTGTAGGCTTACCCATCAGCAAGTTATAAGTCAAATTAATGAGTGTTGGTGTCATGAGATTTGCTGTATACCCACCTTTTTCAACAGCTGAGCTTCTGTGCTGCTAAGGGAAGCCCACCTTCTCAGTATTGCGTCTTTTTATTAAGCTGAATCTTGACTCAGTCCTGGCAGGATGATTCGGGCCAAGTGATCCATAAGATGGCTTCTACTCTTGGCTTCTCAGGGTGACTATGTGGGTGGTCTAGCGTGCCTTAGTTTCTCCATCTGTTTTAGTAGAAAAAGATCGTAACATTCTTGGAGATCACAGAATGGAATGTGCTGTATAAACACCAGGCAGTGTTGTTACAATAAATAGCAAATTAGTGACTCTAGCTTAAATTTCCTACACTTGATGACTTGTGGGTGTAGCAAAGAATCAGAAATTGTCACTAGGAAAAAAAAAATCTTCCTCCAATTTTCTGACAAAAACATAGTTTTAGGATTTTGGCTACCATCTGTTGAGGAGCACAATCCTGCCTCTCTGTGGAAGGCTGAAATGGTGACTGTAGTAGGATCTAATTATATATAGCTGGCTTGTTAGTATCTGCCCCAAAAGTTCTAACCTGCATGTCTAGCCATTTTGTTTTCTAACCTAATTTGTTACACATCTCATTTTTAAAATCTAAAATATGCTTTTGGGATACACTGCAGTATTAATATGAACATTTCCTGTTAGGCAAGAATAAAAAATGAAAACATTTGGAACAATGATGTAGGTACAGAGAGCAGTTGCTTTGCAGTGGTTGTATGGTGTGACTGTTTTCTTTTAGGTAATTCTGTTTTGAGAGATTCTGTTATCGCTGAGTGTTTCACCAAGGATCTAAGAGCAGGCAAATGGATCCTCCTTTCTTACCTGAGAATGATGGTTTATGAAACAGAGGAAAAAACAATGACTTTGAGCCTTAAATCTCAGATCTCAGGTTTGTTCCAGGCAGTTATTCATTAGGAAAAATGTCTGCCCCATCTATCTAACTGGGTTGTTGTGAAGCTCAAATAAGATTTAAAACCACTTTGTAAACATGAAAAGATTATGCAAAAAGTAATCAGAACGTAATGCGTTCACAGTTGTAAGATTTAAGGTCTAAGTTGGGGCAAGCCTACTTAGCTTTAAATGATACCTGGGTGAGAACAGTCCCCTGTAACAGGCCTAGAATAAACTCAGCCTCTGACCTAATCCAGGCTTGATAGTGTTCAAGACCTGACCTCCCTAAGCTCCTGTCCGAGTTGGAATGGAGTGCAGTTCAGGGGAGGAGAATGAAATGAGTTTATTAGGATGTTTTACTCTGTATGCTTAACAGTGATTTACACAACTTGACTATAAACAACAGATGGAAGGAATTCTGTTTTCTGAGCACCCATGTGTATCCATGGGTGTGTAGCTTGGAGGCAGCTTGGTTCAGGGGAAGAGTGAGCTTTAGAGGCCAAAACCTGTGTTGAGGACCCAGGCCATTACCTGTGTAAGATTCATGAGCTTGAGACTCTCCGTGAGATAATGCACAAAGATTTTTCTTTCCCCCCCGCCCCCCATGGAAGATTCTGGACCCTTGATTTGGAGTCAGAACAACTAGTTCTGTCTCTGTCTTTCATTGACAGTGAACATTTGGGCAAATGATTCAGCTCTATGAGCGAAAGTTTCCTTCTGTATGAAATGGAAATGGTAATAATAAGAACTCAGAGTAGTGTGAAGGTTAGAGAGGTTAATTCGTGCAAAAAGCACATTGTAAACTTGAAAGCATTGTATTTATCCATTCATTCAATCAACACTACACATCCCCTGTGTAGCTTAACAAGGAATTGGTAATCTAGAGGGCTGATAGACACAGAAGCTGACATTGTGGCACACTGGCCTTCCTTCAAAGGTCTAACCTTGCAATTTGGCAGAAATAGAAACTTAGGGGACAAAATATTACAAATGACATATTTTTAGGCCTGGGAGAGGGGAAATTAATAGGAGAGCAGCGATCATTTAAGACCTCTGAAGAAAGTTTGCCCATGACATGGAGGGAACATTGAGGAAAGAGCACACTAAATTGAATCTAGAATATCTTTCCAGAGAAGGGAAGACTCGAGCCAATCTTTAAGAGAAGTTTGCCAGTGGACAAAAACATTGAAGTGGCTCAAGGACATTCTAAGGAAGAAGACTGGGGAAACTTCAGGTGCATAACACAGAGTGGCATTGTTTAGGCCACATTTCATTGTTGCTCAAGCTAAGGTGTGTGACTATGGAGCAAGTGGGGTGAGGAGGGCCAGGCTGATGAGGTAGATACCCTAGGAACCATGTCACAGACGGCTGCTTGTTCCATGTTGACAAGCTTGGGCTTCACCTTGCATGCGTTAAGGTTTCATGTACACATGAGACTACAGGATGTCATGCTCTTACTAAAAGAGGATGCTATTGAGCTACTATGAGCTGCTCATGTAATTCGATGATCCCCCCTGCTCCCTACTCAGATTGGAGAAGTATTTGTATTAACGCAGTTAACTTCTTGCTGAATGCCCCATGTCCAGCAGTTGTACATACTCCGACGTGGCTGGGCTTGGGGCCGACTCTGTGGCCATGGCACAAATGGAGATATTTGCTGGTGAAACTTAAGAATCCTTATGGGAACTAAGTCCCATTGGTTTCATTTGCAGCAGTAAACATTCAACTGAAAAGACTATTTATTGGATACTCACCATGTGCTGGGCACAACACTGTGCTTAGTGCAGGGGAGAAATAGGAATGAGTAAGGTATGGTTAAAGCTTTATGGTAAAGACAATAGCTGCCTGTTGAGTGCTCACTGTGGGTCTGTGATGGTTCCACTTAAACGTTGCAAAGCCCTCTGAGGTAGATATTGTAATTCCTGTTCTATGTAGGGAAGAAGAAGCAATTTTGCACACTGGTTTGTGGAGGACCTAGGATTCAAACTCATGTGTCCGACACCAAAGTCCATGTTCGTAATCCTACCTGTGTTCTATGATGGAGACAGAAGTGTAACCAACTGTATGTAAGGTGAAGACTTGAAGAGTGAAGGAGATTGAAGAAGCAATGTAGAATAGATTTTAGGTCTTTTTTCAACTGTGAAATAAAAATAAAACAGACAATTCTTTCTTCTTCTGCCTACCTTTGTTAAATTATAGGTCAGAAGACTCAGTCAGAGCAATTGTCATATTCTTACAAGCTGGAGAACTGAAGGGGAAAAAAATGAAAGACTTGGAAGGAATAGGATTAGTTTGAAACAACCAGAGGTCAAGGCAGCTCAATAGTGTAGACTTCTGAAGGAGTGAGAAATCCAAAACTCTGTGGGCAGTTAATCCTTGAAAGGAAATAGGGGCTGGGGAAGAAGCAAGACAAGAGAGAGAGACTGTCAGAGAAAAAACTAATTTTAATATTCTGGGAAAACAGAGGGAATGTGATCGTGTGAAAGGGCATGAATAAAGAAAAACAGCTGAAGAACAAAAGGAAATTTAAGATGCCAGAGATTTTAAATTAAATCTTATTACCATAAAGGCCAGTTTACACTTTTTCTATATCACAGGGTTGCATTTATTATTCCCTAAATTTATATTTGTAGAAGAGAAGGCCAGAGATGAGCATCGGCTCTCCTTCGTGCTCCAGCCATGCTGTACTCATTAACATTCGACAGCTGTTTCCTGAGTGCCTGCCAGGAGCTCAGTTCCTGAGAGGCTCTGCCATAAATTATACTCTTCCAGAATTTGAGAGTGAAAAGGGGTGCAGATGACACCAGGGCAACAGGCTTGAGTTCAGTTGTCCTGGTCAAATGGGCACATCTGGCCACCTTGTTCAGTGATGAAGAAGGCTCTCTCCAGAAACCACGTAGGTGACTATTCTATAAGGGAAATTGAAATGATGTCCACAATTAGTTAGAATGAAAAGTGGAAAGGGGTAAAGTACCAAAGGAATAGCATCAAGTAACATCTGCCTGGAAGAAGGATGGCTTCTTGCTAATCAAACAAAAGAGCTGTGTAGCTTAGCAGTGTCCCTGATTCTGCCAGTTACTGTTGCTACTGAACTGAGTCCTTGTGATTGAAACTGAAGTCCAGTCCACCGCATTGGGTGCCTCTTATGTAGCTTCACCTCTGACTGGTGGCCCAGCCCACGGGGCTGGTGCACCTCTACATGAAAGTGATACAAAATGCCACTCACTCGCTACAAAGTGATTTAAGTTCCTGAGGAAATCTATGAAATTTAAGGCCTTTCAATCGATTGGTGCCAAGAGTACTTTCCTTACACTTAATTGATGAAATGACCAATATTGTAAAATGTATGACAAATTTGTTCTCTCATTTAATCATTCAAATCTGGCTCCTGAATATGGCAGCCGCTAACCACTGTGGCTATTGTGTGCTTGGCATGTGGCTAGTACATCTGAGGAAATGGATTTTTAATTTCACTTAATTAAATTGTATTAACTTTAAATTCAAATTTTAAAACTGACACTTGACTTAGTTATTAGAACATGTTTAAGTATGTTTGATATGATTTGGGTATATGAACCTATTTCAATTGTCAATTTTATGAGATCTAAATGCAGATCAAATATCTCTGGTGAAAACTTGGCATCCAAACTGAGATGCGCTGTAGGTGAAAGACACAGCTGATTTTAAAGACTTGGTACCAGAGAAGAGAACGTAAAATAGCTCATTAGTAATTTTTATATTGCCTACATGATGAAGTGATAATATTTTGGATATGCTGGGTTAAATAAAGCATATTGTTAAAAAATCATCTCAACTGTTTCTTTTTGTATCTTCAATGTGGACACTAGTAAATTTAAACTAGCACGCCTTGCATTCTCTTTTTGTTGGATAGCACTAATTCTGGTATTGATTATCTGCTGTATCCCCGGCGCTGTGCTCACCATGGGCAGTAGGGATGGAGGCTGTGAGGTTACTGCCCAGGTAGAGTACAGGGTTCCTGTGCAGGTATGGAAAATAAACAGATAAACATAAATAACCAGCATGGATTGGGATTGTGGTGAGCACTAGAAGGCAGTTCTGCAGGGTGGTGCTCAAGTAATTGGAGGAGGGAGGCCACGTTAGATAGAGTGTGGTCAGGGAAGACCTCTCTGAGTGGAGTTGAGGATTGGGAGGAGCTGGGAAGGAACATGGGTGGTTTCTAGAAGAGGAGGCCTTTGAGGCCTTTGATGTGGGTCCTGAAGGGTGTATATGTCGTTCTTCCTTTAGCTCATTCAGAAAGACTTCTTTGGTTCCTGGGTCAAAAGGAGGATGTGGAGAAAGCGCTTGGCTTCAGACCAGGCCTGGCAACTCGGCAGGTGCAGATCCAGCTGGGCCAGGGGCCAGGCAATCAGCGAGCACATGGGGTGAGAGTCTTGGCAGATTCATCCTGGAGCCAGCTGGATGTTGAGGGCTAGGAATGCGGTAGAGAGTGGCTCTTTCATGAGAATCAAAACTCTTGCATTTTGACAACTGGGTATTTGCAGGAGAACAGATAGTAGGTTTTAAATTGTGGTGCTGGAGTGTGTGCCTGGCTCCACTGTGCAGCCTAACCTTGAAAAGAGACAGGCTGAAGTAAGACACCCATTGTCATCTGCTCACGGAGCTCTCAGCAGAAATTTGGAAGCTGATCGAGAACCAGCGTTTGTGATGGGCACACATAATTTGGCCCATCTGTACACTGTGGCCACATCAGTGAATGTCAGGAAGCTGGAAAGACATCACACCCGAGTGGCTGGCGGAAATTGAAACGGGAACCACAGAAGTGCTGAGTGGCAGCACAGCCCTGAATGGGCCTCTCCGCACACCCAGAGCTGGGCCCCTCTTGCTTCATAAGACACTGTGTGTGTGTTGGTTAATCACATGGTTCTGGAGTCAGATCTTGCCTGAACTCTGCTTTGCCAATCACTAGCTGTGGGAACATGGGCAAAGAATGAAACCTGAGTCCCAGTTTCCTCATCCATAATAATGTCATTTGCATGATGCCAACCACACTCCTAATACTGTTGTATGGATAAATTATAGCTATTATTCTTATTAGCGTAATTTTTTATTCTCCTTTTTCTTTCTCATTTTAATTACTATATAAAAGCAAAGTTAAAAGATCAGATTGGGCCACGGCTCACAGGTTAGCATTTGGGGATACTTTATCCAACAAAAGAGAGAGATGGCTCTACTAACATACCACTCTGGGGAAAAATAACATAATCTTGGCTTTTCTGGGCTGCAGGCTTTGGCAGACCCATGGAAATCACAGCTTTCCTCTAAAATTATTCTCACATTTTCAATTCTAACAATTTATGGTAAAAATCTAAGGAACTTTTGTGTTTAAAATAAGCAACTTGGAAGAATAAGAATTATAGAGCGGCATCTTCACCTGAATCATTTTGTTGGCAGTGTCTGCCACATACAGCCTCTTGACATTTAGTTTTCCTGTGGTTTTTAGCCAACTTAAAGAGGTGTAGACTTCATGCCAGGTGTGGGCTGGGAGTAGTGTTAGAGCATTTGTTTGAGTTCATTTTTACTTTTGGTTAAAAGATAATTCAGTTGGCCGGGCACAGTGGCTCATGCCTGTAATCCCAGCACTTTGGGAGGCTGAGGCGGGCGGATCATGAGGTTAGGAGTTCGAGATCAGTCTGACCAACATGGTGAAACCCCGTCTCTACTAAAAATACAAAAATTAGCCGGGCGTGGTGGCGCGCAACTGTAATCCCATCTACTTGGGAGACTAGGGCAGGAGAATTGCTTGAACCCAGGAGGCAAAGGTTGCAGTGAGCCGAGATCATGCCATTGCACTCCAGCCTGGGTGACAGAGTGAGACTTTGTCTCAAAAAATAAATAAATAATAATAATTCAGTCACCATATACCATATAGTGGAAAAAGCAGAGGCTTGGGAGTGGGTTCACATCCCAGCTCTGCACATTTTTACATGGCCTTGGATACTTTGCTTAACCTTTTTGAATCTCAGTTTCTCTATCTGGAAAATGGAAACAACATCCAACCGCTTCTTTTGTTGAGAGGATTAGAGGCTATGTAGGGAGAGTATCTGGACTGTCATTGTGGTTCTTGGTGAGCACATTTGATGACACTTTCTGCTGCGTCGTTTTTTTTCCTCAAGAGAACATGCTCAATTGTGTATATGGGTTTGAGAAGGCACTGGCCAGAATACCAGGAAAATCTAAATTCCATACTTAGGTAGCTCAGATCATAACTGGGTGAAAGTCCTTTGGCCAAAACACCAAGTCAGGGTTCTAAAAATGTCTTATGTGTTTCTTTTTTAATTTTTTTTTTCACTCAAGACAGTGAATATTCAATTGCTTGACTAGTGTGCTTACATTGAGAGTATTCTAGAACCTTCTTTCTGACAGTATCTTAATGTTTTCAAATATTTAACCACACCTTGAGATAAAAGCAATGAAATAAAACTTGTGTTTAGGACACAGTTGAAAAAAACATCCCAACAACACAGTGAGTTATGGGGCAGCTAGCACCACCCCACCTGACTTCCGTAAGCCTGTGCTTTGCACCTGGGATGTTTGTCCTTGATACTTGATGGTTACTAGGTGTGTGCATTGTTGATATATGGGTGAGGGAATAAAGCCCACAAATGCCAATGCATGACTAATAGCAGTAGAATTTTGGTTTGATGAATGCCGTTATTAATTCATGGTCCATTTCAACTTCATGTATTAATTAAGTGCTCATTGCATATCTACTATATAGGTGTATGTAACAAGGCTATTTCCTTGTAGGCCCATATTCCAAATCAAAAATTTGTTTAGGAGGCCAAAAGTTTGTTTTAAATAGCATCTTTTCTCTTCTTGCCAATGGCAGGGGTAGGGGAGCATTAATCCATATTGGTTCAATTCCACGTCAAAGCCAAGCATGAAGGATTAGACCGTGAAATGGTGGTGGAATAGTAGTCCAGAGGCAGGCCTGACAGGGAATAGACCTTTCCTATCACAAATAAGTTGTGATCCCACTTGGATTCATGTTCTTTGCTTGTAAAATGAAGGGTTTGAACTGGAAGATCTCTTAGATCCTGCCCCAAAGGCAAAGCATCTGTGGGAGGACACAAGAGGCGCCAAGTGAAGCAATTTGTAGGCCTTTAGTATGCACTGTATTAGGGTTCTCCAGGGACCCAGGGCCAATAGGAGATATACATCTCCTATTTACATCCTATATATGTGTATGTGTGTGTGTGTGTGTGTGTGTGTGTGTGTGTGGAGAGAGAGAGAAAGAGAGATACTAATTATGAGGAGTGGATTCACTTGATTACAGAAGCTGAGAGGTCCCACGATTTGCCTCTGTAAGCCAGAGACCCAGGAAAGCCAGTAGTGTAATTCCAGTCTGAGTCCAAAGGTCTGAGAATCAGGGGAGCCACTGATGGAAATCCCAGCCCTAGTGCAGAAGACCAGTGCCCCAGCTCATGCAGACACGCGGGAAGGGAATGCATCCTCCCTTCCTCTGCCTTTTGTTTTATTCAGGCCAGCAGTGGATTGAGTGATGCCCACCCACATTGGGGATGGCAATTCATTTTACTGAACCCACCAATTCAATGCTGATCCTATCCAGAAACACCCTCACAGTTATACCCAAACAGAGTATTTAATCCGGGCACTCTGTGGCCTAGTCAAGTGGGCACATAAAATTAATTATCATACTGCCTATTGGTGACTTTTTTGGTAAGGCTATTTCCCCCATTCTTAGGTCTATGAAGTAAAAATTAATGAATGTAGAAAGCCAGTTGTTTGCTTTTTCAGTCACTGATTCCAAAATAAGAGGGGATTCTTGGGAAGAACAATATCCTAAATTCTGCAACCACCACCCGAGGGCTACAGAGGGCAGTGATGTGGTTTGTAATTGGGAACATGGACTAAGTTCAGCAGCATGTGAGCTATCAGGGACACATTATAGACAGATATTCCAGAGGGTGGATGAAAGTTATCATAAGGTAGACAAGTCCAGTGCAAGGATCAACACACTTTGGGGTGTGTTGCCCTTAGATGCTGTGTTGACCTCTCTTGGCCCTAAGCCCTTGTGTCAACCAGTGTCTCTAGGAATCACTCTGAGGTTAACACTTTGGGTAGATACTAACCTATACTGAGGCAGGGCTAGAAAGGGTACTCAATACCCCACCCTGGACGTATGTCACAAAAAGGAACAATCTCTTCAGAAGTCAATCTTGACAGATTGTGTATTGGTGGGGACTGGCCCAAATGCCTGTCGGATATTTCTTACAATGGTGACTGTGAAACAAAAACTCTGATAACTTAACTGTATTTTGAACAGTATGTAGCAGCATCAAATTGGAAAATGACATCATGGTTGTCCGCTGAGGTGTCTCCCCTCAACAATGACTTTTTAAGATCTACTTACAAGTAGGTTATTTATTGGATACATTGCCCATAAGGAGAGCAACTTGCCATCCCAATCTCATGGGAATGTGCTCTTGAAAAAAGTCTCTGTTGCTATAAAGGTAGATCTCTTTTAGTGGTTTTACAGATTTCAATGAAATTTAATGAATAGCAGGTGAACCTACCCATGTTTTCACTTCCAGGGTGTCCACTTGACCTGTCATTAAACATATGTGACAATTTTGTAGGAAGGGTGGTAGTGGGATTGGAAGAGAACTATTTTCTACCAAATACCTATTATGTGCCCTGCACTTTGGCTCACAACAAAATGAGAAAAACAAATAAATTAGATAAGTTCAGTCACTTGGGCAGGGTCCATACTATGTATTGCTTCCTAGAATTAGATCTAGAACCATCTAGTTTTGTCCATCCTATTTCTACCACAGCGTGTGTTGTGAACAACCCTTTAAGCACTTTATGTTAAAGTTATATCTTTAACATAAAGGAAAACTAGTTCTGCCTCTATATGGCTTTTGGTCCTCTTGATCTGGGTCACAGGTAGCCTTAGTAAATAGTCTCCAAGGGGGGAAGGAGGTAATCCATTTCCTCTTGAATCTTACTGCAAATACAGGGTAACATTTCCACCCCTTTTTTTAAGTGTTTTTTTTTTTTTTTTTTTTTTTTAAATAATATCAACTTCTATTTTACTTTAGGTTCAGGGGGTGAATGTGCAGGTTCGTTACATGGGTATATTGCCCGATGCTGAAGCTTGGGGTATAATTGATCGCATTATCCAGGTAGTGAGCATAGTACCCAACAGTTACTTTTTCTGCCCTCTAGTAGCCCCCAGTATCTGCTGTTGCCATCTTTATGTCCATGAGTACCCAATGTTTAGCTCCCACTTATAAGTGAGAACATAGCGGCATTTGTTTTTCTGTTCCTGTATTAATTTGCTTAGGATAATGGTCTCCAGCTGCATCCGTGTTGCTGCAAAGGACATGATTTCATTCTTTTTTGTGGCTTTATAGTATTCCATGGCGTGTATGTAGAGAGCAACATTTTATAATGCAGAGCCTGGATGCAGCTATGATGTACCTTAAGGGAACAGCTTTCACAAACAGTCCTTGAGGATTAAGCTTGGGTGCCTATTTTCTGTGTTGTTGGCCCATTTCATACAATGCAGTTTAGTGGTAAGAGCATGCTGAAGCTTTCAAAAGGTTGCCTGATAGAACATTTTAGAACTCCAGGGGATTCCTCTGTTGCTAAAGACATGTCATTTGGTATTCTAATAACTCCCTCACTGGGCTGTGAGCACCTCAAGGGCAGGGCCCAGCCTTTTTTTTTTTTTTTTTTTCTTTTTTGAGTCAGAGTTTCACTCTTGTTGCTGAGGCTGGAGTGCAATGGTGTGATCTCGGTTCACCACAACCTCCGCCTCCCAGGTTCAAGTGATTCTCCTGCTTCAGCCTTCCAAGTAGCTGGGATTACAGGCATGCGCCACCACGCCCAGCTAATTTTGTATTTTTAGTAGAGACGGGGTTTCTCCATGTTGGTCAGGCAGGTTTCAAACTCCCAACCTCAGGTGATCCGCCCGCCTCGGCTTCCCAAAGTGCTGGGATTACAGACGTGAGCCACTGTGCCTGGCCAGGGCCCAGCCTTTTATAGTTAACTGCCAGCAATTAGTAAGTCATCTTCACTGATCCAGGGAGTCAGAGGGATGTTGTTGATTCACTGATGCAACACTAGTGCCTGGCACCTGATTGTGCTTAGTAAACGTGTGTTGAATCGAATTGATTTGAAAGCTTAGCAAGGAACAGCTGTGTCCAAAAAGTGTTGAAGGGTCAGTCTCAGGAACTATCTCAACTGATGCAAGGTCTTGGCTGCCAGTCTCAGTATATCACAGAGTCCTGTTATATTGCTCATGCGTTAACAGGTAAGTTAACTTATTCAGCAAACGTGTATTGCACATCTGTTATCAGCCAAGTAATCTTCCAGATGCCAGGGACACAGATATGAAAGATATAGCCTCTTCCTTCCAGAAGAATATGCTTCATGAAAAAGTCTGAAAAGCGGTTAAACTGCTGTTCACAGTGGTTGTGGCAGAGATAAACATAGTGTGCTCTGGAAGCACCATAGAAAGGAAGATACCCTCACCTAGAAGGTGCGAGGGTGAAAGAATTTGCCTACCGAAGTCCACTGCAAGAGCTTGGAAGATGAAATACATGAGGGCCAGACTTTATAGAAATCCAGCCAGGGGATTATTAGGGATTTCAGTGAGCAAGATGGAGAAAATGAGCATCTAAGTTAGAGTTATGTCTATGGAAATGTGGAAAAATGGTCAGATCTGATTCATCTCATAAAGACTCAAAAATTCTCCATAGTCAACGGTAGGGACCATTTGCTAAGGTGTGTGAAAACTTCGTGTGACCTTCTTTATTATAGACTTGATTATTTATCATCATAGACATTGTTATGTACATTACCTACTTGTTTTTCTAAACATGGCTTTGGTGTCCTCGGAAACATTTGTGTTCGTTGGAATTGCTATAGAGAAGGTCTGGAAGTCCACTTCAATGGGGAAACCTCATGGCCTGCCCTCTGTGGGGTGGTGGTGGGGGGCAGGGGGGGCATGTTCTGGCATCAACACAGCTGAGGATGGTTCTCGTCTTCATTCTAAGGCTACTGCTAATTACTCCATAAGAAAAAGTAGAAAATTTGTTACAAACAACAATGAATCAACTTAACATAGCTATAATTTTGTATAAGTGATCTGGATGCCAGTTCTCAGAGGTTAATGTCATTGTCCTAATGCTAGACAAAAGTAGGTCCGCAAGTTTCAGAGACTCAGTTGACTTTTACTAACTACACAGAATCTCAGAACTTTGGTAATTGTCTTTTCTTGTTTGAAGCAGAACATTTCATTCAAGAGATGGCTTACTTTGGAGAGTAGAGAGGAGCAGGGCTAGAACATTGATTGGCTTTACTGCTTAACTTCACTCCCTGGGTCTTGGAGGCACTTCCCTGGACCCCTGGAGTCAAATCACTGACCTTACTCAACCTCTTAAGCTTATACCTAGGGAAATTGAAACAAAGAAGTAAAGGGCTGGATAGTATACGTCTCCAGCTTTCTGCTTTCTTTATAAAACTTCTACCTTCAGTATCATTCTCTGGTCAGTCGGGTCTAAACTCAAGCTTGCAGTTCTTGGACCAATAAAAGAAGCAAGCTCGTTGGTGGGCGTAGCTTGGTTCACGAATGCATTACCATAGTCACATGGTGGATATTCCTGTGCCAAGGACTGTGCTGAGTATTTGACATGAATTAGCTCATTTACTCTTTAGATTCATTGATCTTCGCCATTTTCCATGCAGAGGTTAACCTGCCTGAGGTCACCCTAGTTTGCACTGGGCAAGCGAGAATTCTCAAACATGGGTTCCTTGGACTCCAGAAATCCCTTTTTTTTCCCCCCCCGAGATGGAGTCTCGCTCTGTCACCCAGGCTGGAGTTCAGTGGTGTGATCTTGGCTTATTTCAACCTCCACTTCCCAGGTTGAAGCAATTCTCCTGTCTCAGCCTCCCAAGTAGCTGGGATTACAGGTGTGCACCACCATGCCCAGCTAATTTTGTATGTTTAGTAGCGATGGAGTTTCACCATGTTGGCCAGGCTGGTCTTGAACTCCTGACCTCAGTTGATCCGCCCACCTTGGTCTCCCAAAGTGCTGAGATTACAGGTGTGAGCCACCAGGCCCGGCCACAGAAACCCAATTCTTAATCAGTAACCATCATACCTTCTTTTGCCTCATCTTGTTAATTCAGTCTCTTGTTAATTCAATCTAATTCAGAGCAGCTGGGTAACTAAGGATTTTGATTACAGGTTTTTCTCTTTCTTTTTCAAAATTTGGGCAATTTTCAGGCCTTGAACTTTATGTGCTCTTAAATTACAAGTCAGAAGGTGCCCTGGAGGGAAAAGGATTTCTATCATCATTGCCAAGGCTGTGCGTAAGAATTCTTTTGCCTGCTTAGGTTTTTATTCTCTGCCCATCAGACAGTTCTCCTGTCATTTGCAGACTAAATGAGTCTCGACCATTTTAAAATGCTTCCAGTAAGTGAGGAACTCCCAAAATTCCTTGTGTGGACCATAAAGGCTCTAGAGTTATGCCATTCTCTCTGCTATTTTCTTTCTTTTTTTAAACTTTATTTTATTTATTTTTTTTTTTTGGAGATGGAGTCTCGCTCTGTCACCCAGGCTGGTGTGCAGTGGTGCGATCTCATTTCACTGCAACCTCTGCCTCCTAGGTTCAAACAATTCTCCTGCCTCAGCCTCCCGAGTAGCTGGGACTACAGGCGTACACTGCCACGCTTGGTTAATTTTTTTATATTTTGGTAGAGATGAAGTTTCACCGTGTTGCCCAGGTTGGTCTTGAACTCCTGAGCTCATGCAATCTGCCCGCCTTGGCCTCCCAAAGTGCTGGCATTACAGGCGTGAGACACCACGCCTGGACAACTTAATTTTATTTTAAGTTCCAGTATACATGTGCAGGATGTGCAGGTTTGTTAATAGATAAATGTGTGCTATGGTGGTTTGCTGCACCTATCAACCCATCACCTAGGTATTAAGCCCCACATGTATTAGCTATTTATCCTGATGCTGTCCCTTTTGCTCCCACCCCCACAACAGGCCCCAGTGTGTGTTGTTCCCCTCCCTGTGTACTTATGTTCTCATTGTTCAGCTCCCACTTACAAGTGAGAAATGCAGTGTTTGGTTTTCTGTTCCTGTGTTTGTTTGCTGAGGGTAATGACTTCCAGCTCCATCCATGTCCCTGCAGAGGACATGATTTTGTTCTTTTTTATGGCCACATAGTATTCCATGGTGTATATGTACCACGTTTTCTTTATCCGGTCTATCATTGATGGGCATTTGAGTTGATTCCATGTCTTTGCTATTGTGAATAGTGCTGCAGTGAACATACGCATGTATGTATCTTTATAATAGAATGATTTATATTCCTTTGGATATATACCCAGTAATGGGATTTCTGGGTCAAATGATATTTCTGATTGTAGGTCTTTGAGGAATTGCTACACTGTCTTCCACAATGGTTGAACTAATTTACATTCCCACCAACACTGCAAAAGTGTTCCTGTTTCTCCACAGTCTTACCAGCATCTGTTGTTTCTTGACTGTTTAATGATCACCATTCTAACTGGTGTGAGATGGTATCTCATTGTGGTTATAATTTGCATTTCTATAATGATCAGTGATGATGAGCTTTTTTTCATGTTTGTTGGCAGCATAAATGTCTTCTCAAGAAGTACCTGTTCATGTCCTTTGCCCACTTTTTAATAGGATTTTTTTTTTCTTGTAAATTTGTTTAAGTTCCTTATAGATTCTGGATATTAGCCCTTTGTCAGATGGATAGATTGCAAAAGTTTTCTCATATTCTGTAGGTTGTCTGTTCACTCTGATAATAGTTTCTTTTGCTGTGCAGAAACTGTTTAGTTTAATTAGATCCCATTTGTCAATTTTTGCTGTTGTTGTGATTGCTTTTGACATTTTCATCATGAAATCTTTGCCCATGCCTATGTCCTGAATGGTATTGCCTAGATTTTCTTCTATGAGTTAATTTTTGTATAAGGTATAAAGAAGGGGTCCAGTTTCAATTTTCTGCATATGGCTAGCCAGTTCTCCGAGCATCATTTATTAAATAGGGAATACTTTCCCCATTGCTTGTTTTTGTCAGGTTTGTTGAAGATCAGATGGTTGTAGATATGTGGTCTTATTTCTGAGATCTCTATTCTGTTCCATTGGTCTACATGTCTGTTTTTGTACCACTATCATGCTGTTTTGGTTACTGTAGCCTTGTAGTATAGTTTGAAGTCAGGTAGCATGATGCCTCCAGCATTGTTCTTTTTGCTTAGGATTGTCTTGGCTATATGAGCTCTTTTATGGTTCCATATGAATTTTAAAGTAGTTTTTTCTAATTCTGTGAAGAATGTCCATGATAGTTGAATGGGAATAGCATTGAATCTATAAATTACTTTGGGCAGTATGGCCATTTTCACGATATTGATTCTTCCTATCCATGAGCATGGAATGTTTTTCCGTTTATGTCCTGTTTGATTTTCTTGAGCAGTGGTTTGTAGTTCTTCTGAAGAGATCCTTCACTTCCCTTGTTGGTTATATTCCTAGGTATTTTATTCTCTTTGTAGCCATTGTGAATGGGAGTTCATTAATGATTTGGCTCTCTGCTTGTCTATTGTTGTGTATGGGAATGCTTGTGATTTTTACACATTGATTTTGTATCTTGAGACTGTTGAAGTTGCTTGTCAGCTTAAGAAGCTTTTGGGCTGTCTCTCTCCTATTTTCTTTCCTCCTTCCCCCACCTTTCAACTGTACAGCTTTTAGTAAAGTGTTTGAATGGCTTCGATTAATCTCCAGGCTTTGAAATGTTGTGATAACCCAAAGGGAGAGAAAAAAGATGTGCTCCCCTAACCTATGCCATCAGCTGAGAAGATATTTCAGAAGGGAGTTCCTGTGCTCTATGGAAATCCATGGGCATGGATTTACGTCATCAGGGTTCTTGTTTCAGGTCCCTTACAATCATGTGACTGGGTTAAGTCACTTAACCCCACTATGCCTCAGTCTCCCTGGTAAAAAATTGGATGATTATTCCATGGGACAGTTTGGTGGCATTAAGGAAACAATGAGTAGAAATAGTTTATTTTGCACAGAACATGAAAAAAATTAAATAGTTGTATTTTAAAAATTATTATAACCAATGATTTCTCTACCCATTGGAAGTTAGAGTACCTGAAAAACAACCATCAACATCTGCATCATTTACGCCTTAGCTTTGTGACAAAACTTCATTGGTCTGTCATGAACCTAGGTCCAGATGCTCCTAACTGTAAATGACATAGGATTATTTTCTTCCTCTTTCCAGACTGAGAACTCTTAAACTAGAGCTTGCTTTTCTGCTTTCTCCTAGGTGTTTAGGCCCTGGAAAACAACAGGATTACCAATTATTCTTCGACTAAAAGAGCAGTGAATACAGTCATTAATTCTGTAAATCACTCCGGAGCACCTACTCTGGGCAAGGCACTAGCATAGCCACTGTGGGGACTAGAGAAATTTGGAGACTCGGCCTTGGCCTCCTGGATCTCCAGGAAATCTAGTTAGATCCTCAGCCTCCCTCTAGCCTATAGTCTCTCAGTCTTTATCCTCTACTTTTCTTCACTCTGATACTGAGCTGCTAAGTATTTAATATTATACTGAACAAAATCTTCAAAGAGTAACGCAGGTGCTAGAAATTTGACAGCCCTTCCTCAAGTCACCAATGCTCAGTAGGGTTGTTGGGAACTGTGATCAAGGCCAACTCTCATTTTAGTGCTGGGGGCCCAAATGTGCCAGGGTAGAACCCTTTTTGGGGCAGAGGGCCGAGGAGTGGAGAGAGAGAACTGGTGATAGGCACCCCCCTTGGGTCCAGTAAACACATCACATTTCCATGAACATTGACACAACAGATTCCAGGGTGAGCCATCCAAAACACACAGCGTGAAAGAAGGAAGCTTGGTGGGGCAGACTCGCTGCTCCTGGGTCTTCAGACTGAGAAAGTGTCAGGCTTGTTGACAGTGATGAAAATGTGTTTTCTCTCTCCTTCTCTGAGCCTCAGCCCCAGGGCTCCTCTAATTGACTGTGGTGGGCATGGATTATGTGTTCAGGGTGAGGGAGGCCCAGTGAAGTGACTTGGCACTCCTCTCTGTGACACACATGGAGACTGCCAGGAAGCTGGGAGCTGGGGCACTGCTCGCCTTCCCGTAGGGCTGGCGTAGGACCGACGGGAGTTCCAGCCGATGCACTCGTTCATCAGGCCTTCTTCCAGATTTTTATGTGCTATGACCTGCAAGTTTTGTCAAGTACCACCTCGCTGGAAGCCCCGACAGTGGTTTCTGAGGTGAGGGAATAGCACTCAAATTGAGAAAACATTCGGTTTGCCTCAGGCAACTGGATTTAGGGGAGAAAATGCCAATCCCTTTCCCTTTGCCCAGGGATTTTGGACAGCATTTTTCCCTGAGGCCGAAAGGCATGCTTTTCCCCCACCCTGACCAAAGTAGCTGTTTGCTAAATATTTCAGAGGGTGATGATGGTGTTTAAGAGCTGCCACAATTCCAGTGTTTTTGGTTGCAAAACACCCCTGCCCTTTCTGCCAAGTGCAAGGTTAGAGTTCATGAAAAAGGAAAATATAATGAAAACCCCAAGTCAGAGACCTTCCCCCAGGGCAGTCCCCTGTCATTTCTCTCTGTTGTGTGTGGGGCCCACATTGGGGGTCTTCATTCACACTCCTCCTCACCAACGACTTCATGCTACTTATTTATATATTTTGAACTCATTTTAGGATTTGAAAACATAGGTTAACCTCAAGGGGACAGAGTACACTTATGCAGACTTCACACATTTCCCTAAAAGTTGCATATTTATCTTCTAACAACGGAAAGAAAAGACTAATTTTTACCCATCTCTCTTTGATTCGTAAAGCTAGAGCTTGCCAACGTAACAATTCGTCACCCCTTGACTTCTAAGATTTTAAATTCTGACAATGAAGAGATTGAGAGATGCTGGAAAGATTTAAAAAACATAAAACTGAAGCTCCCAGAGTATTGAGAATGCCTCTTATTTAAAAAGAGAAAGCGCAAAATGGATGAAATGAAAACTCCTGGTACCCAGCTCTGAACTTACACGCTCAAACCATTCCCCACTGTGATCAAAACCATAGCAGTAGGAGCCACGGAAATTTAGAAACAATAGCCGTTGCCATTTATATTTAAATAGGTAGGAGAAGACACTATGTGCAATGGAGCTGAATTAGTCACAAGCAAAGAGTGTTTCTCTCCATAGAAATATAGCTTTCATGACCATTGCTTATGAGCTATGGAATTAAGTGGTATGTTATATTGAGAAGCAAGATGCTGACATGCTTTTTGATATTTAGCAGATCACCCTATGTCCTCTGCTTGGAGAAATAATGAGAACGCCCTGTCCTTTGCCAGCATTTGCCTCTTTTTTATACTAATCTCAGTTGAATTGAACAATTTCTCTACTCTGTACAAAATAAAGCTCCTCTTTGTATTCACTTGATATACAACTTGAGGGCATCCAATTTTTGCAGATACAGATCTGGGAATATCTGAAATGATTTAGGCACAGATTTGTGGGATTGGTCAAAGAACAAAAACCCATTAAGTCATTAATGCTTTGTTTTAAGGTAAAATTGTCATTCTTGCAGTTATCTAAAATTTCAACAATACTAAGAGCAGAGTGATGTAACATATATTTACTTTAAATGTTGAATAGATTTTATTAATTACCTTGCCTTGGCTTTCGAATTGCTTAGAGGATGATTATTCAAAAGACAAATAAATGTAGAATGAAGTCATGCCACTGTGTTTTTCATGCAGTGATGATTTTGATCCTAGAGTGAAGCTGGAGGGAGTTCTGTGTTGTCCCAGTTCAATCTCTGAATTAAGACTGCATTTAATCAAATGGTGTGAATTTAACCCCAGGTGGCATTCAGACAGTAGAATTTGTTTTAGGTACTTTAGAATTTGATTCCTTTTAATACATGAGCAATCGAAATTGTTTTCAAATTTCCTCTTATTGATTAAATAAGGTGTCCTAAAGTTTAAAATGTAAGAACCTGAAATACAAGTTAGAAAATGGATGGTTTGGGGATATAATCTTTCCATTCAACAAGTATTTAATGAGTTCTCATCACTGGCTTTTCCTGTTAATACCCAACCCCCTACTTCATGTTGGGTGCATACACACAGACACCACACACACACACACACACACACACACACCCCTACCTTTTCCTCTCTTTTCCCTCTCTCTCTCTTTTTACGTAAACTCAGTTCTTTTTACCCTCTAGAAACCATCTTGGCATGACTTAGGAATAAGGGAGCTATCCTTTTTTTCCCCAGAGGACAAATTAAACTTGTCCCAAAGAACAAATTTACTTGAGACAAATATAAAATAAGTGTCTTGCCTTTGAGAGATTTTAAGCAAGTTTTGGGAGTGACATCATCAATGGAAAAATGAGCCTGAAGTCTTTGAAATTATCTTTCCTGGAAGGATAAAGTAAAGCCAAAAAAAAAAAAAAAATTGTCCTTACAAGTTGTGAAAAAACAGTTGCTTATGGGTATTATTACTAGCAGCCAAGATGGGTAGTCTTAAATTTAAATGTTTAAAATATTAAATACTTTATTCAATATTTATGTTATTGTAATATTAATATTTTTATTAAATATTAATATTTAATATCAAAATATTAAAATTCAAATGTTTAATCACATTTAATATTTAAATGTTAAGGAAATATCCCCTAATTTATCAGTCTGGCACCTTTTTTCCACTTAGCTGTACGAGTTGGTTGACAGTCATTTCTATGCTCTTTGTATTTTCCCCTATGTAAGTACTTTTAAATTCATACTTCTTTTGCTGTGTGCTTTGATTATGGACTTGGCATTGACCATTGAAATGCTGCAGATGTCTTTTATTAGTCTGGGAGAATGCATCACTTAACATCATAGGTTTCATTGACTTGATTCAAACCTAGGCCTTTGCAGTTTATGAAACAACTGCTCATATCTATTTCTAGAGTCATATGTTTGTTTATAACTGCTTTATTTATAATTGCCAAAAATTGGAATAAACCAAATTGTTTTTTAATGAGTGGATGGATAAACATACATACAATGAAAATTTTTTTTAACTATTATTTTAAGTTCAGGGGTACTTGTGCAGGATGTGCAGGTTTGTTACGTAGGTAAACGTGTGCCATCCATGTCGGTTCACTGCACAGATCATCCCTTCACCTTGGTATTAAATCCAGCATCCATTCACTGTTCTTCCTGATACTGTCCCTCCCCCCACCTGCCGCATATTCCAGGTTCTTGACCTGTGTCAGCATCTACTTTGTTCTTCTGTGTTTATCCATTTTAATTGTACCCACTGTCTTTTTGCTTCTGAGATTTTATCTCTTTCCTTCTGAGATTTTGTCTCTTGAGATGGAGCCATTTCCTCCAGTCTTACCAGTAAGACAGGTAAGGTGGAAGAAATGGCTTCAACTCAAAAGATAAAAATATGTATAAGAGTGGGTTTCTTTCTTTCTTTCTTTTTTTAAAGACAGAGTCTCGCTCTGTGACCCAGGCAGGAGTGCAGTGGCGTGATCTCAGCTCATTGCAACCTCCACCTGCTGGGTTCAAGCAATTCTCCTGCCTCATCCTCCCAAGTAGCTGGGATTACAGGCGCCTCCCACCATGCCCGGCTAATTTTTTATATTTTTAGTAGAGATGGGGTTTTGCCACATTGGCCAGGCTGGTCTCGAGCTCTGACCTCAGGTGATCCACCCACCTCAGCCTCCCAAAGTGCTGGGATTACAGGCTTGAGCCACCGCGCCCGGCCAAGAGTGGGTTTCAAGTGGGTGTCAAACAGAGAAGGGGTCAATGAAACATTAAAAACAGAATTATATAAAGAAAGATCATATCCTTCATTAATATTTTTACATGTTGTTCATTGCTAGTAATGTAATCATCCTTATGCTACCATCTATCTGTTGTTGAAATACGAAACATTTTGTAACTTGATAGGATTAAGCCTAAATTTTTGGCTCCTTTTTTTCCACTCCCTTCTATTTAAAATTTCCTATTTTTTCTTCTAATAAGGAGAAAATTTAGACATCCCTACCAAGAAATGTATTTACAAGGTAAAAATATCCATTCACCTCACCTATTTCTTGAGGGCCTATTGCAAGCATTGCCTTTGGTACTAGGGATACTAAAACCTAGTTTCTTTTGCCCCAAGCCAGCGGTAGAAACAGGTTACTAAGTAATTTGGGAGCTTGCATTTGTGAAGCACATTGTAAATGTAACCCTCTTTTTTTTTTTTTTTTTTTTTAATTATACTTTAGGGTTTTAGGGTACATGTGCACAATGTGCAGGTTTGTTACATATGTATCCATGTGCCATGTTGATTTCCTGCACCCATTAACTCGTCATTTAGCATTAGGTGTATCTCCTAATGCTGTCCCTCCCCCCTCCCTCCACCCCACAACAGTCCCCGGAGCGTGATGTTCCCCTTCCTGTGTCCATGAGTTCTCATTGTTCAATTCCCACCTATGAGTGAGAACATGCGGTGTTTGGTTTTTTGTCCTTGTGATAGTTTACTGAGAATGATGTTTTCCAGTTTCATCCATGTCCCTACAAAGGACACGAACTCATCATTTTTTATGGCTGCATAGTATTCCATGGTGTATATGTGCCACATTTTCTTAATCCAGTCTATCGTTGTTGGACATTTGGGTTGGTTCCAACTCTTTGCTATTGTGAATAGTGCTGCAATAAACATACGTGTGCATGTGTCTTTATAGCAGCATGATTTATAGTCCTTTGGGTATATACCCAGTAATGGGATGGCTGGGTCAAATGGTATTTCTAGTTCTAGATCCCTGAGGAATCGCCACACTGACTTCCACAATGGTTGAACTAGTTTACAGTCCCACCAACAGTGTAAAAGTGTTCCTATTTCTCCACATCCTCTCCAGCACCTGTTGTTTCCTGATTTTTTAATGATGGCCATTCTAACTGGTGTGAGATGGTATCTCACTGTGGTTTTGATTTGCATTTCTCTGATGGCCAGTGATGATGAGCATTTCTTCATGTGTTTTTTGGCTGCATAAATGTCTTCTTTTGAGAAGTGTCTGTTCATGTCCTCTGCCCACTTTTTGATGGGGTTGTTTGTTTTTTTCTTGTAAATTTGTTTGAGTTCATTGTAGATTCTGGATATTAGCCCTTTGTCAGATGAGTAGGTTGCAAAAATTTTCTCCCATTCTGTAGGTTGCCTGTTCACTCTGATGATAGTTTCTTTTGCTGTGCAGAAGCTCTTTAGTTTAATGAGATCCCATTTGTCGATTTTGGCTTTTGTTGCCATTGCTTTTGGTGTTTTAGACATGAAGTCCTTGCCCACGCCTATGTCCTGAATGGTATTGCCTAGGTTTTCTTGTAGGATTTTAATGGTTTTAGGTCTAACATATAAGTCTTTAATCCATCTTGAATTAATTTTTGTATAAGGTGTAAGGAAGGGATCCAGTTGCAGCTTTCTACATATGGCTAGCCAGTTTTCCCAGCACCATTTATTAAATAGGGAATCCTTTCCCCATTTCTTGTTTTTGTCAGGTTTGTCAAAGATCAGATAGTTGTAGCTATGCGGCATCATTTCTGAGGGCTCTGTTCTGTTCCATTGATCTATGTCTCTGTTGAGGTACCAGTACCATGCTGTTTTGGTTACTGTAGCCTTGTAGTATAGTTTAAAGTCAGGTAGCGTGATGCCTCCAGCTTTGTTCTTTTGGCTTAGGATTGACTTGGCGATGCGGGCTCTTTTTTGGTTCCATATGAACTTGAAAGTAGTTTTTTCCAATTCTGTGAAGAAAGTCATTGGTAGCTTGATGGGGATGGCATTGAATCTATAAATTACCTTGGGCAGTATGGCCATTTTCACGATATTGATTCTTCCAGCCCATGAGCATGGAGTGTTCTTCCATTTGTTTGTATCCTCTTTTATTTCATTGAGCAGTGGTTTGTAGTTCTCCTTGAAGAGGTCCTTCACATCCCTTGTAAGTTGGATTCCTAGGTATTTTATTCTCTTTGAAGCAATTGTGAATGGGAGTTCACTCATGATTTGGCTCTCTGTTTGTCTGTTATTGGTGTACAAGAATGCTTGTGATTTTTGTACATTAATTTTGTATCCTGAGACTTTGCTGAAGTTGCTAATCAGCTTAAGGAGATTTTGGGCTGAGACAATGGGGTTTTCTAGATATACAATCATGTCATCTGCAAACAGGGACAATTTGACTTCCTCTTTTCCTAATTGAATACCCTTTATTTCCTTCTCCTGCCTGATTGCTCTGGCCAGAACTTTCAGCACTATGTTGAATAGGAGCGGTGAGAGAGGGCATCCCTGTCTTGTGCCAGTTTTCAGAGGGAATGCTTCCAGTTTTTGCCCATTCAGTATGATATTGGCTGTGGGTTTGTTGTAGATAGCTCTTATTATTTTGAGATACGTCCCATCAATACCTAATTTATTGAGAGTTTTTAGCATGAAGGGTTGTTGAATTTTGTCAAAGGCCTTTTCTGCATCTATTGAGATAATCATGTGGTTTTTGTCTTTGCTTCTGTTTATATGCTGGGTTACATTTATTGATTTGCATATGTTGAACCAGCCTTGCATCCCAGGGATGAAGCCCACTTGATCATGGTGGATAAGCTTTTTGATGTGCTGCTGGATTCGGTTTGCCAGTATTTTATTGAGGATTTTTGCATCAATGTTCATCAAGGATATTGGTCTGAAATTCTCTTTTTTGGTTATGTGTCTGCCAGGTTTTGGTATCAGGACGATGCTGGCTTCGTAAAATGTGTTAGGGAGGATTCCCTCTTTTTCTATCGATTGGAATAGTTTCAGAAGGAATGGTACCAGTTCCTCCTTGTACCTCTGGTAGAATTCAGCTGTGAATCCATCAGGTCCTGGACTCTTTTTGGTTGGTAAGCTATTGATTATTGCCACAATTTCAGAACCTGTTATTGGTCTATTCAGAGATTCAACTTCTTCCTGGTTTAGTCTTGGGAGGGTGTATTTGTCGAGGAATTTATCCATTTCTTCCAGATTTTCTAGTTTATTTGCATAGAGGTGTTTGTAGTATTCTCTGATGGTAGATTGTATTTCTGTGGGATCGGTGGTGATATCCCCTTTTTCGTTTTTTATTGCATCTATTTGATTCTTCTCTCTTTTCTTCTTTATTAGTCTTGCTAGCGGTCCATCAATTTTGTTGATCTTTTCAAAAAACCAGCTCCTGGATTCATTAATTTTTTGAAGGGTTTTTTGTGTCTCTATTTCCTTCAGTTCTGCTCTGATTTTAGTTATTTCTAGCCTTCTGCTAGCTTTTGAATGTGTTTGCTCTTGCTTTTCTAGTTCTTTTAATTGTGATGTTAGGGTGTCAATTTTGGATCTTTCCTGCTTTCTCTTGTGGGCATTTAGCGCTATAAATTTCCCTCTACACACTGCTTTGAACGTGTCCCAGAGATTCTGGTATGTTGTGTCTTTGTTCTCATTGGTGTCAAAGAACATCTTGATTTCTGCCTTCATTTCATTATGTACCCAATAGTCATTCAGGAGCAGGTTGTTCAGTTTCCATGTAGTTGAGTGGTTTTGACTGAGTTTCTTAATCCTGAGTTCTAGTTTGATTGCACTGTGGTCTGAGAGACAGTTTGTTATAATCTCTGTTCTTTTACATTTGCTGAGAAGAGCTTTACTTCCAACTATGTGGTCAATTTTGGAATAGGTGTGGTGTGGTGCTGAAAAAAATGTATATTCTGTTGATTTGGGGTGGAGAGTTCTGTAGATGTCTATTAGGTCCACTTTATGTAGAGCTGAGTTCAATTCCTGGATATCCTTGTTAACATTCTGTCTCGTTGATCTGTCTAATGCTGACAGTGGGGTGTTAAAATCTCCCATTATTATTGTGTGGGAGTTTAAGTCCCTTTGTAGGTCACTGAGGACTTGCTTTATGAATCTGGGTGCTCCTGTGTTGGGTGCATATATATTTAGGATAGTTAGCTCTTCTTGTTGAATTGATCCCTTTACCGTTATGTAATGGCCTTCTTTGTCTTTTTTGATCTTTGTTGGTTTAAAGTCTATTTTATCAGAGACTAGGATTGCAACCCCTGCCTTTTTTTGTTTTCCAGTTGCTTGATAGATCTTCCTCCATCCCTTTATTTTGAGTCTATGTGTGTCTCTGCACGTGAGATGGGTTTCCTGAATACAGCACACTGATGAGTCCTGACTCCTTATCCAGTTTGCCAGTCTGTGTCTTTTGATTGGAGCATTTAGCCCATTTACATTTAACGTGAATATTGTTATGTGTGAATCTGATCCTGTCATTATGATGTTAGTTGGTTATTTTGCTCGTTAGTTGCTATAGTTTCTTCCTAGCCTCGATGGTCTTTACAATTTGGCATGTTTTTGCAGGGGCTGGTACCGGTTGTTCCTTTCCATGTTTGGTGCTTCCTTCAGGAGCTCTTTTAGGGCAGGCCTGGTGGTGACAAAATCACTCAGCGTTTGCTTGTCTGTAAAGTATTTTATTTCTCCTTCACTTATGAAGCTTAGTTTGGCGGGATAGGAAATTCTGGGTTGAAAATTCTTTTCTTTAAGAATGTTGAATATCGGCCCCCACTCTCTTCTGGCTTGTAGAGTTTCTGCTGAGAGATCAGCTGTTAGTCTGATGGGCTTCCCTTTGTGGGTAACCCGACCTTTCTCTCTGGCTGCCCTTAACATTTTTTCCTTCATTTCAACTTTGGTGAATCTGACAATTATGTGTCTTGGAGTTGCCCTTCTCGAGGAGTATCTTTGTGGCGTTCTCTGTATTTCCTGAATCTGAATGCTGGCCTGCCTTGCTAGATTGGGGAAGTTCTCCTGGATAATATCTTGCAGAGTGTTTTCCAACTTGGTTCCATTCTCCCCATCATTTTCAGGTACACCAATCAGACGTAGGTTTGGTCTCTTCACATAGTCCCAAATTTCTTGGAGGCTTTGTTCATTTCTTTTTATTCTTTTTTCTCTAAACTTCCCTTCTCTCTTCATTTCATTCATTTCATCTTCTATCAGCGATACCCTTTCTTCCAGTTGATCGCATCTGCTACTGAGGCTTCTGCATTCTTCGTGTAGTTCTCGAAACTTGGCTTTCAGCTCCATCATCTCCTTTAAGCCCTTCTCTCCATTGGTTATTCTAGTTATCCATTCTTCTAATTTTTTTTCAAAGTTTTTAACTTCTTTGCTATTGTTTTGAATTTCCTCTCGTAGCTCAGAGTAGTTTGATCGTCTGAAGCCTTCTTCTCTCAACTCATCAAAGTCATCCTCCATCCAGCTTTGTTCTGTTGCTGGTGAGGAACTGCATTCCTTTGGAGGAGGAGAGGTGCTCTGTTTTTTAGAGTTTCCAGTTTTTTTGGTCTGTTTTTTCCCCATCTTTGTGGTTTTGTCTACTTTTTGTCTTCGATGATGGTGATGTACAGATGGGTTTTTGGTGTGGATGTCCTTTCTGTTTGTTAATTTTCCTTCTACCAGACAAGAGCCTCAGCTGCAGGTCTGTTGGAGTTTACTAGAGGTCCACTCCAGACCCTGTTTGGCTGGGTGTCAGCAGCGGTGGCTGCAGAACAGCGGATTTTCGTGAGACCACAAATTCAGCTGTCTGATAGTTCCTCTGAAAGTTTTGTCTCAGAGGAGTACCTGGTTGAATGAGGTGTCAGTCTGTCCCTACCGGGGGGGTGCCTCCCAGTTAGGCTGCTCAGGGGTGAGGGACCCACTTTAGGAGGCAGTCTGTCCGTTCTCAGATCTCCAGCTGCGTGCTGGGAGAACCACTACTCTCTTCAAAGCTGTCAGTCAGACAGGGACATTTAAGGCTGTGGAGGTTCTCGCTGAGTTTTTGGTTGTCTGTGCCCTGCCCCCAGAGGTGGAGCCTACAGAGGCAGGCAGGCCTCCTTGAGCTGTGGTGGGCTCCACCCAGTTCGAGCTTCCTGGCTGCTTTGTTTACCTAAGCAAGCCTGGGCAATGGCGGGCGCCCCTCCCCCAGCCTCGTTGCCGCCTTGCAGCGTGATCTCAGACTGCTGTGCTAGCAATCAGTGAGACTCTGTGGGCATAGGACCCTCCGAGCCAGGTGCGGGACACAATCTCCTAGTGTGCCGTTTTCCAGGCCCATTGGAAAAGCGCAGTATTAGGACGGGACTGACCCGATATTCCAGGTGCCCTCTCTTTCCCCTTTCTTTGACTAGGAAAGGGAACTCCCTGACCCCTTGCGCTTCCTGAGTGAGGCAATGCCTCGCCCTGCTTCGGCTGACGCACAGTGCGCTTCACCGACTGTCCTGAACCCACTGTTAGGCACTCCCTAGTGAGATGAAAGCGGTACCTCAAGCAGAAATGCAGAAATCACCCGTCTTCTGTGTCGCTGGGGCTGGGAGCTGGAGACCGGAGCTGTTCCTATTCGGCCATCTTGGCTCCACCCAAATGTAACCCTCTTAACAATACAGGTAATTCCATTTTACAAATGAGAGTATAGAATACCAAGAAGTTATGTGATTTGCCCAGGTGGCCAGACTAGTTATTGGTATAGTCCTCCACCAAGAACTTGAGTCGTATGTTTTCCCACTTTGTTCTACACTGCCCATCTGTGGCAGTCTAGCCTAGCTCTGGGCAGAGAGGGAATCATGCTGCTGTGGTAGGTGTAAAGATCACACACAGGATGTTTTTAGATATTTTAATAGCTCCAGAAAGAATTACTTTGTTCTTCTAAAACCTAATTTAATGTTAAATTGTTTAGCAAGATTCATCCAACAACTGATATTATTTCTTTTTTCATAGAGTTTCAGAGGTGTTAATATCCAAAAATCAAAGGATTAAGTCACTGTATCTTCTGATTCCTAGTACAATGATCTACATACATCTGATGGTGCACTAAGTTGAATTTTAGGCTTTGTTTGAATGTTTCCCTTTTTTTTTTTTTTTTTCTGAGATGGAATTTTGCTCTTGTTGCCCAGGCTGGAGTGCAATGGCACAATCTCGGCTCACCACAACCTCCACCTCCCGAGTTCAAGCGATTCCTCTACCTCAGCCTCCCAAGTAGCTGGGATTGCCCAGCTAATTTTGTATTTTTAGTAGAGACGGGGTTTTTCCATGTTGGTCAGACTGGTCTCGAACTCCAATCCTCAGGTGATCAGCCCACCTTAGCCTCCCAAAGTGCTAGGATTATCGCGTCTGCCCTGGGACACTTTTTATCATAGAGATTATTTTATAATTTCTCTGCTGTTTAGATGGCAGCATTGATTGAATCTGTGATTTTTACTCCATAATTTAATTGAAAAGACAGATGTTCATCAAAGCCCTCTAAAAAAAAAAACCAGTTCATACTGGCTAGCATCACAAGGGTACTACCTCCAGATCTGGGCAAGAGGGTTTTTGCCTAGGGCCTCATGCTTTCGAGGGCCTTGCTTGATCCCTCTTTCAGCTGAGTTTATCACTATCAGCCGAGAAGTTGGTGGAGTTGTGGGGACAAGTTCAGCTGGACCCTGTATCCCCTTTCTAGATTATATTCCAGGTAATCAGGAGCCCACAGTTAGTTGACCAGATGGGTGGGGTTCTGCTTCCATGATTGGAGTGAGCTTCTTTCTTTGTCTGTCCACTGGAGGGTGAATGCAATACTGGTAGGCCTGAGGGATTGCAATAGGCATCTGTAGTTCATGGATGAACTGTAAACAAAAATACAAAGGTACACAGTTCTAGACGGCTTTTTCATTAGCTGGTCACAGTGCCCGTAATATCTTCTTTGAGAAATCTGCACAGATGGTTTCTCATTATTCAAAATTCTATTAAAATATCGCATCTTTCAGAGGCCTTTCTTGACCACCTTACTTGAAATAGCCCCTTCCTCCATAATCACTTTCTACCTCCTTATATTATTTACTTTTTGCATCATTTAACTTTTTCATCAATAACTATGAAAGTCAGTTGGCTGTTTTGTTCATGCCATTCTGTAGTTTATCTGGAGAGTGCCTCCCACATAGGACCTACTCAATAAATATTTTTAGCGTGAACAAAAATAAATGAAAGGGTCTTGAGGGTGGAAAGCACATTTTACTGCTTTGATTGGATATAACCATTTCTCTTTCACATTCACATTTCATCTTATCAAAAGTGGGGAAAAGAAACAAGCAACAAATTGGAAAATCAAATTTTTAGAAGTAGGTACATAATAGGGGAATAGCTTAAGGGGAGAAATACGATGTTAATTCTTTGAAAGTGAGTAATGTAATGAGAACAGTAACACTATGAGTTTTTCTATAAACAAAATATAGCAAGATTAAATTGATAACATACATTTCTAAAATTTTGGCTTCCTTAGAGAAAGCCAACTAAATATAAAATTTTACAGCAGAGTCAAGTTTTTCAGTTTGGCCTATATGTTCTTTGGTAACACTGTTCTGAATGTACATGCAGTGTTTGTTTCACAACTTCCCTCTGAATGACCTTTCAAAAATTATATGATTCTTCACATTCATGACCAGATGTTTCTCTGATGGAAGCATCTGATGTTTGCAGTCATCAAATAAGATTCAAAATGCCTGTTTCAAGCAAATCAAGTAAAAATTCTCCATCACATCAAAAGTAAGGCTTTATTTGGTTCACAAGTAGCTATATGAAATAAACAGAATTTAAACAATCTTGATAATTTGTTCCTTTAAAAAGGTGACAAAATAACAATGCCAATATTTAAAAACTCATTAATGATAAGTTGCTAGATGGAACACAATGTAAAGTATGGAAAATCCTTGTCTAACAAATACTTTTACTAAATTCTCTGATTTTTTTTTTTCTCACTGGTTAGCTTTGATGTTTTGATCAGAGTTTTTAGAAAATTTCTAGGATCTGTTGCCTTTGGACTTTAGAACTTCTTGGAGCCGCCTGTCAGTACTGAAACGTTTTCTTAAGCCCTTGCTTTCCATAGCAAAAACATGTATGTCCATTATCCACCTAACTCATACTTAAAAACAAAAACAAAACCCAAGGCGCTCTATTTTGTTTTCAAAGTCAGAGAAGAAAATAGAGGGGAAGTATTTTTATGTTCTTTTCCCTAAATTGGTCAAAGCTAGTTAGTTCAAAAAAGACACAAAATATGGAATACCACCTATTTTATTTACTGGCAACTGTTTCATTCAAATCATAGAGTAACATATGATTTACTACACCCCTTTATGAATATTAATCTCATATCTTCGCAGAATGACTTAAGATCATGATCAACTAGAACATCGACCTCTCCTGTCTGTTGTTTTTAACAAAATGTTTATTCCTAGTCAAACCAGAGAATTAGACCCTCTAGATAAAATTTCAAAGCTGGAATAAAGAGAGTAGAGGGCACATTTAGTATGCCTTCCCTCATTTTACAGATGAAAGAGGCCCACAAAGATTTTTGCAAGATCACATAGGTGACTGGTAGCTAATCTAAGATAATAACCAAGCTCTTTCCAAATTCAACTCCTTTTTCTTACTTTATCCAACTTTTCTTAATATTTAAGTTTTGTTGGAATATAATATAAAATCATCTAAGGCACTTTTTATGTATCATTTTTTCTCATTAACTGCTTTTTAAAGAAATATGTTGTGATTTAGACATGTAGTCTTTTTTTAAGCAACAGGATCTCACTCCCCCACCCAGGCAGGAGGACAGTGGCTTGATCATGGCTCACTGCAGCCTCAAACTCCTGGGTTCAAGTGATCCTCCCACCTCAGCTTCCTAAGTAGCTGGGACTACAGGCTCATGTCCCCACACCTGGCTACTTTTTAAAATATTCTTTTTTTTGTAAAGATGGGAGTCTTGCTATGTTGTCCAGGCTGGTCTTGAACTCCTGGGCATAAACCATCCTCCTGCCTCGGCCTCCCAAAGTGCTGAGATTATAGGTGTGAGCCACTGGGTCCAGCCTCAGTCATATTTGAAATTGTTTTTTGATTGTATGATAGTGTGTATAAGTAACATATTCCCATGGATCAAAAGTAACAAGATTTAAAAGAGCATGCAGTAGAAGGTCTCCCTCTTATCCCTGTATCCAGTCACTAGTTTTCTGCCTAGAAAGCAACCAGTTTATCAGGTTATTTGTGTATAATCACTTTAGAGAGATGCCAAAAATATAGTATCGCTTAAAACCATTTGTAACTTACATTTTTTTTTCCATTTTAACTGTATCATGGAGATGATTCTCTGTCAGTACGTTAAGACCATTTCATTCTCTTTTATGGTTGTATTGTACTTTACTCCATCATACAGACATGCTATCATTTATTATATTAATCTCTATTGATATATATTTAGGTTGTTTACAATTTTTAGTTCTTACTGGCAGTATTTTAGTAAATAACCTCACACATTCACATGTGTACATAGGTAGGATAAACTCCTAAAAATAGAATTACTTCTTTTTTTTTTTGAGACGGAGTCTCGCTCTGTCACCCAGGCTGGAGTGCAGTGGCGCAATCTCGGCTCACTGCAAGCTCCGCCTCCCGGGTTCACGCCATTCTCCTGCCTCAGCCTCTCCGAGTAGCTGGGACTACAGGCGTCCGCCACCACGCCTGGCTAATTTTTTTGTATTTTTAGTAGAGACGGGGTTTCACCTGGTCTTGATCTCCTGACCTCGTGATCCACCCGCCTCGGCCTCCCAAAGTGCTGGGATTACAAGCGTGAGCCACCACGCCCGGCCAAAATAGAATTACTTCTTTCGTCCTTTTTAAAGGAATTGTTTAATTATCCTCCATAGAGTTGTACACGTTTCCATTCCCCTCACCATTATGTGAGAATGAACCTTTTCCCATGCCCCCACTAACAGTATGTTATCAACCTTTAGACTGTTTGTATCTGAAAGGTGAAAAGTGGTATCTCAGTTTGGTTTTATTTGCTTTTGTCTTAATATGCATGAGGCTAAGTGTATTTTATATGTTTAAGAACCTGATTTACCTTTCCAGAGGTTTCTCTACCCCTATCTTTTGCTGCTTTTCCTGTTGAATTGTTCTCTTATTAATTGTTGAAACTCTCTCTATATTAGGGAGATAGACTTTTGTTCATGGTAAGAGCTATACACTTTTGCCCAGTTTATCCTTTGCCTTCCCTTTGGTTCTTTTTTTTTTTTGGCCATGTCGTTCACATTATTTCTATGTAGTTAAATTAGTCAATGTTTCTAAGTCATCTTTTTGGTTTGTATTATACTTAGATACAATCTTGCACTCTGAGATTAGTGTTAAACATCTCTTATATTTCTTAAAGTACCGTTACATTTAAATATTTGATTCATTCATTCTGACGCTAAGACATGAGAAATGGCTTCAGCTTTATTTTTTTTTCCAGTTGGTTATTGTTCCAACCAACGTGTTCCAAAGCATTTATGAAGTAATTTTTTTCCCTACTGATTTAGAATAATACCATTATCATATACTGTATTCTTACGTGTTTTGGGTCAATTTCTTGACTTTCTATGCTATTACATTGATATATCTGTAGACATTTGCTACTAGTATGTGTTTTAATTATTAGCATAATACTTTTTAATATCTAAAGGGCTGATTCCCTATCACTGCAGGATGCATTTTTAAAGCAACAGCATAATTCGTTTCCCATTTATATTTATGTAATAACTTACATAATTTATATTCGTATGATCACATTTTTTTTCCTCCTGTTGCTTTCCCCATGTGTAGTATCAGAAAGCTGGTAAATTCCAAAATAATGAGATACAAGTTCAGCTGAGATGATGAGGGCAGGCTTCCCATAACTGTCAATTAATGTGTTTTGGATCTTATAAAGGAGGACATCTTTAGACAAAGGTTCTTAAGCAGCAAATGCACAATGTTTACTTGGACCAAGGTCCAAAGGGAGAGAGTACTGTGAGTAGAGGGAGGGAGTGTCCCTGAAATCATGTAGCCCATGTGTGTTTAAATTAACGAAGGATAGACTGATGATTTCAAAGATCCTGTAGCTTTTACACCCTGTATTAACCATAGTTCCTTAATGTATTGGAAATAGAACTTTCAAAAGTTAAGCCAGTGAGGCAAAGCACACAATAATTCCCTTCTCTTATGCTGACCATAGTTTTATGAAAATGAATTTTTAAGTGTCTTTTCTTTGCATGAGGCTTCTTGGCAAGAAATAAAATCTGTATAATGCATTACCTCTGGCTTTTTCCTTAAAGAGCTCAAGGATAGACATATGGATAATAGCTTAAAAATATAAATATGGTCTTTCCAGTCATAGAAACCTTCCGATCCAAGAGGTGCTTTTCCCACTTTCCAAAAAATACAGGGCTGTATACACATACTCGTAAGGCACCAAGGCAAAATACATGGTATTTGACACTAGAAAAAAACCCACTGAACTTTTCTTGAGTATTGCAGCCCTGTGATCAGACAGAATGACTTGTAGTCAAATCTAGATGCCAAGCTGCTGTGTCACCTTCTAGCTACTAAGTCCTGTAACTAAGCATTTTTGTTTGGTAAAATTATAGAAGGGTTGCTGTTGGGTAAGATATTTTGTTCTATTTTAGTACCTATAGTTCATCTAGGAAAATGGCTGTCACTTGGTTTTCTCACATACTTATTTCATTTGTCTATTTGAATGTGTACATAGGGAGAAATGAATATTTATAGTGTCCTTCTAAGGAACAGTTATCCACTCCCACCCCAGGATAGACTGTCCTGATCTCTAGGAGTCTCTTTAATGAGTACACACTGGGGAAGACATGATACTTTCTGGTTTATGCACACATATAGGTTGGCAGTGTGGAATTTATGAATGCTTCATTAGGAAAGGCCACTGCCAATGTAGGATTAGTTTTGAAAAGAGTTGTCTAAGCAGCCTTCTTTTACCAAGCATGCAAATATGAACTAGTTAACTTTATTAGGATAATACTTATAGACAGTAATATAAGGATTACAAGTTGCATAGTCAAAATCATCATAAACAGTCTAAGTAATACAGTGATAGGGCCTGTGTCAGATGTCATTCATGGAGGTAAAGATATTTTTATGAAGTGGGGAATTGTGGAATACTTGTTACATTTCCTTGGTAAAGTGTAAGTCCTTCAAAGGTAAAACCAATCTCTTACTCATCTTTGTATTTCTAACACAGTACCTAGCACTTGTTTGTTGAATGAATAAATGAGTGAATGAACCTGATTCCTTAGATTTTTTGAAATGAAGAGGTTAAATTGTTTCCTAGAAATAGAAAATGTACGTGCAAACCCATCCTTGCTGTTCCACTTTGACTGAGAAGGATGCCTTAGGATCCCTTCTCCAGTAATCTTTCAATTGAGTAGGTGAGAGAGGTCTTAAAATGTTCACTGAATGGCTGGATATGGAATTACAGCAGTGGACCACAAAGCTCCCTTCCTCCCCACTCATTCTTTAATTCCTTTGTAGAGAGGAGGGATAAATGGTGGAACAAAACATTCCAGAGCATTGTGACTAAATGAGCTATCACCAGAAGAAATCAAACAAAGGAGCATTTAGGCACAAATTGAAGAATGCCACCAGGGCTGATTCTGCATTTGAGACATCCCGCTAAAACTGGAACGTGCTTATTTTTGTGTTGCCATAAGGATGATCTGTTTTAGAGAAAGTGTTCCCATACACACCCCTACCACTAGGTTATAAATTCTGCATTAGACTCAAGGTTTCTGGTTATTTTGTTTAAACAAGCTTATAACTAAATATTAAGACATTTCTCTAATAGAGCATGTTTGAATTTTACAGCTGGCAGGGAGCTTATGGCTTAGGAAATTGAGTGGCTTCTCCAATTTTGTGCCAGAGATAGGACTAGGGATTTGGTTGTTCTGATTCTCCAAATAGTGCTTTTCCACCACACGGTGTTGTAGAAAGCCATTTAAAAAAAAAAAAAAAATGACCCTGGAGCATTTTGATCCCAGAATGTTTTTAAAAATTGATGCATACTCTAAGTCAGTAAGTCAGGAATTATAAACTGTGGCATGTGGAACAAAATCCAGCCTGGTTTTGTATATAAAGTTTTATTGGAACACATTCACACCCATTCATTTATATTTCATCTACAGTGCTGCAATGGCAAAATGAATGATTGCATCAGAGACCACGTGACCTGCAAAGCCTAAAATATGTATTATGTGGACCTTTATAGAAAAAGTTGGCTAGCCCTTAGTATAAAGTAAGGATGAAAAATTACCTTAAAAATTAACATTACCAATTTGTAATAAATTGGAAGTAAAATAGGATTTCTGAGAAAGCTAAAAGTTAGCTTGTTGTTGAGAGGTATGAATACTCTGTATAGAAAAAACTAAAACACCTGCTTGCATTAAACAAACAAAAAATCCACTGGGTTTCTAAGGAATCTCTGAGCACTTAGACTCAGAGATTTTATGAAAATTGTGACTTAAATAGCATTGACTTACGATGGCAAATGCCTCAGATTGTCATTTATGTTGTGATAACCCTGATGGAACGTGAATACTCACCAAACGTCCTTCTTGGCAGGTGGAATGGATCCAACAGCAAGTGGTAAAAAAGCGGACAAAGAGGGATTATGACTTCAGTCGTGCCCAGTCTACCTATTTCAATGATCCCAAGTGGCCCAGCATGTGGTATATGGTAAGCTTGCTAAGGAAGCCTGGCCTAGGGCCATGTCATCCAGTTTTGTGTTGTATGCAGAGAATCTGTTGGTCTTGGGAGGATGCAGAAATACTGACCAGGGATTATTTCCTATTTTAATACCCACCATTTGAGATTGGTTAATGGCCTATGATGCTGTCTGGATTTTCTTTCTAACTTGGCTTGTTGGTTAAAATAAGGAGAAAAAGAAGGGAGTTCCGATTCACAGAAATTCTGTTTGAGAGCTTACTTTGTGCAGTAGCTTTCTAATTTTGGGCCAGAGGATAGAAAAATACGCAAAGGTGCACATACCCTTAGACCTATCAATAATCATGTTCACCTCTGATACACATTTACTGTACCTTGAAACTAGTCTAGCTAATGCACACTGGTTCTTGAACATCATTGAAATGACTCTGTTGGTAAGTAACAGACCCCAAAATTATGTCATCTAATGTGTGCCCTCTCACTTTAGGTAATATTTTGTAAAAGTAGACCAGGAAAAGAAATCATTGGAAAGTGTTCGATTTGGTAGTTCATGGTTCAAGCAAAATATTTTTCAGTGAAGGAAACTTACTTAACATGTTGGGAAGAGTAATCCACCAGTTCACTTGGCATGGCCTCCTTTGAAAGCATACATCTCTGATCTCTTAGGGATTTTAGGTTCATGATCACTGAGAAATGAATTTGAATATGTTACTTACTCTTACTCATGAAATCCACATGTCACCAATGTGCTCTATAATGTGTAAATCACCCTTTACTTTCTTCTTTCTTGAAAGTTTTTATTGCTAAATTTTGCCAGTATATTATTCACTATACTACTTTAGTTTTTATATTCCTGTTCCTTATTCTTTACAAAATGTCTCCAAACTGAAAGAAGAACATGAATCCATAGCATTCCTATAGCTGTCTCATGCTTTCCTGGCTCCCTGCCTCCCATTCCTTCTGCCTGGAATACGTTCCCTGCCCTTCCCCACCTCTTTGGGTCAGGATCCCCTGTCCTTAGAGCCCACACCTGAGGCTGACTGCTCTGGAAGGCCTTTCCTGTGTTCCTATCTTTTGTCATTTTCCCTCCTCTGGTCTCTTGGACCCTCTCCCTGCTGCTCATGGCATCCATCATGGCACTTTACACTGTAGTTATTCATATTGTTTTTTAACCTTCCCCGTTGGACTTGGGGGAGTCTCTTGAGGGCAAGCTCTGCATCTTGATCCCTTTTTATATCTCCCCAGAAACCTAACCCAGCACCTTGTAAGGCTAGGAATTTTTGCTTATTTTGAGATGGGTGAATGTGGCTGGTATTTCTCTTAATTTCCCTTTTCTTATTGTTACCCAGAAATGAAAGGTTATGGAAATATTTTGGACCCCAAACAGAATTTTACACAGAAATTTTCCTCTTGTTTAAGGGGGAAAAAGGAATCATAAAGCTAAGTTCAAGGGAAGGTGGATCTAAGCATCCTTAGCCCCAGTAGCCGCAAAGAGTAAACCCCAAGGGAAGGCATTGGAGCGAGCACTGGCAGGAGCTAAGGAGCCTTGTCTGCACTGACAAAATGATAAGAATGTAATGGGATTAAGAGATAGGAGGAAGCAAAGCTGCCTCTACACCCCTGTTTATAAGACCAGGGTGAGAGAGACCCTCTTTGCTTGTTCTCGTAGGAAAGAGCCAAATCGCTGTCTATGCATGATCCATTCGACAGTAGAACTATCTGGCAGCTTTCCCTGATCCTTTCATCACCCCAGCAGGGCAGACTGGACTCTAGCAGGCGCCATGACCAGGGCTTTAGCCCCTTGGCTAGCCTGGTGGCTGAATGTTTCAGTGCCTGCATAGTGAGATCTTGTCACTCTGAAGAACCACTATTATTTCATGTCTTTCCAACATGAGGAAAGACTGAGAGAAGAGCTTTTGATTGGCCATTTAACATACTGGGTGTTTTTCAGCACATATTTGATGATAATATTATAAATACATAACATTTATTGAGCACTTACTATGTGCCAGGCAATGTGCTAAGTACTTTATGAGGTTTTTCTTTTTTCTTTTTTTTTTTTTTTTGACAGAGTCTCACTGTGTCAGGCTGGAGTACAGTGACGTGTTCTCGGCTCACTGCAGCCTTGACCTCCTGGGCTCAAGCAATCCTCCCATCTCTGCCTCCCGAATAGCTGAGACTGTAGGTGCGCACCACCATGCTTGGTTAATTTTTGTAGTTTTTGTAGAAGAGGGGTTTCACCATGTTGCCCAGGCTGGTCGCGACCTCCTGGGCTCAAGTGATCCTCCCACCTGAGCCTCCTAAATAGCTGGGACCACAGATGCATGCCACCATGCTTGGCTAATTTTTAAACTTTTTGTAGAAAAAAGGTCTCACTGTATTGCTCGGGCTGGTCTTGAACTCCTGGGCTCAAATGATCCTCCCACTTGGCCTCCCAAAGTGTTGGGATTACATGTGTGAACCACTGTGCCTGGCCATGAATATTTTTCTAATGGAGCTGGAACAAATGCATGTGTTAAAATTGGCCTGGTTTTAAAATGAGAAATCTGTGAGGCTTGTGAAATTTAGTTAACTTACCTAGGATCACCAAGCCTGAAAGTGGTAGAGATGCCAATACAGGCAGGTTGATGCAGAGTCCATGGGATTAGCACAACATCCTGTCTCCACCCTTCTGCTGTTTACGGTGCCGTGAGGAAGCCTCTAATCTATCCAGAGAGAAATCACTGAACCACATGGCAGAATGGTGGGTCCCCTGTAGGATAAATAAAGTATCTTGAGGACAACCAAAGTACTTCACAGATTCCTGTTAAATGATTACTTTCCCTTAATAAAATGGATGGGAAACAGGTTCCATACCTTATGCTTCTCTGTTAGGACAGAACGAGAGGCAGGACTCTCAGATCTGCAGATCTGGATGCCCATCCCCATTGCTTCACTTAGAATCTCCATGATTAAATCAGTCAGACTCTCCTCAACTGTAACATAAAACTGTCTAGCTCTTATGTATGAGTGGTGTTTTGCTGCATAACAAAACTTAGTTTTTAAAACAATTATCTCCCAGCCTGGGCAACACGAGGAAGCCCCATCTGTACCAAAAATACAAAAAATTAGCTGGGCGAGGTGGCATGCTCCTGTGGTCCCAGCTACTTGGGAGGCTGAGGTGGGAAGATGGCTTGAGCCTGGGAGGCAGAGGTTGCAGTGAGCCATGATTGTGCCACTGCACTCCAGCCTGGGTGACAGAATGAGACCTCCTGTCAAAAACAAAACAATTATCTCATAGATTCTGAGGGTCAGGAATTCAGACGGGGCCCAGGGATGATGGCTTTCCTCTGTTCTGCGATGTCTGGGGCTTTAGCTGGAAGACTCAAAGGCTTGGTTAGAGTGGGAAGATAGACTTCAAGGTGGCCCAGTCACAAGGCTGGCACATGGGTTCCTCTCTATGTGGGCCTCACCACAGGGCTGTGTGAGTGTCCACTTGACGTGGTGCTGGCTTCCCAAGCAGGTGATCCAAGAGATCGTGTTGGAAGTGGTGATGTCTTTTATGACATCTAACCTCAGAAGTCACAGACCCTTATTTCTGTAGTTTTCTATTGGTCACATGAGTCAACGCTGATTCAGTGTAACAGGGAATATGTGTGGGTGGCGTACTAGGAGGTAAGGGGTGTTGGGAGCCATCTTGGAGGCCGGCTACCACAATTAAATGAAATTTTTAACGAGAAGCCTTTAACACAGTGCCTGACACCAGAAAACCCGCAGTCAATCATAATTGTTATTATTCTCTGGCTTCTTAATTGCAGTACATGGTAGTTCCTTTTTACCTTTTGTTTAAATGAGTCAAAGAAAGGTGAGATCCCACGTCCAGTGGGCATTCTTTGGAGTATTGTTTGGCAGCACATCACTGACACAGCCCAGGCAAGGTGCTGATACCCTTCTTCCTTTTCCTGAGCCCTGGAGCTGCTGCAGTGTTTCTGACCTCCGTAGGGTCCTGCCTCCAGCTCGTTAGCCTGGGCCCATTTCTGTCATTCAATATTTATCACAGGAGAATGGAGATTAAAGAATGGCATGAAGTGTGCCTGAGTGTCTCTTTTAATTAATTTAAAAGCTTTTCCCATGTCGCTCCTCCCCTTGGAAACTGGTGTGCAAAATCATTATGTCTAGCCTTGAGGTTTGGGCAATATATTCAGGGAAGAGTGCATTTATGAGAGTTTGTTATGGAGATGATAGCTGTATAATTACTGCTGTGTCCTGACATACTGTGTTGAGATTTCTAGGAGTTGGAGGGTTAATCCTAGAAATTCAGTTCACTTCTTGTTCCATTGACAAGCTTCTCCTGCATCTGTTATTTGCTAGACATGGTGCTAAGCGCTGAGAGTTTAGAAAAGCATGATTTGTGATCCTAAGATTAATAAAGCAGGGGAGGAATATGTAAGCATCAAAGAAAACTTGCTGTGCAAGCAACTCCCTGCTAAAAGTTTCTCTGGGATTATGTGCATGTATCTAGCCTCTGCTCCCTGGACATTGGCCTGTAATTTTTGCTTGCAGATTTGTTTCTTCCATTAGAAGCTCCTGCAGAACTGTTAAACAAATCCAAGCTTGGGCCTTCCTTTAGGTTTTGATGTGGAGTGGGGCTAAGGCAGTGGGATTTCATCAGAACTAACGTGTAGTATGTGGTAAATGCTCAGTAAATTTTGATTGAATAAATGGATGAGCAAACTCTGTAATAAAAGCAAACCTGTGTCATTTCCATAGTAGAGAACGCTTAGTGTGTGTCAAGCATTTTGCCACACTTTCATGTGTATTATCTTATCTCCAGTGTTCCAGTGAGTTAATAACTACAGTTATTATCTTCATTTTATAGATGAGGAAATGAAAGCAAAGAAAAGTTAAGTCACCTGCCCAAAGTCACACCATTTACCAGGGACTGACCCGGGTGTTCAAACTCAGTCATTTACTTGTAACGTAATTCTACGTCATGCTTCATAAAGGACAGGCATTAGAATCACCTGGAGGTCTTCTTAAAACCAGATTTTTGCCTACCCTCCCACCCCTGGCACAGAATCTGGGAATTTGTATTTCTAGCAAGTTTCCAGTTGATGCTGATGCTGGGGTCTCAAAACCCCTTTGAGACACTACTTCCCTACCGTATTTAAACCCAAGGTTATGTGAGCACAGCCTCCCCAGTTATCAGATAGGGAAAGAAAGGCTTTTAAACTTATGGCGCATTTTAAAGCGCACTTGGTCAATTTAACTTTTTCTTGATCTTATACCTTCCTCTTACACTATTTTCTATTTGGAAAGCTGGCAGCTTTAATATGAGAAGATATTTTCACTTTACCTTCACTGATTAAAAATACCCTTGGCTTATATATTCTTTCAAGCTGCTCCAGAGACAGAGGATATCTGATAGGAAAGGTCATGAGGATTTGGCCACGTCTTTGGGAGCTCAGTGTAATAGAATTGGTTTTAAGGTACCCAGCTGATACAGTGGGCCATTTTTTCACGACTAAAGAAAACTCAGTTTGACTCTAGAGACAGAGAGGTGAAGTAAGACTCTTCCTCAAGAATCTGGGACTACCAATTGAGAAAGTTTAGGGAGTTAAATATTTTTAAAATTATAAAATGTTTAGAATGTTCAAGACAGCCTAGGCAACATAGTGAGATCCCCTCTGTCTAAAAAAAAGTAAAATAAAAAAAAAATTAGCTAGGCTTGGTGGCATATACCTGTAGTTCCTGTTCCTGCTACTTGGGAGGCTGAGGCAGGAGGATCACTTGAGTCTAGGAGGTCGAGGCTGCAGTGAGCTATGATTGCACCATTATGCTCTGATCTGGGAGACAGAGCAAGACCCCCATCTCTAAAATCATAAATAAATAAATTATTGAAATGGCTGTCCATCCACCCCCAAACTAAGGAATGGAGTATCATCTATATAATTGAAGTCCCTTGTGATCTCTATTTTAGTAGCATCTCTTCATCCTTTACAGAGTCATCACTTGCGCTGAATTCAAAATACATTGAGGGGTTTCTCCCTTGTGGTGGGAGGCCTCTCTTTGTAGGAGGACTTATTCAATTTACAATAGATGTATGTTTTTGAAGTCAACATAAAATACACATTCATACATGGAATTCAACAGTTGATCTATTGCATAGTCCCAAGATGACAACTTAGAAATGATACTTGGCTGAAAATGTGAGTTTAATAGAAAAGATCTTTTATTCCTTTAGTTATGTAAATATTTCATTGCTTAAGGAAATTGATGTCGCATTTACGGTATTTCAAGTTTAACTGTTAGCCAATAATGATTTTGGAGAATCCCGTAGTAAATAACTTTAAATACACACACACACACACACACACACACACACACAATTTTTTTTCTGCCTCACAGAAGGACTCAGAAGTGTTTCTATTTGACTCTCAGACTCTAGTAATTCATATGACTGGTACTCTTGACTCATCATCCTAGTTAGCACAGTAGAACTTTTTGTGATGAATATTGGGTGGCCTATTTAATATGCATTATTTAAAGGCAGACTGTAATAAATGGATTCATTTTTGATGTACTACCTCAGATTTTATGAATGCTCTCTGGGTGGTTTTTCTGAGGGAAAAAAAAATTCATATTTGTCAATCAGCCGAGTGAAAATTAGCTGAGTTCGGTTATGCATGTGGGGCATATCTGCCAAAAGCTATGAACTAGCTAGGATAGTAATTGTGAAAAATGATTTTAAGCCCCATGGCTTTTTCTCAGCCAACTGGATGGTGTTTAGTACTCCAAGAGTTTGAGACATCACTGTCTATGCAGTTGGCACACATTTTTCTAATGATTTATACTGTCATTTGACTCATAAAATCTGATGGAGTTTGTGGCATTATTGTCCTGGCAGCTTGGAAATCGTCCTTTTAAGACACCCCATTTAGCTGTTTTAATTGAAAATGCAACATGGTAGAAATCTGCAACCATGTGGCACATTCTGATGCAAGCAGGAGACCTCCTGAGAAAGGACAGATGCCAGCGAGGCAGTAAATAATGAACTGGTAGGAACTAGTAAGAGTTGAGATGTGGTTTTGTTGTACTGGTCCTAGCTCTGTGATCTCTAGAAAGGTATTTACCTCTCTCAACCTTAGTTAATTTGAAAAACTGAGGAATCTAGACTAGATACCTTCTTAAGATCATTCCTGTTTGAACATCTAGTTCTACATGGCTAGTTGTACTGAATATTGAGCCTAGAGAGATCACATACCATCAATGGGCCCATGTCTTGATCTCCAGCCAAGAGCTTCCCCATGAGATGTATACCGTGCTTTCATGACATTACTAATTCAAAGTCAATATGTACCTTGTTTCGGAGATCCCAAGACCACCTACAAATTTGGTAAATCACTGGGAAGACTTACATGACTCATCATGTAGTCATACTCATGGCTATGATTTATTTCCTAAAAAGGGTACAAAGCACAATCAGCAGAAGGAAAACGCACACGGGGCAAAGTCTGGAGGAAACCAGGATCAAGCTTCCAAGAGACTTACTTTAGTAAATCACACAGAAAGCACTTAGTTCCTCCAGCACTGAATTGTGACCACACACGTGAAATGTTATCTACCAGGGAAGCTCATTAGAGACTCAGTGCCCAGTATTAGGAGATGGTCTCATAGGCATCCCTTGCCTACCATATATCATAATTCCACAGCCACAGAAGAAAAGCAGGTGTTCATAATAAACCATATCATTTGTATAAGTGGCTTAGGTGCAGTGAACAATTCTAATTGGGGAATGGCAGGAACCCTCCTGAAACCCAAGTTCCCAGATGCCAAACAGCCCAACCTTGCACACAGGACTTTCAAAGGCCACCAGTCTCAGGTCTGCTATGTTAACTCCTCTGCACTTTTCTAAACCAAATTCATGATCTTACCCCCTAGATTTACCTGCTTCCACTGTTTCTGCTCTTAGTGAGTAGAGAGAAACCTGGATGTCATCCTTGACTCTACCCTTAAAGCCAATCCACCACCAAGTCAAAACTATTTTACCTCTTGAGTCAGTTGCCATCATCCTTCCCCACCACCACCTTATTCTAAGCCATCATCTCTTAACTAGACTACTACAACAGCTAGTTATCCACCTCCCAGTTTCTTTTCTTTTCTTTCTTTTCTTTTTTTTTTTTTTTTTTTGAGATGGAGTCTCACTCTGTTGCCCAAGCTGGAATGCAGTGGTGCGATCTCAGCTCACTGCAACCTCCGCCTCCTGGGTTCATGCAATTCTCCTGCCTCAGCCTCCCGAGTAGCTGGGACTACAGGTGCCTACCACCACGCCCGGCTACTTTTTTGTATTTTTAGTAGAGACGGGGTTTCACCGTGTTAGCCAGGATTGTCTTGATGTCCTGTTGTGATCCGCCCGCCTCGGCCTCCCAAAGTGCTGGGATTACAGGCGTGAGCCACTGCATCCGGCCCCACCTCCCAGTTTTTACTTCTGAACTCTTCCAGTCTGTTCTTCATACAGTAGCCAGAGTGATTATTAAAACCCCCAACCAACCAACCAACCAACCAACCAGCCAACCAAAGAAAACACCTCCCCATTTAATCATTTCCCTTTGCTTAACACTTCTGAAAAGACTTCCCACTGTTTTAAGAATAAAAACCCAAATGCATATCATTGCCTTGAAGGCCTCACCTGATTTGTTCTCTGCTCACCTCTCCAAACATCTTGCAATACTTTTTGCTTCGCTTTCTGCTTTCAGCCCATAGGCCTTATTTTTCTTCATAGAACTTACCAAATTCCTTCCCTTCACAGATCCTTTAAACATGGTCTCTCTCTGCCTGGATGCTTCTCCCATGTCCGTCTGCTGGGTTAATTCCAATGCTCCCTTGAGATTCCCATAATCTTGAGTAGACAGGTCCCCCACTCCGTTTGCTCTATCACCATGCCCACCTCTTTTTGTGTACTTAATGCAGTTATAACTTTCCATCTCTGTGTGTGATCATGTGATAACTATGCTTCCCATTAGATACATTCCATAAAAATCATCATGGAAACCTTAGTGACTCACATAGTTCCTGATATATAATAGGCCTTTATAAATACGTGTTGAATGAATGAATGGATTAATAAAGCATGAATAAGTAAAACATTATTTGTGCTCATGTTTATACTGTACTGTATTTCTAGTTTACATTAACTTCAATAAACTGCCAGTAGAAGAAGAAACAGGTGTTTTATGATTTTTTGGTATGTTTTGGAAGAAGTTATGTCTTTGTGATTTTATCTGGGAGTGCTTTTTCTGATATCTTGAATTGGGAGTTGTGTTCCTGAGATATTCTTGGGATTTGGTCCTCATATCTGGTGTATTTACAACTGTCCTGCTTGGCCTCTAGTCACAGAGGACTATTTCTTAGGTCTGTGGGCTAGATGGAGGTCCAATCTGTTAATAGTTGCAAATGTTGACAATACTTTTAACAGGATTCATTCATACACACACACACACACACACACACACACACTCACACCTCTCTGATCTTGTTCTCTTCCCAATGATGATGACTTCACTAGGAAGAAAAAGTCAATAATATTTCATAATATTTCTTTATCATTTGTTTTCTACCCATTATTTCTTTCATTATGGGTGGTAATCATAATTTTCTGTGGTAGTTTGTGAAGATCTATTTCTACTATGGCATTTTGAAAAATCTGTCATTTCCTTGATGAGTTTAGACCTGTAAGACTTTCAAATACTGGTCTAAGGCTATTTAGGGAGCCAAACATGTGAATGACTGAGCTGGAATAATAGCACCTCCTTAAAAAAAATACTTTGTATTCATTAAATCAATAACACAAAATAAAAATTTTCATAATTAATAATTCCAAGAAAAAGCAAACTTGTATCTCAGGTGCGGTCTGTATTTGTTCTACAGCTTAGGGAATCTCAACCAAATTAAAGTTCCCATGAAGAAGACTTTTATTAATGCATTTATTTATTCATTCATTTATATTTGGCAAAGATTTATTTTTTCCAAGAACCTATATTATTCATGATGCTGAGGATAAAATAGTAAATGCAATGACCATGTTGCCTTCTTTAATGAAGTTTAAGGGGAGCATTTTATGGGTAGGGATTTGGATAATTTTCATCCTTTTGCCTAATCAGTTGATGCTGGCCTACCGGAACATGGCAGAACTATAATTGGTACTTGCTAATTAAGTTATGATAATTATGATAACTGTGATTTCATTGTCCCACATGATGGTTGTGATGGAAGTGGCTATATTAAGAATGTTAAATTAACCTGTAAGTAACTAGTCAAAGTGCTTCCAGAAGAGGCTAATAATTAATGATCCACTTAGAAAAATCATTTTGATAACATCTATTTCTGCCAGTGCAAATTATTAACAACCTTTTAAGAATTTCCTTGCACAAGATACAATTTATTTCATACTGGTAATTTATCTTCTCAGCTTTGCTTTCAAAGAGTAAAAAATATGTGAGTAGTCTTGCCCTCTGGGCCCCTCTCTACCATGATGGTGGTTCTGTTAATAAAGTTTTTTTTTTTTTTTTAATCAAGATCTTAGCTAAGATTTTTCTTTAATTAGTAACTCATTCTCTTTTGGAGAGCAGATAGGATTGACCCTTGACCTATCTTAATCTGTGGTTGTCTTCCTGAACATGTTGATTCAAGTTATTTTATCAAACAGCTGCTCTGATGCCTCATTGCTCATTTACTTTTCACTCAGTATTGGGATTAGTTGTAGTGATCAGGGCACATTTTTCTGGCTTACTGTAACCTAGCTCTCTGCCAATAACTAGGGTTCTTTTAGTAAGTGCTCAATAAATGTCTGTGGATATAAAGTGAGGAGAGAGCTGGTCATTTAGATTTCTTCATTTACAAATTCACAGAACTAAGTTTGGCTATTTCTAAAAGGTGATTTTGCCTTCAGATGTCCTGTGTTGAGATTCAAGTTCTAAAATTATCTGAGACAGAAGCATCTGGAATGCTTCTTTTTCTTAATTTTGTTTAGCAGTGAACTTGGCTAGGAAATTCATGGAGTAAAAGGAATGATTTTTAGCAATCCAGTGATGAAATGAATTGGAAAGAAGAAAAATGCCTAAATTGCCTGGGGAGAAAGTATTAACCATCTTCAAATAGAATGCACATGCACATCAATATGATTTTTCCAGTTTCTCCAAATGTAAGGAGATCCTTGATAGGCTGCCTTGGCCTAGGGTTGGGATTGTAGACTGGTGGTGGATAGTCCAAAATGCAGATGATTCAAGCTGAAAGAGCTGCACCACAGCAGATGAAGTGAAATTACAGTGAGACATGCAGAAGAAAACTATTAATTCCTGAAACAGGATTTGATTGCTTAATTGCATAAGTCAGAATTGAAATTGGGTTCAGAATGCAGAGGTGTTATTTTTTGCTGGTAGATGATGTGGACAGTCAAAAATGCATTCACCACTTACTGTTTCCATGATTAAAAAGAGGAAAAACCTGATGAGAAACTTAATTTCTTTATGCTAAAAGTCAGTCGGTTTGTCTGGATGGTGTGTATTCAAACATTTGGTATGAGAGTTACAGAATAATCTTAAACGACTATTTGGAAGAAGTCTAGCTTTTGTTCTACTTCTTTTCTCTTTTAGTTTCCTGGTGAGTTGAATTTGACTAATGGTATAGAAATTCTGATCCAGACATTCAAAATTAGTGTGTCTGAAGCAAAGTCAAACAAACTATGGTCAGGTAGCACAGAACTGTGTTCTTCTAATAGTCTCGTTGCATGGTGTCCTGAAACTTAGTTAAATTAGTGTCTTTAAAACTTGGTCTTTGGATGTGTTACCTAGTGATAAAGAAATCATTTTTATCTTTTAGAGAACTCATAGAAATTCAACAGTATTCTCAGTCATAGTAAGTTAAGCATAGCTGGCCCACGTAATTTTTTTTTTTTTTTTTTCAGCTCACTCCTGCTCTGCTGAAATGTTTTAAATGCTAATTCTGACTTTTCTTTCATTACTGTGCTCTGTCACAGGCCCTTCCACTTAACATCTGTGCATTTACACAAGCACACAAAAACAAACACTGTGCATGTTTTTGCAATTAGTGCTTACTTTGAATCAGGTGGTCTTTAAGAAGATCGTGAAAAAGGAGCTCACAGACCACCAAATTAGAATGGGTCTAAATCATAATTCAAGCCCTCAGCTCATGCTCAATACTGATCTAGTATGTTTTCAATAACTAGAAATATACTCTACTCAGATGGCTCTTTCTGTAATGGGTGATTCCACTCAAAAACACTTCCTTGTACTTTATCAGAAACTTAACGTCACTTGGTCTAAATTCCAGGTTGGGGATCACATATTTGATCTACTTTACATGCTTTCACTGTAAATATTATAGAAATCTTTTGGAAAATTTAAAAGCAAAAGTCAGGAGACTAATATATCATGAACATCCGCATCTCCATTACCAACTTCAATAATTATCAACTGAAGACCAGTATTCTTTCATTTATTGCCTCCTTTACTCTGATTGTCTTAAAACAAATAGCATACCTCATTCATCACCAAATAGCCTAATATGTATCTGTTTAAGATATGAACTACTTTCATAAAACCATATTACTATCACATAAAAAATTAATTTCTTTATATTATCAAATATCCAGCCAGTTTTCAAATTTCCCGATCTAAAAATTTTTTCATTGTCATTTGTTTGAGTCAGGCTCCAAATAAGGCTTATACATTGTGATTGATCAATGATGTGTCTCTTATTTATTTATTTATTTTTTATTATACTTTAAGTTCTGGGTTACATGTGCAGAACATGCAGGTTTGTTACATAGGTATACATGTGCCATGGTGGTTTGCTGCACCCATCAACCTATCACCTACGTTAGGTGTTTCTCCTAATGCTATCCCTCCCCTAGCCCCCCAGCCCCTGACAGGCCTCAGTGTGTGATGTTCCCCTCCCTGTGTCCATGTGTTCTCATTGTTCAACACGGAGTCGGTCAGGAGACCCTAACCCAGCGGGGCTAGAAGAATTAAAGACACACACACAGAAATATAGAGGTGTGAAGTGGGAAATCAGGGGTCTCACAGCCTTCAGAGCTGACAGCCCCGAACAGAGATTTACCCACATATTTATTAACAGCAAACCAGTCATTAGCATTGTTTCTATAGATATTAAATTAACTAAAATCCCTTATGGGAAACAAAGGGATGGGCCCAGTTAAAGGAATGGGTTGGGCTAGTTAACTGCAGCAGGAACATGCCCTTAAGGCACAGATCGCTCATGCCATTGTTTGTGGCTTAAGAATGCCTTTAAGCGGTTTTCCGCCCTGGGCGGGCCAGGTGTTCCTTGCCCTCATTCTCGTAAATCCACAGTCTTCCAGCTTGGGTGTTAGGGCCATCATGAACATGTCACAGTGCTGCAGAGATTTTGTTTATGGCCAGTTTTGGGGCCAGTTTATGGTCAGATTTTGGGGCGCTTGCTCCCAACAGTTCAACTCCCAGACCTAAAACCATAAAATCCCTAGAAGAAAACCTAGGCAATACCATTTAGGACATAGGCATGGGCAAAGACTTCATGACTAAAACACCAAAAGCAAGGGCAACAAAAGGCAAAATTGACAAATGGGATCTAATTAAACTAAAGAGCTTCTGCACAGCAAAAGAAACTACCATCAGAGTGAACAGGCAAACCTACAGAATGGGAGAAAATTTTTGCAATCTATCCACCTGACAAAGGGCTAATAATCAGAATCTACAAAGAACTTAGATTTACAAGAAACAAACAACCCCATCAAAAAGTGGGTGAAGGATGATAAGTCTCTTACATCTCCTTAATTTTACAGGCTCCTCTCCATTTTTTTCTCCTTTGAAAATTTTTGGTTGAAGAATCTAGGTTATTTCAGGCTTCATGTGATCTGGATTTTGCTGGCTGCAATCTCATGGGGTCATTTTGCAAGTTCTGTCCCTGATATTATCAATAAATTGGTAGGTAGTAAGAGCAAAAGGCTCAAATTCAAGTTTAATTTTATTTTCGAGAAGGTGAGGGAAGACTGCTTCCCGGTGACGGTGTGTATTTCCATCTGTAGGTACAAAATGTCTGCTTGTCCCTCCCTGTGATATTAGCAGCTGCCGTCACCTAGATCCTTATAAGTGTTCATTGAGGTTTGCCAGATAATGACACTTATTCTGTTATTTCTTCTTCATTTAGTCGCTAGAATATTTTGATAAAGAGAAACTTCTCATCAATCATTTGTTACAGTGAGATACAGTTTCTGTAGGAAAGGCGAGATTAATCCTCAGTTCTTTCGTTTTATTTATCGGGGCTATTTCCCTAGTATTCACTAAAGGGCACCAATGAGATGTTTTCCTAGTTTCATTATAAATTCATTAACTTAAACATAGTTGATGTGTTTTATTTCATTGAAGTTGTAAACCTGTTCTTGCTTAAATTGCCCCATCTTTGGCTAGAGAGAGCCTATTCAAGTTGACTTCTAGGTCCTTTAATGTGACCCCAGTATATTCTTTTTCTGGTATAATAAATGCTTCTATTATTATCTTGTATATTTTGTGTTCCAGGCCTGGAATCAACCTTTTCTCTGAGACCCTTTGTTCCTTTTTTTTTTTTAAACTCATATTTAGAGACCACAATATGAGTGTTGTGATTCTCATTGTTGTTGGATTAATATTTAGCAGTTTTCAGTGAGCAGAGTTGAGCAATGTTTTTTACATATAAAATAGCCCATGAATTTATACAGATATTTTCAATTTAAAATCAATTCACTTTTACTCTCACCAATTTTACATCTGCATCTTTTCCCCATGTTGAAAATTCTCTTCTCAGTGTCACCAATATAATTACTCTTTGATTTTATCTCACGCTATATACAACACACTCTTAGAATGACAGAACTACCATCAGCACTGTGATAGCTGCCAATAATTTAAATTTTATGTAGTTCTTTTTGTCTTTAAAAATGTATCCCACACATGTCATGTGGTCAAGTTATTTGTTCAAAATTAATTGAAATATTTCTCTCTGTGTAAGTATTTTGAAATGACTCTCATGCTGCCCAGAATCTTCTCAAGATGAGCTATCTTTAGTCCTCCAGAAAAAAATCTTTGTTACATATTACATGATTTCAAGTCTACTCTACCATCATAGCTTTTTTTTTTTTTTTGCCAACATAGTTTAGTTTATGCTCTCTCTACTGTCATTGGAAGGTTAGAAAATATTACAATGATATGCATTACTCTAGCTTGCACAGGCAATAGTAAGTGGAAGGTAGCAAAACCATCTGTTCCAGCAACCTGATGCCCTGGAAATAAATATTCTGTCTTGAAGGGATGACATTAACTCTACTAGGTCTTGCACAATAGCATATAATTATTTCCCCTAATGTGCCTGTTTTAGAAAGGAGTGTGTTAAACTTGCCATTCTTTATTAATCTGAAAGATGAGGTAAAGCAGGGCTGGAAACATTTCTAGTTGTAGAATTTTGTCCAAGAAAATGAAAGATTAAAGAGATCTGTAATAATCAAACCTGATTCATTCTGGACAAGTGAAAGGGAATGTGCAGTGAACAAATCATTTAAACTACTTGTACACACTAATGAGCATTGAATTCGTTCTATCCTCCCAGGACTAAGAACTAGGAGTTACTACAGGCTGCTCAATAAAGGTATTAATTTATGTGTAACAGAAGGGAAAATGAAGGAAAGAAACAAGACATGTAATTCCCATAGAAGAAAAGTAAATTGGTAATGATTTTATTCATTCAACAACATTTATTGAATTCCTCCTGTGTATCAGGTGTAATTCAACCTGCTAGAGATAACAAGTATGAAAAGATTATATACCCTGCTCACTAGCAGGACATAGTCAAACTGGGAAATAGCTAACTTTATGTAATATCTAATAGTATAGTGCAGGCATGCATGAAGCACTGTGAGATCCTTGCAAATATACTCAAGCATTTCAATCTTGTTAGGATCTTTAGTTTGATTACACGGGCCTCAAGTTCCTAATGTGAGAACAAACATATGTCATATATCAAAATTATGTGATACAGGAGAAGATTTTTTTGCATGCAAATGAACAAGTTTCACACAATTACTGCAAAAATTGCCTCCCTTGGAAGACCACTTTTAAGGATTCTTAATAGGCATCTCCAAATGTAAATCATACTGATACGAACAAACGTAAGATTTATTTACTGTGGGAATTCTCATAGACTGTTATCCTAATATGCTGTGCGAATTGACAGAAGAGATGTAAATAGGCAGTATTTGTTTCCCTGACCTATTTTTCAGTTTGTCCATAGGGTACATTTTTACAGCAAAACATTGTATCCATTGAGATTGGGTTGTAAGTGATCAGAAAATTCAATCCAAACTGGTGGAAGGGAAACAAGTGAAAGAAGGAGGGAATGTATTGGCTTCTTGAACTCTGGCATGCCTCACTTGATCTCAGAAGTAAAGCAGGGCTCCAGGAACTCAGTTCTTTCTGCCACTCAGTATAGCCCTGATCTCTCCCATTGCTGGATTCTCAAACAAGCCTGCTGCACATCACTGCAAGATAGCTGTCAGGAGTCCTCAGTTCAAGTCTAATACGAAAAAAGTGAGAGCCTTTGCCTCGGTATGCCGAGAAAAATTTTCGTGGGTACACACTTTGCTTTCCATCTCTCCTTACCTCTTTCTGCAGTCTGTTCTTGTTTTCTGACTGCTGAGCCTTGAGTACCTTGTTGGCATCCAACTTTTTTGGTACCTCCAAATGCACTTTGGGACAAGGTGATTTAGAGGGAGAGTAGCACGTAAGAGATAGCAAGAGTCTAGAGAGGACTACGAGGCTACGGAAAGGAGGTCATCCCACCCCAGTAGAAATCCTGGAACATGGGCAGGCATCCTTATCACGTGTGTTCAATCGTAAAGGCAGCTCTTGATGAAAAGCCGTCACCTGACAGCTTTCAAGAAGAGACAGCTGGCAGGCTGAGGTGGGAGTATCACTTGAACCTGGGAAGTCAAGGTTTCAGTGAGCCATGATCATGTGTCTACACTCCAGCCTGGGCAATAGAGCGAGACCCTGTCTCAAAGAAATAAAAACAAAATAGTGTCTATGGTTTTTTTTTCCTTCCAATAGTTTGTTTTAATAAATTTGAAAAGTACAAACAAGTTGAAAGAGTAGTATAATGAACACATATTAATACCTTCCATTCACCTGGATTTACCAAAAAGTTAATATTCTTTTCTGTCTCTTTATACACACATAGAATGTTTTCTCTGAACTCTGAAATTAAGTTCCAGACATTGTGAAAATACAGTCCAAAATATTGCAGAATGCATCTCCTAAGAACAACATTCTCCTGTATAACCAAAGTACCACTCTCACTTCTAAGAAAGTTAATGGTGATTTTATCAAAATTATTGTACATATTCAGTTGTCACAATGATTTTTTTTTTATAGATCTATCCCTTTTGATTCCAGAACACAGGGTCATACATTGCCATTGTTGATTCCATCTCTCTCTCTCTTACTTGTTTTTTTAGAGACAAGGTCTCACTCTGTCACCCAGGCTGGAGTGCAGTGGTGTGATTACGGCTCACTGCAGCAAAAAACTCCTGTGCTCAAGCAGTCCTCCGGAATAGCCAGAACTGCAGGTCTGCACCACCACAGCTGGCTCATTTTTAGTTTTATTTTTTGTAGAGCAGGGTTTCATGTTCCGTAGGTTGGTCTCAAATTCCTAGCCTCAAATGATCCTCCTGTCTTGGCCTCTCAAAGTGCTGGGATTATAGGCATGAAACACCGTGTCCAGCTTGTGCCATCTGTTTTAACTATTAATCTAGAAGAGCTCCACTGCCTTATTGGAGGAATGGGCACCTGGGGAAGGTAGGAAGTGGTCTTTCATGTTCATGATTTTGATGAGGCCAGGCTTATGGTTTGTAAAACAAATCTCACTTTGGATTTCTTTGATGTTTTTTTTTCAGGAGTAGATGAGGAGTTAAATATTTTTAGCATAAAAACTACCTAGGGTAAGACTGCATCCTTTTCACGGCTTCCTGCCAGGTGGTATAATGTCAGAGGTCCCATTTTTTGGTGATGTTAACTTTGTTCACTTGGTGGATTGAGATGATATCTGCTAGATTTCTCTATTGTAAAAATATGGTTTGTCTTTGTAATTAACAGGATATCTGAGGGATGATATTTTGTAGCATGTGCATATCCTATTCCCTGTCAATTTTTCCCCAAGATTTTAGCATTTATTGATGACTTCTACCTAAATAAATCATTACATCAGTGCTTGCAAGGTGTTGGTTTTCTAATTCTGGAATCCTTTCTTTACTCTGCTGTTTTTTAAAAATATCATTATTAACTCAAGAGTGATGATTCATTGCTGACATTACTGACTTTATTTTTTGTTCTGAAATTGGCCCTAGTTTGATGAGTGGGAGACCTTTCAAGTTGACTCCTGTGTCCTTTTCAGAAGTTGCCATCAGTTTTTCAGTACTTCTTCCTTTACAGCACAACAGAATGTTCACCTTGTATCTTCTCTGCTCCAGACCTACAAATACCCATTTCTCAAATAGGTGGTTTCTCTTGTTTAGGAATGGTGTTTAAAAATCAAGATATTGGTGAAAAGGGTGTCATTGGTTCTAATGTCCTTTTTCAGCAGACAGAGCTAAGAAGATGTATCTGGAGGTTATAGTGGTACCTCCACATGCAATTCCATACCACAGGTTCTTCCTCATCCTGACACATTTCAGATTTCTTTCCCTTCCTTTCACAGTGAGAATCATAGTTATTAACCATATCCATACATTTACTACAGTACATCCAAAATACTGCTGAAATTACCAAACCACTACTTACTACCAACCACAAACTTATGTACAATTTAAGATTTCTCTTTGTCCTGAGAATATATTCCCTGAGGCAATAGAGTCAGACTCTTTGGTTCCAAAGTTGCTTAAATAAATTTTTTTTCTCTATGATTATGTCATTAATTTGATAATACAGTTAGGTTAATTTTCTTCTGTTTTATTCAGTTTTAGAGCTCTCTCCCTCATCTTTATATATTTAATTGTATTATTTACTTAATTTTATGTTAAAATATGTAAAACATATGGTTCAAAGTAAAATACGTAGAATACTATATACACACTTTTTTATGTTTTGCTTTAATCACTTAATCTATTCTTGGAAATCACTATATATTAGTTCATAGAGATCTTTAATTCTTTTTTGCAGTGGTGTTCTGGTAGAGTTACCCTAATTTATTTAACTAGCTACCAATGAGTGTGCAGGTAGGTGGTTTCCATATGTTTCTACAAATAACTCCAAACTGAATGACCTTGTACACATACTTTGTGGTTGTTTTTGTAGGTGTATTTTCAGGATAAGTTCCTGGCAGTAGATTGCTCATTCCAAAGGTGGAAGGGAATATAGCATTATTAGATATTGCTAAATCTCCCTCATTAAGGGCTAGGATAGTTTACATTCTCATCAACCATGTTTGGATGCCTTCTTCCCCTCACCTGGCTCTGTTGTCAATTTTTGAAATTTTTCTTTTTAAGAGACGGGGTCTTGCTTTGTCACTCAGGCTGGAGTGCAGTGGCACAATCATAGCTCACTGCTGCGTCAGATTTCTGGGCTCAAGTGATCCTCCCACCTCAGCCTCCAAGTGACTGAGACTACAGCCTCCCAAGTGGCTAGGAGCACACCACCATGCCCTTTTTTTTTTTTTTTTTTTTTTTAATTTTTTTTCTAGAGATCAAGTCTCACCATTATTCCAAGGCTAATTTTGGCTTGTTTGATGGGTGAGAAATGGCATCTCTGTGTGTTTTATCTGATAATCAGAATCACAACCCTGCTTTGCCCCAACTCTTTATTCTTAGACATTTGAATTACTCTATTTTAGTTGTTAGATTTTGCTTTGTGAGACAATTTTCATGTATTTTTATTTAATAGATATTTTTAAGCTCATTTTACATTTATAAATATGACCAATAAATTTCATCTCGTCTGTCATTTTAGATTTTATGTATATATAGTTTATATTGGGTTATTGTGTTTTGTATGTAGCCCATTCCTTTTCTTTTGAAATAATTTATTTTGGTTATGGGGAAGGTTGTATTATTATTTTAGTGATTATTAAATGTAAGCTTTATATGCCCTTCATTCCTTTTTCCCTTACTTGATCTATATTTGGTTTGTCAGCTTTAAATCAGGTCCATTGAGTCTACCTATGGAACAATTCATTAGCTTATCCTATTTTACCGTTTCTGTCTCTTTTCTCCTATTTTAAGTTCATTATTTCTATTTTTCAGAACACGTAACATATGTTTCCTTACTCTTCCGCCCTGGTTCCCTCCTTTGCTTTTATCTTAGATTTGCAAATAAATATGTTTCATGCATCATCAGTTCTTTAGCGAGTCATATCATGGTTGGACAAAACACATCTGCTAGATTACCTAGAAAGGGCTTGTAAGTGCAGTATACCCTGGGTTTTAAATTGTATAAAATGTCTTCTAGAGGCTTGGTATTTGAAGGATAGCTTCACTGATGGTTTTTTCCCCACAGGTAACCCTTTATTTATTTATTTATGTATTTTTTGGTGTGGAGGTCCAGGAGACTTTTTTTCTTAAAGTGTACTGTTACAGATTAGACGCAGGTACAAAGCATATTAGGTCTTATTTGCCAGTTTTCTTTATTAGTTACTTTTTCTTGAATACTTTCAACCTCTGTGTTGCTTTTTGTTCTCTTTCCCATGTTTATGCCTTTCATCAATGCTCCTGATTATATTTTCAGTTGAATCACTTCTCCCTTGGACACCTTGTAATTAGTTTTTATTTCTAATATAATTTAGTGCTCAGTTTATTTCCAGGGTTTAATCAGCTCTGGTTTTACATCTTTCTGGTTTTTGTTCTGTCCATATATTTTAAAACTATTTCTTTGAGCTATATTTCCATATCTTCAGATTCTATTTCAGTGTGTTTCACTTAGGTTCAGATGTGTTTCATTTTTGTGCTGTTGCAAATTTTTGAGTAGAATTTTAATCAACTGCAATATTTTGATTCTCTTTTTATACTTTGTTGTTACAGAACATTGGGTAGGTATTTGTCTGTTAGTCTCCATTCATTTTGAGATGTTTTATTTTCTTAGATCATTAGCAGCATTTGTGTGTAGAAACAGGTGGGAATTTGAATGACTTATTAAGTCTCCTAGTTCAAAAGAACAATAATATTTTGATACAGTAAGAATCATTTGATTTTATCAATGCATTTGGAGGGAGTGAGAGGAGGGTAGATGGCCTTCTGATTTAGTGCTTCTTCGTTGCTTTAATATGACTTCTGATTTTCATTATTTTCTTTTTTTGAGACAGGGTCTCACTCTGTTGCCCAGGCTAGAGTGCAGTGGCATGATTATGGCTCACTGCAGCTTTGACCTCCTGGGTTCAAGTGATTCTCCCACCTCAGCTTCCTGAGTAGCTGGGACCACAGGCGCCTGTCACCATGCCCGGCTAATTTGTGTGTGTGTGTGTGTGTGTGTATTTTTTGTAGCCACAAAAAAATACAACATGGTTGAGCCATGTCGCCCAGGCTAGTCTCAAACTCCTGAGATAAAGTGATTTTCTTCACTTTCGTATCTCTTTCTCCATCAAGTCTTCAAGGGGTTCCCCTTCTAATTTGCTCCTTCACTCCCAGAACTGGTGCCTTTCTATAATTTCCATCTCTGCTCCGTTGCACTCTGGACTCCATGCAGGTCTCAGATCTGTTCACCATATTTCCCTACTGTGGAGGGGGTTTCTCTGTGTAAGATTATTCTATTTGTGTCTCACCATTACTGGGCTTCTGCTTCCTTTTACTTTTCTGCTGTCTCTATCTGACTTTCTGCTCTGGAGTGATCTCAAGAGGGTTCTGCTGGATTTGAGTATTTTTCTCCTGCTTATGTGTAATTTGAGGTTTGTTGTGTTCCTTTTTTCCTAGTTATGATACAAATCTGTGTTTAAAAATTTCATAGTTTCTCTTTGTTTTATCTTTATGTTGTTTTGAAGGATGCATGGGGAGATTAAGATTTAGATGGCTTTCATTATCCTACTGAAACCAGGATTAGATTCTTTAGATCCTATTCTGGATAGGAAGCAAATAGAACACTGCATATTTCCTTCTCTTTGCTTTTTTTTTTTTTTTTTTTTTTTTTGAGATGGAGTCTCGCTCTGTCACCCAGGCTGGAGTGCAGTGGCGCAATCTTGGCTCACCACAACCTCTGCCTCCCAGGTTCAAGTGATTCTTCTGCCTCAGCCTCCTGAGTAGCTGGGACTACAAGCATGCGCCATCACACCCAGCTAATTTTTGTATTTTTAGTAGAGACAGGGTTTCACCGTGTTGGCCAGGATGGTCTCAATCTCCTGACCTCGTGATCTGCCTGCCTCAGCCTCCCAAAGTGCTGGGATTACAGCTATGAGCTTTGCATTCTTGCCATAGGCATCTTAATTCTTCCTTAAGAAAGATAGATGCAGTTAATTAAAGTTGGAGATGTCATAGGACAAATTAGTATTATGCTGTAAAGTTACCCACCCTTAGACTGGTGGCACTAAGGGTTGGCAGATGTAGAAAGTGAAAATAGATGTTAATTTGAATTTCAGATAAGCAATGAATAACTTTGTAGTATAACTATGTCCCATCCAATATATGGGATCTACTTATACTAAAAAAGTTTTTCTTGTTTATCTGAAATTCAAATGTAACTGGAGGTCTTGTATTTTATCTAGCAGCTCTACTTCAGGGAAAGAAATGTTTGTTACTATTTTTCATAGCCCACGTGGTACCTAGAATGATACCTGGGATCGTGCTGAGCAAAAAGCATGTGCAAAATATTTGTTGAATTAAATATGCAAATTTAATTTAATAAACTTAGTGATCATAAGATATTATTTCCTAATGAAATGTGAGGATAGCAAAAAAAAAAGTTCCATTCTATTCAATCTCAATTTCAGTTGGACTAAAACATTTTTTTTCAAGTTATATGATGTTCTGCTTAATGGTTTTCTTCATGTTTGATTTTTCAAATAACCTTTACAAATCCTACTATCCACTTTAGGAGGCCGAGGTGGGTGGATCACGAGGTCAGAAGGTTGAGACCAGCCTGACAAACATGGTGAAACCCTGTCTCTACTAAAAATACAAAAATTAGCCAGGCATGGTGGCGGGCGCCTGTAGTCCCAGCTACTCAGGAGGCTGAGGCAGGAGAATCGCTTGAACCCGGGAGTCGGAGGTTGCAGTGAGCCGAGATCGCGCCACTGCACTCCAGCCTGGTGACAGAGCGAGACTCCGTCTTGAGGAAAAAAAAAAAAATCCTACTACCTTAAACTGTCACAAGGTGGAGTATATATATATTTATGTATGAGAGATAGATCATATATAGCTAGATAAGTGTAATGAAAGCTAGATTGGTAGATACATGGAGCAATCACAAAAGCTAAGGAATAACTGTATTTCAGACTGTCTTTTTTCTACCCTACAATCATACTTCATTATTACCTGCTTTATATCCCTTGGTTTATGTTTAGGTAGCTCTGGTGGAGATTACCTAATCTCAGAGAAGGCAAACTGTCTCCTAGCCCTAGGGAATAAATCATGAATAGTCCAAGCCAGTCATGGGATGCATGTGCACTGTACCAGGGATGAAGAAAGAGATATACCAGTGACCCAGTTTTTAGCTAAATAACAACTACTGATGAAGTTGATACTGAGGGATTTCTTTCTCTTAGGAGAGAAAGCCTTTTGTGATGTCTTTCTTTCTACTTGGGATACTGATGAGGGATATCATACAGGGAGCTGTGGCAGTTATCTTGAAATCAGGAGGCACTTTCAGAGGACAAAGGGCCAACAGCTAAGTCTGGTGGCTGAGAAAATAGTCTGGTTCCGTAATGATGTCATTAACTTGGAATCACCAACTTTCAGATTAACTGGATGATAATTAAATGCTTTTTCTGATGAAGGTTAATTGGGGCTTTTTTTCCTTGCAGCTAAAAACATTCCAAACTATTAATGGTACAAACTTCTCACTAGAAAGTAACTTCAGGAATTTATAGGTTAAACACATCCTTTTAAAGGAAGTTTTATTTTTTGTTTGTCTTAGTTAGAATCTTTGGAGGACTGTGATCTATCACTTTATTGTTCACTGTGCCCTTTCTTCTCTTTTAATGAAAAATAAGGTGTTGGAGAATAAAGTGGAAAGGGCTGCATTTTTCTGCTGTGTCGACTGAGCAGCTTTTTGGATCTCTGTAACTCCAATTTAACATCTTTCAACATCTTTCTCCACTTTTTCCACTTTGGAAAGCCCTGTTCTAAATAATCAGTGAAAACATACCACTGTCAGACATGAGGATGTTTGGACTTTGATTGTCTGTAAGGTGTTTATGTTAGTTACCCATGAAGAGCTTACTAATTAGATAGAAAAGACAACATGCTTGGAAAACTATGTTGCTGAATGTGGCTGTGGAAAGCTGCTACCCTAGTGTTGAATTTAATTGTGTTAATGTTATTCCTTCCATTAATGAATGGAAAAAATGTGGTTTAGGTTACAGGAACAGTATTCCAGTTTACCTTGAATATGCCACTGTAAGAGGTTAGGAGTTACTATAAAGTTCAGTGTCCTTGCTCTATACATGAAGATGTGTCACTGTGTTTGGGTAGTGACTTTTCTGGAATTATTATTTTTCTCTAACAAGAAATTCTGTTGGATGCTATTAAAGCAAGTTGCTTGGTTAGATTCTTGAAAGGATTCGACATTTTTTATTAATAAGAAAAACATTTGCAATTACGCTTGCTAGTGGAGGATAAAAATGAGTTTGTTTTCTTGCTCATTGTACTCCAGGGTCTGGAGAGAATCTCACCAGGTCGAAGAGGCAATCTTCTCTGTAGGTTCCTTTATTGAGTGGCCAATCAAATGCATTATGGGATCCTTCATCTTTTCTGAAGCCTCTGATACTTGCCACTGTGCAAGAAGCCCTGGACATATTATTGGCCTGTCCAAGCAAAGTGTTTCATTTTCCTTGCAAGCAACTTTGTAGATTTTATACTAGTTTACATCTTCAAGTGGACAATAAAAGCAAAGATGTCAGGTAGATTTGGACAATTATTTTTATTCAGCCTAAAAGGAATGATATTAAAGTGGTCTTTTTAGTAGCTATCAGAATTGATTTTGCTGATTGTCAGAAGTGAGATGGTTTTTGCTTTACCTTGTAAGTAGATTTATTTTTCTGTGGATACATCATAGCAATAGCATATTATCATGCTCTTTAAACATCACACATACCACAGTGTGGATTGTTTTTGTCATAAGTAATTTTTTTCTTTTTAAATTTTTATTTGAAATGTGGAAATGTGTTTTGTTTTTAAATTTTAAATGACAATAGGTTGGGAACCTCAATTTTGCTCTGACTTGCTCTTCCATGGCCAGAGTTTATTGCCTGGTGCCTATAAAAGCCTCTTTCCAAAATGAAGTTTCAGTGTTTATTGAATAAATGTCAGCTCAGTAACAGAAAAGCTGTAAAGAACTCAGGGTATAAATTTAATAACACATTTCCCTTAATGTCATGCAAGGTCTCTTTTTTATTTCCTTCATAAATATTACCATGATCTCTAATTATAGTTTGTCTTATTTGCCTACTTATTTAGTATCCATCTGCCCAAATTTGAATATCACCTTCATGAAAATTAGATCATGTGTTTTCTCATTCCCAGATGTAGACTTAGTATCTAAAAGGCATTGAATAAGCATGGTTGGAAATTTTAAAAAATAAACACACACACAAGCAAATGAATACATGGTTCGACAGTTTACAGATGTAGTATAACTGTACTGTAACTGCCATTGCTTCTATTATGGGATAAACCATTATGCAATAGATATATGTCCTTCAGAAGGACTTTCAGATAACTCAACTATGACAAACACACATTAATAACTAAATCCTACACATCAGATTGAAAATTCTCTTAGTGTTCACATGAATGAAAAAGCCATATTAACTTCCATGTCTGTCAAGCCTTCAAATGGCTTTATCCCCAGTGGACATCTGACTGCAAAGTATGGGGGGCCCCAAGTGAAAACCACACAGCTGATCCTACTCAACCCGTAGAACTGTGAGTGGCAATGATAAATTATTGTTTCTGGCCATTATGTTTTGGGATAGTTGGCTTGTGCAATATGGGAAAAACAAAAATTTAGCAATATAAACTTCAACTATTGATACTAAGTTATTCTCCTTTTCTAAGCAGCACACCTTTATTTGAGGTCATTATGTGTATTAGACATACTCTTTGATTATATAAAAGCATAACAATGAGTTATACCTGAAGAAGTCATGTTACTAGGAAAAAGAAAAGATTCGTGAGGGTCACTGTGGGCTAGTGTGTTGGCAAGAAAGCAAAGTCGAATTCAGATTTTGTCTCCAACTACTTATGGTACATGTGGGTCTTAAGACACCCTACCTCTTCTGATATGGTTGCTTGATTTTATATTACTCCCTGTTTTCCGAGCTTCCATACCACAATTGCTTCAGATTTCTTACAGAAATAAATGTATTTTGGGTAGTAACTTATTAGAGGGCACGGCAAAAATCCTTTAGAACTGTTAGAATATTCAAAAAGTTGAGCCAGTAATCTCATAGATCTAGAGAGGAGCAAAGTCAAAAAAATTTGGAAAGACCCATCTGAAATTCTGCATCCCCTTTATTTTTAGATATAATTTCAATGCACTTAGAAGTCATTTTTGTCCTTTAAGGTGTCTACCTTAGCACCTTAATTTGAGACAGAAATTAGGGGACACTGTTAATGTTTAATACCAAAAGTCTGCTGCTCTCTGTTGAGTTTAAACAGGTTAAACTTGTATTTTACTAGGAAATATCAAGTGGTTCTTGTTCTTAGAGGGGCCAAGACTATTTAATGATCACGTGTCCATCACTTGAATGTGCACAGCTTCATTGTTTTGTGCATTTGATCCTCTCTTCCTCTTCCATGCCTCTGTGTCCTCTTCTTTTCATATATATGCCACCTGTGTGACTTGGCTTTGAAAATATCCCTCGAAAGCATCTTAACTATAGGAGTTTTAGGGGTTGACTTAAGGAAGCTGAGGTGGCTTTTACTGTTCAGAAGTTCTGCAGAGTCCTGGAAAGAGGTGTAGCCTTCAGTAAAAATTTGAAACATTGAAATGTGATAGGACTTGGAGAGTAAATTGTGTATGCTTTTCTATTTATTTGTCTGTCTGTTAATTCGTCCGTTCACTCATTCATTGAAAAGATAATGATTACGTTGTCAAAAGCGGATCGCAGAATGAATGAAGGTTTGGGAGGATATTGTATAAATATATCCCTGTGCTGCTTGATTTGCTCAACTGAAAAATGGATTGGTTTCTCATCTAAAAAATAGCTACCATTGTATTGCTTGAGATTATTGTCATTTTTGAAGCAATATAAATGAAGAAAGATGACATATTAATAAAGTTGTTTTTCAGTATTTTCAAATGATGTTTAAATTCCCTCTCCTTGACCCTATATGTCTCCAACATTAGAAAAAAAATTATTTCCCATAACTTTTTCTCAACTTTTCTTTTTGTGTGTGACTTTGAAGAAATAAAAGAACTGGGAACTGAAGCCCATTGGTTGTGCTTATCCAAGCCACACCACATTCTACTCATTTTTTAAAAAGGAAAAAGTACTCCATTCTATGAGCACTGCTTCCTGAGACCTCAGTGAACAGAGAGGAGGCAGAGGTTTCTGAGCAGATTTATGCTCAGAGGGGACCGAGAGAGTGAAGAGTTCTATGCAAGCAGAATTTTGCAAAGAATAGAAACAAAAAAATTACATTTTAGAAAAGAATGAGAGCTGCTTACTGCTCATGTTCCCATAATTACTAAATAATGCAGTTCAGTTGCTTCTAAAATTTATTTTTATGAGCTCCAGCATAGGAATTGTTTCTTGGCATATAAGCGCTTAAGGAAAACATTTTAGTTGAGATCATCCATAAGCAAACATGATTAACTAATATACTAATTACACAATTTGTGTGAGAGGGTAATGTGTTAAGAAATATTTGATTTTTGATTCATAGTCAGCCAGGAAGAAAGTCATTTGGCAAAACTGAATTTCTCCTCAACTTATGGTGGAATTGCTGTGTGACCTCAAAAGGAAAACAATATTCAAATTGAACCATATACCAAAACCAGAGGAGAGTTGAACAGAATTCGCTTCTGTCATGCCTTGTGTTATTCCAAACAAACTTCTGCATCCCTGAGCTCCTCTCGGCAGCAGAAATTTCCCACCAGACCTATAAGCCCACCTGTTGCTATGTTACCGCCCTTCTGACTTCTTCTGCCAGAAGGATTGAACTTTGTTAGTTGCATATTAGAATAATCAACAACCCCAAATGAATGTCTTCTCTTCTCATAGAATTCCCTGTGAAGGCTTCGGTCCCTGCACATTCCCTATGTTCTTTCTTAGACCTTTACATTGGCAATGCCCCATTATGAGTCAATGTGCAGAAGATGAAGATTTCTACATCTTATTTACACCTTCTTTATTACCTGTATTATATTACCTGTATTATATATCTGAAGAAAGAGAAAGAGAGGGAGAGGGAGAGATTTATCACGAAGGATTGGTTCATGTGATAATGGAGGCTGAGAAGTCCTATGATCTGATATCTGGAAGATGGAAGCCTAGGAAAGCCAATAGTTCTAGTCCAAGCTCTGAAGGCTGGAGAACCAGGAGAGCAAAGGGTGTAAGTCCCAGTCTGAATCTGAAGACAGAAGAAACAGGAGCAACAGTGCCCAAGGGCAGGAGAAGATGGATGTCTCAGCTCTACCAGAGAAAGCAAATTCACTCTTCCTCTGACTTTTTGTTGTATTCTGCCCCTCAACAGATCAGATGATACCCACCTACATTGTGTGGACAGTTTTCTTTTACTAGCTCAATCTATCCAAACGCTAATCCCTTCTGGAAGCACGTGCACAGACATATCCAGAAATACTGTTTACCAGCTCTCTGGGCATTCCTTAACCCAGTCAAGTAACACATAAAACTAACCATCACGCCCTCTCACAAAATATTGATTTATGAATTACTGAGTATTTTTATTATGAACTTTAAAGATTATAAAGATATAATAATAATACAGCACAAGTGGCTTGTAATTTCATTAGGAAGATAAAACGCGTATATAACCAAAGATGACTAATATGAAGAGTGGTGGATGGGTGAGCAGAAAAACACTGGGCTTTCATTGAAAAGAGTGTTCAATGGAATGCCCAGGGATCTTAGAATTTGCTTTAGAATCATATACTGGACAAATTTAGGTGTTCTCATTGCCTTTCTTCCCCAATTTTACAGCCAACTCTCAGAGAAGCGGCTTCAACTTGATGCACGGATTTTCTCCTGCCCATCTGGTTTGGCCAACTTCCCTTAGACTGATAACCTTAAACATTAGTGAGCTTTTGCTATGTAGCAAACCATGCCCTCCTCACCTCTCCAGCCCCAACTCTTCCCATTTTTCTCATCTCCCACCTCACCTTTTGTAACCTGTATTCTCCAGCTATACTGACTGTCTTAAGTTCCTTTAACATTCCAGTCTCACTACGATTATTTTATACTTTTACCAAGATGGATCTTACCTTCTTCATCCCTGACTTGCCCTTTGGCTAGTCAGCTTGTATTAGGGGCTCAGTTTAAATGTTATGTTCTCAAGAAAGTTCTCTTAGCCTTCCTACACTTCCCCCTGACTGGGTTCCATGTTCCCACAGTATCCTGACAAACTGTGTTAATGATACCTAACATGTATTGCCAGAGGGCAAGTGGGGGATGGAGAGGATATGTTCCATCTTGGTAAAGGTATGGACCAACCGTAGTGGGCTGTTTCCAGTGGTACACTGGATCCACTTTCTGTAACTCATGAACAATTTTTTGCAATTGGTTGTCTGTTGCATGGACTAGACTTCAAGGACCTAACAGTAGGGACAGTGTCATGGCCAGTATGGTGACTGGAATGTAGTAAGTGAGAAGGAGAAGTGACAATAGAGATGGAGGCCATGGTTTCAGACCTAGATTTCTGAAGCCTAAGTCAGTTTTTTGAACTGAGGTACTTGAGATTGGTGTGAACCTTGGCAGCTCCAGAGAGCTATACATATAAAAGATGAGCTTGTTCTTGGAGCCTCAGAAATGCCCTCTAACTTTTAGAAGCATAAAACATGGTTTACCACCAAGGCTAGTAATATAGTGGAAACTAGTTCTCCAGACACTAATATGAGACTTGTAAAGATTCCTTAAAGGTGACACAAGATGTGTTTGTTGGTTTCTTGGTTTTTATTTTGTTAAATGCTTTTAAGACTGAAAGTTTCTAATTCACGATGGGTCAGGTTTGGAAAGATTCAAAGAGGGTCACAAAATGTATAAATGAGAAATGCCATCCCCTAACTAAACCTAAAGACCGTCTAGTTATACTTCGACTTCTATGCTTTGATTTATTAACCCTCAATTATGAGTAGAATTTTGGAACGGGATTTATTCTGCTTTCCTCTCTATAAGCATATCTTATAGATCACAGCCTTCTTCTCCCAACCTCCACTATTTTCTGATGTTCCCTTGGCATTATGTCTGGTGCTCTTAACATTTCTAACTGAGAAATGATCTTATGTCAAGACTGTATCATAGTAGATGGGGACCATAGTTCTAGCAGAGTTGGAATAGTGGTATAAATGTGTGGAGTAAAAAGGATGATTCATAGGATACCAAAAACATTTGACCAGTGTGCCAAAAGGACGTTGCATGCCGTTTCTTCCTTGTGCACCCCATCCCCAGGCTCCATTTCCCAGTTCCAGCCCACGACCTCAAATGTAAAATAATTCAGGTCATCTGAGCTAACCTTACAAATGATCAATTGCCCTTTCAACTTTGCCAATCTATCCCTCCAGACAATGAAGAAAATCATCCTCTCCTTATTTTATGATAATCAATCTCCTTTTTTAAAAAAACTAAAATTTTCTTCCCTAAATTATAAGAAGGCTGTTGCCCCTATATAGGTGCTGCCATCAACAGTAGCATGATCATAACAGCAACCAATTGTTATGTACTTTATCTTCTTTAATCTTCATAGCAATTATCTGTGTTCAAACTACAGATGAGGTTTTAAGAATTTAGGTGACTTGACACTCAAGTCATACAGCTGGAAAGTAGCAGAGGTAGAATTCCAACTCTCCTCTGCCCAGTTCCCTTTAGCTCACCTCCTTATCTGCTCTGCTGAATTTGGTGGTGTTGAAATGTATTGGGCTTCCATGGGATTTCTGGATAATCCACAGACTGAATAATCATCCTCTGAATAATTGGACAGAGCATCTGTTTCGTCTGGGGGCAATTGTGTGTGTGTATATGTGTGTGCGTGATAACTAAGGATTTGAAGTCCATCAAATTGACTCATTAAGTATTGTAATAAACATCTTAGGACTTAACTACCTTGATTTGTATTTCCAAGAATCTGTAAAGGCACCTGCAGTTTTGGAGGTATAGAATCTCTACTTCATATACCTCAAAAAGAACCCATCAACTTACGGCCTTCCTCACACATGTCAAATGTTCATTTTTAAAAGGTAATCTTGAGAGGGAAAGGTTAAAGAAGGTCTCCTCCAAAAAAAAAAAAAAAAAAAAATGCATGAGGGAGTGAAACTATTGTCTGAAACTGCAAAGGGGAGAACGGAGCCGTGGGTAGTTCCCAAGTGCTGAGAAGCAGATTTCAGATCCATTGGAAGGCATGACTTAATCAGAAGTGGAGCAGGACTAACCATAGCAGGCTATTTCCAGTGGTACCCTGGATCCACCTTCTGTAAGTCATGAATGTTGATTGTTACACATTTAGAAATTTTGCAGTTGTGGTAGTTTAAAACTAGCCATGATGTGAGTATTTACACTGTGGAAATTGGGAAACACTAACACATAAGGGCTGTTTTTTAAAGCAGGGCTCCCCAAGCCCTGGGCTGCGGACCGGTATTGATCGTGGCCTGTTAGGAACTGGGCTGCACAGCAGGAGGTGAGTGGCAGGTGAGCATTACCGCCTGAACTCTGCCTCCTGTCAAATCAGCAGCGCCTTTAGATTCTCAGAGGAGCACGAACCCTGTTGTGAACTGCGCATGCGAAGGATCTAGGTTGCATGCTCCTTATGAGAATCTAAGCAATGCCCCATGATCTGAGGTGGAACAGTTTCATCCTGAAACCACCCCACATCCGTGGAAAAATTGTCTTCCACAAAACCAGTTCCTGGTGTCAAAAAGGTTGGGGACTGCTATTCTAAAGAACTGATTTACCAGCACTTTATTGCCTGTTGAATAAAGAAGTGAATTTCCTGTTGCTGAAAATTTTCAAATATAAACTTGGTGTTTCCAGAAAGATGTGACACAATAAATGGAATAAGGAAAAATTAGGTCTCTAAGGTCTTAAACAACTGTATTCCACTTTATCACTTGAAGGTACTCATCAAAGTGCTAAGGCCAGAGTGATTTCTGTTATTTGAGTTTCTTTACTGGAACCTTTCTCCAACATCCACGCCTTATCTCCTCCTTATCTACCCTCATCTGAATTTGCTTGCTTTTGGCCCTGCTCTAAGCCCTTTCTGTTTTAGCTTTAACACAAGTGTTACATAGTCCTATGCTGTGGTGTCAGACTGCTTGGGTTTGAATCCTAATTTCACACTGGCCAGCTGTTTGAATTCTGGAAGGTTACCTAGGCCGATAAAGTCTCATTTTCTTTATCTGTTAAAAGCAAATGACAAAAGTACCTCTTGCAAATGGTTGTTGTAAATTTAAATGATGGTAATGCAGATAAAGTGATTAGTAAAATGCTTGGCCATGGTAAGGACCTAGTAAATGGTAGCTATATTTTCACTTAAGGCATATCAATTCTTTTTTTTTCTTTAACTTCTAACAACTCCTGAACTCCAAATTTTACAAAGAATTTCAAGTATATGTACCCTTTACCTAGTTGATTAGATATGTGTCTTCATTTGTCTGTAAAGCAGGTTTTTGTATATTTAATTTTATTTTCTTGTTAATGTTGTATAGTCGGAGATGAAGTCTTATAAGCCACTGTTTCAATAATAATGAACAACAAATGTTTTCATTGTTAGCAGATTATTGACAGCATTTAAATTGGCAGTTCATTGGAGACCCTCAGAACTTAGAGAAATTTAAAAAATATAATACCGAAAGCCCTCCCACCCACAAACCCTGCCAGCACCTCCCACCTCAGTCTTAAAATGATGATGATAAGAACATAATAAAGGTGTTTATTTGGGGTATAAACTATCTTTCATTGAGCTGTGAGATGTTTATGAAGACCCAAGAGAAGTGGACACACCCAGAGTGGTTTATAAGCAGAATAGCTCATAACCCTGGTATGGAAAAGGCCATTTCTCGAACTCACAGGACAATGTCTTTAAAATTTCATTCCTAAAAAAGTACAAACTGATATGGATAAGAAAGTGGAGACCTTGTGATAATGGTTGTTTCTTCAGGGTATTTTCCATTTTATGTGTCCAGTGTCCTTTCTAAATACTTAATAGACCATCACTGAAGTACAGTGCATTATTCAGAACTGAAAATACCTACATTTACTATATTTATCTTGCATATACTGTGCACATATGTGGTTTTCAATAGCTTCAAATATGCTGGAAATTTCTGACCGGCCCCTTTGGCGAACACCAGGCTGTGGGCTGCTTGTGTGGTAACACAATTCTAGACACTCTTCTTTAGTTCCAGCTCTGGCAGAGACCTTCTCACCATGGTTGATGATGTATGAGGGAATCATGGCTAATATGTGTTCTGTTTGCCTCTGGGTGCTGCTGTAACATAGATTCCTGGCAAGTAAATAGGGCCTAGTTTAAAGACCATTTCAACTAGGCAGTTAAGGAAATGAACTCATTTTCATCTCTGGTCAGTGTTGGGTGACATCAGTATTTCCCATAGCCTTTGGTTTCTGGATTCTTGAGGTATAGGAAACAACTACATTGGAAACATATTTGGAAGCCTGGGCCACTTGAAATGCATTAAAAGTCGAAGATCCACATTCAGGATTCAGGGTTCTGATTTAAATGCCCTCTGACCTTATTACTCACATTTGCAAAAGACACCCTAGGCTTTAACATTCCTTTTTGTCATCTGTATTTTGGTTGCTTGCTATATTAGATTATCTGTATGAAAGCATCAGTTGGATATTTCTTCTCTTTCACCTCCTACCATGGTGATGTATATAAAGAAAACAAGCAAAAAGGTGGTACAAGAATATTTAATGGTAAAGTCAGATTCAACAGAAGCAGAGGTGGAAGAAAGGAACCTAGTTGCTTCTCTTGTAACACACATGTTTTCCGTAGACGGCTGGTTTTCTTCAATTTTCGTAATTACAATTTCAGGCAGCATCCCTCCACTCCAGGCCGGTTATCCCATTTGTGGGTTACCCATTTCCTGTGCATTTCCTTCCTCCGGCCCACCTCTTGGCCACATTAACATGACTTCATGTCACAATCGATACCGCAGGTGGCCCCGGCAGGTTTTGAAAGGAGAATGGAATAAAAACCTGTCAAGGTTGCTTTGTGTTAAATTAAAATATTTGGTGAGGAGAAGCCCAAAAACTCTTGGCCAGAATGAGGCTTCTGAAAAACGGAGGCATTTCAGAAATCTACACTATTTTTTTTTAATCAATCTTTGTTAACCAAATGTTAGCTGGCTGTGTATCTTGGAAGAAGTCAGAGCAGTACACATAGTGGAAATAAAGTTGAGAATATGCCCCCATTTTTGGGATATAATTAGCCAATATTTTTGAAATCCTAGGTCAGACTTAGTTTATTGCATGGTCTTCTAAGGGCTTAGAGTCAGGGAGACAAAATTCACACCCAAGATTCAACAGTCAACAACAGTTTGGCAGAATTCACTGGGTTGGTGTTGGATTGCATAGAACGGAGAGAGAGGGAGAGACAGAGAGAGAGAGAAAGTGTGTGTGTGGGTTGCGGGGGTATATTTCTAAGTTCAGAGAAGAGAAAAAGACAAGTAGGCTGAAAAAGGCTATGTGTTAAGAGGTAGGTCCAGAGCTGGGCCCCAAAAACTGAAGGCACGAGGGAGAGAGAATTCGGGTTAGTAGAGCAGAATAGTAGAGAGTGTGTGTTCAGGGCCTCAAGTGCCAGAAAGAAGTCAGGAAGATGGGGGAAAGATACAAATGTTCGTAAAAATGTAGAAGCCCCTGTTCTCTAGGAAATCAGTGTTGTCTGTCATAAAAACATGGGTGCACCCTTTATTAGAATGAATCCTTGAAACTACTCAAATGTATTTATAACACTCAACAACAGACAGTCTCATTTGGGGAATAAATTAATTAACAAATTTATTTCAGAGGCATTGGAAGCACCTGTAAGGGATGAGGTTTGGAAAGGAGCTTCCGCTTAGGATGTAGTTGGAATAAAAGCCGAGTTGTGGCCTACAACACCCTGAATGATCTGACCATGCCTCCGCTTCTAACTTTCTGCCTTCTGTGCCATTCTCTCCCTGTTCTCTAAGCTCCAACGATACCCATCCTACCCATCCTCTTTCTCTTTCTTTGATACGCTGAACTCTTTCCTGCCTTACCATCTTTGCTTTGCTGTGTCCTCTACCAGGACACTTGTCCCTAGGCTCTTGGGCAGACCAACTCCTTCTCACATTTCACGTTTGCAGAGACTAGAGTCTTTTTTCTGACCATCTCATCTAAAGTGGTGTACTCAGATCCCTCAGCATTCACCATCATATCACAGTGTTTAAAACACAAGGAGCCTTTAAAACACAGGGAGCTCTCTGAATGGTCTTATTTGGTGGTTTATCTTCTGTGTCTCGCCTTTAGGACAGGGACCTCATCTGCCTTGCGCACAGCCATACCCTAGCATATAAATTCAAGCCAGGTAACTGAGGAACATATACTTTATAATTTCTTAATTATAGTAGGTACTCAATGAAGTGTGTGCTAAGTGAATCCATGGCAGTGAAGTCTCCATTGTATTTAGGGCATATTAAGCTTCTATTCTCTTCTATTCCCGATATGCTGAACTATTTGTTACAAAGCAGGAAGAAAGTAGTGAATGGGGAAAGACCTGGGGTGGCTTGTGTTGCTATGGAATTATGTAGCAGCACAGCTCTCCTCTTTTGTTCCTCTCCCGAGTCTTAAGAACCTGGAAAACAACATCACACAGAGGGATATTTCAAAGAGATGGACTTTAAAGGAACAATTGTGTGGGTTAGATGAATGCTAGTAAATTATGTCAGGAAAAGCCGCTGCCTTAATTTGTTTTTCAGTATGTTTGTATGTTGTAGCCATTGCAGAATGAAATTACTATATATAATGAGCTCAGGTTCCATGTTTTACAGCCTGCCCCTCGAAGCCTTCACACACATTGTCCTGTGTAGGGCACCTTTCTGTACTTGGCACTATTCTTCTTTTCCTTCTCAAAGAAATAGTGCTGGATGAATTTGTCTACTGCCTACAAATTATGGTACAATAGCCATTGTTAATTTAGTGAAAGAAGTGTGGAGAACCAGTTATTTTTTTCTCGCCCATGGGTTTTTCACAGGAGCACACATCTGGCTGCTGTACAGAAGCTGCCTGGGTGGTTCCATTTGTAGCTGGATGGGCTTCTAGGCGCGTGGTTGAGAAATTATAAAGTATATGTTCTTCAGTGACATGGTTTGGATTTATAAATGAAATGCTATGATGCCTATTTGTATGTCATTAAAACATGTTAACAATAAAATGATGCATCCATTTTTCTGCTGTTGAGATACACTTTATTTAATTTATGCTTTTCCAAAAGACTTACGGTATCAGAACAGGTCAGAGCTGGTGGCGGAGAGATTTCTGTTTCACTTGCTTTTCCAACATCTTTCCTTCCTATCTTCTTCCCTTGTTCATGCTGGAGATCTGTTTCTACACTAGCAGACAATGTGCCAAATTGCCGCTAATTTAATGCATTATCTTAAGAAGTAGAGCCAGGCACAATGGCTCACGCTTGTAATCCCAGCACTTTGGGAGGCTGAGGTGGGAGGATCGCTTGAGGCCAGGAGTTCAAGACCAGCCTGGGCAACAAAGCAAGACCTTGTTTCTGCAAAAAATTTAAAAGTTAGCTGGGCATGGTGATGTGCATTTGTAGTCTCAGCTACTCAGGAGGCTGAGGGAGAAGGATCCCATAAGCCCAGGAGTTTGAGGTTACAGTAAGCTTACCACACTACTACACTCCAGCCGGGGCAGTAGAGCAAAAAAAAAAAAAAAAAAAAAAAAAAAAAGAAAGAAAGAGGTAATTCTTCAGTTTCCTCACTATTTAGTAATCTTGCAGCATGCTCTTCTTCTTTCAGCACTGCAGTGACAATACGCATCCCTGCCAGTCTGACATGAATATCGAAGGAGCCTGGAAGAGAGGCTACACGGGAAAGAACATTGTGGTCACTATCCTGGATGACGGAATTGAGAGAACCCATCCAGATCTGATGCAAAACTACGTGAGTGTATGCTGTGGTTGGAAGGTCTTTCCTTCTGGGAAACAGAGAAACTCAGGATTACCAATAAGGTGGATAGCTACTGAAAAATGTAGCAACATACAATAGGGTATTGTGTTTTGCTTCTCTCTGGTAAAAGATGAGAATTCTTTGAATACAGAGATAACCCTTTCAACTTTCCAGTGCCTTTGATGTTCTGACTTACAAAAAGAAAGCAATGAGGTAGCAGAAACTCCACCACCACACCATCTGCTACCAGCAACATTCGCTGTTCTCAACAATTTATCCCACCAGCCAGGCAATACTCTTTGTTTCTTTTATGGGGAAAAATGTACTTGGAACTTTTCTCCAGTTATCTGCTGGTCTTTTTCTCTCTCTGCTTCTTCTTTTTGTTTAAAGGACAGTAATGATCGGCCTCCTAGTAGTCTGTTGGAATCAATTCCTTTCGTAAGAAGAAACCACAAATTCATTTAGTTCTCATTTGAGCAAAACGGTTCAGTTGCTGCATCTAAGTGCACTCAGATAAACTGTCTCTTTACAGAATAGAATTTTAAAGCTAAAAAGGAACTTCAGGTTAGTCTCCTCCTTTGATAGGAGAATAAACTGTAGCCTGAAGACTGAAGTGAGTTATCCATGGTCAGATAGAAGAATAGAAACTATGGCTGCCCGTGCCCCAGCAGAGATGTCTTTCTTGTCACACGTGAAGAGGGTTTTACAGCATGCTGCTGTTCCCCACTGCATACGAATGTATTTGACTAAATACAAATAGCACTCATGTAATTGTGAGTGCCGTCTTTTATGTTTTTCATTTTCTCCTCTTGAGAAAAAATTCTCCAGAATTATCTGTGCAATTAGCATGATTGGTGCCCTCTCGGTTCTTCTTTATGTTGGACCTGGTGGGTAAGAGAAAGCACGTTGGGTAACGTGTCAAAGACTTGGGTTCCTTCCAGTGTGGATTTGTTTAATCACTTTTAAAGGCAAACAAGCAAATCCAACTTTGGTTTTGGAGATACTGTTTCTTCATATTGAAATCTTGGCGTAGGAAAACTTTATCATTTTGGTTGGTCCTCTGTTTCGGGCCTCTTTTTCCTTATCAGTAAAATTAGTAAGATACATTAGATACACTCTGAAGCCTTGGTGCTCCAAAGGACACTTAGCGGGTCTGCAGAGCCTCCTTGGCACAAGAAGCAGGAACTTAAACCACCTGTATATACAATGTATATTTTACTTGATTTCCTGAAACATTTCAGGCTCTATGTACTAAAAGTTATTTTCAGAAAGAGAGGAGCCTTTGATAAAGACAGAAAATCAAGATAGTGTTTACTTTCACGAACATTGAAATTAGGAATAATAATAAAGTATAAGAACATTCAGGCTAGGTGCAGTGGCTCACACCTGTAATTCTAGCATTTTGGGAGGCTGAGGCAGGAGGATTGCTTGAGCTCAGTAGTTTGAGACCAGCCTGGAAAACAGCAAGACCTCATCTCTAATAAAAGTAAAAAAATGAGGAGAGAGAGAGAGAGAGAGAGACCAATCCACTCAACAGACCACCAGAATTGAAAATAAGCCAAATTATACTCCAGAGAAGGGGTGCAATAACACCACATTATTCCAGGCTAGAAAGAGGAAGCAGCCCATTTTTCATTTGATAGTAAGATATTGAGTCATCATTTTACCCTGCATCTATATTCCTATACTATTTATCTACATATGTTTCTTATAGCCACCTAACATAAAGAGAAAGAAACTTCTGCCAAATTATTGTAGTGACCCCATGTATTTGTGGTCTTAATCTCTTGTATTCCCTCTGAGACTTCTTTTCCCTCCTTATACTCTTGTATCTTTCTTAGGAAATTTAACTGAAAAAGACATAGGGCAGAAATTGTGCCCATGTTTGAAGTAAGCATTCATTAAGTACTCAAATAACCAGAAGTGCTATAAAAATGTTCTACTATACTAAAATGAATGCCCCTCAGGATTTCTAACCAAATTATGAAAAATAGCTCTAACTGAATTTTTAAAATACCAAAATAATTAATTTTAAAAATAGTAAAAAAAAAAAAAAAAAAAGCTGGGTGTGGTGGCACCTGCCTGTAGTCTCACCTACTCAGGAGCTGAGGCAGGAAGATTGCTTGAGCATGGGAGATCCAGGGTGTAGTGAGCCAAGCCGTGATCACGCCACTGCACTCCAGCCTGGGTGACAGAGGAAGACCCTGTTTCAATTAGTCAATCAAAGAAAATTCAAAGCATGTTAAATTAGGCTGGCTACAGTGACATAAATTTGATCAATTGTAACAATCTAGTAATTTTTTTTTCAGTAATGCAGATATTTTTCACAATCAGTTTTAAAAGCAAACAAGCAAATCCAGCTTTGGTTTTGGAGATACTATTTCCTCATTTTGAAATCTTAGTGTACGAAAACTGTTCATCATTTTGGTTGGTCCAATAGCCAATGGTTGTTAGTAGAATGTCTAAATTATGGACTCCTTTATAGTAGATACAATACCTGAAACCAGACGAGGGTTGTCTAATAGCGGTCCCAAGATACCTGACATGATGAAGATCGAATACTGATTTTTAATTGGCTTGCCAATGATATGTGAATGATTTTTGTCTTCTGAAATCTATATTATGATAAGGAAGTTGCAAGCTCAAGAAATCAAGTAAGGAATAGGGAGAGAATCTATGGAGAATAAATCACTTTGTGCCTAGGTGGTCAATGCATACCTCAGAGAAAAGGTAGTAATGAGGATGTCTTTGAAAGATATACGTTTCATGAACTGGGTCATTCTAGGTATGAAGGGAAAAAGTGCAGGCACTTGTTTGGTCTGTGTAGAGTTCTTCTTCACCTTAAGGGGGAAAAATACAGCACTAATTATCACTGAATGAGCACTGCCTCCCTAAGGCATCCTGACACCACCGAACCGTGAGTGTATTAGTTAACCTAATTACTTTCCAGCAGAAATGTATTTAAAAATGCATGAGCCTGTGGGTCAATGGCTAATTAATGAATGTCCGTTTCCTTTCCCTTGCTCTCTCCTCTGTGGCCATAGGATGCTCTGGCAAGTTGCGACGTGAATGGGAATGACTTGGACCCAATGCCTCGTTATGATGCAAGCAACGAGAACAAGTAAGGCCCAAGTGAGGGGTGGCTGGCATGTGGCTGGCAAGGAGCTTTGTTTTCTGCTCGTGCTGAGGGAAGTATTTTCTTCAAAATCCTTGGTAACATATGATTCCTAATTTGCTCCAAGATTAATAAGTGTCTTTCCACTGAAGCCTCTGAATAAGAAAAAAGGGGTGGTCCATATAGAAAGAATGGTTGCAGAGAGAGCCCTGGGGAATGGCTCAGCATTTCCAAATCTTGAGACTGGAACTAAGAGACGACCCCTCACGTGGTAATTGCCCTGCGAGCCATTTGTTTAGGGACGGGGTGGTGAAGAGAGAGGCCAAGCAAAGTACCTCCCAAAAGAATTACTTTGTTCTGTTAAATTCAACACATGATTGAATACTGCATTTGAGGTCTCTACCCGAGCGTTTCTTGACACCTCCTTTGCTCCTCTCTCCTCTGTAGTTATTGTGTTTTTCACTAATATACCTGAAATACCTAGAAGGATCATTGCCAATTGAAGAAGGCATTACCTTCCTTATTCCCCCCCAGCCCAGGCAAGAGCCACAGAAACCCGGTTAACCACAATTATGCTTTCCATTTACTACTGTGGTTTTTAGTGAATGGAAATCAACATTTGATAACAGAATATTCTAACATTCCTCAGGCAAGTGAGAGAGAATGGGTTTTCTCGCTTACATAATGACCCGGATTCCTTACAATGTTAGTAGATATTTCTAATCTCTAAATCACATTAACTTTTTTCTCTTTTACTATGAAGCTCCTCAGGATAATGCTGTAATTTAGATACTTTCATTTGAATTTTTATTTACATGTTTTATTTACATTACATGCACTGAAGTTGCAAAGAGAACTGTTTAGCCCATTTATTTTGTTATTTCTAATCTGCTTTTTTCTTTAGGGAAAAAAATTTCTCAACTAGGTTTATTTGATTAAGTCAGTAAGTTTAGATAAAACCATGTGACCTAGAAAACTGTCACTGTACCTATGTGGTTTTTCTTTACTGTCTACAAAGAAAGCTTAACAAAATAACTGTAGAAACATGCTGTTGGTTGACATGAACAACCAAGTGAATCTTCTAGATCAGATTCAGTGGTGAAAGCATTAATACACTAATTGCTATAGGTAGAATTTTCCAGAACTTCCAAGCAAAAAGAGAGACCTACATTAAACTGGATAGTTTTCTTTCAGACTTACTGTAACTGCCCAGTGGGTTCACCTTGCCTACTGCCTAGACAGAGGCATTTTACCAAGACAGGGGAACTGCAATGGAGAAAGAGTAATTCACACAGATCTGCCTGTGCTGGAGACCGGAGTTTTATTATTACTCAAATCAGCCTCCCCAAGTATATGGGGATCAGAGTTTTTAAAGATAATGTGGTGGGTAGTGGCTTAGGAAGTGGGGAGTGCTGATTGGTCAGGTTGGAGATGGAATCATAGGGGGCTGAAGTGAAGTTTTCTTGCCATCTTCTGTTCCTGGGTGGGATAGCAGAAATGGCTGAGCCAGATTACTGGTCTGGGTGGTGTCAGCTGATCCATCGAGTGCAGGTCTGCAAAATACCTCAAGCACTGATCTTAGGTTTTACAACAGTGATGTTATCCCCAGGAGCAATTTGGGGAGTTCCCACTCTCGGAGCCAGAGGCTGCATGACCCCTAAACTGTCATTTCTAATCTAATAGCTAATTGTTAGTCCTGCAAAGGCAGACTGGTCCCCAGCCAAGAAGAGAGTCTTTTCAGGAGAGGGCTATTATCAGTTTTGTTTCAGGGTTAAACCACGAACTGAATTTCTTCCCAAATTTAGTTTGGCCCACACCCAGGAATGAACAAGGACAGCTTAAAAGTTAGAAGCAAGATGGAGGAGTCAGTTGGGTCTGATCTCTTCCAGCGTCATAATTTTCTCAGTTATAATTTTTGTGAAGGTGATTCCAGTCCCTCCCTTTGGGTTTCATAGCACCTTATTCTTAAAGTGTGGCCTATGAAGATGGGAAAAGGCCATCGATCACTCTGGCTTCTTCTTGCTGATGGGGGCATAGTGGGGTAGGTGTTGACCCAAGGCGAGAGGAGCAGAACTGCTTTGCTGCTGTGTGGGCTGTCTGACCATACTCACACAGGCCAGGCTGGGTTCCAAGGCTTTCATGACAAAGATGTTAGTATTCTCATCTATAGTTTTAGTACAGCGTTTAAGCAGACAGTGTACTATAAGGTAAATAATGAGTTTTAGGATAAGGAGTGCAATTCCCAGTTTCGAAAGTAAAGATTTGAAAGCATTAGTTTGGGGACTTACAGTCCACCAAAAATTTAGGATTTAGTTTAAATTGAAGAAAAATAAAAATAAAAACTCAAAAACAACTAACAACAGGTATACTATAGTTTTTGGAACATTATTTTTCTCTTTCCAGTCCTTATTTTTATTAAAACAAATCATGATAGGACTGATTTGTTTGCCATTAAACTTTAGTTTTTTTATACTTGACCTGATTATTTGCTTAAGGTGCAGCAAGAATAATTATTTTTTACATAGAGTTTTTAAATTGGCTTTGATGGAACTGTGTTCCATAAGGAATCTCAGATAAGACTTTTTTAAAGCCAAGCCCAGCCATGGGTTTGTACCCTCCAATACCTATGAGTTGGGTAAATTTCTTTCCTCTTGAGGTCCCAAGGTAACTTGGAGCTCCTGGGCCTGTCAGAAAGTGACATTCTTCACTTACACAGGTCAGGAACCCTGTAGAGGAACTATGTAGGCAAGGTTTGAGGCAAGTTTTCCTAAGGGTCTATTATTCACTTTGCAAGTCAAGTTTGATTCCTTAAAGGAAAGCATGCCATTCCAGTCAAAGCCTTGGTAAAATAACCAGTTTCCTCAACTGTGTCCTGTTCAAAAGAAAACATTCTTATTGCACTTATGCAAATAACTATATTGCCATAGGTTAAGAATACTCAAAAATAGTTTCTAAATTCTGGAGAAATTAGGTAGAGAGAAACAAACATGCTCTAAATTTTGTTCACAGGAGTATACTTTACTCAATTGTTAAAAGCTGGAAATAGCTCAAAAGAAGTGTTTTTGTCTCTGAAAAACAAAAAGGAACAGCAACACTTTAAGCAAAAAAAAAAAATCTAAAAAGTTTACTTCAGTTTTCTGTTAGTTCAGTCCATTTAGTTAACTCCTGTTCTGCTGGATATTCATAAACATTTTAGCTCTCCATGAGAATCCTGAAAGTTTTTTTTTCCTTTATTCTAATGTCATAATCTCCAAAGTTATCAGAAACTTGCATTCAAGAGCACCTGTTAAAGTTTTATAGCTGATTATAAAACTGTCTTCTAAAGAGGACCAAATCAAGATAACAATTATCTATGGATGACAAAAATATTTTAGGGAAGCCACAGTCAAAGACACAATTGACAAGGCAATTTGTTACCTCTGTGACACACAATAATCCAACATAACAATTATAATTATTACTGATGACATGTATTGAGACATATCAGAATTATAGGAATCTTATACAATTTTATAACACATACTAATAACAAATTTATATGAGTATAACCAAAAGAAAGTTAAAAACCTTTTTATATTTAACAATGTTTCCTGCATGATTTTAATACATTAAATAAGCAGAATATGTGTTGTAGTCTGTATTATAATACAGACTGTGTAAAGGCAATTCTTTGAATATTGGCTTTGATGGCTTTTTATAGACTATCCTTTTAAAACTTTTTTTTTTTTCTTAAGGATTTCTTTTAAACTTGGCCACTTCCCAAGACCCTTGTTCAAGAAGAATCATGACAGTCGTGCTCATCTGGGGTATTCTAGGGTGTCCTGCTTTGACCCATCCTAAGCACTGGCCATGGTTCATTGAGTGCAGTGGGGAATTGATTGTTGGAGGACACAGACATTGTTCCCAATGTATGCTTAGGTTTGCCATCCTGACAGTGAAATATGGAATTTTCACAGGTATAACACCAGCACTCCCTACCTCTGTTTTATGGAAGTCAGCAGTGCCCTGAGGGTATAGATGTACCTTTAGCTCCTCTCAGTAGTTCTGCCCGATTTTTTTTATCAGCTGACCAAGAGCATGTAGTCAGGCATTTAGGATTAAAATGCCCGATTTGCTCATTAGACCGTAATGATGGATATGATCAGTGGATCTATCTTTAAGCATGAATCCACAGATTGATAACTGTTTGGATAGTGGCCACCTAGAGTTAGGAAATGAGTAGCTTTGTAGTTTAGAGGAGCTGACTTTTAGCCTTGGCTCTCCTTGATTATCTTTATGGTCTTTTGAGCTAATGACTGAGCATTCAGTACTTTCTAAAAAGTCTCTAGAATGGGCATAATAATAATTCCCTCTAGGCTGGGCACAGTGACTCACACCTGTATCCCAGTACTTTGGGAGGCCAAGGCAGGAGGATCACTTGAGTCCAGGAGATTGAGACCAGCCTGGGAAACATAGGGAGACCCTGTTCCTATTAAATACATAAATAAATAGCCAGGTGTGGTGGCATGCACCTGTGGTCCCAGATACTTGGGAGGCTGAGATAGAAGGATTGCTTTAGCCTAGGAGGTCAGGGTTGCAGTGAGCCAAGATTGTGCCACTGCACTCCAGCCTGGGCGACAGAGCGAGACCCGGTCTCAAAAAATAATAATAATAAAATACCTCTAAAGATTATCAATAAAATGTGTAAAATACCAAGCTTACTACATAATAGATGCTACATAATTACAGTTGTTATTATTTTAATTGTGTGTTCTATTCATATACCTAATTCTTGATAAATAACTAGTTAAAAATTACAGTTATCTCAAAATATGTGTGCCTATGAGCACTTCAAATTTAAATTAAGACTTAGGGTTTATTTCCAGCGTTAGAAGTTGGGATAGGTTTGTCTGCTTCCTTGGGGGACTTAAGGTTTATTTCCAGGGTTAGAAGTTGAGATAGGTTTGTCTGCTTCCTTGGGGCTGGGAGCTGTGACTCTTTTCCATCTACAGGAAATCTGCTTTTCTTTAATTCCATTTTCCCATCTCCCTTGGTAGAGCAGGAGTCCTTGAATTTGATATAAAATAGTGAAGGTGAGGAATTTGTAATTATCATCAGAATAAGGAAGTTGAGGCATGTGCCATGCAAATGCCTCCTCACTGAACAATCAGACCAGTAGGCTTCAGAACATATTTGGAATTATGTCATACTTGCCTGCATTTGTTTATTCATTCAAGCAGTATTCATTAAGACGCTGCTTGGTGAGTGGCTCTGTGCTAAATACCTGGGGAATCAATGATGAAATAATATAGATTATTAATGGGCTGAATTGGGAGAAAATTTAGTAAGAAACTCTAATGCCTGAAGGGTTTTTAGTACTAACAGAGGATCTAGCCTCAAAACTATGCAAATCATCTGTCTTAGACTTGCATGATTACATTTCTAGTGCCAAGGCTTTGGAGTGAAGGAAATCACCTCTGAAGTACAAAAGTTATAAAAATCCCTTTCTCGTCACTTTTGCAAGTTCCCAAATGGTGGTATGTCAGACCTAGACAACTGATGCTAAAGAAATAGCATGATTAGAGGAGACCATAAAAACCCATCCTTCGATTCAGCTTTGCCTCCATTCATATTAGCTTGCCAAATAAAGCTGACTGCATTGTTCTAGGCTTAAAATAGAAAATGCCTCCCTACAAATGAAACAGTCTGCTGGCATTTCATACTACTACTCCTATTTCCAATAAAATGAATTATTGATGTCTGAGTTAGATCAGCCCTTCCCTAGGTTACTTCCTTTTAGAAGTTCTCTGCTTAAAAGTCATAGCAACATTTAGTAGGAGTTGAAACCACAGCATTATATTTTGAACGAGCGGTATGTGGGCCCAGAGTCTAATTCCTTTTCAAAATAAACCAACCTCTGGGTTAAAGACTCATTTTCTAAAAGGAATAGATTTTTCATGTTGTTTCTTATCTCTGATTCAAGGAAGCTTTAACCAGGATGAATGGAAGTGAATTTCTTCTAGTTCCTTAGTTTCTTTTCACACATCATTTCCGGTTTTATGAGTGTTCCCATGTTGCAGAAACCAAAGTGTGTCCTTCCCTTTCCCATTTCTGTAGACAAGGACTGTTGTGAGGAGATAGTGTTCCAAAGCAACCAACAGATATAGTCAGCATTTTCCACATATAGGGGAAATACGTTAACTTATTATAATAGTAACTAGAGGAAAAAAACACACTATAGGTCTGTGGCCTTAACAAGTACAAACATTTTTTCTTCGTACCAAGGATTTGGCCAAATATGTTAAGATAAAGTTTTCCTATAGCTTAGTAATTCAGACAAAACTTAACAAAGAAAATGAGGGTCAGTATCAGAGGCTGATTTGATTTTCAAATATTTTCAAATTTTTTTCTCTAATACTTTTGCAAAATAACATCTACAGTATACTACATAGTAGATACTTGATCAATGATTATCAAATGAATTTACATAACATGGACTACAAGTGTACATTACTAGAGGCTTAATGTATACCAAACATGCAATTGTGGAAAAAAAAAAATCTGACACTTTCCATATACAGCTGTCTTAGTTCAGGCTGCTATAACAAAATAACTTAGACCGGGTAATTTATAAGTAATAGAAATGTAATGCTCAGTTCTGGAACCTGGGGTCAAGGCACCAGCCATTTTGTTGTCTGCTGAGGGCTCGTTCCTCATGAGATGGTGCCTTCTTGCTGTGTCCTCACATGGTAGAAGGGGCAAACAAGCTCCTCAGGCCTCTTTAAAAGGGCACTAATCCCATTCACTAGGGCTCCACCTTCACGACCTAGTTACCACCACCCAAAGCCCCACCTCTTAACACCAATATGTTAGGGATTAGAGTTTAATACATGAATTTTGGAGGGACACAAGCATTCAGATCATAGTAACAGCCGTAGATTTTATATTCATGAAAGAACCTACAGCAAATATTTTAGAAAATTCATTTCTATATGTACAGGTTCATGATGCATTACACTGAAGTAAGTAACATCTTTGATCATCGTGTAGGTTCTGGAAAGTGGCTTCCCACAGAAAATTGCAGTGTAATAGGAAAAGGCTTCTTTCAGACCAGAAGCCAGCCATCCCTTCCCCTTCATCTCAACAACTGTTAGTCAGCAAGTCCTGATAATTCATACCAATTAATTCCTCCTCTGTAATAGCTCTCAAAAGCCTTAGACACAAACCCCCAGCCACCCACACTAGCCACTATGTTTATTCTCCTTCTCTTACCTATACCCTTGTTAAGAGTCTACTAAATCGTTTCCTTGTTTCTGGTCTTCCCGTATTCTGCTGCCTAAGTGATATTTCTGAACCAAAATAAGAACATTAAAGTCCTTTACTATCTTGACATATGTTAAAAATACAAGACTCTTCAGGACCCATTCCCTTCCTTATTATTGAGTCTATTCTACTCTATGTATCCCCTCATCCTCTTCCTCTTCTTCCTCCTCCTCCAATCGTTAGCCCTACAGGATTTGTGTCATTCCTCTACTGTGCTCCAACTGTTCACCCTTCCACCATCTACACTTAGAGAATTCCTTCTTCACCTCCCATGCATGTCGCTTTCCTAGTGATGCCTTCCTTCATGGTATGAGCTGGTTATCCCTTCAATCAGTTTCACAGCACTTGTGAACTTGTTATTTCTTTTATAAAACTTCTTTAAAATCATAGATGGGGTCACATTTGCCAGAGTAGGAAATAGAAAGGCAAGAACATATACTAAGTTGATTTTCAGTTTAGTTTGGGATATAAAATGTCCATTTGTTCTTTCTTAGAATAATTACAAGAGTACTGACCTTGATTGGTTCGTCTAGATGAATGAGCAAAATGTGTCTGAATTGAAGTTGCTGACCTATTAAATGGTGTTATATGCAGTGGGCCTTTGTGCTAGATATCTTTTTTTTCTTACTTTCCATTTCTGCTCTGCATCCCGGAAGGCTGACTTTGAGGGACTGCATTAATTGTCTGTCTTGCCCTCTGGCTTCTCATTGGGTTTGGGAAGTCACTTGACTAAATTCAAGTCAATAAATTCAAGCCCCTTGAATAAATTCTTCTCAGGTTATCTATTATAAAAGAGCCCAGTGTTTCCTGATAGGCCCTTGACTGACGCGAGTATGTTTGTTCTTTAGCCTGGTATCTTTGGTAGAATAAAAGGGAAAATGTTTAAATACCTCTGAGAATGAACTAAATTCATGGCAATTGTCTAAATACCTGTTTATTCTTTAATGAAAGCCAAGTAAATATAGAAAATGATTATCTAACCTCGAATTCCTATATACCTGTTATCTGCAGTGTATTCATCTTTGTAAAACAATGCATTAATTATTCCCAGACTCATAATCATGATGATGCAGCCTTCAGAACTCCTTGTTTTTCTCTTTGCCAATTTTAGTATGTTCTTCTCCGGATTTGGGGACTTCAGTTTTGATAAAGGGTCTGATTGATGTTATAGGTTCAAATGAGGTATGAGTGTAATTTATGCTAACTCAGTGTATTATTGACATGAATAATTGATAGTTGCTTGAATTTAAATTTCTTATTTAAAAAACACACTCAAATTCTTGGGGCCTTTACAGCACATGGAAATTGCAGTAAAGGAAACAGATAAGTATCCTTTTTAAATAATGAATTAAGCATTTAAACCGGTTTTCCAGACAGGTGTATTTAATTAGCTTTCTCTTTTAATCTTCCCTTCTAACCTTTTCTGGCATCCTTATATTTTCTTGTTTCCTTATGTGTAGAAATATGTAAGAGGTAGAGACTGAGGCCCTTTAGAGGTCAGCAATAGCAGTTTTTTGTTTATTTCATTACTAAACATTGGAGAAGACATCCAAGAACTTTCAAATCTCATCAGCCAGTGAACACTCAGGTTAGTTGCTGAACAAGGAGGGAAAAAAAGCCCTTATTTTATTTTTTTTCACTCCCTGTATAGCTACCAGAAGAGCATGCTGAGAAAAATAAAGAAAACCTCAAGCTTATAGATTATTCATTTTAACATTACCAAAATATTGTTTAGGTATTGGTTACCCTGCTATTCATATCATACAGCTTCTGAGTTAAAGAACTAAAGTTAGAATTTTATTTTTGTAAGCTAAAGGAAAGGTTATAATTTTTATATTCTAGCGATTTAGTTAATTACAATGCAAGCTTTCTGTTCCAGTGTATTTAAGTATTTGTGTATGTGTATTTAATACCAATGATAGGTAAGCATTTTAACTATAATCCTTAATAAAAGGTGAATAACACTGGGTCTGTAGGCTACTTAAATAAAAGTGGAAAGGAAGAAAATATGTCCTTTAGATTACAACACATTTGATTTGCATAAAATAGTTCACCAAAGAAGGCAGGGTGATAGAGTAAAAAATAAAAAATATTCTGCTTTTAGAGGAGACCTAGGTACCAGCCCCAGGCTTTTTATTGACTATGTCTGTGACCTTGGAGAAGCATTCTTCTCAGAACCTTCCTCACCACATCAGTTTCTCCATGTTCGTGTTTCAATTAAACAACCAAAACACCTACAAATGTCTGGGGTTGCTATTTGACTCTATTTGAGTGCAATGTAAACAACTGCTAATAAAATTAGTACGTCTGCATGTTGTCTCATTTACTACTCACAACAACCCACATTCAGAGAGAAAGTCTAGAGAGGGTAAATAACGTGCCTAACGTCACTGAATGGTGGAATCAGAATTTGAGCTTGTTCGTTCTCACACTGTCTGATTACCTGCATAACTAAATTAATCGGTGGTCAAGTAGATGAGTAGATGAGAAATCAATTCTTGTGCGGAGCACAAGCTTCAGTAAGTTTACCATCAACAGAGAAACAGAATCACCAGAATTTACAGCATTGTGTGCAGTAAACACTTAATAACTCGGCTGTACCAAGTGCTGGTACTCAGGTCCCTGTTTCTCCAGAGAGAAGCGATTGGTCTGCATAGTTTGCTAATAGCATGTGTACGTGTAACTTTGAACAAGTAACAGATTATTTTTTATAGTAAATGATTATATAAATTTGAGTCCACAGTGGTATTCATTTTGTGGAAGTAAATGAAGGCCACCCAAATGAGACAAGGCACTGTTCAGAGCTTGGAATAGCAAGGAGTCAGCCACATCGCATGCAGAGACTCCAAAGCAGACACAACACTGGGAAAGCTTTGTAGTGAGGGAAAAAAGCCAAACAAAGGAAAGGGAAAACTTCACATTTGGTCTGTTGGAGAATGTCTCGGAGAAGCTGGAGCTCGGGTCCCTTTGTTCTCAAACAGTTCTACTCATATATATTGACAAGTTTGTTTGTTTTTTTAATTAAACTTGAATGAGTTCCAGCTGGTGATACTATAAACAAAAGATTTTTGCAAACTATATAAAAGTACCACAGGTACAGATGTTGTTAATATTATTACAGGTGACAATAAGTAAAGATAAGGTTTTAGTCTAATTCTCAGAGGGCAGGTGGTTAGTTTTCACATTTCTCTATTTGGAGATATGGATTCTTTGAGGTTGGAATCACATAAGGTAAAAGACACTTTTCCAATGTTTTTGCACTTCAGCGACAACCTTTGTGAGTCCCTCTGGAAATGTGGGCTGTGGAAGAAAGATTCTCTGTAGGAAGAAAAGACTGAGCCAAAGAAGAGCCTGTGAAAATCAGAAACCTCCTCTTACCCTAAGGAGGGGATGGGATAGTGAGGATGTGTCGTACGTGGGGAATTGGGGTGAATTCTCTTGCCTATACAACACCTAAAATAGCTCCAAGGAATTGAGAAGAGCAGTAGAGTACCTGGAGAATCCCTGCCAATTCTCCTGAATCCCCTCCTTCTCCACTCTCATGGGAAGCTGCCATCTCATGAATTTCAGAAAAGAGTGACCTTTGTTAAGAGTTTACCACTTCCTATTTTTAGATATCCACGCACCAGCTGCATGTAATTTACATATGCTAGTAAATGCGTTTGAATTTGCATGAATTGCAGATAAAATCCCTTGTGGTGACAACCTGAGCTGAGCTGAGCTGACTGCTAACATTTTTGTATGACCTTTTTGCTCTTGGTTGGTATTCCCTCCTTCTGAGGTTTATTCTCAAAGGATCACACCTCCTCCCATGCCTGTCCCAATTACCATACCTAGACTCTCATTTTCTCTCCAACCCTTCAGCCCTCCCAAGTATCAGGTTGTTACGTATCCTTTTCTTTTTCCACTATCCTGATACCTTGATCTTCCCATAGCCTCTAGTATTATGTTGTTATTCCGCAGAGAAAGAGGGACACGTTTGTCTCTAGCAGTTGCCTCGGTCTTGGGACCGGTTCATTTTAGTTTATGCTAGTTGATTTGATTTGAATTCACATTGGTCAGCAGTCTTAATTGTGACCTGTGTTGTTAATTTCATTGAATGTCATACTCTTTCATAAAATTTTTTATTTTTCCTAAAGAATGACAAATCCCTTTAATGTTTTCCAAAAGAGTGGGAAATAGGTGTTGTTATACTTGAAACAAAAACGCTTGATTATTTTCTTCTCTTATCCACCCATCTCGTGTATCACATAAGAAGTAATGGGGTAGGTTGGGCAGTGGAGCATCTGAGGGGAACTGCAGTTTGAATTGAAGAGATCAAAGAGTTAGGATACTTGGCTTTGTTGAAATTTAATTTGTAAAGAGGGAAGGGAAATCCCCAAAGTCAGGAACAATCTTAGATGCAGCTCCATTGACAACCATGCATGCACTTTGTCACCCATACACTGAATGACACCATTCCTGGGACAATAGGAGCCCCATCATTTTGACTGTTTTTTTCCAATACGGAGATGCCACAGCAACTGGGGTTTAATTCTTCCATAGGTTGATTTTTATATCAAATTGTTCAACCCCCCTGCAGGGAGAAATACTAGTGGCATTGTTTTAGTAGAACCACATTCCACAACATGGAGTGCGGGAACAATACCAATTTCACTGTTATATTTGTAGGTGTGTTCATATTTGTTGAAATCTTTGTAGCCCGCATGCAAATATGAGGAGGTATTTTGGTAAGCAATTGCAAATTATATTTCTGTTCTTGTGTATTTCATGTTTTCAGATACTGTTTTTACATCAGTTCATTCTACTTATGTTCATTCCATATTCTCATTGTGTTTTTATAAGCTTCTGTTAGAATCCCCACTGTAAAACTTATTTCAATTATAGGGTATACTAACACAGGTTTAATGCATCCCGGCTGAAACAAACAAACAAAAAATACCCAGAACTTCTTTATATCTGTGATATCATTTTTTCCCCCTTGTCTTTGGTTAGGGAGATGTCATACTAACAAAGTACTTTGTTAAGGATGGTACCCATATCTTAAATTCACAAAATGTTTTTCTTAAAAAATTTATAGATTTCTGAAAATCTATAAATGGATAGTACATACTCATAGATTTCCAAGACAGGTGTTTGGAGGGAAACAGGAAAATGTGTATGAGGAAGGGAGCCCCAAGTAACTGCTAGGTAAATTGTTTAATAAAACTTAGTAATTCTGTTATATGCTAAGAGAATGTACTGAGCAATAACCTATAAAATCATGCCTATGCTGACCCATGGACAAACACTACATGTTTGTACTTGAAAAGTTATGGTTATGTTGTTACAATAATTTTTAAAACACAATATACAAGATCTGCTTATTTGGTCTTCCTGTGAGCCGTTCTACAGCTTTGAGAAGCTTGGTATATGATTTCGGTGGGCAAGTGAAGAATAACTTTGTCTTCCAAAAAAACTTTGGCTGCTTTTGCCTTGGGCTATAAACTCAGTAAAGACTAAATAGAGTTCAGCAGGATCATTATGTGTTTTTCACGACAGAATGAGAGAAAAGAACAAATCTCAGGTTCCCTTGAATGGCATTAGCCCCTCCAAGCTGTCTGGGATCTCACCTTGTCAAGCAAGGAGGAGCCATCAACTAAAAATAATAATTTATCTAGAGTTTTACAGTTCACAAAGTACTTTTACATTTATGCTCACATCACTTGTAAACATTTATGTCAGATAGGTAGGGTAGGTTTTTGTTTTTGTCCCCCAGTTTCTGAATTCTTTTTTATGTATAAGGAATCTTCTGTCTTATGAGTCTTGGTTGAGGACAAAGACTGCTCGGTAGTATGGCAGCTGAAAACACCTAACACTCCTCACTTCATGTACTCTAGGGCACAGGCCATGTGATCCAGATTGTAAAAATTAATTGCACCTGCTATAAAGAGCGTAAGCCAAGTAAGGTCTCACTCCCTTGGATGTGTTCTCTGTCTCTCTGTCTCTCTCTCTCTCTCTCAACAGGTCTTTTTTTTTTTTTTTTTTTGAGACGGAGTCTCGCTCTTTCACCCAGGCTGGAGTGCAGTGGCGCGATCTCGGCTCACTGCAGGCTCCGCCCCCCGGGGTTCACGCCATTCTCCTGCCTCAGCCTCCCGCGTAGCTGGGACTACAGGCACCCGCCACCTCGCCCGGCTAATTTTTTGTATTTTTAGTAGAGACGGGGTTTCACCGTGTTAGCCAGGATGGTCTCGATCTCCTGACCTTGTGATCCGCCCGCCTCGGCCTCCCAAAGTGCTGGGATTACACGCGTGAGCCACCGCGCCCGGCAACAGGTCTTTCCTCATAGATCAGCTGTGTCTTTTTCTTGATCCTTAGCTTCCACCCTGGTCAATCAGTGCTCCCAACAATTCTGAGCTTCTAAGGATCCCTTTAACAAACTGCTTTTCTGCTTAACTCAGTCAGTTACAGCAAAGAACCAGAGATTAAATGTCATTACCAGTGCCCCCTTTTTGCAGAGGAAGAAAGTAAAATTGAAGGCAGGCTCTCACATAGCTTATGAAAGTGAGTCTGGCCTCCAAACCCATGCTCCTTGTATCATAATACACTCCAATTTGGAGCAGGACCCTAGATGCTTTTTCTGAACATAGTGTTTATAAGCAGTAAACAATATTTAATTCATGGAAACAATTGTAGTTAATTTATGAGAATTTAGTGTTTATTTTATGGCATATCATTTCATTTAGAAGGGATTTCTGAATACCTAGTAGAAACATAGCAGTGTTTTGGTTATTCATTAAAAATCTACTAGTGATATACTTACAGTATGTAGAAATTTAGTATTGATCCATCACTTAACTAACACAGTGCAGTTAAAACAAACCACTAGGCAGGATGTGATTTGGAGACCATCAGTTTTCCAAAAGCGTTTCATGGAACCCTGGAGTCTGCTGATGGATCTCATAGGCTGTCCAAATGTGGCTCAAGAGGTTGTGTGGATGGGGGGTAGCTCTCTCTTCCTCAAACAAACCAAAATCTATTTTACAATCTTATTTACATGGTAGAATTAGTCTTAGAATTATATTTGAAGTAAAAAGTTCTTTTTATGAAAAATAAAATACACAATTGTAAACTAGGGCCATAAACCATAGGAATAGGATTTAGAGAAGTTATTACTGTAGGTTAAATTCAGAGAAGACTTCTGGAGGCAATAGTATTTCACCTGAGTCTTGGAAAATGACTGATCGAAGGGAATCACCATTCATGAGATGACTTTTGTAATGACAGACAGTGCCCTAGTATTAGTGAGCTCCTTGCAAGCTTTGGAACAAAAGGCATCTTCTTGTTAAGCCAGACATTTCTTATTTTCCCTGGAGCTTCTCCTTTATCTAAAACTTAAATCTGAATGTGTTTTGCCTCTATCTTCAAACCCCTTATGACCACATCCAAACTCTTTAAATGTATGTAAAGAATTTATGGCAGGGTTCGGTGGCTCACACCTATAATCCCAGCACAGTGGGAGGCCAAGGCAGGCAGATCACAAGGTCAAGAGATCCAGACAATCCTGGCCAATATGGTGAAACCCTGTCTCTACTAAGAATACAAAAATTAGCCAGGTGTGGTGGCATGTGCCTGTAGTCCCAGCTACTCGGGAGGCTGAGGCAGGAGAATCACTTGAACCGGGGAGGCAGAGGTTGCAGTGAGCCCAGATTGTACCGTTACACCCCAGCCTAGGTGACAGAGCAAGACTCTGTCTCAAGGAAAAAAAAAAAAAAAAAAAAGAATTTATAATATGTTCACTATTTTTTTAGCCTCACGCCTTAACCCTTTCTACAATATGCTGTGGTTTCAACTAATGTTTTTTACAGTCATCTGAAAATAGCATACCTTATTTAATACTGGAGACCGATGAATAGTAGATACTCATTAAGTGGTCATGTTGTTATTCTGCAGTGCTTGGAGATCCTTATATATAGGGTGTTACCTTGTGTGTTATGATTAATTCTAATTTAACCTAGTTGGAAGCTGAGTTTTGCTACATCCCTGCCCTGTGGCAAGATCATTGCCTCCTTTTCACTTCTTGAGCAAATAAAGGGAAAGAAAAAAACGCCATGAAATGCAAAATATTCAAGTTTTGTGGATAAAAAACCTAAAACCAGTGGCAGAAATAAGTTTTAAATGAACTTTAGTCTTACTCTGATATTCCAAACTTGTGTGTAAAAGCGTACTAACTGCCATTTTTGTCTTTTGTTTCTATTTCTCTTAAATGACTTTAACTAAAAGTTTCAGGCCGGGCACCATGGTGGCTCACGCCTGTAATCCCAGCACTTTGTGAGACCAAGATAGGCAGATCACTTGAAGTCAGGAGTTCAAGACCAGCCTGGCCAACATGGTGAACGAAACCTCATTTCTACTAAAAATACAAAAATTAGCTGGGCATATTGGCATGTGCCTGTAATCCCAGCTACTAGGGGGGTTGAGGTGGGAGAATAGCTTGAACCTGGGAGGTGGAGGTTGCAGTGAGCTGAGATCGTGCCACTGCATGCCTGCCTGGGTCACAGAGTAAGACTCTTTGTTAAAAAACCTAAAAGTTTGAGCAAAGGGAAAAAACTTTACTGTAGACTGAATGTTTGTTGCCTGACTGTTTGTTAGAAGTATTTTCCCTTAGCTAGAAATAAGAAGCACTCCACCCCCACCAAATCTCCAACTTACTTACGTACAAACTTACGTAAAGTATTAGCACAATCACATAGTGATGTTCCTTGAGATGTTTTTGATGAACATGCATTGCAACAGCCTGTAATTCCTTCCCATGAAGTGCCTCCTCAAAGGGGACAGTGATAACAGCTTCACTGTTATCACTGTGGGTTGGACTGTAGCATTAGTGAGATGAAGAGTTTGAGGTTTTAATCCCAACCAATCTGCCAAGATTTTCTATTGCAAAAGGATTGGCAGACTAGGAAGGGATCAAAGATGGTAAAGAAATGTATTTTCGGGCCAGGTGCGGTGGCTCACGCCTGTAATCCCAGCACTTTGGGAGGCCGAGGGGGGCGGATCACAAGGTCAGGAAATCGAGATCATCCTGGCTAACAGGGTGAAACCCCGCTCTACTAAAAATACAAAAAATTAGCCGGGCGTGGTGGCGGGCGCCTGTAGTCCCAGAGGCTGAGGCAGGAGAATGGCGTGAACCCGGGAGGCGGAGCTTGCAGTGAGCTGAGATCGCACCACTGCACTCCAGCCTGGGCGACAGAGCCAGACTCCATCTCAAGAAAAAAAAAAAAAAAAAAAAAAATGAGGCCGGGCGCAGTGGCTCACGCCTGTAATCCCAGCACTTTGGGAGGCCGAGGCGGGCGGATCACGAGGTCAGGAGATCGAGACCATCCTGGCTAACACAGTGAAACCTTGTCTCTACTAAAAATACAAAAAATTAGCCGGGCGTGTTGGCGGGTGCCTGTAGTCCCACCTACTTGGGAGGCTGAGGCAGGAGAATGGCGTGAACCCGGGAGGCGGAGCTTGCAGTGAGCCGAGATCGCGCCACTGCACTCCAGCCTAGGGGACAGAGAAAGACTCCGTCTCAAAAAAAAAAAAAAAAAAAAAAAAATGTATTTTTGAGGTATTTACATATATTAAAAGACAGGCTTCCATTTAGACTCTGAAAATAAGACTGCAATTTTCATGGAAAGAAAATGTTGCAAGTTACCTGGGGCTGTTTTCATTATCACTGACTAATTCTTATTCTTAGGCATCTGAAAGGAAATTATGAATTAACCTTTGATTTGGAGGTTTTTGTTTTTCTTTCAGATGTCATGTGCTGGCCTTGCTTATAGGAGGTAAATCAGTGGTATAAGCTTTTACAAAATGTGTTCACTAAGAAATTTTAGGATGAAAAAATGAAAATGGGCCATGCACATATAATTATTGATAAACCTTTTTATTTTATGTATGTATTTATTTTGAGTCTGAGTTATGAGACTGGCTAATTTTTGTATTTTTGGTAGAGACAATGCTTCACCATGTTGCCTAGGCTGGTCTTGCACTCCTGGGCTCAAGCAATCCACCCGTCTCATTCTCCCAAAGTGCTTGAATTACAGGTGTGAGCCACTGTGCCCAGCCTGATTAATAAAACTTTTGAAATAATTCCTTGAGATATATGAATTTTAGCCAAAATCAGTCAGTCTTTCTCTCTTTCTCTGTGTCTCATCACACACGTACCCCTAACCTAATTAGGGACAATTTTTTTTAAATAAAAGAGGGTGGCTTGAAAAATGTTATCAACTTTCTTATTATTATACTCTTATGTATTAACCATATAAATGTTAATAAATATAAATGTTGGTCTTAAAAATTAAGGTTAAGCCTCTTAAATAGCATAAGCAGAAATGAGGAAACAAATCAGATATAATTAGACCAACTTAAGGAACAACTTCAGATCTAGAATTTGGCTATAATTTTAACAACTTGAGATTTTAAAAATCAGAAATATGAATAGTAAATGAGTTGGCATGTATTCATGGTAGTATTCGAAGTCAGACATTTCCACACTGATTTATCTTTTACTAATATGAGGAGATTAGAATTAATGAGATGGGAAGTAAATGTGGTGATATTTTTGAATTGGGGCTACAAGCTAGAAACATGGCAGTGTGCCTGTGCAGGACGATCGTGAAAGTCTGATATGGGGAAAGAAGCTCAAAGGTTGTAGGAATAACTTGGGGTAAGTCTTATTACCACTGGGAGACTTAATTATCTTCTGTGTGTAAAACAGTGGGGGAAAAAAAAGCTACCAGCAGTTTTCTGTGAGCATTACAGATCGTGCATTCTGAATGTTTGGAATGCTGTACGCAGTGCAACCCTTTTGTAATAACTTTTTTTGTAATAATGGTATTAGAGCTAATTCAGAGGTTTTGGTCATCAGGAAAGCCTAATAATAGCCTAGTAAGAGAGCTCCAAATTAAATGAATTACTGACATGTTTTCATCCTGTTACTCCTTTGTGGGAAATTATTGGGATGTTTGTATTTTAAGTGTGCAAATAGTCTAAGCAAATACCTGGATTTTTGTGTGTGTGTGTGTGTGTGTGTGTGTGAAGGGGGCCATTCAAATTCTCTTGGAAAGGCTGAATGGTTTTAAGAGCTATGAAGATTATTTCTGCTTCGTAATAATTGGTCATTTAGTCTATTTAAAGTCTGATTTTCATGGTAGAGTTTCAAAAAATTGAATACGCCTCCAAATCTTTTCGCAAAAACAGATCACAGTCTATTCCTTCTCTGAAAATCACCATGTTTCTTTCTTCATACATTTGCTAAGAGGATGTAGAAGAGGAACATGATAATACATTTTGAATGGATTTCTTGGCTTTGGAATTTTCCCATTTTCAAATGTAAATTATTTATTGGATTTATAGCAATTTGTCCTTCAGTGAATGATCAGAAAACCTCACTAGAATACAGTAATTATCGTGATTATGAAGAAGAGTTGCAACAATAAAGCAGCAGTGAATTATTTATCCACACAGACATCTCTGTGTGTTTTCGGAGATTCGACTATGCTCTTCATCCTGATGCAAGAGAAAAGTTTTAAAACAGTGATTATTTCAACATTCTTATTCAAAAATTTGATCTACCTTGTTTTCACCAGTTGGTGATTGGTTTCCATGGAAATGGAAATGGAATAAGCATTCCTCCTTTTAGATTCTCAGCTACCCCATGCCAACTGAGAGCTGTAAATGCCATTTGGTTAACAGCAAGGATTCAGAATTCTTCCATTTTAAAGTGGCAGAGGGAGAGGAAAAGAAAAGTTTTGCCAAGTCATTTCACTTTTCTCCCTTTGAAAAGGACACAGTTTTATGATTGTCTGAGCTATTGACAGATGACTATCAGATGAAACAAAGTCCAACAATGTCTCTTGACTAATCAGTTTAAATCTCTTTTCCACCCTTCACAAAGGTCTTTAACTCATTGTGATTTATTAATAACTGACCTGTGATGGTCTTCCTGGTTCTCCACCTGCTATCCCTATGGTGGGCACTGAAGTGATTTAGATGTTGGGAGGAGGCAATTTGGTGATCTCAGTGATCTGTAACCTAAGGGAATGATAATCTGTTGACAAAGGGTGTGGCGGGGGTGGTAGAGAGACTGGGGTTGGCAAATTCTTACTTCTGAGAGATTGTTAGTTAATTTGCCATAAGGGTTTTCTATTTCTGCAATTATTGTTCATAACTGCTACATTTTCCCAAACTATTCCATAGGAAGGAGAATGAAGAATACTATAAATAAATGCTTTAGCGTACAATGGTTAAGCGTTAATACAATTGTTTTCTTTTGTCTTGTTTTATGACTCTGGACAGATGAATCAATATGAATGCTCAAATGCTAACTTTAGTAGCACTAACACATAATTTTTTCTTTTATATTTTATGATGTTTAGATACTAGAGTGAGAAGGAATACAACTCTAGTTTTTTTTTTTTTTTTTGAGACGGAGTCTGGCTCTGTTGCCCAGGCTGGAGTGCAGTGGCGCGATCTCGGCTCACTGCAAGCTCCGCCTCCCGGGTTCACGCCATTCTCCTGCCTCAGCCTCCCGAGTAGCTGGGACCACAGGCACCCGCCACCACTCCCGGCTAATTTTTTGTATTTTTAGTAGAGATGGGGTTTCACCGTGTTAGCCAGGATGGTCTCCATCTCCTGACTTCATGATCTGCCCGCCTTGGCCTCCCAAAGTGCTGGGATTACAGGCATGAGCCACCGTGCCCGGCTAGCTCTAGTTCTTAAGTATCTCCCAGTACAGTCTGTGAACACACTTCTTCTCTTGGGGATAAAAAGGAGTTTCTGTATGTCCCAATGTCTGACATTAATGAAGAAGAGAAAAGCAAACATAATGGCTTCCAGCCATGGACTGCCCCTGTGTCTCTAAGTGTGACATCACACCTAGCCAAAACAGGTAATATGTCAACCAAAGAAATGAGATCCTTATTTGCATGGATACTTCAAGGAAATCTTTTTTTTTTTTTTTTTTTTTTTGAGACGGAGTCTCACTCTGTTGCCCAGGCTGGAGTGCAGTGGCGCAATCTCGGCTCACTGCAAGCTCCGCCTCCCAGGTTCACGCCATTCTCCTACCTCAGCCTCCTGAGTAGCTGGGACTGTAGGCGCCCACCACCATGCCCAGCTAATTTTTTGTATTTTTAGTAGAGATGGGGTTTCACCGTGTTAGCCAGGATGGTCTCGATCTCCTGACCTTGTGATCCGCCCGCCTCGGCCTCCCAAAGTGGAAGGGAAATCTTACTGATGCTGAGCATGCAATTCAGGGCCTGACATTTTCTGTTATCATACTGTATTCATGAGAGACTATCACTTTGATAACTATTTTGGTGTAAACAGCTTGCAGCTTCTAGTGACTTGAGAAAGAGTCATTTAGGATATGGAAAGGGACTTGCATAGAATATACATTAGAGGTCAAGTTAGCAAACCAATTTTGCATTTGGCAGTGACTCGATTGCTGTCACCATTTCTGCCCTCTCAAGAGAGGGGAGCAATTTCCTTTTTCTCTTATTTAATCTACAACTTGCCCAATTTGGAGAGGCAGTGTAGGAGGGACTCAATGGGATAAATGGGCGTTGTAAGGAGAAAACATTAAAAATGAATCTATTTAAATTGAGGCTAGAGTCTTGTTATAAACATCACAAATGGTGCTTTATTTGTAATAATAAAAGTGAATGTATGAAAATTCATGTAGTTTATTACCTAATAGAGCATGCAGCTATAGTCATTCTTGTATCAAACAAAATGAATCATGTTTAAAGTTGTAGGTTTTCTGTAATATTATAAAATTTGAATTTTAGTAGGGTCGTAAACAGACTCAGTTTATAAAAATCTTTATCGGTTTTTCCAAGGGCCATTTGGAATCATTTTATTGACAAATTATTCTCATGTAAAGCCACTGTCACGTTGCCATCCTTGTTGATTTTCTCTCTTCCATTTTTACTGATCTCACACTTCTGAGTCCTCTTTCAACATGGCTTTGAGTATGATAGAAGCTGTTCTCAAATATTATTTTCATTGTATAAAACCCTGTGTCTTTTGAAAGTTCATTAGGAAATCAATTTGCTTGATTTGACTTTGTTTGTTTGCATTTTATGTCCACACAGATATAAAGTCATGGCACTGCAAAGGAGAGGGGTGCTCGAATTGGCACTAATTTCATTAGTAATAATATCATTCTTGCGTGGATTTGTTTGGCTTTCTCACTTAGGAAACCTAATAATTATGGTATCCTGTTAGAAGGAACCTGTGAACACTGATCCAGATAGCTTAAAAATGCAACTTCTGAGCAGTTGTCTCAGGAAAGATCTCAAATCATCATTACTTTGTTCTGGCACTAAGTACGTGTGTACCTGAGGATGTATGCATGTTCTTGTTTAAATATATTTTGCATTTACTGTTAAGCTCTAGGACTTAGTTTCAGAAAATTTGGGTTTAAGTTCTTTCAAAGTAAGATGGCTGTATTACTTTAGCAAAGTCACTTAACCTGCAAGAATTTCCATTTTCTTACCTATAAGGTGGGGATAAAAATACATGTAGTACAAGACTATTAGAGAGATCAAATGAAATTAAGTATGAGAACCTAAGTGAAACTGCCTGACAAGTAAAAGATAAGTGATCCTCACAACCTTAATTGATTTGATGTCTAAATTGCAAATTATATTAAGTATTCTTTCCAATGGAAATTATTATTTCAGTAGATATGAATGATACGTTATATTTATTGAGTTTATTGATTTACATTAAACAGAATTCAGTATCAATATAAAATCATAGCGAGTGGAGGTAGAAAAGGTAGAAGCATGTGTTTTTTGGTTCCCAAGATGACATAAATGGCTACGATCATATTTATCATATTTATCCTTTATGCCTAGAAATTAGAGATAGGCAGACTACAGACTGGGGGTCAAATCTACCCAGTGACCCTCTACCTGAGAGCAGTTTTTATGTTTTCAAAGGGTTAAAAAAAAAGAAAGAAAAACGGAGACATGTCAGAGACTGCATGTGTCCCCATAAAGCCTAAAATATTTACTACTTGGCCCATTGCAGAAAATATTTGGCAATTCCTGCTCATAAGCTCATGCAAATACCATCATAATAAAAACCCATCCCATAAGTTATTTCTAAATGAAATATGGTGCATATGCTAAAATGTTGAATTGATCATTAGGGATTATAATAAATTATATGTTTTGATGGGAAGCATTCTTTAATTTTTGGTTTAGTACTTCCATAATGTTGATAGTCTCACAATGTGAGTGGAAATGGTCCTGATGAACTCTGCAAAAGGAACCAGGAATAACTGTCAGTAAACAGAAGGGCCCGCAGTTGCTTGGTGTAGCTAATTTGAAATGGTAACGTGAAAGCTCAGTGAGTAGATGGTGTTAGCACTGCTTATCTGCACTTCAGCACCCCCTGTGCAGAGTGCAGAGTGCAGAATAACCCTGGGACAAAGCTCCACCCACCTTCTCACACCCTGAAGTGTATTGCAGAAGAAACAGTAACACCAAGGATCCCTTGGATCAGAATTTCATGGCCATTGTTTACCTGTATTTCAGTCAAACAGATATTGTCAACCCTTACTCCCTGCGAAGGAAGCCTCCTATTTTCAGAAGTGTTTTCACAGTTTGCTTATGATCAGGAAACAGCCCTGAGCAGAGTGAAGTCAGGCATTTACAGTATCAACTTTCTCCATCAGTCAATCATTAACAGATTTTGGGCAAAACAAGTATTTTTGGCCTATTTAACAAATATTGAATGGTGTCTTTATTTGAATATTTTAATAAAAGCAGATCCATTAAATATATTTATTGTTAAATGTAGACTTGTAAATTATTGTCTGTGATTCAGGATTTTCTGGCCAACAGAATTTATTGAAACTGTGTTGTATCATGTCTTTTTTTCTCACTGTTGAATCCTTAGTGAATAATCACATTCTTAGCAGGTAGTTGGTACTTGATAGATATTTGCTGAATGAATGCTTCAGAAAAATTAATTATGAGTCAGAAGATGGAAGTAGTCTTATTAGGTATAGTTAAGAATGTCTTTATAATAATATTCATAACATTAGATTTTACCAATATACAGGAGTATAGGTAAAGTTGAAACGTGGTCTGTTTCCATTCTGCCATGCTGGTCTCTTGCTTTGCTACTTCAGAAATATTTACATGAGATCGATTTCAGTGTATATTTCAAGAAAATATATATGGAAAGAAATAGACCACAAAAATCAAAATTATAATTTGATACAGGTCATTATTTCTTTCATTCTCTTTATAGATCTTTTCTAGTCTCTTCACATATACACTCAGTATACACTTCATATTTCATGCGTTACTGAGTTCTAATTATAAAATTTTCTTTTAATTATGATGATGTGAAATTATGGGAAAATCAGTTCAGGTGTAAGGAGGAGGAAGTTGCTTAGATTGCATATTACACATTTTCACAAGCACCAATCCCAAACCAGAACCACTGGAGCAGAAATTCTTATAACACCTTGTACATAAAACTTGATTAACTTGTACCACAATACTTGGTGATTATTTGCATAAGTCTTGCAATGACCCTGTCAGTGGTCTTAGGTTCCTTTAGTCAGTCAAATTCATAGAACTCATTGGGCCACAGGAGGTAATTATTCTATCCTTCTAGGATAGAAACATAATGTGCTAATAGGGTAGTATCTGGTTTATATCTTCACCAAGAGTGACCAGCAGTTCCAGAACAATTTTCTGCTCCTCCCCTGTCTCACTGCCTCCCAAGTGATACCACAGTTGTAAAGAATGAGCCATATGGCGGAGGGGGGTATGACAGTCACTTTACCTTAAAAGCCCCATGCTCATAAGAGCAATATCTTTTCAATAGCCTATGAATATAACTTCCAAAGCCATGCAAAGAAGGCCACACTTCATTTCTAGGGGTCTAACCTCTGAAGCTCAATGCTAAGACTCCCCATCATTTATTTATAGACCTGGTCACAGATCTCCCAGTTCATGGTAATTTACCAACCAGGGTTCATTTTTACTGTAAGCAGCATTGCTTAGTGTCTGACATCTCACATTTCTCAGATATCAGGGAGACCAGAGCTAGAAAGTTAAACCAAATAATTTTTCCAAACATGAGGAAAAAAAAGGTTTTGTTAATCCTTTACTCAGAATATTCCCCGCCAAGACTATGAACACCACAGCCCTACATTATTCAGCTTTGTATGCCCCAGGCCCCAGAAATGCTTAGGACATAGCATGTGAATTATTTAGACTTGAGAAAGGAAGGAGAGAAGAAGAAGAGAATTAATATTGTTGACCAAAATACTTCTTAAGTGGTACTTTGGTATTTTCCAGGAAAATGAAAACAGCATTTCTGACAGTTCATTACTTAAAGTGTTATATTTTTATTTTCTGATACCATAGGTAATACTTAGTAGAGCAGACAGATGTCAAAAAAAAGAAAAAACAACCAAAAAAAAACAGGCACCACATTGACCCCTCCAATTTCAAGGAAGATTTTGATCCTCCAGATTCACATTTGTATGAGAAAACACTGCCTCCCAGCACACTGAGACCAGACCTAAAGTGAATCAGCAAGAATGACTACTTTCTGTATATTCATTGTCAAGGAGTCAAGGAGACAATTTCCCAGTCCTCCATTTGTGGTGGAAAATCAGACAGGCTGCTTCCAACGCTCCAACCGCATGGAGTAAAAACTAGTGGATCTGAGTCTCAGAAGACTAAACAGAACCCTCTGATAGAGTTGGAAAGCTTGAAAAGCAGGATTTGAGAGTCCTAATAGACCCAATGCAGAAGGCAAATCATCATGGCATAACTAGGGGCTACAGACAGACATGGACAATCTTTTTTCATAGAAACGAGCTCAAGTCTCACACCAAAAACTCATCGTTTAAAGCAGAGAAGGAACCAAAAAGCATGGCAGGGTAAATCTGGAGTACTAACCAGGGAGCCAAGACAAGGGGTTGCATTTCATTGTCATGATTAGTACATTTCATCAACAGGAAGCTCTCATACACTATGGCCTTGTTGTTGATCCCCAAGATACAGATGAGAAGAAATGTTAGTAAGGAGGTGCTTAGTGTCTTGGTCAGAACCATAAACATATATACATACATAAACCCTGTGTATTAGTCTGTTCTCACGCTGCCAATAAAGACACACCCAACACTGGGTAATTTATAAAGAAAAGGAGGTTTAATGGACTCACAGTTCCACATGGCTGGGAAGACCTCACAATCATGGCAGAGGTGAGGAGGAGCAAGCCATGTCTTACATGGCAACAGGCAAGAGAGTATGTGCAGGGAAACTGCTCTTTATAAAACCATCACCTCTCTTGAGACTTATTCACTATCATGAGAGCAGCATGGGAAAAAACCCACCCCCTGATTCAATTACCTCCCAGTGGGTCCCTCCCACGATGCGTGGGGATTATGGCAGCTACAATTCAAGATGAGATTTGGGTGAGGACACAGCCAAACCATATTATTCTGTCCCTGGCCCCTCCCAAGACTCACGTCCTCACATTTCAAAACCAATTATGCCTTCCCAGCAGTCCTCCAAAGTCTTAACTCATTTCAGCATTAACTCAAAAGTTCACAGTTCGAAGTCTCATCTGACACAAAGCTAGTCCCTTCCACCTATAAGCCTGTAAACTCAAAAGCAAGTTAGTTACTTCCTAGATAGAATGGGGTACAGGCATTGGGTAAATACATCCATTTCAAATGGGGTAAATTGGCCAAAATGAAGGGGCTGCGGGTCCCATGTAAGTCTCAAATCCAGCAGGGCAGTCAAATCTTAAAGCTCCAAAATGACCTCCTTTGACTCCATGTCTCACATCTAGGTCATACTGATGCAAGAGGTGGGCTCCTCGGCCTTGGACAGTTCCACCCCTGTGGCTTTGCAGGGTACAGCCGCCTTCCTGGAGGCTTTCACAGGCTGACATTGAGTGTCTGCAGCTTTTCCTGGCAAATGGTGCAAGCTGTCCATGTATCTACCATTCTGGGGTCTGGAGGATGGTGGCCGTCTTCTCACAGCTCCACTAGGCAGTGCCCCAGTAGGGACACTTTTGTTGGGGGGCTCCCACCTCACGTTTCCCTTCTGCACTGCCCTGCTAGAGGTTCTCCATGAGGGGTCCCCCCTGCAGCAAACTTTAGCCTGGACATCCAGGCGTTTCCATGCATCCTCTGAAATTTAGGAGGAGGTTCCCAAACATCTGGCTTCTTGTTACTTATGCAGATTTCTGCAGTGGGCTTGAGTTTTCCCCCAGAAAATGGGTTCTTCTTTTCTATTGCATCGTCAGGCTGCAGATTTTCCAAACTTGATGTATCCTCTGCTTCCTCTTGAATGTTTTGTCGCTTAGAAATTTCTTCTGCCAGATACCCTAAATCATCTCTCTCATGTTCAAATTTCCATGGATCTCTAGGGCAGGATCAAAATGCCGCAGTCTCTTTCTTAAAGCATAACAAGAGTCACCTTTGCTTCAGTTCCCAGCAAGTTCCTCATCTTTATCTGAGACCACCTCAGGCTGAACTTTATTGTTCATATCACTATGAGCATTTTGGTCAAAGCCCTTCAACGTGTCTCTAGGAAGTTCCAAACTTTCCCACATTTTCCTGTCTTCTGAGCCCTCCAAGTCCCTAGGAAGTTCCAAACCTCTGCCTGTTACACAGTTCCAAAGTCACTTCCACAGTTTTGGGTATCTTTGCAGCAGCACCCCACTACCCAGTACCAATTTACTGTGTTAGTCTGTTCTCATGCTGTTAATAAAGACATACTCGAGATTGGGTAACTTATAAAGAAAAAGAGGTTTGATAGACTCACGGTTCCACATGCCTGGGAGGCCTCAAAATCATGGCAGAAGGTGAGGAGGAGCAAAGACATGTCTTACATGGCGGCAGGCAGAAGAGCACGTGCAGGGAAACTGCCCTTTATAAAATCATCAGTTCTTATAAGACTTACTATCACAAGAAGTGCATGGGAAAAACCCACCCCCATGATTCACTTACCTCCCAACTGGTCCTTCCGACGATGCGTGGGGATTATGGGAGCTACAATTCAAGATGAGATTTGGGATGGGGACACAGCCAAACCATATCACCCTGCCTTGGGTTTTTACTGTACTTCATCATTCCATGCAACATTATATTTATGAAGACAACCAAAGTGAGGTGAAGAACAATAGATTTTCTGATAAACCAAGCTACTTATTCATTCCTATAAACATGGACCTGCATAATTTTTCGTGTTCTTTCAGTTAACAATGAATAAGCTATTTTCCTAGACTGGGGCAGATAAAAGGAGAGAAAAGATATCAAAGATCTAGGCAGGGAAGGATAAGGAAGAGGCAAAATGACAGGTAAGAAAGCACTTCTAAAGCATTAGATTGACCACTTGAGTTTTATTTATTTTGATGTTACTTTATCGTCAATTCTATTTGTGCTTTGACTGAAATCTATAAATACCTAACGATTCTTAAAACCAATTATTTTTTAAAATGCTGTTTTTGAGAAAACATTATAAACACGCAGAAATTTGCAAAAATACTACAGAGGTCTTTACTTAGTTTCCCACGATGCTAACAGTTTATGTAATTCTAGTATAATATCAAAGTCAGGTAACTGACATTGATACAATTTACAGGCCTTACTCAGATTTCACTGGTTTTGACATGCATGTGTGTGTATGTATGTGTGTCAGACAATACTTTAACTCGCCATAAGAAATATTGTTTTTAAAAGCTTGCTAGTTATTTACATTTGATATATCTAATGCTAATTATGAATAGTGATCTATTATTACCCAATACTGTGAAATATACTTTTCATTTTTTTCTTGCCTACAACGTGATATCTGTCAGATGTTGGAGCGGTTGATGAATGCTTTTAATAATTTCTTAAAATATTGTACATTATTCCTGATGGCCAAAATGAGGATTCAGAATCTCAATTGCTAAATAAAAAAACCATCATAATTTAAAAGTTCATGCTTAAGATTATTTCAGTATTAGGCTATCAAAGGATCTCTGAACATAATCTTATTTTATGTATCTATTTATTTGTTATTTAGAACAAGCTTTCCTGACTCTTTTCCCCCATAACAAAAAATTTAATGTTTTTAAGGCCTCGTGGACTTCATGTAATTCCAAATACTTCAGAAGTTATCATCATTGAGTCACAAAAACTAATCAACACAAATAGACTATATGATTTCTTTTTACTTCTTAAATTTTTAAATTTTTTTCTCAAATATATTTTGGTAAGCTTTTCATTGACAAAAGGGGGATAATGCATTTTCAGCTATTTTCCATTCTTAAGTTTCATTTTTAAGATTATTAGTATTTCCTTCTCGTAATTAAGTTGAAAAACAAAACTTAATTTTGTGGAGGTTCAGTGAAATATACTATCAAATATCCTGTCATCAATACTAATGAAGGAATATAGTCACTGCTCCTCCACAGAGCATCAGTAGTAGGCAAAAGGTAGGGTAGCAGATAAAGGAGCCATGAAATCTTGGCAATCATTCAAAGCCTTGAGAATGTAGGCCTCTGTGAGTCTTAGCAGAATGGTAGAAAGTCATTATACAAGGAGCTAGGATACCCTGGTCTAGTTCTCATTTGTAAAATAAGAGAAATAATATATGTTTTGCTTACTTCACAGAGTTGATGTGAGAATCAAATGAGGCAAAAGTACTTTGAGCATTACAGAGTGTGATATAAGCAGAAGGTGGTAATATGATGATGCACAACATGACCAATTAGAAACATCAATTTTGCACAATATGTTGGAGAACATATCTCTATTTCTTGCTCTCTTCTCCCCTTCTAAGAGGGCTTTTGAAATAAACCTAAATGGTTTTTGCTTAGATTCATACAAAATTTAAAACCTGCAAGAAAGAATAGACACCCTAGGTGTCAGAAGGGAATACCAATGGTGAAAGTAGACAGAATCCGTGAACACCTGAAGATGTTTGTTCCAAGAAAGGAGTGAAATATAAAATCACCTTTCTCCCACTTGCCATTGCATGATAACCTATAATTGTGACTGTCAAGCAATGCAATATCAAGGGTAAAGGGTGACCCCCTGTGTGTGACCTGATGTCTCTGATTCATTCTGAGCTCACTCACATCCTGTCTTCCGATCTGGGATGAAACCTCAAATAAGTTAATGTTTCCGTCCACATTAACGGATACAGAAGAAAAAAAGTTCTCAAAGCCATGTGATGAGAGGGCAAAAGGAGAAGTGAAGGTAACATCTCCCCACTTAGCAAGATACAGTGACCCCATGAAGGCCCCACACTCACTTCACCTAATTTGTGTGTGTTCATGATACACAGAAATTAACAGGTACTTTCTCATCTGATTTTCCATCTTTCCAATAAGGTATCCCAGGTAAAACTTTAGACTTTGAATTATAGTGGTTTATTATTAGTAGTAGATGATAAAACTTGGTAAGAAAGGCAGTAGAACAAAGGTAGGCATGATCTTTAAGTCAAGATGCTCTTCAACAGTTAAAATGGTTTTTTGAGGTAAAAATTATGTAACAAATTGTTTCATGCTTACCAGGGCTTTGACAGTAATGACAGTATCCTTAAGAGAATCAGAAGTGATGCAATAAGAGGCATTTTTTAAGTTATTAGTTTGTCTACAGCCAGTTTGTTTTAGATGACATCCTATTTCTTTTAAGTCATTGGTCTATAGATCAATTATGATTTACATAATGGATTGTCTTCTGGAAGTCTAGGAAAATATGCATCTTAGTAATATTGTGGGCATATGCAAGAGAGCTTAACAGATGACTAATATTCCAATGAGTATTTATTACATAAGAATTGACTAGTAAAATTCATGTGTAGGTGCGTGTATGTTAGAGTATAATATAATGAATATATTGTTTTTCTAGGTAAAATCTACTAAAGTTTTCTCCCTATGCTGAAAGTATTCTAAATGCTCATACTCTGTAGTCTCTGAGCAAAAACACATCTGAAACATAGACTTTTCTTTTTGTGACTTTTATATTTAACTGACATCATAAACATACCTCTTGCTGACCACCCTTATAATTCTGTGGGAATAAAAAAAATGAATCTTGTTCATACACTTGAACTTCAAACAGGTCATGATGATGTCTCTTGCTCTATAACTTGTTTTAAATCCATGTGAAAACACTGAGTCCAACTAAGATATAAAAATTTAAGATGACTGATACTTTTCTCGGGGTAGTGATCAGTGTCATCTGAAGAGAATGGGCTAGGGTGATTTAAATGTAATTGAGCTAGCCATTTGGACCATCAATTACAGTATGCTAGAATGTATTATTTAACTGTTACATAATGCATATGTATCAGCAGCAGATAATTTCACTCTCCCAAAAATGGTTCATATAATATGGTGTAAAGCAATGTACAGAAATCTTTATAAGAAGCTCTTTGTAAGGAAATAGTCACTATATTATTCACTCAGGAACATTCACTATGTATTAATGATGCATGTAATCTGTGCAGGGCTTTTTTACGTCTTTGGACTACAAAACCAAGTTAGCTCTTCCATATTTTAATAATATGGTAGAATAAATATTCAATTACATCTTTCCTAGTATAGTACATCTGAAACTCAGGAAAGTATTCAGGGCTTTTTTTTTTTTTTTTTTTTTTTTGGAGACAGGATCTCACTGTTGCCCAGGCTGGAGTGCAGTAGCACGAACACAGCTCACTGCATCCATGCACTCCTGGGCTCAAGCGATCCTCCAGCCTCAGCCTTCTGAGTAAGTGGGACTACAGGTGCTTACCACTATGCCGAGCTAATTTTTGTTTTTTTGTTTTTTTTTTGTAGAGACAGGGTCTTGGCATGTTGCTTAGGCTGGTCTCCAACTTCTGTGCTCAAGTGATCTTCCCACATTGGCCCCAAAAAACTGCAAGGATTACAGATATTGCAACCATGCCCGACCTTAAGGGACTTTTTAGTGCGTGGTTGAGTTGTTGGGATACCAAGAGAATTTCTCTGAGAAAGTTCAAATCTATAAGCCTAGGCAGGTACCTGCATTTTCAAGAGTGAGCAACCAACCTCATCTAGCCTGGAGGTATTTTTTAATAAGCTCAGGGCCTTGGTTCAGTGGGATGAGTGAGGATTCTGCGTAAAACAGAACCCCTGAGATACCATCTACAGTACTTTAACTATATGGGAAAAACAAAACCTGCACACAGTGAGATAAAGGACATATTTGACTTTCTCAACCTGAGTAATAGATGAGACAAGAGAATAAATAAATAACTACACTTCTGTATATGAGTTACTGACATCCTCATAGGATTTACACCTGTAATTCATATTACCCGTACAGCCCAAATTTTAAATGTGGAAGTGACAAATTTAAATCTTCTTTGGATCAAGGAGCTTCTCCCTCAAGCCTCAAAGAATTCACAGAGATAAAAGCTCAAGCAATGTGACCTCTAAATGGAAAATTCATCAACTACATGGGGAAAAAATTGACATGAAAACAGAAGGGCAGCAGACACATCAATGGAATTAAATTCACAATTTTGGAATTATTAGATATAGGATACTGTATACGTATAAAGAATATTTTTAAAGTGTTTAAATCAAAAGAGACTATCAGAATTAACCAGGCAGATTTGAAAAGGAACTTCACAAAATGAAACTTTTAAGCCAGGCATGGTAGCACACACCTGTAGGCCCAGCTATTTGGGAAGCTGAGGTAGGAGGATCGTTTGAGGCCAGACTGGGCAACTTGGCGAGACCCACCCCCACCTCCCCACGCAGACAAAAAAAAAAAAGAAAAGAAATGTATAATAATCTAAGTGAATAATGCAGTGAATAGATTAAATAGCAGATTAGTCATGATTGAAGGTAGCATAAGTGAAATACAGAATTGAGCAATTTACACAGAATGCAGCCCAGAGAGAGAAGGTTATGGGAGTCTGAAGGAGAGAGTAACCATTAAGGTGATGTGAGAATGGGTGATGTATGCTTCATTAGGACTTTGATTTTTTTCTTGTAAATTTGTTTATTTGTAGATTCTGGATATTAGCCCTTTGTCAGATGAGTAGATTGCAAAAATTTTCTCCCATTTTGTAGGTTGCCTGTCCACTCTGATGATAGTTTCTTCTGCTGTGCAGAAGCTCTTTAGTTTAGTTAGATCCCATTTGTCAATTTGGCTTTTGTTGCCATTGCTTTTGGTGTTTTAGTCATGAAGTCCTTGCCCATGCCTATGTCCCGAATGGTATTGCCTTGGTTTTCTTCTAGGGTTTTTATGGTTTTAGGCCTAGCATTTAAGTCTTTAATCCATCTTGAATTAATTTTTGTATGAGGTGTAAGGAAAGGATGCAGTTTCAGCTTTCTACATTTGGCTAGCCAGTTTTCCCAGCACCATTTATTAAATAGGGAATCCTTTCCCCATTTCTTGTTTTTGTCAGGTTTGTCAAAGGACTTTGAAAAAAGGAACTAGAGAAAGAAAGGCAATTTTTAGAGAGTATAGCTGAAAATTCTGAGGAATTAGACGTTACAACTACAGGTTTAAGAATTCCTAGAAAGAAATTTTTTAAATTCTAAAAAATTATAAATGTTTCAAATTTTTTATCCTACAGGATAAAAAAAGTCAAATAGAAAAGTATCCAGAGAAAAATAGACTGCCCAAATACCTGATTTCTTACCAGAAACAATGCAAGCTAGAAGACAGTGGAATGACACTTTTGAAGTGGGCTTACTCTAGAACTCTGTACCCAGTGCAATCATTTTTTAAGAAAAGTAAAAAGTTATTTTCTGAAGACTTTCAAGAGCCAAAAGACTCTCTGAAAGATCTTTTCACATTTGTAGAATAAATGCCCAGATATTTATGAAATGTTCTTCAGAAAGAAATCAATGATCCAAGAGGGAAGTATGAGCTACAAAAAGAAACAGAGCAAAGAATGTACACTTGACCCTTGAACAACTCAGGAATTGGGCATGTTGACTCCATTCCATGCAGCTGAAAATCTGCATGTATCTTTTAACTTCTCCCAAACTTAACTACTAATAGCTTGCTGTTGACTGGAAGCCTTATTGATAAAAATAACCAATTAACGCATATTTTGTATGTTACATGTATTATATACTATATTCTTACAATTAAACAAGCTAGAGAAAGGAAAATGTTATTAAGAGAATCATAAAGGAAAATTATTTGGGTATTCATTAAGTGGAAATGGATCATCATAAAGGTCTGCATCCTCATTGCCTTCATATTGAATAGGCTGAGGAGGAAGAGGAAGGGTTGGTCTTGCAGTCTCAGGGGTGAGAGGGGTGGAAGAAAATCCATATATAAGTGGACCCAAGAAGTTCTGTGCTGTTCAGGGGTCAATTGTATTTGTAAATCTAGACAAACACTGTTCAAATTAGTAACTAATTAATTTCTAGGGTTAAAAAATACAGGGTATCACTATAATCATAAGAAGCTTGTACATGGGTATAAAAGATGAGTAATCAGAGTTAAATCAGTCTAAAGTCTAAAATACAGGGTATCACTGTAATCATAAGAAGCTTGTACATGGGTATAAAAGATGAGTAATCAGAGTTAAATCAGTCTAAAGTCTGTATTGTTTGGAAAAAGAGGACTGATAACGTTAGACTTTGTTGCCAGGTATTTGTGATTAAATACCTAAGATTGCCACTAAATAACAGAATACATAACAACCAAGCTGGTATAGGGGAAAAGGTTACAGAAATGAACATGAATATATCAATAAACACAGTTACTATAAATGGTCTTACTCTCTAGTTAAAGACTCATTGAAAGTCTAGTTTCAAAAAAGACCAAGTTAGAATAAGAGATATAACTAATATGAGCATAGAGTATTTGAAAGTAAAAAATATATGTATACAAATTAGTCACTAAATATCTTTTTTTAACTGCAAGAGCAGTGTTACTACATATTTATAAATGGTGTGTTCCATTAGAAAGATTAATAATTCCATTCTAAGTAAAACAAAATTGATAAAACTACAAAGCATATTAACAAACCAACAGTAAAATAAGCTTGATATGATGGACACATAAAGAATAATTGGAGAATATACATCATTTTCAAACACATGGAACATTTATTAACATTGATCACAAACTTGGCCATTGGGTAAATCTCACAAAATCCAAAGAATTGGTTCATAGAAGCAATATTATTGTATCGCAAGTTAATCAGATTATTATTCATATCAAAAGATAACTAATTACCCACATGTATTTAAAAATATCAAAACATACTTACAAGTAACGCATGGGCCAAATAATAAACCAGAGCTGAATTTCAAAGTAGAGGCCCTTGTGGTTCAGTAGCACTGGGCATTAATTAATAATAGATACAATGAACTGTAAGAACAGTAGTCTCATTAAAGGAATTACACATTGGAATAAAAATAACTTATGAAGCCCAATGAAGGATTATAGGTAATAATTGCTAGGTTTGGGGGAAAATTAATAGTTGAGCTTGGAGTTTCCAAAATAAGTAATTTTTCTTTTAAAAATTGATCATAGTTTACAATTGATTATAGTGTACAATAATCTATTGTATATCTCAAATTATCGAAAAGAATAATTCAAATGTTTCTAACATAAAGAAAAGACAAATATTTAAGGTGATAGATGTCCCAATTACATTGAATTGATCTTTACAAATTATGTGAATGTATTAAATTATCACATGTACACTGAAAATGTGTACATCTCTTATGTATCGATCTTTAAAATTTTTGAAAAGTGTTTTAAATTGATCATTTTTTGATGATTAAAATGATATAACCAAATGCCAGAATGGGAAGATAATTACGAGTACATTAAAATTAAAGATAGTCTGTAATCCCATTGGTTTGGGAGGCTAAGATGTGAGATTCACTTGAGGCCAGAAATTGGAGATTAGCCTGAGTAACATAGTGAGACCCTATCTCTACAAGAAAATTTAAAAATTAGCCTACTGTGGTGGTGCACACCTGTAGAGCCCATCTCTTAAAAAAAAAATGAAATTGTGTATGACAACCCAAAATTGATCTAAATAAGATTGTATGTTCCAAATATCAAATTTGGAAACATCTGTGACAGATATGACAGGAAAGAAATTAAGAAATTTGGGCAAAGGGCATTGAAGAGGTTATTTACAAAGCAAGAAGTGGAAATAGCTAATAAATATTTGAAACATGTTCAACATCAAATATCATGGGCAGGAGGAGGGAAACAATGAGATAACAATTTTCATGTAGAATTGTCAAGGATGAAAGAGATTGAAAAACTCATATGCAGGGTTGTGTGTACACAGGGTTTATCCAGGTATTTTCTCCATACGTCATTCAGCTTGGCTTATGGCCTTTTTGTTTGCCATGCGCAAAATTTAATTTTTTATAGTACTATTTTCTTGTTAAAAATTTTTGATTGATACATACTAATTGTACATATTTATGGGTTATATATGGTGTTTCAATATATGCATGCAATGTATAATGATCAAATAAGGGTAACTAGGTTACCCATTGCCTTCAATATTTATCTTCTTTCAGTGGGTAATATTCCAAATCTTCTCTTCTAGCTATTTTGAAATATACAATAAGCTATGTTAACTATTATCATTCTATTGTGCTATTGAACACTAGACCTTATTCCTTCTATCTAACTGTATTTTTGTACCTATTACCCAACGCCTCCTCATCCCCCACACTGTCCTACCCTTCCCAGCTTCTGTTAACCATCGTTCTACTCCACCTTCGTGATCAGCTTTTTTAGCTTTCACATATGGGTAAGAACATGCGATATTTGTCTTTCTGCTCCTGGCTGATGTCACTTAACATAATGACCTCCGGTTCCATCCATGCTGAGAATGTCAGGATTTAATTTTTTTTCTTTTTTTTTTTTGAGACAGGGTCTTGCTCTGTCAGCCAGCCTGGAGTACAGTGGCATGATCATGGTTCACTGCAGCCTTGATCTCCCAGGCTTAAGTGATTCTCCCACCTCAGACTCCTGAGTATGTAGGACGACAGGTGTGCACCACCACACCTGGCTACTGGCTAATTTCTTTTTTATTTTTGTAGAGACGCAGTCTCCCCATCTTGCCTAGGCTGGCTTTGAACTCCTGGGCTCAAGTAATCCTCCTGACTTGACCTCCCAAAGTGTTGGGATTACAGGCATGAGCCACTGCATCTGGCCAGGATTTCACTCTGTTTTACGGCTAATATTCCATTGTGTACATATACCACATTTTCTTATTCATTCATCTGTTGATGGACACTTATCTTGGCTATTGTGAATAGTGCTGCAGTAAACATAAGTGTGCAGATATCTTTTCAATAGGCTGACTTCCTTTATTTTGGACATATACGCAGCCATGGGATTGCTGGATGATAAGCTAGATCTATTTTTAGGTTTTACAGGACCCGCCATACTGTTTTCTGTAGTGGCTATACTAATTTACATTCCCACCAGTGTTCTCTTTTCACTGCACTCTCTGATCCGATCATTTCTTTGATCCGTTTTTTACAGCATTTGTTATTTTCTGTCTTTTTGATAATAGTCACCTTAACCAGGGTAAGATACCTCATGGTGGCTCCGATTTGCATTTCCCAGATGATTAGTGATGTTGAGCGTTTTCACATACCCGTAGTCCAATTATATGTCTTCTTTTGTGAAATGTGTATTCAAATCATTTGTCCATTTTAAAATTGGATTACTTGGCTTTTTGCTATTTAGTTACTTATACATTCAGTTTATTAATCCCTGGTCAGACAGAGAGTTTGCCAGTATTTTCTCTCGTTATGTGAGTTGTCTTTTCACTCTGTTAATTGATTCCTTTGCTTTGCAGAAGGTTTTTAGCTTTATATAATCACATGTATTTATTTTTGCTTTTGTTGCCTGAGCTTTTGAGGTGTTACTCAAAAAAATCTCTGCTGAGACCAATGTCCCAAAGCATTTCTTCAATATTGTTCCTTCTAGTAGTTTCATAGTTTCAGATCTTACGTTTTAATTTGATTCCCATATAGGGTGCAAGGTGGACGGGGGTGGGGGGTAATAGTTTCATTCTTTTATATATGGATATCCAGATTTCCCAGCATTATTTATGGAAGAGCCTATTCTTTCCCTAGTATATGTTCTTGACACCTTTGTCAGAAGTCAGTTGGCTGAATATGCATAGATTTATTTCTGTGTTCTCTATTCTGTTCTATTGGTCTGTGTGTCTGTTTTTATGCTGTTTTGGTTTCTACAACTTTTAGTATATTTTAAAGTCTGCAGCTTTGTTATTTTGCTTGGGATTGTTTTGGCTATTTGGAATCTTTTGTGGTTTCATATGAATTTTAGGACTTTTTTTTCCATTTCTGTGAAGAATGTCATTGGTATTTTGATAGGGATTGCATTGAATCTGTAGGTTGCTTTGGGTAGTATGAACATTTTAACAATACTAATTCTTTCAGTCCAGGAGCATGGAACGTCTTTTCATTTGTTTGTGTTTTCTTCAATTTCTTTGATCCGTTTTTTATAGTTTTCATTGTGTAGTAATTGTTTCAATCTTGCAACTTTTATGAGTTTTGGTTATATTACTTTTTTGTACTGTTAACAATTTGACAACATACTCTCTACTCTTTGATCCAGTAATTCTACTTCTAGGAATTCGTCCCAAGGCATAAAATGATATCTGTACTCAAGATTGTTCTTTGTATTGTTGTTAATATTAGTGAATAACTGAGCAAAGTTCTGGGAAAAGAGGACTTTTTAAAAAGCTTATGGTGTGTATATATATAGACAGATACACACGCACTACACAAACATTTATATATATCATTTAAGGAATTATGCTGTACATTAATAACCATTAAAGTAATATATAGATTAATATTTAGAAAGATATACATAATATTACTAAGTGAAAAAAGCAGTATATATCTCTTTTATGTAAACTTGCACGTGTACCTATCAGTCGTAAGCAGTAACTTGATTATAGTTGCACAGAGAGTAGTGGTCTGAGGCAGCTGTGCTATAAAATTAAAAGCACTGAAATGAGTTTTAGTCACTGTTTTGTTAACTGTGCTACTCTCGACATACCTTTTCATATCCCTGGTCCTCCTAGATGCCCTCCTCTCTAAAAATGAGAGAAGGGATGAACATTTAACTTCATTAGCAATGACAGATAAACCATAATGACTGTCACATCCCCCTTCTGCAGGCATGACAGACATTAGAGGTCAGTCTTGGTGTTCTTTCTCTGGGCTCAGTCACACTTTAGAATTCTTCTCAGCACACAGTTTTAGGCCACCGTTTCTAAGCAAATTGTGCTTTATACTGAAAACTTCTTTGCCATCCTTGAAAGAGGATCTTAGAAGTTCTTTCAGCTAAAAGATTTCTCTGATCAAGGCACAAAATTATTGTGACAAGAAATAACAGAGGATGCTTTTTCGGTAAATAATTTTTTGAATTTTCTAGTATCCACATTTCTTTCAAAAAGTAAAAAGGTAAAAACAAGTAAAATAAGTGTGGATAACATATTTTATTAAATGAAATATTTTAACATGTAGCTGGTATAAAACAATAATTAATAAGATATTTTACCTTTTCATTTTTGCATACAAAATCTTTGAAATCCAGTGTTTATTTAAAGCACATCACGTTTCTGCTAATAAATTGTTATTGGAAATACTTGATCTGTATTTAAATTTACAATTTAAAAAGCAGATTCTCATACCCATCTTAAGTTTTCTAATAATTGATTTGAGTATTAGTTCTTAAGCTTAAATAAAAAATTGAGATGAGGTTGCAGTAGTCACATTTCAAGTATCTGGTAGCACATATATCCAGTGACAACTATGTGGATCAGTAGAAGTTTGGGGGATATAGAAACGAAGGTTTTCTAACTTTTAGCTTTCAAGGAGATTGTCCAGTTGGGAAAGCAAGATATCAAAAATAAATATGTCAAGAATATAATCCTAAACAATCTAATTAAGTGCTAGAAGTTTGCCATGGACAAGACAAAGTGCTACTTGGGAAGGAAGTTCCAGAAACACCACAGCTGGGTACATTCTTCACCACTCTGAGTGGTGGCAGTGACGCGTTGGCTTTGTGAGAATGGTGTGTCTTACTTTAGAAAGTGTGTGTGTTCTGCCTGCAGGCACGGGACTCGCTGTGCTGGAGAAGTGGCAGCCGCTGCAAACAATTCGCACTGCACAGTCGGAATTGCTTTCAACGCCAAGATCGGAGGTATGGGAAACCAACTCACGTGGATGTAGAAATGCGCCAGTTAGCTCTTTGGCTGACTGGCTTTCAGAATCCTTTTTAAATGGAGGTTAAACGATTGGGCATATCTTTACCTAATAGTGTTCAACTATTGCTGGCCCCAACATGACCATGTTAGCATGCGCTGTTAAATATATTTAGTTAAAGACTTCTGAAGCAGTCACCCTAAAATATTGTAAACACTTTTCTTTTAAACAGACTTGAAAAAAATGTTATCTAGTAGTGAAGATGGGGGTCATTGACATTTGTACCAAAATGCTACAATTGGTGCCTGGGTTAGAAAGAACTAATAATATAAACATTAGGCCATAATATCTCTATGGAAAGGAGCATTTTGTAATTCTCTCAAAGTGGAAAATCCTGGTTTTGTTTTCGTTTTTTTTCCTTTGGCTTAGGCTTTTAAAAAGTTCCTTTTAATTGTAATTAAAATGATATATGGCAAAAATCTCCTTTTGTAATCCCATAATATAGTGATACTGTTTCCATGAATGATTCAGATTATATCTGTATGCAGGTATGTATACATACAAACTCAATTATACATATACTTACTATAAGGACCCAGCCAAAGCAGTATAAATTTAAGCACTGATAAATGCAAACTCTTAACTTTCCCATTTGTAATCATCTTTGTAAGCAACAGCCACACACAAATGGGAAGAAAATATTGTAATAGATTCTATGGATCCTCGTGATTTTATCATTATGCCTGAAGGTATTCCCTAGGGGTCTCCTAAGGGCGTCATAAAGATGAATGAAGCTCCTGGAACCAGGTTGACCTCCTTGTTTCCAATGCACTATTTGTTTTCAAGTGAGAAATAGTGTTGGAACTAAAAAATAAAAATGACAATTCTTTCTAGGATAGGAATACAAATATAGAGATTCCCTAACATGAAATATTTAAGGTATACAATAATAGAACTAAGAAAAGGCTTTCTGAAACTACCTTGAATATCGGTCCATAGTGCATTTGACCTCTTTCTTTCCTTTTTCTCCCCCTGAATTCTTATGAGTATGATAGTTTGTTAAGCAGTAATTAATTAGTGGGGAGCATCTGCTATTTATTAAGCACAATGCATATGAAAGAGCTAAAGAAAAGAGGCAAAGAAAAAAAATTCTTCATTCCCTGAAGAATGATGAGAGTTCTGGAGGCCCCTCATCATCCCAAGAGAATTAGATCAGAGGCTGCCAGGTCAGCCCTTCTCATGGTCCAGGATATAGTTTCTCACATACACAGACACACAGCCCCAGATTCTTATCAATACTCTCCAGCGCAAACCCAGAAGTCTTAATAATTTTTAAAAAACGAGGGGATGAACTTGTGAACTCACAGATAAACCAATGACCTAGCTTACAGAACCTTATTAAAAAAAAAAAAAAAAAGAATATATGGCAACAAATCAAAAATGTTCTAAAACAAGAGCGTTCTGAATAATAAATTTAACTCCCATACCCAAGGCATGAAGGCTTGGAGTTAAATGAGCAAAAAGCAGCCTTTTATCTTTAAACTTGACAAAGTAAAATTCTTTTTTTGTGAAATTTCTATTAGAAAATGAACATCACCCTCTAAGTATGATTTACAAGCATTTTTTCGTGCATGACATAGAAACTGAATTCAAGTGTTATGTCCTACTCTTCTGTTGGCATTTAGAACACTAGTGAGCTTATTTGGGGCAATTACTGTGTTTATTTCAGACCTCATTGTACCAGTAAAAATAGTTTCATTTTATGCTTTTCAACAGAAAGTAAGAGGATGGAGTCGTTCATCTTTCTTTGCTAAAAAACTTGCAGATGAATTTTGAATATTTAAATTAAATTAAACCAGTGTTAGGATGCAGTACATCGAGATCATTATGTAGGGTTTCTTACTCATACAAAACAAACCATGGACAAACTTTCCAATTTTCTTTCCAATTTTTTGTTGTTGTTGTTGTTGAGACGGAGTCTCGCTCTGTCCCCCAGGCTGGAATGCCGTGGCGCGATCTCGGCTCACTGCAAGCTCCGCCCCCTGGGTTCACGCCATTCTCCTGCCTCAGCCTCCCGAGTAGCTGGGAATATAGGCACCCGCCACTACGCCCGGCTAATTTTTTGTATTTTTAGTAGAGACGGGGTTTCACCGTGTTAGCCAGAATGGTCTGGATCTCCTGACCTCGTGATGCACTCGCCTCGGCCTCCCAAAGTGCTGGGATTACAGGCGTGAGCCACTGCGCCCGTCCCCAAAATTTTTAATGGAACTTGTTCACAGCTTTCATTCTCCGCCTCTCCTGTTAACACATATCTCCATTAAAAATTCAAAAGTCTAGAGGAAAGACAGTCAAGAGACATTAACAACCAAATGCAATGTCTTTAGAGATACATGGAGGGGAATGGAATGTTGGCTAGATGTTAGATGACAGTGGGAACTTATTTCCCTATTTTCTGTAAAAAATTTTAAAGGATGAAGGGTCACATCTGTCATGGAATTTAAAATGGTTCAATCTAATATTTATATTTTTGGATTAAGAAAATGAGACAGGCCGGGCGTGGTGGCTCACGCTTGTAATCCCAGCACTTTGGGAGGCCGAGGCGGACGAATCACGAGGTCAGGAGATTGAGACCACGGTGAAACCCCGTCTCTACTAAAAATATAAAAAAATTAGCCGGGCGTGGTGGCGGGCGCCTGTAGTCCCAGCTACTCGGAGAGGCTGAGGCAGGAGAATGGCGTGAACCCGGGAGGCGGAGCTTGCAGTGAGCCAAGATTGCGCCACTGCACTCCAGCCTGGGCGACAGAGCAAGACTCTGTCTCAAAAAAAAAAAAAAAAAGAAAACGAGACAAAATGTTAACAGTTATTGAGTAGTGCCCATGTATATATATATATGTTCATTCTTCATTCTTTGTATTTTTCTTTGTTTGCAAGTTTTATAGTTAAAAGTTAAACTTTTTTAATGCACAAAGAAGACATAGTTCCTTCAATAATATTTTTATTTCTCCCAGTATTCCCACCTCAGTTCACATAGTCTCTGTCTAAACCTGTTTGATGTGGGGTTTTATTATTTAATCCCCGTTTGTCGATAACCAATATGATACAGTGTTTCAGTGATGGTGTTTAATTTAAGCTGAAGGAGAGATATGTTTACTTAACAATTAGATGCTTGATTGTGGTTGTTTTTATGAGCCTCCAAAATAAAAGGAAAAAAGGAAAGCCTGACATTTGGCATAGAATTTATTTCTGAGTATCTTAATGTCTCTTTTTGCAAAATAGGGTTAATAGTAAATTCCTATCTGTTTGATAGAAATATACTTAAATGAAGATTAATAACTAAACATTGCTAAAACCCTTTGAGAATTATTTGAAATGTTACCTCCACAGAGATTATTCTTATTTATTATTTGACATAAATAACTTAGCAAAAAAAGAAACATTAAGTTCACATCAATCTTATTAGGGGCTAATATTAAATATGGAGGACACGAGACCATCCTACCTTGGCAGCTTTCCAAATAGTATATGACTGCTAAGATTAGATAGAATGTTTTATATCAATTATGAACACAAGTTATTCAATAAAGAGTTTAAGGGAGATGGATTGCTTGAAGGTCTCTTTGTCAAGTACTCACTCAAGAGAGGGATGAGAAGGGGGAGACTGTGGCAGCTGTTATAAGGAAAGGAACCTTAGAAAAAGAAAATGATGGATAAAAAAAATTGAAGTTTTGCTCTTTTATATACAATATGGCATCCTTTCTGCCCAAGATACTGCCTGCAAAGTATACATTATCCTTTTGCTGGGGGAAGATATGCTCACTTAAGTGTTGATTAAAAATGTATTCTTCCCCCCGAGAATCCTGCAACTCTGTTCTTTGAGTGTTGTGTAGTGAAGCCCTGTAATGAGTTAGTTCTCCTTTCTGTGTTGAAGGAGTGCGAATGCTGGATGGAGATGTCACGGACATGGTTGAAGCAAAATCAGTTAGCTTCAACCCCCAGCACGTGCACATTTACAGCGCCAGCTGGGGCCCAGATGATGATGGCAAGACTGTGGATGGACCAGCCCCCCTCACCCGGCAAGCCTTTGAAAACGGCGTTAGAATGGTAGGTTTTAAAAGCATGGAGGCTTATACTGTGTGGGTGGGTGATGATTCTCATATGAAGAATCTATGGGTTTCCAGCTGCAGTCTAGAGAACTGGATGGAGCTCTTAGGCTGAGCCAGCAGGTAGGCTAATGGAAAGAGGTGGTGAACATTTGGGATTGTGAGTTATTTCTGTTCTGCCAGTGAGCTAAGAGCTAGAGAGTTTCTTCTGAAGAGAACAGAGGTATGTTACAGTGCTTAAATTCTTTCAAGGAAAATATGTTAATACGTTAATCTTGCATTCGGAGAAATAAATTCTTAGGACTGTGAAATTGAGTGAAGATATTTAACACTCTCTAGGTAACGTAAATAGATTGCCTAGTGATGCCCCTTGGGGCATCTCTCTTTTTTAATACTTTCCCTAGTTTCTCTCACCTCTGTCCCAGGACAATATTATTTGTGTTCCAGCTCCTGATCGCTACAACCAAGCAGCTTAATGCATCGTTCTTTTCCTTAATTACACCAAAAAATTGATTGACCACTCTCCCCCAAAAAACTAACCATATAATCTAATGTAATAAAATGTCTATTTCAAATTACAGATCTTAAGAAACCCTGTCTTATTTAAATTAAATTTTAAAAGTAAGGATACTAATCTTTGTAATCATGAAAGGAGGAGAGCTCCACCGGAAGTAATGTCTTTTTCTTATTCGTGAATGGACCTTTGGGTGATTTAAAGCATACAGTTAGTCTTGTTCATTTAAGGCCATTATTGATCTGGCCCTAACCTCCCTTTTCTTCCTCCTCTCTTCTACTCCTTATAATGTGGACGTGCTCCACTCCTATCCATCAGCACAGAATGCTTCCCTTGTTCCTCCTGCATAGCTCCCGTGCCTCATCCCCAAGTCCTCCCACTGTAAGCCAAATCCTGTTTGACCATCAAGCCCCAGCTAAAAAAGGTTTACCTCTCCCCAGAAGCCTTCTCACTGCCCAAACTAGAATTAACTATAAACAGCCCCTACCTATGCTTTATATTCTTACAGTGTTACATAGAATTCTTATCATATTGTGCTTTCTATCAGAGTTAGTTCTGGGTATATCTTCCTTACTAAATTGCGAGTTCCTAGAGAGCGGCACTTGTGCTCCACACATCTTCATGGGCTTTGCAAAACCTAGACAGTGCATTGAATTCTAGTGAGTATTCAATAAAAGTTGTTGAATCAAATTTAATTAACTACAAATGATGCTAACCACAGGGTTGTTAAATATCCAGCTCAGATACTTACAGTGGCATTGTTGATTAATGTAATGTTGCAACTGGAGTAAAAATAATAATGATTTGCCCACATCTTCATGGGATTTTTGTTAGGGTTTTAATAGAAGACTGAACTAAGCTGTCTTCTAATTATTCAGAAATAGACTGGAGGATAAAATTATATACTTATTTTATAGGTACTCCTAGCTGAATGATAGTTCAGGTTTGGTTAAAACATTCACTTTTTTTAGCTCTTTGTCAATTTTCAGCTTCCTGTATTAGAGTCTTTTAAACCGTAGGATAATATTTTAACTCATTGTCTAGAAGTTTTCTTTCAAGGTGTCTTAACAGCAAATGAATATATTTCTGTGTAATCTGGTGATTTCATTACTGAAGCCACAGACTACAAATTGATCTCTATGTTTTCAATAGAATGATCATTCAAATTAAGTAAACCAAGCACTGTTCATATTTAATCATAAAATTGTATGTACATGGCTCTTATAGTAAAGAGCAATCTGGACTTTCTCATTAATCTGAAAATACTTAAATTAGTAATACACATAACTTCATGACTGTGCATGTATATATAAAGAATGCCCCATATTCAGTAGCTGGTTTTACTAACAGACTAGTAGGCATGTCACTGAAGCAGAACACATGAACAATTTAAAAATTTTAAAATTTATTTTTGCTGGGGAGTCTTTCATTCAGTGGAAATATTAACTGGAAGCTGAGTGTGTAAAAAATTAAAAATGTGGTACTTTAGTTAAAAGAAGAGTAAAAAGGGGTTAAGATTAGAAACAAAATCTCCTGAGAAAATTATTCCAACACATTAGGAAGAGTATATTTAGAAATAATTTGGAGGAAATTTACTTTATATTCATTATTAATTATGAAAGTAACCTATGCTTATTGGTATAGATTATACACAAATGAGTGTAAAGATGAACTTAATAGATTTCCCCACCCAACTGGGTAACCACTGTTAAGAGTGTAAGCTACATGTTTCCATACTCTTGTGCATATTAACATGCAAACAGAGATTATATACCTCTGCACATTACTATTTGCACCTAACGGTCTACCCTAGGCATCTTTCTGGGGCAACCCTTAAGAATAGAACTCATTTATTTTATTTGTTTCAAAATTTTTAGAGTATAGAGATACCATAATTAATTCAACATTCCATTGAAGATCTTCCAAGGTTTTACTTAGGGAAAAAAAGGAATTCAGTTTTAAATCAAACCACTTGCTTTTAGAGTTGAGGTAGTAACAAAAGAAATAACTATCAATAAGAACAAATTGTTTTTTGGCTCATAGCATTGCACATCTAAATATGGAAAAACCGTGGTGATGCATTTAAATGTGATGAGGTCAAGAAGATAGCGTTTTCATGTGTTTAATACAAATAGGCTTTCAGGTTAGGCTAGGATTGAGTCCAATATTTGCCATTTACTTCTCTCTAACCTTATGTAGATCAAATTACCTCTCTGCTTCCATTTTCTCATCTAAGGTAGGACACTAATAGTACTCACAGAGCTGTTATAAATGCAAAATGAGATGATAATGCATATAAAGCAACTACTATAATACCTGAAATATAATAAATACATTTTATTTTTCAGAGAAAAGATCATGTCCTCCTATAAAACTATTTAAATGTGTCCTCAGTCCATCATCCTTCTCTCCTATACCATTTCCACACTGCCTAGTTCCTGATCATTAAGTTACCTGTTGGGGTAGATTAAAAATAATATGATGCAGGCCAGGTATGGTGGCTCATGCCTGTAATCCCAACACTTTGGGAGGCCAAGGAGGGTGGATCACCTGAGGTCAAGAGTTCCAGATCAGCCTGGCCAACATGGCAAAATCCCATGTCTACTAAAAATACAAAAGTTAGCCGGGTGTGGTGGCGGGTGCCTGTAATCCCAGCTACTCAAGAGGCTGAGGCAGGAGAATCACTTGAACCCAGGGGGTGGAGGTTGCAGTGAGCCAAGATCATGCCACTGCACTCCAGCCTGGGCAACAGAGTAAGACTCCGTCTCAATAAAATAATAATAATAATAATAATTTAATAATATGATGCAAGTCAGTGTAGCCTTCCTGAGCTCTGTAGTGTCATTTATTTTGTTCTTCCTATGTCTTACAAACCTTCAATTTCACTTGCCTTTAAAAGCATATCTTCAATTTCAGTGAGATAGCCTCTGGATATATAAATTCAGTCTAGTTATCCATGTTTGTAGTCCTGAATTTTGTTTGTATGTTCCCAAAGGATGTTCCTCTAAATATCTATTAATATATAATTTAATATTTTAAGCAGTATATTTCTCTTTTGCATGTTAAATAAATCTTTTTTATGAGGCATCAAGTGAGACAGGAAATTTTATATTCTTTGATAGTATTATCATTTGCATTTTTGTGTCACACACATTGTCAAAGATAAAGAAAATAATTGAATTAAAAACTTAATACAATATTAGATTATAGGGTACAACAAAGAAATAAATGATTTATTGGCTTAATTACTTAGGGGATGAAGAAATAAATGACTGATAAAATAATTCCTTCAATTAGCTGGCTGAAAACCTAATGCAGCAGCCTAAAGTCATTCTGGCCTATTGGGGTTTATCATCTACAAAAATGTAGGGATTGGAATTTATTTATTCATCATATTAAGCTTAGCAAGCTCCCACTTTCTATATACTGTAGATAAAGGGGTGAAAAAGACATCTGCATCTTCTATGTAATACATTAAAGTTCCTACATTCTAGCAACAAAACAGGAAACAAGGATAGAAACAATCAAGACTATTTCAGCTGAGGGTAAGTGTATGAATAAAAGTAAACTGATTTCTGCTGAGGGAAAGCACAGCTGCCTTAGTTAGGGAAGACAGAACATCCTCTTTGAGGAGGTGATGTTTGAACAGAGACACAAATGATAACAAGCCCATCATATGAAGAACTATTATATGCAGAAGGAACAGAAAGAGCAAAGAACCCCAGGTGGGGAAAGATTTAGGTGTATTTCCAGAACTCAGTACTGATGTAGGTGTTGGGGGCAAGGTGGAACAGGAAGAGGGCCAAGGGAGATGTGTTGGAGGGGAAGGCAGGGGCCAGCTCAGCAAGGCTTTCTAAATCATGGTGGGCGTGTGAATTGTGTTCTGTTATAGGAAGCCCTGAAAGACTAAACAGAATTGTGGCCTGACCTTACACAATTTTAAAAGATCACTGCTGTGTAAACAGTAACTGTATGGGGTGAGAGATGAAGAGGCATGACTGGAAGATTGAAGTGGTCCAGGAGAGTGTTGGACCAGGGTGGCAGCAGCATCAAGACCATCAGAGAGTTCAGGCAGCAATAGATAAGCCGAAGTATCAAGAGAGATTTTCGCAGAGGAAATAAATACATTTTGCTCAAGGCGTCCAAGTATTGATTGCATCCATTCTTTCTGCAAGCTAATGAAAAAATGTAGCAAATATTGAATTTCAAAATGCTCCCTACTTGTTTGCTATAAGATAAGCATTTGGCTCAAAGAATGTAACACTGTTTTCAGAGACTTTAACAAAATCAGAATTGATTCAATTTATAGCCCTTTTAGAATTAATGTGGCAGAATTACATTAGAGAAACTATGTTAAACAAACCATGTCACAGTTGACAACGTGCTCTTTCTTCTAAGGAGCTATAAAATTAAGTGCAAGAGTTAGAGTTGTATAATTTGGGCTGCATACAATTAATAGTAATAATAATAGCAACATGAATATTTAACATTTTATCCAGTTTATTATACTATAGTCATCTTCTGGGACTTAAATAACATTTAATCTTCATGATGATCTCAAAAGATAGGTACTATTTCTCCCAATTTATAGGGAGAAAAAACAGAAATTCAGCCTAGCCAAAGAAGACAAAACATAGGCTTCAAAGAAATCTGGTAAATTCTGTTACATGTTGTCGTTTTGATTTTTTTTGGCACACCTGACCTTCCACCTTTGTCTGTGGCCACATACTCTAGTTTTTCTTCTGTTACTATGGTGAATTAATTGTTCATCTTCCACCTAAGGCCACCTCCTCCATTTGTTCACTGGACCCTACCCCATGTCACCCCATCAAAGACCTGCCTCAAAAAAATTGTTTTATCATCAAAATTTCTCTCTCAACTCTATTATTACCATCAATATCCATTTGTACTGTTCATCCTCCTGTCTTAAAAGAACAAGAGGAGACTCCCTCTTTGGTCTTTTTAAAAATAATCTCAACTTTATTTTAGGTTCAGGGTTACATGTGCAGGTTTGTTACGTGGGTAAATTGTGTGATGCTGTGATAGTTTTTCAACCCATCTGCCCCTTCCTCTCTCCCCTCCCCACAATCTGCAGTGTCTGTTGTTCCCATCATTATGTCCATGAGTACCCAATGTTTAGCTCCCACTCATAAGTGAGAGCATGCAGTATTTGATTTTCTGTCCCTGTGTTAATTTGCTTAGGATAATGGCCTCCAACTGTATCCATGTTGCTGCAAAGGACGTGGTTTTATTCTTTTTCATGGCCGTGTAGTATTCCATGGTGTATGTGTACCACATTTTCTTTATCCAATCCACCATTGATTGGGCACCTAGCTTGATTCCATGTCTTCACTATTGTGAATAGCACTACAATGAACATATGAGTGCTTGTGTCTTTTTGGTAGAACAATTTATTTGCTTTTGGATATATACCCAGTGATGGAATTGCTAGCTTGAATGGTAGCTCTGTTTTAAGTTCTTTGAGAAGTCTCCAGACTGCTTTCCACAGATGGTATCCCATTGTGGTTTTGATTTACATTTCTCTGATGATTAGTGATGTGGAAATTTTTTTCATGTTTGTTGTCTGCATGTGTGTCCTCTATTGAGAAGTGTCTGTTCATGTCTTTTGCGCATTTGTTAATGGGGTTGTTTGTTTTTTGATTGTTGAATTATTTAAGTTCCTTATAGATCCTGGATATTAGGCTTTTGTTGGATGTGTAGTTTGTGAATATGTTCTCCCATTCTGTAGGTTTATTGATAATTTCTTTTGCTGTGCAGAAGCTTTTTAGTTTAATTAGATTCAACTTGTCAACTTTTGTTTCTGTTACAATTGCTTTTGAGAACCTGGTCACAAATTCTTTCCCAAGACCCATATCCAACATGGCATTTCCTAGATTTTCCTCTAGGATTCTTATAGCTTGAGGTCTTACATTTAAATCTTTAATCCACCCTGAGTTAATTTTTGTATATGGTGAAAGGTAGGGGTCCAGTTTCATTCTTCTGTATAAGGCTAGCCAGTTATCCCAGCACCATTTATTGAATAGGGAGTCCTTTCTCTATTACTTATCCCAGCACCATTTATTGAATAAGGAGTCCTTTCTCTATTGCTATTTTTTGGTTGACTTTGTTGAAAATCAGATTGCTGTAGACGTGTGGCTTTATTTCTGGATTCTCTATTATATTTTATTGGTCTACATGGCTGTTTCTGTACCAATGTCATGCTGTTTTGGTTACTGTAGGCTTTTAGTATAGTTTATATCAAGTAATGTAATGCCTCTGGCTTTGTTCTCTTTGCTTAGGATCACTTTGGCCATTTGGACTCTTTTGGTTCCATGTGAATTTTAGAATAGTTTTTACTAGTTCTGTGAAAAATGACATTGATAGTTTGTTAGGAAAAGCATTGAATCTATAGATTTCTCTGGGCAGTATGGCCATTTTGATTCTTCCAATTCATGAGCATGGAGTGTTTTTTCTATTTGTTTGTGTCATCTCTGATTTCTTTTAGCAGTGTTTTCTAATTCTTCTTGTAGACATCTTTCACCTTGGTTAGACGCATCCTTAGGTATTTATTATGTGTGTGTGGCTATTGTGGGTGGATTGCATTTTTTTTTAAATTGAGGTGGAGTTCACTCTGTCACCCAGGCTGGAGTGCAATGGCGTGTGTGATCTTGGCTCACTGCAACCTCTGCCTCTGGGGTTCAAATGATTCTCCTGCCTCAGACTCCCAGGTAGCTGGGACTACAGGTGTGCACTACCATGCCCAGCTAATTTTTGTATTTTTAGTAGAGATGGGGTTTCACCATGTTGGCCAGGTTGGTCTCGAACTCCTGACCTCAGGTGATCTGCCCGCCTTGGCCTCCCAAGTGCTGGGATTACAGGCGTAGGCCACCACACTGGCCGGATTGCATTCTTTATATGGTTCTCAACTTGAACATTATTGGTGTATAAAAATGCTACTGATTTTCGTGCGTTGGTTTTATATCTTGGAGCTTCACTGAAGTTGTTTATTGGTTTCAGGAGCCATTCAGTGGCGTCTTCAGGGTTTTCCAAGTCTAGAATCGTATCATCAGCAAAGAGAAATAGTTTGACTTCTTTTCCTATTTGGATGCTTTTTATTTCTTTCTCTTGTCTGATTGCTCTGGCAAGGACTTCCAGTACTGTGTTGAATAGGAGTGTTGAGAGTGGGCATTCCCTGTCTTGTTTCAGTTCTCAAGGGGAATGGTTCCAGCTTTTGACTGTTCAGTGCGTTGTTGGCTGTGAGTTTGTCATAGATGGCTCTTATTATTTTGAGGTAACTTCCTTTGATGCCTAGTCTGTTGAGGGTTTTGTTTTTTTTTTTTTTCTGAGACGTAGTCTCGCTCTGTCGCCCAGGCTGGAGTGCAGTGGCGCAATCTCGGCTCACTGCAAGCTCCGCCTCCCGGGTTCACGCCATTCTCCTGCCTCAGCCTCTCCGAGTAGCTGGGACTACAGGCGCCCGACACCACGCCCGGCTAATTTTTTGTATTTTTAATAGAGACGGGGTTTCACCGTGGTCTCGATCTCTTGACCTCGTGATCCGCCCGCCTCGGCCTCCCAAAGTGCTGGGATTACAAGCGTGAGCCACCGCGCCCGGCCGAGGGTTTTTATTATGAAGGGATGTTGGATTATATTGAAATATTTTTCTGTCTCTATTGAGTTAATCATGTAGGTTTTGCTTTGAATTACGTTTATGTGGTAAATCACATTTATTGATTTGCATGCTTGAACCAGCCCTGCATCCCAACTTGATCATAGTATATTAGCTTTGATGTGCTGCTGGATTCGGTTTCTTATCTCCTCCCTAATACTGCCTCATTTCTCCTTTTTTTCCCTTTAGAATGAGATTCCCTGAAGCCGTTGTCCCACCTTGCCATCCTCCAACTTTCTTTTTCCATTATTTCTTGAAGCCACTGCTTCAGGACTCCACCCCAGCAATCCACTGAAGCTGCTTTCTGACAAGGTCACAGTGACCCCTATATACAAAACTCCATGCTTCTCTAAGCTCTCATCTAACTTGTTTTTTTAAAAGTCTTCGCTGGTTTTCCCTACATACAATGTAACACACATGCACTCCAGCCCTTCAGAATCCCTTCTTTGCAATTATTATACCTCCTTCTATTGATTATTTCTACTGATCTCATTGTCTCTTCCATGCTTGTTCTACTGTACCCAAGTACCCACAATGGTATCTGGCACTCAACAAGGGTTTAGTGAAGAAAGGATGAATGAGTGAATGAATTTACAAATGACTTCCATGCCAATTTGATGCATGTACTAAGATAATTTACTTAAGGATCACACTGGTATTATTTTTGCTTAGTATTCTAGAAATATTATAAACATACATGGTGTAGTATGGTGGTTAAAGTACGCAGACCCTGGATTTGGAAATATGAATTCCAGCACTTTTGTATCATGTTCGGGTTAATTAGCCTCTCTGAGGATCAGTTTGTTTCTATATTAAACTGAAGCTAAATGCTAGTAAATGCTTTATAGTAATGTTGTGAGGATTATATGATTAATTCCTGTAAAATATTCAGCAGAGCTCCTGTAACAATGTAAAGTCTCTAAATATGTTATGAATCTTAGTCATTATCACTATTTAAAATGGGCAAAGGTAATAAAAACCAAATACTGACTAATCATGCAAAATACCATAAAATTTTTATTGTTCTAAATCTCATGTTGCTGAGTAACCCTTACAGAAGGTCATTATGTAATCTTGAGATTATTACAAAAGAATGGCCTAGATAAATGGGCAAAATATCAAAGATAATATTTCCTAAAGTATATGGCATAAACCACTAATTTAATAAAATGATAGGCAAAAGGGGTTGGGGGTAGAGAGGTTTTATTGTCAAGTATACTTAAGAAACACTACTTATTAGATGCTCCTTTTGAAGATTTAAAAGCATATTAAGGCTGGGCGTGGTGGCTCTCGCCTGTAATCCCAGCACTTTGGGAGGCCTAGGTGGACAAATCATCTGAGGTCAGGAGTTCAAAACCAGCCTGGCCAACATGGTGAAACCCTGTCTCTACTAAAAATACAAAAATTAGCTGGGCATGGTGGCCCACACCTGTAATGCCAGCTACTCAGGAAGCTGAGGCAGGAGAATCACTTGAACCCAGGAGGCGGAGTTTGCAGTGAGCGAAGATTGCGCCATTGCACTCCAGTCTGGGCAACAAGAGCAAAACTCTGTCTCAAAAATAAATAAATAAATACATACATACATACATACGTACGTACATACATACATACATAAAAATAAATAAATAAATAAATAAAAGCATATTAAGGGCTCTGAGAAGTCCTGTAGTAAACTGATGCATTTAACCACGGTTCTCAACTTTAACTACATAGAAGTTTTTCTTTTTATTACTTTTTTGAATTGCTTTTAAATTTAACTTCATTTTAAAATTTGCGGAATTACTTTGTGCAATTCACCTAAAGTCATTAGACCTTTAGAGTCCAAACATTGGAACTAGAAGTAATATTAGGGGTTACTTTTATCAACATTTATGTATTCTCTCACTTGTTGATGGCACTCCCATTCACCCAGTCTCCCTTCCTAACCCTGAGATTTCTTCCATTCTTCATGCTAGTCATCTAGTAAGTCTTGGATGTACTGTTTCCTAAAACCTTATGAAATCCATCTGCCTTCTTGTCCTCACAGTTAGAAACAAATCTCTCATACAGACTTCTACTATAGCATACTTTCCAAACTTCCCAGCTTGAGCTTCAACTTTCAATTCTGCCTGAATACTGCAGTCAATGAAGTATTTTCATAGGCAAATCTTGTCATTTTTTTTCTCTTTAGAACTCATCACTGCTCCTTATGACTGACAAGGAACATCCTAGGCTTCTTAGTAGGGCATATAGGTTCTCTCACAGGTTCTTTGTCAGTTTTGCCAGGGTCTCAGAACTCAAATTTTACATGTCATCTCAGGAAAGGACAGTTTAAAAGTTTCTCTCATTCAGACTCACACAGTTGCATTTACCGTGGTGAGCCTTTGGCTTGTCTCCTTGGCATGACCAGCAAAGTGTTCTCTGAGGGAACATTCTTGGCTTCATCTTCCCAGTCAGTCCTAAATAGGAAAATGATTTTATAAAACAAGTGAGTGAGTTGACAGTGTTTCAGCTGTAGATGACCCCAAGGTTTGTGTCAGAATAAGAAGCTAAGACCCTAAAATTTTCTATGATTGTTTCTTTCTTCATTCATTTATTCCTGGTTGCATCGAAGAGGCATTCACTGAGGGGTTATAATATTCCAGGCACTTTTCTAGATGGTAGGGAAAGATGAATAGCACTCAGCCCTTGTCTTTGGGGAGCTCACTGTATAATGATGAATAAATGTTCTAAATAAAGGGCAAGCAAGCTTCCAAAGTCCCTTCGGTTTACAGAATCTGGTAAGCTAGGGCAGGGTAAACAGCCCACAATAAGAAGACTTACTGTAGCACAGTCTAGCTGCCTTGGAATCATCTTTTTTGCCCCAACTGGATTTTAATACACTTGGTGCAATTGATATTCATCAGCAGGTGTATAATATTGACAGCATTTCACAATTTCCTGACAAGTGTGTTTAATAACATTTTTTAGAAGAAGAGAAAAAAACTTGAAATGGAATCTTTTTCATAGTTAGAAAAGCCTATATTAAGGTTACCAGTATTCCCTTTATTATTTTACTCAAATATTTTTTAAGACCGGGCACAGTGGCTCATGCCTGTTATAACAGCACTCTGGAAGGCCAAGGCAGGTGGATCACTTGCAGTCAAGAGTTCGAGACCATCCTGGCCAACATGGTGAAACTCCATCTCTACTAAAGATACAAAAATTAGTTAGGCGTGGTGGTGCACGCCTATAATCCCAGCTGTTCAGGAGGCTGAGGCAGGAGAATCGCTTGAACCCGGGAGGCCAATGTTGCAGTGAGCTGAGATTGGGCCACTGCACTGCAGCCTGGGCAACAGAGTGAGACTCAAGCGAGATCTCAAAAAAAAAAAAAAGAAGTATTTCTTAAATACCCACTATGTGCCAAGCACTGGTTTGGCATTTATCTTAGTCTTTTTTTCTGGAGAAATCATGCAGTTTTTTGTAGATATTTTAGGAGCATAGCTTATAGGGTTTGCTTTGTCATTTTATCTACAAGTATACTTTGAAGTTCAAGTCATTTTTCTTTGAGTTTCTTCGGCTTTAGTAATACCAATTAAAGCTTTCCAGTGAATTCTAACAGAACAGAGCCATTGTCAAGGATGGTCAAGAAGAGTCAGTGAAATCAGGATCATTGGCCCCTTCACTCTCTGTTGAAACTATGGATCTTATCCCATGCTGACTCTATTGTATTTAGGGGTCCAGATGGAAACCAAGACATTTGATAGACATCTATTGGCATATGTCTGTTTAGTCCTAAGAAGGAAGACTCTGAACACTATTTTTCCTTCCCATCATCAAATGCCTTTTCAATTCACCAGATTTAAAAACTGATGGATTATGTGGAGTGTTTGCTGAAAGCAAAGATTGCTTGTACATACACACAAGTGAACATACACATATTTCCCCACCCTTATATTAAAGGTATACGTTCACCAAGAGGGGAGAGAAGAGGTATAATGAAAGCAGTAATTATAATCATAATAAACTTAACCAATTCCATCCAGGAGGGATATGTTTTTATCTGATATACACCCAGCTGTAGCAGGATTAGTACCAGTTTGCTTTTTAATAAATGACAGATTACTGTTAAACTGGTTGGCGAATGTAAAATTTTGGAATGATATATAGCTAGGCGGAAAGAAAAGGGAGCTTATTTAAAAATTGGTTCCACTTAATAAAAATTGACTTTAACTGGGATTTGCTTTAGAAATTCTCCCTCAAGATTTAACTACATCCTGGTGGAATTCTGTGTATTTAGAACATTAACAAAGCTAAGACTTGGCTTGCCGAGTGTACCCAATATAATATCATCCATTTTGGAAACAAAGAAATGTGTGTTTTTCGTAAATACATATGTGGTTTCACATTATTTAATTGCACAAAGTTATCTGACATCCAAGTATCAAATTTAGGTTACTATATTAATGTGAATTGTGCATTTTTATGGAGAGGAACACAAATCTATTCTAACCTTGTGTAGGTGCAAATTTCAAATTTTTATTATCATCTTGTTTTCAGTTTTAGTTTAGAGATCCATTAGTAACTGTGTGGGCAATTTAAATCAACTTCTGCAAATCCTATTTTAAATCCCTCTGTTAGACTGTTCTATTCCTTGATTAATCAGTTATCAATAACAGTCCTTTGTTTGTTTTGTTTTGGTTTGTTCTGTTTATAGTGACTGCTGGGCTACCTGGGAGGTAAGTGGCTTCCTCCTCACATGAGTGTTCTAGTATAGTATAGTATGGGTGTTAAGGGAAGATTCAAAATCATACAGGGATTAGATTAGGTCAAGTTGAGGTCTTTACTAATTTTGAATTGCTATGATTCTGAACATAGATTTGAGAAAGTTGATAGGGAGAACAGATAGATCATTTTCCTTCAACATAACATGGCAGTAATTGGAAAAGAAAAACCGCTATGTAACAAACAAGGGCCCATGGAACTCAGTTGATAATATCAAATTATTTTAAAGTATATATGGCTCAGATAGCAGGTTTGTTTTTCTGCTTCACCTGAGCTTGTGTTCGTCACCTCATGTTTGATGAATACAGTCAAACCTAATATTTAGCTGTGAACATTATTATAACACCTATAGCCAGTTGAGGTAGGCATGGACATGAGCCTCACAGGAACACTCAGCTTATTGATTTGTAAACTGAGTCTTGGCAAAGTTAGGCAACATGGCCAGTAAGAAAAATGACTGTGGCACTTTCTGCCACCATGCTCTGTGCAATAGCATCTCCTGTCGAGTGAGTCAGGTGGGCCCATCTGTTCACACTCAGCTCCCAGTCAACCATAGCTGAATTGTGGTCACCAAAGTGAACACTACAACAAAGATCTCTCTCTTCTCTTGAGTTCCTGGAGAATTGATCATCCAGGCAACAGATTTGGCACAGCCCTGAACCCCACTGTGTGTTCTGTTCTCTTCCTGTTCATCCTTGGATGAGGCCTGTAGTGGTATAGAGTCCCTCTCTTGCTCAGTTTGGTTACTCTCTAGCTATTTCATCTGAGACAAATTATCAGCGCTTCTGTTTCCCAGAGAAAAGGCTGTGATAGGACTTGCTTTATAGAGCTATCGTGAAGGCTGAATGAGATTGCACATACGAAGTGTGCAGTCCTGCAATGGGCTTATTTTAAAAGGAAGGGCCACATTGGATGCATCTTTAAGGACCCGAAAATACTCACTATAGAGGCTTGTAAATAATGCAAGCCTGATAACAGCTGTAATTTTCTCTAAAGCATAATTTGTTTTAATTAAGACAGGACTGTGTTCATGGGTAGGAAATGGAGAGGGCTGATCTTCTCTGTTTCAGAAATGTTAGGAGTTACTCCGTGTAAGATCAAGTATTATTACTTCATTATAGTAGAGGTGTGTGACAGTTCAGGCCCCATGCTGGGCTCTAGATGAGGGTAGCTTACCCTTGCAGACTTGAGCTGGCACTTGGATCCACTTCACAGTGAGAGGTTTCATAATCTAGAGCTAACTTAGAGAAGAGTATGAACTTTTCATTATTGCTGGAATATCCCTCTATCCTCCTTTCCAAGTGCCTGTCCAAATATTTACAGTAAGTTCCTTTCATGCCTCTGTCGATAATGTTTTTATTCTTTATGAAAGGAATTTTTCAAATTTTACCCCTTCCATATACATTTAAAGGTGATACACATTTCTGAGCAGTTTCAACATTGGTAATCAATGTTAATATTAGAAATGTCCTTCTTAATTTCATAAACCTGGCCCTTCTGAAAGTGTGAGCATGGTTTTGCCTTTGCTCTGGGATGAACCAAGTTGTAAAAACTTTTGGCAGGTGTGAGAATAGCTTTTCTTCTCCCAAAAATGGAAATGTTGGGACGGTGGATGTACCCAGAACAGCTGTGTTGGTGCTAGTAATTATTGATTGTGGTATTTCAGAGAGCATATGAAATATACATTTATTTTCTTAGCTGCTTGGAGTGAGAAATTGAGAAACCTAGTCTGCCTGCCCCTCTTTCCAGCCAATGTGAGATGCCCCCACAAAATGGGAAAACTGTGCAGGGGCTCAAAGCATGGAGGATGTAGGAAGGAGTGACCGGAAGTTAATCACCTGAGTCTTGCTGAGGCCTCTGTGAACAGATGAGATGAGGTCTGAGAGATAACAGAATTGACTAGTATGAATTGACCATCAAGGGACTATTAAAGCAGCTAATTATTTGGGAATTGTTGATTTGGCAAATGAGATAAGGCAGAAGAGAAGGTTGTTTTGTTTTTTTTAAATTTTCTCGAATCCACTGTTGTTAAGCATGTTTTCCTAAATAAGTTGTTAAGTATTTTTAGGAACACTTGGTGTCAGTACTGGTCCAGGGGAAGTCAGCACTGGATGAGGCAAGACTGGGTGCATTCTGGTCCCAGCCCTGCCTCTGACTGGCTCTGGTAACATCATTTCCTTAGTTCCCTTATGTAGAAATGTAAAATTATACTGAATGAACCTTTTACGTGTCCAACTTTACATAATATCCATAGGACATTATTCAGCTTCAAAATTGTATTATTTGAAGTTCCTGAATGTACAGAATATCTAAAGGTTCATCGAAATAGAATTCTTTGTATGAAAGCATATTTATTTCCATTGGTAAACACACCCAGTTTTTATTTCATCACACATATTCTACTACTCTTTCTCCGTGTAAGACTGATTTTCTTCTTCCAGTTATGCTGTGAAAATGAACAAAGTAAAAGAAATCTACACTATTGTGATATTGCTGTCAGGAGCCAAGGGTCACACCAACTTGTACACTGTTACAATAAAGTTAAGAAGCAGTGTTAAGTGTGTAAATCCTCAGTGTCAATCAACCCTTATGAAGAAAAGGCATCTCTCATAAGGAAATCAATTCTACTAAGCCTTTTGTGAGTTGATGCTCTACCAAATTTATATTCTAGCAGATATGGTAGATAAGTAACTCAATTTTTTTCTTTCTATTCACACGATAAACATAAAATTAGCTAATGATAGGGCAAGTTCTGTATTTGCAGCACTGATTCATTGTCCTTGACACTAGACTTTGACCACCTTACTCACCATTTCCAAGTGTCACTTTAGAAAACTGACCTGAAGTCCCTAAATTCAGTGCAACGTGCTCTCCATTCATGGACTAGGATATGAACAATATCATGAAAAGACCCTAAAAGTAGCTTATAAATGGCATTTAAAATTTTGTCATTTGCAGTTGATCCTGTAGTCATTATTAGGCTGTCTATTTTTTTGAAAGTGAAGTCGGCTGCATTTGATATGCTCAGGAAGCACATAAAATGGATTTTCATTTGTGAATGGTAAAATTAATATGATTGCTAATAACTGCATCGGATAACTTCAGTGCATCATTAAAAAGTCAAAAGAACATTAAAAATTTCTTGGCTTAGTGACCTATTGTGTGCACAGAAAATCATAATACAGACTACCTGGTATGGGGCTGAAAAGATAGATTGGTGAGGTTCAGATGTGGTGGAAGAAGACGGAGTGAAGTCATGTTGCATAAGAAATGGCAAGAAGACAGAAATGAGCAGAAATAGGTTACTATCCACAAAAGCCTTCTTTGCTCCATTTTTCTCACTAGAGAAGTAGAAAATAACTGCATTTGTATTTCCCATCTCTCTCTCAGCCATCTTTTGAGTGGCTAAGTAGCATAGAATGTGAATAATGAAGGTACTCCCATACAGTGTTCTCTGGAAACCAGTCTGAGGATGTTTAGACAGCCCTTCCTCAGAGTCTCTCTTAGGCTGCATGTGTGGGTCTGGCAGCTGACAGGCTAAAGCAGGTGTGTAAAGATTGAGACCAGTAGCAGGGCCAGGAAATGGGCTGCTGGAAGCGCTGGACATCAGCAGGTGCTGGTGGAGGCCACTCACTGGTTGTTGGCTGGTTGCTGAGATCAGCTTTAGGGAGCTGTTGCTTTCCATTGGTAAGCCTTTTCAATCCTGGAATTTTTGCTTGGAAACAAGTGGAATTAATGAACTGTTTCCTTTACTCAAATCACCAAATAAATAAAGCATAATTAATGAGTGTTTGCTTTAAAATACATATAATAGTTCCTCTGTTTACCTTAGTTATTCTGAGAACACAATTATGAAGTATGCTAAGTGTAGAAGCAGAACAAGAGAAACCTGGATACTCTCTACATTGGATAAAACATCTCATATTGTCTCACTCAAGTAACTTGTGAATTTTTTGAGGGGATGGACGATCTTATTCCCTGAGTCTTCACTCGATTCCATATAATTAATTTCCCTAACCTCAGCTCCATCTTACTCAGATGAACTGATTGAAAAAAAAGTCTCGGGCTTAAGTAAGCTCTCATCCCATAGATGTCTTCATACACCTTTACCATGACTACATTATCTCTGTGCATCACCAAGAATGCTTTCTCCCACCAAATTATACCAGTTTAGTCTGTTTCTAACAGTAGGATAAATGTTATCAAAAAGTTATTTAAATTGCTTACAGAAGCAATATGTTTTAGAATTCTGGAACAAACGTTTTGTGTGAGTGCTACAAAAACAGTAGTTTTTAAAGGGGGTTTTGGTGGTGTTTGTGAGGTTTTTTAATTTTTTTTTTTTTTTTTTGGTCTTTACATGATGTTTCTAGACGAGATCTATTTCTTTCAATGAACCCTGTTCTATAAAGCAACAAGATTTATTTCGGAAATGCTAGTCAGAATGTCCTTGAGCTTTAAAAATAGGAACAGTTCTTTATTTCTTAGCTACTAAGTCATTAATAGTAAGTGTCCTTGTCTCTCACCAACTTCTTCCCCTTATCCCTGGATGCCCCTTTATCCAGGGAATATGGAGTATGGAATAACCATGGCATAAAGAGCTTACGGAAAAAACTGTGCTGTTTTCTCCCTGAGAGGAGGAATATCAAAAAAGGTGGGGAGAGGAATGACAAGGGCTTTGCTAAGTTGGGTATTGAGGCGGTGCTTGCGAGACATCACAGATGAATGGAAGTGCCTCATTCCAAAGTTGTTTTGTTGTGTCTCTTCAAGTCGACATACGCAGATCCAGAGGTTCTGATCAGACGTAGGGTCTCGACCTCTTGTCTCTGCCATGTCCTAGTTATATGATACTGGGCCCATTACTTAATGTTATCAGTTTCCTAATACGGAACAATCCATTTAGTGCTATCTACTTTGCTGATGTTGCTCTAAATTTTGCTCTAAATTAACTAACAATGTGTGAAAGCTTCTAGCACAGTATCCAGGTACATATTAATATATGTTACTATCTTTCTTACTCCTTTTTATATCACAAGAAACCTACGTCATCTACTCATGGTCTTTTAAAAATACTTACTAAGCAATACAGGAGAAGAAAGTAATACTAAAATATCAAATAAAACCTAACTGCGCTGACTAAAAAATAATCACATTATTTTAAAGAAAGAAATTTAGTTCCATCATACGCTAATGTTCTCAAAGCCTGGCTCGGAGTGTATGATTTAATTGGTAGTCCAGCATAAAGTGGCCTTTTCTGACCTTCTGAGCCACAAGGAAATCCAATTCTTTTCTATCCTTTAATAATAATGCTGATAGGGTAATACAAATTGATTTTCATAGGGCATTCATGAGGAAAAAAATGTGCATTTAAATACAAGGAGAGTATTTACAGGTTGTTCAAATGGATGCTGCATGGATTCCACAATATATTTTGCCTTAAGTTAACTAACTTTTAATGGAGCACTCAATTAAATTGAAGAGATTTTTCTTTTTTTGTTATGCAAAGCCATATTTAAATAGCCAATTGCAATCACACTACTTCACCAAGCTAGAAAATGTCATTATTTCCCACACTTTAGGAAAATATATGCCTCAAGATTCTTTTCTCTTCATAGTACTCCGTGCACCCTCCCTTCTCCCTACACCCCACATTAAGATTTAATTCTTAAATTACTTTTTTTTTGGAGAAATGTGCAGATTTTTAATTTTTTCCCACATATGTTTTGGTTTCTGGATATTTCCTATGAATGGAAACCCCCTGTGCCTCTGTAGGAAATGTATCTTTGAATTGCTATTGTTTAGGATTAACCCCATAGATCTTTAGCAGCTGTCTTGATGGTATTTCCAGCCTGCAAATTCAGTCTGTTTATTTCTGGGACTTCAGTCATAAACCATACTCACAGGAATAAAGGTCAGATTGCCTCCTGGGTCGAATGATGGCAGTCTGTGTGCATTCTGTGGCAGAGCACACAGAATCCAACGAGGGGCAGGCCATTGTTCTTCTCTTCCTCTCTCCTCGTATAAGCCTGGGCTACTGTAACAAAACAGCACAGACTGGGTGGCTTAAACCAGCGGTCCTCAACTTTTTTGGTGCCAGGGAACAGTTTCATGGAAGCCAGTTTTTTCACAGAACAGGGGGTTGAGGGATGATTCAAGCACATTACATTCATTGCGCACATTATTTCTCTTATTACATTGTAATATAAAATGAAATTGTACAACTCACCATAATGCAGAATCATGGGAACCCTGAGCTTGTTTTCCTGCAACTAAATGGTCCCATCTGGGGGTGATGGGAGACAGTGACAGATCATCAGTAATTAGATTCTCATGAGAAGCACGAAACCTAGATCCCTCGCATGCGTAGTTCATAAGAGGATTTGAGCGCATATGAGAATCCAGTGCCGCTGCTGATCTGACAGGAGGTGGAGCTCAGGCGGTAAGAGAGTAGTGGAGAGTGGCTGTACATACAGAGGAAGCTTCACTTGCCTGCCCACCACCCACCTGCTGTGTGGCCGGATTCCTAGCAAGCCACGGATCGATTTCGATTGAGGACCCCTGGCTTAAACAAGGGAAATTTATTTTCTTACAGTTCTGGAGGCTGGAAGCTGGAAGTCCAAGACCACAATGCTTGTAGAGCTGGGTCCTGGCCCTCCTCTGCTTGCAGATAGGCACCTTCTGGCTAGGTCTTTACATAGCCTTCCTTCTGTGCCTACAACCTGGGCGGGGGAGTGGGGGTGGGAGAGGGAGAGAGAGCGAGCTAGAGAGATCTGAGCTCTGGTATCCCTTCCTCTGTTTATATGGACACCAGTCCTGTGCGGCCCCACACTTATGACCTCATTTAAGCTTAGTTGCCTCACTGAAAACTCTTTTTCCAAATATAGTCACATTGGTCTTTAGGGCTTTAGCATATGACTTTAGGGGAACATAGTGCAGTCCACAGCACACCTTCGGGACTATTCTGGTGTCTCCTATTTAACCCTTAAGTTCTCTTCTTCCCTTCTCTCCATGAGCTCTGTGCATGCGGACACTGATCTCTATGGATTTTAATAAGGTTTGGCCAGTGGGGTATGCTGGCCAGAAATGAGACTGTAAGACGAGGAGACTGGGGGCTCAGGTATGCATTCACCTGCCCCCAGCCTGCAGGTCCAACACAGGCTAGCATGCCCCGTGACCAACTCCGATTAGCCCCTCTGTCACCAGCTCCAGTGACTCCCCTCTGTCTGTGCCCGTTCAGGCCTGCGAGTGGTTATTGACCCCACACTGTCCTTTGAGGTTTTCCTTCACCATGTTCAATTATAAAATAATTCCCTCGAATTATCTGTTCAATACAAGGACGTCACCTCTGTCTGGAAGGGACATTTTCAGGGCAGCAGCAACCTACTGTCCTCTCAACTCAGGACTCTCTCAACCCAGGGATCCCCAAAGGACCCCTCAGCAATGCCATTGCCCCTTCTTAGTGGTGAGTGCTGCCAGAATAGAATGACCTGTGTTCATACTTCTGAGGGAGTCACCCCTCAGGATGGGATTTCAGGGGACTTGGGGGTTGGAAACTACATCCTACCTCTTAAGAGCAAGGCATACATCTATTCTTTATCAGTTCTAATTCTACTGCCAAGTCTGGAAAGGACTTCAGGACTTTTTTGCCCTTACATCCTAAGGCCAAGCTGCAATGGAGACATGGGGGATTTGGCCAGAAAGGATACAATAACCACTAGCCCTCTTTTTGCCCAAAAGAAGACTATTGTAAGGATTAATAGCTCAGGCTGTGGCTCCAGTCAGTTTTCAAGGTCTGGCATTTTCTTTTTTTTTTTTTTTTTTTTTTTGTTTAGAGACGGACTTTCTCTGACCCCTGTTGCCCAGGCTGGAGTGCAGTGGTGTGACCATAGCTAGCTGCAGCCTTGACCTCCTGGGCTCAAGTGATCCTCTCACCCCAGCCTCCCTAGAAGCCAGGAATATAGACACATGCCACCATGCCTGGTTAATTTCTTATTTTTTTCTTAGAGACAAGGTCTCACTGTGTTGCCCAGGCTTGTCTCTAAGTGCTGGGATTACAGGCATAAGCACTGCACCCAGCCCGTTAGTGAGCAGTTCGGAGAGAACCAGTTTGCTCATCTGTAAAATGATGATAATATAAACTTGGATTGTGCAGAGTAATGTTTCTATAGTGCTTGGCACATAGAAGGTTTTTTAGAAATGTTAGCCTCTGTTGTTTTTAGTACACAGTGGACCTTCTATGGGTAAAACCCCTTTTGGCCATAACATTAAAAAATTATCTCTTAAGAATTGACTCTTTGTTTTCCCACTTAGTAGAGGAATTAATGTTCTTGTTTCTTTTTATAAAAGTAAGACATGGTCATAGAAGATTGACATAAAAAAGAAAATAAAAAGCTTTTCTGATCTTACAAGATAACTTCAATTACATTTTCACTTTATGGTATGCATCTAAATTTATGCATATAGACATATTTACACACACCCTTTTTTGTCTTCCCCCCCTTTTTTTTTTCAAGATACAGGGTCTTGCTGTGTCACTTAGCCTGGAGTGCAGTGGAGCAATCGTAGCACGCTGCAGCCTCATACTCCTGGCTCCAAGCAATCCTTCCACCTCAGCCCCTAAAATAGCTGAGACTAGAAGCATGCACCACCACCCGGCTATTTCTTTTTAATTTTTTGTAAATATGTGGTCTCGCCCTATTGCCCAGGCTGGTCTCTAACTCCTGGCCTCAGATGATCCTCCTGCCTTGGCCTCCCGAAGCACTAGGATTACAGGTGTTGGCCACTACACCCAGTCTACACACATTTTTTCCTAAACTGAGACTGTGCTGTATCATTTTGTATCCTATGTTTGTAACTACATTATCACAAAAATGCTTCCTAAATATTTTCTTATTAAATATTCTTTAAAATCAAGTTACTTTTTAAAGATAGTTTAATTGAATTTTATTCATAGGCACACTGTCATAATTTTACACAGACACACACACACACACACGTGCTTGTACCATATATGCTTTTTAATTGCATTGTGAGTCTTTGTCTATCATCTGTTATGGTGCTGCTTAAATCAGGTGGGTTTTGCACAATCCCATATATTCTATTGACATATCAGGTGAGGCCCAGTGAGACCCTGATTTTTGCCTGTAACAGCCCCTCAGTGTCTGATAGAGAGGGAACATATCGAAGATGAGTTGGAACGTTCTTTCCCTCTGGTATGTTGTTCTGTCTCTGAGGTCTAGACATGAGTCTGTCACCATAGTTTCTCAGTCTGACCACCCTCAACATAGTGATGCATAATCCCCCCTAGAGATTGTCATAGCATTGAACAAGATTCTTAGTTTGTGATGGCTTGGTGATTTCTGCACCTTTCTCTCTATTTCATGAATATTTTGACGAAACATTGAGGGATGGTAAACCGGGCCCAGCTCTCGAGCAGCAATAGCAACTGAAAGTTTATCCCCCTCTCTCTTCATGAATATTTCCAATTCCTGGGTAATCATAAGGCATTTTTTCCAAGTTCAAGGACAAAAAGAAATGTATGATCAGGTCTATCAAATCATGTCATAAATATTCTGTTCCTTGAGCATTCAAGGTCAGGAAGAGTTTATCACAGATACTCCAGACTTTGTTATCTCTTTTTCTTTGGCTCTTTTTCCAGAAATTCTAAGACAGCATCCCCCAAATGCTTTTCCTTCCACCTGGGGACCAGAAAATTAGGGCCTGGAAGGAAGAAAGTCTCTGCCATCCCTAGCTTTGTGACTTGGCTTCTCACTTCCTAATAGAAAATGATGGATTTGGCCTCGATGTCTTCCAATTTGCCTTCTAGCTTTAAAATGGCACAATTTCTTAGGGATTCAGCTGTAGCTATTCCCAAATACTCTCCATTTTGGCTTAAATCTCTGTTTTCTCCTGAAGACATCATCTTATAGTCACTTCACTGTGTATGTCCATGTTCTACTTTGTTTCTATTCCTTAATTATTGAGGACTTTAAGAAAGTCATTTTTTTTTTTTTTAAAGACGGAGTGTCACTCTGTCGCCCAGGCTGGAGTGCAGTGGCATGACCTCGGCTCACTGCAACCTGCAACCTCCGCCTCTCAGGTTCAAGCGATTCTCATGCCTCAGCCTCCCGAGTATCTGGGATTACAGGTGTGCACCACCACGCCCGGCTAATTTTTGTATTTTTAGTAGAGATGGGGTTTCCCTATGTTGGACAGGCTGGTCTTGAACTCCTGACCTCAGGTGACCTGCTCACCTCAGCCTCCCATAATGCTGGGATTACAAGCGTGAGCCACCATGCCTAACCAAGAAATTCATTTAGTTATTTTTAGCTACCAAGCTTTGGCATGAAGAATGTGACACTGTCTTGTAGCATTCTAAGATAATGTTAATGGATCTATGGTCAAATATGTTTGGAAAAATTATATTAGACTGTATCCTGCTCTTAGAATTTTACAATAAGCGTTCATTTATTAAAGGTTCTTAGAAGTTTTGCAATAAAGAGGCTCAATTAATTTTGTTTAATTCAGGGATTCCCAAACATATGTGATCTTGAAATCCTTTTATTTATGGTGGCATCCATTAACAACCCTCAGTAATTAGTGTCTACACCACTCATGGGAAGATCAGTTTTATAGAGAGAAGTACACAGTTAGTACTTGCTTCTGACGCTCACCAACAGTGTGATTCAGCATGGAGGCATAACCTCTCTATACCTCATGTTCCTCAGATGTGAATGAGGGTGCGTAATAGCACCCAATTCATGGCAGATTTGAAGATTTTAAACAATAGTGCATAACTATGGTAATTATAACTAATGATATCCCAACTCTCATATCTCACTGTCTGGGTTCAAATTTTGGCCCTAACACTTACTGTTTGTGACCTTAAGAACATTACTTAACTTCCTTTTAAAAAAAAATTTAATCAAATTACTTAACTTCTGTACCTCAGTTTCTCCACAGCATAATGGGGACAGGAATTGTGCCAGCCTCACAGGATCCTTGAAAGAATTCAATCCAGTTCATGTAAAACACTTTGAATTGTGCTTGGTCCATAAATATTAGCCATTGTTACTGTCATTATGTGTGCTCTTGTAACTTTTCTGACCATTTGAGTCTAAAAGCCAACGCCTCTTACTCCACTCCCAAAAGCTGCTTAAGCCCAGCATATTAAGATAGCAACACACCCCACCTGCACCTACTCAGTTTGGCTCAGCGGATTCTGACCTCTTCATTTAGAGTCATTTCACACCATCATTTAGCTTTCTCTGTTTGTGAACAGGGGCGGAGAGGCCTCGGCTCTGTGTTTGTTTGGGCATCTGGAAATGGCGGAAGGAGCAAAGACCACTGCTCCTGTGATGGCTACACCAACAGCATCTACACCATCTCCATCAGCAGCACTGCAGAAAGCGGAAAGAAACCTTGGTACCTGGAAGAGTGTTCATCCACGCTGGCCACAACCTACAGCAGCGGGGAGTCCTATGATAAGAAAATCGTACGTGACATGTGCATGCCCATCATGATCTGTTTATTTAATGTTCACTTTGAAATACAAAGGGAGAACTATAAATATATATATATATTATATATTATATATATATACACACACACACAGAAGTAATATATGGAAATAGGAAATTAGATTCGTTGATAATAGAAGAAGTTGTAAACATTACCAATTGAAAATGCTTGTGCAGTCATCACATTGCAACATTTAATGTGGACTTAGACGTGATTAAGCTTCAATTTTATTGAGGATAAATGATTGGTTCACGTTCACATTGTGAGTTAGTGGCAGAGAAGAGACTGGAATCTACACCTGACTCAGCCCTGTGCTCCTATCACTGTGTTTCCACACTGACTTTTAACTTTAGCTTTAGTGCTTTGGTTTCTGAGTATAGCCAGTTCAGTATGAAAAACAAAAGTGTGTAAGGAAACTCAGAATTTCATTGAAATTATACTTATTTAACATGAACTAAACCTCTATAAAAGGTGCGTTTCTTTTTTTTTTTTTTTCTTTTGAGATGAAGTCTAGCTGTTGCCCAGGCTGGAGGGCAGTGGTGTGATCTCAGCTCACTGCAACCTCTACCTCGCAGATTCAAGCTATTCTCCTGCCTCAGCCTCCCGAGTAGCTGGGATTACAGGTGTGCACCATTGTGCCCAGCTAAATTTTGTATTTTAGTAGAGACAGGGTTCACCACGTTGGCCAGGCTGGTCTCAAACTCCTGACCTCAAGTGATCCTCCCGCCTCAGCTTCCCAAAGTGCTGGGATTACAGGCATGAGCCACTGCGCCCCACCAAAAAGTGCATTTATTTATTTTTATTTTTATTTTATTTTATTTTTTGAGAGTCTTGCTCTTTTGCCCAGGCTAGAGTACGGTGGCGCGATCTCGGCTCACTGCAACCTCTGCCCCCCGGGTTCAAGCTATTCTCCTGCCTCAGCCTCCCAAGTAGCTGGGACTACAAGCACGTGCCACCATGCCCGGCTAATTTTTTGTATTTTTAGCAGATACAGGGTTTCATGATGTTGGCCAGGCTGGTCTCAAGTGATCCACCTGTCTCGGCCTCCCAAAGTCAAAGTGCTGGGATTACAGGTGCAAGCCACCGCACCCGGCCAAAAAGTGCATTTCTTATAGACAGCACAAAGTTTGCTGGATGGAGAACCGCGGAAGCTGTATGGGATCCCCTGTTTAGCAACATATCCTGCACTCTAGGCAAACAGCCAGTGTAATTAAGAGTTCAGGTGGCAGGCTCAGCCTGCTGCGTGAGTTTCTTTCACTCTTGAGATATTTGTAGTTGAGTAATTTTGGACAAATTAATCTGTCTGTCTCAACGTACTTATTTATACAAAGAGGACATTTAGTAGCACATAGTTCATGGAGTTATTACAAAATAATGAGGAAGGCAGTAAAAAGTGCTTAGCACAGTACCTGGCCCTTCAGTGCTTAGGAAAGCTCTAACTTTTCGGGGGTGCCCAGCACTGTGCTGCTGATTATAAATTTCAGACACCTTTGCACTTTGCACTTTTTCCTGATCATGGTTTTGTAAACTGTCTCTGGATTTGTCTTTTCAAGGTAGAGCTAAGCTGCTGTACCTGACACTTTTTAGCATTTAGCCAAGACTCTGCTTCTGGCTCTAACAGATCTACACAGGTTGGGGTCACTCTACTGGTGCTCCATCTGCCTTTCCCGCAGTCCGTAGGGGACAGGACTGTACCTCCTTTGTGCAAGTCTTAATTCACATTCATTCTATTCCTCTTGATTCCTGGTTATTATATGATTTTTATATTTGATTTATCAGCTACTTTTTACTACCTTCTTTAGTTACATTTTGTAGATTGATTTAGGTAAAAATTGCCTCCCCATATACATGCCCCCATCTTTCCCTAATTGCTCCACAATGTCTGGGTTTAAATATATACACCCAATTCCACCTGTCAGTGGAATTGGGTGTATATATTTAACATTCATCAATAAGCATAACTCCGAAACAGCAAGTGAAATATACAAGGCGAAAATGCAGAGATGAGCTTTGCATTTGAAGTTTCTGGCTTCCTTAACTGGAAAGTGATGCCCCAATGAAATTTTGCCTCCATTACAGAAATGTTATAATCTAGAAATATGCCTTTGCTTTTAAATAAGAAGACTTGTGTCTTCTAACTCATGGTCAACGTCCACTAGCACGGAGTGACATCCATCAGTCCTGCATCGTGAAATTCCTGATGAAAACTCGAATAAGAGTTCTCGTTTTTTACCTCTGGAGTTTGAAATCATCTTAAGTCAAACTCACTATTGCTTCAAAGTAATTATGCCCATTTAGTCAGTCCTATTATTATCTGTGGGGCGACTGCTGTGGGGAGGGTATTGTTAACTTTTATAAATGCCTTCTGTAAGGGAAGCATGTAGTCTCATGGTAAAAATATCGAAGAAGAAGGCAAGATTGTCTCGGTCCAGGTGGGAGAACACAGTGTGTACAGAGGGACTGCAAAATCACTGCTGTGAGTTTTACTCTCTAAACTTAACCTTCCCGGGGCCTTCGTCATTATTTGCTGTGATTGTGTGGTTGCTGCTGTGACTCCCATGGCAGGGGTGTCATTTAGGATTCCCCCAGGATAGACAAATTGACCCCTTCTGTGGGCAGGGAGAGAGCTTACAAGGGAAAGTGGACACCATGACTAAATGTTAATATCCTTTCGTGCGGTCATATACTCTTCCCCAGTTTTTGCTTGTGATTTCAAAGCCTTCCGTGACTCACTCTATGTATTTAACTTAATTTGTTTCTTCCTTTTTGTTTAATGCCTTTCTTCTGTTTTTGTGAGATTATATTAGTAAATTTTCTCAAGCTAGTTCTTAGATTCCCTTATTTTGCCTGAATTCCCAAATTACCCCCAACTGGAGAGGAAATTTGGAAGTTGTTTATATTAGTCTCTAGCTTCAGAGAGACCACTCCGTGGATAAGCAACCCTCATGGAGTCTTGATTGCCTCATCTGTAAAATGGAGATAATACCAGCACCAATCTCAGAGATTTCCATGAAGATAATAAAATCCCGAGTTAAGGTACCTAGTGCCTGGTACACAGGAGCAGCTCAGTGCATGCCCAGTCACATTGTCGCCTAAGCTCCTGTAGCTTTCTGCATCCTGGGAGGTCAGGGCATTTTTCCAGCTGCCGTTAAGAGAGGTGCTCATCGCACCTCAGTTTTTCAAATCTATAAAACACTGCGATCTGTTCCACTCATCCCATAAAGAAAGACACTCTGATCGGGAACATGTTAACAATTTGAACATGAGTGGATTTGGCAGCAACATCAGCCTTTTATGGTCCAGCTGACCCCTTTTCCTTCTAGATATCAGAATGACAAATAATCCTGTGTTGCACTTGGGACCCTTCCTTCACCAGGCTTTGAACCCAGACGCCTTTGGTCCCTCGGTGATGCCCGCATCCTGTTAGTGGAGTGTGTGATTGAGTGCTACAGGAATGGCAGTGCCTGTCTTTGTACTAGGCCCCCTTCCCTGAGACATTCATTTCCTTTTGTCATCTGCAGCCTACCCAGAAGAGCACAGTTGTCATTCTTCATTCATAGAGCACCTTTGTGATTTGAACCAAGACAGTTGCTGAGGATCTGAGGAGAGAGGGAAAAAAATCTCCTCTCTGCTTCTGGGAAAGCATTTTTGTTAAATAAATTTTACTTGTTCTGGACAAAATGACTTTTCATGATACGCAAACAGGAAAGCCTTGCCCTGGGTTTCAAAACATAAGGAAGTCCCTGTCCCTTGGTTTCCTGCCATTACTTCTAGCACAGTTGTGGACCTTGGTATTGCATTTATGCTTTACTAGATTTGGATCAGCAATGGCCTTATATCTTACTGCAGCAAAAGAAGCGTTCAAAGTATAAAGATTACAATGAAAGAAGCTCTTTCATAAGCTAAATAGAAGTCATTTAAAATGACTAGTTATTTTAAAGTCGTATAATGAAAGAATGTTTTTATTAACATAATTGTTCACATTTTATTACATGTCTCACATGTAATACATTTATATATTAACATGTTGAAAATATCACATTTTTTGTCCTTCTCATTTGTGCCTGACACTGTGCTATGCACATCAAATGCAACATCTCATTGTATTCTTGGGAAACCCTATGCAGAAAGATCATGGTGCCCCCACTTTACAGATGAGAAAACTAAAGCTTGAAAAGTTAAACAAGCAAACAAAAACCACAGCTAGTAAATGGTAGAGCTTGGATTCCAATCAAAGTCAGGATGGACCCCCAAACTCATCTTGTAACCAGTGTGCTATCCCACCCTGATGCATCTTAGGGATATCCAGTATGGGGCTATGTGAAAGAATAGTGCTTTTCTTACCTGTTTTGAGTTCTTTTCAGAGTCATAAAGAAGCATTTAGAATATATATACATTTCCATTTTTTTATTATTTAGTCTACTCATTTTGAATTTCATTCCTTTACCCTTCTTCTTACCCCCTCAGACCATTGAACCCCTTGCAAAAAACTCAAGCTGAGTTGCTAGTTCCTATGGCAGCAGAGTTAGCACTGAGCTCCTAAGGTCATGGCTTTTGTATTTTTTGTATGATGTTCAAACCAGGGCTCTCTGATGTGCAAAGTGCCCTCTGTTAGAACACTCCTCTACCAAATATCACTTCATTTTTGTCTCCTCTCAAATTTCACCTCAAAGAGGATTTTCTTCATCACCTTTCCTAAAACAGGGGCACACCCTTCCACCACTCTCTACTCCTTTACCAGTTCAATTTTTTTTTCTAGTGCACTTACAGCTACTTCACATGGTAGTACATATTTTCTTATTTAGTGTCTGTTTTTCACACTACAATGGAGACTACTTGAGGATGGAGACCGTGTTTTGTTCCTTTCCAGAGCCTGAGCTCAATAAATATTCGTGCATAAATGACTAGCAAACATTTGGAAGTTGTTTGTGTAGCTGCAGGAAGACAGGGAGCTGCTCTGTTTCTTTCAGAGAAACTTCTTCTATTGGTAGGTTGGTGAAAGTCAAACGTTATTTGACAGGATATTTAGCACAGAAAATTGCCAGCAGGAATCCTGCTACATGATAAAGCTGTTCATGTAACCTGTTTTTAGTGTCAAAAAGCCTAAAAGGTCCCATCTATAACCCCTCACCTCCTCCTGACATTTCTCTCAAGTTCTGTTTTATAAATAAGGCTCCCCCTTCTCTCCAGTCCCTCCCATCATTAAATTATCTCTTTCTTTTGGGACTTGTTCAGACTTTGACTTTTTTCCCCCTAGTAATTTATCTTAGTGATTGGGACATAGAGTTTCTCAGATTCCTCCTGGGAGGGGTTCTCTGAGCCAGAGTTGGGAGAATATATGTTCTGCTTAGCCTTCTCCTGATGTCATTTTATTTATTTGTGTTCAAAACAAAGTTGCTGCCTGGGGTATCTCAGAGTTGGCCTGAAAAACAAATTCCATGTGGAGGAATTATCTTATTGCTTTTAATGCTTCTAAGCAGCTCTACATTTTCTCTTGCAGAAATATTCTGCTCTCTCCTCTCCCTCCTCTTCTACCACCCGATTCATTTTTCAAATGCATTCACCATTTGCACTAGGTTATTCTCTGTCATCTCTCCATTTCTTCTTTTGACTTAGAAAATTCCATTATTTTTCATGAGTAAAAGTCTAGTGAATCCAGATGTGTTTAGTTTATTTGGAAGTTTGATACATATTCTCTTGAGAAAGTTAAAAAGCTAAAAGGAAACATTGCTTCTGAAAAGGTCTCATTTTAATGGCCTGAAGGAACCTCCGTACGGACTTGATGACCTGGGCTGGGCCACAAGGCCAGTTCTGCCATTGTTGTTACCTTTGCTCTCATGAATGACTACACTTTGTAACTCAGCTTTTTTTTTCTGCTGCTGCTATTTTAGAATTTGATATCTTTACCACTTACGAGCCCTTTTGTAGCTGTTTGCCCTTGGGCAAGTTACTTAACCCCTCTGAGCCTCTATTTCCTTAGCTAATAAAATATCTTCCTTGCAGTGTTCCTGTGGGTTTATATATCATTTTATACAGACACACATAAATACCTCTTGCACACTGTCTCATTCATTGCAAGCTGCTCATTGTGGTAGTTTTAGAGGAAGCAGTGGAGCTGGTGGTAGCTGGTGGTAGATAAAGCATCCCTGATACAAAAATTCAAAATCTGTAGCATTCCAATGAGCATTTCCTTTGAGTGTCATTTTGGTGTCCCAAAAGTTTAAGATTTTGGAGCATTTCAAGTTTTCAGATTAGAGATGTTGAACTGGGGTAATGCAGATATTCCATAATCTGCAAAAATTTGAAATCTAAAACATCTCTGGTCCCAAGCATTTTGGGTAAGGGATACAAAACCTGTAGTACTTGTGAGAGTATTAGCTGTACTTTAAACCCTGGATTGTATATATACACATATGCACACATAATTTTTGTAGGTTGACTGCAAATTTCTGTGAGTTTTGTTTGGATGGTGGAAAAAGAAGTGACTTTGAGTGTTTCCTAATGAACAGAAGAGTTGAAGTATAGAATGAAATGAATATAAAGGGGCTTGATTTTAGGGATTCAACTTAGCAAATAAATATTGTGCCTCTTGGTACATGGAACTGAGCTGAACATTATGGAGATACAAAAGTGATATAACATGGGATTCTTCTTTAGTGATAGCAACCCTCCATTTGTAAGCAAAATCTTCTATTTGTACTTCACATTTACAGATTCTTTTAGCAACATGAGAATGGGATTTTGTGTGGACTTGTCAGTCATGACTGAATTTTACACCAGTCTTTGTGACTTCTGTGGACACAAAAAGCTTTCTTTAGTCTTCAGTTCTTTTTTATTTTACTGTGCTTAATAAATCAGCTTCTTCTATTTTAGTCATTGACACATTTAAAATTTAGTTTCTGCCCTTCTCCCCCATAGCTGTGTCTGAAACAGCTTTCTTGGCACAATTCTAGTTCAAATCAAAATCAACACCAGAAACAAATTCAACCTAACAGACAGTAAAATCATTTCATGTTTCAAAAATATCTGTTCAGTTGCTCTTTTAACAGATATGAGACAATATGGCACCTTCAAAGTAAAACGGATCACTAGATATCAAGGAGAGAGAAACTCTTGACTGTGGGGTTGCTATAAAAGCTTGTCACTTATGGCCAAAGTCAGTCTGAACTGAGATTCCCTGGAGAATTACATCAACAGGCTAAAATCAAAGGTCCAATCAGAACAAGTAATGAAATGTGAAATATTAGGACGTAATTGCTTAGGGTGAGAAAAAGTGATGGTTCATCTTAGTTGAGGCTGCCTAAACCTGAACAGTACCCACCGCTTGTCGTGAAAGGAAGATGACATCCCTAACATAGTGGAGTCCAAAAAACCATCTGCTACTGATCCTGAGAGACGCTGAAAATCTAATTTGCTGATCAGGACAGCTTTGATCTGGCTCAGGGCCTGGTGTCCTTTCCAGTTTCCATCACTCTGATAGGCACAAATGATATTTTCTTGAGCAATCTGAGAAGTTTTTTCCTCCTTTGGAGGAAAGTTCTGTTTCTGATTTGTGTAGTGAATGGGGGAATTTGGAGCATGCAAGATGTGCCATCAGGATTTAAACCAAATTCTGAGACATTCTTTAAAATGGACTCTAAAGTGAAAGTGCTTGCATGTAGAATCTCTGCGTTCCCCGCCCTGTGTAGTGGGCCGACTGTTGAATGCAACTTGCCTTTAAATTACGCTGTCAGATCCTATATACATGTGTTGTGATTAATGGGGATATTCCATGTGGTTCCAGTTTTCATAACGTCATTTTTCTTCAACATTGCCTGCTCTTCGGTGGCCTTTGCCTTTTATTTCTAAAGATAGACACAAAAACTCCAATACTGTGGCTTCTCTTAATGACGAAAACCCTGTCTTAGAGCTTTCCAGTAATTTACACCTAAATATTGCCACCTCTGATAGTAACTTCCTCTTGAAATGACCCAGCTGGAATTTCCATTTCAAGCAGGATGAGAAGGGAGTGGGGATGTTTTTGTTTCTTTTCTCCCCGTTCCTTTTAACTTTACCCCTTTCCATCACCTTTCTCCTCCACTCCATCCAGCCCTACTCACCAGTCTCAAGTTTCATTTAAAGTGGTTGAAAAAAATTATAACACAATGGGGATTTGGAATTACACAGATGGGCCTACATTAATAGCATTTAACACTTCATTGGTGTTTATATATAAATGTACTAAGTAGCTTTATATTAAAGCATATGTTGTATGCATAGATACCTGGTCACTATGCAGACAAAACATATTCCTATTGCAAATGCAAGATCATAAAATTTTGATTGTTCACGTTTGAGGTTGGCTGAAGATGGTTATTTATTAGACTCAAGTGCTACACACACTTGGAGTGTTTATTCTGGATTTGTTTCTGTGCATTGAAAATGTCTGGTGCAGCTGAAGAATAAGCAAGGAGAGCCAACTGGGAAAATATCATGAAAAATCTTGAATCCAGGCACAAGTCATTGAAAAAAAAATAAAACTTGGACAAAGGAATGTGACCATGAGGTGAGGTAAAATAGGAAGAATGCAGGCAAGGCTGTCTCAACAACAGCAGATCTGGACACCTGGAAACAAGCTACTTCTGGTGTGTTCATGCATTGACTTAGGGACCAGGGCTTTGGAAAATCAGGCTGCAAATTCACCCATAATTTAAAATGAGGCAGCAATTGCTTTTAACAATCCAGCGATTCCTCTTCTGGAATTATCAATTTGAAAGAACTGAAAACGATCTCAGAGAGATTTCGGCACCCCCATGTGCATTTTCAGCCTTCTTCACAATAGCCGAGAGGTAGAAGCAACCCATGTGTCCATCAACAGATGAATGGATAAAGAAAATGTGGCATAATGGAATATATTGAGCATTATAAAGTAAGGAAATCCTGTCATATGGTACAATATGGATAAACCTTGAGGATATTATGCAACATGAGATAATCCTGTTACGAAAAGACAAATACTGTATGATTCCACTTATATGAGGTACGTAGAGGAATCAAACACATAGCAGTAGAAAGAAGAATGGTCGTTGCCAGGAGGCAAGGAGAGGGAGAATGGGGAATTGTTCAATGGGTACAGAGTTTGAGTTCTGCAAGATAAAAAAGCCTAGTGATATTGTACAAGCTTGTACATATATGGTTAGCAACAGTGTACTGTACACATAAAAATTGTTCAGAGGGTAAATGTATGTTATATGTTTTTTAACACAATAAAAAAATACCTTTTTAAACTTAGCAATGAACAGCCTAGACAGTTTCTTAACATAAAAGTGGATAGGGCCCTATTTACCCAAACATCCTGCAAGCATCACATGCCGAGGTTCAGTAGACGGCTTCAGGGTTCTTGCACACCATTCATTCATTCATTCATTCAGGAAAACGTAGTGAAAAGTTTGACTCCTTCCACCACCACGATATCTATGTAGTTCTATAGATCTTTGTTCATTCTTTCACTCCTTTTATATCAGTACCCACACCTATCTAGTACAGATCATCCGACAACGTTAGAGTTGTCAAAAGGAACGAAGAAAGGATAGTAAGAACTTATGGTCTCATGTGAAACTAAACCATCCAGAATGCCTATCTAGATCCATGAGAGGTCATAAAACAGTCTATTTAGACATCTTCATGTGACATAGAATAAACTTCTAAGCGAGAGTCTGTCTCTAAGGAGCTATACAGCACTTTGTTCCTGTGAAGATCAAGTTTCTTTCCAAACCAAATTTAACTAATTTTCACACTCCTCTTGAAGGAAGCACTTTGAAGGAGAGGCCTCTGTTTTCAGCTGCCTGGATCCCCCTTCACCTTTCTGGGACCTTTCATGACCGTTTTCTTATCTGTAATATATGGTAATATACTGGCCTTGATGCGAAAGACAGATTTACTAATAGCCTTCCAATAGCTTCAATGAGACCGCTAACTCCTCTCACAGACTTCTATACTCCCCCAGAGGTGGTACTGTCCCAAAGAGGGCAAAAAATGGATTCTTGTCCAAGAGGGAGGATTTAAACAATCTTAGAGCTATTACAGTGGTTTCCAGAATCTTATTCCATAGTATTTAAGGAGAATTTAAATTTAATGTATTTTTTTCCATAGTGAGAAAATAATGAAACAAAGGTTGCGAAACATTGCCTTTGCTGGATAGTAATATTATTCCGTCACAGCTAAAGTGAACTGAATTTAAGCCAAGAGGATAAAAATGACTTAGTTCTCACATTTTGATTAAAAAATAAAATGGAGAAATAACTAATTTTCTCTAATATACAAGCTTACACTTAGTGCTGTAATTGCATATCAAGTACACTGGCTTCAGCCTTATTTTTAGTATCTATGTTATATCTTTGAGGAAGTCTTAGTTCATCCATGCAACATTTCTATTGATTCTAGAAACAGGTCCACAACCAAAAGTTCTTTCTATGACAGAGCATACTTTTGGCGTGAAATCTGTGGTTCCCCAAGGTAACAGTTCTGGGCTGCAGGGACTGTGTACTTTTATTCTGTATGTTGCCAATGCCTGCTCAGTGTCTGGATTTGATACAATGTGTTTGATTATTTTAAAATGTTGAGGCAAGGAAAGAACTTCAGTTTTAACCAGAACTGGCACTAGGGAGAAGCAAGCAAGATGCTTACGGAGCAGAATTTGAGGAGGTATTTGCACAATCTTTATGTTTTCACCGATAGGCTCACCCTGGTTTTAACAGAAATGGAGTTCAGTTTCCAAACCCTTCCCTTTTCAGAACTGATCTACACAGGCAATTCTCTGGAAGTGATGTGATTTACAGGCGTGTAGGAACAAGGAATTTAAAACAAGTATTTAACATATACCCCCATTCTATTTTTATGAGTATATTTCTTTCTACTTGCAGGTGACTCACATTGGCCTCAGAGATCTAAACTTTTCACTTTGTTTTCCAGATCACTACAGATCTGAGGCAGCGTTGCACGGACAACCACACTGGGACGTCAGCCTCAGCCCCCATGGCTGCAGGCATCATTGCACTGGCCCTGGAAGCCAAGTAAGCCTTGATCTCTATATGTCTTCAATGGTGACAACCCCTGATCTCAGAGAAAACGTACCCCTTCCCTTGTATATGGCCCCTAGCATGACAACCTAGAATATAATCTTCCCAATCCCACCTTTAAAACTTCAGAAGTTTGGGCTTTTAAAAAAAATTCCCCTATATTAAGAAGAGGATAAGGTTTTTGGTTTTACACGCTTAAAAAATCAAACTGTGTAATTACTTTATTATGGAGTCATAGCACACGCATGCCAGTTGGCTCCAACTCTCTTGCCTTGTTGAGGTTTTTATTCTAGTCTGGGAATGTTCCTGAGCGTCCCAGAGAGGTTAGGTCTGCCCATTTCTGGTCTCTTTCTCTGAAGCATGACTAGGCAGCTCCGATTCCACGACAATAGCACAGTCACAGACTGGCTCTGCAGAATAGAATATGGCAGAGACGAGGACGACCCACTTATATCAAATCCTATTCAGTATAGTCAAATTCTATGTTAAAAAGATTACTGTGAAAGACCCCTTTAGACTATTTGTAAATAGGTCCTTATCTATTTTTTCTCTAAGAACAAATAGGTTAATTTGTCTTAACTTTTTGAAAACCTAGTAACACAGATCTAAAATCTCTTGTCCTCAGTCTTAAAATCCTAAATGCCAGGAAAACTGGCATCTTGCAAATTTAACACTAGAATTCATTTTTTGGCAAAGTTTGCCATAAACTCATTTGAGGCTATTTACAGTATTATTTATGACATTTATTGTGAAATATTCATGTATTTGATTGTGAAGTGTGGCTCAGACCCCGCTGGAGATTTTGTGTCATGTATGTTATGGGCATCATCTCTGAAAAAATTTTGAATTCCAAACATGTCTTGTCCAATTTTAGAATAGGGATTGAAGGCCTGTTCTCTGAGGCTCTCCCTGCAGGAGGATCATAAGAAGAAGGAACTGAACTAATGATATAAGCGGTTTTCTAAAAATAGCCTTGCACCTCTGCCCTAGGGAGGAAGGGAAAGGCGCATTCATCTAGCTGCACCCTGAAGTAGAGCAATAGCCAGTGACAGAGAAGGAATACAAGGATAATGAAGAGGCTCAGGGATTACAATAAGAACCGTGTGGCCGGGCGCAGTGGCTCATGCCTGTAATCCCAGCACTTTGGGAGGCCGAGGTGGGCGGATCACGAGGTCAAGAGATCGAGACTATCCTGGCCAACATGGTGAAACCCCGTCTCTTCTAAAAATACAAAAATTAGTTGGGCATGGTGGTGGGTGCCTGTAGTCCCAGCTACTGGGGAGGCTGAGGCAGGGGAATCGCTTGAACCCGGTAGGCAGAGGGTGCAGTGAGCCAAGATCGCACCACTGCACTCCAGCCTGGTGACAGAGCGAGACTCCATCTCAAAAAAGAAAAAAAAAAGAAGAATCGTGCTAGTTCATTCTTAGGACACAGGTAGTTTCCCAGCATTCACAGCTGCCCCTCTGTAAGACGGAGAGCCTATGTTGAAGCAGCTGGACCTGAATATAACGTGGATACAGCAAATTGCTAAGTCGTGTGTTGGAATGAAACTGGGAGATGGGCTCTGGATATGGTGCCCTCTCTCTGGGTGGCCTCTTGCCCAAGCCTTGACATTGAGAGATACCCAAGCCCCCATGAACATTTGGATTTCTTTCTTTTTGATGAGGTTAAATATGAAGTCATTTTCAACATATTACATCTTTTAAGGTGTTTAAAGTTTGGGTTTAGCAAGGAACTGGCACTTATCCTATTAAATTCTCACTTTACAACTTTTCACTATAGTGTTCTGGCAGCAGAAGTCTCAATTAAGTGTCTGCGTTTTTAATTTGGTGAACTCTACCCAGGATTTTTGAAAAATATATTGTTTTTATTCTGAAATTCTGGGTTGTTTCTCTGGAATATGTTTCTGTCCACAAAATATTAAAAGAAAAAAACATTAGGAATTCCTCTACCATGCTCCCCCTCAAAGGCTATCTCAAACTAAAACTTGGCAACCTGATACTGTAACTATTGCTTCATAGAATTAGGTGATACTCAGTTCTTTGAGATATTACTATAACACTGTTATTTTTTTTAAAACCCAGTTCTTTTTATCACGATTTAAGCTGAAATGCAAAAATCTTGCTTTATGCCTCAAATAACCTGAGATAAGGTCACTTTGGACTGCATAACACATTGGAAGACTATAATTGGTGTTTTTTTTTTTCTCTTTTGCGTTTTGAGCATTTTTAAAGATATATTTTTGACAAAACTGTGATGAGTAGAAGGAGGTTCCTAAGATACAGGCTACCTGGAAAATGCACTGTGTTTTAAGATGTTAACAGTCCACTCCAATTGTGGGGCCAAAATGGATGGTAAACTATCTGATAAACTGAGAAAGAACAAACCTTTTTTTGTAACTCCATTGGTTTGTTGTACTTGCCAATCTTTGCTGTAAAATGAAGCTGAAAATCACGGGAAAGAGGTCTGAGTACTAAAAGGGTGGGTCAGATATTGATGTTAAATTAGCATCAATAAGCATTGGGCCTCCAGCTTAATGTGAAACATATCTAAAACTAAGAAATTGAAGAGAGGAGCTCCGATAACAGTGCATTAAGGCTGCAGTTGCTCTAAAGCTAAACCTAATCCTTGTATATGTGCCTCACTCATTTACCCAGCCCCACCTCTTGCAGTCTCCTCTTACACTATTACTTCTCAACAGCACTTGAACCTTGGTATTTTGATATTCAGCCTTTACTAACACAAGTTGAGGAGCAAGATCTACAAGATACGCTCTTTTAAGAAGAGAGGAGAGAAAGCCACAGCTCTAGGCAGAGTTATGACTCAGGACACTGCCCTACTTGCTGGGTATGCATGGCCTGCCAGGGTTCATTCAGTAACTGGATACGTTGAGCCTTTGAATGAAAAGCTGCAAGAGTCTGCCAGTCCCTATTTGACTGCATGTCCTAGCTATCCCTGTACTATCAGGAGAAATTTACTGTTTCTCTGAATATCACTAGATTACTGTATTTACTCAGTCATAGGAACATTAGAGAAAACTAGGTCCTGAGCTTTTCCCCAGCCTCCTTTCCTTACATTCCAGATGTCTGCCTGCATGGGTAGGACTGTGGTTCCTTCTGTGATGCTGCTTCTACCATTGGCCTCTTTGCCATTCGAAAACCTTCCCAGGAAACTAAGGAAAGGAAAACAAATACATCCGGTAGTCCTAGCTACTCAGGAGGCTGAGGCAGGAGGATCCCTTGAGCCCAGGAGTTCAAGGCTGCAGTGAGCTATGATCACACCATTGCACTCCAGCCCAGGCAAGAGAATGAGACCTTATGTCAAACAAAACGTTGTGGGGGAGAAAGAAAAAGAAGTGGAATGAAATACAAAATATAGAAACAGATAAACTTAAAGTATCCAGATCTCTTTTTCCAAACATAACAAGTTTGATCATGAAATAACTTTGCTATGGCCAGGAGCAGTGGCTCAAGCCTGTAATCCCAGCAATGTGGGAGACTGAGGCGGGAGGATCACTTGAAGTCAGGAGTTTGAGACCAGCCTGGCCGACTTGGCAAAACTCATCTCTACTAAACATATAAAAATTAGCCATGCATGGTAGCACGTGCCCACAGTCCCAGCTACTTAGGAAGTTGAGGCAAGAGAATTGCTTGAACCCAGGAGGCAGAGGTTGCACTGAACTGAGATCATGCTGCTATACCCCGGTCTGGGGGACAGAGCAAGTCTGTGTCTCAAAACAAAAAAAAAGTAAAGAAAAGAAAAAAGAAATAACTTTGCTGTAACAGCTAGTACGACTCTCAGGCCATCCTTTTTCTACAGGATGTATAAGAATATGTGTTGTAACAAATTCTACTCTAATATGCTTGCAGATGCTTGAATGAAATTGTTCTGCTCCCAAGACTAGAAGAATTCTCAGTTTCTCTGAAAATCTTTCTCCTTTACCTTTTTTTCCTGGGTTGGAGCCTCTTTGGTTTGGGTTGTGTTAAGCTCTACAGCCACCTTTGACAGTCTCATCATGAGTCTTGCCTTTCTGCTAAAGTGGGAGATTTCCTCCTTGTTCTCAAAGATGCTTCTAAAAATTATGGACAATTTCAGAATAAGAAAAAATACTTTAATCTTAAAAGAGAGGAGAGAAAAAACTTTTTGTGTTGTGGTACCCTCAGAACATTTTTATTGGTTCAGGATGTTTGCTAGTACGTTTTTTTGTGTGTGGATTTTTTTTTTTTTTTTTTTTTTTGTAACTTTCTGGTGTTTCAGCTAAATGAATAGGGAACATGTAATCAGTGATTATAGGATATCATTTGGGCTATTGCTGCTTAAAATGATGTCTTTTTACATAGCCTAACTCAAAAAATTCAAATAAAATGAATATGGAAGGAAGCAGGTTTATTAAGTGAAAAACCAAAATGAAAGATGGCTGTACTGCTTTTAGCTTAGCAACCTGGCAGAACACCTTATGTTTGTGTTTTGCATCTAGGTCCTAGTATATGTTCCTAGTGCTATAGACCTATGGGGGAAAAAATAAAAGAGCTTGCTGTTAAATGATGTTTTGTATAAAATGGTTTATAAAATAAAGTCAAAATAACTAACATTCATGAATGTACAGAGTGCTGAGAATAATAAGTTGTACTGAAAGTTTTCTTCACCCATCTGCAATTATTAGCAAAGAAAAGCTTATTTTAGTGGAATATTTCATATGTAAAAATATCAGCATCAACTCAGAAAATACAAAAATTAAGTTCATCAAAGAAACCTTTCTGCTTCTAATTGCAAAGGGTCTTTCATTGGAAAATTGAAGAATATATGTTCAGTAATCAAGAAATGTTACACTGTACAGTGAATGGTAAATAAAGGGGACTGAGTCAGGTTGAAACTTCTGAAATTATCTAAAACTTCCTAAAGGGCATTGGTATAAAGAATCTCCTACAAATTCCTGCTTTAAATGACCCCAAAGCCTTTTTCTTACATTTCATATCTCAGAGGCCACAAGAATACCTTACTGTGAGAAAACCCAATATATCTAGATCTAAATTTAGAAAATAAATTAAAATAACAGCTGCTCTTCTACAGTAGAAATACACCTGGTGCATATTGAACGTTAGCTCCCTCTGGTATCTTATATATACACATGCATATACACATTCACATGTTTCTAGGTAGGCTTATCTACTTTCTCCTTATTACTTATCTTTTCCCTCCTATTGCAAATTAAATTTGAATTCCTTGAGAATAAGGATTATGTCTTACCTCTATTTATGTGTATATAACAAATATATTGAACATTACAAAAAAATTAAAGCATCATACTAGGCACTAAGTTACTCAGGGCGTAATTCAAATATGTATAAAATATATAACTTGCTTTCAGGGGATTTTATATTCTCATTAGGGAAGCAAATGTATACTGACAGATACATGCAAATTTTTTAAGGAAGTCAATGAAATCCTTCTGGGAGAAAGGTTGTAGAGGGTGCAGGACTTGGATGAAAATAGAAATGCCCAGCTTTAATGACTCAGATTGGAACATTGGTTCCATAGAAATTTGTATCCTCCATGACACCTAAGCATAATGTTTTGAACAAGGTCCATTCTCAACAAATATTAAACTAATTCATCTAGTCCAATCTTACTTTTTGTACAATGGAACTGAGTCCTAGAGAAGTTAAAGAATTGCTCAATTAATTACTTTTACCTTCCAAATCCTTTAGTTGATACTCATTCGTGACTTCTTTCTCCCATACTGCCTCAACTCGTCTCTCATCCTGTTGATTTATTATTCACTAGAAGTGAACTTCACCTGGCTAAAATAAAGACATGATGCTATTCCCTCTCTCACCTTCCAAGGGAAGCCCCTCTACCTTTTATCTTTGGAGGAAGGGATCATTCGAGACATGGTAAGGTCAAAGTGTGAAAAGTTAAAGAAGTGTTGAGCCAAAGGATGATTCACACCATATGCTGTTGATTTCACAAATCCATCCTGAAAATTTTCTCAGGAAATTAAACTGACCATCAGCATTTCTTATAAACCTAAAAAGTCCGTCTATATAAATCTTATGTAATTCAGATGAATCCACCACTCTATGTCTTTGCTTCACCTTTCATTATAATCTGTCTTACCTGCATGTTTCCAGCGTTGGAAAATTGTAGGGAAATGACCAAAATATTTGCGATACAGTGATTGTGAGAAGTTAATATGTAGGACAGTCGAGAAGGGGTTCCGGAGTTTTGAACAAGCCAGCTCTCAGTTAAAGTACTCACTGGGCCGAGGGGTGCTTCATATTTCTAGAACTGAGCAATATTAAGGGAGGCCACATAAGAAGGATAGACATAAAGATTTCTTAATATTGGGGTTAGCATCTTAGTACTGATATCCTGTAAACTAGTCTTATCATCTGTGTATTTTTTAAATTAAAAACACATTTTAGTATAAAATGTCTCATTAAAAATTTTCCCGAGGGCCATATTCAGCTCTATGAGATGCTGCAGTGGGCAGGGAGCACAAGTGTATTTGCTTATTGAGGTAAAATTGCAGAGGGCATACCAAGCTTTTCCTTTTAAGAGAGTTTTATTTATTTCAATTAGAACTTAGAAAGTACTTGCGCAGAGAGAAATACAAGCATATGTGCCCTGATTCCACACAATTACAAGGGTAAAGAAGCAGGTATTCCACACACCCTTCCTTTCACATACTCTTAGAGTTTTTTTGTGTATTGGAGTGTTGTATGTTGGGCTTAAAATTTTGCTGAGACTTCTGGTATGGAATGCTTGGGGTATACAGCCTGAAGAGGGTGAAGAGAATTAAAAAGAAAACCAGGGAGGAGAGCTGAAAAGATTTATAAGGTAAAAACAATGCACATTTCGACTTGAGGCCTAGCGGACAGAGAAGGGATGTACTGTCCTGAACTATTCCCTATGGTGAAATAATTGTAACCAGACCCAAAGAGCAGTTACCACGGGCCTTCTGCCAGGACTGTGCATGAAAATAGCTTTGTTATGTCTACATACACACAGACAATACACTCTGTCCTCTAGTCCTTCTCAAGTTCAAATTAGGTAGAAGCCAACTTTTCCTGGACTCAACTTTGTACCTTAACTAATGGTTTCAAAAACTACAGCTTCCAGAGGTGTCTATTATGACTGGAAAAGCCCTGGTCAACAGGCTCGTTCACCTTGGATTATCTTGAAATGTAGCCAGTGTGTTCCAACTCCTTCCCTAGATGAGAAAACTAAGAAACATGTTGGATAGTTGAGTTGCTCAGAAACTGAACTGAAGACAGAAAAGTTCTTAGGAGACTGTTACCTGTCTCTTTTTCCTTAGCTATATTTTGAAAAATGTATTAGTCACTAAAAACATTTTATTCTTTTTTTTTTTTTTTTTTTATACTTTAGGGTTTTAGGGTACATGTGCACAATGTGCAGGTTTGTTACATATGTATCCATGTGCCATGTTGACCCATTAACTCGTCATTTAGCATTAGGTGTATCTCCTAATGCTGTCCCTCCCCCCTCCCCCCACCCCACAACAGTCCCCGGAGCGTGATGTTCCCCTTCCTGTGTCCATGAGTTCTCCTTGTTCAATTCCCACCTATGAGTGAGAACATGCGATTTTATTCTTACTATAATAATACAGATTGCTTTTTCCAAAGAATAGTTGTCAGTCCTGTTGCAATCACCAGACCTTTTCCTTGTATAGCTGATCAAGTATCATTTTCAAGTGTCAAATGTTGGAAATGTCTCATGTTATAAATATCCAGTTTGTGCAGGAGCAAGGCAAGTAAACCATTTGGGAAGCCAGTGTAGTAGTGCAGGAGAGATTAGGGTAGCCTCGTCAAGGTGATGGGAATGGGGACAGAGAGAAGTGGGTAGATTTGATGTATATTTTGTAGGTATAGCCAACAGGTAATGAATTACATATGTGCCTTTGGGAAAAGCAAAAAAATAAAGATCTAGTTTCTTTGCTAAACTCAGGTAAATTGTGGTATCATCTATGGAAATAGATACCCTTTATTCTTCCCATGGGATTCTGAGGATTAGAAGCTGCCTAAAAATTCAGTTGTACAAGAAAGTCTCTGGGCCTACAGATTTTGCAACAAGACCTGTAGCAAATTTCTCTGGCAATTATTGACAGTCCTTGGGTACACCAGCCTTCCCATCAGTTAATTAATCTGCAAAAAGTGCCTACCCGGAGATCATGATTGCTATAAATGACTGAGACAGTTCCCATTTTAAAAAAGCAAAAGAAAACAGAGAATATTATTTACATTATAAATTGCTCATCTGCTTCTGTGTTTTTAATTTAAACAGTGTTAGCAAATTAACCTTTATGCAGTTACCTGATAAGATTGCTTAGAAACTCCACTGATGTATTAGTGAGTTTACAAGAAATATGTGAAATTTAGTATTAAATTTAGTCTCTTGAGGGTTTGTGGATTTTACTCAATGCCAGGAAATTTTTGTTCTGATAGTGCCTATGGTAACACCCCAAATACCATCAAATATGATTTTTCTTGCTAAGCAAAAGAGAAGATGACTTTTTTAGGGTCCATTAGTTTCACATCATAGCCTGCTACTTAATCAGTTTAGTCAAAGCATATTAAAAGACTCGTTGCATAATATATCATTGGATGGCTTCATCAAATATTGCTGTTTTTGTATTTGAAAATTCTCAGATTATATTCCTCTACTCTATATTGAAACGTAGTTCAAACTTAATCTGTTTATATGCCAAGTTTTCTTGGGCTGAGTTTTGAATTGATGTAACCTATGCCTACATTGTCTTGCCCTATACTTTTTTACTTCCAGGACATTTTTGTCATATAAAAGTTAAAATTGTTTGGTGTCATTTGCTCAGAAGAGCTGAATTGTTCCTAGTGACACTGGAATCTAGTTTTTGTATTAACTGATTCCAGCATCCTTTTTTTCCTCTGTTTAAAAATTTATAATCATAATGCATTTTGCCATCAATAGGAGAGAAATGTAAATAAGGAAAATAAAAATGACAGATTGAAAGCATGTCATTTTACTAACTTGTAAGATTTTATTCATCCTGACATCAACAAGTTGATTATGACATCTGATGTGTTGAAAGCTCCAAGCAGCACATTCATGGTGAAATAAACTGTAATACCTGGAATAGAACATCCAACACAAAAAGAAAGACATTGTATGTTTATAAGATTGCATTATTTCTTACCATCTTAGATTAAGTTTTCATTTCTCTATTCATAATTCTGAACCTTATTGAGTAACCACCATATGTGTGACTAAGATGAAGTAAAAGTTTATGTTGTTTGCATATCACAGAAAAAGCAATAAGTCCGTGATGCCTGGTAGTATCATTCCTACCAGTAAAGACTGTAGTACATCAGACAGTGACATCCTGTTTGTGACCCAAAAGATTCTACTTGCCATTGGCCCCCCTTGAGTGTGGAGATGTTGCATAGTGCAAAAAGATAAAATTAAGAGAGAAAATGGTGGAAAAAAACAGCAGTCAGCCTTCATTGAATGCTTGCTTTATGCCAAATACTGAGCTGAGTGTTTATATTGGTAATCTCATTTTATCCTCAAAGAAGTGTTCTAAGGTAGGCATTATCACCATATTTCCTATGTGGAAAATGAGGGTTAGGAATTCACACAGGTGATAGGTGTGGAAGATGAATTCAAGGTAATGTGACACCAGAACCCACCATTCTACCACATCACATTTCTTTGTTAAGTACCGTAATGGGACATGGTTAATTACCAATGGGCACTATAAACTGTAAAGGGAATGAATGAGTAAATGGAGAGAAGGAACTTTCCCTACAGTTATTCAAAAGTATGGATAGGTATCTACTCAGGTATCTGTAGTTAGTGAGATATTGTGCCAACAAGTTTAAACTCTAAATCTTGATTGATTCATTCAGGAAATATTTATTGAGTCATGCTTGTTACCGTAATTTCTTTATTTTGAAACAAACTTTTTTTCACATTTCTGAACCTGTAATACATCTTACAAGCCATAGTTGCAATGTTTAGCTAGTTCGGTATGTGCCTGGCACCATGCTAAGAACTAGAATACATCTATGAACAAAACATGCATGGTCCTTGCCAGAGCTGCCAGGAACAGTCAAGTAAGCTGAGCACAAATGTTTGCGAGGCCTTGAACTTGGCTCCAATAGAGCCTACATTTCAGTCAAGGGAGGCAGATGTTAAAGATAATTATATCTGGCATGAAGGAAAAAATAAAACAAAGCATTATATTGTGCTAGAGGGATTGATGGTAGGGTAAGGGTAGGAAAGGATGAATAATGGCAAATAAGGAAAAGAAGTGGCAAGGCCATCAAGGAGATGACAGCATTTTTGCTACAACTGGAGTCATAAAAGTGATTCAACTTACACTTGGTTTTTGTGAGTTTTTACTGAGTTATTGCTTTCTGGCAACGTTAAGCACATCTTACCTTTTTCATCTAATAGAGCTTGCAATCACAACCAAGCTTTAATAGAAGGCCAAATGATAAAGAGGAATACCTGAATAATCCATAATTTTTATATTCCTATAATGAATTTAGAAACCTGCCTGTGTATGATTGAAAACTGGCATCACTTCACAGATTAAAATTGTTCATCTAGTCAGCAAGAATGCAGTTATGTGGTCTTCAGTGAGCACTCGAATTTATTTGAAAAACTTGGTACACAACCAGGGAATGTTGGTATGAAGGAAGAGAATTCTAGTGAGATTTAAAATAGGGAGGTGAGGTCTCTCAAGGGCTCTCAGCAGAGTCTGCTTGTCATTTAGCTATTGGAAACCTTTACGAACAACTTGAAAGAATGTCGTAGCGAGCTTCCTGGAGAGAGTATGATACAGGAGTGATCGTATTAGTCATGCTGAATTTTTATTCGTTGCTCTGAATTTAGGTGCCATTGGAATTGACATCTGATAGGCTCATTTTCCATAGCAGATGTATGCAATTTTATAATTTTCATTGTGCTAAAATTCTCAAGCATTTGGGATCCCATACCTGGAATATAAAGCCATTGTTATCAGTTTGTCTGAGGAATCGTAACATTGGAAGGTTGCCCAGAAACCATCTGGTCTGTAGAGATACTATTCAGTGAGAGTGTTCAGGGGTCACAAGGCAAAGGTGAATAACAATGGCAATGTAGGTTATTTTTAAAACAAAGGTATATTTTTTAATTTTAAAAAAGTAATTTTAAAGTGACTCATTCTGATTACATGTACTGTTTTTGCATAACATTTTCTTACTTGTATGAAATGATGCTATCCTTACTTAGCAATGAAAGTGATGAATCTCACATTGATTCCCAAGTTGAAAAACAATGTTCCGGTCTTTGAAATCCAAAAGATTGAGAGCCTTTTCCATCACAGTGGTGCTTGCAAGCATTCTACTGATTTCATTTGCCACTAATATCTTAGAAGCAAATAAGTATTTATTTAATACTGACAGATACCGGGAAGAGCAATCCCATGACTATTATAATCTATTATTAGCAATAGAACCATTTTTAAAATTTAGGTATTTATTTATATGATGTATTATTTTGATAATATCTTCAAATTAATATAAGTTTAAATTATATTATCATCAAAATAACACATTTTACAAAATACATATATAAATCATGCAAACATGTAAATCACATGTCTCCCTACACAGCAAAGTTTAAGCATGTTTTAAGCTTTTAGTATAACTCCTAATGCTATGATGCTAGTTCCAAATATTCTTAATATCTGCATCATGTTTACTATAAAAAATATTGCATACTTTGTCTTTACTCTGCATTTTGCTTTCCTTTCAGATTACAACATTTTTGTAATAGATTTCTGTTAGTCTTTGTTGATCTTTTCCTGTGTGTGTGTAAGTGTGTGTGTGTGTGTGTGTGTGTGTGTGGTGTAATTTTTAAAATATTTTTTGTTCCTTTCGATGATGTCTAATAATTATAAAGACTGCTAGGAATTGATACATGAAACCAGGAGTTTCTAAAATAGGCATAATAATTCATTTTGTTGTTCCCCTCCCATTTGTTTTTTTAAACCAACCTTTTTTTTTAACCAAATAATGTTTTTTCTAACCTGCAATCAAGCAAGATTAGATTAAAGAAGGTTTCAGGTTTTTGTGGGTGCTGTCTCCATTCAGTTGTTGGAAATTAGATGCTGAAACATTTTTGAATTGTAAGGACTAGTATTCAAATTGAATTTCAAAAGTGTGTTTCAAAGTCACTCAAAAACATAATAATGCTTTCAATCCTCTACTAATCACCTAATACTCTTTCATGTTCATATTTGTCTTACCTGCATATACTCAACATATTACCTTTTGGCCATAGTTATAGCAAATTTTTTTTTTTAATTTTTCATTTGTTTTTAGGTATTGTTTATATTGTTTTGAAATAGGGAATTTTAAAATTTATTTTAAAAGTATTATTTAGTCAAATATATGTGTCCTTTATGAAATCTTCATTTATATAGGCATACCTGATCTTTTTGTACCTCCTAGAGAATTCTACATATGTTGATGAAGCTATGTATGTTTTACCCTAAATGAGTCCAGATTTACATGTGGCAAGGAATTCATGGACCCCAGATTAAAAAGCCTCAGGCTGGGAAGCTCTTTCCTATGTCAGAATTTATTAATTAATGACTGACATTTTCATGTAGTGTTTTCTTTTTTGAGTTTTTAATTTTTAATATTTTTGTATGTACATAGTATGTGTATATATTTATGGGGTCCATGAGGTGCTTTGATACAGGCATGAAATGTGTAATGATAACATCATGGAGAATGGGATATCCATGACACAAGCATTTATCCTTAAGTTACAAACAATCCAATTACCCTTTTAGTTATTTTTGAATATACAATTAAGTTATTATTGACTATAGTCACTCTGCTGTGCCATCATTTAGTAGGTCTTATTCATTCTTTCTAACTATTATTTTTGACCTCCCCTAACCATTCCTACCTCCCCCTAGCACTCCCCATCACCACCCTTCCCAGCCTCTGGTAACCATTCTTCTACTTTCTATACCCATAAATTCACTGGTTTTGATTTTTAGATACCATAAATCAGTGACAATATGAGATGCTGTTTTCTTGTTTTATTTTTCATCATTAAAGTTTAACCAACTAGAGTTTATTTTGTTGTCCAGTATGAGGATCTGAACTGAGTTTTTATAGGGATCCTATTTGCCCGGTGTCATTTGTTAAGTAATCTATCTCCTCCAAAAGTATTTTGTTTTGTATTCTTTTAAGTTGTTGCATTTATGAAGGTCTCCTTTAGCATTTTCTGTTCTATCATTCTACCAAATCTTTAAACATTACAGAATCACTTCATATTTTAAACATTTTCTTAAACATTTGTTCATTTTCCCAGATAAAATTTAGAACCAGTCTTTTGTGTTCCAGAAACAATCCCAGTGGCAATTTATAACAATTGTGTAAATCTTGGCCTCTTTACAAGTTTTCCCAATCAAGAAAATCTTTCTACATTGTTTAGATCTTCTTTTTATTGGCATATTAATGTATCGGACTTGTCCTTAGTTTCATAGTTTTTCAGACTTATTTTTTGGAATAGCAAATATTTGTTTGTTTTGCTATTACTATTATGTCTTTAACTGATTATTGCTTATCTATAACAGCCATTATTTTTGTATGTTTTTCTTACCTCTAGGTCCTTTAACTCACATTATATTATAGCTGATTTTCTTGTTTGTTGTTTTCAGAATATATTCATAGCATCTGATGATAGTAATACTTGTGTATGTTTTAATAACTTTTCATATTTGTTCTTATTGGATAGCGGTACAGATTAGTCATTATAAGTTCAGATTTTGGAGTCAAGCTAACTTCAGTTCCAATCCTGCCTCTCTACTATTATTTCCTGGATAGACTTGAGCAAGTGGAAGTCACATTTCTTAACCTTGTTTAGTTGCAGTTTTTTCATCTGAAATTTGGGTCAATAACTCAGAATCACAGGATTGTTGCTAGGATTAAGTGAACTTAGGTATATGGAAAGTACTAAAAATAAGGAAGCTGATATCATCACAATATTATTTCTATTACATTAACCCTTCAAAAAATGTTAAATATTATGAGATAGTAAGGGTTCACATTTAGATCCTGATTTTCTTTTGGTTTATTTTTTTCTTTTTTACCTTCTGTTTCACTTTTTGTCAATGTTTGTGTTTCTTTTAGATGTTCTTCATAATGCCTATGCAGCGTTTTTGATTTTATATTATCATTAGGAATGAGATTTGGATGTTTCCATATCTGTTGAGATGAATATATAATTTCTCATACTAGATTTGTTGATATGATTTATTAGAATAATACATTGTTAATATTATTCCCTTCTTATATTTATCAATCAGATTTAGTTATTTAATATGCTGTTGGTTTAATTTTAGCATATTTTATGTCTTTGAGTTTATTTTTCTGAGATTTTCTTTTACTACATAATGTGTTTGTATATATATATGTGTTCTATGCTATTATTACAGCAGCTAGCTAACATTAGTTGTGTACCTACAGCAGATAAATAGCATTTTTCTCAAGTAACTTTTGGTATATTTCATGTAATTCTCATCTATAAGGTAACATGGGTAGTAAACGGAGAGTCAAGCTTTTAACCTACGTTGGTTTGAGTTTGGAACTGGCCTGTCTCTGCAACTTTTTGGTATCAGATGATGTTAAATTCACAAAATAAATTACGGAATTTTGCAATTTGTATTTTCTCTCCAGAGGCCCTTGGGATCAGAGTTCTTGCATGTTTGAAGGAAACCATCTGACCTCAAAGCCATTTTTAGAAGTAATCCCAGTATTTTCTAATACTATAAACATCTCTCGTATTGGTTTTTATGACTGCCTTAATATTTAGAATTTATTAGTGTTTTCTTCTTATTTTCTTGGTTAGATTTTTTATTACTGTTTTTCAAAGGTCCAGTTTTGAGATTTCTTTATCAGTAATTTTTTTTCTGTTTTTCTTTGTTTTTAAAATTTCTTTCCTGTTTTCCTCTTCATTCTTTTATGAATCTTATTGGCTGAATCATGGTTCATTTATCTTTCCTTTTATATTAATAAAACTTTTTAAAGATATGAATTTATCTCTGAACACACTTTTGATAGACTGTCATTTTCTAATGATATTTTCACTTCCTCTTTGATAGAATGACAATTGAGTAAAGTACTGTTAAGTGTTAAACTTTGTCACTACTGAGATTTATTATTGACCTTTTTTTCACTACATTGTGGTCAGATAATAGGGTTAGATGATCAACAACACTGGTGTTTTGTGAGGTATTGTTTTTGCTTAGGGCAATTGTTGAAATTTCCTTTTGGCCCAATGTAGCTTCAACTTTTCCTTACAAACCCTTAAGTTGATCTGTGAAGTCTTAAAAAAAAAATGACTCTTTGTAGGACATATATTTCAATATTATTAAATTTTAACTATAATGTAAACAAATCCTATATGTTTTTCTCCTGACATAAATGGATTAAATTATCTGAACACTACTGTGCTTCCATCGTCAGTTACTTATTTTTTCCTTTTTTTTCTTTTTTTTTTTTAAATTGAGACAGAATTTCGCTCTTGTTGCCCAGGCTGGAGTGTAGTGGTGCAATCTCGGCTCACTGCAACCTCCCACCTTCACCTCCCAGGTTCAAGCTATGCTCCTGTCTCAGCCTCCCGAGTAGCTGGGATTACAGGCACCCACCACTATGCCTGGCTATTTTTAATATTATTATTTTTAGTAGAGATGGGGTTTCATCATGTTGGCCAGGCTGGTTTTGAACTCCTGACCTCAAGTGATCCACCCACCATGGCCTCTCAAAGTGCTGGGCTTACAGGCATGAGCCACTGCGCCTGACCTACTTTTTTTTTCTTAAAGTCTTTGATTCATCCATTTCGATGCACAAATGTCATGCTGTTACATCTTTATTTTAGATAGCACTTTGTCTGTCAACAAATTCAACTTTTTGTCCTTTTAAGTGTTTTTGAATCTAAAACGTTATATTGTTTGCAATGAATTCCCCCATTCATGAATCTTTGTATATGTTTTGTGCAGGGGAAAAAAATCTATGTCTATTATTTAATTTTTAGTTTTCATATTGTATAGATAGTTGTAAATAAAGCCATATTTTAAAATAAATGTGTTTTGTAGTAGAAGAGTTATCACCTTTCACTCCTTGCTATGTAAACATGGCTTACATTTACTTTAATGCCCTCATCTACTTATTTCCCTATCTTTAATACCATAATTTGGATTTCTGCAACAGACCATTTTTGTTAATTTATTTTTTATTATTTTTTATTCCCAGAAGAATTCTTTTAAAACAATTATTAAGTCTTAATTCTGTTCAATTTATTTTGGAGTCATCATTAGGTCTTTTCTAATAACAACTACACATTTTACAGTTTTAAATTTTGAGTTGTTCATAAATCAAAATAAAACTTTGTTTTATTTTGATCTTCAGAGTCTGCATTTGTCGATGGTCAGTTTTCTCAATCCTGCAAATATGTCTTCTGTATTCACTCGTGAAGGATGATAAGTCTAGTGTAAAATTCTTGGGTTTATTTCTTTTAAATCGCTTTAACTGTTCTTTTATTATCTTCTACAATTAGCTTTGCAGAGAAAGTCTTTAACTAGAAGTCCTGTTTTGCTTAGTTTTAGGATTTTTTTTCATTTGTATTGTAATGAAAGCGTATATATTTTAGGACTAGTCTAGGGGATGCAACTCTTTTCATTAATATGTCCTGGAAAACATTTAAGTATTTTTAGCCCGCCTTGAACATTTTTAATCAAACGTGACTTTGATTAGTGGTGAAGATCACCACAGAGCTTCAGAGCCTGGGCCCTGAAGTATATGAGAAACCTGCCTTCAAATTCCTGTTCTGCTTCTTACTAGTTACATGGCTTTGAGAAAGACCTTAGTTTCCACACCTGTAAAAGGGGAATAATAATGCTATTTATCTCATGGGGTTGTGTGTTCATTAAGTGAAGTTATATACATAAAGCACCTAGTACAGCATCTGGTAAATAGGAAAGACTCAGTAATTGTTAGTCCTCAGAGCAAGGTAAAGCTAATATTCTGAAGCCAGGTTTCTTTCCTGTCCTCCAAATCCATTCTCGTCTTCCTTGTCATCTCTTTCCTTAAAAATATGCAAGAAGTGGCCGGGTGCAGTGGCTCACGCCTGTAATCCCAGCACTTTGGGAAACCAAGGCAGGCAGATCACGAGGTCAGGAGATCATGACCATCTCGGCCAACATGGTGAAACCCCATCTCTACTAAAATACAAAAAATTAGCCGGGCATGGTGGCGTGGGCCTGTAGAACCGAGCTACTCGGGAGGCTGAGGCAGGGGAATCACTTGAACCCAAGAGGCGGAGGTTGCAGTGAGCCAAGATTCATGCCACTGCACTCCAGCCTGGCGACAGAGCAAGACTCCATCTCAAAAAAAAAAAAAAAATGCAAGAAATCCTCACATTTGTATTCCACATCAACTCAGCTTTCCATGACATCAATTCCACCTATCCATGTCAGTTTACTCTTTCCTATGCATCCTTTGCTTTTGCTAATACCACTTCATACTCTTCATAATCTTCCTTACTCTTCACTCAGTTTGCTTTATTGCTTGGTTGATTCCTTTTCCCTGCACTGTGTTTTCCATAAGCTCCATATTGTTGTTATTCTTCTAGTCTGGACTCTTCTTTTTTTTCTCACCACTTCTTTTTCCTTTCCCTGTACTGTCCTCTTACATTTGTTTTTCCTTCTTTTCTTTTTCCTTTCTTTGTTTCCATTCTTTCCTGTGTTTAAAAAAATTATTCATTCTCAATTAAAAAAAACTGGCTACAGGAAGGCTGTGGCTCTGTCCTTGCTCTGCTTAGCCTCCAAGCACAGACCTACTCAAATCTGCCATTGAAGGATGGGATGAAGGATAAACCTCCCTGTCCGATTCTGTGATTCTAGTAGAGATCCCTCTGAAGTGAGAGGATCATTTCCTACCCCTTCTGACAAAACTAGAGGCTGAACGTCCAGTCCCTACAAACACCATTAAGCCGACTCTTTCCATCACGCCCCACTCCAGTCCAAGACAGTGCAGGTGGCGAGGGTCAGAGCTGAGGCTCTAGAATCAGGCTGCCTGGGCCAGTCTCAATTGTGGCTAATTGTATGACTTTGAGGAAGACCATTAAACTTTCTCTGCTTTGATGTTCTTATTTTGGAAACGAAAGTAATAACAGTATTTGTCTCACAGGACTGTCATGAAGAATAGATGAAATAATGAATATAGAATACTTTTGATAGTGTGTATGCCTGGCACACAGTAAGCCTTCAATATATGCCATCTACTACTCCGTACTTTTGGAGATACATCTTTTAGGAAATGTCTTCAGTAGTAAGAATGAGGGTTGTACAAGAAAAAAATCCACGAGTTAGCAGTCAAGATGTTGACTCAAGGCAACCAAGCTCAAGCTACCAAGTACAAAGACGCTCAAGGCTACCAAGGCCAAGGTCTATGTGGGGTTTTTTGTTATTCTTTTCCGAATGGTTGCTGCAGCTCCAATCATCATATCCACATTCCAAATAAAAGGAGAAAGGACAAAATGATGCAGGACTAGCAATCTTTATAGCAGGAAAGCAAAGTTTTCTCAGAAATGCCCAGTAGACTTATGCTTTATTAGTCAGAACTCTGTCTCCTGTGTACCCCTCATTATCAGGGATGCTGGAAAGATAGCATTTTGGCATCCTAAGATATATAATAGAGGGAGACAATGAAAAAGAAAGTTAAAAATTATTTTCCTCATAGTCACATTAGCTCATAAGTTTTTTTGAAATACTTCAAAATTTTTGTAATAGATTTCTGTTAGTCTTTGTTGATCTTTTCCTGTGTGTGTGTATGTATGTGTGTGGTGTAATTTTTAAAATATTTTTTGTTGCTGTCGATGATGTCTAATAATTAGAAAGACTGCTAGCAATTGATACACTAAACCAGGAGTTTCTAAAATAGGCATAATAATTCAGCCATAAAAAAATGAAATCGGCTGGGCGTGGTGGCTCACGCCTATAATCCCAGCACTTTGGGAGGCTGAGGCATGTGGATCACCTGAGGTTGGGAGTTTGAGACCAGCCTGACCAACATGGAGAAATCCCGTCTCTACTAAAAATACAAAATTAGCCAGGCGTGATGGCACATGCCTGTAATCCCAGCCACTCAGGAGGCCGAGGCAGGAGAATTGCTTGAAACCAGAAGGCGGAGGTTGCGGTGAGCTGAGATCATGCCATTGTACTCCAGCCTGGGCAACAAGAGCGAAACTCCATCTCAAAAAAAAAAAAAAAAAAAACCGTTTTTTACAGCAATATGGATGGACTAGAGACTGTTATCTTAAGTGAAACAAGTCAGACACAGAGACAAAATACTGCGTGTTCTCACTTAAAAGTGAGAGCTAAATAATGTATGCACATGGATGTCGAGTGTGGGATGATGGACAATGGAGAATGAGAAGTGGGAGGTGGTGGGAGGGGATTAGATGATGAGAGATTACCTGAGGGGTACAGCGTACTTTATTTGGGTGATCGATACCCTGAAAGCCTTGATTTCATGACTATGCAATATATGCACGTAACAAAATTACACTTGTACCCCATAAGTTTATACAAATTTTTTTTAAAAATAGGCATAATAATATTTACTTCAAATTCTAGAACCCAAAATGCTTATTTTCATTAAAGTTGACAGTGAAAACTGATCATTGAAAAGCTTCATTTTAAAATATACTTCAATAAACATCTAGAGAAGCATCATTTTAGTTCTTTTACTTAACAGGAAAAAATGGGAGAAAAAGGCTATAAAGTAATTTAGAATCATAATAATAATGGCGATGCAATCAATGATTTCTGTTGCCTCTCCAGGGGTTTAACTACTGGCTTTTGAGGTGAGAGCTCTGCACATCTCTGAACTATGTAGAAAAGTATCAAACGCACTTCAGTCTGGCAATTTGGCTAGGCAAATAAGTATACTTGTAGTCCTCATTCTAACATTTGATACTCTAAAGCACTCTGATATCAAACCAAAGAACATCTCACTATCCTCCACAATTACATCAATGGCTAACTATCTAGAGAGAAGATCTCCCATACATAGAGTAGATTTATTAACAGTCCTACTGGGTCCAAAAAGTTCACTCCCCAGCCAATTAAATTGCCACCTACACTATGGGCTTGTGAAAACCAGATCTTTTTGACAAATCTTAGTAGCATTGTTGTTTCACTAAGCAGAAATATAGCAAGGTGTTAAAAATGCTGTTTTGTTCATCTGTTAGTGAAACTAAAAAACATATTACTAAAGTTTAGGAACATTGCAGAAAACTTAGCCTAATTAAATACAGATTCATCAAATGCTGGTGTAAACTCAGCAAAAGTAGTCCTTCTGAGTTATAATGGTACAGTAGGTTCCTAATCTCAATAAATCATCATGACGCTTGTCTTTGGTAGCCTATCATATGCCAAGCTCTTTATTTCCATTACCTCAAATTCTTGCAGCCATCATGTGGAGTCAGCGTTATTTTCTCCACATTGCGGCTGAGGAAACAGAGACCTCGAGAGGTTCAGTAAATTGTCCGGTGTTACAGAACCATCAGGTAGGAGATCATGATTCACCCTAGGTCTTCCTGACTCTGAAGCGTAATTTACACCATTCTCATGTGATTAGAGGCTGTAGAACGCAAAACAAAATTTATTATTATTTTGAAAGAGAAATAGAAATGAGGGGGGTAACCATGTCTTCCTGCAGGACTTAGTCTGTGAGCCTAGAACTGCATAATTTATACATGCTAAGTCCTGGGACAGCCCACAGAATGAGCAGAAAAGGGAAAGTGAGCAAGAGTTTCTCACAGGTTGAGGGGGATACATTTAGGAACACTCACACTGTCACATTTTGCCTACTCTGAACGGTTTTCAAGCTTGGGGTAAAAATGAAGGCCAGAACTAGATTCTGGGCTATGGGTTTGAATAAAAAGAGGCTTTAGGGATTATATTCAGGGTGCAAATGTTGGAGGGAGTTAAGTGTACAGGGAGACCTGGTGGAAAGCTTCATAATTGCGATTTGATTTCAATGCATGTGATCTCAAATGACTGTCTGACCCTTTCTCCTCAAGTTCTATTTTGTAGGAGCTTATATAGCAAAGTATTTCAAGAAAATGATTATTGAGCTTGCAAACAAAATATTATATTTCCATAGGGGCTGCATAAAACATAATTTTTGTCTTTTACATGCAGTAAGTATTTGCAGTGATAAGCCAGGATTTCTAAAGAAAAGACACTTCAGCTTCAATGACAAAATTTTTCTTTATAAATGAGGGGCTATCTTTTCTTAAGTGTGTTTAGAATCCAGATTTACCTTTGGTTTAGAGTAAATCCAGGGTATTAGAATATTTTCACAATAAAACTTTGTGTGGTCCTGCTTTTCTTTGATTTTTTCCACTTTGGTTCAGGTGTGGAGGAATCATAAGTGGGTGTTTGGGTAATACCAATACAACTCACATTTCCAAATCTTGAGGTATTATTAACTGTATTTTCCAATACTACAAACCAATTTTAGGCCTGAAACTTTTGAATTATTGTGGAACACAAAACAAAACAAAGCAAAACAAATGCACCCCCAGTGGCAGATACTGCTGCTCGCAATGGGACTGACAATCTGATGATCCTTTCGGGCTCTTCATTACCTAACAAAAGAAGATTGTTTTTCTTTGTTGGACGGTCGGTATTTTATTCTTGAATTACCACTTTCATACACTAGCTGCAATCAGGGTAATGTTTTTATCTATCTCAGCAGGCTTTAAATACTTTCTGCCTCATCTTTGTGTCTCCAGCTCACCATGAATCTCTTCCCATAACTGCCGATTTCTTTTAGCATTGGTACAGTGACATTAATTTTCTGACTGCTTGTTTCTATTTCTATTTTACATAATCTTTAAAAAGTGGTTTTATTTTGGATTGAAGGAGACTAGTTTCATCTTAAATTGGTTTTGAACATCTAGGAAGTTGGATTATTGTGATGCTGATTGATCATGCTATTTTTCCCATTGATCTGGGCCTCATCATTTCATTAAACAGAATCACTCTTTTATTTTAGGAAACAGTTTGATTATCTGGACTAGCTGTTGCTCCTCTTATTGATAAATTCTCTTCCTGTAATAAGATGTGTATCTGTTGTCTTTTTTATCAGCTGCCCCTAAATTACAATGAGGATGTATTTGGATGGTGGGTTGAGCCGGAGGGTTGGTTATTTTTTTCTCCTTAATAAGTGCAGGTGAGTCAGTCACCCAAGATTTCAAATTGGTCCTTGTTTTTAAAGACCACCAGGTACAGATGTATTTCTAGCACTCACACATGAATTTCCCAGAGTTATCTGGGAAAACCCTTTGGTGAAGGATTTTTTTTTCTTTTTTAATTGAAGTGCTAGCGGTTGCACTTAGCCCAACAAGAAGCACTACACAAAATGTCTCTCTTGGGAGATGTCCTGCTTCTTCTAAACCTTGTGTCGGGCCCGTGAAATACTCCAAACTGCTCAGAGTAAAAATGTAATGCAAATACCAGGTAGTGATAGTGTCATTAATCATGCTGTTTTTGCAGCTGAAAACTGGAAAACTAGAAGTGTTTAAGGTGAGGTTCAGCTGAGGTTCATTGAATGGAGAAGAGTCACATAGCCTGGCTGTGAACCACATCCAAGTGTGGCCATGGCAGGCAAGATGACAAGTTCATAACAATAATGGTATGCAATAATACACTGATGTTATGACATACAGTATACAGGTATACTATTATAAAAATAATATGATTTTCCTGGTGTGTTATTTTTCTGTTTACCTTTGAAAGAATGGGTAAAAGTTAGGCCTTTGGAACCTGCATAACAAATTAAGACTCAGGAATCTTCTGAATGCTATGGTAAACAAAAATCAACAGAGTCAAGAAAGAGTGTGTGTACAAAGTGTGTAACCATGAGGACGCGACGTGCCATACTTGGCTTTTTGATCCATTTGTCAAAGGACTTCCTGACAAATAGGTGTGTGTCTCTGCTTCACCTTTGTGGATCCATTTGGAAATAGTGTTATATGGTGATTGATAGCATAAGTTATACAGCCAAGTCCAGCTGGCTTGAATTCTAGTTCTACTTACTACCTGTGTATTTGAGTTACTGTGTATAACTCAAAGCCTCAGTTTTGTCATCTGTGAAACAGGAATAAGAATGTTACCCACATCATATGATTTTCAATATCATGCAACAATCATGCACATAAAACATACACTGCCTGGCCCTGGCCAAGTGCTCACTAGATGTTGGTTATTACTATGAGTTCAGCAAAGCATGCAAAACTAGAAATGATTAAACATACAGAACTCCCGAGAAAGTCATGTTCATTTCCTTGGTTTGAAAGGTCATAGATGGCTACCCATATCTTGTAGGTGTTTATAAATGTTACTCTCTTCATATATATTTTTGTTTAAGGGCATTTGTTAATTCCAGGAAGAAATTTGAGGGGTGTGTAGCATAACTACACGTGATTTATTATAGGGCGGTGGTCACGAGACTCAGGATTGGGAGATGTTGTTCTTTTCTCCAAGTGGGTTAGACTTTTGATCTCTCAATAGTTGCTTGCTTCAAAGCTCTTGTTGCACAAGTTTGTCTATTCTTGGAGATCAGAGAGGTCTCAGTTTTCAGAGGCCACTGGAGTTTGGGTCCAAGATACTTGGCAGAGAGAAATAGGTATTAGGGAGTCCTAAATTCTGGTTGTAGACTGTAGAGTTCCCTGCAGAGAGCACTCAGCCTTCTCTCTCTGCATTTGTTTTATAAATGGTTTATGAGATCTCTCGTAGTTTGACTTAGTCTTCACGTCTGCATCATCCCTGTGAGTATAAATACAAATGAAAAGATGTGAATCAGACGTATCCATAAACAAGAGTCGTCTCTGGATTCTAGCAATAAATAAACATAATGTCCAGCAAAATTAACCTATGGCTATTTCCTGAGCTAATTATCTTCCCACAGATAGAAACACTGCTGATTCCAGGTCCACTGGTTTTTCAATTTATCTTCCTTACTTTATTTTGGTGAAATTCAGGGAATTTTCAAATTAGATCATTTCTGAAGTTGTGCATTACCAAATATCAGAGTAAAACCATCCGAACACCTTCTTTTTCCATGTGTAGTTCCAATTTCCTGAAGCTAATTTTTTCCTTCTAATTACAAGCACTCCAAGAACTAGGTTTTGCTACTCAGCATGAAAACAACTCTTATTTCTTCAGTCTGAGTTTGAATGCAGAAGGCTTCCTGAATCTGCCAGAATATAGGTGCTTAAGGTATAAGATCAATGTAAGTGTTCCCTGTTCTATTATGAAAATTAAATTTTTAGTGCTAAGGTTCACTAGGGAAAATGCGGATCTCCCAATGATCAGAATTTCTTGCTTAATATTTCTGAAGAAGTCTTGCCCTGGTGACAGGTAACCTGAGGCACTGACTTCTTTTCTTTTTTTCTCCTCCCTAAAGGAGAGTTAAGTTTAAGGAGTTAAAACGTGAAAGTTCTGTGTGTCAAATGTCATTTTTAAATTACTAGGTTGATTTAGATATTTTCATCAAATCTAAGTGTATTCTTTGGTATCTCACTGTTTATTCCTGACAAAATAAAAACATATATGTTCATTTGGGAGGATTCTGCTTTACCGTAAATAAGTGGCTAGAATGTCTTTCTGGACCAAGCTTTCTTGTCATTTTTGTCCTTCACCCTAATAACTAGGACATACCATCTTAGGCAGAGCTAGAACATCTTATGTTGAGACTGGCATTCAGGATTATCCCTTAACTTACTTTCTAATTTCCCTGACAGTAGTGCATTGAGTCTACTGAATGATCATGTGAATGGATTTAGTGTTAGTCAGCAAAGGCTCAAATCATGCTATTTGTTTTAGAAGCAAAACATCCTGCTCCTGGATTCCACCAAACAGCCTGCCTCCCTTTCTTGAAAGTTTCTTGCTTTATCAGGTTCTAAAATTGATTCCTAACAAGTGCTGTATCCTAAGAAAACAAGAATAATTCTGTTTTCATCGTTCTCATATTTTTAAAGTTTATGTAGTTGGGATTTAATTTCCACAATTCAAGTTCTTTTGTTAATATAACTTTACCAAGTAGTCTAGATCCAGTCTAACCCGCTTTGGAAACTTTAAAAAATGGCAGGACTCAGTCTCCTTTTATTTTTAATCTGAGACCATAACAGAAAAAGTATCGGAACTCAATAGTACTTTTCTTTCCCCATTTCTTTCATATTCAAGCCACCAAATAAGAGCTGTGGCTGCAAATTTTAGCAAAATGCTTTGCTATCTACCACTTCTTAATAGCTTATTATGCACCAGGCACAAGGTTAAGTACCTGGCATTATTTTAACTGATTCAATCAGTACAATGACATAAAGCAGATATTAGCATCCATGTTTTAAGTAGGGATACTAAGACTTTGAGAGGTTAATTTCACATAGAAAATGAAGGAGCCAGAATCTGATCACTAGACCCCTTCTTACTAGAAGGCCGCCCTGACCACCCTAAAAAACATAGATGTGGTGAGTATGATGGGGAAAAAAATGTAGCATAAAGTGAAGAAACATACAGGCCCTATCATGAAAAATTAGGTACAATTAAGATATCAAGTTCTCCCTCTGCCCGAAAGACCCTGATGTCCATACACCTACAAAAGAGAGTGCGGAAAGACTACCCCAAGCCCCATCACACCTCAAGGCAGGTAGTGAGTAATTTTCTCCTCTTCCCTAAATCTTCTCTCCCATCCTTTGCAAATATTACTGCTAAGGTGAAGGTGGCTGGTGAGAAACAAATAAAATGGCTGCACACACTGCATGAAAATTGTCATATTTCTTAGTTAAGTAAAAGATCAGCACACCTCAGAATTCAAGACTGAATCAAATAAGTATCCTGATTAGAATTGCATGCATGAGCTGAGTCAAATGCCTTCGAGTATATACATAGTCTATGAAAGGGAATAAAAGTCTGTGTGTATGTGCTTGGATTTGTTTCTGTGTGATTATGATTAGCATTGCAGTTCTCCAATGAAAGTATCTCCTGCTCAGTAGTCTCTTTTGTGTTCTTCAGTGCTAGTAGCCATAAGAACTAGGTGTCTAATAACACACTATAATAACTACCCATTGCAAATTAAGAATACTCTTATAGCTGTCTGTGCCTTGGAGCCCAGCTTTGGGTTCTGTACCATGTTCTCTTCCTTAAAAATGCTGAAAATTGGGATGCTGTTTCATTGATATTTTTCCATATCCCACATATGTATGCATAGAAGGTTAAACATTGCTAAGTTCTTTTGGTAAATTACAACTCAATTACTGAACTATTCAATGATTAAAGAAGAAATGTTTCAGAGGCCTTCTGTTTGATTTTAGCTTACTGTAATCTTCTGATGATGATCCAAGCTTTTATACAAAGGACTACAGCACCATAGTGGGCAGCCATTTTGTTGAGGAAACTGGAAACGCTCACCCTTTTAAAAAACTAAGTTACCCTGACTACAGGCTTACTATTTCTTCAGTTTAAGGTTACATTTTCTGCCTCCCACAGACTAATGTCACTTCTCCATGTTGAGAACAAGAGCGGCATTTGGCATTTGGTTATCCCAAACCCAAATCTCTGACCCTTTGTTTTTAGTACTTTGCCATTTTGATTTTGCTTTTTTAATTTGCTTGTGACTCTCTGCTTCCCACATCTTTTTTTTTTTTGGTACAATGATTCTTACCTTGTCTTTCCCCAGTCCGTTTCTGACCTGGAGAGACGTACAGCATGTTATTGTCAGGACTTCCCGTGCGGGACATTTGAACGCTAATGACTGGAAAACCAATGCTGCTGGTTTTAAGGGTGAGAACTTCTTTCATATTCTGTCACAGGCAAAATATTTTTATTTTTCCCCCATTTTAAATGGAGAGCAGGAAATAGAACCCCTCAAACGAAACTTTAAATTTTGTGCTGACAAACAAAGAGCTTGATCTTTTAGTAAATAAAAGGCAGGTTGATTTTTTTAAGTTAAAACCACACAGATAAGGGAGATTTCTTTGGCTTCCCACATCATAGGTCAATTTTTTTAAAAGATCGACCAACCCCCATGTATAGTCGGCCTATGGGACCCCTGATTAGTTTACTATTTGCTGTCATTGAATATCTAAGTGATATTTATAATAATGTATTTTAAAATTCCTCACCTTCTATAGGACTACTTCCACTTCAATAATAACTGATATATATTGTTCACTTTAGTGTAGCACTGTTAGTTGCTAAGGCCATGCATTCTACAAATTTTGTTTTTGTTTGTTTTAAATCTTCCACAAAGAAAAACAGGTAATAATTCTAAGAAATGTTACTTTATATAAACTAAAAATTCTGATGAAGCTTTATAACAGTCCTTATGCAATTGTGCACAATATGTAACAAGTACTGAATATTTTCCCATATCTAATACAGATCATAGTTCCCAAAGTTTTATTAACAGTAGCTATTCTATTTGTTGTCGTAGGTAATATATGTTATAATAAAAATAAAATAGCTATATAAAACATATATCCTAAAGTTTAGTATATTTACTCAAGTTGTAAGTGACCTAAGTTATAATAAGGTTTTAATTCATTAACTTATAACAAAGATTAATTTGTTTATATCTACAGACTTAAAACGTATTCCCAAATAATCTTAGTATCATCATATATCTGTATGGATGAAATACAGTGTTCCACAGCACAGGGCACATCTACTTAAAAATTGAGGTTCTGATGGTCAGACCCCATTGGTAACATGGTCCTGGGCAAGTCATTTAATTTTTAAGGGCCCTAATAATTTAAGCATTTTGGATGCTAAGTAATATTATCTGCATATCATACCTTACATATGATCTTAATATATCCTTATATATATCCTTATATGAGCAATATATGCAAATATTTCTGCCAGAATGTATATTTTTAAATTACTTGTAAATAATTTATTATAGACTCATGTTGAAACAAAACCTATAAATATCCTAGATAACCAGTGCCACATTAATAGTTCTTTGATTAATATCTTCACAGAAGGCTTCACTCTATTTTTAGGAAAAGAATATTTCTCTGCTTTGGAGTATTATCAAACACCTTTCCATGCATGTAAACTATATAATGCAGCAGTGTTCAATGAACTTTTAATCTAGAATTGTAAATACCTGTTGGCATTGCATTCTCTGAAGCCCAAATCAGGAGATTTGATCCCAAAATTGTAATTGTAGGGGCGACATCAAAATTATTTGAAATTTCAGTTGTTCCGGAAAATCCAGGATGTAATTTGCCATATGTATGTTTCATTTTGATTAGCTTCCACGTGCTGCCAACTCATACAATATAAATCCATGAGGCTGCAGGGGAGAGAAGGAGCTGACACATAACCTTAGCTAGTTGAAAGCTGGAATGAACTTCTTAGTAGAAGGATCACAGACTAAGGACATTAACCTCCATGAAGCTGAATAAACTTTAACCCAAATAAATGTCTTAGTTTTACTTATTCCTTTTTGGCAATTTAAAAAGAGCAAATGGTTCTAACAAAAATGCAGCTCTTTTGAAAACCTCTGTTGGTTTAGGAGAGGGGAAAACAGAGCTTTTAGACTAAATCACCAGACCCAAACCTGAATCTGAAGGGGTTTGTGCACTGCTTCTGGCAAGGAGGAAATGGTATTTTACTATTGCACGTGGCAATATTTAGTATAATATTTCACTCTTCTCTTAGATGGCTGCCAAGAGTAACAATTAAAGTTCGCTTTTTCACAGATGAATTATTCTGAATGGGCTAGGCTCCCAGTGGGATTGTTTTGTAATTTTGTTGATGGCAAGTCCCATATTTCATCTAAACAGGATCATAATAAGATGACTTTAAGAAAAAAAAAAAAGTTATTTTCTTCTCTACTCTAAACGTTACCATCCCCTCCCTAGAGTCCCACAAATAAATGTGATTAAGGCAGAGGCTAGCAGGAGAAGCAACATGCTTTGGGGAAGTGGAGAATGCAGGGTACTAGGACTGCAGAAAGATGCTAGGACTTTTTATGAAATAACATCTGAAAGAACAAAAAAGAGCTAATGCTTAGAAAAGGTTCCAACAGCAAGAGCTCAACAAGGGCTTGTATTTAAATTAGGTCAGCCAGCTTTTGCAGGTCTTGCTGAGCAGGAATCCGTAGTCACGTATTTCTCCTTAGACTGGGAAAACGGAAATTGCCTGCCTAGAGAAGTGTGTGGTCCTGGGTGCCCTTCTTTGTCCCACCCAACTCAGTCCTAACACTGAGTAAAATATATGCATGAAATGAATCTGAAAACTCCTGTTCTTCCTTGGGCTTGCTTTTGTTGTCCCAGAGTTGAGTAATTTATTAATAACTTGTTGGAAAAGTAGTTTTAAAAAAAAAATAGAACAGTTTCACAAATTGCTCAGCAGGTACCTGCCAGTAATAGGGACATCAGTGTCCCCCATCAGAATTTCTTTCTCATCAGGTAAAGCAGAAGCCACTTAGAGTAGCAAACAACTCAGTTTTGGAGTTCAGACATCACTGGACTTGATAGTCTTTGTTATCACTGATAACTTCAGTAAAGCCAACACCCCAATGAATAGTCTCTACCAAAACCCTACCAAATCCACTTTATCTAACCTCCTTACGTTTCTTCAGACATACCCCCATGTCCTACATCCTAGGCAGACAGCAGGGCTAGATGATGTGTGAGCTAGACTTGTGTGTGGCCCTCCTGAAGGCAGACTTGATCCATTCTTAGCCACATGTGTTATGGACTGGAACAGGGAAGGGTTTCTCGTCCTGAAGCAGCTGCTGGCTTGGACAGATTCTCATTCAGGCTAGGAAGTTGGCCTTGAACAACTAAAGAATGTGGCTTTCTGGTGACTCATCTCTGTTTCTCTGAGAGTGGGATTACCCTGGAGGTGCTCCCTGATGAGCTAGGGACAGAGAACTTTCTTCTCCTTTTTCTGTGCCCTCCTTATAAAAGCACTCTGTAAATGACCCTGTAATGAGATGACCTCACAGAGAGGGAAGACACATGTAAACATTCTTATGTTAATGGCACCTTAATTTTCAACAATTTTAATCAAACTAAGATTATTCTGTCCTGCTGCTTCTTAAATAATAATAACAATCTCTTATAGTATAATTAAAATATCTTTTCCAGTAGATAGTTTTCCAGAATAAACATAATCTGATGAATACATACCTATGGAAACTGACTAAACATTGTTTGGCCTTGTTCATCTTGTGAATAATCCTAGCTAAGTTTCAGACAACAGCTTTTGACTTTAAACCTCCTCCAGAGATAGTTTTTTTTAAATTAAATGGTATAAATATCATGTACCTATCAGAGAATCTACTTTAGATTGCCCATGAGAATAGGGAATTATTTGCCTTAGACCAGATGAACAGATGTGATATTCTGCCACCAGAGAACTGAAATCCAAATTCCAGTATTTTGCTTCTGACCAATATTTTCAATGCCAGAATGTGACTTTGGCATTAAGCTGTTTGGGGTTTTGTTAATATTATTTCTTTCCTCCCTTGATCCCTTCCCTTTCTGCTTATGAAAAGTCTTTTCTGTTTTGTTTTGTTTTCTATTCTTTTTAATTCTCCCTTGTGTTCCCCAAAGCATACGAATTAGCCATAAAAGTGAAGGCTTTTGCCATTCCAGCTGGTTTTTCTTCCTGAAATTTAATGGATGTTATCTCTTCATTTATTTATTTACCAGTATTTCCTGAGCACCTTCAGCATGCCAACCCAACACATGTTGAAGTGAGCGCAGAAAGTGGGAGGGGAAGAAACGTCAGGGACACCATGGCATTGACTAATCTGACCTGCCCTGGTGTAACTTACATACGGAAACAGAAATTTACACTCCATCTCTTTTTTTCTTTAGTCAAGCCCCAACAATCTGCCAGGTCATGTTAGATAAGTGTTGATGATCCTTCTCTCATCATCTAAAATTCAGGTTAATGTCGGCAGCAGAAGGCATCTGCTATAGAGAATATCTTCTGCGGTGTCTGATGTGTATTTTGACCAGCTCCATTTGGGCGTATAGTATGTGCAGATCCATAGAGCCATGCGGAAGACTTTTAATTCAGGCATTTTTCATAACCTATGGCTTGTATCATTTCAGGAAGAAGTTAGCTCTTTCTTGTGATCTCCTCCCTTTTAGTCCTAGAATCTGAAGAAACTGTAAATCCACTGACTTCTCCCACCAGTGCCTGGGCTGTGCAGGCTGATTCTTGCCCTGAGTCCTTATCTTTGGTTTGGGTGTGAAGTTATAATTATAATTGAATGCATGCAACATCAGTGATCTAGTTTTCTTTTTTTCAAAGTGTTTATATTGGATTATATGACTGTATACAGCTAAACTCTCTTAAATCTAGGAACAGGAATAGACGTCAGATAATAAATTAGGACCTTCTGTCATCTTTACTAGGCGAAAGAATGAAAAAAATGTCATTGAAAATCAAAAAATGACAACTAAGTGAGAGAGGTTACCACGCCTTCCATTTCACTGCCCTCCCAGACTATGTAAGTCTCTTTTTTTCTACCAGCATGTTGCTGAAACCTCCCCCATCCCCACTGACTCTTTCTTTGACCACAACTAAACTACTAGATTTTTTTTTTTTAATTTCTAACTGATTACCCACCGTGGGGAAAACAATTGACAGTCTAACATGACTTCTTAGCCTCTGAGGCCTTAACTTTTAATAACCTGTATTACTTTTAATTGCCATCATTTTATTTCCACTGGTAGGGTTGATAATTTTAAGATGTCCAATATATTTTTAATACCTACCTGTCTTGCTTTCAGTTTGTAACAGTTATTAAAAAGAATTCAAAGTGCTGAAACCATTAAGCATGCTGTGTGTTCAATCAAAACGAAAGGTTTTGAAATGTGTTTTTGAGTTGTTTTGAGTATAAAGTGATTTCTGATGTGTTACCATTTGAAAGGGTAAAGTTTCATTTTCCTTTATTATTTCACTGTACAAATAATATTCCATCTTCACCACCTACTATGCTGATACACTGTTGGTAGCTATGATTAAAGCTGCATGATGCACTTTAATTGGTAATCTGTACATTGTGGTTTTGAAGAAAGGTTGAAGTGAAGTGGTACTCATCTGGTCAGCGTCTGAGGTGGTATTATCAGAAAAATTAGTCGCTTGACTCCAGTCTTGATCCCACTTGCAGAAATGAGGCCCTTCCTACTTGAAAAGACAGAGGGAGGTAAATACATTTGATTCCACCTAATAAAATGTGCCCCCTGGAAATGCCGCCTAACATATTTTTTTAAGATTCTATGTTTTCTACCATTGTGCTCTGTGAACCCATTTCATATTTATTGACTGAAACCCTTTCATTTTTGTATTTATTGACCATTGTATAGATGAGCTTATCTTCTAGCTCATTTACAAAAAAAACAAAAACCAAAAACCAAACAAACAAACAAAAAAAAAATGTGAATCACACAGAAGTCAGGAATTTTACCCTTATTGTTTTGCCTAGTAGATGATTTACCCAAACATCTCCATGGGAATATAGAAGCCCTGATAGCAAACTCTGCTTGGTCATGGCTTAATCCAGAGTCTTTCATCCAAAATGCCCACTTGTCTCATCAGAATGTTCAACTCATGCCTACCAAATACGTGATTCTACAAATGAAAAGTGATGTTTTCTCTGTGCCTGTCCTTGACTGAATGGTGGTATTAGGTTTGTTACGCTTTTGGAGGTTTCATTTTGTTTTGCCCTTTCATCCCTGTAAGTTTTAAATGCATGCGGTTTCACACTTAAAACCCATTCTCAAAATAGAATTAAAATGATGGTTGCGCTATTTGCCTGTTATCTCTATACAAGATGTAATTAGTTAATGAAGAGAACTATGTTTGGAGTGGTTTTGTGATTTTGCCAAAATCTTAAGAGCCTTTAAATTCTAGAAGAATGTCTATTAGTGATATTTTCTGTGGCCTTTGAGGAAGCCAATTAGAGTTTTTGTACCTTGGTTTTTGAGGAATGTGGATAGCTAATACTAAACATAATGAGAAGAATGAATTGAATGAAAAGTGCTTTGAAAATGGAAAATACGAAACAAAAAGAGTCTTAAAAGTATATCTTCATACATGAAGCTTTCTACTCCCTGAAATGAGACTAAAGACGTGGAACTATGATGTGAATTAGAATTTTTGGGGGGTTGAAAATTAATTCAGTTACCTGGAGTGGGCTAGAGAAAATATATCAAGGACTTTATAATAAAATTATTACTAATATGGCATCAAAGTTTTTTAACCATTAATCGTGTATCAATGATAATGTAACTATACTTAAATTCTGTTTTGCAAATTAATTTAAATGTTTAAATGTCACCTTAAGTTCAACCTACTAAATCTTTAAAGCTGCAATTAATTGCTTCAACTTAGGAACTAATGATAGAAATCTGAACTGATTGTAGCCTATCAACAGCCTATCAACTCCAGTAATTGATATACAATGTAAATCTGTGAGTTTAAAATATGATTTTTAGCAATGTGTAAAAGCATCTACATTTAAGAGAAAGTAGACGTCTCTTTTGTGTAATCACCTGAAGAAATTCAAATCTCTAATTCTAATGAGGCTGGACTTTACCTAGGCATTTGTAAAACTCTTCTTTCAGCACATGACTTTGACTATTCTTAATAACAACAACTCTTAATATTTTGGGGTTATGGTTGATATTTTAGGCAAAGATATATGTCGTCAAGCTCTAAGCTTGTGATTATAGAGGATGATGTCAGTCCAAAAGTGTATTTTGACTATAAAGTAATGAAATTGAACCACTCTTAATTGGATTTTGAATCCAGTTCCAAAATAAGATGCCCAAAAATGATTTAAGTCAAGAGAGTCTTAGCAAAGTACACACACACACACACACACACACACCCCTCTACATTCTTTTTACAGCCTGTTTTAAAATTCAACAATCATTTTCTTATTTGAGGTTTTGTATTTATTTAAAACAAAAAATTCACTCAACTCTGAACTCAGTGGTTCAGTGGTTGGGCTCCAGAGTCCAACAACCTGGAAGTGAATCCCAGCTTTATACAGTATATCTGGTAATCTTCATACATTCTTAATCAGCTTTATTGAGGTAAATTTACATACAGTAGAAAAGCACATTATTTTGTGTGTACAGTTCAGTGAGTTTTGACACAGGTATACATCCGTATGACCATCACCACAATCGAGTTATAGAAACCTCTGTCACCCTAACGAGTTATTCTCTGCTCTTTTTTCATCCTCTACCCTCCTTCTGCCCTGGCAACCACTGATCTATTTTCTGTCCCTATAGATGAGATTGTCTTTTGTAGGCTTTCATATAAATTAAATTATTTGAAACCGGCTTCTTTCTAGCCATATAAGATTTTTGAGGTTCATCTGTGTCATTAAGTAGGTCAGGCATTCCCACCATAAAACAGATCATATGTTTGAGGGAACGTGGATGGAGCTGGAGGCCATTATCCTTAGCAAACTAACTCAGGAACAGAAAACCAAATACTACATGTTCTCACTTGTAAGTGGGAGCTAAATGATAAGAACTCGTGAACACAAAGAAGGAACAACACACACTGGGGTCTACTTGAGTGTGGAGGGTGGGAGGAGAAAGAGGAGCAGGAAAAATAACTATTGGATACTGGGCTTAATACCTGGGGGATGAAATAATCTGTACAACAAAGCCCCATGACATGAGTTTACCTATATAACAAACCTGCATATGTACTCCTAAACCTAAAATAAAAGGTAAAAAAAAGTAACGTTTTAAATTTTTAAAAGTATATCAGGCATTCATTCTCTTTTATTGCTATCTAGTATTCCACTCTATGAATATACCACAGTTTCTATACTCATTCACTTTTTCATGGAACATTTTGTTGTTTCTGGTTCCAAGTTAGTATGAGTACAACTGCTCCAAATAGTTACGTGAAAATCTTTATGTGGACAAATTATAATTTTAAAATATTAGTCAGAAAAGTCCTCTTTAATTTGAACAGAAACCCTGAAGAATAAGGGAGCATTCCAAGTGGCTAACTAGATATAGAGCATTTCAGGCAAGATGAAGAGCATGTACAACACCTGTTCAAAGAAAAGCAAGGAGGCCATCCTAGCTGGGGTGGAGTGAGCAAAGGAAAGAATGAGGAAAATTGTATCTTATAAAGAATGTAATGCCTCTCTTCATTCATAGTATATACTTAAGTAAAATTATTTATGAGCTATATGTCATGCATTCTAATAAAACATATTCAGTTAATATTCTGTTCAGATTTTTGTAAGATAAGAATCCAGTATATTTTATATAGAGATACAGATGTAGATGTATATAGAGCTATATCCATTAACATGGAATTTGTATTTTAGAAATGAAATTTGGTCCCTAGCACTTTCAAATATTAGACTCACTACATTATAGTCACGTATCTCTTGTGACACTTCTTTTCTCTTCTTTGTAGTCTGTTTTCTCTAATTTGGGCTATTGTTTTCATTTCATATTGTCAGCGATTTTAGTTGATGGTTCTGGATAAATTATTAACCTCCTTATTTTCTCTTTTTTTATAAGATTACTTGGATTTCAATAAACAATAAATGGCCTCAAAAGTGTTGGAAAAAGCATAATCTGCCAATGATTATGAATTATATTAATGTCATATACCTAACCTAAATAAAGCATAAATAAGTACAGTGAGAGGGTGAAAGATGTTTGAGAACTTGAGGGTTACCAAAAGTTGGGGAATCAAGCTTATCTGGAATAACATAGTTTCTTTTAGTTTAAACAAATGCCTTCTTTTGTTTGTGTTTCTCGGGGACTGGAAATTATAACTGGAGGAGACAGCTATGGTGAAGGCAACAGGTCAGGGGAAGGGGCAAAAGAGAGGGCTCAGCGTACAAAAAGGACAGGTATGGTGTGATGGGGAAAGTAATCTAAAAGAAATCAAAAGCAAAGCTACTTGAATCCTACACTTAGGAGTTCTCATTTCATTTGAAGAACATTTTGGAGCCGCTGCAGTGATTGAGAAAGTGAGCTAGATAATAGTAATGACTTTCAAGCAAGTTGATTCAAGTTGCTAGTCTGATGTCAAAAAGAATATTATTTCTTACACTGATGGTGTGAATCCATTGTTCCTATGATACGTCTTCCAAAATGGCATAACAAATTGACTGGTTGAAATGAAATTGTCTTGCAGTGATCATTTTATATTATCTTAGTATGCAATTGTGTATTTGTGACCTTAAGACTGTGACATGCAGCGAAATTTTTTATCATCTCTTGGCCTTCTTCTAAATTAGGAAAGTTGTAGAGTTGGGATATATAATCATCTTTGCTACATCTCCCCCCAACTTTTTTTTTTTTTTTTTTTTAGAAGAGAACGAAGTGCTTTTTGAAATGACTCTTTAATAAACCCCGGGCAAAGGGTGTGGTGACAAGATTGCTTCTTGAAAAATGTCAGATCAGAAATTGTGCTTTGAGAAGCCTTCACATATCTCCTTTGACCAAAGTCTTTTCGTTGGTTGTTATTGCTCACCATGACCTCCAAAAAGCCGTCTAACTTCCGGTATTTGAATTTCTTTTTAGCATACAATTGTAGTCTTTGTATTTGCCATATAACCCCACAAACATTTAAAGAAAGCAAGTATACATAATTGTGGTTAGCATCTTGAGTTGCTGTACGCCTATTATGCCAGCAGAATGACAGAAGCACTTAGGGTTTATAAATGACTTTTCCTCCTTCCAAAGTATTGTATTCATATTCTTTTTCTCGGCCATGAAGCCAACTTAGAATTTTCAATAGTCTTAAGAAGCTATATTGTTTTTCTGAACCCACCAGAGGTTACGATGTATATGCTTTCTTAATATACTGTGTGGGATGGTTTTGTCAGGAAATCATCTGCTTCTTTTCATGTTTTACCTTCAGAAGTATATTTACAGCCAAAGTAGAAGATACGTATCCAGCTTGGTTCTAAAGTGCAATTCTGTGCATCTTAGAAGCCTAAAACTCTCACTGAATTGCAGTCACATATCATGAAAGAATCAGAGAAGATAGCTAAAAACATGAGAAATATCTGATTGTTTGACAGAGCTGCCACACTTGGTTGCATAGGTTGTTAACTGCACAAGGGAGCCAAAATAAAGGGTTGAGTGGGTGGGGACAGAAATCTGGCCTTGGATCCAGTCACCAAGGAACTTGCCCTGCAGTGGGATGATGTCCACCTTAAGGAAAGAGGTACCTTTCTCTAATTGACAGAAGTCCCACATGGGCATCCCCGTTGCATGGAATTCTGTTGTGATTTCTTCCAGAGCTATCAAAGGCACAGGTATCTTTTAAGAAGTATGCATCCAGAGATGGTTCTGTTCATTTTAATCTGCAGTCATTGCTTCAGTCTTGATACCCACAGAACCTATTTCTTCATTGGCTAAGTAACTCAGTGTTACTAGAGTCAAATAAAATTTTGCAATATCTGGCCGGGAGCAGTGGCTTATGCCTCTAATCCCAGCACTTTGGGAGGCCGAAGTGGGCAGATCACGAGGTCAGGAGTTCAAGACCAGACTGGCCAACATGGTGAAACCCCATCTCTACTAAAAATACAAAAATTAGCTGGGCGTGGTGGCAGGCGCCTGTAATCCCAGCTACTCAGGAAGCTGAGGCAGGAGAATCGCTTGAACCTGGGAGGCAGAGGTTGCAGTGAGCCAAGATTGTGCCACTGCACTCCAGTCTGAGCAACAGAGCAAGACTCCATCTTAAAAAAAAAAAAGAATTGCAATATCTGTGGCTATTTCATCACTATCTTTATCACCAGCTCTCTGAACAAAGTTTGAAGTAAAATCTCAGACTCTTAAGTGAGCATAAGTGCTAAGCACAAATCTATAATTCTTTTCAGGTACTTTTTTTTACATTCAACAAAAATGATGGAAGCTTCATGAATTCAAATGTATGATTCTTTCATTTGAGTTCCAGAAGAAGATTCACATTTGGGGTGGAATGCTTGTAAACATTGGCATATGTTGGATACATGAGCCCAGAGCAGGGGTGAAAAGGCTTCATTTGAAGTCTTCCATGATTATCATCAACCTGTCTTGTGAAAATACTCCCCCACCAGCTCATTTTTTCTACCAAGGAATAGAGCTTTAAATGTCAAAGGAATAACCTGTGATTGAGGTAAACAGGAGAAACTCTCTTATTGAAATTAATACATGCATATCAGTTTGGATTCTGGCATCAGATATTCCTAGCACAGACTGCAGCACCAGTTTCAAGTCCCACATCAAGGACAGAGGGCTCTAACTTGCTGTGACCACACTGAGACCATGGTAAGTGGGCACTGTGGAAACTAGTTGAGGATCAATAAGAGGGCCCAAATAAACAAGATGAAAGGGGGCTTATGATTACATCTTTTCTAAATTTAATTTTACTAAAGATGGCTTAGCCTATCCTATTTTGTTATCTAGAGAGATCTTTATATTGGTGCCAATGTCTGTAATATAAACCAAATCCAAAGGCTCAAAAAGAAATGCTGAAAATTAATCCTTCCCTGGTTCTGTGCATGACTTCCAAGGCCACTGCACCTAGCACTATAAAGTGAGACCCCAGGCAGTTGCTTTGCAGAATCCATCTGGATACATCTTCTGGGAAATAAATAGATCCAGACTCTTTTTTTTTTTTTTTTTTCTTAGAATCTCAATTCAGTCTCTTTACACATGCTCACATCTTGCTAGCCTTTGGCATTTCAAAGCAATTAAACTTCTATCACATGTCCCAGTAATGGCTTCAACAGGCTTCATTTTATGGTGTTATACCAGAAGACACAGTTCCCCCTGAAATTTCCAGAGTCACCCTTGAAACAGCCGAAAAGAAAGCTATTGTGATCACTGTTGGATGTTAACAAATGCGAAGTTGCTCTTTGATACTGAATGTCATTCTTCCATCTATAAGTGCCTGGTTAGCTCTAGTAAAAAAAAAAAAAATAGCCAAAGCGTGAATATAAAATAAAGTGTCTTTTCCATATTAATATCTTCACACTCACAGAAAATCCCTGATAGAAATGACTGAAGAAGGTCATTTCTCAGCAAGAATATGGGAAAGTGTTAGGGACCAGATGTTAAACTTTCCTTCCAAGTTCAACATATAAATAAATAAATAAATAAATATATATATATATATATGTATATATGTGTGTATATAGATATACGTATATATGTGTATAGATATTGGTATATATATATATATTGCACATGATGTTTTAATGAGTTCTGAAGTTTTGAAGATGAGAGCAGTACTTTGTGTAGTTGACTTGGAAAAGATAAGTTATGTAGATGATTTCCTCATATGTTTTCCCCCTTTATACCTTGCAGGATTATTCTGAGGATTATGATTGATTTGAGTACCTTAATGGAAAAAAATACTGTGTGTCTTGTAGACCACAGTAATCAATGGATAAATATATAGTAGAAAGAAATTCTGAAGACTTGAGCTTGAGTTGCCATGACTTTGCACAAGTTCTTTTCATGTTCATGAGACCTAGTTTCTTCAGCTAGAAAATGTGAATAATACTATCTTACTAATAAGATCATTGTGAAGATTTTATTAGCTACTGTGTAATAAAATACATATGTAAGGTATGAATTTTGCCTCCCCTATAAAATTTCCCCTCAGCCTCTCATTTTGAGAAGCATGCTCAATGCATTAAATGTGCTTCAATCGTAGGGGCAGTAGGATTCAGAAATAGACAAGTCAGCGCATTTTCTATTTTCACCTTTGTACACTGAGCATGATTTTTCATCTCAACTCAGTCAAACCCTGATTCTTTCCTAACAATGCCGTATGTACTTAACGCCTTAAGTAATGTGCATTCAAAGAAGGAAGTATCTAGACCAATCTGTCCCTGAAGTGTGAGTGATAATGCAAGTCTAGGTTAATTAAGGGAACTTTTATCTTCTCAAAATGTTTCTGTAAGAGAAGCAGAAATATTTGGGATAACCGTATAAAAAGATACATCATATACTGTGCAGTCAACTCTCATTTCTTTTGCTCCTGGCATGAGGGAAGGGGTATTTGAGAATCATGCCTATAGAGTCTCGGGACCTATGCTGGAGATGTTAGCCTAATTGATCAGACTTTGCCAGGAGATGCTATCCCTAATAACCTAAGTGTTCTCAAAGTGTGGTCCCCAGACCAACACTGTACCAGCATCACCTGAAAGCATGTTAGAAATTCACATTCTGGGCCTTACCTCAAAACTCCTGAATCATTGGGACTGAGAAGTGTGCACTTTAACAAGTCCTGGGTGATTCTGATGCACATGCAAGTTTGAGGACCACTGTCCTAAGTCGCCCACCATATGTAATGAATTACCTTCTCTCCTGTGCATCTGGAAGTGCCATCCTTAGAAGAATGAAGTGCCATCCCTAGAAGAAATGAAAAAATAGTCTCTCAAATTGTGTTTTTCCTGCTGTTTCAATAAGGAAGTTGTGAAAGGTTTTCCCCAAATATCTCTTGTCAGTTGCTGAGCCATTTACTCCCAGCCACATCTATTCTCTTTTCAATTGGACCATGACCCTATGTTTTCAAAATTTGTATCACTCTTAAAGGGGAAGAAAAAAAAAAAAAGAAAACCTTTTCCATTCTACTGCCTTTCTTCCATCCCTCCTTTCACAACTAAAAATTCCCAGCAAGTAATCTGAATTAGCTGGGTCCATTTCCTTAGTTCATTCAGTCCTTCTGTAATTCTTTGCAATCTTCTTTCTACATTTATTGTTTCTACTTCCACCTTTGAAGGGAAATTATTTTACAACTTTGACCCATCTCCTGCTTGCCAAATCAGGAGACCTATTGTCCTCCTCTAGGATGCATGCTCTAGATCAACCCAGTCTAGATCTTTGTTTTTAATGATGCAAAGATATAGCCCTGGTTCTTTGGCTCTTTACTTATGCTTTTCTGCCTTTCTTTAACCTTAGCCATTCCCTGAGGTCTGTTGCTTAGAGAGGGAGAGAGAGAAGGAGGGAGTTTCTGGAGGGAGTTTCTCTCCCTCTCTCTCTCTCTCTCCCTTCCTCTCCCATCCTCTTAATGCCACTGCTTTTCTTTCACATATCTGCCTTCTTTTCAGTTACAAGTATCATGTCTTCAACAAAGATTTTCAGTTCTACGTCTTCAACATTGACTTCATCCATTACCAATCTAGAATATCTGCACAAGGCCCTCTGTCATTTACAGCTGACAACTTCTAAAACAGAAGCCATCAATCATCTTTCATAAAACAACTTCTCCCCAAAGCTGGCCTCTGTTGACAGGGGATACCCTTCTGTCCATCACCCTGTTCTTGACTCCTTGGTCACCTCCAATTTTAATTGCAAAACTCCATTGCTTCTTCCTTACGTGATCTCTCATTTCATTCACCATTTCCATAACCTGGTTTATGATCTCACGTGCCTGCACCATTGCAATAGGTTCCCTGCCTCAGTCCTTCTGCCTCTGATATCCTGTATAACAAATCCCAGATTAATCTTTCCAGAATATCAATTCAATTATGTCATTTCCTTGATCGTTGGCACTCATTGCCTGCAGAGTAAATCTAGCCATGCATTCCAGGACCACACAGCTTCCTTGAAAATGTCACCATTCCAAATATTCTGGTCTCATTACCTTCTCTCCATGAATCCAAATCTTACTGAAGGATTTAAGGGCCATCTCAAGTCTTACTTCTTCTAAAAGTACATCCAGTTCTCAGTAATGGCTTACTTTTCATAAATTTTACAGAAATTTCCCTACTGATATCCATTAAGCTTGAAAATCATTTGAGTTTTATGAAAATAAAAGGGAATGCTCCTGAGAAGCCTACATAGTGGCAGAAACTGAGAAGGATATGTGGTAGCTTTCTTCCCAGTGAAATGGTGACATTCCCAGTGACAAGGAATAATTTTTGTTTGCCATCATCACCTCCAACAGTGGGCGAAGAAGGCTCCTTGTGGGGTGAGCTGATGGATGTGTAGCTGGATGAAATAACCAAATCTTTGTAATTGCTATTAACCACTGAGTAAACAGGCACTCACTTGAAATAAATGTCAGCTAAATTTTCTATTCCCTTATCTTATGAGAACTTAAGGGAAAAGCAAAGCAAAACTAAAGGAAAATTAAATAAAGAATTATCTAAAAGTAATATGTAAATAATCCACAAATAGGAATTTTGGCTGCCGGCTAACCAAAATCCCATTTCATTCATTGTTTGCTCAAGTTTTACATCAAGAAGATCTAGGCTGGAGAACTGACATATGGTCAATCTAATCTTCAACTAGTCTTTACCCAAAGGCCCTTGTAGTACATTTTTTGTCTTGTTCTTATCTTTGTCCAGTCATTCCTAAAAACAAGCAAAAATGGGATCTGGATATGATGTGGGTTACATGGCTGGGTCTCCCCAAGCTGGTAGAGTAGTTTTCCTACTCCTGTTTGGGAAATACCGATCAATTACCTTAAGCAAATTACTTGCCTATTGTAACCATGCTGGGAACAAATTAATGAAGACTGATCAGAAGAAAATAAGAAAATAATTTGACTCTTTTTTCTTTTCTTAAAATGGAAAGAGACCCTTGACAGAAAACAGACATATCTCCTTCTTGTTTTAACTCTGCAAATGAAACAAATAGTAATAAATATGTTTCTATATGTTCATATAGAATATAATAAATTGTGTGTGTATATATAAACATTATATTCCTGTATGTGTATAATGAAGTACATCGTGCATGGAGAAGAGGAGCTCAGCAGTATTTTCCTGAACTCCATTTCCTTAGTCTGTACTAAAGAGCCTGTCTGACTATGTACAGCTGCTGACCAAACCCATCCCCAAGAGTAGCTTTGAAGTGCAGGCCCAGGAGACCATATCTGGAAACTTTCCATGTGCAAGTTCTCAGTAGCGCTGGTGACGGCTGGCATGTTTGGATCTGGCTGGAGTTGTTATGAGAGCCTGAGATTTTAGGAAGAGCAAAGGAAAAATAAAAACAAACCAGGCAGCCAGGCGCAGTGGCTCACACCTGTAATCCCAAAAGTTTGGGAGGCTGAGACGGGCGGATCACCTGAGGTCGGGAGTTCGAGACCAGCCTGGCCAACATGGTGAAACCCCATCTCTACTAAAAATACAAAATTAGCCAGGCGTGGTGGCACATGCCTGTAATCCCAGCTACTGGGGAGGCTGAGGCAAGAGAATTGCTTGAACCTGGGAGGCAGAGGTTGCAGTGAGCCGAGATCACACCATTGCACTCCAGCCTGGGCAACAAGAGTGAAACTCCGTCTCTAAATAAATAATAAATAAATACCAGGCAGCAGAATACAGGTGCCAGCTGCTAATGTTTTACTACCCCCAAGGAGTCTGCATTTTTGCACTGAGCAGCAGAAGAAAGCATTGCAACTATAGTTCTGAATCTCTAAGAAGCTCATGCTCCTTTCACACTGAAATATAAGAGCACGTGAAGAAGAGATAGCGGAGGAAGGGAATAAGACAGAGGAAGAAGTAGGTGTTTCTGGGAGCGTTCTGGCTTTCCACTATCAGATATTTAGGTGTGAAACTGCCGACATGAGACTGAAAAGTATCACTTCCCACTTTTTCTTTCTTCCGTAGGAAGTTTCATTTTGTTTTCATATTTAGCTCTTTCTTTTTACATTTAAAAAAAAAAAACCGTACTTAAGTGTTTACATTATGCATGTGGGACGTGGCAACTTGGGAAAGCATCCCAGGTCCTCTCAGTTTCATGCTCTCCTCCTGTCCTGCACATTTGGCCTGGTTTGATTAGTAGGTGAGGGAGGCACAGGGTCCCTGGTGGGAGCAGTTATTTCAGAGCAGGTGGGTCAGCACATTGAGGATCAAAGAATCCAAAGGTGCTAGGACTGCAACAGCTGCAGGCAGCTCTTTGATCTCTGGTTCGGAATTTCTACCCAGCCCACAGATCAAGCAGCCCTCCTCAAGATGGGAATTTGGGTAACTACCTTTTATTCTGGTGGTTTACTTACAGGTAGATGAGAATAGCAACAACTTGATTGATGGCACCCAGCAATCATGGTTGTCTTTGAGTTCTCCTGCAGTCCGGTTTCACCCTCTATTCCCTGCACACTTACCACTCTCCCCTTCCCCTGCTGACCATTCACCCGACTCCAGGAATGCTGGTTTCCTCCGTGCCTCAACGAACCACAGAAAGACTTAATTATCTAACCAGGATGCTCAGTCCTGGCCCCTGCGATGTGCTACCTTCCTCCTCCACCTAACTAAATCCTACACATGCATGAAAGCACTATCCAAATATGGATCACTTTCCCCTCAGGTTACCTTATGTTACTGCAGATCTTGACTCACATGGATTGAGTACTTACTATACACGTGGTTCCTTGATAGCCCTTGTATTTGACTGATTTCTTACTCTTTGGATGTCCTTTTATACTTACAGTAATTATGCAGTTTGGTGCTTTTGTTTCTCAAATTATAAAGTTATTCTTGTCTCACCTCCTACTTGAGTGAGAACACAAATTATTTTCTGTCGCATTTGGATCTCACTGTTGAGTATGGTGTTGAATACAGAGTAGGTGCTTTACAACCTGAGTGATATAATAATTGGATCAATTATTAGCTTATATTGGTGAAGTATATTGAAACTGATGCTTTCGAATAATCAAATAATTGAATCTAATTTATTGGCCATGTTTCATATTTTGATGGTTATGTGCATCTGAACAAATAGAAATATAGGTGCAGGATGCCTGACTGCCCTCTAGGAACTAGATTATTGATATTAACAGTTGGGAGAGTACCCTCTCTCCATAGTACTGTCACATTCCGATTTCAGTTGCACGTATGGTGACCAGTCTCCTGGTTTGCCCAGGAATGAGGGAATTCCCAGGGCACAAGCATTTCAGTGCTAACATCAGACAGTCCTGAGCAAATCTGGACATTTACTCTCCCTGGTCATAAGTAATAGGAGATATTTTTGCTGGGCTTTTACATGAAATACTCAGTAATGGATAGTTGTTACTAAGTTGCGTTTTTTCAGGTATAGGCAAAATTTAAAGTTTCTCCTAGGCTCCTTGGAGACAGTTTTTGTTACTGCTTGTTTGCCTTATTTTGTTTGCCCTATTTTATTTATTCGTTTGCGGGATGCTGCATAACACTGTGTTTTAGCAGAAAGGTCCTCTTTCACTTTAGGAAGCTCAAACTGTTTTTAACCAGTCAATTCCTTATAGAGTGATTTACTAATAATCGTGTTAGTGTCATCATGAAATATCCATTCAGTGTAATTTTTAAAAAATGTTAAATAGCTGGCTCCAGTAAGGACAATCCACTAAAAGAGATGAACATATACCCAATTTTCCTGGTTACAGCTTCTTATGCCCAGAAACTTCTATTTTTTTTCCTGCTGAGCTTTCTAGCTTATCTTTAGAATAGAGTCTTTTAGGCCTCCTAGCTAAAGCTGTTGCATATATTAACTGAATCTGCTTTCAAACTATGCAATTACCTACTTGTGTGCCTAACAATTATCTTCTCTCAGCACTTCTGGTCTCATCAGAAAATAAGAATATACCTGCCAGAGAGTATTAACTGTTTTCCCGTGTTCTCTTGTCCATCTGACTATTCCAAGCAGGGAAGCCTTTGGATACCTTTGAATAAAAACTAGCTGTACTTCTGGTGCAAGATGAAACGGCTTTCCTGAGCTTATGTGCATAGATGAGCCTATTTGTGAGACCTCAATTGATATCTTATACTTATCAAAATGTAAACAGCCCTGAGCTCTAAAGGAACAGATATAATGGTAGGCAAGTTTTGCAAACCTCCTTTATTGAAACAGAGCTTGTCCTACCTCACTCCACTAAAAAATAAATTTACTTTCTGAAATGTACTCCAGTAACTCTGCTTCAAGATCTTTAATTATTCTATATACATAACTTGTTCCCTCAATGTTTTTAATATTTGATTTTTGAATTTTAACTAAGGTTAAACCTGAATTCAATGTTTCTGCCCCCACTCTTAGGAATGAAAAATTCTGTTTGAACTGGTCGGGATTCCTGTTCACACCAATGTTAATAGTGCTCTGATTTCATGGAATTTTGCATTTTACACAGTGCTTGCACTGAGTGGCTTCCACTTGATCATCATAAAATTATATTTATGCTCAGCTTTTGCTCTGAACTGGGCATGAGAAATGTGCATAAATAAGATTACTTTCGTTATGGAATGGCCGTATCGTAACCAACTGTTTGCATGGTATATTTGCTATAATTGTACATTGTAAAATGTGAATATTGGCTCTATCCTTGAATAAATTTCAAGTGTTAAGGGTGACTTTACAGAAACCAGTAATAAAAAGAACAGGCCTCTTAATTTCCCCTTACAATTCCCTGGTAAATACTTTATGACACTTGGTGAATTAAATAACATTTCTCTTCTAGGTACCATTCATTCATTTCACAAATATTTATGAAAGCCCTGCTCCAAGCCAGGCATTTCACAGCCCCTGGAGAGAATCATATTCTGAACCCTTGGGAGCGCCTCAGGGTAACAGTAGATGTGCAAGACAGACTTGACTCAAATGGTCACCAAAAAAGTCAGTGTTTCTCTCTTTATAGGTCATTTTGAGTATGAAAATTTTATATAAAAAATTGTTAGTGCTTCCAAACTGCATAGTGGCTCTTTCCCCTGTTGACACCAGATTTTGAGGGTGTTCATCTGCCCAACACATTTATTGTGCAATTTCCCTTGTTGACTTAGTGACCTTCACTGATCTACTCAGCAACCAGTTTTCCCGTTCATTAATATTATATTAGTATGAAGTTTTTTTCGGTTGACCAGTCTGCAGTTTAACTGTAGCTAGTCAGCCTCTTTTCCGAGCATCTACTTTGAGTGTTTCATGAACAGACATTGTCTCTGGAGGGTAGAAATTGAATTGGAAAAGGAAACAAATTTATGGCCTTCATAAAGTCTCAAGGTGCTTTTCTACTTAACTCAAGTGGTTGTTTAACAGGCATGAAGTGTTTGCCGTATCTGATTGTTCATGTTAATTTATGTCCTCATGGTTGTTAGGTGGACAGTTATGGAGGAGGGGAGGGTGAAAACAGGAGCCAGAGCAGCTCAGTGCAAGCATGGGCGCTTGGGTGGGGCACGTACCTGGTATTGCAGTGACAGCTCAAAGCCCTAGCCCTCTCCAAGTCCCCACCTCCCTTCTCCACACCTCCAACATGCCAATCAAATTTTTCATCTTATTTCCCTAAACTGAAATAAAATAATGAGTTGTGCTAGTTTAAAACCACTTGACACTAGCATGGGGGTTATTTAAGGACTGATTGGAGGTAGAACTCCTGACATAACATCTTTGGTAAAAATTTCAATTTCCCCAGGGTAGGGGAAAAATACCATCAACTGTCCATGATGACCTGGTATATAGGCTGTGGTTAAATGATGAGTAAGAACATAATGATTCTCATGAACTTTTACAAAAAGATCTCCACAGTTTAGTTCCTTAAGCCCAAATTTGACATTTCTTCTGTATCATGTGAGTACCTCTGTCCCTTTTTAATTACCCCTCATGATGCTATGGAACTAAAACTAAATATTCAGAATTGTTCATAAAAGTTATCAACTTGTGATAAGGTTTTTGATAATTTTCATTTTGTTTGTTTTCTGGATAAGATGTTTTACAATGAATATGCTTACTTTTTAATTTAAAAAAAAAAATAAAAATTGCAGAAGTACCTGTATAAAACTCCCACATATATCCATGCCATAGCAAAGTAGGTTTACTTTTTTTATTTAATATGTCCTATCTGGCTAAGTACCTGATATTAAAGTAAGGAGACCTTACATTCATATGTTTCTTTACACAGATTTTCTCACATGGAGCTCAGTCAACTTAATAATGTAGATGAGATAGATCATAACATCCCCAAACAAGGAAATTGTGTATTATTTTCTTGTTTGCTAAGAATTATGTGATTAGCAAATCGCATAAGTAAGGCAGTATTTTTTCATCCTAGCACAGTGTTCGTTTTTATATACTGTAATTTGTTTGTCCTCTATGTGCATCAAGTTCTGTTAACATAGAACATATAAAGAAACAAGACCCAGTTGCTGTCATCAAGCATTTTATAATGCAGCTGGAGTAAAAAGACATATGCTGACAGAGACAGTTAATAGAGTTAATTGGCAATGCAATTGATGGCACAGATAAAAGGTGCAGTGCCTGATAACAGTGTGTGGCACATCAAAGGCATTCAAGAAATGATGGATGGATGGAGGGATGGATGATGGATGGATGAATGGATGGATGGATGGACAGAAGGGCAGATGGATTGACAAATTAATTAGTTACCAGAGTAGAAAGGAGAAAAGTTCACTGGTCACAGATAGTCGAATTTCAGTAAATGTCTTTTGACCATTTCATTGGTCAGAGAGTACTTCAAGAAGGAAAAGATAGACTAGCCAGGCCTTCAGGAACTTATAAGAGTAGGGCTGAACTCTGCAGAGAGAAAGAAAGAGGGATTGTCAGGCCAAGTTCTCAGCCTGGACAAAGGCAGCGGGGCAGAAAGAGCAGCCTCTGACTGGGGTCTCTAAGAGTGGCCTTCCTAAAGCAAAGGTTTGGTGATGAGGTTGTTTTGCAAGTAGAATGGAACTACATCTGAGCACATCACGACAATCAAGCTGATGTATTTAAGTAATCCATAAGCATGGGCAGCTATATAAATGTTTGCATAATGTCATTCATGTGATGATAATAAAAAATGTTTTAGACAAAAACTGGAAATATGACATAGTGTTGAATATAAAGTTATAAGAGACAGTTCAGTAAGGAGTGGAGATTTTAAGTACCAACTGGAATTTTAAAGTATTTTTAGAAAGATCTGCACATGTGTATATTACTGTATCAGTCAAGTATTCCTATATCTAATTGAAGTTTCTGAGACAGTTATGTCAAATTCAGCTTTAGATCAATAGGTATGCTAACTGAGAACCAAAAGATTCAAAGACCTGAAGCTGGCATAAAAGTCTAGAGGCCTTCAAATATTTCATGGATAAAGTTTAATAAATTTTGTATATGCTAGAAGAAAGGTAATAATTTATGTCTTCTAAGGTAGTCAACCTAATTACTAGATATGTCAGAACGTTAGTATCTCTTGTATGAAAGTTCTTGCACTATGAGAAGTCAAATACATTGTTACTTCTCTTAAACTTATTATTTTATCTTATGAAAGCAGTGATGTCCTCACTTAAATGCAAGTGATTAAACAGTGGGGCCCTGGAGAAAAGCTACATGCATTAAAATCTGGTTCGACCAGTGACTTGCTAGTCAATCTTGGCCAAGTTTTTCTGTTCTTCATCTTTCTCATTAACAAATGATGATATAATAATGGCACTAACATCTGAAGATTGTTGGGAGAACTAAATGTAAAACTGTAGACTAGTGCCTGGCATAGAGTAACAATTCATAAATGATAGGCATATTACTGGTAGTGATAGATAGTCAATGAAAACTGTACATATGTCTTATTTTCTTGACATGATTATGTATTTGTTTTGCTGGATTTATTTCTCAAATCCTTGCTGGAAAGATAGCTAGGATCCCACAGGGTGGTGTCTGGGGTCTCTACTGAGTGACGTTATAATTTGACATATGTAGCTTAGTGAAGCTGACCAGTCTCTCGCTTTCCACAGTGAGCCATCTTTATGGATTTGGACTGATGGACGCAGAAGCCATGGTGATGGAGGCAGAGAAGTGGACCACCGTTCCCCGGCAGCACGTGTGTGTGGAGAGCACAGACCGACAAATCAAGTAATGCTTGCCGCCGGCAAACAGCATGGCAATGCCCCAAAATAGAGCAAGCCAGTCAATTGCTCAAGACAGCCCCTTGTTGCACACAGAAGCTAAAAGCTTCTGTAGTTTCTCTCTAATGTGACTACGAAATGGTAATAGAACGGCTAGGATTCTGAGCTGTTAAATTCATGCTAGTATAGCCCAAGAATCCTTCAAAGAAAAGCATCTTTATAAAAGGGATTGGGGGATATGCTTACCCCTGGGCTCTTGAAAGTTTTCTACTGTCAATATTTCTATTTGATGGTGCAAGTATTCTCCAGAAGTCAGTGTACCTTTAAAAACTGTAACAACTCTATACCGCGTAGTTATCCAAAGAGTGGTACAAAATGTACGGTAAATGAGACTGCAGTTTACTCACAGCTTTCAGGACCTATTCCCCAGTTTTAGTGGCACAGACTTGGAGGCTGTGCTGACAAGGTTTGCCAACAGGATTCTATCTTCGTAGGCTTATTAATGTTTTGCTCTTGGCTCTCTGTTCAGACTTTTCACTCTGAAAAATATTTTTGAACTTTGGTTGATGATGAAAACTAGAGACATTGTCATTCTTGAGAAAATTTGTTAGGAAGCAGAAGTAAATCAACTAAAGTTGTTTGAGTTTATTTTCATTCTACTCTTGTGGCAAAGAATAAGAAAGAAAAAACAAAAGGGTGGAAAGTTAACCAGTGTCTATTGAGCACTGACTATGGGCCATGCCAAGGGCTAGAAACTTCATGTATGTTCTCCTCTTAAAGCTGTGTAACAACTTGGGTATTATTCTCATTTGAAAAATGAGGAAATGGGATCAAAGGAATTATTTGTTTATTCATTCACAAACTCATTCACTAAGTAACTATTTTTCTCATACTTACTGAATATCAAGCACTCAGCAAAACATTAGGAATAAAAAGGAAGAATAAGTAATACTTCCTACCCTTGTGGAGGTTACAGTCTAATGGAGGCATCACACCAAAAAATATAATAAGTATATAATTACAAATTTTAATAAATGAATGTTGAAAATTTTAAAAACGTAAAAAATAAGAGATGGGGACATGTTTTCACCTGTGGCTCGACAAAGGTCTCAGGGAGGGGAAATTTAAGCTTTGACCTTGAAGGAAGAAGAGTTAGCCATAGGGACATCAGCAACAACAACAAAAGTACTTCAGGCAGAGTAGTGTGTGCAGCGTCCCCAAGGTGGGAAACTTGAATTATCCCAGAGGTTGAACCTGATGCCATTGTGGCGCAGCCTAGTGTTCAAGGGGAACTGTGGCACAGGAGGAAGCTAGAGAGGAAGATGGGAACCTGTAGGCAAGAGGGAAGAATGTGCTGGTGGGTTACAGAGCAAGGGATGTGAACCCCCATTATGCTAATTCCCGAGCCTCCACTGTACCACAGTAAGTGGTTCTCACAGCGTATTCCATAGATCAGCTACGTCACTATCACCTGGGAACTTGTTAGAAATGCAAATTCTTGAGAACCATCCCAGACCTACTCAATCATACACTCTGGGGCCAGCAATCTGTGTTTTAACAAGCTGATATCAATGCATACTCAAGTTTGAGATCTATTACCTTCATGAACATGAAAGAACCTTGTTCCTTTTTCACCTCTCCCTTGCATCTTTCCCACTAACTGGTAATCCTTTCAGTGACTCAGTTATTTTGGTGATAGCACTGTTGTGTAGTATCCAGCTATCAGCTGCTTGTCTTACATTGTATATTTATTCCATGCCTCCAGGTTCACTCACCTGACCTCTGTGATGTCATTTGCTCAAACTCCCTCTCTCTCTGTTACAGGACAATCCGCCCTAACAGTGCAGTGCGCTCCATCTACAAAGCTTCGGGCTGCTCGGATAACCCCAACCGCCATGTCAACTACCTGGAGCACGTCGTTGTGCGCATCACCATCACCCACCCCAGGAGAGGAGACCTGGCCATCTACCTGACCTCGCCCTCGGGAACTAGGTCTCAGCTTTTGGCCAACAGGTACAGCAGTGGCCTCTGCCCACCAGTGTAGTAGTCACAGCAACACTCGGGCTATTCCTTAGGTAGAAGGGAACAGCTGCTGCTTTCACCTACCCTGGGAACCAGCAGAGGGGGCGCTTAGATGTCAGGATCTCACTGCTCATAAGTAGAGAGTGTGAAGCTGCCTATAATCTGTAGATGTGGAAAAGTGGGGCATTTAATAGTTGGCTAAGAAAAGGATGCAGTAGAAAAATTGAAGGCCACTTGTTCTTGATCCTACAAAAGAATTGCAGAGCACTAACTCGTAAGGCCGCTGAGTTCCCCTCCCCCACCATTAAGTATCTGCTGTCATTCGTTACAGATTAACCGAATTCTCTAGCCCAAGCACTTACTTTCAAAACTTAAAGGAAATTCTAATTTTTTAAATCAGGTGTTAACAGATTTTTTTCTGCACAGAGCCAGATAGTAAACGTGTTGAGCTGTGTAAGCCAAGTCTTTATCCCAACTACTCAACTCTGCCATTCGAGTACAGAAGCCACCTAGACAATATAAATGAATAGGCATGCCTGTGTGCCAATCAAACTTCACTTACAGACAGGCGCAGGCCAGATTTGGCCTGAGGATTATGGTTTGCTGACCCCTGTTTTTAAGGTTGACTCTACAGTCGTTTTTTTTTTTTTTTTTGAGACGGAGTCTCACTCTGTCTCCAGGCTGGAGTGCAGTGGTGCGATCTCGGCTCACTGCAGTCATTGCCTCCCGGGTTCAAGCGATTCCCCTGCCTCAGCCTCCTGAGTAGCTGTGAGTACAGCCGCGTCCCACCATGCTTGGCTAGTTTTTTGTATTTCAGTAGAGACGGGGTTTCACCATGTTGGCCAGGATGGTCTCGATCTCTTGACCTCATGATCCATCCGCCTCAGCCTCCCAAAGTGCTGGGATTATAGGCGTGAGCCACCGCGCCCAGCTGACTCTTCAGTCTTTATTGCCCTAGAGGGTATTCAGTTTCACTTGTTAGCCTCTCCTCCCTGCTTCCTCCGAAACACTTCCGCAGCAGGTAAATGACTGTAGTTTGTACAGGCCAAGATCCTGTTGAGAGAATATGGCCAGAATGTTCTATCACTCATTTTCTTTTGCTCCCTTGGCTTTTTGAGTGATGGGGAGCATGGGAGAAAGTTGTCAGCAAGTGGGACTGAAGAGGGGAGATGTCAGCTTTTCTTGTGATCCTTGTTCTCATGGTGGTTCTAAATGACAAACCACAGCCCAAAGCCTAAAGCTTCTTTGATTTTTTTTCTCCCAGAAGAACATTTAATGGGAGCAAAAACTTTCTTATCAGTGGCACATATAGTTCAAATGAAAGTCAACCTTTTATGTAGACATAGCCACTTGTCCACACGCCAGGTGACCATGGCAGAGGTGATCTTTGTTAGAACACTAACAACAGGCCAGAGGTGTTGAGAGGCAAGAGGCCCATGAAAGTCTGTACAGTCAACAGTGAGACTGAACTTGCCAGTTGCTTTTAAAAATCCCTAACTTCATCTACTATAGGACAGTGAGAAAAGGAGAGAACCATAACTTTTCTGACTTATAGCAACTAGGAGTACAGAATCTGAAATTTTTTTTCTTCTTTTTTGAAATGGAGTCTTGCTCTGTTGCCCAGGCTGGAGTGCAGTGTTGGCACAATCTCGACTCACTGCATCCTCCACCTCCCGGGTTCAAGCGATTCTCCTGCCTGAGCCTCTCCAGTAGTTGGGATTATAGGCACACGCCACCACAGCCAGCTATTTTTTTTATTTTTAGTAGAGACGGGGTTTCACCATGTTGGCCAGGCTGGTCTTGAACTCCCAACCTCAAGTGATCCTCTTGCCTTGGCCTCCCAAAGTGCTGGGATTACAGGCATGAGCCACTGCGCCTAGCCCAGAATCTGAAATCTTCATGTGCGTTTTATTTCTGTGCTTAGACTTGCTGTGTTCATTCAAATCTAACATCTTCCACTAGTGTATGGGAAACCTGGGTTTAGTACTTTAAATGTGATGTGCAGCTTTGCCACAATAAGTGTATGCAGGTGCAAGGAACATAGTGATTCCTCAGCATAGGATCCCTGGGCACTTCCTTATGTCCTCCTCCCACTGCAGACAAAGAGGCCTCAGCAGGCCACCTGCAGGGTAATTGGGTACCTGCCTGAGGTTTCTTTCCAGCAAGCAAAACTTCAGATACACAATTACGTGATCAGTGAAGGTCTCCCTAGCTGTGGTTACCGAAGCTAGGGAAGGCCTTTATTTCTTGCTTTTTTTTTTTCTTTTCTTTACCATTATTCATCTGGGTTTAACTTGAAAATGTATCCGAGTGAAACACTGAAGTGCAAAGGTTTGCTTCACGTGTGTGGATCGTGTTCCCCCGAGCCCCCTTCCTTGTGGAGAAACAGTCCCTCCGCTGTTGCTGTTTGCTTGAAAAACTCAACCTCTTCAGCCTGTCTGGGCTCTTCCTGCATATTCCACAATTGATTTTTGGCTTCCCCTGAAATGACGTCAGTGAGGAAACTTGTGAGCAGAGGAGCTATGGATTCCATCACAGGCATTTGGTGGATTGCAGTGTTGCTGGCTTCAGGCTCGCATGCATTCTTCAACAGCCGACATCTGCTTTGCTCTTTGCAAAGTACTGAACACAAGAGTGCTGCATGACTTGTGTCGGAGAAAAGAAACAGGCATTTCCGACGTGCGGTGACCGGCGCTCCCATAGCGCACCTCAGTCTCCCTCATCAAGACCACCTGGGAATAAAGTTTGCTCCCAGAAGGTGTCTTCTTGGTCTGGAGCAGTTTCTTCAAGTGCGGCTCTCATTTATCCTCCATCTCAGTCCTGAAAATAAGTGGCCACCGAAGAGGGGTGGAGAGCCTGGAGATTGGAGGGGGCTGGAGACCCCAAGAGATGTAAAGGATATTGTGAATTCATTTGTCTACAAGCTCTGCAGAATTATTGCTCTGCGCAGCTGACCCTTTCCATGTGAAACAGCTGCACGCGGTCCCAAAACCATGAATGGCCACCTTCCAAGGCCTGGCTCCCCCGTTCCCGCTGTGCTTGACACTGGTAGCGTCCCTCCTACCGAGGCAGCTAAAGAAAGACAGTTTCTTTTGGCACTCTTTCCATCTGGAGTACTCTGAAGCTTTCATTTCATTAGAGGAAACTTCTCCTCAAAACATCTCAGTCTCTGACCTAGTGGCAAGGAGGCCTCATGCCCTCTCACCTTGGCCCCGTTTCAAAGCACATTCCCAGAATGGAGACCTGGGAACAAGGGCATAGAAAGGGGTGGAGAGGAGGTGAAGCAAAGGCCTGCTTTGCTCCTGGTGTCCTTCATGTTGGTATGCAAGGCAGTCCGTCTCCATGGTGGGGAAAAAAAATGAAGAGGTCAGGTTTTAGAAGGAATTTGCCAGAGATGATTGGTAAGAGCAATAAATATTTCCCCTGCCAGACCCTTGTCTTTTTTTCAGAGAAGTCAAGATTTCTCAGGAGGACCATGTAAAGCAAAGAACAAAGATTTTTTTTTTAAATAAGAATTCTGAAAAGTTTAAAACAATGTTTCCCTAGCAGAGGTGGTTTGAGATGCAGATGTTGGCTTCTTGTGGCAGACTTTTCCTCATTTTATCTGTCCTACCCCTCTGGGGGCAGGGGTGACTCTTTTCATCCTGAATTAGAATTTCCAACACTGCACACTTAACTAGCCTGGCAGCCAACGTGGAAAACTCCCCAAGGCCTTTGAAGCAGCTCCTCTGCTCCATGGCTTACTCACAGCAGGCTGCGTGTTGGCTCCTGGGAGAAGGAACCAGAATCTGGAGGCTCACTTGGCATCACCTCTCCTTTGCAATGAAAAAACCAGAGACCAGACAATGAGGATGAAGCAGAGGGGGAGAGTCCAGAGGACAGTGCTCTCCTTTTCAGTGTTGACAAAATATACATCCTAGTCTGGGGACCTGAAACTATGGTCACTATTTATGGTTGGCTTTCCAGAAGTCCTCATTTACTTAGACATTTCAGTGAGGAATTTCTTCAGAATTGTTTATCTCCTCACCACAGGAATTCCTTGAAAGTCTGTTTTCTGCGAAGTGCTGAACACGTTGATGTAGTCTGTGTGGGCCGTCTGGAGCCCCTCAGTGGCTCCCTGTCCTGGCTGACGGGCGCTTGCCTGAACTCCTGTGGAGAACAGCTGTTGGAGGAGGAACAGTTTCCCCAAGCATCTGCAGGTGCTAAGCGCTGGAAGGCACTCAGCAGCATTCAGAACTCCAGTCCAGCTTGAGCTCTGTGCCCCATTAGCCCGGCATGCATGCTCCCCTGGCAAGCCCCGTGGATCATTCAGTGGGTGGGCACCGTGGGTCAATGGAGAAGTCCTAGAATGGACTTTCCTTTGTTCTTCCCCTGCCCTCCCACCCTCTCGGTTCTCCCCTTGGCCTGTATACCCTGCCTAACAAAAAGGCAAATTGAATATTCACAGCAAGTGATTTACTTCTATAAAGAGCATGGAGGTCGAGTGTGGAGGGAGAAGCCAGGTGGGCTTGGGTCCTTTGGAAATGTTTTTAGGTGAGAGCAACTTTAGATATAAGCCTATATACTATGACACATTCAAAGTCTGCCTGTGTCAAAATTTTTCAAACAAAAGCTTATCCCAGCAGATTCTTTCTTCAACTGCATTTGTTAGAATTATAAAAAGTTGTCTTTTTTTTTTTTTTTTTTCCTAAATCTCCCTCATTGAGTTTTAGATTTAGCTTAGATGTACTGGCCCTCTGTTCCAAATTTTGGCCTCGATTGAAAGGTGAAATTTTGCCTCCCTTTCTAAATTTGATTACAGATGAATATCTCTGCTTCTAATTATGGCCTTAAATGGAGAGAAGGTATACTTTCTAATCTGCAAAACCTATAGAGTCCTATAATTAAATATATTTAAAATGTAGTGTTTATGCTTCAGTCATTTCTGTCACTTCCCTACCCAAATGTTCAATGACAGACTATTGACATTTGTAAGGCATCATGGTATATAAATGCATCTGTGGCTTGCAGTAAAAATTACACTTTTGCAGTGAATGTTTTACATTCCAGTAACACCCAACCACATGAACCTTCTTCCTTCATTCAGAAAAGAAGGTACAGCCTTTGGAGTTAGACAGAGCTGGGTTTTTCTTGACTTCACTGTTATCTGTGTTTCGATTTAGAAAGCCTAATTTCCTCATTTATAAAATAGATGTATATACCTCACAGAGTTGGTTGGTACACGTATTAAGATCACGTACAGTTACATACTTAGCACAGTGCCTAGCATAGTAAGCACTTAATAAGTGGTAACTTATTTACACAGTGCTTCTCCAAGCACCTGGTACATGACTCTATCAAATGCAGTTGGCTGGGTCCCTCTCCCAAAAAGTCTAATTCTATCAGTCTGGGGTGAGGTCCAAGGATGTGCATTTCTAATAAGCTCCCAGGTGATACTGAAGCTGCCTGTCCACAGACCACACTTTAAATAGCAAGGATTTAAAAGATCATCCAGCTTTTTCTTACACATTCTTATTACTTTTGTGTCATCAAAAGACTTGGGAGCAGTATGCTGCTGGATGCTGTGCAAGGAAATTACAAAGGGGCTTATAATATAAAACAGATACTTCAATAAAAGCCATCTACTCTAAAACGAATTAAATCTTGAGGAAGATTAAGTACTTATGTACCCACAAGAAGGAATGCATTTTGGGGTTGGTGAATGAATTGATAATAGTTTGCATATTGGAAGGTTTTTTACCAAAAAAATAAAATACTTATCATTTTAGGTATTACAGACCTCTAGAACCAGTTCCTTTCTCCTTCTCAATCTTTCTTAAAGAAGTAATTGAGATTAGGAAAGAGAGAAAAAGCAAATAGTATGTTTTAAATACGCTCTATCAGAAGAAATTATTTAAAACTTACAAAAACCAAACATCTAAAGAAAACCAAAAACTCAACTACAGTGGAGCCAAATGAGTTCTTCAAGCTCTACCTTAAATTGTAATGAATCACTTTAAAAAAATAAAAAATAGAAGAGAGAAAAGAGAAAATTTCCAGGAATATTGGCCTGATGTCTAGTTCTGTAGTGAACATAAATACCATTTGAATAGTAGTGGATGATGCTGAAATTAAGATCCATTTACAATTTTAGAAATAATTATATGATAACACATAGCTGTCAGTATTTATAAAACATCTTGTTATTTAGTTGCCATAACATCATAGAAGAATGCTGTAGCCTTGATACATTGGCTAGACTCTAAGAGGAAGCGAAATAAAGCTTACAGTAATTATATAAGTTATTTCCTGAGTTAATTCCTTAAAAGGATATACTACACTTGATGGTCACCTTTTCTACCAGGCTTCATCCAAAGTAATTTGGAAACCACTCGCAGGGATAGGGCTATGGGGTACCATTTTAATAAATGGATGCATAATTTGTGCCATCACATGCATATATCATTTCATCGAGCATGTGATTATGACGTCAACTTTGACAAGACAGAATTTCACTGCAAGAGGAGAAGTGGATAAAGGCATGGAGTTAATGTACTTAGGCTTTCAGCACCCTGGCTGTGCTTTATTGACATTTTACCCACACTAATAATGTTGACATGTGTCTGATTTCTTCACTGTTGGCACAGCGTGGACATTCACACTGGGCATTAAACTTTTTAGTTGATAAAAGAAGATCCCACAATTGGAATCTCCGTAGCAGGTGTCCGTGGTTTGACACTTGATTGTCTTAAGCAAGTATGTTCTTTGCAATGCAAAGCAAACCTACAAGCTATATTACCTTTTGTTTTATGCAGAGATGCAGTTTCCTTCAATGGTACAATGGTAGAAAATAAGAAGTAGCTGAAGTATTGAATCCAAGTTAAAACACACAACAATGTGTACTTATAAAGGACAGAATGAAACTAGCAATGTAAAGCCCAGTTAGGTGATACAACCACCATTGGTGCCTGTTTTTTTTCCCCATCAACTCTTTCAGCAAAACGTGATGGTCATGTTTGGCTGCATTTTCATTCCTCTCCTCAACTCTTATATTCACATGAAATTAATGAACACTCCAACTCTGAATAATGTGAAGAGACCAGGGGGTGGAAAACTGCTTAGCCACATAGACAAAGCTCATTTATGTTTGGGCTTTGAAACACTTACTTGAATTCTGATTTGTGGATATTTCTTCTTGGCACTCAATTTATATTTAATTTTTGTTCCCGATGTGATTTGAAAGTGGTAGCAATGGAATGACTTTCAAAGGTGGACAGGAAAGGGTGGAAGGGAAGAAACGTAGGGTCTGCTAATCCAGCAGTCAAATCATTGACCCATGAGTGATTAAAAATTGGCTGAGGTTGTGGAAACAAGACTGCCCCTCATGTGATGGCAGCTTCAAGTCTCCTTTGTAGTTTTTGGATGTGAGGCAATGAGCCAAGTGTTCTGTCTAAACTGTTTGGGAACTGCTTTTAAGTTCGGCACTCTTGGAGAGGTATTATGTGACAAGTTATTGCTTCAGTGCCCTCAAATGGCACCATGGCCTCAACGAATTACAGCTTAAGCTGGAGCTGTGGGACTTAAAGAAGGAAGTGGTTCTAAACTGCTTTTCTGCCTCTAGCCATTTCTATATCAACATATTCCCTTTAACAACATCTCTCCGTTAGAAAGGGCAGTTTGAAAAAGCTCCTCTTCCCCTATCTCTGTTGTCTTTTTGTCCAACATATACATGTTGTGGGTTTTTAGTGAAGGATTCAATGGATGTAAGTTAAGTATATAATGACACAGCCATTTCTTCTTGTCCAAGTCTAGTCTTAAGCCATAAACTTGTGAAATGAGCCGATTGTGGTCATTCAGTGGATTGTAGAATCTCCATCAAGTGCACCATCCTTTCTCTATTGAGGACCCATTCCAGTGGGAAAATATTCATGTAAAAAGCTACCATCTTCATCCTTGTCACTATGAGCCGAAGTTGCCAGATCCAACCTGGTTCCTCATTGAAGTGCCACACTCCTCTATTTCGAGAGGGAACCTTTACAGATCATATACAGATGTTCTAAAAAGAGAGAGAGAATAGGCTTCATGTCCAGGTAAACTTTGAAAATCACTGCCTCCCAATTAACCCCATTATGGAAATTGACAAAACACATTTGCATATTCTGAAGATCTGAGATGTCCTCTATTAAAGAGTTCTATTCATCTTAGTTTGATTCAGCGTTTCCCAAATTTTTTGACCATGAGACACCTGAGAATGCTGCCTAATAATTTTCATTTTTCTGTCTTTCAAGGGTTCAGGAACATATAGCAGGTGATTTTCCTGTTTATTGCTTTTCTCTAGGGAACACTGCAAAGTGTTAGCCATTTACCTATCACAGTCCAAAATTGTGTTTCTGAACCCTTTAGCTTTAGAATCCTGCTGGCATTTTAGAAAGAGCCTCAGACGCACTGATGAAATACGTTTTTAAAAAATCAGAGTTCTAATATATTGTTATGAGAAGATTGAACTAGTTACTTTTATGTTTAGAAGGGCACATTTTCTCTCAATGGAAAGAGGTACAGAGAAGGTCAAATTATAACCACCAATTTGTCTGGTAAACATGAGATTAAAGCAAAGAGAGTTGATTTGTGTGTTCTGAATAGCCGTCAAACTTCAGTTGCCATAACCTTTGTTACCATTTATCCCCACTGAAGGAGAGAAATATCCCAGTAACTGGACATGATTACCCCTAAGAAAATTTTAGAGATATTTTTCCTCTCTGTTTGCCTCTCTCACTTGCAATTTTTTACTCTTTTTTTATTTTTTTCAGTGAAATAATAGATGAACATAATTTTTTTTTTTTTTTTTTTTTTGAGACGGAGTCTCGCTCTGTCGCCCAGGCTGGAGTGCAGTGGCGCAGTCTCGGCTCACTGCAAGCTCCGCCTCCCGGGTTCACGCCATTCTCCTGCCTCAGCCTCTCCGAGTAGCTGGGATTACAGGCACCCGCCACCACGCCCGGCTAATTTTTTTTTTTTTTGTATTTTTAGTAGAGACGGGGTTTCACCGTGGTCTCGATCTCCTGACCTAGTGATCCGCCCGCCTCGGCCTCCCAAAGTGCTGGGATTACAAGCGTGAGCCACCGCGCCCGGCCGAACATAATTTTTTAAAGTACTATACAAAAAGGACTTGCCCCATCTTTCACTTTCCACTATGTAAGTTTCATCTTTACAGAAAATATCTTGTATATCTTTGGGATATTTATTTGGGTAGTCAAGTCTACATTATATACCTGCATAAGTGATATGTTTATTTATTTGAGATGGAGTCTCGCTCTGTCACCCAGGCTGGAGTGCAGTGGCGTGATCTAGGCTCACCGCAACCTCTGCCTCCTGGGTTCAAGGGATTCTCCTGCCTCAGTCCCCTGAGTAGCTGGGACTACAGGTGCACCACCATACGCAGCTAATTTTTGTGTTTTTAGTAGAGACGGGGTTTCACCATGTTAGCCAGGGAACTCCTGACCTCAGGTGATCTGCCCACCTCGGCCTCTCAAAGTGCTGGGATTACAGGCGTGAACTGCCTCACCCACTTATTTCTTAATACGTTAATTTTATACATTATTAATGTCTCTTTATTCTTGAAAGGGAATCTGTTTGTTTTCTTTCCCTTCATACTTAATATCTTTCAGGATTCCATTGCAGGAAACAGAATAATTCTAGCGATTTCAAGCAGGAAGAGAGTTTAAACTGCTAATTCGGAGCTTTGGGAATCATTGGAAGGGCTGAAAGAGCAGGATCTAGGCTGGGATTTCAGGCATAACTCCCTGAACTGGATAAGATTAGTGGGCAGTCTTTACTGAAGCATAATTTACCTACAATGTAAATTCAGTTTTTTATATGAATAATTCAGTGAGTTTTGACAAATCTGTGTTGCTGTGTAGCTACACGCCATTACTTTCAACATATAAAACAATTCTATCACCCTCAAAAATTCTCCATGCCTCTTTTCCTCACTCCTCCCCAGCCCCTGGCAACCACTGATCTGTTTCTTTACGTATAATTTTGCCTTTTCTATGATATTGTATAAATTGAATCATGCAGTATGTAGTCTTTTGTGTCTGGCTTCTTTCACTTAGCATAATGTTTTTTAAATTCATTTATGTCATGGTATGTATTAGCAGTTATTACTGGGTAGTTTGTTGTATGGATATACAGTCATCCATTTTCAATCTGTGATTGAATTCACAGATACAGAATCTCCAGATACACGGGGCCAACTGTACCATAATTTGTGTATACATTTACCAGTTGATGGACACTTGAGTTGTTTACAGTTTTGGGGAATTATGAACATTCATATGAAGTTTTTCGTGGAACATATATCTTCATTTATCTCGTTTAAATAGGTAGGAGGGGGATTGTTGAGTTTTATGGTGAGTGTGTGTGTAACTTTATAGGAACTGTCAAACTGTTTTCCCGAGCCTCGTGTCATTTTGCACTCCCATCAGCAGTATAAGAGAGCCCTAGCTCCTCCACGTCTTCAATACTCTCCTGTCCGTCTTGTAGGTAGAGTCTTAACCTGGTTTTGCTGATCCCTAGTGGGTTCTTCCTTCCAGTTTTGCTGTTACGTAGCCAGCCCCAATTCTGTTTCTCTGTGGTAAAACAGTGATTTATATATATATGTATATATATATATATATCTGCAAATTGGTGACATCCGGGATGCAGACCAGCTCTAGTGCCCAGCTGAACTTGCTAATGGATACAAAAAGCAGTGTTGATTGTGGTCTTAACTAGACCCTCATTGGATTTGAAATATCGTACATAACAATGTTTTATTCTCTTTCAGGCTATTTGATCACTCCATGGAAGGATTCAAAAACTGGGAGTTCATGACCATTCATTGCTGGGGAGAAAGAGCTGCTGGTGACTGGGTCCTTGAAGTTTATGATACTCCCTCTCAGCTAAGGAACTTTAAGACTCCAGGTGAGAACTCCCTTTCTGTACATTGGTCTATTGTGTAGAAGAAATTGATGGAGTGTATTTTGGCCAGAGTGTTTCACACTCACATATTAGCATCTTTTCTCATGTGGTTCATTTCATGTGTGCTTTGAATTACCTGCATGTATTTCAGTTCTCAAGATTACCATTTGAGAGATAATAATTTAAGGATAGGAAATAACACATATAGTATAGAACAAAACATGACAGCTTTTGATTGATGTTTCAGAATACATGATCCACATCTCTAACCAGCTTCCCAGACTTTCTTTGTAAACAAGCCAGCCTGTCCACCGGCAATGAGTTCAGTTGCATAATTTCACAAGAAGAGACAGGCTTCCGTAGTTATCTATTTCTTTTTAGTTTTCCCTAAATTTACTTCTCAGTTTAGACAAGACATTGAGCTCGGCCCATGCCAGCTAATCTGGGTACCACCAAAGAAAATGATGATGATATTCTTCCCCGCATGATCCCAAGAGCCAAGGAAAAAGAAACCCTTCTTGACATGTAAAACAGAAATTATGATGTTAACAAAGGTCTTTTCAGGTAGGCTCAGTCTGTTTCTGCACACAGCCTATTCCCGTCTTCATGCTAACCTATAAAGCTTGTTTATAATATAAGGTAAAGTACAAGGCAACATGGGGTGAGAGACCGTGTTGCCCATTACAGAGCCCTACAGAGTGGCTCAGCAGTGAATGATCTGTTTGATAACTAACTAGCTTCCCACCCATCCATGAACACATCTTCAGCCGTCAGATAAAGTCCTCCTTCTCAGTGCTCTGTCCAGTCCTCTTTAGAAGAACCAGGCTTGGGGGAAGTTTTAGGACTGACATCCAGTTCTAGCCCTCTCCAGATTACAGAATAAAGTAACCTAGACATTCTGTAATTGTAGGAGTGTGTAGCAATCAGATACAGCTAGCTGCACAGGGCAAAGGAGGCACACAGCAGAGCACAGGGATAAAGGGCACGTTTGCCAGACTTTTGCCTGCCAATCTGAGAAAGTGACTCATTCTGAGAGATGCATTGTTGACTGTACATTTTGGTTATCTCTTCCCTAGTTCTAAAATGAGGTTCATCTTTGTTTGCCACAGTGGTCCCATAATCAGGGAGGTCAAAGCCGGAATGGTGGCCAGGTCACAATGAATCAGGATAAACCTTTTGTTAAAGAGTATCTGTGCCCAGCCTGAATATAGTGGTTACCAAGTTTTTATCAAGAAAGCAAATGTTTGTCAATAAGGCAGGATTGATAGAGAAAACATGCAGATTATAGCCCAGAGTTTCTAGACCCTTTCACCTCTTCATAATCTACATAGTTCCCAGGACCTTCCTCTCTCCTTTCTTCCTCTTTGCAGCGCATGCTTATTGCCCCTGCCATGAGGATGCACAGGGTCATGGCACATAGGTGAAATGGAAGCATGGTGACTGGGCTGTGATCCATTAGCAGGCATCACTGCTGGACTCTTATAGGACAAGAGACCCCGGAGAAATAAACACTGTCAAATGTGGCAGTTGTGTACCAAGGAGGGTGCAGACATAAAGAGTACGTTTTTGAGCATTTTAAAGTTATAAAACTAACTAAACATGACTCTGTTCTTTATTACCACCAGACACCAGAAATTCTACTCTCCATGATAAGCCCAGGCTGCTCCTAAGGGCTACTGGTTAACCATGCATTGCATCTAAGGGTCAGGGGTCACAAATATAAATCCCTCTGCCCTCAAGAAGTTCTGAGTCTATACAGAGCTTACTATGATTATGTACATTTAAAACTCTACAGTATCTCAGATAATCTAGAGTTACCTATTTCATAGCAGTGGCATCTCCTTATACTATTTAAATGTTCACATTTAACCCTAGTCACCTCCAGTCATTTTAGAGGTGTTGAGGTGTTCTTTTTACGCCAGACGAGAGATACCCTAATGCTATTACTGGCCTGGAGACTTTAATGGAAACATATAGTCTTTGTGTATCTTTCCTTCAACCAACCTTTCATTTCAGGATGAGTTACACCTTTAGCAAGGGACTTTGAGTGTCCTGTTTATGGGTGGGGGTGTGTGTGTGTGTATGCACATGTGTCTATATCATTGTTTCTGTGGTGTACAGTCCTATGATAGGTTTCTTCCTCTTTGATTAATAAGGGATTACCTCAGTAAGCGAGTAGAAATTCAGTTGGATCTGTAGAATTTTCTAGCCCAATTAAATGGTAGACTCATCCCCAAATATAGAACTTCCTGGCTCTAAACTGAATTTATATTTGTTTATTGTTTCTTCCCATTTATTATTACAATACATATTAAGAGCGTTTGAGGGTGTTGTTTTGATTTTTGGCACATTGAACCTGTATATGCAGATTGCATTTATGTGTTAGCAAGTAAGATGGATTTTTCTCCTTCTGTATTTACACAGCTATTTCATAATAACAGGTTTCAATATTAATTGCAAAATCATCTATAAAATTTAGCAAACAGAAAAAGAGGTAGAGGAGAAACAAAAATGATGGCAGTTATTTGATGTGAATCGTAGTAGAGGTTCTAAGGAAATAAAATTACATAATAAGTGAAATATGAAGAGATGAATTACACAGGAAGGATATCCCTAGTGGGCTTACGATGTCCTTCAGAAATGGCACAAAGGGAAATAATCAATTTTGAGACAGCACTCTTCAAAGCACTTAGAGGGTAAACTTTTGCATCCAAAATGATCTTAAATAAAATGAACTAAATTTTAAGGTGACTGATGGTTGGGATGACCTATAGTGTCCTTGTATTATATGCTTCATTTGTACACTTGAGAGATGCCAGAAGGAAAATGCATTCTCTTTTGCACTGCTACCTAAAGGCAATCAGACAGGTCCTCAATTTCCAGCAGTCATTCACTTCTTACCACTCCCTAATGCGTGTTACTTAGAATTCTGGGCTTGAATAATACCCTGATTGTGAAAAGCTTGGTCATTAACAAATGAGGCCAAAGAAAAGCTGGCAGAGGGCAAACCATATATAAACCAATTGTACTGGTCCAATGTAAAAGTCAAAAAAAAATACATGCATCACAGAATGTGTTCATTTTTAAATGTCAGGCCCCTAAACTCCTAGAAATGAATAGGAGACGATATTGTATATGGTTTAAAGACACAGGATTTGGACTTGGAGTATGTTTTAATATCAGTCTGTCCTCTTATTGCTTTTGAGGAAGTTACCAACCTCTGTGGCTCTGTTTCCTCCTCTATATATTGGGAATATTAGTACCTACCTTAGAGTTGTTTTGAACATTGAACGGAATAAAACTTACAAATCACTTAGGCCGGTGCTTAGCATATAGTAAGCAGTTAAAAACATCAAACATCGATTTGATGGTGATGGTAGGTGCTAATAGATGAAGGAAGCTGATAAGCTGAAATCCGTCACTCTCTGAGCTAGCCCCAGACCCTAGCCCCTGACCTTGTCTAGATTCTATGCATTAAGCCAAGGTGAGAGGGGTTCTAAGGGGCATTCTACCTTCCTACCAGCATATGTCTATGTTTGTAATGGTTTTGTCTTAATCACTTCTGCTTAGGGTTGATTCCTTTTGAGGTCAGTTTTACTAACTTTAATGAAATGGAGGCATGTTTCTTTTTTTTTTTTTTTTTTTTTCACTTTTTGCATTGAACACAATTTTATGAAGCTAAGAAATAAGTTAACAAATAAGAACTAAACTAAAGCAAAATGCTCCTTGTAAGTGATCCAAACTCATAGAAGGTGAAGCACTTGCCTCAGGTCTCAAGGCGTTCCTGACCAGAAAATGCTGTTTTGGGCCAGGTGTGGTGGCTCACGTCTGTAATCCCAGCACTTAGGGAAGCTAAGGCTGGTGGATCACCTGAGGTCAGGAGTTTGAGACCAGCCTGACCAACATGGTGAAACCCTAACTCTACTAAAAAATACAAAAATTAGCTGAGCGTGGTGGGGGCTGCCTGTAATCCCAGCTACTTGGGAGGATAAGGCAGGAGAATCGCTTGAACCAGGGAGTCAGAGGTTACAGTGAGCCTAGATCATGCCATTGTACTCCACCCTGGGTGACAGAGCAAAATCAAAAAAAAGAAAGAAAATGCTGTTTTGCACATTGACCCACAGAACATTCTGCAATGATAGAAATGCTGTCCAGTAGGATGGCCGCTAGCCACATATGGCTCTTGAGCACTGGAAATACGGTTAGTGTGGTGGAGAAGCTAAATCTCAAAATTTTTGTCAATTTTAGTTCATTTAAGTTTAAATAATCAAATGTTTAATGGCTATCACATTGGACAGCACAGGTCTATAGGATAGTATAATTAGTGATGTTTTCTTAATATTGAATGACCAATACCAGGAATTAGGGAGAACAAAGAGTTGTTTTGTCTACTTATTAACAAGTCAGATAATGCCAAAAAAAAATTTTTTTTTTTTTTTTTGAGATGGAGTCTTGCCCTGTCACCCAGGCTGGAGTGCAGTGGCATGATCGCTCACTGCAACCTCCGCCTCCCGGGTTCAAGCAATTCTCCTGCCTCAGCCTCCCAAGTAGCTGGGACTACAGGCACGTGCCACTGCACCTGGCTAATTTTTTTTTGTATTTTTAGTAGAGACGGAGTTTCACCATGTTAGCCAGGATGGTCTCAATCTCCTGACCTTGTGATCCACCGGTCTCAGCCTCCCAAGGTGCTGGGATTACAGGCACAAGCCACCGCGCCGGGCCATATAAGACTTTTATACCTAGAAAAACAAAGCCTTCTATTAAGTCCTGAGATTCTCTTAAATATTTGTAATTTGAAATTCAGCCCTTGATCCAGCAATCTGAAGTGTGTTTCTCAGTCTTCCTATAAATGCTGATTAAATCAAGGCCTCTCTTGTACATGCTCAGTCGATATGTGGTATGTGAATTATTAAACGGTTAATTCTGCAAATGATGAGAAATACGCATTTCTAGCTCTGTGTTTGACGTAGTGATTCATATCCATCTGCCTTCCACAGTTCTGTTGCTTTTTCTTGAGTGAGAAGGACTTAAAGATGTTACAGAGCTAAAGAGGGAAGATTTGGTCATGCTGTGATTTCATTATTATTTCTCAAGGTAAATTGAAAGAATGGTCTTTGGTCCTCTATGGCACCTCCGTGCAGCCATATTCACCAACCAACGAGTTTCCTAAAGTGGAACGGTTCCGCTATAGCCGAGTTGAAGACCCCACAGACGACTATGGCACAGAGGATTATGCAGGTGAGCTGACTTCCGGTGGGACACAGGCTAAAAAGAGGCAGCTCATGCATCATCCCACCACATGGGAGAATGGAATGGAATGGAATGGAATTGGAGTGGAGTGGAGTGGAGTGGACAATCTACTACCCATATTCTGACATATTTTCTTCCCCTTAAATATTTGTGTGTGTATATCAGTGCACTCATATATTCAAATATCCATATGTGTTATCTACAAAGCTAATAGTCCATACTGTGATTGTACCATAATATAGTTAATCCATAATCTGGGACACATTGTTCGCTTACAGAGTTTTACACTATTTTAAACACAGTTTGGATAAACATCATTATTTATCAATCTTTGTCTATATCTTCATTATTTCTTTAGAATAGAGTTCTGTTTTGAGACTTACTGCATCAAAGACAATAATCAGCTTTAGGGCTTGGAAACATTTTGTCACTTGCTATCCAGACAAGATGTACCCGTCATCACTGTGACCAGCTATGTGATTGTTTATTACACTCATTCCTGCCAACAGAAAAAAATAAAGAGAAAAAAAAGTAAAAAAAAGAAAGAGGTGAACGTTTTAAAAATGTTATAGCTTTGATTGCCTGTAAATCTAAACATTTTTTCCTCTGTAGTTCTCTGAATTAAATACAACTGTCTTTTACCCATTTTTCTATTCAAAGTACAGTAATCCTCTTATCTCCTTGTGAACACTGCATGTTATTGTCTCTCACATTGTTTCGTATTTGCTGAAAACATATTCTCACTTATCACTGTTTTGTTTTGTTTTGTGTTGTGTTGTTTTGACCAAAAAAAAAGAAAACTGTTAGAGGCTGGGGTTTATGGTCTCAGATACAACACTGATTTTTTGCAGAAGTTTTATCCTTTAATGTCTACTGAATATTCACATGCTTTGCTTGGTAATCTCTTACTTTTTACATTTGGCCATTAATTCATCTGGAACTCATTTTGGTTTATGACATGTAGTGTCAATTGAAGCTCTGTCTTTAGTTATTTTCCAAACAGACTAACATCGTTGGCCAAGTAACTATCCCTTCTTTTTTTATTAGTTTAGGATGCTTCCTTTATAACAATATAGTAAGTTCTTACACCAGCATCTTTTCTGGTTCCGCCTTTTCTGATTCGTCAATCTAATAATTCTCAAACCAATACCACCCACACTGTTTTGTTTTCATTTCATGATGTATTTTTATATTTGTAGAACATCTGCTTCCCATTTCCATAGCAATTATTGCCCTATTATTCTTCCAGATGAATTTTAGAATGATTTTTAAGTCTCCCTTTAAAAGTCTCATTGGAATTTAATTTGAATTTATATGCAATCTTGTGGGAAGAATTGTTTTTACAACATACAATCTTTCCATTTAAAACATAGATCATGTCCCATTTTACTGAGATCTTTTAATTTTATGTAGTTTTCTTCTTGTTAGTGTTACACCTAAGTATTTAGGGCCTTGTTGCTCTTACAGTGGAAAATATTCCATGCTTTCTAACTAGTATATGCTGGTGTGTAGGAAATCTATTGGTTGTATTTATTTTATATATGGCCACTTTGCTTAACTCTCTCATTAATTTATATAGTTTAGAGTTGATTTTCCGGGATGGTTTGTGTACCTTATCATCTGCAAATTGGTTTTGTGTCCTTCTTGTCATTATTTCTGACTACTGTCTTGTTGCATTGGCTAGCACTCCTAGGAGCATTCAATCCTTCTAAGATATGACATATAACACATAATGGACAAAGCTTCTTCTAATGAAGAACTATTTATAGGCCAGGCGCGGTGGCTCACACCTGTAATCCCAGCACTTTGGGAGGCCAAGGAGGGTGGATTGCCTGAGCTCAGGAGTTTGAGACTAGCCTGGGCAACATGGTGAAACCCCATCTCTACTAAAAATACAAAAAGAAATTAGCCGGGTGTGGTGGTGTCACGCACCTGTAATCCCAGCTACTGGAGAGGCTGAGGCACAAGAATCACTTGAACTCAGGAGGCGGAGGTTGTAGTGAGCCGGGATTGTGCCACTTCACTCCAGCCTGGGCAACAGAGCGAGACTCGGTCTCAAAAAAAAGAAAAGAAAAGAAAAGAAAGAACTATAAATACAAGCTTAATGTATCTTTAGATGAGAAATATTTTTTCTTACAGTTCTGAGATTTTCCTCTAAATACTAAAAATAAAAGTACTTCATTAACCACCTAAACAGAGTATCTTAAATACACATGTAGTTACTTTTATTCTAAACAGATAGCATCCTAGAATCAATAAACATGCTTGAAATTAAGACCAATTGAGCTTATCAGAGCTGGATTGTATTAGATTTTGTGATGTTTTGCTTTGAGCCTATAGCATTGCTATTTATATTTTAACTAGCAAACTATTTTGTCTTCTCAGATAGGAGAAAGTAGATCCAGAAAACATAGAGTACAATAGTAAGCTGTTACTCTTTATTCATATTTTGGTAATGTTTCCCATTCAAATTTTGGAATGTTGAGATTCAGAACAGTTATACATCTTTGTGGTTTTTCTGATTATATCTCTAAAACATCAACATTGGCACTTGTGAGAGAACCAAGACAATTATTGCATTATTACCCTGCAACCTACAATGCTAAACTGCATCTGGGACAGTTTAAGATGATAAAAGAAACAGCATAGTATGTGAACTTGCCATACAGCGAGAGCCCTTTTGGCAAATATCAAGAATAAATGTTTGGGATTTTTTTTTTGTTTAATTCTAGAAGTCATCTGGTGAAAATTTAGGGCCACCCATGACTCCTTTCCTTTGGAGCTGCAGTTTTCACCTTCATTTAGAAGTCAGCCAGATTGGAGACACAGATGGCATTATCATAACCAGATTCCCGTACTGTGTTATTGGATCCCAGGGACTGGGAGATCACAGCTGGCTGAACTGCAGTCCACAGGCAGCAGAGACACCACTCCCCTGGTGTACGATGGCAGATGGCTAAAATGTCCCAAGTTGCAGTAGCCAGGGAATTTAGAGATCGATTTGAAGCTTTGGGGAGAATGGAAATAAGCAGTACTGTCAAATGACTCTTACAGTTAATCAGAAGTATATTCATGTCTGCAGCATTTTGAAATGACTTATTTCCATTCAGATGGAGAAGTCATCCCTAGTATGTGATTTGCTATCTCTAAGCAGGAATTTTTACCTAAGTATCAGGACCTACGTTGATCTCCTCTCCTCACCATGTGATACTGGGCAAGCCACTGAAATTCTTGGAAAATCAGTTTCCTCATCAGTAAAATGAGGGTATTTGACTAGCAGATTTTTCTCTAAGTCATTCCACCCGAGTTCTAACATTTTATGTTTCTGTGATTCAGTTAATTATGAAACATAGTCCCATAATGACTCAAAGAAACCAAGGTATAACAGTAAGTCCTTTGGGTTACAGTAAGTAGATTTTCTACTACCCTTGACTTACTATTTGTACATTTCATTCAATATATTTATTGCTAGTTAAAATCATGAATTTTCAGTGGGAAAGAGTTTGCAGATTATGAGACCAAATGTTCCAGAATATGGAGAACAAAGAAGAGAATTAAAAACTTCTATAACTAGCCCATGTCATTAGAAAGTTTTTCATCAGTCACAAAATAGCTCCATCTTTCTGGCATTTTTTTTTCTTACTGTGCATTATCTCCAGTTCTATACCAAAGAATATATAGTAAGAGAGATTGGGAACTTTCATCCCAGGTCTGGAATTCTTTAAGCTTGCTTGCATTTTTTTAAATTTATATGTCATTTTCTTTTGTTGAATTGCCCATTGGCCTTTGTGTAGGATGCAATTTTAAATCTATTATCTGTGTCTGAGACTGGGTGCTGATAAGCTTGTGCCAGGTGCTGTAATGGTGTTTCTTCCTGGCCACAGTATTTCAGAGGTATTCAGTAGCTTTAATGAGACAGGTCATTTGGTCCAGGCATTAAATAATAATGCTTTTTTCCTTTTTGTCAACAACTTCTTTCTTTTCTACAAATCCAATCTTTTTACTATTACACATACTTAATTGCAGTTGGTTTTTTTCCAGTTGCTACAGTTCATTTGAATTCTAAAATATTTATCTACCACAAGGCAGCCATATGTGCTTTGAAGACCAGGCCATGACTAGAATTTACATTCTTTATACCTAGGTAATTGAGGTTGCCTAGGAATCAAAAGTCAAAAAAAGTCAAGAGCTCATCTCTGGACCTAAAGCCACATTGACAATTATTCCTCTGTCTTAAGAAACTCTCTGCATAAGAAAAAAAATAAAAGTCTTATTTTATACCAAATTCAAGATAAAGCTGACCTGCTCTAAAATCATTTTTCCAAGTATTGTTCTAATGTCTTTTGGAAAGGTCCCTGCGACCCTGAGTGCAGTGAGGTTGGCTGTGATGGGCCAGGACCAGACCACTGCAATGACTGTTTGCACTACTACTACAAGCTGAAAAACAATACCAGGTAAGAGAGGGGCCAAGTCACATCCCCACAGCATGTGCCAGGCATCTTAGGAGTTCCTGCAGGCCACTGGCATCTTCCACTATTCTCCCACCAGGACCTAAACATAGAAAAGAGGCTGCTGTGCAGGCCAAATGCCTCCCTGTGTTATTCAGAATGGTGAAAACTATATTGAGTTACAAAACGCAAAATGTGCATGTATGCTGTGAAACTGCAAATGTCTTCTCTCACATTTGGAGGATGGTGGAGGAACCAGCTAAGCACCTGCCTCTCCAGACCTTTTTTTTTTTTTTTAATGGACAAATAAAAACTGCAGGTATTTATAATGCATAACATGATGTTTATATATATATGTGTGTATGTGTGTACATATATATGTGTGTGTATATATATGTGTGATACAAATATATATATATACACACACACACACACACACACATACGTATGTACACACATTTTGGAACAACTAAATCAAGCTATTTAACATATGCATTAGCTCACATACTTATCTTTTTTTGTGGCCAGAACACTTAAACACTACTCTCATCACAATTTTCAAGTACACAGTAAATCGTTGTTAACTCTAGTCATCATGATGTACAATAGATTTCTTGAACTTATTCCTCCCATCTCACACAAGTTTCGTGTCCTTTCCACCCCACTGATGTTTGATTTCATGGCTTCACAAAGATGCCAATGCACAGGCCAAACTGATGCTTTTCCACATTCTCCAGCACATAGGCCATCAGTGTGGCAAAGGGGTTGGTCCTGCTTGATCTCACTCTTCTGCCCTGGGCACTAAGGTGGACCCTGTGCCTCTGAGCCCCTGGTGTCTGCCTGAGCTGTGCAGATATGTTTCCTGGGCAGAGCCAACGAATGGTGACTACCCCCGTCAGAGTTCATCCTGACCTCCCCTTGTCTCCCACAGCCCCACCCACGTTCTCCCTCCTCCTTCAGGCGAAAACTCACTAAGCATAGCAGCCACACAGTTCCTTCATACTCCAGTCCCCCAGACAGACCCAGACGTGTTAAGAATTCCTGTTGTAAGTCTGCTGGAATTTAAATTCCTTAAGAGAAAGGAGGACTTTGGCTATCTCCCAGCCTCCGTTATCTCCTGCACTTAGCAAAATGCCTGACATTTAATTGGTGCTCAGTAAATATTTGTTGAATGGATAAATAAAGCTCTGTGCTTCCATTATGGGCAAACAAGAAAGTTTTTTTTAAGTGTTCTCATATACAACATAAATTTAAATATATTTACATTAATTTAGACAACAGCATACAACCACCACCGCCACTCACACATGCACATACAGGATCCATATGACAAACACACGAAAATAGAAGTCACACCTTATTAAAGGGACCTTTTTGAATAGAGTTGTGGTTCCCACATAGTTTTCCTCTGATTCACCACCATAACCTTCCTCTCTATAACCATCATCATTTTTCAAGAGCTAGGTGCAAACCAGGAAATGGTTTGACAAGTCCTTGGTAGACTTGGTGTTGGGTAACTGCATTGCTACTTCAGCACACTGTGCAGGAGGAAGTTTAACAAACAATCTGGCTCTCTGGATGTGGTGTTGGCATCCTGGTTTAAAAGTGATTTGGAGGCTGAGCTCAGCTATTTGCTCAGCACCTCCAAGAGAATGCTGAGGACTGGTTCGCTTGTGACGCTGCTTTCTTATTGTTTCACAATGCAGGATCTGTGTCTCCAGCTGCCCCCCTGGCCACTACCATGCTGATAAGAAGCGCTGCAGGAAGTGTGCCCCCAATTGTGAGTCCTGCTTTGGGAGCCATGGTGACCAGTGCATGTCCTGCAAATATGGATACTTTCTGAATGAAGAAACCAACAGCTGTGTTACTCACTGCCCTGATGGGTCATATCAGGATACCAGTAAGCTCACTTCAAATACTTGGGTTTTAGAGAAGAAATGTGGTGTTTTCATTTGAGTGACCTCAGGAGGGATAGCCTCTTTGTGAAATCTGGAATTGTGCTTCATATCAAACAGGATCTAGTTCATTTATTTTAAGAGAACACTTTAGAAGCTTTATGTAAAAATGCTTATAACTTTGTCAGAGTATCCTCAAGACCACCCCCAGATTCAGTGATTTGCTGGGAGTATTCACAAGGCTTGGGATATAGTCGTGCTCATGAACTCACAGATAGGAGATATTACAGCAAAAAATCATCAAAGGGAAAAGGCATATGGAGCAAGGTTCAGCCACACAGGGCGTGTTCAGTTCCCCGTGCAACAATGTGTGACGACGTGCATGAAATGTTGTCTACCAGGGAACCTCATCAGAGACTCAGGGCCCAGGGTTGTCACTAGGGGCTGGTCAGACCTGACACATACCAAAATTCCAGACTCTTCAAAGGAAAATAGGTGTTCACCATAAACCATATTGTTTATACAAACAATTTAGACAAAGTGAGCCACTCTTTTCAGGGTAGTGGGAACCCTCCCAAAATTCAAGTTCCCAGATTTGCCAGCCATGGGCCAACCTTAACAAGCAGATTTGCTAAGGACAACATTCAGGCCTGCTCTTTTCTGCACACTGACCAAATAGACACCAGGCCTGTATAATATCAAAATATACTTTTTAAAAAGTTCAAAAAATATGACTGTCTTTTAAGAGTAGAATGAACATTTGTCAACGACTTATTTAACCGACTAATGAGGGAACTTGCAAGGTGACAAATAAATAGGGCTGAAAGATGATCGGGTACTGTAGTCTGCCAGGAAAGGCAAAATGGAAATCCTTCTGCCACATTGGAGACAAAATTGAATAATTTAATAATTTTCTACATGGCAATACAGGTAGAATTTGGGGGAGTGGTTTTTTTCGAATGAATAGAAGTAATTTGCAACTTCACCAAACAAAAATGTGTGCATTAACACAGAGTTTGGGCCCTAATCAGCCATCATTAGCAAACAGACGAAAGTATATTGCCCTAGAGAATTAAATAGTCTTAAGGTAGACCTATTAGACAGTGCTCTAGTGTGGCTCTGAAAAGGACTGCAGTTATCTTTTCCTTTATTTCTGAGTTCTGGGTAATTTCTCTTAACAAGGACCTCATACCATGGTATACGATGTCACTGAAATTTCATGTTTCTGCACAACCTAAGGAAGAAAAAAGAAAATTCAAGTTTAAAGAAACAGGAGTTATTTAAAATAAAATCAGACAAGAAATCTGAAGTGAATACTCTGCTTCTTAAGAAGTGAAATTCTCTCTGGTTTCAAAGAGGAGCGTTTCTCTGTGAGGCAGAGAGGGTCTTTCAACTTACCCTTTAGGCCAGTGGGTAAGGACTCTGCCTTTTTTGCTTGCCCCAAAATTTAGAACATGAGCTTTGACTTGAGGGAGAAAGGAGAAATTGGGAGACAGAAGGGGGCATAAAAAATCCACAGAAATGTGCAGTATTCCTTGTGAGGAAAAAAAGTCAAAATTCTATCAAGAGGTTGAGCCTTGAAAAAGAAATTTGATTCTGGAATGTTGTATGACAGAACCAAGGTAACTGAGAGTCCGTTGTTTCCAGAGCCTAGAAGGTAGATAATTAAGGTGTTCAAACTATGACTTCAGCTACCACAAAGTGTTGATACAAGTGGTTTGTATATCTCTCTCTTTCTATGTAATTGCCTTATGTTATAGTTTTCTTCTCTAATGAGTCCATTTATGTACAACATAATGATCGCATATGATCATGACTAGTAATAATTACTGCCAACACATTTACAGTGCTTAATAGTTCATATCGTTCCCTTGAATAATTAATTTTATTTAACTTCTCAAGACAACCAGAGAAGTGTGTAACATTGTAATCTCATTTTAATGAATAAGAGAACAGAGACCCTGAATTTGCCCACTGGAGGTGCTAAAAGCAGAATGCAAATCTAGGTCATCTGAGTTAAGATTCTATGCCTGTGCAGTATTCTCAATGAGACAGTGAGAGAGACCGTGTGATGACTACTGTTAAGATTGTAAGGGGCTTCGCATTTCATGCTCAGAGGCTCAGACTTGATCCAGCAGGTCCTTGCAGGGATCCACTAAGCTGTGTTTCTCTATGGAACCCTGAAGAACATCAACATTTAAAGAGCAGATGGAAGCCCATGAAGAAAGCTTCATTCATTTCTACATTCACATGGATATAATCCACTTGCGTATCAGAGCAGGTACCAAGCCTTAGCAAAATTTTGTCTAAGGTAGAAGGTCTTCCTTAATATGCCAAATATTTTCCTCCATAGAACAACCATAAATTTGCCAACTTTTTTCAATATGGACCTGGTAGTAACTAGGAAAGCAAGTATTCACAGTATACTTGTTCAAATGATACATTTCTATTCTCCAGAATATAGATATTATCTGAATTATAATAACATTTATACCAATTCCACTGCAGCTGTAAAGTGCAAGACACTAAAATAGTGTTTAAAATAAACAATGTAAGAAATAAGCAATCCTTACCTTGCAGTCTTAAATACAGATTCCCTTCTCTAGTTCAGCTCAACTGACCAGTCCTAAAAGCTCTGAGCATGGGGGTCTACATTCCCATTCCTCCGTCTCAGGCATTGCCTTTCAATCCCTGTACAGTTATGTTGTCCCAGCTTCGTGAGTGGGATTTGCACTGTTGCAAGTTAGGAGACCCTCCTGGGGAAAGACTAGGAAGAAGAAGAAGAAGAAGAAAAAAAAAAGGCCTATAAACTATTCAACTAAGAATTAGCTAGGCTATCATTTTCTTGTCTGCAAAATGGCAGAGAAGTCTAAGGTGTTTTCCAGTGTTACAGTTCCTGTCTGTACTTGGTTTGCTGAGAAATGATAACAAATAGTGATTCTGTGGCTTTTCCTGCAATTGTCTAGTCAAGGCCATAGATACTGTAGCATACATTAGCAAGCATTAGAACGTCTCTGATGCTTTTATGGAATCCAATTGACCAACTGATTTATAACTTTCTCTTTTTTTTTTTTAACAGAGAAAAATCTTTGCCGGAAATGCAGTGAAAACTGCAAGACATGTACTGAATTCCATAACTGTACAGAATGTAGGGATGGGTTAAGGTAAGAGAATGAAGGATTTTATCAAGTAACACAGCCCAAAGAGCTTCTCAATGTAAATAAAATGAAAAAATGATAAACAAGTAAATAAATAGCTCTCTTATGAGCTACCCTTGGTTTGACTCCCATTCAAGCACTTGATTGCTATTTGCATTATCTCTGCTATTATATGTGAAAAATGGGATGCTGTGTTGGCTAAAGAAAGGTTATATCCAAATAAATTCTCTTTAGAAAAGATGGTTCAGATAAAACTCAGTAAAAATGGCCATTTGAGAGGCATTCTTTGTGCTTTTTAACCTGCATTGTGCCAGTCAAGGATTACTTTGCAGGTAATACCAATGAATTATATTTAACCCCCTGGTTCATTCCTTGGATGGCCAGAAATTATTCCCTTATCTTTATTATTTCTCTCCACATACCCAATCATTCTCTTATCTAAGTACCTCAGGCTTGGTTCCATTATGCTATGGTATGCTCATAGATTTAACACCAGGAGATGTTTTCCTTGAGTGGATGACTTGCTTATTGCTAAAGCTCAATAGTTGGTCAACTCTCCAAGAGAACAATGTGTACAGCTCAAATTAACTAGGTAGCCTCTTGATCTTAGTAGGGAAGGTGAGACCATTCTGCATTTAGTGAAGAGTTGGACTGGGGCTATACGTAGAATTAGAACTCTGCTGCACTGGATTTCTTTTAAGTATCGATCATATCTTTATTTCCACCTGTGACTGGAGGTAAACTAGGCAGGGTCCAGGCAGTTTCCAGGCAGGTACATTCTTCACCATTAACCAGTATTGGAGCATCATTTTCATTTAGATTGATTAATTATCTATGGCTTTATTTCTTTTTCGCCCCATGAATGCATTCAGTATTAGCTTACTTGGCAATTTTCATCTCAAGACTTCAGTACTGAGAAAGAATTAGCCACCTAATTCTTCTTGGAGAAGGAGCAAAGCAGTATAATAGAAAGAAAGTAGATGTGGGCTCACATCTTCCTCTGCTACTTATTAACTGTGTGATTTGGAGCAAGTCACTTACCTACTCCGAGCCTTCATTTTCTCCTCTATAAAATGATGATAATAACCCCTGTTTTGCTGGATTATGATAAAGGTTAACTGTGATAACATTTACAAAATACCTGTTCTACCATCTGGCACATACTTGTTCACGGTTAACTGTGATAACATTTACAAAATACCTATTCTACCATCTGGCACATACTTGGTTCATGAGAAATAAAAGATGATTTAAATTATTTTATTTCTTAGGGAACATTGTGTAGGGTATGTTAAACCAGTGCATGCCAATAGAAACATGAGAGCCATATATGTAACTTTAAATATGCCAGTAACCACATTAAGAGAAGTAAAACGATAAGGAGAAATGAGTTTAATAAAATATTTTATTTCATCTAATATATCTAAAATATTATCATTTCAACAATATAAAAACTATTATCAGATGTTTTTCATTCTTGTACTGTCTTCAAAATCTGATGCATATTTACCCTTAAAACACATCTCAATTCAGACAAAATTGTTTTTGTGAGAAATATTTGATCTTTATTTAGGTTTTATAGTTGAAAAAGAAAATTTTACATAGCCAAGTTGTTCCAAACATACCCAAATTTTTGCCAATAATGGAATCAAGTGCCAACTTTTCACATTTAGACTTAAGTTAGTTAAAATTAAATAAAATTTAGAATTCCGTTCCTTAGCCATACTATAGCCACCGTTCAAGGTCTCAGTAGCCATGTGTGCCAGATTATGTTGTACAGCACAGGTCTAACCTGGCCAGTTTATCACAGAGAGAACAGAGGCGTTCACAATACCAAGTGCATTAGCCTTGCAGTACCTGTATTTTGGAAGCAGCAGAAGGCTTCAGGGTTGGTGACTGCTGTCTGTTACACGTCCCCTTACCTCATTCCTTCTCCATACAGTGCAACCTCTGTGTCCTGCTGAACAGATGCCAACCTCACAAGGAAGTGCTGTCCTGTTTTAGAAAAACTAGGCAGCTTTTTAACTTTGATAAGTGTTTTGGTGGTCCTTATTTCCTCTCAAATGGATCCATTTAAGGCAATATCCTTTTTTCTAGTGCTACAGAAAGGGAAAGGGATTTTCTTTTGGCTTTTGAAATGACAGCGCTGTCTCTCTGGCCAGCGAGGAGATCTATGAATGAAGTCCACTTTCACTTATGCTTCCCTTAGTCTCCTTGAGGCCCCTTGCATTTTTCTAAGGGCTTCCAGGGTTGACCATTTTGCCTCAAGAGACTTGTAAATTTTTAAATAGTGGTGAAGAACAAACAGGGAAAAAATATATCAAATATATCAATGCACAAAATCCAGGAAGGAAATAAATTAAAATGCTAATGGGGACTGTTCAGGTTTCTTTTTCCTTCAACTTTGTTTTTGTACTTTCCAAATTTTTTAAGAGCATAGGGAAAAATAAATTTTAATTTTTTAAATTAGCATTATCCACATACAAAGCAGTCAATTCAGATGTCAATTTGGAGCAATATAAAGAGTTTAAAACAATGGAAACCATTTAACCCTGTTTAGATACTGATCTTCTAGTTTCATTGATTTGGTAGCATAGAATTACATTTTCTCACTATGTTTCCAATCACACTAGTTATTCAGTGACTAATATTTTTTATATTAACTATTGTAATTTTTTTTTTTTTTAAGAGACAGAGTCTTGCTCTGACAGCCAAGCTAGAGTGCAGTGGTGTGATCATAGCTCACTCAAACTCCTGGCCTCAGCCTCCTGAGTAGCTGGGACTGCAGGCAGGCACCACCATGCCTAGCAATTTTTTTTTTAGTCTTTGTAGAGGTGGCGTCTGACTGTGTTGCCCAGGCTAGTCTCAAACTCCTGGCCTCAAGTGATCAACCCACCTTGGCTTCCCGAAGTTCTGGGATTACAGGTGTGAGCCACCATGCCCAGCCAAATATAGTAAAAAATTTTTATTTGCTTTCAATTTTAAGAATTAACCTGTAGACTGTGAAAAATATGATAGCTGACAGAAATTAGAAGGGAGAGAAAAATATGCATTTCTCATTTGACATTCTGACAACTCTCATGTGACATTCTGACAACTCATTAAATACTATCTCATATTGCTAGGTAAATAGAAATTTAAATAGATTATTTAATATAGTTTAGAGAACTCCCAGAAACACTAGATAATAATATAACAAAGAAAAGTCAAGATGATTGGGGAAATAGCAGCACAGTTAGTTTTGATAAATTTTTCATTAGAGTGTTTAAAATGAATAAATCAAAAAATAGAGGCAAAAGTATTTTAAATCTTGTTTTGATGAGAACCTATAGAAGACTAAAATCAAAAACACTTAAAATCGGAACGGCTACTCCAGAGAATTTGAGCTGTGGGTTGGACAGGATGGTCGTACACTTTTACTCAGTCGTAATTCATTGTACTGTGTGTTCCTACTGCATTTATAATCATGAAATAACTGTTTAATGTATTATGTAGTAAGTCTGGATGTTAAGAAATTGTTGGGCTTATTGCTAGACAATGTGATTGTTTTGTCAAATACTTTTTAAAACCTCTGGGTTGTAAGATGTTGCGCGAAGTAGGAGTGTGCCCATCAGTCTAACAAATTAAGGAGAATGTCCCCGAAGCCTAGCAGCATGTGTGTATGCTACAGACATCATTGTAGGCACAGAGAAGCATTATAAGCATTGAGAGGAGAAAAAAAAATGGTACACGGGCTATTTCCCCTGCTTTGAAGCTTTGCCAAATCCACTGGCCTCTGAGGGAAACTGTATCTGTTACATACGGAGTTTGGGGAGTCATTACGTTTTGGCCTGATCACAACAGTCTGTTTGAAGCTCCCTTTATACTTCTTCCAGCCTGCAGGGATCCCGGTGTTCTGTCTCCTGTGAAGATGGACGGTACTTCAATGGCCAGGACTGCCAGCCCTGCCACCGCTTCTGCGCCACTTGTGCTGGTACCTTCCCTAGTTCTTTTGTTTATTCTCCCGGTTCTGGTTTTGCTTTTCTTTCTGGTTTGAGCCATCACTCATGCAACCCACTTGCTACTTTTAAAGTAATGCTGGAAAAGTATATTTCTCTTTTGATAATTGTGTGTGTATTCTCATTGAAAGTCAAGCAGTCATCATCAGCATCCTATCCTCATTGGGAAACTTACATAGCCCAGTGATATCTCCTCTTTCAAAAGAGAGTGAATGTTTTTGTCAAGAGGTTCCATTTTTAACTTTGAAGGCTTTTTTCCCAGGGAAATCAAGAAAAAGCATGAATATTAAATTATTAATCTTTGATGCCATTTTCTCAAACTGTTAAAGAAGAAGCCCATGACACCACCCCCTCTGAGGTTTTATTTCTCATTTCCTGTGTTTGTCTTGCTTTTAAGGGGCGGGAGCTGATGGGTGCATTAACTGCACAGAGGGCTACTTCATGGAGGATGGGAGATGCGTGCAGAGCTGTAGTATCAGCTATTACTTTGACCACTCTTCAGAGAATGGATACAAATCCTGCAAAAAGTAAGTGGATCTGCCCCCTAGGCCCTAGCATTTAGACCTAAGTTCCTTTGATGACTATCTTCATAAGAAAATAAGAAAACTTTGAATTTGTAATGATAACACTAGGTTTAAACATGTACCTGTGGACACTGTTCTGAAGCTTTAACCCAGCTTATCTTTGATATTTTTATTCCTTTGCCTCAGGGGCACCTTAAAACCTTTAATATTTCAATTTCAAGTACATGCTCCATACCCTTTAAAATCACAGTGTCTACCTGTGTCATCTAACCTAGCAATTTTTGTGAGGAAGGATTTTTGAGTAATCTTCAGAGGGATAATTAAATGTAAGACGTAATGAGGTAGCTAGTAAACACGCTTCCCCTGTGCATGTGTGAATGGATTAAAAAATTGTACATTTTTCTCATAGATGTGATATCAGTTGTTTGACGTGCAATGGCCCAGGATTCAAGAACTGTACAAGCTGCCCCAGTGGGTATCTCTTAGACTTAGGAATGTGTCAAATGGGAGCCATTTGCAAGGATGGTGAGTACAACTGCCCATATCGATCTTATGAGCAAAGCATTATCTTTCTACTTTCAGGACTAATATTTTTCCACTTAAAAAAGAAACAGCATGCATCAGGTATGACACGCCCAATATTTTGGTGGCATTCATTCATCTTGAACTTATGCCCTTAATGGATTTGTTTGTTTGAATTGCAAGATGAAATAAATCAGCTATAGTGGCACTGGCCAATATGGTTCAAGTTAATTTTTTTAATTAATAAAGTTTATTTTTTGAGAGCAGTTTTAGATTCATAAGCAAAATTGAGCAGAAAATTCAGAAATTTCCCATATACCCCCTTTTCCCCACACAGGCATAGCTTCCCCCACTATCAACATCAACTAGAGGGATACATTTGTTACAGCTGATAAACCTACAGTGACACATCCTTATCACCCAAAGTCCACAATTTACATTAGGGCTCACTCTTGGTTGTATATTCTGCAGGTTTGGACAAATGTATAACAATATGTATGCAACATTATAGTGCCATGCAAAGTAGTTTTACTGCCCTGAAACTCCTCTGTGAATTACCTACTCATCTCTCCCTCCCCCTACTGATTTTTTTTTTACAGTCTCCATAGATTTGCCTTTTCCAGAATCTGTATAATTGGAATTATACAATATGTAGCCTTTTCTAGCTAATTGTTGTTGTATTTATTTCTTTCCAGTTTTTACCATATGTACTTTTCACCAGATTTTTAAAAATACCATGCACATGGAGTTTTGTATCTTGCTTTAAGCATTAGGCATAAACATTATCCTATGTTTTTACAAAGTTTTAGGAAACTTTATTTTGAATAGCAGCATAAAATTCAATCATGTGAAGATGCTATAGTTTTTAGCCAATCTCCTATTATTTGGATTGTTTATAATTTTGATATATAAACAGTAATTAAATGGTATCTGAATCTTTCATTAAGCCTGTGAGGCTAGGAAGTAATATCTTCATCTTACAGAAGGGAAAACCCAAGGTGTAGAGCTAGGAAATGATAGACTTAAGTATAGAACTTAATATTTCAAAATGTTTGTTGGTCTGTTCTTCTTTGCACCAATGATTCTGAACCAAGATGCCAGGGATGCAGCACCATCCCCAGATATTCTGATTGAATTGATCTGGGGTGCAGCCCATGATCATGGATTTAACTTCCCAAGTGGTTCTAATCTGCAGCCAGGTTTGAGAACCACTGCACATCCAATTCTCCCTGATAATTTAGCTAATACCAAGTTTCCTCACCTCTCTGGCCTCAGTTTCCCCATCTGTAAAATGAATTGAATTTAAATTATTCCAACTCCAACATTTTGTGAACTTTTTTGACTCTTGAAATAACTTACGCTGAAGGGACCCTAAAATTTACTCCTAAATTTATTCAGATATTACACATCAATGATGTAGAAATTGTTTAAACTACTGTTGTTCAAAACATCTTTGGATTGTTATAAAAATAGAAAGAAAACAAAAAATATGCACTTGGAACAGTCTGACTGACGTGATCACTGCCTTAGGGTTTATTCTTTCTTTCCCTTCTTTTGAATGTTTCCCCTTCTGGAAATTTCATGAAAGGAAAAACAGTACCATTGTCAGGAGAATGTGGACTTGGAAGTCAGAATGCTGTCATTCATATCTGGTCTCCAGGCCTTGGGCAGGTTGTGAACTTCTCTGGGCCTCATTTCCACCATCTGTAAAAAATGAAGAAGATAATACTACTGACCTCATCTGGTTATTCCACAGCTCCCTACAAAGAATCTCAAAAAAGTGTCAGAAAGAACTGGGCACATGATTGATAGCACTGATTGATAGGACATCATTTGTGGTCTTATTTCTTTGGAGCATTGTAGGTGACTTTGCATCTCCATGGTTTTTCCAGTATGTGATTGGTCTGGCAGGCATGGGCCCGACACAGTCAGTTCCTGTGTTCCAAGGTTTTCTTGCCAGGGCTGATTCTACTGTAGCACACACTGGGGTGATAGAGGCTTGGGGTGGTGGCACCCCAGGGGCCATGTAAGTATCATTTTTTAGTTACCAACAAGTGCCTCCTTTACTTTACTTAAAAACATGGTTCTCCTATTTCTGAATATGACCAGAATTTTTGGTAAGTTAGTAACAGAAAATTGAGGAAGATGAAAGTGAGACCAGCCTGAGCAACATGGTGAAACCCCATCTCTACTAAAAATACAAATATTGGCCAGGCATGGTAGCATGCACCTGTAATCCCAGCTTCTCGGGTAGCTGAAGCATGAGAATCACTTGAACCCTGAAGGTGGAGGTTACAGAGAGCAGAGATCGTGTCCAGCCTAGGCAACAGAGCAAGACTGTCTCAAAAAAAAAAAGAAAAGTGATGATTGATGCAGGAAGAGCAAGACTGTCTCAAAAAAAAAAGAAAAGAAGTGATGATTGATTGATACAGGAAATCCATTGTAACTTGAAATGTTCACCAATAGTACTTGGTACCAGGCGTTTCAAGAGTTGTAATGCTTTAACTACTTTCCCTAAACCATGGTGAGCACCAGATAAGTTATGTCAAATGGCACTTTGCTAAAAGCGGAGTGTCAGGATTGTGGGCAGAAGTGGGAAAAGAAGAATCGTATCTGCAGTGAGCCCATTTTCAGGTCAGTTACAAAATGAGAATATTGATGGCTCACCAGGCTTTTGAAATCACATGGCAGCTGCACTTAAGGATGTGTTATTTATTCTCTTTCAACTGTCATATTTCTATGATTCTAAGACATATATTTTTAACATTTTATCGTCTCGGAAATCAGATGCATCTTATAATTTGTGGCAGTTTACAACTGCTTTTGACCAGAAAACTGATGTGATATCATTGTTACTGCCCAGATATGAGACTTGGATGCAGAGACATCTGTTCAACTGAGTTAGGCACATGACTACTTCTTCCTGTGTTGAATATAATTGCAGTTCTAAAGAGGTTTGAAAATTAAACTATTGTTCAATATTCAAAGGAAAGATTCTTGCATAAGCATGGAAACAAAACAGAATGTTACATAAGTATAACAAATACTTTTAATAAGTCTAAAAATTCTAATTGATAAAAGAATAGTGTGTCACAGTTTAATATGAAGCACCTTTTCCTTTGTGTTACTTAAAATGATGGTGCATCTTAAATCTTGTGTCTTAGATTCAATGAAATATGGTATAAATGACTGTATACTCTCTGCTGTAGGTGTCTCAAAGAAGAAAAATTTCTTGCTTGTGTTATTAATTGATTTCTAATTTCTTTTTCTAATTTTTTTTTTCACAAATGGATACCAATTACATTTACCATTGGACTGCAATGTCTCTCCTTGAAAAACAATGCGGTTGACTGAAATCACTTTGGGTGGACCAAATTTCCTCCTGTTGACTACTCCTGAATGATCTCTTCCAATTCCCCAAATCTGCCTCTCTGGCCAATCACAACCTTCTTCCGTGTGTGTACGTCATGCTGCTCTCGTCTTCAACTCCCCTTCTCTCTTGCTGACTTCTGGAAAAGCAACGGAAGAGTCCTGGGCGGAAGGAGGCTTCTGTATGCTTGTGAAAAAGAACAATCTGTGCCAACGGAAGGTTCTTCAACAACTTTGCTGCAAAACATGTACATTTCAAGGCTGAGCAGCCATCTTAGATTTCTTTGTTCATGTAGACTTATAGATTATTCCATATTATTAAAAAGAAAAAAAAAACAAGCCAAAAAAAAAAAAAAAGCAAGCCACCTCTCTCTTTCTTGCTCTCTTTTTCTTTCTCTCTCTCTCTCAAGTTTGTGCAGGGAGATGGTGAACTGTTTTGTCAGAACTTAAATGGAAAAAAAAATAAAACTACAACAAGCCTACCTTTTATAACTGGGTGTTTAGTGCTAAACAGCCAGAACCACAGAGACAGTATTGTATGACCAAAGCATTTGATGCCAAAATTTGACGTTAAAGTAATGATTTGATTGATTTCCTGCCCTGATTTTGAAGGTCCATTTTTTTCCCTTTTGCATTGGCTTGCTTGTTTCCCCTTTGAAACACCTAAAAATACCTTTCCAAAACATTGCAAGAGCATACATAGACAAAAAAAATGAAACAGAAAGCTCTTAGCATGCTTGAGTCCACCATTGGGGGAAATGACAGAAAACTGGACCTGAGGGCATTAGGAACATCCTACAGAGTTGTGTTTAGTGTCGTTTGCCATGGTATTTCGCAGTGAAACATGGACACTCTCCACACATCATTTACTTCATGCATTATGTACTGGTTTTTGCATTTTACTCACTTGATAAGTCTGCTCCACTGGTTTCATCAGATAGACTTGCTGCTACTGGCTTTTCCATTGTAGAAGATTGGGTTATTTTACACACAGTTCGCCAAATGGGATTGCTCTGTATAGTCAAATTGGTGATGGACAGATGGACAGAATGCAGAGGTACATAGATGAGCTGAGGCTGATCCAGCTCCCCTGAAATTCAGAGTGTTAACTTTATAGACCCTGCACAATCTCTTGGTGCTATCTAGCCATTACCCCCATCTTTTTTAAAGGCCATCTGAAATTCCGTTTGTCATGGTGGGAAGCATTTTTGGATATGATGCAGGAAATTTCTTCCTGGAGTCAAAAGTTCCTAAGAGGTCCTGTATTTTTAAGAAATGGAATTTATTTAAATAATATTTAAGCTTGTGCCCATGTTGGCCAGGCAACTTTTTTCAATGGTGCTTATTAGAAGTATTTTCATCTTGTCATTTTAAGAAAATAAAACTGGAAATTGAATATGGGTGGCATGACTGTACCCTTTTAGTTCTCTTATTTTCCCACTCCTCTGTCCCTCTATAACTATGTCATACTATTATATGCCAGTCCACTGAATGTCGAGATGATCTGTTTTTTGGGGTTTTTTTGTTTTTTTTTAAGAAATATTTTCACTGGTTTTCTATGACTCTCTAAACACTTCATTGAAACTGGAAGACTGAATTATGAGGAAACTATTTGGATTAGTGGCCAGAAATGATGAAATCTTAATAGATCTCTTGACAGTTTCTCTGTTTAGGGGAGGGTAGACCGATATCAAGTTTCTTCATATCAAAGCTTCATTGGTGACCTCATTTGCTTTACAAGTGACCAGCCGTCTTGCAGGCTTTATGCTTCTGAGAGCCTTACTTAGAAGATGCTGCTGGAGTCAGGAAGGACTCCAGAGAGGAATACTATCAATCAATATGGACTATCCTGGGAAAGAGCTGGGAAGTAGGTGCTGAGGTCCCCATCCAAACAGCAAGCTAGGAAACAGCCTGCCTTGAAAATAATATTTCTAGACGTTAAAGATAACTTACAACCCAAAGTGAATAATAAGTAAATAGTCTGATGACCCTCTTAATAGCATTGCAATTTTCTTGAATCACATAATGATTCATAAGTAACTAGGGAACCAACTGATTTTGCTAAGCAGTCTTCCCCTTATAAGACTGCAGGCCCTTCTGACACACACAAAAAATGAAAGTTAATCCTGGGTACAGCATAGTTTTACATTTAAAGGCACAGTCTTACATGGACAAATGCAAGCACAAGCCTAAAGCAAGGTCAAGCAGATGGCAAAACCGAATTTGCCTGCAAAGAAATCTATTTAACTGAATCAGCCCATAGTATTTGAAGCGCGAGGTTACTGTGATAGGAAAGATAAAAATGATGTCTGTTTTCTTAGATGAATAACCATCAACATGACAACAAAATTCACTGGGGTCTACCAGCGTGCATTCCATTTCCCACTGACCATGCAGGTGCACGTCGCGGAAATACTGGTTTAACTACTAGTGTGTTACTGCCTCATTTATCTTATCTTCATAACATTATTAACTAGAACATAATGCTTTCAAAGTTTAAGTTAATGTTATATATTATGTATAAATATATATATTCATAATGAGATATATGTAATGGATAGTACAAAGTTTGGAGACTCAACAAATGCTCTAACCTTCTAGAGACAAAAGTCCTATTTCTGTTTTCTTTTGTCTTTTTATTTTCAATTAGTGACCCATTGTTAAATCCAAATCCACTTTTACTGAAAAATACTGTACATGTGTAAAATGTTCAGTTGTTTTTTTGTAAAATATAGTAGAACGGTTGTAATTGATACTGGCCAAAATCAATGTTATTCCATATTTTATTTTTTCTATTAAATTAACCTAAGTTCCTGTTTATTTGATCTGTTCATACCCACGTATAAACTTCTCTGAAAGGGTAAGGTCATGAGAAACTTCCCTGTTTCTACATAGAAGCTGAATATGAAGGAAAGGGTGGAGGTGCATGAAACATCTAAATAAAGTTGGAAAAGAAAGAAAGCAGAGGAGGGAATTGAGAAGGAGTGAGAAACAGCAATGTAAGCAAGGAATGGGTTAGATTTGGTCATGAATATATGTTAAATCCCATCTTTAGAAAGCAAGGCTGTGAAAAAAAATCTATAAAGGCTTGGTATTGTTTCTATCAGATTGTACGGATGCTGGCCCCCAGAACAGGGCCCACCTGGTCCCATTCTTCCTCTAGGGTGCAGCACACCCACTAGTATGTGTCTGTAGGGTTGGGAGCCATGGCTGGGGGCGAGGAGGTAGGCAGTGTAAAAGCTGTTAAAGAGGAAGGTGCCTTTGTTCAATTTGCTGACATCCTGTGTAAAGTCGACATTGGCTGGATGTCTAGAAGATGATTTTGTCTAAAATAAATCTCCGGTACATACCAGGGGGTGGGACTGAACAAGCTAGCTAAAAACAGCAATGGAGTATAGATCTTTCTGAACCATGCCTGAGATGCAATTACTAGTCTTAAAGGTTCGGTGCTCTGCCTTTTGGGGAAAAGAAATGATAAACCAGCCAAAGCCGCAAATTGAGCTCCAATTAGGTTTAAAGATCTGGGGATAGTAACCAGGTATGAGAAAGAGCCTCTGCTGCTTTGAAGTCCCATTATGGGGATGGAGAGAAATTAATTTTATTGATCACGTACTATGTACTACACAATGTGAGAATATAGAGTATGTATATACATACTGATGTGGATATGTTCTCTCTCAATTTTCAGAAGGACTCTAGAGGTGAATGTATTATCCTCCATTTACACATGAGAAAACTTAGCCACATAGACTTGAAACAAATTGATTGAGATTCCATATCCAGATTCATAATAATAATACAATTTAACATTAAGACAATTCACAGCAAGCAGTACATGCCAAATCTCGAATGAGTGGTACACTGAGTTGTTAAGTTCAGAACAGGCAGAGATTCCTTTGAATTGGACTGGTCAGTTCCCTAAAGCAGGTGGAGCTAGAATTGGTCCCTGAAGCATGGATGAGTCTTACCTGGGCAGACAGGAAGAGAGCGGGAAGAACGTTACCAATGAACTTGCTGCAGTTACCAGTGAACTTGCTGCATACAAGATGCTTAGGGAAGTAAGATGTTTTCATGGTTTTAATCTAATTATCTATTGCTACAAAGAACAGTGATTCAAAATTTGGTGGTTTAGTCCAGAGAAATCTACATTTGTACACTTTGTAGAAGAAGGATAGTGTGCCCATTCTCAATCCCCACATCCATGGAAGACTGCTAATTATCACTCACTTTCCACTCCAGTTATCAGAGGCTTGTCACACTGCTGATCTCTTCTACCAGATTCATTATTTTCCACTGAATAAGCTACCCTTCATTTTTGAAGAACTTACAAACTACTTGGTAAAAAAAAAGGGGAAGTGATTGCTATAGTAACTACTAAAGTTTCTCAGTCAAAGTGATCAATACTTGCAACATATCTGAGTATGGAAATAAATACATAGCATCTTATCCCCCTCATGTAAAAAGAATGTCATGCCACTAAAATATAAAATAGACATTCATTCTTAAGAGCTTCCATATTATCATTCAGCCTTGCACAGAGAGAGCAATGGCAGACGGCAATGTGTTGAACAGAAATTGCATATTGGAGGCAATTTTAAACTATGGCCCAGCCAATTTAATACCCCCTCCTTCTGTCCCCAACCACAAGATGGTAGAGGTGGAACAGGACAGTTGCAGTGTGACCTCACCCAGCCGAGGCTGGGCCCTGCGCCCAATACGTGTAGATGACCGCACAGATGATCTCTTCTCTGGTCAACATCCCTTTCTAAATGTTATGTTTGTTGCAGACTCATGAAATCTGAAGTTCTCAAACAGAATACTTTAGAGCCTTTGACATATTTAGCAGGGCACAGCCAAGGTGGACTTAATTTCACTGAAGCTCATTAGAACTACTTGGCACCTAGAAATGGGGCTAATCTGTATAATCCTGTCTCCTCTTCATCACAAGAGGTGAAGATCAGGTCCAGATTCAGATCTTGAACAATAAAGATGCAGTTATGCAGCATCACTACGTTTCAGCGGACCAGAATGTGACCTGGGATGGCCAGCACTCCTTCCCATTCTCTACCTCCAAGGGACTTACAAGGACAGTTTGACTGGCTTATTACCAAAGGACTTTCTTACAAGGTCTCTTCTCTAAAGGACCATTGTTTGGATCCAGTTGTGGTTTTTTTAGGGCCAGGTGTCAGGCAACAAAAGATATTTTGTATCCCACTTTCTAGAAAATTCCAGAAACATTCCCTGAGGCTTGAGTTGTAAGATCTTTCACTTTTTCATTTTTCGAAAACAGTACATTATTTTAAAAATACAGTGTTTTAAGCTTCACAGAGTTTTACTAAAATGGATTTATTTAATTTGGCCCACACAAAAATCAGGCCGATAGACATTCATTTTCTGATGCAAGAGGCACAGCTAGTAAGGGGTGTGGCTGGGACTCAAGCCCACAGCTTCAACATTCTGTACAACACTGATTCCTTTTTAAGAGTGCTGGAGAAAAGCAAGTCCACATCACATATGTTGCAAGGAAAGGGGGTAAGAGCCTTTTCTCAAGTGAAGATAGAAAGCACACTGTGTCCCTGGGCTTGACTTTTTCTCATTCCAAAAGAGTCGCTTCCGTAAATAAATATTATTGAGTCCCTGCCACAAACTAGGTTCTGAGGTTTCTCTTGCCCTCCTCAAACTTATAGTCTAATGAGGGAAACAGACACTTAGACATAAAACACATGGTTACAATGTGAATCAGTTTAAGTGCCTTTAAAGGGTATAAAATATTGTCAGGAGTCAAAGGAGCAGGCTCACTTCACTAATCACGTGCTAAGGTTCCATGCCCTTGCACTACAAGCTTCCCAAGGACTTCCAAAAATAGCCTGAAACCTTAAAAATGGAGTTGACTGTAAAATCTACAAATAAAACTGCAAAGGTCAAAATCAAATGGTATCTTTATTAAGTATCTACCAAGTGGATCATGTCAAACTAGTCCACTGCAACTAAGGAATTATACTTAGAGCCACTGTCACTTGACGGCAGGGATATGTCTGAGAAACGCATCCTTAGGTGATTTTGTCATCATGCAAACATCATAGAGCACACTTACACAAACCTAGATGGCATAGCCTACCACCCACCTAAGCTATATGGGATGGCTTATTGCTTCTAGGCCACAAAGCTGTACAGCATGTTACCGTACTGAATACTGCAAGCAATTGTAACAAAATGGTAAGTATTTGTGTGGCTAAACATAGAAAATGTATGGTAAATATATGGTATAATCTTATGGGACCACTGTCATATATACCGTCTGTTATTGGCCAAAACGTCATTATATGGTACATGACTATAATTAACGTTAATGTAGAATAAAGGTAAATTTTAATATGCTTGATATGATGTGAGACCTGCAGAGATTGGAGAATCTAGGATCTTGAGAATCTTAATAGCCCTGCAAAGGAGGGAAGAAGTCACTATTCACCCTCTAGGGAATAGAAAAGAGGGGAGAGACTTATGTCCTATCCTTGGTGGTGGTCAGGGAGGTCACTGGGGTGGGGCGTGGAAGGGCAGTGTACAGGACTGCAGTATGTGGATGTGTTCCTGGATATCATCCTCTCTTCTTCCCTGTGCCTTCTACATTCTCTCCAAGGAGATCTTTGTCAATCTCATGGTTTTAAATACCATCTATATGCTGATGACTCTTAAAATATATATAGATTCCTGATCTCTTCCCTCAAGATTCACACCTGTAGATTCAATTAACTACTTGACATTTCCCTTCAGCTGTCTAATAGGCATCTCGAAATTAACATGTCCAAAATAGACTTCAGACACCCCAACCCCCTTACCATCTTTACCACCAAATCTCTCCCACCTCAGTAAATGGCATTCACTGTATTTCCAAATATATCTCTAAATGGTCTACTTCTGCCCACTCCATAGCTGTAACTGTGGCCAAACCACCATTGTTGCCATCCCAGACTGCTGCAACAGCCTCCAAACCAGCTCCCAGACTTCTCCCTCTCCTTTTTTCTCTCCTTTCCCTAATCAGTTCTCTACACAGCATAGTGCCATTACAAATGGAAAATCAGATTTCATTTCTGTTTACTGAGCATAAAATCTGAACTCCTTACCTGAGGTCTTTGTGTTCTCACCTCACACCACCATCCGCCATGCCCTCACATGTTCTAGTCATGCCAACTTTCTTTTCATCCTTCAAACAAAACCAGCTTGTTTGGGACCCAGGACCCTTGCTCTTCACATGGCTGGCTTCTTCTCATCCCACAGGTCTCAGTTCAAAAATAACTTCCTCTGAGCAGTTCCTTCTGCCACTGACCCCACACCTGCCCACCTCGTTTTGACTTTCCATAGCACTTACCACCACATGACATTTTATGGTTCATTACTTATTGTCAGCCAGCCCCTTGAAAGCTGGTGCTTTATCTGTCTTGTTCACAGCTGTATCTTACATGTCCAGCACATGCCTTGCTTAAGAAATATTTGTGGAATGAATGAATAAGAAAACATCTGAGAGAAGTGACATTTGACCTGAGCCTTGAAGGATAAGCAAGAAATTACAAATCAAAGAAGGTTATTGTATCTAAGAAAGACATTCAAGAGAGAGAACCTGAGCAAAGGCACAAAGCATTGAAAGGGTCTTGAGGACGCCGATCACTTGGAGGCCCAGGCAGGGGATGAGCAGGGCAGGCAGCTTGGGAGAAAGGATGGAGAGACGAGTGGGGTCAACCGGTAAAGAACCTTCACTGGACTGTTGCCCTTCCTCCACACTCTTGTCATCAGTGTCATCAACCCTCTTTTCAGAGAGGCTAATTGATTTGCCCAAGGACCCCATCAAGTCAACTCTTGGCCTCCTGCCAACATATTTGAGAAGCATTCATTCAGACAGAATGCTGAGGCGGCCAGATTTGCTCAGTTCCCAGGCACTGATGGCTGTATTGAGCCAGTTGAATGAAAGAACAGGGTGCAAGCTCACATGAGAGGCAGCAGCCCACAGCTTCTGTTCGCTGTGATGTCCACAGTCAGAGCAACAATGTGGCAAGGCCTGTTTGCAAAACTGGACTTGGGGCCATAAGCCTGCTCAGTACCATCTTTTTCTCCTAAGAGAAAACCCCCTAGCCCTCTAAACTGTCATCACCAGGGAAGAACAAAAGGAAAAAAACATGACGTGCTAGCACTTCCCTTCCCTAACAATGAAAACAGTAACCCCCATATGCGGAGTACTTCCTATGTGCTGAGCTAAAGGCTTCATATGGGTTATTTAATTCAGTACTTTCAATAGCCTGATTCTATCTCCTTTTCACAAATAAGGAAGCAGATGAGGTAAATGCCTAAGGTACTCCAGTGGTAGATAGAAGGTCTGGGATTAATGTAAACCCAGAAAATCTGATATCAGAGCACCCACAAGGAGAAATACAAGAGCCAAGGAGGATTCCATCAAAACAAGCTTCAAGCTATGATTGTGGAGTGTGCGATGGGTTTCTATATTTTAGCTGGTGCTGTCAGGTCCCAGGTGCATGTTATTAATGTCCACCCAGGAGTACACACTGTGGCTACATCATGCTTTGTGTGAACAAGGCAGGAGTCAATATTTGGTCATTAAAGCTAGTAACAACCAATGGGCCACACGGACAAAATCAAAATGGACCTAAGGTAAATGAGGCAGTGGCTGTTACAAAGAAATGGGGATATGATGATATGACACTTCCTTTCATAATTTCTTTGTAAAGAGGCTATTGTTTGCATTCTCTAGCCCAAGTTGAAATGAACAAGAAATAAAATGGAGTTATTGGGAACATTAGAAGAAACATTAGCATGCTGAAAGTTAATATAAATACATAATACAAATTCTGTGAGCTCCTTTGACAAATCTGGTGAAACAAATTCTTTCCAGTTGATGTTAAATAGGATTTCTTGCCACCAAAATCACAATGGTTGCAATATAATAAAAGCTAAACTATGAAAGAAGTAGGCTTTTTATTATATATAGGAATATAATGTTTAATTGTTTTATGTTATCAGAAGAGCCACAAATATGGCAGAAACCGGAAGTCATCTTGACCATCTCCTTCGTCACTCCCACATCTGATCCAACACCAAGTCAAGACAGTTCTACCTCCCAAACCTCCCAGATCCACTTTCCGTTCTTCACCTCTTCTGCCCCTATCCTAGTCTAACACCTTGGATCAAGCTACTTCTCACCTGGGCTATTGCAACATCTCCTCATTAGCCTCCCTGAACGCACCCCATCTGTCCACAGTCACGTGTCTTCATCTCCTATTCCATTTTCCACAACAGCCAGAATGCTCTTTTTAAAAATTCAAAGCTCAGCATGAGACTCCACTCCCCTGTGACTTCCCATTTCCCTAGGATAAAATTGAAATTCCTTTCCATGGCCTTGAAGGCCAGGGTCAATCTGACCCACCTCTCCTCTCTAAACTTAGCTCGCGACATTCTCTTCTTCCCCATGTATTTTCCTGCCACATTTACTTTCCCTGATTCTTCCATTCTGCCCTGCACCCTAGAACACCCCCACACATCACTGCCCCTCCTTTAATGTTATCTCACCTGAATCATCTATCATCTGGGCCTCAGTTTAAATGTCACCTCTTTGATTCCTGATCCTTAACAGACAAGGTTAGATCTCCTTAGTATAAGCTTTCTTGGAAGCCTCTACATTTCTTTTATATTAATTTTATGATAAATATCTAGTTACTTGTAGGAATATTTGTTTAATTTATGTAATACTACATAGTTTGTTTGATGGGGGCAAAGTCTGTAAATGCCTTATATGTTGTGAACCTGGTAAAATGTCTTGTAGAGAAGGTGCTTGATAACTGTTATGGATAGTTGAAAAAATGAATGAATAATTAAATGAAAAATTGAGCAAATGACAGGAAAGGAATAGCTCTGATCCAATACTTGGACAACTAAGTTCTAGCCTGAATTCTGTAAAACTTCAGCATATCTCTCTATGTGTCTACACCTCAGTTTCCCCTTCTTCAGCATCATCCCTGTGAACCTTCCAGCCATTCTATTCCATGTAAAGAGAAAATAGCCGGAGACTTCAGAGTTTCCATCACTGGTCCTAAAACACAAGCAAAACCATTGGCACAAACTCATTAAAGCCAATGCTTTAGGACCCTGCCCCTAAAAGTGTGGACCAGCAGCAGCAATAGCGGCCAGGAATTGTCTAGTGTGACAGATTTCTAAACCTGCATTCTCATTCCCTGGGTACTCACTGTTGACAAGGGACTTTGCAGGAGAAATTAAAGGTTAATATCAAATGAACTTAAAATAGAGAGATCAGCCTGAATTGCCCAGATGGGCCCAAGGTAGAGGCAATCAGAGAGGTGTGGTAGAAGAAGGCAAAACAGGCAGAAGGCAGAAGGGGAAGTTAGAGAGATTCAAGGTGTGAGATAGACTTGACCCACAGCCAAGGAACTTGCAGCAGACCCAGGCTCAGAGCCTCCAGAAAGAATGCAGTCTGATAACACCTTGATTTCAATCTTGTAAAACCCAGAGCAGAGAACCAGCTGAGCCGCTCCATACCCAGATGTCTTACCTACGGAACTGTGAGTTAGTGAAGGGGTGCTTTTTTAAGCTACAAAGTTTATAGTAACTTGTGACGGCAGCAGCAGAAACTAGTACAATGAGACCATACCTCTCAATCACAATATGTCCTTTTGCCAGATCCCAAGTTGATCTTTTCAAGAGATAGTTCAATGTCATAGTTACTGTCACAGAATCTGAAGGGAGGCTGCCTGGGTTCAAATCCTGGCTCTGTCATTTACTAGCTGTGTGATCTTAGGGAACACATTTAACTTCTCTATGCCCCTGCTTCCCCATTTGGATGATGGTAATCCTACCTCTCTTCCAGGAACATTCTGAGGATTAAATGACAACCCATAAAAGTACTTAGGACAGTGCCTATATGTATTAGGCAAAAACATCTTGGTTACTAATATTACTTAAACCAGAATTTTTTTATTCATCGTTGATCCCTCTCCCTCCACTAATATCCAATCCATCACCTAGCTAGTTAATTTACCTTTTGAGTTTCTCTTGAATCTGTCCTCCTCCCTTTATCCCCACCGTGACCGTCCTAGTTAGGCTATCATCATCACTTCCCAGAAGCACTCTGTGAATCTTCTGCAGTTCCGCAAAGAAGCTAAAGTGACTTTTCAAAATGCAAATCTAATGACAATGCTCTCCTGCTAAAACCTGTGGCTACCGGGATAAATACAGGATCCATTAACATAATACAGGATACCCCTACACCCATCTCAATTTCCTTTTGCTTTCTTTCTTTCTTTCTTTCTCTCTCTCTTCCCTCTCCTCTCCTCTCTCTCTCTGTCTTTCTCTCCTCTTCTCTCTCCCCACTTCTCTGGCCTTCCTTTAGCCTATCCCAGGGGCCAAGCCTCCCCGCACTGGACCCTTTGCAGACGTGGTTCCCTAAGGCTAGAGTGCTGGAATCGCAGGTCCACAATTGTGTTTGTTCTTATTTGTTGGATGTCTGAGTCCCACTCCAGACACTAAGCATGAGGGCAGGAGTGCATTTGTTTTTTCTCATCGTTGCATACCCCATACTTAGCACAGTTAATGGCACAAATACTGGCTCAGTAAACAGTTTTTTAATGAGCAAATGAATGAATAAAAATACTGTGGCACAGTTGAAGAGGCAGGACAAATAAGATGTTGGTGCTTCTTTTGGTTTGACTCCTACTTGGGGGCAGGGAGGGCAAGAATTAAATTATGACAGATCGAAAACATCAATTCACTGGCTGGATCACTCTTGAGTTACTGCAACCTTTGCGAGTGTGTCACAGACTATGTTGGAAGTAGCTGAGCACAGGAGGAGAAACCAGAAGTTGGTTCAGCAAAGGGGTCATCTTAAAATATGCTACAAGTCTAAGGGGTTATATAACTACCAAAAGCTGAAAAATTGTCTTTCCACACTCTCACCATATCTATCATTTCTTTAGGTTTGCTGCCTAGAAAGATCTCATCGTCAGATTTGTTTTCCCCCACCAAAATACATAAGCCTCAGTTTGCAGCTATCTCGCTACTAGGTTAGCCCTCACTGCCCCTTTCCCTATTCAACCCTCCACCTCCTGCTTCCAGCTCTGTAGGTGTAAAACACGATGATCCAGAGCCAGAGAATGAAGACACGCCTATGCTGTTCCCACACACAACACAGCGTGAGGAGGTGGCGAGACATTCACAGACCATAGAGGGCCCTCGTGGGGGGCTGGGGCAACTTGACCTCAGATGTCTGTGCCAGAAAAAATCTGTTGAACAGATACATCATTCAGGAATGTCCAAGCTCACAAATTCTTCATGAGGCTAGCAGAACGTGGAGGCCTGAAACCCTCCTCCAGAATCTAACTCACACCCCATCATTCTGTGATATGTATTCTCTGGGCTTCCATCACTGAAGTTCCGTCTCCCTGTCTTATAAGCTCCAAGGAATGTAGGGACCATGTCTAACATGGAGAATTCCAGATACACGCAGGTGCTTTAAACCCATAGCTTAATCAAATGGTTGTCAATGAGACAACATCAGCCTCCTTTTGTTGTCTCAGGCTAATTATTAGACAATTCAGAAATAGAATAAAGATGATGTTCAGCCATGTCTTACTGAACGATTCAAATCAAACTCACTCACCAGGTAGTCGGCAGAATTTCTGACTCTGTGCTGGATCCCTCCTTCACCTCCCTCCTAAACCCTCCACCAAGAGGACATACACCATACCCACCCTTCCGGATGGCAAGGCTGGAAATATGCTTGCACTGTGCACATTGGCTGCTTTCTACTGCTGGTGCTAAGCAATAACTCAGAGCAGCAAGCAGCCTAAGCCTGGGTTGAGATGGCAACAGTCCTTCCGAAGGACTCTAAGGCAACGAGCATAGAGCAATGGCTCTCAGACTTGAGTGGCCATCAGAATCACCGGGACAGCCTGTTCAAACACAGATTCCTATCTGCCACCGCCACCTCAGAATTTGTCGTTCAGTAGATCCGAAGTCGAACCTGAGAATTTACATTTCTAATAAATTCCCAATTGATGCTGATGCCACTGGTCCCACCTTGAGAACCACCAACACTGGTGTTAACTACATAGTCTTAGTAATGATACTAGAAAGACTTGTGTTCAAGTCCCAGCTCAGCCACTTAGCATGTAACTTTGGATAAAGTATTAAATCTCTCAAATTCTCACTTTCCTCATCTATAAAAAGAAAGTATTAACAGCAGCAATGCTGAGATTAAATGGGTGATGCATCTGGAAGCATACGAAACATCCCCACCCCAGAAGACAGAGCCCCTTTCCCTACACCACACCCAGCCCCTGCTCTCCCCAGGCTGCAGGTGCAACTCTCCTTAACAGGGCTGCTATAGGAACATTTGAGCAGTGGGCAGGGCACAGCTAATTGTCTCCACTTGCCTCTGTCCAGTGGTGTCCTGTCCACAAGGGCAATGCTAAGATGAGCATCAGCCCACCTCACAGAGCGCAAACAAGGCTATTGCCTGATGCTTCTGCAAGAATGGTGTTTCACATAGCTTTTTGCCCTGAGACTAAGAGATAAAGTAATTCATCCAAAACCACATGGCTAATAATGGCAGAACTCCAGAGTTAGGACAATGCACCTGGTGACTCGCCTATACTGAACTGCATTTGTAATCTTGCTGTATTAATTTCTTATGGCTGCTCTAACAGATAACTACGATTTGGTACCATAAAACAATACATATTTATTCCCTCACACTTCTGGAGGTCAGTAGTCAGCAATTCAGGGTTTCAGTAGGGCCACCCTACCAGAGGATCCAGGGGAGAATCCATTTCCTTGTTTTTTTCAGCTTCCAGAGCTGCATTCCTGGCATTCTTTTGCTCATGGCCCCTTCCTCCATCTTCAAAACCAGCAGTAGCCTCGTTAAATCTCTCACTCTACAGTGAAAGAGGTTAGATCACCTTCTTCTGTAGTAAAATCTTCTGTTTTCCCTTCTAAGAACACTTGTGATTATATTGGTGCCACCCTGATAATCCAGGATAATCTCCCCATTTCAAGATCTTTAACTTAATCACATCTGGGAAATTCCTTTTGCTGTACAAGGTAATACTCACAGGTCCCAGGCATGAGGACTTGGATATCTTTGGGGGCCATTATATGGCCTCCCATACTTGGATTTTTTGTCTAACTCTCTGAGCCACCATTTTCACTTCAGTGAAGTGGAAATAATAATATATCCTCATGAGAACATTACCATGTGGTACACACTAACTCACTGAATAAATGTCTGCTGGATTGTTGAATGCTTCCTGCAATACTCTTTTGTGTGTATCTTGTATTAATTCATTAACTATTTACTCATCTAACTTTTATTAAACACTTACTATGTGTTAAGTACAGCGCTGGGCATAGGGAATATAATATAAGGGCATATAAGGATATAATAGAATACATTTCCTCCCTTTATGGATTTTGTACTGTAATAAAGGGATCTAAATGAGGGAGCAAATGCCCTGATGTGTTAACATGTGTTATGAAAAGAAATTAGAGAGGATATGCTCTACGGAATGGTTGTCAGTCCCCTGGGCAGGAGGTAGGAGTGGAAGGATAGAGCTGGATATAGGAGGCTGGAAAGGGACAGGGAGGTGTGAGCACCTGGAAAGTGCCAGGAATTTCTCCCTGATGGAGCCTTGGGGCTGTCTTAGTCTGCTTCCTGCTGCTATAACAGAATACTACAAACTGGGTAGTTTATAAAAAATAGAAGTTTATTTGGCTCATGGTCCTGGAGGCTGGAAAGTCTAAGACCAAGCAGCTGCATTTGGTGAGAGCCTTCTTGCTCTATCATAACATGATGTGGCAAGAGAGTGTACATGTGTCGGAGAGAAATGGGAGCCAAACTTCATCTTTTTGCCCGGAGCCCTCTCTCACCATAACGAACCCACTTTCACAGTAATGGCATAGTCCATTTACGAAGGCAGAGCCCCCATGACTTAATCACCTCTTAAAGGTCTCTCCTCTTGATAATTGTCACAATGGCAATTAAATCGCAACATGAGTTTTGGAGGGGACATTCAAACCGTAGCAGGTCCCAAGGACTGAGGCACAGTGGGAGAGAGATGAGCTAACAATGCTGCCAAGGGTCTGACTGCAATGACCCCGGGTGCCATGTAAAGAAATCTGGGTCATATTATGTTCTCCAGGAGCCACTGGAAAGTTTGAAGAGGCCCTTCTCAGTATTCCATCCTCTGCAGGGATCCAGGGCTCCTGGCAGGAAACCCTGAAAGCTCTGTCCTCCTTATAAATATTAAAATGCCAAATTCACAGAATTGTCTGTGAAGTGGTAGTGGTTTCCTTAAGTGCCTCTTGCCTTTGCCTTTCTTCCTCATTGAGACTTTTTATGAGTAATATTTTCAGAATTTTATTTTTAGAGCCTCCCGTTAGTGAGCCATCACCTCCCTTAGAATCTCTGTCAATCTAATTTATAAGTCATCTGTTCTTAAAAATATTCTTATATCCCTGGATCCCATTTAACTCTCTAATCTTTGCAGTTCTTTTTATATGAGAATGTTCAAAAGGTAAATTCACCGTATTAACCATTAGGCAGAGAAGAATAATTCTGATTGCTCATGCAGTATTTTTTTCCAACCTGGGTGGTTTTGCTGAGAAGTGGATTGATGGTAACTGTGATGTGAATTTATTTGAAAATGTTTGCTTTCCTGGATGCATAGTCCTTTGTCTATTTTATCCCTTCACTTTACCTCCTGAAACTTAGCACCCCTCTCTAATATATTTTTGTCGACTGATATCATTCTCTCCATGAACTTCGATAAATTGGCAGTGAACTTCTGTGCTGGAAAGACATTTTGCATTAAAAACTGGATTCACAGCAGGCAATCTGCCTGGGGACCACATGTCTAAGAAAGCATTCATTTTTAACTAAGGATATTTCAAGCCTAGATAGAATAGGGCTGGTGTGCTCTGAAGCCACAAATGTCTAGCCTACTAAAAGCAAAATTACTGTACTGCATGTTGGTAATTAACCTTGTCAACTAACTTTCAGAACAACTCCAGCGTAATGCATACACCCTTCTTTTGAGTTATATTGTTGTGATTTCTGGATCCCATTACATTCTACTTGCAACCTGCGTTCCTGTCACTACCCCTTACCAGCACTCCCTGATTTGCTTGCCCTGTTCAGCTTTTTGGTTCATAGAATTTAGCAGCTTCTAACCATACTAACCATGCAAAATTTACTAGTTTACTGTGTTTACGGTTTACTTTGTATCTCCTGTGTTATGATGTAAACTCCACCAGGAAGGAGATCTGTGTTTTTCCTACTACTGTATCTCAGATGCCTGGAATAGTACCTGACATGTAGTAGGCGCTCAATAATTAGATGATGAATTACTGAATGCCTTTGCATGGAGCTTTTAACTGTCGTGTCACTGTTTTCGCATCCCTAATGTCCAATAGTCAACTTATTTATTTACCAAAATGTTTCGATCACTTCATCACATGGCAAGTTGTGGTCTAGATCACAGAAAATTATTCTTGACCTTAAAGAGCAACTAGTCCCTGTCGAGGAGACACATATGTGCAGAATTACCAGTTGAGATACACAATTATAAATAAATAAAATTATAAATTAAAATATAATCAATTTAAATATATATTAAATTATAAATTAAAATATGTACAAAGCACAACCAAGCACAGAAGGAATTAATTCAGCTGCATAATGATGTGGTAGGAAAGATTCAGATAACCCTTCACAGAGGAGGCTACTTTGAGTTGTAGAGAATGAGTAGAAGTTTGCCGGAAGAAGAAAGAAAGGAGTGGGCACACTTCAAATGGCTGTTCTAAGTGGGATTGTGTATCATGGGCTTCGGGGACTGGAAGTCTCTTGGAAATGCCAGAGCATGAGGATGTGTCTTAGTTGACCTCAACAGCAGCTGACCTTGAGACAAAGATTCAAGTCCAAGAGTTTTTTAGGGGAGGTCAAAGAAAACACCAGTGGTGAAGCAGGAGAGTCAGGTAGGGAAGGGAACACAGCCAATGAAGGTTATGTCATCAAGCCAGCTACTGTAAGCTACCGGAGGGGCAACTGGAGTTCAACGTCGTGGGGAAACTCTGGAAAATGGTATATAACATAGGCCTCAGAGTTACCCCACTGATGAGGAAACGGAGCTGTGCTTTTCATATACTAAATCCCTGTCATTGGTTGAGGACAACTCCTGGGGGTCAGTTCGCTCCCTCTTCTGGCCTGCCATGTGTGCCTGACAGAGCACAAGCCTCAAGGAAGTACAAAGCAACACTCTCCCCTGTAAGTTGGTTTCTGCATATGGACGTGATGAGGCCAAAGGGTGTGTGCAGGGCATCAAAAGAGTCTGCTACGGTTTGTAAGGCGAGCAACAGAGGATGAGGGTAAAATTGCAGCAAGGGCCAAATTTTTAAGGCTCTTGTATGTCATTCCTTTGAGCTTTATTCTGTATTGAGGGAGCAGCATTGCAAGATTTTAGGTAGGAGACTGGTCTGATAAGATTTGAATTTCAGAGAGAATATTCTGGCTACAGAATGAATGACAGGATTGGCGTGGGGGGTGGAGAATATCGAGTCCAGGAGACCAATTAGGAAGATAAATCCACCATATGGTATAGAAATGATTGAGCTGAAAGACATGGGTTGGTGCTGGAGATGGGGATGAGCAGATGGAATGGAGAGCTGTTCAGGAGATAGAACAGACTGAAATTGTGAGGGATTAGATGTGAGGAGGGATCGGGGAGGACTCCCTGGCACCGGCTCCCCTGATTGGATGATGGCGGCACTCACCTAGATGGGAAGCACAGGAGGGGTATCAGTGCTGGGCTAAAGTGGTAAGGCTTGTTGAACATGGTAAGTTGGAGGTACCTGTAAAGTATCCAAGTGGAGAATCCAGTGGGCAATGGATGCAGGATTATTGAACTCAGGAGAAACATCTGGACTGAGAAGAATTGTTTAGAAACCACCACTTTATGGAAGAGATTTAAAGGCAGAGAAGCAGAAGAAATTCCAGGATACATAACTGAAAGTTTGCCATGTAGGATGAGTTAATTGAATGTTACTATCAACATCCATTCGTATGAAGTCCTTTGCTAAGCTAGAGATGACCTGGCACCTATCATCCCTGGGTATTACTTTGCCTTTATTTCTCTCTGCATCTTTCTAAAATTATTATTTCTTTCCCTCAGCCTAGCTGGATTTGGAGAGGGAACAAGACAAATTGTGTGATTTGGGGCAAGCGGTAGAAACTCTAATTATTAGCTTCTTCATCTGTAAAATGGAGATCCCATAAGTGGAGACTGGTTTGTCTGATAGTCAATTGAAGAAACTTTCTTGAGAGGCTTTCCAAAGCTTTCTCCCTCTCCTGACCTCAAAAGATCTTAAGTCTGGGCATGGCGGCTCACACCTGTAATCCCAGCACTTGGGGAGGCTGAGGTGGGAGGATCACTGGAGGCCAAAAAGTTTAAGACTAACATGGACAACATAGGGAAATGCTATGTCTACAAAAACAAAACAATTAGTCAGGCATGGTGGTGCATGCCTGTGGTCCCAGCTACTCAGGAGGCTGAGGCTAGATGAGTGCTTGAGCCTGGGAGCTTGAGGCTGCAGTGAGCTGTGATTGTGCCTTTGCACTACAGCCTGGGTGAGAGAATGAGACCCTGTCTCAAAAAAAAAAAAAAAAAAAATCAAAGCCATGCTCTTGCCCTACAAGGCACTTAGGTGAGTTGGTACAAGATGCTCCTCACTGCACCCGCCATGAGCATTCACCCCCGGCAAGCACTGCACCTTTTACCTGCTAATGCTGGTTCATCTTTTACCTAGCACTTCATAATTGATTGACTAGCGGCTATGCTTGGGACCATTTAGAATGGACCCAAAATCCCAGCCACTGAGACCACTGTGAGAAAAGCCCTTTGTAACTACTTACCTTCTCTTCGTGTGAGTTTTTTGCCAAGTATCTATGGATGTGCAACTCTTCCGCCAGACAGTTCTGCTGGCCAAGGACAGGATGGCCCCTCTGAAGGAATGTGTAGGTAATGACATTTCTTTCATCATTTTGGTACCTAAACGTGACACTCTATCTGGCAACAATGAAAGACACTCCTGATTGCTTATGGCACGGCTGTAGGTGGAACGGGCTGTGAACGTCTGCACTGTATTTTGCTCCATCAACTCTTGTTATATGGATTGATATAGCAAGAGAGATAACAAGAGTTGTGTGTCTTGTTGATATCACAAGAGTTGTATGTTAGAGAAAGAACACAGCCACCCAGCATTGAGCAGGCTGAAAATACTGCCACTGACAAAAATACTGCCACTGACAAAGTACTGCCTGTGGCATGTGGTTAAACACAGAGTGCTATGCCAGGAGTTGCTCAGTTTCAATACATTTGCTAGATCATTCCAACCAGCTTTCCTATATTCCCAGGCTCTGGCAATGCTACCACCATTTCCTTACTCACTCAAGTTTAAGTCCATCAACTCGGCTCCTTTTTCTTCACTCATTTCCTATATGCCGGCTGTCATCATTTATCAGTCATAATAACATTTATTCACCATTTATTATATTCCAGACAAACCCTGTGCTAAGTTCCTTTAAATACTTTATCAAATTTACTCATTACAACAACTTTCTGAGGTAGGGTTATTTTTATATTTTTTTGCAGCTATGGAAACGAGGGTTAGAAAAGTTAAGTAGCAAGCCTAAAACACCACACAGCCAGAAAGTGGCAGAGCTAGAATATGGATCTGGCTTTCCCAGCCACTTATGTACCATAGTCCCTCCTGCAGAGCATTAATGATCTTATCTGCCCCTCCTATATGTGACACTTTGAAGTTTCCAAAGCATTGTCACAAAGCGTATCATTTGATTCTCCAAGTGGAGCAGAGAACTAGGCAGGACATGTATCATTGTCATTTCCACAGAAGTGACTAAGCCCCACGGGGTTTCACCGACCTACTCAAAACCATGCGTCCATGCCTTGGACTCAGATCTTCTCTCTTTTCATTATTCCTATAAATATCATGCTTTTTGTTCAGAGAAGCTGATTCTTCTGTAATGACCAATGTATAAAATTTCATGGGAGGCCAGATTTAGCCTACTACAAAGATATTTCAGATAGTTGAACTTTTCCAAAAATGGAAGAGGAGATAGTGAGTTCTTCTTCCTTTTCAGTATTCATTCAAACACTGAGCAGTCACTGGCTGGGCTAGAAAATCATTGAGGGAATTCAACCCATTCCCTGGGGACAGGGTAAATAAAGGCAGCTAGAGTAGATGAGTTCTAAAGGCCATCTCTCCCTGAGATCTGATGGCTCAATTTTCTGGGGACCACTCTGTCCTCACCATTTTGGTTGTAGTGGTTCCAATCCCTCACCCTGGCTTACTGCAGCCATCTCCTGGTTGATTTTCTGGATGTTGTCTTTCAATTCATTTAGTCTCCCTTGACCAGGGTGATCTTCACCAAAGTTGTGGCCAGCATAGACTTTATCTCTTTCTAAATCTTCAGTGGCTCCCTTTGACCAGCTGTATACCCTCGATGCCCCTCTAATTGATGTTCCGTTATCTGTCTACATCCTCTATTCAAGGTCATTTTTTATTTCTCTCAAACTCAGTTTCTACTTCAGTCAACCCAATCATTTGCCTGCTCCCAGAGACATCAGACTTATTCTACCTTCAACTCTTTGCTTTCCTTGTCGCTCTCTGAAACATTCTCCACTTTCCCTCCTGCCCACTTAACCACATCCTCCATTCTTGCATGCCCAAGGCAATCTTATTTTCAGTTCAACAAACAAAAAAATGGAATGAATTCCTCACACTTAGGAACAATCTTCTACTCATACAGTGAGGCCACGGAGACCCCAAAATAAGCAAGAGATGGCTCAGGGAAGAGTACAATCAGAACCAGCTGCTCTGGACAAGACTTAGATTTGAACACTTGATTCTACATTGGCTAGTTTTCTTGGTAGTTGATGTGAGCTGATTCTACCCCACAAAGGGTAGAAAGTGAGCCCTCTTCCCACACCCCACGCCACATGCAAGAAAATGGTAGGCAAGCAAATAGTTCCAGATTACATGATTGAGGAGTCTAGGATTGCATGTTTGACTTTTTCCCCACATTCACTCACACACACACACGTGCGCACACACACACATATGTGTGTGCATGCAGCCCCCCAGTGATTTGAATTTCTAGCATATTGGAAGGGGGGTGCCATTTAAAGATAAAATCTCATCTCTACTACTTTCTTGGAAAAGGGTATATATATAGCAAAACTCTGGTTAAAAGAGGAGAGTTTGGAATCTGACTTCTTGGTTTAAGTCCCAGCTCTGGCAACAGCTAGGTGACCTTAACAGGCCACTAATGTCTCATTGCCTTAACTTTCTCAACAACAACAACAAAAAGCAGGCCTTGGGGATGATTTAAAAAACAAGCAGTATACAATGACTTTCTCCCAACAGGAGTCAAGTTATTGTAAGGATCAAGTAAGTTAGTATTTGTGGAGCACTCCGAACAATTCCTAGCATATGGTCATCATGAAATAAGTGTTAGCTGTTCTTATTATTACTAATTCAGTGACCTTGGACAGACTGCTTACATTTCCTGAGCCTTGGTTTCCTCATCTGTAAGATGAGAGCAATGCTCACCTCCATAAGCTGGCTCTGAGAATTAAGTGTGAAACTATTGAGAAAGCTTTTCTAGAAAAGCTTCCCTTATCTTTGACTCAATGCCTGGACTTGCACTCCCCAAAAAACACAACTACAACTTTCTCCTCTCCCTACTTCTTTAGCCATTTTGCAAGTCTATCATTCATGCTACTGTTGCAAGCCGGTTGTTTTTATTCCATAGAAAATGTTGGCCTCTGACAAATTCATCTTTAGAAAATTATAACCTAAATGACACTAGACAATTGCATAAGCCAAAGACTGTTCAAGTTCCCCAAGCCCACAGGCAGCTTTTCCACAGCCCATCCCTGCCCATTTTGGCAAACTGTGAACAGCAGAGAGAGGAATTGGCCCTCCCCAGGAAAATTTGGGGCCCCAGGCACATCATACCATGTAAAATCTGGTTAAGATAAATATCAAGAGCAGCCTTGAAAGCAAAAATAAGTCAGAGCAGGTCAGACAGCAGCCGGAGGGAGTTTGGGAAGGGGAGGAGGGCCTGAGTCACCAGCTCTGCCTGAGATGATCACTAGAATCGAGTTTCCAGGGAAAGGCAGGCTTCCCGAACCATGGATGCTAAGCCTGCCTGGTAGCTGCAGACCTAAGCCATGGGCTAGGCTATGAAGGCCCAGGACCCCCCAAATGGAGTCCAGACTTGTTTCTCTGGTTGCTTGTTCCCTAGAGATGCTGCTAAAGAGGCCACCAAGGGGAAAGTTACTTAACTAATTCATGAAGGTGCAGTGGCCTCCAAGGGAGACGCTGAGGGCCTGCTTGGGGTGGGCTTGATAATAATGGAGAGTGGAGGCCAGGTGTGGTGGCTCATGCCTGTAATCCTAGCACTTTGGGAGACCAAGGCGGGTGGGCGATCCTTCTCTATAAGGATCACCTGAGGTCAGGAGTTCAAGACCAGCCTGATTAACATGGTGAAACCCGGTCTCCACTAAAAATACAAAAATTAGCTGGGTGTGGCAGCACACACCTGTAGTCCCAGCTACTCAGAGGCTGAGGCAGGAGAATCGCTTGAACCTGGGAGGCAGAGGTTGCAGTGAGCCAAGATCACACCACTGCACTCCAGCCTGGGTGACAAAGCATGACTCCGTCTAAAAAAAATTAAAAATTAAAAAAAAAATGGGGAGGGGAGTCAGACTCCAGAGGGAGAGTTTGAAGGCACTGCAATCGGCTCTTCTACCAGAAGGACTGAATTGTTCTAGAGGCCACATAGACTTTCTAGAGCTGCGATGTTTCTAGCGAAGTCAGAGGTTTTTTGCAAGCTCCTCCTCTGTTCTCTACATGTCTCCGCAGGACTTCTCTGTAGGACTAGGCTGAGAAGGCAAGTTCTCAGGTCCATATGGTGGAGACAGAGGCTGCAATATCACTGGTGGAACCAGGCTCTCTACAGCATAGATGGGGTAGAGAGAGGCATGTAGAGCCTTGAAAGGAGATATCAAGGCATTCAGGAAAGGAAAAAAGAGCAAGAATGCATTGAGTCATACCACTCTGAAATGTTTTGATGAGTCAAGCATCCTCTCATGATGTTATTAATGTCAAAGAAACAATTCCTTGGGTTTATACTGAGGTCGCACAAGTTAGCTCACAACCAATTCCTGACCACTGTGCGAAGAGCTGGGTGAAGATCAGTAAGTGTCACAAACAATGTTATATTACTCTCAAGAGCTTCCTCCATAAGGCAACAAGAGGGATAATATTAAGCAATAGAGGAATAGCTGACCTGCCTTTCTGTCCAATATCGGTTTAAGGTGCCCACAATTTTTTAGCAAGTGAATTGTTCTAGAACTGTAGATTTAGTATTGGGGGTCAAAGGGAAGGGGGCTGCCATTTCCTGAATAGAACTTTGGTGCCAAACACAACCATGCCTGGTTGACTTCTTAAAAATAATACAATGGTTAATAAAATTGGAGTCTGTTTTCTTAAGGGGTCCCTGAAGAGTTGTGGAGAAAAGAAATCCTTTTGAAATATTTTGTATATACTTACTATGCATTTCTTTTTTTTGTTTGTTTTTGAGATGGAGTCTCACTGTCACCCAGGATGGAGTGCAATGGTGCAATTGTGGCTCACTGCAACCTCCGCCTCCCGGGTTCAAACAATTCAACTGCCTCAGCCTCCCAAGTAGCTGGGGCAACAGGCATGTGCCACCACTCCTGGCTAATTTTTTGTATTTAGTAGAGATGGAGTTTCACCATGTTGGCCAGGCTGGTCTCAGATCCACCTGCCTCAGCCACCCAAAGTGCTGGGGTTACAGGCGTGAGCCACCACCATTACTATTACCATTACTATTACACAGCCATTACTATGCACTTCTAAATCAACCACAGTATGAGAAGGAATAATATTACCTGATATTAGGCAGGAGACAAACAAGGAACTAGCAAAGTTTGGAGCAATTGAACTCATTTTATAAAGCTGAAGAAAGATTAAGTACATTATTCAAAGCCACCAGACAATAAGAAGTGAGTTGAGCGTTGAGTGTTTCCAAAGGTCTCTCTGGTGTTTTCTCTCTGGTGTTGCTTATCTGAGGGACCCAGTTTTACTCACTGGAGTAGCAACAGCTGAATGTTATTGAGTGCTTACTAGTGTGCCTGTAGGTTTCAAAGCACATTTCATGTGTTAACTAATTCAATCCATCTGGCCATTTTCTTAGCTGTGATTATCACCATCTTACAGATGAGCTGACTGAGGCTGAGAGAGGTTGTAGAACTTGCCCAAGGTTACACACCTAGCCAAGACAGGGCTGAGGTTCACATCTAGGACACCTGGTTCCAGATACAGGCACTTCAGTTTCCCACCTCTTGGGGGAAGGCATGCTTCCAAGTGGGGAGAAGATAGCTCATCGTCATCCGAGCACACAGTGGGAATGAGAGGAACCTCAAAAAGGAGAAAGAGCCATCTTCTCTACTGTGGAGCCAGTGAGGTTCTAGTACTGGACTCCACACTCTGGACAGCCTAAAGCTCTGATAGGATGCAAACCACGGGGAAGGATGTTGGTAGGCAAGGAAACACCTGAGCTCTCTGACACCTGGATTTGGAAGCCTCCTGCCCCTCCACACCACATTCCCCACCCCCATCCATACAAACGCCGCTGCCCTCACTTTCATTCTCACCTGTTTATGTGCTCCACCTCAATCAGGCGGAGAGGACTGTACAATGTGTCCTGATACCTGCCAAGTAGGGGAGCCCCCACCCACTCAGTGAAGAAGCAGGTACAGTCCAAGTGCAGTGAGCAGTCCGTAGGGGGACCAAGGATCCCAAGTTCTGAACCTGACTTGATGAAACTCTGCTGGGGAAAAGCCCCATCTGATGGAGATTCACCTATTTCTGACCGACTTTGACCTCATCAGCCTAAGAAGGGCACATCCACGGCTCTGGAATTTTCCACAGCACAGTGCAGGAAAAGCTGGCTTTGTTCTGGTATAGGGAGGCTGTCTCCAGGGGATGCTAATAATAAAAAAAGAACGTGTGTAGGTTGCATCTGAAGCCCAATTGCTTTGCGAGGTCATTGTGCTTGGTCTGGAGGGTCATTAATTTTAGCTGCCTCATTGCCACCCACGTATGCAACCAATACATTCCTCAGGGGCAGGAGAAAAAGCACAATTTGGGATCCAGTCTGACCAGGGTTTAGATGATGTTCACCCAGGGTTAACATTCTGGTGCTTAAATTCCTTGTTTGATCAAGTGGAGCTGAGACCCCTAGCTACCGTACATTATTATCTGAGATTTAATGAGATACACAAAGAAACAGAATCATAACTAACCTCTGTCATCCATTCTTCTGGTGCTGTAGGTCTGTTTTCTCATTTGATCCCCACCACATCCTATGAGAGAGAGAGTGAGTATTATCCACATTTACAGAAGAGGAATGTCCGGGAAATATGTGATTTGATTAATTTCACACAGCTGGAGAAGGAAGGGACCCAAAAATGTAACCCAGAACGGGGTGACTCCAAAATATGTGTCCTTACCCAATGTAGTGCTGACCCGCAGTAGGCACGGAGCAAACCTTGATTCCTTTCTTCATTTCCACACTTCGTCTTTTTGAAAGTACAATTTGGTCACTCCCAGTAAATCATTGGGCAGTCCGACTAATCAAATGCTTCTTCAGTCACCAAGGGACAGAGGCATCCTGGGTGCCACATTCCATACAGACCTGTCACTGGGCAAACCTGCGGATCTCTTAGACAGCGTTAATGAGAACCGGTGAAAGACTAAACTGTCAGTTACAAAGCTGCGACCAGCTATCGTGCAGCTAGAGCCCCAGGCCTCGGTATGCAGCTCCTCCTCTTTCCAGGGGCTTCTCTTTTCTCTTAATTAGAGATTTGGCTGAAATGTTTGAGCACTTGAAGTCAGGGCATAAAGAAATAGGAAAGGAGTGTGGGAGAGGAATGATGAGCCAGCACTTTCTATGTGTTGACGCAGAGAAAGAGAAAGAGGGTAATTTGAGGATGTTCCTTCCCATGGGGCGATGGAGCAGAGAAAGCCACACTGCAGCGGTATTTTCAAGGGGTTTAAGAGCAAGTTATAAAAGCCAGGAGGGAGGTTCATTGGGTTGCTAAAGAAACGAAAGAGGATGATAACAAGTCTCATCCATGTGTCCGTGTTTCAGGACTTAAAAGCCATAACAAGGAACATTTGGGTGGTATTAAGCTCTGTGGGAAGGACTTGGGGCTTTAACTCTCAGTGCACTAGCACCTTTATGTAGTTCAGAACCTCAGGAAGGCTCTGTGGGCCATGCTCCTGAAAATTTCACCTGCCATCTTCATCACTCCAAAGAGAAAGGAAATGGCACATCCCTTAAGGCCTGGCAGTGCCGTGCTCACTCATGGGAAGCGCTCTCAGCAGCGGGGTCCCCTCTCCTGCCGTGGGCTTGTATCTCATGTGAAGAGAGGCCCCCTTTCTCCCTGCCCTCAGCCCTTTCAAGTCATTCACTTTCTCAGTAAGCGTCTCCCAAGGGTGACTTGCATCAGGTTGTCAGTGCTGCTTTCTGAAAGATAAATAAGTTATTCTGTCAAATTATGCTCACTTATTTCTGTCAACATGTGTTAAAACTTAGATATCACCTCACCATGAATGCATCAGATACTGTACTGTTCTCGCCACTAGGGTGGGCCCTCTGCAGCCACAAATAGAGGAGACAGTTGGGGATAAAATCATAACTCTGATGAATAGAGACACTGAGTGCACTAGCAAACCTGTAGAAATTCTAGGCTCACAGGAACAGCAAAAGACAGCCCACTAAATAAAGAGACTGTCAAGAAGCATTTCACACCTAACATGAAAAATAAATGGATTCTCATCCACCACCAACGTTTTTCATGATTTTCCTCATCCACAGTTTCAATGAGAAGCTTTGTAAATGTGTTTAATTGCAGACAATAATCACTCTCAGGGCTGGGCATGGTGGCTCACGCCTGTAATACCAGCACTTTGGGAGGCTGAGGTGGGCGGATCACCTGAGGTCAGGAGTTCGAGACCAGCCTGGCCAACATGGTGAAACCCTGTCTCTACTAAAAATACAAAAATCAGCTGGGCATGGTGGTGGGCGCCTGTAGTCCCAGCTACTCGGGAGGCTGAGGAAGGAGAATGGCTTGAACATGGGAGGCGGAGGTTGCAGTGAGCTGAAAATGCGCCACTGCACTCCAGCCTGGGCGACCGAGCAAGACTCTGTCTCAAAATAATAATAATAATAATAATCATCACACTCAGGCCTTTTACCTCCACCCCACACCCAAACCCCACCCTTTGGGTCTGGTCTTGCAACCAGCTGTTTAGAAACTTTAAAAGAAAAAATTGACACATAAAAATTGTGTGCATTTATGGTGTACAGCAAAATGTTTTGAAATATATGTACATTATGGAATGGCTAAATTAATAGATGCATTACCTCACATACTTATTTTTTGTGCATGATGAGAACACTTAAAATCTACTCTTAGTGATTTTCAAGTACATGATACGTTGTTATCAACTCTAGTCACCATGTTATACCATAAATCTCTCAAACTTATCCCTCCTGTCTAACTGAAATGTTGTATCCTCTGACCAAAATCCCTCCAGTCTTCCCCACCAGCACAGAGAGCTGTTACCGTAATTGTGGTTCTAAGCTATTTCTGAGGAGCCAGTTTATTTGTTTTGAACAGAATTAAGCAACATAGAAAATCCCTGTCCAGATCCTCAACCAAGTTAATCCATTCAAAAAAATATTTCTGAGTTCCTCTTAGGAACTTATAGCCTAATGGGCAAAACAAACTGCTTGTAAAATCTGTTTACTTGATACATGGAATTGCCTTTTAAAGAATGGTGGCCATTTTAACAGAAAATAAATTTGGAGGGTATAATCAATCATTGAGTAAATCTGCTTTGTGTAACATGCCTGCTCAAAGTTTGTTTGTTTCACAGTAAATTCCTTCTTGATGCCCTTACCTCATCAAGTAGTTGAGATGAGGCATGTACTCAGTTCTTTCTTTTTATAAATAGCAAAGCTACTTGGAACACTAAAGGGGGAAATGAATCCATACCAGCAAATATCGTAGAAAGAGCATGGGCTCCGTCTCAGACACACCTGGGTCCCAGTCCAGCTCTGCCACTTACCTAGTTGAATGAACTTATGCAAGATTTTTTAATCTCCCTGAGCCTCAGTTTCTTGTTTATAAAAGAGGTTTTTGTCTGGATTAAATATTACATAGAACAGCACTTGTGATACAGTAGGCGTCCATGAATAGGAGCTTGTATGATTGCTACATCACCACTACATTCAGGTGCGTCAGCCAAGACTTCACTTTGGATACTTTTTTAACTGCCTGACTGTGGTCAAGGGCCAAACGACAGTGGAAACTAGAAAGATCAACTCTTAATTCTGCCCTTTGAACAACGTGTAGGCTGAAGGAAACTAAATATTTGTGTGTGTGTTGGATCCACAATTTACGATCCATCCTTTTTGCAGGAGTGCCAACCCACGAGGTTGCCAGAGTAGCATTTCAGAGCATCTGCACAAACCCCACAGATCAATGCCAGTGCCTGCCTGAGAATGAAAAAGCAATGGGACCAGGAAGGATAAGTCTTGTCAATCAAAAACAGAATATGCAGGAAGGACAAGGGCAAATTGTCCTTGAGAGAATGAGATAGAGAAGAGGTTTCCTCCAGACACCTCCAGGGTAGGGATGTCGAACCCTCTTTCTAGCTGCCTGTTGTTCATTCTGTCTTTAGCGCATCCTTGAGGAAAGGAAGGAGACAGAGACATCTGCCAGATATCTCCCTTATCCCAAGTTTTATTCATATATCAGTTTATTTCCATTATCACAGGAGGTCTCTCAAACCTCACTTCAGCAGACTGACTTCCCAAGATGGTGGATTGGTTGATACCCTTTGGACCCATCCCCAAAAGACAGGCAATACTGATTTTTTTTTTTTTTTTTTTTTTGGCTAAAATGAAGTATTGGCCTGCTAAGACACAAACTCTTCATGTAGACTTTTTTTTTTTAATTATGGTAAAATATTCATAATATATATTTACCATTTTAGCTATTTTTAGTATGTAGTTCTGTGGCATTAAGTACATTCACATTGCTCTGCAACCATTACCACCATCCATCTCCAGACCTTCATCATCTTCTTCCACTGAAACTCTGTACCCATTAAATAACCCCTTCTTTCCCCCTACCCTGAGGCCCTGGAAACTACAATTCTACTTTGTCTCTATCACTTTTACTACTTCAGGTACCTCATATAAGTGAAATAATATAGTATTCGTGCTTTTGTGACTGGCTTATTGCATTTAGCATAGTGTCTTCAAGGTTCATCCATGTTGTAGAGTTTGTCGGAATTTCGTTTCTTTTTAAGGCCAAATGATTGTGTTGACTTAAAGATGTTGCAGTCTCAGTTGATGGCCTCATAGTTTGAGCCTTGCTATAAAACTTTATGCTTAACAAGACTTTGAAAACCAACTGATTTCATTAGTACATAAGTAGCTGAAAGTGTTGCTGAGTATTTATTATAGCTGGTGAAAAAAACATATAGATGTTTTTAATAAAAATTATCTTCACAGAATGGTATCTTAAGTTGGAAACTATATGTGGGCATCCTTGCAAAGAGATAGTATTATTTGATTAACACTTGTGATTGTAGGATCACTCATACTCTATGATTTCTGGCATCGGAGTGATGAGGCACATAAATTGGCCTCACAGGGAGGTCTACAGATAATTTCATACCCCAAGGTTACTCACTGAAATAACCAGATCAAAAACCAAGCAGCTGAATTCTCATCAAATTCCTCCCATTCTCTCTTACTAATCATCTTGCTGAAAAGTTTTTAAACTCACATCATAAAATATATTTATGTATCGATTAATTTATTCAGTGTACATATTTATTTGCTAGAATTCTACAATAAATTTAGCTGTAATCAATAAAGAAATATGAGGTATAAAAGAAAGCGTAGCATTTGTTCAGGAGAAATGAGACTCCTCTGGCCATGTAAACCTAAAAAAGGATTATAATTCAATCACATTTTGTAACTTTGGATGCTATGATACATGTTCAGTTATTCTGGAAGACTTTATAATGTTTGCTTAGAATCTGGACTTGTTGATAGTATTCTACAGAAGAGATGGAATAAGCACAGTAAGCCACTTGTAACTTTTTAAAATTTGTAAGTATTAATTTTTAAGCTGTGTCTTCAACTTTTGAGGTAGCATTCCTCTCTAAGTGACTACACTTCCTCAGTGTCCTTTGAACCATTATAGCATAGGATGAGAAAGAAACTAAAAGGGGAATGGAACATTTTTTGATCACAGGAGAAAGATGATCTGGAAATCATAACAATGGATGAAGACGCCAGAAAGAAGAGCTTGTAGGATGAGGTGGAAAACAAAATACTGGCTCCTGAAGGCTCTGTTAAAAGTGACTTTTTGTAAGAATTTTGTATATCATGCCTGTCATAAACATTCAGCTTCATTGTGCAATGAAGACAGATGACAAGAATTTGCTGCTCCAAAAACAACAAAAAAAGCAACTTCTCTGTGTCCTTGGAATCTGGTTTCTTCAGTTCCAAACATGCAGTGAAAACTTGTGCCTGTAAGAGCTGGGGGCAGTTGTTTATGTAACTAATTAAACATCTACGTAAATATGAGAATGGGAGAAGCCTCCTCTATTCTCATCAGCTGTTCTAACGTGAAAAGGCATGCAGACTTGAGAGACAGGCACAGTTTAGCTGTCTCACACTGACTCTCTTACATAAGCTTCAAGGTCATGAAGTTTTCACCATTTTGTTTCCAAATAGTAGGAGGAAAAAACAAGTTTTACGAGTCCCTTATCAGGGAGGGAAAGGGCTTGGGAAGGTTTTAGGTTAGCAGAAAACTTTTGTAGATCAGACAAGGATGGGAGATGTGAGGAAGAGATTAAACACAGAGGAACTGGCGGAGAAATATGCTGAGGAAAGAAGATTATAACAGTAGATGGGGAATTGACAATAGCCAGGAAGAGTGGCAGACCTTTCTTGGAGACAGAAGATAAGTAAAAAGCCAAGGAGAAGACAGAGATGAATTTTGACATTGAGAAAAAAAAAGCCAAGGGAACTCAGACATCTTATTGCAAATAAGGAGGTGATGTCTCCTTTTGCAGAAGAATGGGTGGAACGTGGGCTTTGGGATGGCTTGGCCTACCCCAAGTGGGGGACGCAAGCTAGAGATTGGAAGAGATGAATGAAGGGATAATCACACAGTGATAGGGAGTCACCTGGGATGATGTAGACTTATAGTGGGGCATAAGAAGGTGTGTCTGGAGGATGTATTTAAAATCTTGGAGATGGGGAAATCTTTTGTGGTCATTAAATCTAAGGCAGCACATTGTGAGTGCCAACAGAGGCCATTATACTTGAGTAGATTGAGGACATGCAAAGCCAGGGTATTAAAGCCAGCTACTGGTTTATGAAAGCCGATGAGAAGGCAAACAAGAGATACAGAAGAAAACTTAAAATTTTCACAGTTATATCTTAATAATCCTTGACTAACCTAACGATGCCTCATCCGTGTGATAAAGACTTTGGGCGCAGACACGATATAACTCTCAGAACCTTCTAAGTGGCATTTGACTTAGCAGAGCAAGGTGTTTTAGTTTAAAATCCCATCCTAGCATTGGATCTGATACACCATGGAAATGAGGATAGATGAATATGAGGAGTTGGAAGAGCCAAACCACTGTGTCCGTTCCTATAGGCACCGATGTCAAGGCAAAGTAACTGTCTTTGCCTCTGGGTCTAGCAGAGTCCTGTGTACACCCTTGCTCTTCTGTTTTGGTTTTTAATCTGGCCTGTCTGAGGAAGTAGAAGTCCCTTGGTTAGTAATTGGGTTATAACTCTCTCTTTATAAATCATTCTCATAAAATATTTGAGAACCCACGAGTAGGGTCTTTTTAATTTGTATGTCTCTGCATCTCCCTTAGTAGCTGGCATGTATGTAGTGTTAAAAAATATATCCGTAAAATGAATGGATAAGCTGTGCTCTCTGAGTCCACATTTCTCTAGAATACAATTTTTGTGGGATTTTAAGCTTCTGTGAACCTCCTCCATTCTTGTTCCACTCAGCACATTTTTTTGAAAGATGCATAGATATCATCTAACTGTAAACACAAATTGTTTGCACTGGCTCCTGTAGGCAAGGTCTGCTTCTTCCCATCGAGTCTGCCCTAGGTCCTCTGCTCTTAATTTTGCTGGTACCTGGACAGATAATCACCCTGCTCAATTGATTGTGCCTCCTACAACAATAGTGGAAGCCATAAATAAGAGGTGAAGTGGAGGAGCCTGAATAAATAAAAAGAAGGCTGCATAACTATGATGATGCCTGTAGTCAGTGACACAGTCTCAGCTTGAAATCACCACTCCCGCTAGATGGAGGTCACAGCTTTTTTCTGTCTCGGGACTACTGGTTACCAAGAATGTAACCAGTCCAGTCAACACCTTTGTATGAGTTAATAAAAGGTGTCCCTCTACAGAGGCAGGGGCCGCCTACACCAGAGTGCCTGGCATGGTGAAGCAAATGGGCTGGATGTCAGCCTCCACTGGACCATCTGGGTGGGTAGGCACCTTGTGCAGTGAACAACCTGCATACCTGTTGGTATGCCTTTGCGCCAGCTGGTTATGTACTCTTTTGGGCCTAGGTCTTCTGGGAGGTTTCCTAGTCAGCCCTGAAGTAAGAATCACAGTCCCATTCCCATTCTAAAAATTGTATATAAGTTTCCCAGTCCAAACTGTACCTTGGTAACAATGAGGAGATATAGAGGAACAGAGCCCAGAGTGTGCAGGGTGTGCTGTGATTAGATGTTTGCATCACTCTGAACATGCTCTTTTCCCTTCAGTTAACAAAATGAATAGAATAACTCTACATGAAAGGTTTTTTCTGCTACATAAAGGCAAACTCTAGTTTTCTCTTCACATTCGTCTTTGGGGTTTAGTGCTAGCAAGTGTAAAATTTACATATATAAGATTTACTTACATGCTAGCTGTACCAGTTCAGTAAAGTGATAGGGGAAAGAAAGAGGGATGAATTTCCCCACCAGTCAAGTCTAGGTTTCCAGGGTTCTTTTCAACGCAACTATGCTAAATCAGGCAGTGAATCTTGGTGTTTCAGTAAGACAACCTGATTAAACCCTGGGTGGGTCCTGCTATCTCACCCCACCAGGTGGATCTCAGATTGACAGTTTTCAGACATGGCTTATGGGGGCTGTCAGAGTTGGAGGGGGTTGAGGTCCAGTGGAGGTTGTGTCTCTGCCAAAATCTGAAACCATATTTTCTGAGCATGACCAGCGTCTAAACCAGAAAAAGTCACTCTGTGGATCTGACCAAAGAAGCCTGTCAATTTTTTTTAAGACAATAGCAGGTTAGGATGAGTGTAATGAGGGTTGGATTCAGTGAGCAGAGGCCCATCTTTGAATCCATGAGATTTACTTTCCGTGAGACTGGCCTCCCTCTGCCACCTTTGCTGTGACAGTAATTTCTTAAAATGTTTCCAAGAAACTTGTGAGGCTGGATTTGCTTCGGTTGCAGGGCCCCATATGTGTTTTTCCTTGGGAAAGATAAAGTTTCCAATTAAAGGAAGAATTCCCTGGCTATTTCTTCACTATTACTCTTTCAGAGTGAGATGTAGCTTACAATCACCCAATGTCAGCCAAGACTCGGTACCCATTCTTGACCAGTAACCATGATTCCCATACCTCTACCCCATGGGGTGGTAAGACAAGATCTAGTGGGTCCTGCTCATTGCTTGACTTGAGCCAAGACTATAGGGCCCTCTGTGGACCAGGAGACCTCAGCTTTTAATGGGAAAGTCAGTAGGAGTTCAGTAAAGGGGTCTGGTGGGAAGCCCCGCTTGGCCTTCCCTACTTATAAAATCTGTAACACATGTTGACTAGATTCAGAAATATGTCATTGCCTCATAACTTTTTGAGGTTCCAACTTCTGGGGCCCCTGGGAGAGGAGCAGTTGTTATGATAAGGTCAGGATTTGGGACTAGCAGCTGAAGCCATTCAGGGCCTCTCCTCTCTGTGTTGTCTGCATTGCTTTCAGGCAGCCACAGAGATCTGGCTGCTCTCAGACTGACAGCCCAGGCAGCCTTGCCATGTAGAAATGAAATAAACAACTAGATTTTGTTCCCCAGGAGAATACGTTGATGAGCATGGCCACTGCCAGACCTGTGAGGCCTCATGTGCCAAGTGCCAGGGACCAACCCAGGAAGACTGCACTACCTGCCCCATGACAAGGTAAGTGGCTTCTCAGGATCTCCTGGTGGTGTGAGCTCATGGATTGCAGGGCGGAGAGAGGAGGTGCTCACCACCTTAGCGGCACCCCATGGGCCTGCAGTGAAAAAGAAACAAACTCTTTCCCACTCCACAGATATTTTCCTTGGTCTGGGCACAGCCCAGCTCTGTAGTATCCTCTCCCCATGATGCCCAGTCCCCACAACAAGGACCAGTTCCCTGGACATGGAACAGATTTCCTCATCAATGAATAGGGTAACTTTGATGCCACTTTTGATGCCTGAAATCTCATCCTTTTCTGCACACCCATCCCTCAATCATCATTTCCATCTGCTGGTCAAATATCTACTTATTTCTAGAGTCAGTTCAAAAGTGAACTGTTCTTTTTTTTCTTTTTTCTTTTTTTTGAGACAGAGTATTGCTCTGTCACCCAAGTTGGAGTGCAGTGGCGCAATCTCTGCTCACGGCAACGTCCGCCTCCCGGGTTCAAGCAATTCTCCTGCCTCAGCCTCCCTAGAAGCTGGGATTATAGGTGCCCACCACCACGCCTGGCTAACTTTTGTATTATTTAGTAGAGACAGGGTTTCACCATGTTGGCCATGGTGGGTTCTATGTCTGCTTCCTCTCCTATTTCTGAGTGGTCTTGACCTCCTGACCTCAGGTGATCTGCCCGCCTCGGCCTCCCAAAGTCCTGGGATTACAGGGGGTGAACTGTTTTTAAAGGCATTTCTGACCTCTTCCCAGTAAAAATAATCTCTTCCCAGCAAAAATTAACCATTTTTATGTCCCTTTGCTCTCTATAAGCTTCCATAAGAGCAGCTGTAGCCTTTGAAGGTTTTCATTTACAGCTATCTCTTCATTAGACTGTAAGCCACTTGAGATACTCATCTTTGATCTCTAGTACCTACCACAGTTCGGGGATAATAGCAGGCACTCAGTAATGTTTGCTAACTGAGTTAATGAGGGAATAGCAAGTATGCAAATGGAATGAGCATCTTTGCTAATACACTGGGAATTTCTAATAAAGAAAGCTGGAAGCCTGTTGTATTTTCAGTCAATGCTCCTCTGAACCTAGCACTGAATCTTTTTTGGCTGCTGAGTGTTTCAGTGAATGGCCTCATCACTGCCCTGCCCAATGCAAAGGAAGCAGGTCTCTTGCAAGCAAGGGTGATGAGGCTGCTCCAGTGGCAGGCACTTTGCATCTCTGGGATGGACATGCCCTCTGCTTTGCATAATGGTCATTTTGTCCTACTTCTGCAGGACTGTAATATTCCTGCAAGCAGGTGCTGTGTGTTTGTTCCTTTATTCCCCACAGTGATCAACACATAATAATTCAATAAATGTGCTTTATTGAACTTGATGAAGTGTGTAATCAATAGCATAGGTTTGGCTCTCCAAATAGCTCCTTCAGAAAGAGGAAGGAAGAAAGGAAAGAATGAATAAGAGAAGGAAAAGAGGAAAGAAGGAAGGAGAAAGGACCGAAGAAGACACAAAGGAACAGTTTTAAGAATTTTTAATGCTAACCATGAGCATATTTTTCCAAGTGTCTCTTTAAAATAACTATGCCTCTAAATATTGAATTTGCTTTAAAGAAGCGTCAGGACTTACTCTAAGATAAAGACAGCATTCTCAAAATGAGGTTCTGTTTTTTCTCCAATTCCCCACCATACCAACAATCAAATTCCAATGCACGTTTGGACGTCTTTTGAACTAGGGGAATATTTTAACATTTGTTTAATAAGGCAGCTACCACCCTTCCTTTACAATTTTATAAACCATTGGGTTTAGCTCCTTAAAGACCATTAAAAACCTGGAGAAAGCAAGTGCCTTCTTTGCCCCTGTATTTAACATGCAAAGCTCTGTGATGCTAGGATCCTCATTGCCCAACCTAATTTCCCTGCCCAGTCCTGAAGGAGTTACAGAGTCAGTGAACTAATTAAAAACATTTTCAAGTTACCTCTGTTCTGACCCATGCTCAAACATTTTATTTGATCTATTTCAATGAATTCAGAGAAAAAAATCTTTTTACTAGATTTCATTCTTTTAGAATATTAAAGCACCAAGAAATTACACTAAGTGCCATTTTAAGGGCTTTAATTAGGCCAAGTCAACAATCAGCAAAGAAGACCAGCTAACCCTGACATGCCATCTCTTTCATTACAGTTCATGTCACACACACATCTGGGGGCCTTCTGGAATACTCAGCGCCAGTGTTAAGATCACCTCTGCCCAGCTGTTTAGCACTTGGTTCCACTGCATTCTCCCTTTCTTTCAGCCCTGTTTGGTCTGGAATGGTTCACTTCCTACGAAAAGGTCAAGAGCTGGCATGAGTTGGGGAGAGAAGCTCTTCCCCTGCAGAGATGAGCTTGCCTGGGCACCTCAGGAATCCATGAATTGGATAACTGGTGGTCCCAGAGATGCCTTGAGTTGGCTTTAAGGAACATTTTCATCAGCCCCATTTTCTACTTTTATAGAGCAAAATATCTCTTCTCTTCCACTAGGGAAAATTTGTTGGTGTCTGTTGAAAACTGTGGCCACTTGAAATGGGATTTTTCTTCAAGTTTCTTAGCAATATTTTGGGGGGAGGTTGGAGAATGTGGGGTGGGTCGTGGTGACATAATTCAGTGCCTTCACTTAAGCATAACTGTCTTCCCTATCTTTCTATCTTTAGAAATAATCATCTTCTTACAAAAACCGGAGATGTCACCTATGCTTCTGTTAGGGCAGACGTGGCGGGAATGGTTTAAAGCATAATTATGTGATTGATATGTTCCTAAAATCAAGTCAAAAAGACAGCCCCTTTCCTACATAAACATGGAGGGTTCTATGTCTGCTTCCTCTCCTGTTTCTGAGTGGTTTTTAGTGGTTCCCATTAATGGGAGATCACTTCTCCCAGGACAAATGATTTCCCCCGAAACCAGTCTGTCATCTCATCTTATAAAACAGGGGTCCCCAAACTCCAGGTCATGAACTGGTATTGGTTCATGGCCTATTAGGAGCTGGGCTGCACAGCAGCAGGTGAGCAGCAAGTAAGCCAGTGAAGCCTCGTCTGTATTTATAGCCACTCCCTGTTGCTCACATCACTGCCTGAGCTCCACCTCCTGTCACATCAGCAGCAGCATTAGATTCTCATAGGAATGTGAACCATATTGTGCACTGCGCATGTGAGGAATCTAGGTTGCGTGCTCATTATGAGAATCTAATGCCTGATGATCTATCACTGCCTCCCGTCATCCCCAGATGAGACCATCTAGTTGCAGGAAAACAAGCTCAGGGCTCCCACTGATTCTGCATTATGGTGAGTTGCATAATTATTTCATTATATATCACAATGTAATAATAATAGAAATGAAGTGCACAATAAATGTAATGCACTTGAATCATCCCAAAACCATCCTCTGCCCCCAATTTGTAGAAAAATTGCCTTCCATGAAACTGGTCTGTACTAGATTGTTCTCATGCTGCTATGAAGATATACTCGAGACTGGGTAATTTATAAAGAAAAGAGGTTTAACTGACTCATAGCTCTGCATGACTGGGAAGGCTTCAGGAATCTTACAATCATGGCAGAAGGCGAAGGGGAAGAAAGGATCCTTCTTCACAGGGTGGCAGGAAGGAGAAGTGCTGAGCAAAGGAGGAAAATCCCCTTAGAAAATCATGAGATCTTGTGAAAACTCACTCACTATCACGAGAACAGCAGGAGGATAACCGCCCCCATGATTCAGTTACATCCCACTGGGTCCTTCCCACAACTCAAGATCATGAGAACTATAATTCAAGATGAGATTTTGGGTGGGGACACAGCCAAATCAAATGACAGTCCCTAGTGCCAAAAAGGCTGGGGACCACTGCTATAAGAGATAAAATGATGATATACTTCACATCCCGTTCTCAACTGATTTTAGCAAGAAAATAAGTCCCCAGAATAAACTTGCCCCATTCTCCTTTTCAGCAGAACATTGAATAGCTCCCTTGCTTAAAATCCTCAGAAAGCTCTTCCACAGTTTTTCTTATAGAAAGATTTGGGGGTTTTTTTTGTTTGTTTGTTCATTTTAAACTAGCCACATCCAGACTATTCCTTGAAAAGTCTTCTAGCTCAGTAACTGGTGCCAGGGTGGGGCTGGGATATTCCCCTTTGGCATTAGTGCCATCCGCTAAAAATCTGGACTGGGAGCACAGGCATCTCATTCTGTGCCATGGTGCAGGGGATCTGTTTTGACATGGACAGCCAGATGTGTGTGAGTGTCTGTTTAGGACTGGGACTCATGCTCTGCAGTGGGCCAAAAGGATTGTTCATTCAGTGGTGCTGGGGATGGTTAACAGAATATGAGGGCCTGGGAATCCAAAAGAGAGGTGGACTTCTGTCTTAGGTTGTTGGCTTGAATCCCATTCTGCCTCCAAACAGATGCAAATGACACAGACTTTCAGGGTGGGGGAATGAATGAGATGGAAGACTGCAAGTGACATACTATTCAGGATGCCTTGCCCCACCCAACCTTCTTCCAAACCTGGGATTGAAATGGCCCACCCCCCCAGTTCAGGGTTGGTTCTAGCTCTGGAAACAGTGGAGTTTAAACAAGCCAGTGCCAATACAGGAACAAGTTGCTTGAGGCCTACACCTAACCTTTCGTGTGGTGTCCAGCATAAGTGGAGAGGAGTAATAGAGAGAAAAAGACATCCTTCCCTTTCTTCGCAGGCCCACTCAGATGTCCCAGGCATGGATGGCAGCATTATGCCAACGGGAGCTTGCGTATGCTATGTGCTCAGTGAACCTCACAATTGATACAATAACTGTTATTCTAAGGGAGCTGTAAGAGATGCCAATTTGATGTCACCTGTATTACATAGGAATCATTTAGCGAATTCCACAGTAATCCAGACTGTCACTGAGCAGCGGATCTCAAAGAGTGCTCACCAGACCAGCAGCACTGGCACCATCTGGAATGTCAGAAATGCAAATTCTCAGCTGCCTCCCCTTAAGACCCACTAAATTAGGAACTGTGGGTGTGCAGCCCCCAGCTCACTTCATCTATTCATATTACCTATCTGACTCCTGCACTTGATAAACATTTTGTATTTTTCTGAACAGAATACTTGGATACAATTTACTTAATCACATTCGCTTTTATGATTAGTTTGCAAAGAATAATGAAGCAAAACTATAAAAATATTAACAATGACATTAGGATATATATTGTATACATGTAAAACCAAAGTTTTAGAAGCCCATATACTAGCTCATCTCTAATGCCCTTTGTAGGTGTTCACAGTAGCTGTTCATGGTCAGAAAATAGAGACTGCAGTACTCCATGTCTCAGGAAATGTTTGCAAAACATGACACTCAAAATCAGAGTTCATTGATTACTTGCAATATACACAGGCCAGGCTTCTAAGTAGCACCCGAGCTACAAAGCAGTGTTTTGTTCTACTCGTCAAGAGCCCTTGGAGCTGACATTTCCCTTGCAAAGCATGAGCATGCAGATAGATAAAGGAAGAATATTTTCTCCAAGGCCTCTCTCAGAGGCCCACTGAATGTGTGGAAAGTTTAGAGACCTCCATCTGACTGTTGGCTGGGTTTGGTTGGGGCCTATAATCTGGATTTAGTCCCTGTGGGCACCAGTTAGCTTGTTTGGAAGCAGATTCGGGATTGTTTTCCCAGCCAGTTTCTGGCATGCTGGCTGTTAGGTCCAAATCTTGGGCCAAGGATGGGTACGTGACTAATATTTCACATGTTCTAAGATGATCACTCCCAGGCATCCCCCTTGTTTCTGGAACAATGAAGTCAAATCTGTCCAGCAAACATGAATACCACATGTTCTGATACTTAGGGCTACTCTGGAAAGTCACCCTGATGAATTCTAAAAGTCTGCTCTTCTTCTAGGATTTTTGATGATGGCAGCTGTGTTTCGAACTGTCCCTCATGGAAATTTGAATTTGAGAACCAGTGCCATCCATGCCACCACACCTGCCAGAGATGCCAAGGAAGTGGCCCTACCCACTGCACCTCCTGCGGAGCAGGTGAGAGGACTGCTGCTCCTCCATCTTCCTGACCCCAAACCTGTTCCTCTCCTGATGGCCATCATTTGGTTTGACCCAAAAGCCTTATGTCTGGAGTTGAGGGTTAAGATCAGAAAGCTGTTCACTGGAAAGCCTGTACAACCTTGAACTTTCTGCTTGTTGTCAGGACACAGAAAGCTTGTTCACCTTATTTAGGTGTAGACTCGGTGCCCTTGAAAAGACACAAAAGCAGCTAAGAGATGCCTTTCCAGAGAAGGAGAGAGAAGGACATAGAAGCATGAGGTCAGACACGAGATAGACAGTGAAGCTAAGATCTGTGGAAGTAAAAGTGAAAAGCTAGGGAATTAAGAAAGACACGTTGTGTCTTTAAGGGAAGTATTGTGTTAGAGGCTGTGTGTGGGTCTTCTTGGAGCTGAAGTATGCCACTTAGAAGTTGCCAGAGCTTGGCAGAGCAAGGTCATCATTTCAAATGATTACAAATGTGACCTTTTGTGTCCCAGATTCACCTGCACTAAAAGTTTCCTGCTGCCATTGGATTCTATTTCATGTTCTCAAGGGTTCTCTGCATTCTGACCCTTGACTCCTTTCCAGCCTCAACTCATATGCCTGTCCCCTACCGACCTCATGTGGGCCAGATTCATATTTTATTTTTTTCTATATACTACTTTTTAAATTTGAGCCAAATTTAAAAATTGGGACATTGCAAATAAAAACCTGAGGCTTTAATGTCTCTTGAAAATTCAAAAGATCTACCAACACTGGACCTGCATTTCCCAAATCATTACCTGGAGTCCAAAAGCGGCTGCTCTCCATCTCTCCCCAGTCCCCACCATTCCCAGTTGTCCCACTGACCCTGAGGCTGTCAGTCAGTTACCAGCATCATCATCCTTACATCATCTTTCTGTTGGAAGAGAATTATTGATCTTTATTCTTCCTTGCAATAAACCAAGAAAAATGAAGAAGACATTGAGAGTACCAGGCATTTGCAGGAGATCAGGAGATAACACATTTCTGTATATAAATTAAAATTATTACTTTGTGTTTCATGTGTCAAAATAAGACAAATATCTGTCATAGTTTACTTCTAGACTGCCTTGTTCTGTTTCCTTCCTCATCTACAAGATGATGATAATGCTTACTTCTTTAAGAGTTTTTATGAAAATTAAATAACATGAAATGAGATAAAACAATAAAGCATTTAGAACAGGGCTAGCCACATGGTGAGCACTTGGAATATTAACTATTCTTATTTTTATTATTATTATTGTTATTGTTTGTAGCTGCTTACTCTTTTGGGTATTTGAGTTTCTCTTGCTCCTAAGACTTCATTTGAGATGTTTCCGCTTGTTGTCTGGCTGATGTCTTCCTATTCCATCTTAGTTTCAATATCATTTCCTCAGTGAGGGCTGCCCTAACCTCCTTGCCTAGATTAGGCCTTCACATGAGCAACCTGGGAACGCTGCACTTCCCCCTTCACGAGCCTCAACACATTTGATGTCTATTTGGTCCATAAGTTTCTATGCCCCATAAGAGCATGGCATGGTTCCTACCTTGTTTCTGCTGTATTATGAGCACCAGCACAGTGTCTGGTATATGGAAGGTTCACAATAAATAACTGAATGAATGAATGAATGAATGGTTCAATGGAAGGAATGTGAAGACCAGCAGTCAGAAAACGTGGGTTCAAGTCCCGGCTTTGTTACTGACGAGAAGGTACTGAACCAGTCACTTCACCTCTTTATGCCTCTTCTTATTTGTAACAAAAAAAAAAAAAAAGAAGAAGAAGAAGAAGAGAAAGGACAAGATGGCATCCAAAATCACTTTCACGTCTCCATATTTAGCACAAAGTTTAGATACCAAACAAATGTCTAGTCTTCTAAGCATCCTACAGCTACTTGGACCAATCTACCTATAAATGTGCTGACATTTCTTCCATTTTTTTTCTGTTTGAAATTGTGTTTAATCCATTATCTTAAACATTTATTGCATCCCTTCTATTTACAAGTTACTATGTATTGAATGCCAGAGAAAATGAGATAAATGATAGCATGATACTCACCTTCAAGGAGTTACAGTCTAACGATGAGGTTTGTCCTCATATGTTACAAAACAAGAAAATAATAGATGAAGACCAAATGCATGGTAGAAATCCCACCCCAGATCAGAGAAGCAGCATCACTTCCAGCTGTAATGAGCAGGGGAGGCTTCTTTGAGGTGGGGTGTTGCTTACCAAGCCCTGAGGTAGCTCTGCCTACTTGAGAGTGTGATGTCCTTAGGAAGCGTTAGTGAAGCAAGTGTAGCAGAGACCTTGATAACATAGTGCTGAAGAAGATGTATGATTTAATTGAAGAAGTTCCATATCCATAAATGGAAGCTTTAATAAAAAGCTAAAAATCCTCCAGCCGGGGTGTCCCATCAACCTTCATAAGCCCCTCCCACCAATTTGTAGAGATTGCATCCCTTGTTTAATTGTGACTTCATTAAGGTTTAGGTATGATGCCCTTTGGAAGTGTACATCTCCAGCTATATTGCTGAGGATTAACTCCAATTCTCTTCCAGATTTATTCACTACCAAATGACCCAAAGCTAAATTCCATCAATGACACAACAGCTACAGTAAGCAAAATGTGGTGGACAGCTTCATCAAGTTTATTTTCAGAACCCCTGCACCTTTCTTTTATCCTTTCCACCAGTCCTTTTTGCCTCATGCCTTCAACCCTCACCCTTCCTTTTATTCTATGGGCATCCAATATCATCACGCTGGTCCATCTTCTCACCTAACAGAATCAGCTGCCAAGAAATGCTCTGGTAAACGTGAATTACTCTCCAGAATAAACAAAAGTCAATCCAAACTCTTGTCCCCTATTATCCCATTTGAACTCTTGTTGCCTATTTTCCCAGGAAAGTTTTTGGTGCCTAACAAAAGTATGAGCCCTTCTACCACTGGAAATAGCTCCATCTACATACTGTTATAATAATTTAAAGTTGGAGACACTGGGCAAGTAGCCAAAAATTTATGCATGGTATTTACATTTCCGAGCTATCCAAATTATCATCCATAACTAATTGAGCAGGGCTACCTGAAATCTGACCAAACCTTGACATAGTCTTGGACCAAACCTGTGGGAAAAGCTGGTCATGGCCAAGGCATCTAAGTGACCTCCCTTTGCAGGTCTATGTATTTTAAACACTGAGACCCCCTCACATCTCTGTTCTTTAAACCCAAATTATAACACCCAAAGAGGCCCCTCAATAAAGCCATGTCCAAACAATAAAAATGGGATTGAAGAACACTTCCTTCTAAATCTGGGCCCGTTGTTGCTAATTTTTAAGATTGATGATCCAGTTGGATATAGGGGAAAAACTGAATATTGCCAAATATGAATTAACTAATTCATTCAATCATTCCACAAATACATATTTAGAGCCTTAGACTCCCTCTAAGCATCTGGATCCTGAGTTGATGTCATGTGAAGGTGCAGGGGACGGAGAATAAGTAGACTTCCTCACTGCTCTCCCTCAAATCTTCCTACCTACACCAGAGAAATTGGGGAACTCTGAAAAAAAGATTTTTTTCTGAATGAGTCATGGTGGATGAAAATGGCATTTGCTATGGTTTCATAAAGTGGCTGAGAACATAACTTGGAAGGATGACCCTCTTGTGATCTCCAGGAGATTCCAGGTTCCACCAGATCAGAGTTTTGTGCTCCACAATATTGATCGATAGCTGTAGAATCACCAAATGCACATGAGTCCTTCCAAACCCTCTTCTTTCCTTAGAGGATAATCTCTTCTATGTCTAATTTAGAAACAGCAGAATATTTTCTTCCACCCCCTCTGTGGAAGCCCTTTTTATTTTCTTCATCCTATGGGAACCAGTAGCCTTCTAGTATAAAATCACAATCAGCAAAAAAGGTAGCTTGAGAGCCCATAATCCAAAAGCATGTTTTAAAAATTGCATTTCAGGCCAGGCACGGTGGCTCACGCCTGTAATCCCAGAACTTTGGGAGGCCAAGCCAGGCAGATCACTTGAGTCCAGGAGTTCAAGACCAGCCTGGGCAACATGGTGAAACCCTATCTCTACAAAACATACAAACAAACAAACAAAAAAAAACAGTTGGGCATGGTGGTACGCACCTGTAGTTCTAGCTACTTGAAAGGCTGAGGCGGGAGGATCACTTGAGTCTAGGAGGAGGAGGTTGCAGTAAGCTGAGATCATGCCACTGCATTCCAGCCTGGACAACAGAGTGAGACCCTGTCTCAAAAAAAAGAAAGTGTATTTCACCTATGGCTTTGAATAAATAAGAAATATTATGATAAATGATGTGAAAGTGCCATGCTCACAGGTAAAAAATAGTCAAATATCGGCAATTTCACGTGGGTCAATTTAACATTATACTGACTTTCAGTTTCTGCACTTGCAACATGGGGTTAGTGCTATCTTTATCCACAAATTCAGCAGCCTTGCATCTTGAAGGTCAAAGATTTTGGATCTCCATTTGGTAGATCACATGATGAATGAACCCTAGACCCCGGTTATTCTGAGTAACACAGATCAGCTGCTCTTCAGAGGCAAGGACATACAGGAAATCTGATTCAGAGAAGATGGATACCCCGAGCACACTCAGCACAAAAACTCCAGGAGGGTGGGAGTAGGAGACCTCTAGGTGCATCAGTATTCATCTTATTGTTGTTTTTGTATTTGTAACTGATTAGAATCCTTTGTAACTAATTGTGATGCTTTGTAACTAGTTAGACTTTTTCATTCCCTCCAGGAACTAATTCCCATGGTCTGTTAGGCTGTGGGCACTGCCGATTCTTTCCTTATAGAATCCAATATTGACAGAAGTCAGGAACCCTCAGGAATGCACGTAAAAGTGTCAAAGAAGTGTGCTCGGTCTAGTGCTTCAATAAGCCTGTCATTATGGGCATTGGCAGCTCTGCAGAAATTCAGACCTTAGATGGTTAACGCAAGCATGTGACCGATAACAATTCAAAATCATTTTAAAAGATTGCACTTTCATAAAACGTGTCGATCATTACGCATGTGTTTATTCTCATGGGCTCTCTATAGCCCCCAAGTCTGAGAGCTTTCACAGATACCAAAAGGAGCCTTTGGGAAAGTTAAACACATTTTGAATTGTAGTTATTCACAGAGCATCGTTTTGCAATGACATCCCAGGCAGTAGTTGCTGTTCACTAAAATATATAAAATATTGGAAAATAATTCCCTGCAAGGAAAACTTCTCAACTACAAGGATGTAGCTATTGCACATTTCATTAAATCCATCCTTACACCCCTCATCCACTAGGAACAAAAGCACTCAGTTGCCTTTTTAAAATATAATATCTCACATTATAATAGCTTCATGGCTAACTTTATACATTTTCCCTCTTTTCGTTGCCCCTGTAACTGATCAGACAACTATGGCCAAGAGCACTTCCTGTACCAGGGAGAGTGTCGAGATAGCTGCCCAGAGGGCCACTATGCCACGGAGGGGAACACCTGCCTGCCCTGCCCAGACAACTGTGAGCTTTGCCACAGTGTGCATGTCTGCACAAGATGCACGAAGGGCTACTTCATAGCGCCCACCAACCACACGTGCCAGAAGTTGGAGTGTGGACAAGGTAAGCCTGCTCCTGGGCCCTTGCCCAGCACCCGAACATGGGAGGAGGGGCTGCACCCTGGATGTCCTGGAGACTTGAATTGCCTTCCTGGCTTGCATGTCGGCATTTGGGATGATTTTGGGTGACTCCACACCCTAGTGGGGAGAGAGGTAACTTTCTCTCTCTCTGTTCACACACCCTTTCTCTGGGTTTCCTCAGACATAATCCAAGGTCATAGGAATGCACGTAAGTGTATAGAAAATTGGCCAGGTACAGTGGCTCATGCCTGTAATCCCAGCACTTTGGGAGGCCGGGCAGGTGGATCACTTGAGGCCAGGAGTTCGAGACCAGCCTGGGGAACATGGTGAAACTCTGTCTCTACTAAACATACAAAAATTAGCCGGGCATGGTGTTGCATGCCTATAATCCCAGCTACACAGGAGGTTGAGGCAGGAGAATGGCTTGAACCCAGGAGGCAGAGGTTGCAGTGTTCCGAGATCACACTACTGCACTCCAGCCTGAGAGACAGAGCAAGCATCCATCTCAAAAAAAGAAAGAAAGAAAAAGAAAACGATCTTCGCAGGTGGGAGGATTGTGGACAGGATATAGGTGAGAGAAAATAAAATTAGAATCCAAAGTCCAGGTCAACAGTTTTCTCCTTCCCAATTACTAGACATGAGACCTTAGGCAAAACTCATCTAATTTGCCCATGCCTTGGTGTCTTCATCTGTCAAAGGAAGAGCACAGTATCAAGACAGAGTGGCTTTGAGAAGCCGGTGAGGACCAGCCTAAAACTACTTGAAAATATTAAAATGGTCTGTGAATCATATGTGTTATTGTTATTGCCCAATTTCTTATCTTTCATGGGAAGAAGGAAATTAAAAAACAATACTTATAGTTTCAGCTCTCTTCTATGTAAGAATGCTGTGGACTGTTATTGCCCTGCTCTGTATAAGAATTATGCCTGGTCTGGTGCTGAAGAGAGCTCCAAGACATTTTTAGAATAATTAAGACACTCAATTCTGTTTCTCCTTAATGTTTATGGATGTAGTAAAAGATTATAAACTTTTTTTAAAAGTGTTTAGTAGGACAGATAAGAGAAAAAGAACCTGTTCATTTACATACCCAATTCCATTTTCCCAGAAGCAGAGCTGGTTTCTTTAATAGATAAAATCAATGAGCTTGACTTCAAAATGAGCTGCATGGCATATGGTCCAACCTGGTTCTCTTTGTACCCAATCAAGCTGATTCAATCTATTCAATTAATAGAAGGAGATTAAAAAGTAGAAACCACATATATCCTCGAGGATGGTTTTGGGCTTCATAATTGCTCTATGATTTACTTTAAAATAAGCTACACATGAACATATTTTTATAGCAATTAACGTGTCTCCACTCAATGGAAATGAGTTGTGTTTTTCACTTCTCTGTCTGTGTAGGTGAAGTCCAAGACCCAGACTATGAAGAATGTGTCCCTTGTGAAGAAGGATGTCTGGGATGCAGCTTGGGTATGTCCTCTTCCTTTGTCACCTAAAGAGTTGAAATAGCTGAGTCCTTTTCCACACATCTTCATTCCTGTCATTGCCCCAGCAGTCACTCTTGTCATTGCTGTCAGCCTCAGTGTCACCATCAACGTCTTAAGTAGGCTCTCTTCAATACAAACAGGATCACTGTGAGGAAATACTTGCTTCTGAAGCAATGAATGGGTCTCTTGTCTTTATGAAACTCAAGTTTAGAAAAGGAGGCCATGGCACCTTTTCCTCTGGTTGTCAATGAGTTGTTGGGGCTTACTGACCAGCAACTGCATTTCAGGTGCCTGAGACTCAGCCTCTCCTTAGCTTCTCAAGGTGACACATTTGGAAGATTAACAGTGAATGAACTCAAGCAAAGAAATGCCTAAAGCAAAGAAATGCCTAATTCCTCTAACTCACTTGGTGTGTAAAACACAAAAGTTTGTGGGTAGAGGGAGAAGGGTTTTCCTTTATAAAAATGACTCTGTTGGGCTGGGCACGGTGGCTCACGCCTGTAATCCCAGCACTTTGGGAGGCCAAGGTGGGTGGATCACCTGAGGTCAGGAGTTCGAGACCAGCCTGTCCAACACGGTGAAAACCCATCTCTACTAAAAATACAAAAATTAGCTGGACGTGGTAGCAGGCACCTGTAATCCCAGCTATTCGGGAGGCTGAGGTAGGAGAATTGCTTGAACCCAGGAGGCAGAGGTTGCAGTGAGCCAAGATCGTGCCGTTGCACTCCAGCCTGGGCGACAGAGCCAGATTCCACCTCAAAACAATAAAAATGAAAATAAAAATGACTCTGTTGCTTGGAGCCTAAGACAACCCTTAGAGAATCAAGCATCGTGGTAACAGTGGAGTTGAATTCCCCACCATGCAATGCAAAGCACTTATCACTCTCACGTATAACTCTTTAATTCAAGTCAGTGGCTCCTTCTTTCTTCCCTTCTCACATGCCTGCAGGAGGTGATGGAGACAGTTTGTTAACACATGGCACCATTGCATTGGTGATAAAATGAAAAATAGGGAGGTTACTGAATTCCAGCATTGTTTCTTAATGTATGTTTAGGCAACATATAAAAAATAATTAGCATGTGTGATCTTTGAAAGGAAACTCAACTGAAAAGTTCATGGAATAATTTTTCTTCATGGAACTTCCAGGAAGCCCTGGGATTGGTTGACTAATCAACCACTGAAGCTTCTAAAACTTCAATGTGGGCACAAATCACCTGGGGAATTTGTTGAAATGCAGATTCTGATTCACTGGTCTAAGGTGGGCCCGAGAATTTGTGTTTCTGACAAGTTGCCCAGTGAGGCCAATGCTGTTCTATAGAACACTCATGAAGTTGCTAGGGGTAAGATTGTGCCAGAATAAAGCAGACTTTTTATTTGCCTTACCCAGTGGATTTTCTTAATTTTTTTCTTACTAATACATAATAGTTTTACATATTTAGGGGATACATGTGATACTTTGATATTTGCATATGATGTGTGATGATCAAGTCAGGGTAACTGGTATATCATCACCTCACATATTTATCATTTCATTGTGCTAGGAATATTCTAAATCTTCTCTTTGAGCTAATTTGAAATTAATACTTAAATATTATACATGAATTACAATTTATATTTTGGCTATCACCACCACTCTTTGCCTTAAATGGAAAGGATACATTTTCTATAATATCTGTATCTAGAAAATACAGTTTCTGGAAGCTTAAATACCATTCCCCCATTATCTTCCACTATAAAATGATGCTTATATTACTGGATAATAAAATCTCATAATAAAGTTAATAAACACTTAAGAAGAAGATAAAATTTAGAGTCAGATAGTTAAGGGTAAAATGCTAATTACCTGGGAAGCAAAAAATAAACCTAGGCATAAATAAAAAAGTACTGAAGTAAAAAACTATAAGCAAATTCCAGTGTCTGTCTCATGTGAAGTGATAGAAGATGAGTTTGCACAGAGCAATGATGAATGTTTTGATTATCTTGATTTCACTGTTTGCCCATTTCAGATGTATTTTCCCATTAAGTTTCACACCCCAGCTAATTTCTGTGGTCTTCTCCGGCATCTTTGCTGTTGTGTGTTGTGTGCCCATACTAGCATGTTGTGCATCTTGGAGGCAGGTTGTGTGTAATCTAAAATCTGAGGTTTGGGCTGTCTTGGCTCTGCTTAGTGATGACAGTGGGGCAAGTCTACCCAGCAAGATACACACAGAGAAAAGAAGATCATCCTTCCATAGCTTCAAGACACCTTGAGAGGAATGTGTGAACGTGTGTGAACTCCTGCAGGATCAGTGAGGATCTTAGCATGCAGGTGGGAACAGTGACAAGAAAACTATGGTCACTAGGTGTTTGCATTGGCCTCATCCTCCACTTAGCTGACCCAGCTAAAGATGAGACCAAGGAGAAGCCACTGGAAATGGACTCCACAGCAGACACCGACCCTCTGGGGACTCAAAATCCAAAAGACCCACCTTGCAAAAAGAGATAGATTAGAAAGTTTGATTTACTTGACTTACTTTACGAAGTGCTATTAAGCTCTTCAGTCCATTCATTACTTAAGAAATTTTATCTACTGTGTGCTGAGTGCTCGCCTTGGTGGGGAGAATTTCAAAGGTGATATGGCTGTGATCCTACTATAAAGGATAGCAGGATCTGTCCCAAGTGATACTCCTGGAATGAAATCTCTTAGAAGACAACCTGCCAGAGTAGAAACAGGTATAAAGTGCAGTGACACCACCAGAAAGGGTGAAAAGACCATTCTAAATACCTCTAATTTCTTATTTTAAATTCTAAAATGTCCCTTAATTTATAATATCTCTATGTACTGGGCCTCATTTATTCTTGGATTGGCTTGGCTGAACCCAATTGTCACCTTATTTCTGAACCCTTTGTTGATCTCTCCAATAGAATAAATTCTCCCTTTTCTAGCTTCCCTTTATTTTTTAGGCCAGTGAGAATATCTTTTAGAGGTGACTAGTGTAATATTTGCTATGTATACGCCTTTCTGCCTGGACACTAAACTACCTGAGAACAAGCTCTTTGACTTATATGCTCTGAACTAGCAGAGTGCCCAGGACATAATAAATGTGCAATTAATACATGAATGTTTGTTGAATTGAATTTGAGAATCGCCCAAATTCAAGGCAGAGATGAATGGCTTAGGATACCCAGGGTCTTAGATTTGCTGTTTTCTCTTATCAAACTTTATGAACCAAGAAGAAGAAAAAATAAACCATACAATACAAAAATAAATGATTTTGGCCAAGTGCAGTGGCTCACGCCTATAATTCCAGCACTTTGGAAGGCCAAGGTGGGCAGATCACTTGAGCCCAGGAGTTTGAGACCAGTCTGGGAAACATGGTGAAACCCTGTCTCTACAACAAAATATAAAAAACTAGCCAAATGTGGTGGCATGCACCTGTGGTCCCAGCTACTCAGGAGGTTGAGGTGGGAGGATCACCTGAGCCTGGGAAGTCAAGGCTGCAGTGAGCCGTATTCATGCCACTGCACTCCAGCCTGGGCAACAGAGCAAGATCCTTTCTCTAAATAAATAAATATTTAAAATTAAAAAATGATTTTTCATGAACTATTAGAACTGTAAGGAAGCTTTGATCAGACCATGGTTTATTAAGTTTTATAATTTTAAAGAGATAAATACAAACTTGAAAAATTTGAATAATTTACTATAGATTTCCCCAAGATTCTTCCTGTGAGAAGGGACATCATCCTTTGGAGAGAACTTAACTTTATTCCATTTTAATAATGTAGATTCGTCTCTGGGCCAGGTCTAGACGATCTCTAGGGGAGTCAGAGAAAAGTGAAATCAGTCATTGTGAGACATTTCATCTACATTATGTAATAATTAGCTGTTGAAAATCCTGGGTTGCTTTTTTTTAGCTTTGTATTCCTTTCCAGATATTTAGTGAACATTAATATCTATCTTTTATACCTAACAAAAAAACCCCTCAAATTCCAGATTAACTGGAATCTCATCTATTTCCAGGATGGAGCTAGCTATCTGTCATTCCGAGGAAAGATTACCAAAAAGGGGGCAGAAAACTAAACTCATGACCAAAAATGATTGCTTCGTCTGGAGGAAAGTGTTGAATTAGATACTTTGAGATGAAATAAGGATTTTTTAAATTATGAGATTTGATTTCTCTTCTTTATCAAGTTGTAAACAAATAGATAACATTTTATATAATACTATTTTGTCCCAAGAATATTTGATGGCAATTCTTTCTCTTTCTAACCAGTATCCTGAATGGAAATTTTAACTACTAAGATAAATCTAAGAGTTTTAAATTATATTTCTTCACTAGCTGAGGATAGAAGTAAATGGAGTAACTTTTACCTAATGTTTTGAGGCACAGTTTTTGTTTGTTTGTTTGTTTTAATTTAGGGAATGTAGCAATGGCTATGACACTTAAATATAACCTGAGATCCAGATATCTTAGATTATATACCATTGACTTGATGACTGGTTTTAATCAAATTACATAAGTTGTTCTTACTTTTCTACCTCATCAATAAATATAGTGGTTAATGTGCCCTGTTTTAACTTAGAAAGAGATCATGAAAATGTATCAGTATTTGCAGATTGAAATTTATCTCCAATCTTGGGATAAAACATATCCAAATTTAAAGATTTTAAGGAATTGCAAAAAAAAAAGAGAAAGGCTATATAAATTCACTGCCAAATAAGGGGACAAATATATGCACCAAAAGGATTTTTTTAAAAAAGAGAACCTCTGAGCACTGAAGTGTTCAAGGAAGGCTTTTAAGAAGATGGGAGTTGAGGTGAACATTAGTGTTTACATAGAATTTAGACAGATAAGAGAGAAAAGCTGCACTATAGGGGGTCTTTATATTTGGACAATAGCAGGAAAAAAAGGCTTCTGCTATGGATTTTGAGACACCGGGTATACTAATTTTGCAGAAGGAATGAGGAAATATAAGGAAATAGGCAAAGAGAAGTTTGGGGAAGTGGTTGAAAACAAAATCTTGAATTCCAGACTAATGAGGTTAAAAGTATTCTGTGACTAAAAGAGAAATCATTGAAGGTTCTTTTAAGAACAGAAGTGGGAGAGTGTGTGTCTTGAAGGGGGTGTTAAGAGGTTAATTTGGTTATTGCGTTAACTGTGTTCAGGATAATTAAAGGGAGAGAGGCTTTAGTAGATAAACCAGCCAGAAGACTATTTCAGAAATCCAGATATAAAATAAAGCAGACAAATCTAAAGTGATAGCCAGGAAATTATGAGGACAGAGGGAGAGATGTTTTTAAAAATCACATGAAACAAATAGCTTTCAAGCATAAGAAAAGGATGCTTGTTCATTGTATGGGAAATGCAAATTAAAACTGTGAGAGGCCCGGCGCAGTGGCTCATGCCTGGCGCAGTGGCTCATGCCTGTAATCCCAGCACTTTGTACTTTGTGAGGCCGAGGGGGGCAGATCACTTGAGTTCAGGAGTTTGAGACCATCCTGGCCAACATGGTGAAACCCCTGTCTCTACTAAAAACACAAAAATTAGCTGAACATGATGGCGCACACCTGTAGTCCCAACTACTTGGGAGGCTGAGGCAGGAGAATCGCTTGAACCCAGGAGACAGAAGTTGCAGTGAGCCGAGATTGCACCACGGCACTCCACCCTGGGCGACAGAGTGAGATTCCGTCTCAAAAAAAAAAAAAAAAAAAAAAAAAACTACCGTGAGATACCATTTCTAATTTATCAGACTGGCAAAAATTCAAAAGCTTACACGTTCTATAGGCAAGGTTGTAGGAAAGCAAACACCACTGTTATTGCCTCCTGGTGGGAATACAAAATGGTACAATGGCTGTTGAAGGAAATTTGGCAGTGTAACACAAATCCATATGCATTTACCCTTTCACCCCACAACACCCCTTCTAGGAATTTACCCTGGTGACATACATCCTCAGATTCAAAACAGCATATTCACCATGCTATTTATTGTGGTGTTACTTGTGGTAGTAAACTATCAGAAACAACCTAAATGCTTGTCCATGGAAGACTGGTTGAATGAATGGGGTACATATACACAATACAGCACTCTGCAGCTACCCAAAGAGCAAAGATGATCTGTATGAACTGATGGTGATTTCATGACACACCGTTACACGGAAGGCAAGGTGCAAAAGTACACATAGTATGCTACTGTTACCGGGGGTCCTTGCTCCCAGAGCTCCTAAGATGGTGGCGGGCCGCTTCCAAAATGAGGGCAGGCCGCTTCCAAAATGGTGGCAAGCCTCATGTTCTCTGACCTGGGGTTCTTGGCCTCACGGATTCCAAGGAATGGAATCTTGGGCCATGAGGTGAGTGTTATAGCTCTATTAGAAGCTCTGGGTCGCAGAAGAGAACCGCGGAACCCAGTGACTAGTGTCCAGCTCGATTAGGATGAACCTAGGCACTTAGCCGTGCAGGAACAATGGCAAGCCTTTAGCCAGATCAGGAGTGGAAATGGGCACCTTGCTGGATCAGGAGCACAGAGGACACCCTGCCTGATCTGGAGGGATGGAAGTCAGCGGCAGGTCTGCGACAGCGGCAAACAGCAGTGGTGGACGCGGGCGAAACCTCAGCTTGAGCCGTAACAAACACGGACCAGAAGAGAGTGCAGTTGCAAGATTTAATAGAGTGAAATAGAGTGGAAACAGAGCTCCCATACAAAGGGAGGGGACCCAAAGAGGGTAGCCGTTGCTGGCTCGAATGCCTGGGTTTATATCCGGATCATTGTCCCTCCCACTGTGCTCTCAGGGGATAGATGATTGGCTATTTCTTTACCTCCTGTTTTTGCCTAATTAGCATTTTAGTGAGCTCTCTGATTGGTCGGGTGTGAGCTAAGTTGCAATCCCCATGTTTAAAGGTGGATGAAGTCATCTTCCCAGCTAGGCTTAGGGATTCTTAGTCGGCCTAGGAAATCCAGCTAGTCCTGTCTCTCACTACCTTTGTGGTAAGAAAATGGTAAGATAAAATATTTACATTTTTATTTACTTTTGCAAAGAGAAAAAAGATAACTTAGAAACTAACGGAAGTGGTTACCTATAGAGAAAGGTAAAGGAGATGGGCAGGACTTCACTAGCTGTATCTTTTTATTTTTTAACCTTTTTTTTTTTTTGAGACAGAGTCTCGCCCTGTCGCCCAGGCTGGAGTGCAATGGCACGATCTTGGCTCACTGCAACCTCCACCTCCCAGGTTCAAGCAATTCTCCTGCCTCAGCCTCCCAAGTAGCTGGGATTACAGGCACCTGTCACCACACCAGACTAATTTTTTGTATTTTTAGTAGAGACGGGGTTTCACCGTATTGGTTGGCCAGGCTGGTCTTGAACTCCTGACCTCATGATCCGCCAGCCTCAGCCTCCCAAATTGCTGGGACTACAGGCATGAGCCACTGCTCCCAAACTTAATCTTTTTTTTTTTTAATTTTTTTTTAACAGATGGGGTCGCACTATATTGACCAGGCTGGTCTTGAACTCCTGGCCTCAAGCAATCCTCCCATTTCGGCCTCACAAAGTGCTAGGATTACGGGCATGATCTACCGCACCCAACCTTTAGCTGTATCTTTTTAGTTTTGATTTGAACCAGATAAATATTTTACATATTCATAACAAATGACATAGTAAGTAGTGTGAATGGACTCCCGCTAGCCAAATGTAGGACAATTAGAGCACTTTTTTAAAATGGGTGATAATTCCACCTCAATTGGTATTTTAAATCCATGCATCAATAGTGAAGAAAAAGGAAGAGAGAGGGGAATAGAATAAAAGGGAAAGTTCTTCTTTACAGAAAAAGTTCAGCTGTCATGTATTTCAGGAAAGAATTAGGAAATCATCATTTTGCATCCCCTAGTATATGAACCCAAAGGAGAATCATCAAATCATAAGTAGATTTAAACACACTGGGTGGAAAATTGCTATGGAACAAGATCATCACACAGATTCAAAGTACTACCACAATTAATAGTTAATTACAATGAAGAGATTTTTGCTGGTTACCAACTTAAACAAGTTATTATACATAACATCATTATTATCAGTTCCATAAACCTGACATCATATGTCTCCTGATGTGATACTCAAGTAGATAATATCAGCTCATATTCTTTTTGTTTTGTTGTTTTGTTTTGAGACAGGGTCCCCCTGTCATCCAGGTTTGAGTGCGGTGGCTTGATCATGGCTCCTGAGCTCAAGTGATCCTCCCACCTCAGACTCCCAAGTTCCTGGGACTACAGGCATGCACTATTAGCCTGGACTAATTTATTTTTTGTAGAGATGGGGTCTAGCTATGTTGCCCAGGCTAGTCTCAAATTCCTGGCCTCAAGCAATCCTCCCACCTTGGCCTCCCAAAGCACTGGGATTACAGGTGTGAGCCACTGTACCCAGCCCTCACCTCGTATTCTTGACAAAAGTGTCTAGATCACTAATTTTCAACTGGAGGCAATTATGCTCCATGAAACACTTGTCAATATTTCAGACAGTTTTGATTGTCGTGACTGGAAGGTTGTTACTTGCATCTGGTGGATAGAGGTTGAGGATACTACTAAATATTCTATGATGCACAGGACTGCTCCCCCACAACAAAGAAATACCTAGTCCAAAATGTCAATAATGCTGAGGTCAAGAAAAATCTTATTTAGCCTCAAGATAATCACAAGATAAATCAAGAATGTGGGGTATCTATAAGACAATTGACCTGTACTTGGAAAGAAAATTCAATATTTTGAGGGAAAAGTGAAAATTAGGGAATTAAGAATAAAGAGATAAAACAATCAAGAAAATGCACAAGTATTTTTATTTTTATTTTTATTTTGAGACCATGCTCTATGTCTGAAGTGCTCTGTCAGCAGAAAGGACTTAGAAGCTACAATACCCCAGCAGCAGTAAACACAAGTGCCTTGATTGTGGTTTCTAATACCATTCTCCAATAAACAATACCAAGACTCCTTAGAGAATTGGCTGATTTGGGGACTGGGACAGGAAATAAACAGGATGAGCCTGCAGCATCTTGTAATGACAGAATGTAGGAGGATAGAAAGGGGTATAGCTCAGAGGTAAAGCATTTGACTGCAGAAAGTAAGGAGGTGCTAAAAGGAAAAAATCCACAATGATGGAAATATGTCAAAGGGACACAAAAGCCAACTGAAGAGCTCTCACTGGCCTAAGCTGGAACAATTTGGGCAATAATATAGATAGAATATGGTATTAGATTATAACCCAAAGAATAAAATAAGTATCCATGAGTTCATACAAATATAAATAAATGGTGGATAAGTAAATAGGAAGGAGGAGACAAATCTTTCATGCAAAAGAATACCAAATAACTTATTTAAATATTCCTCTTTTAAGAAAGTGAAGGCCAGGCACGGTGGCTCACACCTGTAATCCCAGCACTTTAGGAGGCTGAGGCAGGCAGATCATAAGGTCAAGAGATCAAGACCATCCTGGCCAACATGGTGAAACCCTGTCTCTAAAAATACAAAAGTTAGCTGGGCGTGGTGGTGCGTGCTTGTAGTCCCAGCTACTCAGGAGGCTGAGCCAGGAGAATCACTTGAACCTGGGAGGCAGAGGTTGCAGTGAGCCGAGATGGCACCGCTGCTCTCTAGCCTGGCGACAGAGTGAGACTCTGTCTCAAAAAAAGAAAGAAAGAAAGAAAGTGGAGCATCACTCCCTACTACTTCTTAACTGTGACTTTCTTCCAAGAGCACAGTATGGAAAGGGCAGGGGCAGAAGGACTTTACAGTGTAGAAAGCTGACAAACACTACGTCATACATGTGATTAAGGGAAACATTTGAATGTACTTTTGATACAATGTAATGAGAACCACTTTACCTCTGCAGTCTTTCTGCCAAAAAACCATGACCCCAGTCTAGTAGTGAAGAAAATATCAGACAGATCCCAATGGAGAGACATTTTGTAAAATACCCGATTAATACTCAAAACTGTCCAGTTCATTAAACAAGTCAAGTCTGAGAAACTGCCACAGCCAAAAGGAGCCTAAGGAGATATGATGGGTAAATGCAATGTGGCATCTCGGGTGGGATTCTGAAACAGAGAAAAGACTCTAGGTAAAAACTAAAGAAAGCTGAATAAATTACGGACTTTACGTTAGTAATAACCACATTATGATAAAAGTAAAGGGCATGATAGAGCTATTTGGGGTTTTAGAAATGTCCTATATCTTGATTGTTGGAGTGATTGCATGACTATAAGCATTTGTCAAAATGTATAGAACTGTACACATAAAAAGGGCAAATGTTACCCTATGAAAATTGTATTTCAATCAATTTGACTTGAAAAGTAGTCCAAGCACAATAGGCTCAGACCTGTAATCCCAGCACTTTGGGAGGCCAAGACATGAGGATGGCTTCAGACCAGGAGTTCGAGACCAGCCTGGGCAACATAGCCAGACACCATTTGTACACAAAATTTAAAAATGGTCAGGGTGTGGTGTGCACGGCTCTAGTTCTAGCTGCTTGGGATACTGAGGTGGGAGGAACACTTAAGCCCAGGAGTTCAAAGCTGCAGTGAGCTATGATCACACCACTGCACTCTAGCCGGGGTGACTGAGTTAGACCCCATCTCTAAAGAAAGAAAGAAAAAGAAAAAAAAAGAAAAGTAGTTCAACATTAGAATGATTCCATTAATATTCTCTTTGCTGATTCTGTATAATATAGTAACTGAATTACTAGCATTTATTGAATACTTACTAATGTGCCAGGTGCTATACTAAGTTTTTTAAGTATATTACCTGACCTAACTCTATGGAATAGATAGAATAATTATTGTTTTCATTTTTCAGCTGAAGACATAAAGGTCAGAACATTTAGAAATGTGGATAAGTTCACTAGGCTGGTAACTAGTAGAATCAGGACTTGACTCTGAATAGCCCAAGACCAAAACTCATGTATTTTATTACATTCTAATCATACCAGCTAATGTTCTTCCCTTCTGATTCTAGAGCAGGATATTATGCTTTCTTGCAATAAAAAAAAATAAAAAAGGCCAGGTTCGGTGGCTCACGCCTGTAATCCCAGCACTTTGGGAGGCCGAGGTGGGTGGATCACGAGGTCAGGAGATCGAGACCATCCTTGCTAACGCGGTGAAACCCCGTCTCTACTAAAAATACAAAAAATTAGCTGGGCATGGTGGCAGGTGCCTGTAGTCCCAGCTACTCCGGAGGCTGAGGCAGGAGAATGGCGTGAACCCAGGAGGTGGAGCTTGCAGGGAGCCGCGATCACACGCCACTGCACTCCAGCCTGCGTGACAGAAGTGAGACTCTGTCTCAGAAAAAAATAATAATAATAATTTTTAAAAAATAAGACAAAAGAAAGCCTTCTTTTCTACCCCTTTCCTCAGTCCTTCATACTAAAGTCATCATATTTAGTTTTGGCTACAGCTTCATGCCCAATGACATAACTGACTCAACCAGTCAAACAGTGACACTGTTCTTCATAGTCATACAAATTAATTTGGGTTCACTGCTCATCCAGAGCTGTCAGCCTTCAGGGCCTACATCTGGAAGGTTCTGAGATGGGATTGAGCACACAGGGGAGAGCTCTACAGCAGCAAGACTGAGAGAGTCAGTGAGCATATTTTCAGTTAGCCCCGGCATCCTCCCCACCACTTTACCTTCCTTCAGTTTCGTTTACCTTACAAAGGACCTTCTTACTCTATGGGAAAGTGGGTTCTATTATAAGTGTGTGATTGGCAGGAGACACCCTAACCCTTTTCATCTCAACCTACATTAAATTCAAGCTTCAAATCTAGGACTTAGAGAACCAACCTCATTTACTCTTACTACTCCATCTTGCCATAAGAAGTGAGACCCTAGTTCATAGAAAAAGTATTGGCGATATGGAAGACATGAAGTTCACTCTTTAATTTGCTAATGCAGCAGATGTGCAAGGTTTTCAAATTAAATACTGTGGATATTGATTGCTATTTATTTCGCTTTTACTCAGATCTCTCACTGGAACATTTCCACATACTTTCAGAGGCACAAAAACGTTGTCAAACCATTTTGGTACCTTCCAAACCAAATATATTGCAGAATAAAATATATACTAGCAGTGTGTCTCCTTTAAATTGGAAGGAAGTGGCTGATTGTAAAACTGCTACTCAGCATTCATAAAGCGTCGTCTTTTCAGGGACCTAGTGCATCATCCACTGTGTAGCCAACCTTAGTGCATGACCCAGGGAATTACTGACCATCGTCTCTATGGGCAGATGGGGAAGGGACATTCAGGATGCTGCTTCTTCTTTTTTTTTTAAGGCCAAACACAGAGCCAGCTTCAGAGGAAGGTTTAGAATATAAACGCAATGTCAATAGTTTTCTGAAGATAAGAGAAACAAGTTCTATTAGACAGTTCTGTCTTTAAAAAAATTATAAACTGATTGTTTCTACTTTTTATTCATTAGAGCCTCCCTGCCCCCTCATTGTCTAAATGATACCTCATTTCACAGGTGGGCACTAAGAAGACATAAAACCTTTAAAAGAGAGAGCACAAAGTTGTTCTGAAGGGACATTGTGCAGTTTCATTGTCCCTTACTCATCCTGGCTTTCTTCATTTGGCTCATATTTATTGTGTACTTTTGTGCTTTCTGCTTTCCTATCACTTGTTCTGTTTATTCCACATATAATAGGACTGTATAGCCTAACATTTATCAAGCATTACCAGGCTATACACTTAATGTACATGATGAGTTTTCACATCTGCAACCCAACAATTTTTACATATGGGGAAACTGAGGGTTAGAGAAATGTTGAAATGTGACCAATTTTATGCATATGGGAAATGACAGAGTAGTTCAGAAGCAGTTTGTTTGGAGCAACCTTATGCATAACTTTGCTCCCTGTCTTCACAAAGTAAGTATTTGGCTTAGAAGCTCTTTGTTATAAGTAAACACTAGGATACACAGGGTTGTATTTCTCAAATCTCAGCGACTTCAAACAACACAAGTTTGTTTCTCTCTCATGCTACATCTTCATCATGGGTGAGCTGAGAACTCTGCTCTGCGTGATCCTTAATCCAGGACCAGGTTGATAGAGTAGCCACTATCTTGCCATGGCAGAGGCAAAGCAGACACTGGCTCTTAGAGGTTTCTCCAGGATGTGGCACTTGTACCTCCTGCTTACGTATTTTTGGCTAAAGCAAGTTACATGATTATGCCTGGGATCAAGAGTGTGGGGAGGTGCAATCTTACCACGTGCCTGCAGAAAAGAGAGAAAATAATGATTGTGTGTAATGGTGACAGTCTAATGGGGGAATGACTATTGGTCATGGGACTGTTGCTGGCATATTCTGAGCTTTCACATTGTGTGTTTGTACATGAAATAGTCCCAAATGTGTGCTCAAAATGCTTTAATAAATGATTTCTCTTCCATGCATCTGAACTTATCCATTGTCTTACCTTGGAAATGTCTAACTTTTTTCTCCTCTCAAAGCAACTATTTTGAAGAAGTCACCATTTAAAAAAAAAAAAAAAAAGATGAAATTTCCCCAAGTATTCTGTTATCTCACTTCTTTTATCTCTGGCAACTGATGAGTCAAGAAGAGGACCAGTGGTCAATGCCTTATAGTCAATAGGTAGGCTGTCAGCTAAAAGGAACTTGACCCTTCTTTACTGTCATTTTTCAAATGCCTACTGTGAGAATAGCAAGTGCTGCTGTCTCTTGCCTTTGTTTGCTGCCTAAAAAATGTATTAGCACATATAAGACACGTCTTGGGAATCTGAACAGCATCTCTCAGTTTTTGAGTTAGATTCAAGAAACATTTCCTGAGCATCTACATCCGACTAGGCATGGGGATATAAAGATGAATAAAACTTGTTCTTTGCTCCTAAGTGGCTCACATGCAAATGCGATAGGCCAGAGGTTCTCAGCTCTGGGTACACATTAGGATCCTGGGGAGCTGTAAAATGCAGGTACTGATACCTCCTCCCAATGTTTCTGATTTAATTAGTCTGGAGTGAGATGTGAGCATCAGTATTTTTTAAAAACGTCCTGGCCAGGCATGGTGGCTCATGCCTGTAATCCGAACACCTTGGGAGACTGAGGCGGGTGGATCGCTTGAGGCCAGGAGTTTGAGATCAGCCTGGGCAACATGGTGAAACCCCATCTCTACTAAAAATACAAAAATTAATTGAGTGTGGTGGCACAGACCTGTAGTCCCAGCTATTAGGGAGGCTGAGGTGGGATGATTGCCTGAGCCCAGGAAATTGAGGTTTCAGTGAGCTGTGATCATGCCACTGCACTCCAGCCTGGGCAACAGAATGAGACTCTCTCTCAAAAAAATAAAAATAATAATTTAAAAAAACTCCCTGACTAATTCTAACTCTGTGCAATCAGAGTTGAAAGCCACTGATGAAGATAGATATAGAAACAGATAACTTCAACATCTGTTGAAGATGCTGTGTTGAGAATGGAAGCTGAAACAGAGGCAGATACATTATATTAGAATGTATTGTTCAGCTAGGTGGACATTTTACAAACATGACCTCTAATCTTCAATGTAATTCTCTCTGCTCAAAATCTTTATGATAGGCTAGGCTCAGTGGCTTACACCTATAATCCCAGCACTTTGGGTGGTCAAGGTGGCAGGTGAGGGGAATCACTTGAAGTCAGGAGTTCAAAACCAGCCTGGCCAACACAGCAAGGCCCCATTTCTACAAATACAATTTTTTTTTCAGTTAGCCTGGTGTGGTGACGCGCACCCATAGTCCCAGCTACTTAGAAGGCTGAGGCAGGAGGATTGGTTGATCCTGGGAGGCTGAGGCTGCAGTGAACTATGATGGCACCATGGCACTCTAGCATGGGTAATGGAGCAAGATCCTGTCTCAAAAAGAAGAAAAAAATTCCTTATCCTCATTTTATAGATGAGAAAACCAATGCCCAGGGAGCTTATGTCATTTGCCCAAAGTTACACAGCTAGCAAGTGTTAGAGCCAAATTCAAACTTAGGACTGTCTGGCTCCAAACCCACAGACCAACCAAATAGTTGCTGTTTTTCCAAAGTAGACTGCACTCATACACTGTTTTCCTAAAGAACATAAACGAAAGTTGTGCAAAGGTCGGTCTGCTGCATTTGTTTCATTCTTGATTACATTCTCTGTTCTTTAGTTGTGTCTCCTGACATTTCCTTTGCTCCTTCTCCAACATTCAAGCTCACATTCTTAGAGTTATGGGGGAGAAGAACATAGTGGCGAGGTATCTTAAGTTCAATTCTAGAGCAATTAGCTCATCATCTTGGCTCTTCATGCTATTACGCTATTTCCCCCGGAGCCGGGTATAATCAAAGTTCCTCCTACTTGTTGTGTAACTGACCTGCGAAGTTGAGCTGTGAGCCAAGTCTGTCTGGATCACGTAAGCTTGCAGAGAGAGCTGAGCCAAGTACTTCCAAAACAAACCTCGTTAAACAAAAGCGGAGTGTGGTTGAGCCGGACACACAGGGTGGAGGGTTCAGAAGACCGTCTGCCAGTCTTGAAAGCAATGTAGGGTCTGTGACATTAAACGCCCAAGGGCAATTGAGCTGGAGGGATGGATTCACCTTTACAGATGAATCCGGAAGCCAGCGAGAATGATTCTGCATGATTAGGAATAATAACCTGGAAAACCATTGCCAAATTACTTCCTTTTAGTGAAATATCTTCGATTTTTCTGAAATCTTTAGGTAATCAAGACCCAGCTCATGTCTGTTCATTAAGCTTAAAGAAAAATAAAAATGAGTCTGGCAGTAGCGACTAGAACTTCAGATGGTTAGGTCTCATTTCGTTTTGCAGGAGTGTGGAAAATTGAGTCAGAAATCTTAGTCTCTATTCATCTCCATCCTTCCCCCAACACAGTGAAAATCCTGGGCAAGCCCTATACATTTTTTGTTTCTTAATTCTATCCTGTTTTATAAAGGAAGGCATCATATAAATTGCCTTCCTTGTACCTCCTAATAGGTCCCTAGAGATTATGATGAAAACTAGAAAGGTGTTCATATCTTGAGTTCTTCGAGAGGAACCAAGAGGCTCTATTGTGAATATCAAAACAAAATTTAATTTGCTTTCTCTCCACGCTCACCCTTTTTCTAAGAAGCCTGTTGGTGTATCTGAAGCCACATGTCTGACATGCACCACTGTGTCACAGCACTTAGCACAGTGCCTGTCAACAGGGAGGCACTCAGTAACTATCTGTGACTTCTGTGCCTGTTATTAGCTGTCCTCATCTCACCCCCAAACTCTCCATCTCCCTATGCCACAACCGAACTGCTATTTCATAGTCCTTTACCAGATGGTAGGAAGAGCTTCAAGCTCCATTGGTTGAGGAGAAAAAAAAATTGATTTAAGTCACAGAGCAGACACCAGAATAGAGAGATGCCGTGTGTGGATGAGGCAGGAGCATCTGCATGTTGATACCCAGCTGCTCAACAGGCTTGTCTCCAACTGAGAGTTGGGCCAACGATGAGTGTCAGTAAATTGCCTCTGCACCTCTAGAGCCTGAAATTCCTGCTTTCCAAAAGTCAACAGGAGGGCAATTTGGTAGGCGTCCAGACTCATCCTTTCCACAAAGTCTCTCTGCACCTCCCACCATGGAAAATTTGGCTCCAGTCCTCCCCGCAGCCTCCAGTTCAGCTTCCAGCACAGTGGGCCAGCCGGGGCCGTCAGAAGCAGAACAGGGACCAAATGCTGCAGCAAGCTGGAGAAGGACCAGGTCCAGGGGCAGGATCTAGACAGGGCCATGCCTCACTGATCACCCTTTTGCCAAGTACCCCAAATTGAAGCAGTGAAAGGCAAGGGGTATCCAGGCTGACCTCTCCAACCCTTAGTCATGTTCTCACTGATGATGTGACTGGGTCAATCAAAACTTTTTTCCTCGCAGCTGTGCCTGTGGCCATCTGTAGCAACCAACTTTCCTTTATATATATATATATGTTTTCCTATATGTATATGTTTTCCATAAAGACAGTGTGTTCTAACTAGCTATAAACTATCCATTATTAGGTGAGACAAGTGAATAACGTTTTGTATGAACCAGGCAGGTAACCCAGGGATGTCTACCTCTCAGCTCCTTATTCTACAGCTCCCAGGGACAGGAAGGGCCCTGGGGACACTGGGAGAACAGTCCCCACTCAATCAGATCACCAGGGCAAGAGCACAGACATGGCATTATCTCCAGAGGGGTAGGTGGTAGAATATTAGAATAGAAAACTTTATCAGTCTCTCCAACCTCTGATATGGACCAGAAAGAGCTGACAGCCTGATTTATCATCATGGTAGAATTTTATGCCCTCAAATAATTGCTAGTAACCTGGAAAAATAAAATAAACCCAAAAATATAGACTCCAGATTACCACGACCCCAGCATTTGAGTGATGACATTGAGCCTTTGGGTCAGGTTTGGAGGTGAGTCTTGGGAGAGAAGGAAAGTTCTTTTGAAGGGGTGCTTATTGGAAAGCCTAGTGCAATCACGCTAGCTGCCCAAGCCAATTGTAAAATTTCAGATTTATTGTGTTTAGCAGAAATACAGCCTGTACATTTGAAATATTATCCAAATGACCTGGCTTCAACTTAGAAATCTTACATGAATTGAAACAAGTGGATTAGGGAGGCCTCTTGCCTTCAGCCCTAAAGGGTCTGTGGGAGGTAAGTCAAGAACCATTTATAGTAGTGATAAAATACTATATTTAAGGCTGTAAAAATTTGGCATGCAAGGACTCAGCTCAGAAGTAAATTTGTTTTATGTGCTCGGCAAAGGAGCAACTGGAAAGTTTTACAAATGGGAAGTTTGACCTATTGAGATTTTAAAGATAAATTATGTCAATTATTCCTTAAGAGTGAGTACGGTCATTTACCCCCTTGAATATTGAAATGCAAATCCGAGCCATGAAGTCAGTAACAACTTCACTTTGCCGTGGTGCACATGGCTGACAGTTACCCAAAGCCATTGTCCGACTGTCACATCATGTGCCCAAATGTGCATTAGTGGGATGGGCCACTTGGGGCCCTAGCAAGCAACTGGGGAGAGCATCAGAGCTATGCCCAATTAACAAACACCTCATATGATGGCGGATGATGCTTTTACTCTGCCAAGAAGCCAGTGATCCTTTACTTGGGAATTCTATAATATGCCTGTCTGAAGCTAGAACTAGTAGATAATGCTTGATGACTGACAGATGTGTACTTTATTCAAAAGAGCCTTATTAACTTTAGTCTCCTGCACATCTCTGGCCTCAGTGTCTACCTCTTTTTCCTCACCTCACTCTCCAGCTACACTGCAGGGCCCTAGTCGTGATTGCTGTAGCCCATTCTTGCCCCAGGGCCCTGCACTAGCTATTCCCTCTATTTGGAATGTTTTTCTCAAGATACCAATGTGGCTGGCTCCTTCCTGTCATCACATCTCAGTTTAAATGTCAGCTCCTAAGAGGCTTATCCTCAGCACCCAATTCAGCCTCCCTCCCTCTCTGTCTACACTACACACACACACACACACACACACACACACACACACACACTTCAGTCATCCTACTTTAATCCTAGCAGATCAGATATAAGTATCTGATATTTTGGTGTTTTATTGACTTTTAATATCTGTGTGTCATATTTCTTCCCTCACTTAAAATGTAACTTCCAGGCAGGCAGAGACTTGATCAGTTCTATTTACCGTTGTTCCATCAGCTCCTTGAATCATGCTTACCACATGCAGGTGGTAATCCATAATGTTCAACCAAGTCAATGTCAGCGTCCTCACGTGTAAATCTATGGTGAATGATTTGAAAGGGCCCTTGTGGAGCATGGAAGAGCCATACTTCAGTCTCAGGGCTCACCTCAGGTGAATCATTTCAACCCAGTCTCTGGATCTCCCTCCCTCATCTGGAAGCAGCGGGGGCTGGGCCAGACCAGTGGCCCAAATCAGCAGCTTGCCACCTCTCTTCTGTGAAGCCCTTTCTCTTCCTCACCATCCACTTCTCCCTATTTAGCCAGGACAGCTTTGCTTTCATCTTGTTAATGTATTTGATTTTTCGTAAATTTTCATTTGGTAAAGGATTCTGCTGCTAAAGTAAAATTTTAAATCTCCCAGCTTCGATAAATCCTTCTGTTAGAAATTAATCCTGGCTCAGCTGTAAGAGGCTAGTTGTGTGCTTTGGGGAAATTCACTTAAGCCTCAGACTCCTCATGTAAATGGAGGATAATTTCCATATCTGTCTCACAGTATTGGTGGGAGCATTAAATGAGATAATCCATCTGTAGTAGGCAGAATAATAGGCCCCCAAAAGATGTCCATGCTCAAATCCTCAGAGTCTACGAATATGTAACCCTACACAGCAAGAGGACTTTGAAGATGAGATTAAGGTTAAAGATTTTGAGATGGGGAGATTATTCTGAATTAGCTAAGTGGACTCAACCTGAGCTCATGAGTCTTTAAAGTGGAGAACCTTTCCAGCTGCAGTCAGAAAGACAGACGAGACACTGATAGCCGTGAAGTTGGCAGAAGAGACGCCCCAAGCCAAAAAATGCAGGTGGCATCTAAAAGCCAGATACAACCCTCAGCTGATAGCTAGCAAGGAAATGGATATCTCAGGCCTACAACTGCGAAGAACCGGATTCTGCCAACAACCCGATTGAGTGAGGAAATGGATCCTTTCCCAGAGCCCTCAGGAGGAACCCAGCCCTGCTGCCACTCTGCTTTTAGCCCATTGAGATCTCTATCAGACTTCTAGCCTGCAGGACTGTGACATAATAAACTTTTATGTTTTAAGCCGCTAAATTTATGGAAATTTGTTATGGCAGCAATAGAAAACTATTTAACTATTACATTTAAACTATGTAATAAAGTACTTGGCACATGGGAAGGGCTCAATAAATGTAAGCATTTCTTATAAATATTATTAATGGGGTATTTATTAATATCATTATATTATATCAATAACCTCTTCCTGCCTTGATGCTGAGCTTTGAATTCTGAAACTCCATTTCATGCCTATCCTGAAGATGTTTACTCTTAGTTGCCTTACAAGAATTATTCACCACCTTCAAGGCCCAGGTGTTGTGCTGGATAGCAATTAGAGGAAATTTCTGAGATGCAAAACCAAGTGTACAGATTAACAACACTAAAGAGGAACAGATGGACACTGGGTGCTTCCTGAGGTGATGTCTTAAGAAAGGCACAACATGACCCATGTAGTAGTTTGGCTGCAGATGCTTAACTTGAGTTTACACATGAGGAAACATCAGGAAAATCCCAAATGAAAAACTTTATTAAAAATAAACCATTGCCTTTCTCCAAATAGGAAAAGAAGAAGTCAAAGTATCTCTCTTTGTGGATGATATGATTCTATACCTAGAAAACCCTAAAGACACTGCCAAAAGGCTCCTAGAACTGAAAAATGACTCTGGTAAAGCTGCAGGATAGAAAATCAATGTACAAAAATCAGTAGCATTTTTATACACCAATAATGTTCAGGCTGAGGGCCAAATCAAGAATGCAATCCGATTCGCAATAACCCCCTTCCTGCCCTCACAAATATGTAGGAATATATCTAACCAAGGAGATAAAAAATCTCTATGAGAACTACAAAACACTGTTAAAAGAAATCAGAGATGACACAAACAAATGGGAAAATATCCCATGCTCATGGATTGGAAGAATCAATATCATTAAAGTGGCCATACTGCTCAAAGCTATCAGATTCAATGCTATTCCTATTAAGCTGCCAATGTCAATTTCACAGAAGTAGCAAAAACTATTCCAAAATGTATATGGAACCAAAAAAGAGCCTGAAAAGGCCAAAGTCATCCTAAGCAAAAAGAAGAAAGCTGGAGGCATTACATTACTCAATTTCAAACTATACTTTAAAGCTACAATAACCAAAACAGCATGGTATTTGTACAGAAACAAACATATGGATCAATGAAACAGAGTAGAGAATCCAGAAATAAATTCATACACCTACAGCCATCTGCTCTGCAACAAAATTGACAAAAATAAGCAATGGGGAAAGCACTTCCTATTTGATAAATGGTGCTGGGATAGCTGGCTAGCCATATGCAGAAGAATAAAACTATACCCCTGTATTTCACCATATACAAAAATTAACTCAAGATGGATTAAAGATTTAAGTGTTAGACTTCAAACTATAAAAATCCTAGAAGAAAACCTAGGGAACAACATTCTGGAGATAGGTCTTGGGAAGGAATTTATGACTAAGTCATCAAAAGCAACTGCAGCAAAAACAAAATTGACCAGTGGGACCTAATTAAACTCAAGAGCTTCTGCACAGCAAAAGAAACTATCAACAGAGTAAACAATCATCTGACAAAGGTTTAACATCCAGAATCTACAAAGAACTTAATTCAACAAGCAAAAAAAAAAAGACCTTAAAAAATGAGCAAAAGACATGAACAGACACTTCTCAAAAGAAGAAATACAAGCAGACAACAAACATGAAACAATTATCCACATCACTAACATCAGAGAAATGCAAATCAAAACAAAAAGGTAACATCTCATACCAGTCAGGGTGGCTATTATCAACAAGTCAAAAACAACAGATGCTGGCAAGCCTGTGGAGAAAAGAGAATGCTTATACCCTGTTGGTGTGAATGTAAAGTAGTTCAGCCACTGTGGAAGGCACTTTGGAGATTTCTCAAAGATCTTAAAACAGAACTACTGTTTGACCCAAAAATCCCATTACTGGGTATATACCCAAATATATCCAGTATACTTATATATACCCAAAAGAAAAGAAATCCTTCTGACAAAAAGACACCTGCACTCCTATGTTTATCAGAGCACTATCCACAACAGCAAACATATGGAATCAACCTAGGTGTCGATCAACAGTGGGCTGAATAAAGAAAATGTGGTACATATATACCATGGAATACTATGCAGCCATAAAAAAGAATAAAATTATGTCCTTTGTAGCAACATGGATGCAGATGGAGGCCATTATCGTAAGCAAATTAACACAGGAATAGAAAACCAAATACTGCCTGTTCTCATTTATAAATGGGAACTAAACATGGGGTACTCATGGACATAAAGATGACAGCAATAGAAAATGGGGACTAATGAAGAGGAAAGGGAGGGAGGGGGAGGAGGGTTGAAAAACTAACTAATGGGTACTAAGTTCAGTATCAGTTATACCCTAAACCACAGTGTCACTCAATATACTCAGGTAACAAATCTGCACATATACCACCTGAATTGAAAATAAAAGTTGAAAAAAGGTGAAAAAAAATTGCCTTTTAAAAATATCAATATCACCAACGTCAAAGAAGAGCCAAGAAATTGTTCTAGATTAGAGGAAACTAAACAAATGAAATGACTAAATGCAATGCATGATCCTAGAATAGATCTCTATTGAACATTATTGGGTCAATTGAAATAATTGGAATATAGGTGGGAGAGTAGATAAATGTATTTATTAATATTAAATTTCCTGAGTTGAAACTTTCTGAAGTATGACTCTATTGTGGTTACATGACAGATACTTATTCTTAGGAAACACAAACTGAAATGTTTATGGGTAAAAGACCACAAGTATGCATCTTAGTTTCAAATAGTTCCAAAAAAATGTATGTATAATATATAAAACAAGTGGGTGACCACCTTCTAAAGCAAATGTGGCAGAATGTTAACAATAGGTGAACTCTAGGTAAAGGGTAAATATTTTATTCTTGCAAGTTTTCTGTAATTTTGAAGTTATTTTCAAATAAAGAGTTTTAAAAATTGCCCAATTCTCTTTGCAATCCTGTAAAGAGAAGGAAATGTTAGCTCTTGGTGCCCATTTAAACCCCAGTTTTTCTTTTGATTTATAATTGCATCTGATACCTATGTTATTATGCCTGCCCATTTTTAAGACTTTCACAATGTAGAGCTTTCAAAATTAGTATAAAGACAGAAAGCTTCTTCAAACTTCCCTTTAGGTGCATTAAAAGTAAGCACTGGTTAAAGAAAGTACAATTTTCATGTAATCCACTGGTTTTACATGCTAAATTGTTAGATACTGAAGCATTAGCATAGTCCCTGGCAATATTCATCTAATAGGATAAATTATTTCTGGTAGGCTATATATCTGTTCAAAAAAGTGGCAAAGCTGTCAGCTAAACAGCTAGATGAATGAAGTAAATAGTCCATTGTAAAAAATAATTACATGGTACTTACTATATGTAGACATAATTGGCAATAATGGGCCAAAAGGAGGGATCACGGCAGCTTGGGTCAATCACAGGGGTCTCCAGATGTTTCTAAATGTGTGCCTATTTAATTCCCATTGCAAAATAAGCCCTTTCATCTTTCATAACATTGATAAAAAAAGTTGATGTTCACAGCGGTGTTTTTATGGAAACTGAGCCCTATTCCCCTCCATGCACATGCCAAAATCTATGAGCCTTCTGTGATCAAGCTCATCTCTCTTCCATCAGTGCCAAACTTCTTAGAAATACTGAAGATTTCTAAAATTGATCAATGCTTTGGCAAATTGCCTCGTCACCAAGAATAAACACTCACAGACTTAAGCAGCCACTTGTGCATCTATCATTGAATAGATCCTCAAGATACTGGAAGGGATGTATCAATGGCTTTCCTACCAGCCGGTTGCTTCTCTGGAAGCAAAGGAAACAATGCTGAGCGTTGTCATCCATGTAATTTGTGGCCATTAGAAAGATTGGTAGATGCTCTTTCATTGAGTCCCTTTGGACTAACAACATAGCCCATCTGGAGCACAAAAGCTGTAAACCTGGAAAAAAATTTCGACTGCACAGATGAGTAGTTTTGGTGCACCTTCCCCATTCAGAGGTGCTAATAAGGAAAAATGCTGAATTACTATGATTACCCATGACTTGAAAATAGCTTATCACCTGCCAATCTGAATGAAGGCCCCTGGAGGGCTGTGAAATGCCACAAAGAACAATGGCCTTGGAATCAGAATCTGCAGTGTCTGAGAGAGGCATCCCATTGCAAGGCTAAAGGGCCACCAGCCTTCTAAAATGGAGTTCTTATTCTCAGTAAACCCTGCAAACTGGTTCTGGGCTGTTCCCATGCCAGAGAGAAGGAAAATAGAAGAGGTTTCATAAAACAATCAGGCCCGTAAAAGTAGAAATGCAGGGGAGAGAAAGCCAGCAATTATCCAAAAGAATCATATCTTAGATAAGCGGCCAATTTAAGGTATTTCACGGTGGGGCAAACTCTCTCCACATTCAGCAGATAATTGTTAGCCTGCTTTCTACTTTATGTGTGATTGTGTAAACTTAATCATACTGCAAAATCCCTCTTGTCTTCAGACCTCAGTGCCCCTGGAATGTTGTTAAAGTGGTCACATGAGGTTCATTAGGAAGAAGAGCTTGGCTTTGTAGAGACTGGGTATTTGGCTGTTCACAGGAATCTTTTCTTCGTTATCACAAAGCTCTGTGTTAAGACTATTGTAAACACTAAAGCAGAGTACCTCCCAGCCGAGCAAGACATAATATCTCAGTGGTGGCCTGCCCCATTGGCAGGTGCTAAGCTTTTATTTTTATTATTATAATGGCTTTGTTTCCCCATGAACCATTTAGATGAAGTATGACCACAGTCTGTGTCTTCACTTACGGCCAACTTTTTCTCTTAATTTACTGTGGCATCAAAACAACAAGGATTTATTTATAAATTTTTGTTCTCTTTAAGAATGGATACAAGGAGAAAAGTCTCCCAAAATTGAAGAGCATTGCCTTTTTATTCGGTAATGCACTGCCTACCCTCCCAAAACGCACACACATGCTTGTGGGTACACACACACACACATTTGTGGATCTGCCTTCCTTCAAAATGTTCTAACGTGGGACCGGAGAGGTGGATAGGCTGACTTGCGCCACAGACTAAGACATCTGCCATTAACTGGTGGGACAGCAAATAATGTACAAATATGTTTTGTCTTTCACTAGCTTCTCTAGACAAATTGGCTTTGTGTTCATAGTGCTGCTTCTAAGTTTCTTTCACCTTTTTCATAATTCCTTGCTCTCCGATTGCCTTTGAAAAATCCTGAAAAGCTGCCACATTTGGAGCAGAATGAGCTGAAAGGGTGTTTTCCCTTTTCTTCCCCACCCACCCCACACATACACACATACATGTGCTTGTCAGCTGGTAATGCGTTTCTCTATACCTGAATCATAATTCACTTCTTTTTCTAAATAACACCAAGTGTTTTTTTAAAGCCCACGGTGATAAGAGTTGTTGCTTTGTTTGTTGCCTGGTGGTGGCCCACATGGATTTGTATAGTTTTCAGTCATAATCAGTCTAAAACATATTTCCTCATTACCTGGTGTATACCCCAGTCTGTAGTATAAGGAGAAACTAGAAGATATAGTTTTAATCTTCAAAAACTAGAAGCGCTGGGTGCAGTGGCTCATGCCTATAATCCCAACACTTTGGGAGGCTGAGGTGGACAGATTGCTTGAGCCCAGGAGTTTGAGACCAGCTTGGGCAACATAGTGACACCCCATCTCTACAAAAAAATACAAAAACTAGCCAGATGTAGTGGTACACACTTGTAGTCCTATTTACTTGGGAGGCTGAGGAGGGAGGATCACTTGAGCCCAGGAGGTCAAGGCTGCAGTGTGCTATGACCGTCCCACTGCACTCCAGTCTGGGTGACAGAGCAAGGCTCTGTCTCAGAATCAAAATGAAACAAAAAACAAAACTAGAAGCACCAGGCTAGTGATCAGTAAAACTGGATTTAGTCCTCAAGCTGCCACTGACTAACTGTTTGGCTTTGGCCAAGTCCCTAAAAATTTCTAGTCTTAGTTTCTTCATCTGTAAAATTTGGAAAGGGGTGAAATTCATATCTACAAGTGCCAGACAGGTACCACGGCCAAGTGGGCCAACAGGACATCCCCATCTAGAGGAATCATTTGCTCCTCAGCCCCAACCAATTGCTGCATGCAGAACTCGAGGTAATTCAGACTTTTATGAAAAATCTTTTGATTTCCTTAATATAGTTTAAACATTATTTGTGCTGGCCAAACAAATCATTTCTGCAAAGTATATTCCAGTCCACCACTTCTAGACTCCTGGCACTCTCAAGTCTCTCCTTCCCTCTATGTGATGTTTAGAACCATTCAGCAATTGACATCCAATCTAAGTGTTCAGGGGAGTGAATACAACCCAGGAAAGATGATCACGATATTCCTCAGGCTACCAAGTGATTATGAATTGCACTGATCACTCATCACAGTTTCAGCAGGTGCAAGTGTTACTAGTAAAAATTGAGATGGATTGCTGACTTTTGAGAAGGAGGAGAAGCTTAAAAAGGGTATTAAAGAAAACAAAGCTCCATTTGTAACTAGACAGCATTTCCAGCCGGCAGTATACAAAAGAAAGAACAAGTGGAAGCGCTTCTGTATAATTTGCTGCACAACTCTGGAGATTCAGCTAAACCTCCTATAGCTGTAAGCAATAAAAGCACAGAAGTAAAGAGAAGTAATCAAAACATACCTAGTATTCCATAGAAGCCATCACATAACACAGAGGACAAAAATGTGTAGCAATAAATAACACATGGAACATAGCAAAACTCTCAGATCAAGGGAAACATTTTTGAAGAAAACTATTTCCAAAATCTGTGAAGTTTTAAAAAGGTAGAGCAACAGGCCAAGGCTCCAAACCTAGAGGGAAAGGATAGATTCTCTGGCTGGTGCCTCCTGATTAATGAATAGAAAGTGATCCAGTTGCTATAGCGACTTGAAGATACACAAAAGAAAACATCACTTCTTTAAAATATGCCTGATGATGAATAGGCAGAGTCTTTCAAAATATTTTTTTAAAAATATGAGCAACTCTTTTTTTTTTCTCCCAAATGAATCACACAGGATGTCTCTTAGATTTCTTTCTTTCTTCATTTTTTTCAGATAACAGGACTTGTTTACACAAGTCCTAGTTTGTTTACATGAACCAGCAATTCGGGCAAAAATTAATGATCAGAAAATATGTCTGTTGGAGAATAAGTTTTGTTTTTCAGCAGTTTTGTTTCTGTTTGAGCAGCAAGGGAGATAAGTGTATGTTGTCTTGGTTTTCCTTTTTTCCAGCAATATATTTACTTGGAGAGTTTCCTCGGATGCTGAGAATGTGAAATGTACATAAGCAATCAGGAAATGGAAGGTTGTGTTTGCTGAAACCTTCCGTTATCTGTCTGAATGGAGAGGTAATAAAAAATATGATTTTGGTGGGACTGAATGCCCACTCTCTTTGGCTCTCCAGCCTGGCCACCACAATCTCCAAAGGATTGTTCTGTTTTGCTCCAGGCAGTTCAGCCTTGAAACAATATCCTGAATAGAGGACATTCAAGGCAAGGTCTTGAAATAAAAACTGCAGTGATTAAATATCCTGGGGACCCCTTCTGTGGGGGATGGAGAGCCCTTACTTGAACGATTTGAGTAAACTGTTGGCACAAGTTCCCAGCTGAAGTGTCCCAAGGCCTGCAGCCTGGAGAGACATTCTTTAGCTGAAAATGTGATGTGGACTTTTGCTAACCAGCAGAGAGGTCAATGATCTTCAACAGCATCCTAAGCCTGTGTAATATGGTCTTTTAAAGTGGGTATGTGAATATTTTTATTAAAGGATATGTAATCTTAAATAAAGGTAGTTCATAGGGGAGTAGGGAAATCACTTGAAAATCATAGGAAGAGAAGTTCCCAAACCTGCACCTGTTCTGTGTGATCTTGGGCAAGTAACTGAAGTTTCTTGGGGCTCAGTCTACTCACCCCTAAAATGAGGAAGTTAGACCACTTTAAAGTCAGCAAACGTATTAAGTGCACACTGTGTGCTATCATCTTCCACCCATATCCCCAGATCCCACTCCTGAGTCCCAGGGATCCATATACAGCACTGTTAAGCTGCTCAAGCCAAAATTCCAGGAAACCTGTCATTCCTCCCCCTTTGCTTGGGCTTCGTTGAAATAAAAAGGTAATGGCCGGGCGCAGTGGCTCACGCTTGTAATCCCAGCACTTTGGGAGGCCGAGGCGGGCGGATCACGAGGTCAGGAGATCGAGGCCATCCTGGCTAACATGGTGAAACTCCGTCTCTACTAAAAAATACAAAAAAAAAAAAAAAAAATTAGCCGCGCGTGGTGGCGGGCGCCTGTAGTCCCACCTACTGGGGCGGCTGAGGCAGGAGAATGGCGTGAACCCGGGAGGCGGAGCTTGCAGTGAGCCGAGATTGCGCCACTGCACTCCAGCCTGGGTGACAGAGCGAGACTCCGTCTCAAAAAAAAAAAAAAAAAAAAAAAAAAAGTAATAATCACACCTCTCCCACGATTCAGAATCAAATGAGCATTAAGGGAGAAAGGAGATTATACAGAAAAAAAAATCAAAGCATCAGCTTTATTCCCTATAAGGCCAAAAGGGAAAATATGAATTAGATCTCTGAACTGCGAACTTCCTAACCATTCCCCTCTGCATTAACCTTCCCATCTCGCTCATCTGGGCATATGAGTTCCTTCTCCCAAACTCACCAATTCACACATGATAAAGCATTCCTCTTTTCACTAAAAAGAAGTAGGTGAATTGAAAAGAACTAGCAGCTCTCTTTCGAATATTTTAAAGGTCAAGGCAGGAACACATGGTGTCCCTAAATGTAAGTTACATTTTAGTTTCCCAGAGCTGCTGCCACAAAGTACTATAAAATGAGTGGCTTAGGCCGGCAGGTGGCTGACACCTGTAATCTCAGCACTTTGGAAGGCCAGGGCAGGAGGATCACCTGAAGCCAGAAGATCGAGACCAGCCTGGGCAACATAGCCAGACCTCATTTCTACAAGAAAAAATTAAAAATGGATGGCTTACAACAACAGAAATGTATTCTCTCACAGTTCTGGAGGCTGGAAGTCCAAAATCAAGGAATTGGCAAGGTTGGCTTCTTCTGGAGGCTCTGAGGGCAAATTCGTTCTTGCCTCTTTCTGGCTCCTTGTGGCTGCTGGCAGTCCTTGGCATTCTTTATCTTGCAGCTGCATAACTCTCATCTCTGCCACATAGTCTCATGGCCTACTCCCTTCTATGTCTGTGTGTCTGTGTCTTCACGTTTATACAGAAATGAGTCATTTGATTTAGCTTAGGGCCCACCTTAATGTAATGTGACCTCATCTTAGTGACCGATTACATCTGCAAAGACCCTAGTGCCAAGTACATAGAGTACTTGAATGTGTACTATGTACTTAGAGTACTATGAGTATTACTATGTGTACTATGTACATAGAGGACACATTCATAGGGAGTAGGTATTAATGTTTGGACATATCATTTTGGAAGACATAATTCAACTCACAATGGTTGAACAAGTCTTTTCTACTTCCTAAACATTTTTTGCTCTGTCTACTTCTACCCATCTCAACAACTATACTTTAGTTCAGGCCCCAGATACCACATCAGTCTTCTAACTAGTCTCTCTGATTCCAGTCTCCTTTTGTTCTCCCATTCTCGAAAATCCACTCTCTACTCTAATAATGGCCTTCTTTCTAAAATGTAAACCTGACGGTGACAACTGCCTACAAATCTAAAATGACTTCCCATGGCTATGGATAAAGTTCATACTCCCAGCCCAGTGCAGTGGCTCACGCCTGTAATCCCAGCACTTTGGGAGTCTGAGAGGGGCAGATCGCGAGGTCAGGAGATCAAGACCATCCTGGCCAATATAGTGAAACCCTATCTCTACTAAAATACAAAAAAATTAGCTGGGCGTGATGGTGCGTGCCTGTAGTCCTAGCTACTTGGGAGGCTGAGGCAGAGGAATTGCTTGAACGTGGGAAGCAGAGATTGCAGTGAGCTGAGATCATGCCACTGCACTCCAGCCTGGTGACAGAGTGAGACTCCATCTCAAAAAAAAAAAAAAAAATTCACACTCCCAAGAATGAAATAAAATCTTCTTCATTATCATTGATCTTCAGCCACTGATCTGTCCAGCCTTTCCTCTCCTGCCTCTTCTTGCTTCTTCAAGCATTTCTACTTCTTACTCTAGCTACTTCAAACTCTTTGCAATCCACCTTGGTACTTTCCCCATCCTATTATTTAAAACCTGTATGTTTTTAAGACGGGGGCAACTATGCTATATTTTGAGGTCTTGTCACTCACTCTACAGTTCCCTCGAGGGGAACTGAATAAATCTTTTCACCAAAGGAATCATCTCTGTAGATTTAGCTCTCTCTACATGAATGCCTTTCTTTCCTTTTCTGCCTTCTCTCTGTACCACTCCCTCTAATTCATCTTTCAGGTCTCACCTAAGCTTTTGCTTCCTCAAGAAACCATTCTTTGAAGGTTCTCCCCACACACATACACACATGTGCTCTAATTTAGGTATCACTTTATTTTCTTAGGAAATTGTTCAGAATCCTCTTAGCAACATTGAAAACACAGCATTCATTGCGATATCTTTCTACTTGCTTCTTTCCCCCGACTCTGAGCTAAATATTGTACTAGGAATTAGTCTCCTTCATAGCCTCCTTCTTTCATCCACCAAATTTCAATGCCCCTTCTCAAGGTATTTCTTCTTATATACTATGTCTCTTTATCATTCTCCCTGGACTAACAGCTGTTTGCTTTCTTGGTTATTCTGTAATTTCACTGTGATGAGTCTTCTTATAGATTAACAAAATAGTTATATATATATATATATATATATATATATATATATATATATATATATATTTGTACTGCTTCTTGAAATTAATCATGTGGATTTATTGATATTATTATTATCATTACAGACAGTATATCTCTGTCACCCAGGCTGGAGTGCAGTGGTGTGATCATAGCTCACTATAGCCTGGAACTCCTGGGCTCTAGAGATGCTCTTGCCTCAGTCTCCCAAGTAGCAAGACCCTGTCTCTACCAAAAAAAAAGAAAAAAAAATTAAAAATTAGCCATGTATGATAGCATGCACCTGTAATCCCAGCTCCATGTGTTCTTATCGCAGCCCTGCATTTTATCTGACAACCCTAACTATAATAAGAATGCTCTGAGTTTGGCCGTTAAGCAAGATAAATAAAAGATTATTTTTTGTTTGTTTGCTTCTTTGGTTTTGGGGTTTTTTTTTGTTGTTTGTTTGTTTTTCAGATGGAGTCTCTTTCTGTCACCCAGGCTGGAGTACAGTGGCATGATCTTGGCTCACTGCAACCTCTGCCTCTCGGGATCAAGTGATTCTCCTGCCTCAGCCTCCTAAGTAGCTAGGATTACAGGCACGCACCACCACACCCGGCTAATTTTGTATTCTTAGTAGAGACAGAGTTTCACCTTGTTGGCCAGGCTGGTCTCAAACTCCTGATCTCAAGTGAGCCACCTGCCTCGGCCTCCCAAAGTGTTGGGATTGCAGGCATTAGCCACTGTGCCTGGCTGATAAAATCCTGATTAAGTGGGAAGAGAGAAGAGAGAGAATCATAACTTGGCTGCTTTCAGCCTGAAAAAATATTTCTGTGGTACACCAGATTAGAGGTTTCTCCATTCTATCATTCGCCACACTGTGGTTTCTCTCTAATTAGCTTTGTTAATTACTGTCCCTTCACCAATTTGCAAATTCCTTGAGGTAGGGACTGCCTTTCTCATCTGTACTCCTTACAGTATCCAAAGCAGTGGATGGACTGTAGTGTGGGATCAATTAACTGTTTATTACTTCTAAGTCTACTTCACTACTGGGTGCTCCTCTTCTCCCATCCATCCAGGTGCTTGGGCAAGGCTAGGGAGTAATCCCATTCCCTCACCCCACACATCTTATCATTTAATATTCTCAATTTTATTTCTTTACTTTCTCTCAAATCTGAGTTTTGCTGTTACTGTACCTACAGTGTTAGTTTATCCCTAATCATTTCTCCTCTAGGATATTCCTAAATAAATAAATAAAATAAAATAAAATAGAAATTTCTTGAGTGTGTTACGTAGAATCTAGTTGAGCAAGATTTAATAGATGTATCTATTTCTGCAGTTAAATAAGCCATAACCACACAGTAGACACAGTCATCATTTAAAGTAAATCAGATCACATAGGTCATTTTCCTGAAGCTTCTCATGCCTCCCCATTACTCTTCGATTAGAATGTAAACCTCCTACCCTGGCCTATAAGATCCTATATGATCTTGACCTGCCTATGACCCTGGCATCACCTCCTGACTCTCTCTCTTTCTCTCCATCTCTTCCAGCCCCACTGGACTTCTTGATGCTCCTTGAAGGGGATAAGCTTTCCCTGGCCTCTGTCTGGAACACCTACCCTCAGAACCTCCCATGCTAGCTCTTCGTTATCATTCGAATCTCTACTCAGATGTCAATTCTTGAAAGACACTGCCTCACTAGCCCATCTAAATTAGGGCCTCTCCTCTCCACCCCAGTCTCATCACTCTCTAACCCTTTATCTGAATTTACGTACTTACTTATGTATTTTCTTCATCCAATGCATATTTCTGGAGCATCTGCTATATACCAGCTGTTCTTGGCACTGGAGACACAGGAAAACAAAACAGAACAACCTGTCTTCGTGAAGCTTGTGTTTTACTGTTTGCTTCATGCATTTATTGAACAAAAATTTATGCTTTGTTTTCATTCTAATAATTATCTAGGCTGGGTGCAGTGGCTGACTCCTATAATCCCAGCATTTGGGGAGGCCAAGGCGGGTGGATCACCTGAGGTCAGGAGTTCGAGACCAACCTGGCCAACATGGTGAAATCCTGTCTCTAAGAAAAATACAAAAAAATTAGTGGGTGTGGTGGCACACACCTGTAGTCCCAGCTACTCGGGAGTCTAAGGCAGGAGAATCACTTGAATCTGGGAGCCGGAGGCTACAGTGAGATTATGCCACTGCACTCCAGCCTGGGCAACAGAGTGAGACTCCGTCTCAAAAACAATAATAATAATAATCTAATTTTTTCTTTTTATTATGTCTTCCTCCCAAAAAATGAAGGCTTCAGAATAAATGAATACATGAATGAATGTACAGCGTTAGTAAGCGATCCCTATAGGAATTGCTGCATATTTTCATCCATCACTTCTACCTGCTAGTCAGTCTAGGGAAGCATGGAAATCCACAAACAGCTTGCCTATTATGATATCCGGTTACTGGAATTAGAGAACTTGATAAAGACTAGAGTCCAATAGAAGACTGTACCCTCTTTAGCCAACATTTGTAGACAATAATTTCAGTTACTTATTCCAGTCTCTTCTACCACCGTGTCCCTCCAGGGAGTTGAGCCCCACTGTCAGCTGCACCATTTGCATTACTGCCAATTCAAACATTTATTCATTATCCCTGGGCACCGATGAGAACAACATGATTGAAAATCACTAGCAAACCCCCAACCAAATACTTTGTATCCCAGCACCATTGAACCTTCCAGAAAAATCAGCTTTGGCAAAACTGTCAGAGGATCCATTTTGTATTTGAGTGTTAATTATTTGAGGCAATTCTAAGTGCAAGACCTATTTGAATTATGTACTTTTTAGTGTTATTTGGGGCTTATAATTAGTTGCACTCTTTGGGAATATAAATGTTTTACCCAGTTCATTATCTTCGGGTGGACTGAAAAATGTCAGTGACTCTCTGGCAAATTTGTACAGCATTACTCAGTAAGCAAGTATATATTTACCCTGGGAGAATATGCATTATTGACAATTTACTTAATTATCTCTCAAAACAATTCAAGTATTGGCTGCTTATAATGCTGTCTTTCCCCTCAAAGGGAGCAGTAGGACATCTCAACAGGAGTGGACATTCTGCTGCTACTCCAACAAGGTTGCAGGTGCTCATATAGGGACTTGTTTAAGAATGCTTGGCCCCAGTGAAAGCCACGAGTCTCAGGAGAGCCAAGAATAACCCCATCTCCTATTCATTGGCCTCCTTTGCAAAATTGTATCAGGAAAACAATTCGTTTTAAAAGTGAATCTTTTTCAAGGAGATTATACAAACATCTGCCACCATTTTAGCCAAACCCCATGGAAGAACATCAGTCCTGTCCTGGTGGTGTAGAATTAGGAAATGCCAGGAGACAAAATGGGAAGATGAGAAAATAGGAGTGGGCAGAAAAGAAAGGAACAAAAAAGTAAAGAGCTTAGCCAAATGACAAGCTCCCTCAGGGGAGATCTGTGGGAGGATGCTGTTTTCAAACACATGACCCAAATGATGTCTAGAACTCAGAACCTGAGCTTTTTTTTTCCCTTAATAACATTTTTGTTTTAATCAATTCTGTAACACACGTTTATTTTAACAGCATGGAAACATGTATATGTATATGTAAAGCAGACAAAGATTATTGTTAATATTTGAGCTTTTTGCCTTCTGATTTTCAATAAAGCCATCTCTGTCTGTCTGTCTATCTATCTATCCATCCATCCATCCATCCACACAGATAGGTATCTACCTACCATATACATAGATATGGATTATCATCCTTTTTTACATTGCCTATCATGAAATGTTTCTGTGTCATTAAATACTCTTGAGAAACAAAATTTCAATGTCTGTCTATTAGCCCATCTTTTATAAATGAACAGGCATATCTCATTTTACTGCATTTCGCTTTATTGTACATTGCACATATTGCATTTTTTACAAAGTACAGGTTTGTGGCAACCCTGCCACAAGCCTGTCTATACCACTCCTCCAATAGCACATCTTCCCTTTGTGTCTCTGTGTCACATTTTTGTAATTCTCACAATATTTTGAACTTTTTCATCATTATTTTATCTGTTATGGTGATCACAGTGATCAGTGATCAATTATAATTGTTTTGGGGCACCATGAATCCCACCATGTGAGACGGAACTTAGTTGACAAATGTGTGTGTTCTGCCTTTTCCACTGACAGCATTTCCCCATATCTCTTCCTCTCATCAGACCTTCCCTGAGATATAACAATATTGAAATTAGGCCAGTTAATACTTTTACAGTGGCATCTACATGCTCAAATGAAAGGAAGAGTTGCACTTTAAATCAAAAGCTTAAAATCGATCAAGCTTAGTGAGGAAGGCAAGTCAAAAACAAAGATAGAGCTGGACACAGTGGCTCATGCCTATAATCCCAGCACTTTGGGAGGCCGAGGCAGGAGGATCGCTTGAGCCCAGAAATTAGAGACCAGCCTGGGCAACATGGTGAAAACCTGCCTCTACTAAAAATACAACAGTTAGCCAGATGTGGTGGCCTGTAGTCCCAGCTACATGGTGGGCTGAGGTGGGAGGATTGCTTGATCCTAGGAGTACCAGGCTGCAGTAAGCCATGATCACACCACTGCACTCCAGCCTGAGTGACACAGCCAGATTCTGTCTCAAAAAAACAATAACCAAACAAAAAGATAGGCTGAAATCTAGGTCCCTTGCACCAAACAGCCAAGTTGTGAATGCAAAGCAAAAGTTCTTGAAGGAAATTTAAAGTGCTACTCCAGCGAATACACAACTGATAAAAAAGAGAAACAGCCTTAGTGCTGATATGGAGAAAGTTTTGTGGTCTGGATAGAAAATCAAACCACAACATTTCCTTAAGCAAAAGCCTAATCCAGAGCAAGGACCTAACTCTCTTCAATTTTATGTAAGCTGAGAGAGGTAAGGAAGCTACAGAAGAAATGTTGGAAGCTAGCAGAGATTAGTTCATGAGGCTTAAGCAAAGAAGCTGTCTCCATAACATAAAAGTGCAAGGTGAAGCAGCAAGTAATGGTGCAGAGGCTGCAGCAAATGGTTCAGCTAAGATCATTGATGGAGGTTACTATACCAAACAACGGATTTCCAGTTTAGGTGGAACAGCCTTCCACTGGGAAAACATGCCATCTAGGACTTTCATAGCTAGAGAGGAGAAGTCAACGCCTGGCTTCAAAGTCTCAAAGGACAGGCTGACTCTCTTGTTAGGGACTATTGCAGCTGGTGACTTTAAGTTAAAGCCAATGTTCACTTATCATTCTGAAAATCCTAGGCCCTTAAGAATTATGCCAAATCTATTCTGCCTGTGGTCCATAAATTAAACAAGGCCAGGGTCAGCACATCTGTTTACAGAATGGTTACTGAATATTTTAAGCCCACGGTGGAGACCTACTGCTCAGACAAAAAGACTTTTCAAACTATTACTCCTCATTGACAATGTACCTGGTCACCTAAGAGTTCCAATGGAGATGTGCAAGGAGACTAATGTTGTTTTCATACCTGCTAACAGGACATTCATTCTGCAGCCCATGGATTGAAGAGTAATTTCAAATTTCAAGTCTTATTATTATTTTGAAACAGGGTCTCACTCTGTCACCCAAGCTGGAGTACAGTGGCACACTCTTGGCTCACTGCAACCTCTGCCTCCTGGGCTCAAGCAATTCCTCCACCTCAGCCTCCTGGGTTTCTAGAACTACAGGTGTATGCCACCACACTAGGCTAATTTTCATATTGTTTATAGAGATGGGGTTTTGCCATGTTGCCCAGGCTGGTCTTGAACTCCTGAACTCAACTAATCCAATCACCTCAGCCTCCCAAAGTGCTGGTATTACAGGCTTGTGCCATTGCGCCCGGCCTAAGTCTTACTGAGAAAGACATTGTGTATGGCAATAGCTGCCATAGAGATTCCTCTGATGTATCTGGGCAATGTAAATTGAAACTTCCTGGAAAGGATGCACCATTTTTTTCTTTCTTTTTTTCCCCCACTCTGTTGCCCAGGCTGGAGTGCACCGTTGTTTTCTTTACTTTTTTTTTTTTTTTCCTCTGTTGCCCAGGCTGGAGTACAGTGGTGTGATCATAGCTCACTGCAGCCTCAAACTCCTGGGCTCAAGCGATCCTCCCACCTCATCCTCCTGACTAGCTAGGACTACAGGTGTGTGCCACTGTGCCTAGCCAATTTTTTATTTCATTTCCTGTTTTTCTTTCTTTCTTTCTTTCTTTCTTTCTTTCTTTCTTTCTTTCTTTCGAGACAGGGTTTTTGTGATCTTGACTCACTGCAGCCTCTACCTCCGAGGCTAACGCAATCCTCCCACCTTAGCCTCCTGAGTAGCTGCGACTACAAGCACATGCCAATATGCCCAGCTAATATCTATTTTTTGTAGAAATAGAGTCTCCCTATGTTGCCCAGGCTGATCTCAAACTCCTGGGCTCAAGTGATCCTCCCATCTCAGCCTCCCAAAGTGTTGGGATTACAGGTATGAGCCACTGCACCCATCTTATGTTTTTATAATTTCAACTTTTATTTTGATTCAGTGGGTACATGTGCAGATTTATTACATGGGTATACTGTGTGATGCCGAGGTTTGGGGTATGAACGATCCCATCACCCAGGTAGTGAGCATAGTACCCAATAGGTAGTTTTTCAGCCATTGTCCGTCTCCCATAGTAGTCCCCAGTGTCTGTTCTCATCTTCGTGTCCATGGGATTCACCATTCTTGATATCATTTGTGATTCATGGGAGGAGGTCAAGATAGTGAGGTTAACAGTTTGGAAGAAGTTGATTCTAACCCTCATGAATGACTGGGAAGGTTCAAGACTTCAGTGGAGGAAGTGACTGCAGAGGTGATGGAAATGGTAAGAAAACTAGAATTAGAAGTGGAACCTGAAGATGTGACTGAATTGCTACAATCTCATGATAAAATTTGAACAGACGAGAAATTGGTTCTTATAGTTGAGCAAAGAAAGTGGTTTTTCAAGATGGAAACTTCTTCTGGTGAAGATGCTGTGAACATTGTTGAAATGAAAACAGACGATTTAGAATATCACATAAATTTAGTTGATAAAGTAGCAGCAGAATTTGAGAGGATTGACTCGAATTTTCAAAGAAGTTCTACTGTGGGTAAAATGCTATCAAACAGCATCACATGCTACAGAGAAATCTTTCATGTAAAGGAGGGTCAATCAATGTGGCAAACTTCATTGTTTCAAAAAATTACCACAGCCACCCCAACCTTCAGAAACCACCACCCTGATCAGTCAAGCAGCCATCAATATCGAGGCAAAAAGATCTGAACGCTCGGATGATCATTAGCATTTTTAGCAATAAAGTATTTCCTAATTAAGGTGTGTACATTTTTTAGACATAATGCTATTGCTTACTTAATAGACTACAGTATAGTGTATTACTTTTATATGCACTGGAAAACAAAAGAGTTTGTGTGACCTGCTTTATTGTAACACTTACTTCATTGAGGTGGTCTGGAACTGAACACATAATATCTCTGAGGCATGCCTGTACTATACTATTTTAAATATATTCCCAACAGATGAACTTTCAGGTTGCTGTTTTTTATCAAGACATAACCATTGATTATTTTGATCTAGAAAGTTTGCTCTGGGGAATCAATTTATGTACTAAAGCTACAGAAGGTGGTGAAGAGGTGGAAAAAGTGGAGTCTAATCATATCACTCAAACATTTTCATTCACATCTATATTTCCATTTATCTCCTGACCCAAAAATGCTAGGTAAACAAGTTAATTAGAATCAAATAGTCCGTCTATAAAGAAGGGCTGGAAGCCAAGTGCAGGGGATTCCTTATGCACATGCAATTGCGTGACCCTGTCAGAGAGCCATTTCTTCTGGTTACAGTCTTAAGGAACAAAACTCAACATGTTTTGACAAGGTTAAATATGAATTTATTAGCTCAGATGTAGCATTTGGTTAGATGTGGCCTGGGTCACTGGTCTCCAGAAAGAGGTAGGAAAAATAATTTATTTAGGCTGCAAAAAAAAAAAGAACTTATGTTCATGATTTTTATGTTAACCTGTTAAATCTTAAATTTTCTACTCTAGCACATCTTTTTAATGTATGTAAAATATTCATTGATATGGTTTGGCTGCGTCCTCACCCAAATCTCATCTTGAATTGTAGCTCCCATAATCCCCACACGTCAAGGGAGGGACCCGGTGGGAGGTAATTGAATCATGGGGGCAGGTTTTTCCCATGCTGTTCTCATGATAGTGAATAAGTTTCATGAGATCTGATGGTTTTATAAAGGACAGATACCCCACACACACTCTCTTGCCTGACACCATGTAAGACGTGTCTTTGCTCCTCCTTCACCTTTCACCATGATTGTGAGGCCTCCTCAGCCACATGGAACTGTGAGTCCATTAAACCTATTTTTTGTCTTTTTTTTTTTTTTTTTTTTGAGGCAGAGTTTTGCTCTTCTTGCCCAGGCTGGAGTGCAATGGCACGATCTCAGCTCACTGCAACCTCCGCCTCCTGGGTTCAAGCGATTCTCCTGCCTCAACCTCCCAAGTAGCTGGGATTACAGGCATGCATGCCAGGCTAATTTTGTATTTTTAATAGAGACAGAGTTTCTCCATGTTGGTCAGGCTGGTCTCAAACTCCCGACCTCAGGTGATCCACCGGCCTCAGCCTCCCAAAGTGCTGGGATTACAGGCTTGAGCCACCGCGCCTGGCCAAACCTCTTTTTCTTTTAAATTACCCAGTCTCGGGTATTTCTTCATAGCAGTATGAAAATGCACTAATACATTCATGCACTAGTACATAATAATAATGAATAATAATTTATACACACACATATATTAGCATGCAAGTGGAGGGTGAGCATAATGTGTACAAATGTTATATTTTCTAACGTACTAATTTTTTAAGCCAATGAGTGATTAATGAAAACAGTATGGAGCTTAGAACTTTAGATTTCTGTTGTTGATTGAGATTGGAGAGTGGCTGGAGCTGGAAGTTCTATGAAGTATGGCTGGAGCATGACTTTGGTCTAATACTTGGCGTAAGAGTGGGAGATATTGGCCAAGCTGAATCCTAGGAAGGTGAATGGAGCCCCTAGTTTGGTACAGCATAAGATATAGATGATTAGACCAGAGAAGGTGACTGGGCCAAAAGGTTGAGATTGTCTGAGAGAAGCAAGTATCCAGGGTATGCTAAACTACAATCAAATGGGTAATGTTTTATGGAAGATTTGCAGATGTAGCCTAAGAGAGTCAAAGTGGAAGGAACCTAAGGAGTCTAGAACACTTGAGAAGAGAGTGAGAGAGGTGAGAGCCTAGGAGTCTCCCAAGAGCACATATTTGCCATGCCCATTCGTCTATCATCCTAGCCAGTAACCTGGTAGCTTCTTGCAGTAACAGGACACAGGACAGATAGGTTTCAATAGCGAGTGGTAGGGGGGAGTCTGGCTTGCATGGGGTATGAATGAAAGTCCTAGAAGCTTGAATGAGATAGCCAAATATAAGATAAGAGCACCCTAAAATTACCCCCTCACCACCAGTTTTGCAGAGGGTCGATTCTGCCTAAACATAGTGTCTACTTCATGGCCAATTGTGGCAGATATAGACATTCTATGATAAAAGGCTATCCTGAAGACATTGAGTTTCTTCTGTCTCCCCCAAAAGAAAAATAAACATGTGAGAAGAATAATAAAATTAGAAAAAAAAAACAAGTTAGAAGCATTTTTAGCTAGTATGTTCCTCTTTTTTTGAATGGAATACAAAGACATTTCATTTTCATCTTTTTTATATAGTGAACTATTAAATTTCTTTGGTAATAAATGAGAAAAAAAGAGGAAAGAAAAGATATGGGCTGTGATGAGTACTGGGTTCTATTTGTCTTTCTGATAATGTGAATTTAAAACAGTTAAATCACACTTACGCCACTACAAAAATTAGTACTAGTAACCTTTTGGAGATTATAAAATACAATATACCCAGTGGACATAAACATGTTCAAAAGGTTTTTTCCTGCAGGTCAATTTTTCCTCCCATAAATAGAGACAAAGTGAACATATGATTGGGTTGATAATTCTGTTGTGTATTGCAATTCGCCCAGCTTCTTGTCATCCACAGAAATGAAGAAGACAGGCATTAGATTTTACTTGTCATGTGATATTAGTAGCCAGATGTTTTAATGGCAGCTTATTTGAGGTCCATCAATCCTTTGAATATGTGTAGAAAAGCGTGGCCATTGTTTCTCACCTGCCCACATCTGAACACATTCAGATACCATGGAAACCATAAAGGAAGAAAAAAAAATACTTTTTCCAAGATTCATTGATTGGGATGTTTAAGTGTCCTTTCTTTCATACAGCCAGGGGTGTGATAATGTGCTAGGGCCTGCTGTGTTTTCTGGCATGAGCTCCATCTCTGAGGGTCCTGAGAAAGACAGTGGATGGATCCTGGAGTCCTCTTGAAAGGGGAAGGTGGTCCCATTGAGTGGAACATGTGTGTCTCAAATCCTGGAGGTAGGGGCAGAGGAATAGCAGGGGTAGGGACAGGGAAATAGCAGTTGAACATGGCCAGGCAATGTTCACCACAGCTGTAGGAGCACTTGGCGGTAGGTTGAAGTCATTGGCAGATGCATCTGCTGCTGCAGAAGGAGGAAGAGCTCCCGGCAGTACTGGAATCAGCTCTAGCTGGATCCCCAGGTCTGGGGTTCTGTCATTTTCCTTTCCTCTGGCTGCCTGGGATCTTCCCCACTTTACACTTAGTCTGCAGCCATTGACGATCAACTTATTAAAGGACTTCTCTGCAGCCACTTGTGCAGCCTGCCCTGTGGAAGCCTGGATGAAAGCACACCGTTGTCTCTGCACAACAGGGATTGTCCAGATCTCTCTAAATAGGTAGAGATTATTTCTTAAGATCTGTCTCAGTAATGGTATCACCCGGATCACCAGCATCTAGTGTGGGGATAGTCTTGTCCTCTGGGAGTTCCAGATGAGGAGTGGCTGAAGCCTACTATAGAAGCTTATCTGCTACAGGGTCATTGACTGTATAATATCAGTCTTTAATATCTGATCAGCAAGGGAATCATGTGGACCTGTAGGCTTCTCTATCAAAACTCCTCTTCTCTCTTACCCTCTCCCTTCACCCAGAAGGAGCAAATGTGGGGCTTATTCTTTAAGTAATAGGGTATGGTCCAGGCCAGTTTGTCTAGCACGTCACTGGTGGATGTGGCTTTCCCCAGCAGGCCAACTGGCTGTCTTCCATTAGAGTTAGAAATCCCTCTCTCCACATTCTGCATGTAGTACTCTTCTCTTCTCTGACATCTTCATGACTTTGGCATGTCATCTTTTTTTTTTTTTTTTTTTTGAGATGGAGTCTCGCTCTGTCACCCAGGCTAGAGTGCAGTGACACAATCTCAGCTCACTGCAAGCTCCACCTCCCAGGTTCACGCCATTCTTCTGCCTCAGCCTCCTGAGTAGCTGGGACTACAGGCACCCACCACCACGCCCGGCTAATTTTTTGTATTTTTAGTAGAGACGGGGTTTCATCATGTTAGCCAGGCTGGTCTCGATCTCCTGACCTTGTGATCCGCCCGCCTCAGCCTCCCAAAGTGCTGGGATTACAGGCATGAGCCACCACGCCTGGCCAGCATGTCCTCTTTTAAAGACAACTCAGCATCACAAACCTAGGTGGGCAGGCCATGCTCCAGGTCTAAGAGGCAGGTCTGACAGACATACTTCAGTCTTCTGCAGGTTCGACATACTTTATTTTTCTTGAAATGCATGTGGGCCCCAGGGCACCAGCAAAACATTGTGAATGGCCTGGCACAGATTTCGCATTTTTCTCATACTTTTCTTTGGTCATTCAGATATATGGGTTTCCTCTAAGACATGTGTGATACAGAATGGAGAAGTATGCATCTTCCCAGTGTTTTCCTGTTTAAAGTGTTGAAACCAAGACAGGTCACCATCTTGAGGGGGTCTTGAGGTAGTGGTAGGTTTTGGGTGGGAGAGAGAACCACCATGATCCTGTCAAGCCCAGCTCTTCTTTGTTCTCCTGTTCTTGATGCTCCGGGCAATTGCCTTTGACAGTATATGATTCTCCTTTCTTGATTCAAGGTGAAACTCACTTCTTAGGAATCCCCATTCTTGGAGAAAACTCTGGATTTCCTGGTCTCTCCAAGGACTGGCCTGTAATACCAGGGCTTTGGTAGCCTGAGGCAGGAGGATTGCTTGAGGTCAGGAGTTCAAAACCACCAGGGCAACACAGTGAGATCCCATCTTAAATTCATGCTTTTCTGCTAGAATACTGAGATAAATAACCTGGAAGCTGGAAGTCCAGTTTCTTCACAAGTATCTTTATCCAGTGGCCAAGTAACTTCCCTGTAATCTCAGCACTTTGGGAAGCCAAGGCAGAAGGATCACTTGGGATCAGGAGTTTGATACCAGTGTGGATACCATAGGGAGACCTGGTCTCTTCAGACAGCGAGCATGGCCAGGGCAGCCAGTCTCACCCTGTAATTGTGACATTTTGTCTTCATGAAATGCCAGCTTGCTGACTTGTGCCGACATTTTATTTCTCACAGAGCAGCAAGAGGCCAGGACCCTTTCACAGTCTGCGTGGGGTTGCCATGGTTATGCTCACCCTCCACTTGTATGTTTCCTGAATTATGGGACACCAAGTTTATGCAAACCATAAAAATAAATTCTTCTTCCCTAGATGTTCAAGTTTAAAATATCTCCTTTCCAATACATCTTATACGTATGATGTGCACAGCTCCCACTGTGGCCCTCATCCAGCCAAATTCAATGCTGAAGTTGATTGTTATTACTGAGAACAAAATAAAATGGCGTAGAATGTAAATTGGCTGCTGAAGGTGATGTTGAAGCAGGAGGCAGTGTCTCCATGGGACAGTGAGTTCATGATGAGTGACAGTACGGATGATCCCCAAAGACACAGTGGGAAGGTGACACAGGGGATCATGAAGAGCTCTCAAGATAGAGTGGACTTTGTAGTCCTGCCCACCCCACCCCATACAAATGAGACAATAAAAATGAGTTTTCTCAAGACAGAAAGACGGCATCCCCATCCTGATGAGGCATCTGCTCGCATGTTCTCCTTAGGAAGGATCCGAGCAGCTGGAAGCCAGCCACTGTTTCTGAGGGCTTTTTTCCAAATATGTGAGGCTCTCTCTGAATTCTGACTGAACTTTCCCCATCTCTCCCCAAAATATGCTCTCTCAGCTCAAAAGTTTGACAAGATCAAATCACCCGAGCTATTTAAACATCCTTCTTTGGATAACACCTTCCAAGACAGCTAACAATTGTAGCTTGTTTAGACTCCCTTCCCATTCCCCTCACCACACACACACACACACATGCACACACACACACACACACACACACACATGCACACACACACACACACACACACACACACACACACATGCACACACACACACACACACACACACACTAGAAGCCAGGAAAATTCATCTTTCTCCTTAAGCCACCCCTCCTCACCATCTAAATGCCAAGCTGACTTAGAGTCAACTTCTAGATTTGGGATTGTTACCTTCTTCCTTAATCTCATAACAGCAGCCTCTCAGTGGTCAAGCTAAATCCATTTAGCTTATGTCTGACTTGTGGATCTTCTCAGGTGGAAAAAATTTTTTAAATAATTCTCATTCTTTAGAACAACTGCTAATAATAAGAAAAACTAATGAGCATTCATAAGCTGTTATAAGGCACAGTTACTGTTCTATGCATTATTCATTTATGCAAACTGTTGTAAAGGTACCAAATTCACTGTGCAACTGGGCTGGAAAAGTCCCTGAACTCAAGATGGCATTGGTATGCACATTTCTGAGGCTTGGTTCTGTTTAACATTTTCATCAGTGACCTGCTTAAAGGAGCAGAGAGCAAGCTCATTAAGTTCCTAGATGGGAGGGATGACTAGAACATTAAAGAACAGGATTAGAATTTCCCCAGCCCTTGCCAAATTAGCAAAACTGTTAGAGTCCAATATGTTCATCAGGGAGGCAGAGTAAAGTAAGCTGCCCAAATGCAAGCTGAGTGGTTGGCGGTTATTGAGCAACTGAAAAGAATATGGATGCAAAAATAGACACGTAATGGAAAATGAACTAGTCCAGGGGAACCACTGGTGTTCACTGGGGCCTCTGCATGCCCTTAAAATAGATTCAGATCCCCAGCCTATGAATTGGCCTTCCCCAAGATTTCTAAGAATGCCAGGGAGCTTTTCTTTCCCATGGTCACCTCTAGCTTCAGTTCCTGGTTCCACCTAATTAGCCTGGTTTTTGGTTCATTTCACTGTCCTGTCTTAGTCACCGTGTTACAAACCATGTTGTCCCAGACATTAAAAACCATTTCCCTCCCATGAGCAGATAACAGCTTCCTGCAGAAGGGCCCTTCTATCTCTTTGGCTGTCTTGGCTCTTGTTCAACTCTTCCAATTAAACTTCTACCCCAAGGAGCTTAACAAGGTAGTTTCCTAAATATAGACAGTTCTTTTCCTAAGAGGAACTCTGAAACCAGCTGTTGAGACAATTACAGACACCTGTGTCCCCTAGCAAAGATGAGCATGACCAAGTCATGAGCTAATAGTGCTATAGTCAGGCGACGGCAAATTCTGTGAAGTGGCAGGGAGTAAATATCTTTGGTCTCTTGCAATTACTCAACTCTGGTTACTGGTTATATAGCATGAAAGCATTCTTACACAATACATGTAAATAGATGGCAAAGTCAAGGTCCTGGAGTGGCCCATAGTTGCCAACTCCTGCTAGGCTCAACTTCAGAATCTGTGACTTTCCAGAAGTCTTAACAACCATCTTGTCCAACCAGCTCATTTTACACTGGCAGAAACCAGGACCCAGAAAGTAGAGTGACATTTGTGCAAGTTCACAAGATAATTAAGCCTGAGTTGAAACTTCAAACAGGAAGCTCAATTTCCAGGCCAGCACTCTTTCCACTGAACCATCATCAAGCTATTTCCAGAAGGTTCTGCAGATCCCTGCTTTAATTAGCAGAGCCTTTGCTAGAAATTTTCCCACTTAACATTTGGTGCCATGCATTAGTTGTATTATGTGTAGTACACAGGAATATCATTTGGTAGCCTCCCTAGGACCCAAGATGAATGCGTGACTAAAGATTTGGGTGAGGTTGTGTCTACCTCTTAAGGACAGTCTGAAAAAACCAGAAGAGGGCAGAATAGATTAGAAAGGAAAGCTATGCACAAAGTTCAAATGATATAGTTTTATTTTGTTAATTAAAGGTGACATAAAATTTTCACGTACCAAGAGGAACGTTTTAAGGAGGAGCAGTTGCCTTTCATCTCCTATTAAAATAAAAAGAGCAAGACTGGAGGGTAGGTTAGATCACAGAAAAAACCTGCCAGAGGTAGCTCTGTTACGTGCAAGAACTGCAGGCCAGAGGAAGTCACCGAATTCTCTTAATAGCCAGATCTGAGAGTTGCATCTTCTGGGAAGTGTTAGGAGGGAGAGAAATAGACTGAGATGATGACTCTCAAAATCCTTTCTCTCTCTTTAAGTTCCCTGAAAGCTGCAGGAAAGAACCCTTCTGTGAGCCAGCAGGGATGCATTGAATCATTACTCTTAATGAGAACAGGACAGTTTTTTTAAGAAAGTTGCGAAGGGCGTAACATGAAGTGGATACTTGGGAAAAATAATTGTGCAGATTTCAAAGGAGTGCCCCAAATGATGCTCACTTCCATTGACAAGATTCTGGGGTAACTGATTGAAAACCCTCTGTTCAGGGTCAGAAGCTTGTAGCCCCTTCCAAATATTTGTGTGTGGACTTGCTTGATCCCTCTATCTCAGTAGAGGCCAGAGGGTTCTTAATGTGCATGGTCATTGATCTTTAATTCAAAGACCCAGTAGCTTGAGCCTATTCCTCCTTGGAAGTCAGGGCCAAGTGTTTATGAGAATTTTTACTACCTTTGATAAAGATAAATCCTAGTGTACATCTTGTTACCAATTAAAAACAGTACAATCTGTTCAAATATTATTTCTGTACAGCACATTTCATGAAGCTATCCCACAGGATTGTTTATCTCAAGCTACAACTTTCAGACCCTATTTTTCCAAATGACAAATTCCTCATGATTATTATTTTTTATTATTTTAATTTTTTTCCAGATGATCCAGGAACATGCACATCTTGCGCTATGGGGTATTACAGGTAAGTCTGGTCTTCCTTTTCATGGCACTAACTTTTCTGCAGTTTAAGCATTACTGACTTAATCCTCAATCCAGTGATAAAAGCAAAGTGTCCCTGCAGCCCGAAGCAACTCTGTCCTGTCAGGCTATTTATGAGCAATTCTTGGATTTAGCAATAAGAGCCCAGCTGTTTCCTTGCCTCGAAAGGAGGCCATCTCTTTCTTGATCCTGGAAGTCATCTAGCCTAACACTGGTGTCTAGGAATCCCGCCATGGGTTACCAAGATTCAGATCTTGCTGTTCATGGGCAGACCTTAATAATATACCTGGTCCTAAGTAAGCTGTTTGCAAACGTCTGCATGAATACCTTGTCCTTAACCAGAGTGAAGGCTCCAGGGTGAAGCCAGGTGCTATATTAGCTCTTAATCATCCCCTAGGTAACAAGAGACACAGACCACTAGGTTAAATGAAACAGAGGTAACTATCACCCCCAACGTACTCTAAAAACAATCCATGAAATCAAAAATGGCATGTTTCAGTATCGCCTCCTCTTCCTAGTCTAGCCTCCCTTCAAGCACACACTGTTGACTGTCCTAGAAGGAAAACTAAAGAGAAAGGAGCTGCAAAGGAAAGGAAGTCTGTGGGTAATGCACGGGCTGCATAATCCCTCCCTGTCCTCCTAAGAACTCAGGAGTTTTGTGATATACAAACTCTCACGACTATTTCATCTCTCGATCATTTTATTAAGATTGTCAGAGACACAAGGAGGATGTTAATCTCCTGAAGAGAAAGCTGAAGCTCAGAGAGGGGCAAGGTTTTATTCCGGTTGCACCACAGCTAGTGACAGGTCTACATTTGGGACATTTGGGCTTTGGCGGGTCACCTCCTCTTGTCACCACATTGCCTTTTCCCTCCATCCATGGAATTGGACAAAGCAATGTGGTGACAAGAGGAGGCGACCCACCTGTCCAAAAACAAATACACCTGAAATGTGGTAATAGGTAAGAAGTAAAAGGAGCGAGGAGGATGGGAGAGAAAGGGAAGCCCAACAAGCTGAAACATACTAAAAATGCTCAGTTAACCTTATCAGTTCTTAGCCTTATGGTTTTAATCTAACTTTTCCAGAATAGCCTGCCATTCTCTACATTGACTATGTCTCACATCACTGCACTCCTGACCCACGCTGTTTTTTTGTGTTTTTTTGTTTGTTTGATTGTTTTTAAGACAGAGTCTCACTCTGTGGCCCAGGCTGGAGTGCAGTGGCACGATGTCAGCTCAGTGCAACCTCTGCCTCCCAAGTTCAAGCGATTCTTGTGCTTCAGCCTCCCTAGTAGCTGGGATTATAGGTGTACACCACCATGCCTGGCTAGTTTTTGTATTTTTAGCAGAGACAGGGTTTCGCCATGTTGGCCAGGCTCTGTTAAACTTTGTCAAACATCCTCTGTTAAACGTTGGAGCCAAACCTGGCCGCCTCTTCAGCTCACCACTACTCGCTAATGAGTATGTTTCATAAAACCCTCTGAAAAACAGATACCCTGGAAGAACATGCTCCAATATCACTAAGGGTACAACATGAGATATTTGTTTCAAGAAATAAACATATATAATCTTTGAAAACATTTAGCAATTTTGAATACAGCTAGTGAAATGCCATACAATAGATGTTGTTGCTGGGCGTGTTGGCTCACACCTGTAATCCCAACACTTTGGGAGGCCAAGGTGGGTGGATCACCTGAGGTCAGGAGTTTGGGACCAGCCTAGCCAACATGGGGAAACCCCATCTCTACTAAAAATACAAAAATTAGCCGAGTGTGGTGGCGCGCATCTGTAATCCCAGCTACTCAGGAAGCTGAGGCAAGAGAATCGCTTGAACCCAGGAGGAGGGGGTGGCAGTGAGCCAAGATCACGCCATTGCACTGCAGCCTCAGTGACAGGGAGACTTAGTCTCAAAAAAAAAATAGTTGTTAAGGAAGATATGCAAAGGTTTCCCCTGATATCATGCTGATGCTTTGAAATTCATCAAAGGCAGGGGTCAATTTCACTCCACTCCCCCTTCAGGTGAGCCTGCAATTCAGTGGAGTCTGAATTACAACATTTTACTGTATAATGAGAATAACAGATAATGTACATAAAAAATATTTATAAATAAAAGCTAAGCTACTTCGCTACTATTGTTAATAATCTGGTTATAGACATTTTAGTAAGCTGCTTAGACTCGACACCAAGCTGTTTCAGGCCTCGGTGCCAGTTGCTATGTGATAAATCACACAAGCAACCTTTTCACAAAGACTTTGGTTAAAATCCCAGTCCCACCGTTAGCTAGCTGTGTGATTTTGAGCACTTAACCTTGAGCTCCAGTTCCCTTATCTAGAAATTAAAGATACATGATATCTACCATATGAGATTTGTGGAGATTTAGATGAGCTAATACTTGACACATAATCAGTACTCTATAAATAAGTATCAGTACCCCTTCCTTCTCCCCAGCCTTCTCCCAGCTGCCCTGATAAAGAGTCCTTGGAGGTCCAGAAGGAGGTGGTTATTGACTTGGGTTGAGGGGGGCATAACAGACCAAGCCTGAAATTCAGTTAGCCACTCCTGTTGAAAATGCTGCACAGGCTGGGCGTGATGGCTCACGCCTGTAATTCCAACACTTTGGAAGGCAGAAGTGGGCGAATCACCTGAGGCCAGGAGTTTGAGACCAGCCTGGGCAACATGGCGAAACCCTCTCTCTAGAAAAGAATACAAAAATTAACCAGGCATGGTGGTGTGCACCTGTAATCCCAGCTACTCAAGAGGCTGAGGCAAGAGAATCACTTGAACCCAGGAGACAGAAGTTGCAGTGAGCGGAGATCAACCACTGCGCTCCAGCCTGGGTGACAAGAGCAAAACTCCATCTCAAACAAAACAAAACAAAACAAAAAACTCTGCATAGACATATATAAGGAGATTAGATTACGGTGGTGAAGAGAAATACATCAACATATATCATGAAAGAAATGATGTCTTCTTCCTCTAGGTTTGATCACCATTGTTATAAAACCTGTCCTGAGAAGACCTACAGTGAGGAAGTGGAATGCAAGGCATGTGATAGTAACTGTGGCAGCTGTGACCAGAATGGGTGTTACTGGTGTGAAGAGGGCTTCTTTCTCTTGGGTAAGTTAGAAAATGGCACCGTCCAAGGTAAGAACCAGGCACTGGAGCTCCACACAGTCGGGGCCACAGGAGCGCACATGTGATTGGTTTCAGAGTCACCAATCTGAATCTCTGAATCTGAATCTCCTTGGCACCTCTGGCCCAAGGAAAAATTTTAATTTGGTTTAGAAATAAACATTAGCCAAACCACCTCCTTTTGCTTTTATTACTGAGGCATGGTTCCACTAATTAATCTCAAATATCTCCAAGCTGATGGAGAAACAAGGCTGAATTGGATGGAGATAGAGAGTGGGGACCTGAAGATGAATGTTTTGGCCTTGAAGTCACCTGGCATATTGAGAACTCTGACCCTTGTCTTGAGACTTAATCCATTTTATACATCTCCGTGCACTATAAGAATCTAACAAGATCCCTTGCCTTAGGTTTTGGTCAGCTCACTGACTGATGGAAATTGATAGTTAAGAAAGAAATACAGTGTGACTCTTCCAGCTGAAGAAGATAATAGCCCAATGCACTTGAGTGTTTGGGGGAGAAAGAATGAGAAAGACAGCCCACAATGATCTTCAGTGTTTCTCTACACAGAGATTTATTTTATTTGTAGTTTTTCAAGGCCTCAAGGATTCTGTATCCGATGCTCTTAACCCTTTAATGGCCAGTGTAAATTCCCAGTTGAAAGAAGACTTAGGTAAACTGTTGGATTTTTATTTTTTTTAGATGGAGTCTCACTCTTGTCACCCAGGTTGGAGTGCAGTGGCTCAATCTCAGCTCACTGCAACCTCTGTTGGCCAGGCTGGTCTCAAACACCTGACCGCAGGTGATCCGCCCACCTCAGCCTCCCAAAGTGCTTGGATTACAAGCATGAGTCACCTGGCCTGACCTGGATTTATTAAAACACATTTCTTGGTTGAAATAAGCTAAAGCCATCTTCGTTTCTTTGAAAACAAATGCAAAGGCTGGACACACTGGCCTGGCCAACATGGTGAAACCCCATCTCTACTAAAAATATATAAGCCGTGCGTGGTGACACATACCTGTAGTCCCGGCTACTCAAGAGGCTGAGGCAGGAGAATTGCTTGAACCCGGGAGGTGGAGGATGTAGTGAGCCGAGATCGTGCCACTGCACTCTAGCCTGGGCAACAGAGAGAGACTCCATCTCAAAAATAATAATAAAAACAAATGCAAAGAAAAATGTCCCTAAAATTTCCTCCAGCCTCTTTAGAACTTGGCCTTGCAAAGATCACCAAAGCCTTCATGCTTTTTCTCTGTGTTCTCACATAGGTGGCAGTTGTGTGAGGAAATGTGGCCCTGGATTCTATGGTGACCAAAAAATGGGAGAATGTGAGCCCTGCCACCAAGCGTGCGAAACCTGCACAGGCCCCGCCCATGATCAGTGCAGCAGCTGCCGGGAAGGACTGCAGCTGCTGCGTGGGGTGTGCGTGCATGCCACCCAGACCCAGGAGGAGGGCAAATTCTGGAATGGTATGTGCCTCCCAAAAAGAGATCACAGGGATCTGCTTCCCTCCTTCTATAATTCTGGTTTTTTTAGTTATCCAGGAGAGAAAGGCTGTGCAGAAAAACAAGAGTTTGGAGTGAGAATCAAGTTGGGATCGTTCCTGAGTCTCTCTGATGCTTGTAGTAGGAGTGGGTAGGAAGCTGAGGTTGGCATTCAGCCAGCAGGGAGAGCCCAAAGGGCAATTTATGATTCATCTACCCGCTTGAGTTTCTACCTGGGTGAAGCAGGCCCCGAAGCAAGTGAAGAGAGTCACGGAGGGAAATGGCCCCGGTATCATTTTCTCAGAAATTTCGGAGTCACTTCTATCACAGGCATGTCCTATGTCCTTATTACATGTCCTTTTTACAGTAAAGGAAAATTTTACCTGTAGGGTAGCCTTTTCCAATTAGACAAGCAAGGACTGCTCAAATGTATTAGATTTTATGCTAAAAACAGATGGTCTCTGTGGCTGCGTTATTAGAGCTCACCATCATTCAAGCTTGCCTTTAAAAGTTGCTCTTCCCAGTTGCAGACAGGGAGAGAGTGAAGCTTCTGAGGAGGGAGGAGAGGGGACAGGTGTGGGAGCTTGGAATCCAACAGCAAAGCCCTGCAGGTGCTCATTCCTCCCTGAGTCTTTAGAACACGCCTCCTCACAGTTGAGACTGTTATAGGCTTCCTTGCAAGGTAATTACAAACTTTCAGCGACCCCTCCGTGTCTGAGGTGGTTACAAAAAAAAAACCCTCTTCCTGTTGGAAAAATCTGACTCGTGTTCTATGCAGAGACAGTCACAAAAACAGGAGCTGCTCTTCATTTGATTTGGAGGCAAGAATTTGTTCAAAGGGTCACTTCGGTGCAAAGGCAACAGCAGCCGAAGAGAGGGCTGTACAGGAGGAGTGTGCTAAGGGCTCGAGGGAGTGACAGCTCTGGTTTTTGCTGGGCTGGAGAGAAGGCACGTCCATGGCTGCTGTCTACTACGGCAGTTTTACACATGTGACTTCAAGGAAGAGCAGCTCAGAGACCGTGGAAAACCCAGCAGCCAAAAGCCACGGAGAACACGGGCCCTATTTCAGAGGCAGAGCCGAGAAGATTATTCAGTCCAGATTGGGATATCTTCTGTGAGTTACAGCTGAAGCAAAATGCTGAAAATGAGTTTGTCTGGCATTCAGGTATTTAAGAGGCAGCGCAAGCCAAAAGGAAAATGGTCTGGTGCTGTGTTTCTAGCTGAACATCTGTATTTTATCTGGCGTCCAGATGATGACACGGTCCAGGGAGCCAAGAGTTAGAGCAGTCTTGATTCCCCAAATGATTCCACGTCCCTTCAACTGGACTACGCATTTTGCAAGCAGAAACCAGGCTTCAGTGGTTCCCTTTTGTCGAAGCACCACACCCACCCCTCCACATTTTCTACTATCACAATATAATGTTTTTGAAGAGAGGGAGGAATTAGTGCATTTGGGGATTTCTCGCTAATAGGGGATTGGGGACAGAGATGAGAGTGTTTCTCATGGCTGGACAAAAGCAATCAAGTCAACGACAGAGCTGTATTTTCCCATTCCTATGACCTATGAAGTAAGACATGCAGACCGTTAACACAGAGAAATAGCCATTTATTCACTAAGCAAGGTAAAGCTATAGCTCAGCTTCCCCCAGCATAGTGTAAGCACTGAAACGGATAGTAAATGGGAAATGCATTCCATAAAGTCCTGGGAGTATTTGAGACAATGCCTACAACCTTCTCCTGACTTCTTTTTCTTAAAAAAACAGGATCGAGAGTGTAATAGGAGACTAGAGGGTTCCAGAGAACAAGCACTAATTAGCCACACCTTTAAGATGATGCAAAGCAGATTGCAGTCATCCTGGGTCAATTCAGAGGAAACCCAGGCAAATTACAGAGTGTTTTTGAGAGGATATAGCTGCCTAGGTGGTACCAGAACGTTTTTCTCTTTCGTTTTGGATTTTGTTTTATTTTGTTTTTCAAACACAGATTCAGATTCAGGTAGGAAAGGTGAGATGACACACATTTCAATCCATTCCTTCACCCATGCTGCTCCCCAGTGGAAACAAGATCCTGTTTGCCTCTGAAGACTACAACCAACCCCATGAGCATCTATCAGCACAGGCTGGGAAAACAGCCTTGAAATACAAGTCCAGCTAGAGTTCCCTGAACTCCTCTTTTAATGAGGTGGCTAATCAGAATGAGAATGACTACAGTGAGAGAGCCACCATTCTTTGCCTACTGCCAACAAAGTGGTAATACCTCCTACCTAGTCCAAGGATGCAGGTTCCTCCACCTATCAGACACTGCCTGACAAATCCTCCAGCCAAGACTAAGTAATCAAAGATTGTGCTTGACTCTCTGTTTTTTCAGCCACCAAAAAGTCACTGCACAAATGTATAGATCATCCCCAGACCCTCTCTCCTGGTCACTAGTATATTGTGACAATTATTTAGTGTCCCTAAATGGCAGGAATAAAACCAATATTCAAGGCTGGACATGGTGGTTCATGCCTATAATCCCAGCACTTTGGGAGGCTGAGGCGGGTAGATCTCTTGAGGTCAGGAGTTCGAGACCAACCTGGCCAACATGGCGAAACCCCATTGCTACCAAAAATACAAAAAAAAAGTTAGCCAGGTGTGGTGGTCGGTGCCTGTAATCCCAGCTACTTGGGAGGCTGAGGTGTGAGAATCACTTGAACCCGGGAGGCAGAGGTTGCAGTGAGCTGAGATTGTGCCACGGCATTCCAGCCTGGGCAACAGAGAGACTCTGTCTAAAACAACAACAACAAACAACAAACAAACAAAAACAATATAATATTCAACAGGCTGCGAATGGCTTCAGCAGTGACTTAAGCATCACACAACCTTGGTGGAAAGGTTCAGGTACGGCAGACCACAGGCTTTGAAGGAAGACGATGGCTTCAGCTGGTTTCCTGAAGCCACTTTTGGGAATAGAAGCACTTTCCTCTGCTACTGTTAAACCATTTGGATTTTCTTAAGTGGTTTCCCCCGGTAGTGCTGGAGAGTCCTAGGAGTAATTTCTGCACATTTCTTTTACCTCAAATTTCCATCATTGATTAAAACCATGTTATAGCAGGCTCTAATTACATATTCTGGTGATAGTCTAATCTACAGAACACAGACATGGTGAATTAGCTTTGTGTCTGTGACCACATCCTAACAATTTATCACTAGCCTGTCTCTTGATCTTAATTCTTATCCTTGGGGAAAGACTGGAATCCAAGAGTTAGTCACAAACACTGAAAGCCACTCACGCGTGGGAAAAAAAAATCGACTTCAATAGTGGGAAGATATGTTGCCTAATAGTCACTGAACTTTAGAAAACTTCAAAGATGCCATGGAAATCTCATTTTTAGAGAGACTTTATAGATGTGTACAGCTGTCTCACTTAGAAATGAGAACACCATTTTTAGTTATTTAACCTACCAGAACACAGAATGCAAAAAAACACATGGCACTGGGTAAGTAATTAACTGTTTGGCCAGCAGGATGAAGGAAGCATCTGTATCAGCTTGCCCGGATCGTTATATACTCAGGAGTTCTGGAAGTGGGTTGTGAAACCATCGACAGCTTGAAATTAGCTATGGTGGGAGTATTTACACCACAGAAACTGGAAACACTACAAATCAGGTTTTTGGTTTTTCATTTTTCTAGAGACCTGTCTTACCAGCACACCATTACCTTGGCTTCTATCAAATTACTTCAGAATTCAAATTTATTACTGAAAAATTCTAAAGCCTATGTCTACACCCTCTAGCAGATGCAGGCTTTAGAGTGCGGCACACATGAATTCAAATCCCGGCTCTGTGATTCGCTAGCTGTGTGACCTTGAGCGAGTTACTCATCCTCTCTGAGCCTCAGTGTCCTTGTCTGTAAAGTGAAAACATGAAACTGCCTCACACAAAGTCATTTTAAGAATTAAATGAGAAAATGCATATAAAGCTCTCAGGACACATATGACACAATAAAGCCTAGTCTACTCCCTAACTCTTTGACTAGGTCCAGTTTTAACACTTGAAACACTAATTTGCTTTGAAAGCAGCATTCCCTGGTTCACAAAAGAAAGCCATATTTGGGGCCATGCACAGTGGCTCACACCTGTAATCCCAGGACTTTGGGAAGCCAAGGTGGGCAGATCACTTGAGGCCAGCATTCAAGACCAACCTGACCAACGTGGTGAAACTCTGTCTCTTCTAAAAATACAAAAATTAGCCAGGTGTGGTGGCATGCATCTGTAGTCTCAGCTACCCAGGAGGCTGAGGCATTAGAATCACTTGAGCCTGGGAGGTGGAGGTTGCAGTGAGCCGAGATCATACCACTGCACTCCATCCTGTGCAACAGAGCGCGACTCTGTCAAAAAATAAAAAATAAAAAAAAGCCATTTGAGAGGGTGTAGAGATAAATAGGGGTCTGAGGGAAATGGCCCCAGAAAGAAGGCAGCAGATAATGGTAAGTCAGGATACCTAATAGGCAGAATCCTGACTTAGCCAAGAATGTATACTCACAAAGATGTTGAGAGCAGCTTTATTTACGATTTTAAAAAGAGAAGGGAGCAATCTCAAAAATATAACAAAAGAAAAAAGCCGAGTGAATTACCTTCCATACGAATAAATATGCAAACCATTAAAAATGGTGTTTACGGCTGGGCACGGTGGCTCACGCCTGTAATCCCAGCACTTTGGGAGGCCAAGACAGGCAGATCACTTCAGGCCAGGAGTTCGAGACCAAGCTGGCCAACATGGTGAAACCCCTCATCTCTACTAAAAATACAAAAAATTAGCCAGGCATGGTGGTGCTTGCCTGTAGTCCCAACTACCTGGGAGGCTGAGGCAGGAGAATCGCTTGAACCTGGGAGCCAGAGGTTGCAACAAGCTGAGATGGCGCCACCACACTCTAGCCTGGAAAACAGAGCAAGACTCCTCGTGGAAAAAAAAAAAAAAAAAATGATGTTTACAAGGAATGTTAATGACGAGAAAATGCCTACGAGATTTATAATGTTAAATGCAGTGTTCAGGGTCAGTTTTATGTATACAGAAGCTATAAGTGATCACACATCTATACATAGATGTAATTATATTCACACACTCAATATGAAGATGAGACATCCACGTACCACAGTATACACAGCAGACGTTTCTGGGTGGTGGGATTATAGGTGAAGTTTATCTTCTTTATCCTTTTTGCATTAAAAAAAACTAAATACTTTATTTTTTTTAATAAAAAAGAAGCTGTGCCCACTGCAAACCTATCTGTGGTGAAGAGCCTGCTGCAGGAGCGACGAAGGTGGAAAGTTCAAATCAAAAGAGGTAACAGGGAAATAGGGAGGCGACAATCACAGCAGCAGAGACTGTCTCTGGAGATGGTCTCCACGGAGAAATCACCCCAAGAAACTGGGAGGCCAGATACAAATGGGGTGCAGAGATGCAGAGGTCATTAGAAAAAGATGGAGAGAGGAGGGGACCATAAACACAACATATCAGTGGGCACTCAGAGGGAAGACTGAGAAGTTCTGCAGTGGAGATTTCTGTAACAGATAAGGACATTCGTGACGTGCTAAATGGTCATGCCTGGCAGAGGCTATCAAGAAAAGCCTCTGTCCTTGCAGAACTTTAATAGGCTAAGGAAGCACCTCTGCCTTCCCAGTCACCGCAGCACTGTTTGAAATCACAAAGACTGGAAAAAACTAAGTGGTTACCAGTGGGAGATGAGAGAAATAAAGTCGATGTATTCATACAATAGAATACTATGGAGCCACCAAAAGGAAGAGGTTCTTTCTGTACTGATAAAGAATGATCTCCAAATATATTGCTTGTTTACTTTACAGGCAAGGTGATAAACCGTGTGAATAGATACAGCTTGTATGAAAAAGGGTGGAGAAGGGATTGGGAGGGAGACATCACAGTACATGCCTTTTCTCCATTTTGCACCAAGTGTGAATTATGTATTAAATAAAAAATAAATAGAATAAATGAACCTCTTGCTTTATATAGTTTAGCTACAGTCATTTCTGAAGAATGGACACTGCACTTCCTGGGTCAAAGTGGTTCTTTCTTTTTTCTTTTTTTTTTTTTTTTTTGCGGTCCTGTCTGGTCTAGAATTTCTGAAGTGGGAAAAAGAGAAACTATGATTACGGTTAAAATTTACTTGTTGAGATTAAGTCCCTAATCTTTTATGATAAAGAACTCTTGCTGGGGAGGACTTTATCCCCTGCCCAGGCCTAATTGCTTAGTTAACTGCTTGTACAGATCTCCCTCTGGTGGACATATGGAGACATTACAGAATTTTATTTTATTTTTATTTGTTCTTATTTTTTAAGAGACAAGGTTTCACTACGTTGTCCAGGCTGGTCTCAAACTATTGGCTTCAAGCGATCCTCCCACCTTGGCCTCCCAGATTGCTGGGATTATAGACATAAGCCACCGTGCTTGGCTGACATTACAGAATTTTATACCAGGTGTATGCAGTAAAATACCAAATTGCCAGAATGTGAGATACATGTAATTATAAATATGTGCATATGTGTAGGTATAGACATTAAAACTTATACAAACATGAGAAAATTGATGAAAACTCATGTCTTTATAAATATATCTTAGTATATACATGATAATATCAAAGGAAAATCAGCCTGAAGCCTGGACATAGAACATTGAAGATTTGCAAGGTGTTCACTGTCTGATTAATATTGTTGCCTTATTATTCTTTGAACAACTGCTCTCAGCCATTCAGTGAGCATCTGACTATTAGCAACAGGATTGTTGCTCGCCTTGCGGCTGCCTTCTCTTTGGGGCTGAGTGATACTGCAGGTTTAAAAAGCCTTCAGGGACAGAACCGGTTACTTTGAGAGGCATGCGGAACACCATTGTGACAATCCTGTGGCTAAGGCGGCTCTGCACAAGGCTAAATTCAGCCCTTAGCAGATGCCCCAGAGAGAATACATCAGTCAATCATCAGCTTTAATTAGTGTATTGGAAAACCATGGGGCTGGCTGCAGTGACTCACACCTGTAATCCCAGCACTTTGGGAGACCAAGGCGGGTGGATCACCTGAGGTCAGGAGTTCAAGACCAGCCCGGGCAACATGGTGAAACCCCATCTTTACTAAAAATACAAAAATTAGCCAGGCTTGGTGGCAGGTGCCTGTAATCCCAGCTACTTGGGAGGCTGAGACCAGAGAATTGCTTGAACCTGGGAGGCAAAGGTTGCAGTGAGCCAAGATTGCACCACTGCGCTCCAGCCTGGGCGATGGAGCGAGACTCTGTCTCAAAAAATAAAAGAAAGCCAGGGTAAATTTTTCTCTCCAAGCTAGGAGAAAACCAACTACCCAGCCTGGCAGCCTAATCATTTATATCTCCATCTCCACCTGTATTTGCATCTATCTGCATATCTGTGTCTATCCATCCTATCTATGTATGCATCTTTCTATCATCTGTATTTGCATCTAGTTTCATCTATGGCAAGGCTCATCAGCTTTGTATCCATGACTGTCATCATAGAAGCTGAGCAGGCCACCCAGGTATGAAACCAGAGGGAAGGAAGAGGAGAGTAAAACAAGCCTCGGAAATGGAGTGGAATGGTGGCAGGAGAGAATCAACAGGAAGCTGAAGGAACTAACCATTTACTGCGCCACTATGTTAAGCACTTGACACTAATCTCATTTAGTCTTCACAACAATCCTATAAGGGCAGAATTATTTTCTCTCATTTTAGAGACAAGGAAAGTAGGACTCTGAGAGTTTAATTACTGTATCCATGGTTACCCTACCCTTCGGCGGCATAGCTGGGATCTGAAGGCAGGTGTGACTAGAGAGCCATCTATACCCGGCTGACTCTTAGGATGAGAAGAAAGAAGATGAAAGGAAAGAGAGGAAGGGAGGGAGAAAGGAAGGGAGGAGGTAATGAAGGAAAATGGTAAGATGTCAACATTGATTGAGGGTCAGGGTCATTGAAATCCCACATTCTGAACTAGAACTTCGTTTTCTAATTTTTCCCTGTGTGAGCCATGCTGATTTCTGAGCAATCCCTGAGCTCTAGTCAAGGTCTCAATATGTATTGATTGAGTGATGTCTTGAAGCTGTTCTGTCTTTGAAATTGTCCCATGGAATTGCTGAGGTGATTTCCTGGGAAAGCCTGCCCATCAAATGCTGTTGGAGGGAAAGGGAGAAAGGGACACTTCCAATGTTTCCCTGGTTAATGTATATTAACCTGGGATGACCTACTTATAGCCCAACCAACCAGAAATCTCATGAGTAGGGGATAATTTTGATGTTTAACAATGATTTGGGACAAACTTAAGATGAGGTAAATTTAGGTTGCATAGCACAGTAGCTACTCTGAAGAACACAGTGACCCAAACATTGACCAATAATAAAATCTGATTTTCAAAGAACAAAAAGAGAAAAAATAAAAAGAAAAGAAAAGAAGTTCCTCCACGAGAGGTACAATGAATTCTCAATTATCATCTTGGAGTGAAGAGAAATGGTCATCCAGCCAGGCGCAGTGGCTCACGCCTGTAATCCCAGCACTTTGGGAGGCTGGGGTGGGCGGATCACCTGAGGTCAGGAGTTCAAGACCAGCCTGGTCAACATGGCGAAACCCTGTCTCTACAAAAAATACAAAAATTAGCCGGGCATGGTAGTGCGCACCTGTAATCTCAGCTACTTGAGAGGCTGAGGCAGGAGAATCACTTGAGCCCAAGAGGCGAAGGCGGCAGTGAGCCAAGATCTCACCACTACACTCCAGCCTGGGCTACAGAGTGAGACTCTGTCTCAAAAAAAAAAAGAAAGAAAGAAAAGAAAAGGTCATCCAACAGTCTTGGCAATAGAAGTGATTACCTTTGACTCATAAACTCATTCACAAGTGCATACACACAAACTCACTCCCATTTTTAACATACAAAAGAAGTAATCATTTGTTCAGATATCCCCACAGTATCTGAGGCTATCTTGTAGAATACTACATTCCTTGTGGTACCACACATTCCTGTGGTATCTTTCTTGATAATCAATTGCAAATGAAGGAGTAAGAGAAAAAATAAATAAATGAAGTCTACACAATGGCAATGAACCAGTGCCAACAATCAGCTCATGTACGATCAAAAGGATTCCTTTGGGGCAGGAAAAGAGACTAGGTAACCCACGAGATCTTTTTCAGTACTGGAATCCTATGTGCCTATTCAAAGGAGAAGCCTGAACTGTTGTTTCTTTCTTATACAGATATTTTGAGAAAATCCCAGCCTTGTCATTCTTCTTGTAAAACCTGCAATGGATCTGCAACTCTGTGCACTTCATGTCCCAAAGGTTAGTGTGTTGCATGACAGGAGATGGCAGCAGTCAAGCCACGTCATTGAAACTCATGTGTAGTGGCATCTTTGTGTAAAGAGGTCTGTAAGGCCTTGATCTACTCCCATCACATGTTCCTATTACAGTGGCTACTCGGGAGACACACAGGGACCCAAACATTGACCAATAATAAAAACTGGCTTTCAAAGGACAATACAAAGAAGTGGTCGGGTACAGCGGTTCACACCTGTAATCCCAACATTTTGAGAGGCTGAAGCGGGAGGAGTGCTTGAGCCCAGGAGTTTGAGATCAGCCTGGGCAACATAGTGAGACCCCATCTCTATAAAAATTTTAAAAATTAGCTGGGCATAGTGGCAGGTCCCTGTAGTTCCAGCTACTTGGGAGGCTGAAATGAAAGCATTGCTTGGCCCCAGGACGTCAAGGCTGCAGTGAACCATGATCATGCCACTGCACTCCAGCCTGGGTGACAGAGCAAGCCCCTGTCTTAAAAAGAAAAAAAAAGTTTCTTAATCTAAAGGCATGATGAAGAGGGAGGGAGGAAGGAATAAGAGCAGCAACATAACAGCTTGATAACTTATCAATTGCTTCATCTATGAAAACAAAAATCACAAATAACATAACTTCCCTGAATTAGGGGAATATTTTACTTAAATGGTACAGTGACATAAAGAATGTTTAAGTGGGCTGGGCATGATGGCTCATGCCAGTAATCCCAACACTTTGGGAGGCTGAAGCAGGAGGATCACTTGAGGCCAGGAGTTGGAGACCAGCCTGGCCAACATGGCAAATCCCCGTCTCTACTAAAAATACAAAAATTAGCCACATGTGTTGGCACATGCCTGTAATCCCAGGCTACTCAGGAGGCTGAGACATGAGATCACTTGAACCTGGGAGGCAGAGGTTGCAGTGTGCACTTCAACCTGGATGACAGAGCAAGACGCCGCCTCAAAAAAAAAAAAAAAAAAAAAAGAATATTTACATGTTTACATGATCATAATAAAGTCCATGTTGGAATGTACAATGTTAATAGTGGAATCTGATGCAAAAGCAGAAAAATTTACAATAGGCAAGCCACGATTATAATCATATAAAATATAAAAGATTACACTCAAAAAGCTAAAGCATTTTCTTGGAATTTTGGGTGTGAGAGTGATTTTGGAAATTGGTTTTCTTAATGAGTATCTGCTGTTTTTCGATTAAAAAAATAGATGGATCCTCTGTTAAAGGGAGAGTTGGGTGGAAGAGTTGTAACTCTGGGCCGAGCCTGTAATCCCAGCACTTTAGGAGGCCGAAGCGGGCAGATTACCTGAGGTCAGGAGTTCGAGTCCCGCCTGTCCAACATGGTGAAACCCCATGTCTACTAAAAATACAAAAATTAGCCAGGTGTGGTGGTGCACGCCTATAGTCCCAGCTGCTCGGGAGGCTGAAGTAGGAGAATCGCTTGAACCCGGGAGGCAGAAGTTGCAGTGAGCCAAGATCGCACCAGTGCACTCCAGCCTGGGAGATAGAGCAAGACTCCTTCTCAAAAAAAAAAAAAAAGAGTTGCAACTATGTTAGTGTCCTAACAAGATGGGCTTTGGGGAAGCAGAGTATTAATAGATTCCATCAAGCTGTGCATGTAGAGCTGCCTTACACCAGGAAGACATAGAGAGTGTGTTAATAAGACTGATCAACTGGGCAAAGGGAAGCCCCATCATAGCCTATACCTAATATCTGTAGGAAAGGAAAGAAACAGGCAAAAGCCTCTTGCTGTCAGTTGCCTTCTAGAAATGTAACTCATCCTGGAGGACTTAGCATCACTAGTAAATATTTTGGAAATCCTGAAATAAGTGCCGGGATACTTTGGTCTTTGGAAAGGTTAAAAAAGCCATGTCTCTGCATGGAAAAACACATGATGACTATTCCTATCTTCCCTCTTCCCTGAATTTCTAGGTGCATATCTTCTGGCTCAGGCCTGTGTTTCCTCCTGTCCCCAAGGCACGTGGCCTTCCGTAAGGAGCGGGAGCTGCGAGAGCTGTACGGAGGCCTGTGCCATCTGCTCTGGAGCCGATCTTTGTAAAAAGTGCAAGATGCAGCTGGGCCACCCTCTCTTCCTCCATGAAGGCAGGTGCTACTCCAAGTGCCTGGAGTAAGTTTCCTTTTTAATTTTACTTCCTGCTTGTAATCACTCTCCTATGGTACTTTGGGAGCAATTCTGTCTTATTCACCAAAAAACTCTTCTCCGCTCTATGAGCGCCCACGTAAATGTCCTCTGTTGACTGACATGGCTATGGGCCACAGCAGCCAAAACTTACATGAGGCCAGATGCTCACTTCTCCTTTGTGACTGTTTTATGTATATATTTTTACTTTTATGAAAAATATGTTCAGGGGCTGGGCGTGGTGGCTCACACCTGTAATCCCAGCACTTCGGGAGGCTAAGGCAGAAGGATTGCTAGGAATTTGAGACCAGCCTAGGCAACATAGCAAGACTCCATCTACAAAATATTTAAAAATTAGCCAGTGGGTGCTGTAGTCCCAGCTACTTGGGAGGCTGAGGCGGGATGATTCCTTGAGCCCAGGATATTGCAGTGAGCTTTGATTGTGCCACTGCACTCCAGCCTGGATGACAAGGCAGGACTCTGTCTTTTAAAAAAAAAAGAAAAAAACAGTTATTTTCCCACCTTATATTAATGATCAACTTATGTCATTTTTTTTTTCCTCCATTACAAAAGTAAGTCTGTGATGTGAACCTCTTCTAAAGGTTTAAATAGGTGAGGCATGAATTATAGATAATAAGTAACACCTGGTTAGTTATTTATTGATTCCTCCTGGTTTCCTTGGTCCCCTGGTTTGTAGTTGCTTTACTCTTCCTACCAACAGTCCCACCTCCAGAATTTACCTAGGAAGAAAGTGAGGACTAGCGAATGGAAGAATACAGCAAGAAACTTTCAGCAATAAGCAACAGAAATGCCAAGTAAAATGACTGAGACATAACAGGGTTTATTATCTCACAGAACAAAAATGTCGCAAGTCCAGTATCGGTCACTTCAGCGGCCAAAAAGTTCATTACAAAGTCTGGTTTTTCTGTTTTGCTCTTGTACCTTCCTTAGCTTGTCCTCTCTGACCGGCACCGCTGCTGAGCCCACATTATGTGTCTCAGCTCCAGACACGGTCACCCCATGCAGCCACTACCAGGGCCAGGAAAGGGGATGTTTCCCCTTGTTTATCCTTTTCTTGAAGAAAAGAAAATTTCCTCAGACTTTTCTTCTAATCTCAGTTGCAAGAATGCATCACTGATACCTCCCTAAATCAATCCCTGGCAAAAAGAATGGAAATATTGGAGTGGTTTAGGCTGAACAAGATTCATGACTGAACATCCAAGCAACTCAGTACTCTGACAGCCAGGAAGAATGGAGAGAGGGAGGCAGGAAATAAATGTGCGGAAGTAACTGACAGTGTCTACTTTAAGGAGTTAGAATTTTCACTTGCCCTCTTATTAAAAGAATTTGATACAACAACGCCTATTTCCTGACTAGGCGTGGTGGCTCACACCTGTAATCACAGCATTTTGGGAGGCCAAGTGGGAGGATCACCTGAGGTCAGGAGTTCAAGACCAGCCTGACCAACATGGAGAAACCCCGTCTCTACTAAAAATACAAAATTAGCCGGGCATGGTGTCATATGCCTGTAATCCCAGCTACTCGGGAGGCTGAAGCAGGAGACTTGTTTGAACCCAGGAGGTGGAGGTTGCAGTGAGCTGAGATCACGCCATTATACTCCAGCCTGGGCAACAAGAGCGAAACTCCATCTCAAAAAAAAAAAAAAAAAAAAAGCAAAAAAGCAAAAATGTCACCTATTTCCTAGTGATATATTTGTTTTCATTATTGAGATAGACTCTACAGAGTATAAATATAAGTTATGAGTATAAATACAGTGTAACTATAAGGTATTTACCCTCAAAAAGCATCCAATCTAGTGTAGAAAGCCAAGCATATTCAGCTCAACAACACAGATTTAGCACCAACTAGGTGTAAAAATTGATACTGATACAATATCAATATATTGTATTGTATATGTGTAGCTCAGTGGAGTCTATTCTTCTACCAACAATTGATATTGATATTGATATTGACATTGATATGGAAAGCTAAGTTAAGACCAACTCCAGGAAGTCCAAGTCTGCAAAACGCTTACAATCCACTAAAGGAGGTTTACATCAGTCAACGTCATACTTCTCAGGGCCTTATATACAAAGGGCTAAGAGATTCCATGGGAAAAGAAAACATTTTAAATCACTATTTTTTGAATGCTTGCAATGTCCAGGTATTGTGCTAAGGGCTTTAAATGTATGATCCCATTAATTCTCACAAGAATTCTCGTATCCACTTACTATTATTTTCCCTCATTTGACCAGTGAGGAAAAGAATAGCAGGCTCAATTTTACGCATCAAATACATGGTGTGGCCAGAATTTGAACCCAAACCTCTCTGGCATTGAAGTCCATGTGCTTAACTATCACTCAGTGCTGCCTTCTTGTACAATTGAGTATTTTTTAAATCACAACTTTATTGAGATATAATTCACATACCATACAATTCACCCCTAAAAGTGTATAATTCACAGTTTTTAGTATATTCAAAGAGTTATGCAACCATTACCACAATCAATTTCAGAACATTGTCATGAACCTAGAAAGAAACCCTGTACCCTTTTAGCTGTTATTCCTACTTTTTCCATTTCCCCCAGCCCTAAGCAAGCACTAATCTACTTTCTGTCCCTATAAATTTGCTGTTCTCGGACATTTCCTATAAATGGGATTGTATAAGGCCGGGCGCGGTGGCTCACGCTTGTAATCCCAGCACTTTGGGAGGCCGAGGCGAGCGGATCACGAGGTCAGGAGATCGAGACCACGGTGAAACCCCGTCTCTACTAAAAAATACAAAAAATTAGCCGGGCGCGGTGGCGGGCGCCTGTAGTCCCAGCTACTCGGAGGCTGAGGCAGGAGAATGGCGTGAACCCGGGAGGCGGAGCTTGCAGTGAGCTGAGATTGCGCCACTGCACTCCAGCCTGGGCGACAGAGCGAGACTCTGTCTCAAAAAAATAAAAAAAAATAAAAAAAATAAAAAAAAAAAATAAAATAAATAAATAAATAAATGGGATTGTATAAAATGTGGTCTTTGAGCCAAGCATGGTGGCCATGGTGCACACCTCTAGTCCCAGCTATCAGGAGCCCAAGGCTGGAGAATTGCTTGAGCCCAGGAGTTCAAGGTCAGCCTGAGCAACATAGCAGACCTTGTCTCTGAAAACAAAAACAAAACATATAAAACAAAAAAGACAAAACATGTTTTTTCGTGACAGACTTTTTGACTTAGCATAATGGTTTCCAACTTCATCCCCAGCTGGGTATTTGAGAAAAGGCTTGATGGTCACTAGCTCTTGAAGGATTTTGTCAAGCAGAGAGTGGAGAAAAGGGTAGCAAAGGGTCAGGGTAAGAGAACCCAGGTGAGAAGGCAGGTTTGGAAACTCCCAGTCCTCCTCCCCTATCAACCGAGCTCCACCCCAGCAAACTCAGCCAAATGTTATAATAAAGCAAAGGTGAAAGAGATCTGCTTACCAGAGTCAGTCATTGCTTCCTCAGTGGTAGGATTAAACTGGTTGTCATTATTATTGCCTTATTTATTTAATCACTACCTTTTTCAACTCTCTCTTGGATTCTTTGAGTGTTCCAGGAATTGACAACGCATTAAAACAAGGAAGAAACAGATGCATTTTGCTTTACTCCAGTTAGTTGACCACTCAATGTTTTTTACCTCCGAGTCTAGGTTGAACCATTTTCTTGGAGCAATGGGACACTATGCAGACATGCAGCAGTCAAGATAGTCTGTATTTCTTGAGCAGTAGGAAAGCTACCAGCATGGCCTAGGAATATTGCAGACTATAGAATTGCAAGCATATGCCCTCCTGCTATGGGTAGGGTGATCTGATTATAGTGGAATCCCTCATCTTTGTGTTTACACACACACAAAAAAGAAAACTAACAACAGAAGACAGAGTCTGAGGAACACATAATATCCAGTTTATCTTGGGAAGCTTTTATTGCTGTGTCTGAGAAATCACTCTTTTGGGTGTGATCCATCCTAGAACAGCAATAAGATTTATAACAGGAACATAACCTGCAATGACACAGCATCCAGATATTCAGAGTTATTTATAAGTTAGCATTTAGTGGCCCCTGCTTTTTCAAATATAGTATATGTTCATAAAAAAAAAAGTGTTTGTTTGTTTGTTTGTTTTGAGACCGAGTCTCGCCCTGTTGCCCAGGCTGGAGTGCAATGGCACAATCTCGGCTCACTGCAATCTCTGCCTCCCAGGTTCAAGCAATCATCCTGCCTCAGCCTCCCAAGTAGCTGGGATTACAGGCGCATGCCGCCACACCTGGCTTATTTTTTTTTCTATCTTTGTAGAGATGGGGTTTCACCATGTTGGCCAGGCTGGTCTCGAACTCCTGACCTCGTGATCCGCCCACTGTGGCCTCCCAAAGTGCTGGGATTACAGGCATAAGCCACTGCCCCAGGCCAAAAATAGGTTTTAACAGTAACTTTTTTTTTTTTTTTGAGATAGAGTTTCACTCTTGTTGCCCAGACAATGGCGCCATCTCAGCTCACTGCAACCTCCACCTCCCAGGTTCAAGTAATTCTCCTGCCTCAGCCTCCCAAGTAGATGGGATTACAGGCATCTGCCACCACGCCTAGCTAATTTTTTGTATTTTTAGTAGAGATGGGGTTTCACCACGTTGGCCAGGCTGGTCTTGAACTCCTGACCTCAGGTAATCCACCCACCCTGGCCTTTCAAAGTGCTGGGATTACAGGCCTGAGCCACCGTGCCAGTAACATAGGTTGTTTAAAAAGCAACAGAAAACTTAAGGTGGACTCACATTCACCAAATGTGAACAGACTTGAAGCTCTGTTGAAGAAAAACAGCCTTCCTTTAAGTGCTGCTGGTCACTGTCTTGGTGTCTGTGAAATGGAGGTGAAGGCCCAGGACCACACAGCTTTCAGGGGACATGGATTTATCTGAGCTGAAAGACTTCAACATAAAGTACTTTGAATTTAACAACTTAGTACATGCAACCATTTCTTTTCAAAAGAAATATTAGTCTTCTTAAATAAAATAATTGTGAAATAAAGCACTAAGGAAAACAGTTTTATAAATGCAGAGAGAGGAAAGGAGAACCAACTCCCAGGCAGATCTGTGTGGAGAAGACTACTTTTTTTTTTTTTTTTTTTTTTTTTTTTTTTTTTTTTTGAGATGGAGTCTCGCTCTGGAATGCAGTGGTGCAATCTCAGCTCACTGCAATTTCTGCCTCCCAGGTTCAAGCGATTGTCCTGCCTCAGCCTCCCAAGTAGCTGGGATTACAGGCGCCCACCATCAAGCTCAACTAATTTTTGTATTTTTGTAGAGACAGCATTTTGCCATCTTGGCCAAGCTGGTCTTGAACTCCTGACCTCAGGTGATCTGCCCATCTGGGCCTCCCAAAGTGCTAGGATTACAGGCATGAGCCACTTCAAGAGTTTTATTATTTTTTCTTTTTGCTTGAATCCATTTCTTTCATTTCAGCATCTCATCCAACATCCACTGACCCTCTTCTGAGAGGGATCTGAAAAAGATTTATTCATGTTGCATCTTTTTAGGCTCTGTATTAGCATTCATCATCTTCAGTGTCCAGAAACTATTCTCTGCAGGTCTTGGCCAGGCCTAGCATTGAGATTCCCTGGAGGTGGGCCTGATATTACAAAGCTCCCCTCCTTTAAACACAGAGTGGATCATTGTGGCAAGCCAGTTCCCACCTTAAGGTTACAAGATGTGGCTGGCCCCACTCTGAGTCATCCCACTACCAACTCTCAGGTGTGGCAAGAGAGGCCCATCATGAATAACAAAGACACCCCTAACTCTTAGGGAATTCCACAGGTTTTGAGGTTAGCTGAAGAGAAAGACCAGACCTCTCTTTGGGTGAGGTCAAATTCTTTACTATGCATACAGGAACAATGAATCCATCAAATTTTCATTTGATTAGAAGATGTGATTGGTAAGGTGCACCTGTAATCCCAGCACTTTGGGAGGCCATGGTGGGCGCACTGCTTAAGGCCAGGAGTTTGAGACCAGCTTGGGTAACATAGTAAGACCCCCATCTCTACCAAAAAAAAAAAAAAAAAAGATAAAAATTTAAAAATTAGCTCAGTGTGGCGGCACACACCTGTAGTCCCAGCTATTCAGGAGGCCAAAGTGGGAGGATCACTTGAGCCCAGCAAGTCGAGGCTGCAGTGAGCCATGATCGCACCACTGCACTCTAGCCTGGGCAACAGAGCCAGACCTTGTCTCAACAACAACAACAAAAAAGAATGTGATCTGTTTAAGAATGCACTAAATTTCCTTAATTTCAAGTTTCTCAAATCTGATCAAACTGCTGGTGGGCATATAACACATTGCCATCCACTGTCTTGTTCAATTCATTTTTAAGAGATAGACTTTGTTTAAGCAAAGTAGCTGAGTCTTTCTTCTTCAAGCGTTCTCTGTCATGGTCAAAAAAAAGCTAAGGGTACTACTGTGTGAGGAAGTCCGATCTTAGCTTTTATCTGGATGCTATTTCTTTCTCTCACTTCTACCTAGACTGCTTTCTTCTCCAATTTTTCTTACCTGAAACTATATCAGAAATATGACATTTTGGCTGGGCGCAGTGGCTCACACATGTAACTGGGAGGCCAAGGCAGGCAGATCACTTGAGGTCAGGAGTTCGAGACCAGCCTGGCCAACATGGTAAAGCCCCATCTTTACTAAAAAATACAAAAATTAGCCAGGCATGGTGATGCATGCCTGTAGTCCCAGCTACTCAGGAGGCTGAGGCAGGAGAATCGCTTCAACCCGGAAGGTGGAGGTTGCAGTGAGTTGAGATCACGCCACTGCACTTCAGCCTGGGTGACAGAGTGAGACCCTGTCTCAGACAAAACAAAACAAAGAAATGTGACTTCTGTTCACCCCTGCCCTATGTCTTCCTGGCACACTCAATATATTTTTGTTTACTGAATGCATATAGTAAATAAATGACTGAAAGAATGATTAAACGTGTGAGTGCCGATTAATTAAAACATCAAGTAAAAATGCTGGGTAGGAGCGGATCCCTTCCTGGCTTGTGATTTAAAGAGGTCTCTGGTACACTAGGTTATTTGTTGCAGTTCTTCGCCACTCCTTGTATTCATGCCCACTGCCTGCAACTTTGCACCAGCTCCACTAGAGACGAAATGGACTTCCTCGTCCCTTGACTTTGGCTGGGTTATGTGACTTGCTTTGGCCAAAGACATGTTAGCAGAAGAAAGATGGAGGCATAAAATGTGCCCGATTGAACTTGCCCTTCTGTGCGTTTGTCACAGCTGTGAGAAGAATGTCCCCTGGTAGTCCCGCTAGCCAGGGAAAATAGAGGGATGTGAAGGCGTGGACCCAGTGTGTAGCCTGGAGTCAAGCCGGCCAAGCCCAGCCTTGATCTGCTTCCCCCCACACATGAGTGAGAGTAAATGATTGTTGTTTTCAGCCACCGAGTTTTGGGTTGGGGTGGTTTGTGACACAGCAATATTATGGCACTAACTCACTAATGGTTCATGATAGAAAGCAATTGGAATAGGTACCTATGATATCAGAAGTCTATTTTCTCTAAGCCGGCTTATGGTTCTTCCTCTTCTGCAAGTTGCAGCTCTTCCCTTCAGCTTTTCCCACCAAAGAAACCTCATCTAAGTTCATGTCCTTTGCAGGGACATGGATGAAGCTGGGAACCTTCATTCTCAGCAAACTAACACAGGAACAGAAAATCAAACACTGCATGTTCTCACTCATAAGTGGGAGTTGAACAATGAGAACACATGGACACAGGGAGGGGAACATCACACACCAGGGCCTGTCAGAGGGTGGGGGGCAAGGGGATGGAGAGCATTAGGAGAAATACCTAATGTAGATAGATGACGAGTTGATGGGTGCAGCAAACCACCATGGCACATGTATACCTGTGTAACAAACCTGCACATTCTGCACATGTACCGCAGAATTTAAAGTACAAAAAGAAAGAAAAAAGAAAAAAAAGAAACCTCTTCTATCCATCCCTCATCTCCCAAATATATTTGAGAGGATTGGGGTTTTATATTTTACTGTGTTCCCCCACCAGTGAGTGATTTTTACAATGGGATAGTTTAATCACTGGGGTTCTATATATACAGATATAAGACTCTGCCTGGAAGAAGGTGATTTGCACAAACATACTGGTACTCAAAATATGTTTAGTGCTGTGTGCAAATATTCATATGTATGCATTTGAAAAACATCATCAGAGGTTGGCTGAGAGCATCCAGTGGTTCCAATCTTACAGGGCATTGACCCTTTTGAGTCTTTTGGAAATTTTTTTTGTTTATTAAATGTTTTTAAAATTTATTAATTGAATGAAAAATATTTTCTACTTTAAAGTTAAGCTCTAACAAAAAGAAAGAAAAAATAATAAAACTTAGCGGGTCATATAGGGAAAAGAGAAGATGACTAAACTATATACAAATTAACAACAGTTGTTCTCAGACCAATCAAATTCACAAGAATATGAACCCTAAATATCTGAGGCAGGTCTCGGTCAATTTAGGTAGTTTATTTTGCCACAGTTGAGGACACATGCCCATGACAGCCTCAGGAGGTCCTGATGACATGTGCCCAAGGTGGTCAGGGCACAGCTTAGTTTTATGCTTTTTAGGGAGACATGAGACATCAATCAATATATGTAAGATATACATTGTAGGCCAGGCGCGGTGGCTCACGCCTGTAATCCCAGCACTTTAGGAGGCCAAGGCGAGCGGATCACGAGGTCAAGAGATCGAGACCATTGTGGGCGGAGGATTATCTAGGCACAAAGGCAAGAGACTGAAGGCACAAACTGTTTCAGTATAATAAAGAAAATAGTTAGAATAAGAATAGTCATAATACAAATTAGATATAGAGATGATCATGGACAATTATCAATCATTATTACAAACATTATTAATCACTAGCTTTTAATATTACTCTTTGTTGCATGACTAATATAACCTAGGAATAACCGGCAGGTATAGGGTCAGGTACTGAAGAGACATTGTGAGAAGTGACCTAGAAGGCAAGAGGTGAGCCCTCTGTCACGCCCGCATAAGGGCGTGAAGGCTCCTTGGTGAAGCGGTAACGCCAGTGTCTGGGAAGGCACCCATTACTTAGCAGACCGCAAAAGGGAGTCTCCTTTCCTTGGGGAGTCAGGGAACACTCTGCTCCACCAGCTTCTTGTGGAAGGCTGGATATTATCCAGACCTGCCCACAGTCATCCGGAAGCCTAAACCCCTCCCTGTGGTGCTGTGCTTCAGTGGTCACACGCCTTGTCCACTTTCATGCTCCTCCTGCACTCCTGGTTCCTCTTTGAACTTCGTAGTAGACAGCGGTAGAAGAAATAGTGAAAGTCTTAAAGTCTTTGATCTTTCTTATAAGTGCAGAGAAGAAAACGCTGACGTATGCTGCCTTCTCTCTCTGCTTCGACTACCTAAAAGGGAAGGGCCCCCTATCCTGTAATCACGTGACTTGCTTCACCTTGTCAATCACTTAGAAGGGTCACCTTCCTTACCCTGCCCACTTGTCTTGTATGCAATAAATATCAACACACACAGCCATTCGGGGCCACTACCGGTCTCCACATCTTGATGGTAGTGGTCCTCTGAGCCCAGCTGTTTTCTCTTTATCTCTTTGTCTTGTGTCTTAATTTATTACAATCTCTCATCTCCGCACACGGGGAGAACACCCGCTAAGCCCCGTAGGCTGGACCGTACAGGCCATCCTGGCTAACATGGTGAAACCCCGTATCTACTAAAAAAAAAATACAAAAAGAATCAGCCAGGCGTGGTGGCACGCACCTACAGTCCCAGCTATTCAGGAGGCTGAGGCAGGAGAATTGTTTGAACCTGGGAGGCAGAGGTTGCAGTGAGCTGAGATCGTGCCATGCACTCCAGCCTGGGTGACAGAGCAAGACTCTGCCTCAAAAAAAAAAGGTACATTGTAGCTTCTTTTTTTTTTTTTTTTTTTTTTTTGAGACAGAGTCTCGCTCTGTTATCTAGGCTGGAGTGCAGTGGCACAATCTCGGCTCACCTCAACCTCTGCCTTCCTAGTTCAAGCAATTCTCCTGTCTCAGCCTCCCAAGTAGCTGGGACTACAGGCACAAGCCATCACACCCGGCTAATTTTTGTATTTTTAGTAGAGACTGGGTTTTGCCATGTTGGCCAGGCCAGTCTCGAACTCCTGATCTCAGGTGATCCACCCGCCTTGGCCTCCCAAAGTGCTGGTATTACAGGCATAAGCCACCCTACCCAACCCATTGTAGCTTTTTAAAATCTTAGTAACTATCTGGGTTTTTTGGGGGTTTTTTTTTCTTAAGACAGAGTCTTGCTCTGTCACCAGGTTGGAGTGCAGTGGCATGATCTCAGCTCTCAGCAGCCTCTGCCTCCCAGGTTCAAGTGATTCTCCTGTCTCAGCCTCCTGAGTAGCTGGGACTATAGGCGTGGACCACCACGCCCAGCTAATTTTTGTATTTTTTAGTAGAAACTGTGTTTCACCATGTTGGCCAGAATGGTCTTGATCTCCTGACCTCATGACCTGCCCGCCTTGGCCTCCCAAAGTGCTGGGATTACAAGCGTGAGCCACCACACCCGGCCAGTAGCTATCTTTTTAAGAAATAGCAGGCCGGGCGCGGTGGCTCACGCTTGTAATCCCTGCACTTTGGGAGGCCGAGGCGGGCGGATCACGAGGTCAGGAGATCGAGACCATGGTGAAACCCTGTCTCTACTAAAAATACAAAAAAAAAAAAAAAATTAGCCGGGCGTAGTGACGGGCGCCTGTAGTCCCAGCTACTGGGGAGGCTGAGGCAGGAGAATGGCATGAACCCAGGAGGCGGAGCTTGCAGTGAGCCGAGATCGAGCCATTGCACTCCAGCCTGGGTGACAGAGCGAGACTCTGTCTCAAAAAAAAAAAAAAAAAAAAAAAAAAAAAAAAAAAAAGAAATAGCATGGGAGGCAGGTTTGCCCTAAGCAGTTCCCAGCTTGATTTTTCCCTTTGGCTTAGTAATATTGGGGTCCCAAGATTTATTTTCCTTTCACAAGAATAATGCCTGTCCTTTTCCTCTCATTTTTCTGAATGTTCTTTTTCACTTCCTCATAAATCCCATGGATGCCTCTCAGCTGACAACAGCAGCAGCCCTTTTGTTTTTAGCCCTAATTCCTTTTCTCCAGGAATGAATCACTTCTCCAACAGGTCAGCTTCTCCAGTTGCTCTCTCTTCCTTCCACAGGGGCTTTTATGCAGAAGACGGCATATGTGAACGCTGTAGCTCTCCTTGCAGAACATGTGAAGGAAACGCCACCAATTGCCATTCTTGTGAAGGAGGCCTTGTCCTGCACCACGGAGTGTGCCAGGAAATCTGCCCCGAGAGGCACGTGGCTGTGGAGGGGGTATGCAAGCATTGTCCAGAGATGTGTCAGGACTGCATCCATGAGAAAACATGCAAAGGTACCTAGGAGCTTCCCACAGGAGAGCAAGGCTCTGCTGAGCCACCAGGTGGGGGCCGATTATCTGAGGGTGGATGGCAAAGAGCTGTGGGAACCAGTCTCCCTACCATTCCTGAAAGGTATGTCTCTGTGCCTGTCATCAGAGAAACTGAGGGTGAGATACACCCTTTTCATTATGGATGCTGCAAGCTAAGACAAGCAAGAGCCCCTTTTTGCAAGATTTCTTACACACCCCCCCAACATGTACACACACAACAGGTGTGCAAGCGCTATCCTAGGTGCTAGAGATACAGAGAAGAACCCAATGTTCTCATATTTTTTTTTTTTTTCCTTGAGATGGAGTTTCACTCTTGTTGCCCAGGCTGGAGTGCAATAGTGCAATCTCAGCTCACTGCAACCTCTGCCTCCCATGTTTAAGCAATTCTCCTGCCTCAGCCTCCAGAGTAGCTGGGATTACAGGCATGCACCACCACACCCGGCTAATTTTACATTTTTAGTAGAGATGAGGTTTCTCCATGTTGGTCAGGCTGGTCTCAAACTCCTGACCTCAGGTGATCCGCCGGCCTCAGCCTCCCAAAGTGCTGGGATTACAAGCGTGAGCCACCACACCCAGCTGTTCCCAACTTTTTGAACACAAAATCTTACAGACTGATAGTAAGCCACAAAACACAGAGGTAGCTAGAAAACTGCAATTGTTAAAAAGGATAAGAAAGAAAAGTTCGGGCAACTATGACAGATGACCACTCTGGCTGTGAACAAATTTTGTTGTTTCTTTCCCTCGGGAATTATCTCCCCCAAAAAGCTGTTCAATTTTCTCTCCAGAATAAGACAGACTCATTTAACTGGTACTGTCCTATCCAAAGTATTCTCTTGGTGTGACCTCAAGTGTTTCCCAGGATTCCCCCCAAAGTAAGAAAATGAACACAAAATAAACCCGCAATGTATTCTTCACACTGATCAATCCTGTATTCATTGTTGTACCTGATCAACGAAAGAAAAGTTAACTAATCCAACCATTCCTAAACTGCTTTCTGTATTGAACACAGTGTGAGGTTCTCAATACAATTTTTAATATCTATTAATGCTCTTCGGGTTTTTCAAACAATACCGCCAGCCTCTCAGCCATCCCTGTCTTTTGCAGCATTGCAAATTTTTGCACCTCCAAAGGGCAGACCATTTCAGTGTGTAAGTCCAGCACCATCTAATATGGTCACCATGTGTGGCCTCCTCGTCCCAAAGCAGGGCTTGTTAGACATCAAGTCTGTGCCCTGGCAGGGTGGGGAGAGGGCAAGCATACTCTCAGGTCAAATCAACCAAAGTGCTGAGGGAGGAGCTAGCCCACTGCAGACAACGAATTCCTTTCTCCTATCCCCTGGGAATAACTTGCTGCTTCCTCCTTTTCCCAGAGTGCATGTCTGAGTTCTTCCTGCATGATGATATGTGCCACCAGTCCTGTCCCCGTGGCTTCTACGCAGACTCGCGCCACTGTGTCCCCTGTCATAAAGACTGTCTGGAGTGCAGTGGCCCCAAAGCCGATGACTGCGAGCTCTGTAGTGAGAGTTCCTGGGTCCTCTATGATGGACTGTGCTTGGAGGAGTGTCCAGCGGGAACCTATTATGAAAAGGAGACTAAGGAGTGCAGAGGTAAAGACTTCTGGGATTCAAAATAAGCTCCGGGGTTTGCACAGTTCCAGCCCCAGCCCCGGCGCCAGAGCTGTCATCTCAATCTTTTTTTTGTTTTGTTTTGTTTTTGTTTTGAGACAAGGTCTCCCTCTGTCACCCAGGCTCAAGTTCAGTAGCACGAACATGGCTCACTGAAGCCTCTGCCTCCTGAGCTCAAGTGATCCTCCCACCTCAGCCTCCAGAGTTGCTGGGAACATAGAGATGAGGTCTCAGAATGTTGCCTAGGCTGGTCTTGAACTCCTGGCTTCAAGCAATCCTCTGCCTTGGCCTCCCAAAGTGCTGGGATTACAGGTGTGAGTCACCATGACCAGTCCGTCTCATCCTTTACCATCTCACTCAAGGAGGCATATTTTGAACCGGTTGTAAATAATTTATAAATGAATCGCTCATAAGCTTTGTACAGCTAACTTTTATTAGTGACAAATCCCGTGGACCTTCCTCACAACAGTGGCTATGAACTGCTGGTCAAAAGAAGTTATCATATAAAGATTTACAGCAGAGAGGAGGAGCCTTCAAAAGCTACCTGAGACTTTTCTTGAAATGTTAAGCCATTAAAAGTTTATAACACAAGCAAATTGTGCCACCATAAGGGACTTTCTTGGTGCCTCTTGTCTCCCTTCATGGGTGATTTTTTTTGAGACAGAGTCTCACTCTGTTGGCTAAAGTGCGGTGGCACGATCTTGGCTTACTACAACCTCTGCCGCCTGGGTTCAAGTGATTCGCCTGCCTCAGGCTCCTGAGTAACTGGGACTACAGGCGTGTGCCACCACGCCCAGCTAATTTTTCCATTTTTAGTAGAGACAGGGTTTCATCATGTTGACCAGGCTGGTCTTGAACTCCTGACCTCAAGTGATCCACCTGCCTCGCCCTTCCAAAGTGCTGGGATAACAAGCGTGAGCCACGGCGCTTGGCCCATGTTTTGTTGTTGTTGTTCTTGAGATGGAGTCTCGCTCTGTTGCCCAGGTTGGAGTGCAGTGGCATGATCTCAGCTCATCGCAGCCTCCACCTCCTGGGTTCAAGTGGTTCTCCTGCCTCAGCCTCCTGAGTAGCCGGGATTACAGGCGGCTGCCACCACACCTAGCTAGTTTTTGTATTTTTAGTAGAGACAGGGTTTCACCATGTTGGCCAGGCTGGTCCTGAATGCCTGATCTCAAGTGATCCACCCACCCCGGCCTCCCAAAGTGCTGGGATTACAGGCGTGAGCCACCATGCCCAGCCTCCCTTCATGGTTTGCTCCCTGGAAGCTCCCCACCTTCCTCTTCATATCCTTCAATTCCTGCTCCAAGGTCCCCATTTCCACTCCCACTCAATCCCTGCATGTTCAAGAAAGGATCTGCTATTATTTATACCTCCTTATGTTTTAACTCGGCATGAATAATTTGCCTCTTATTCATTATCAAGGAACAGAAAAATAAAATAAGTTATGCACTCTAGAATTCTCTAGCAAGTCAGAGAAATGTTGTGGGGCAGGGGGCTTTTCTAGAGCCCAGGATTCACTCCAGTGAGGCAGCCTGAGGTCCTTCACCCCCGCATGTTGCCCCCAAGCAAACACGACGAGATAGATGTCCAGAGGCAGTTCTGCTAACAACCGTGAGAGCCTGAGAGTGACCTTCCACTGAGAAACCCTGGGACACCCACACCCTAGGACATACTCAGGGGAAGGATTTTAGTAGGACATGAAGATGTGTCTCAGTCCTGAAGGCTTGCTGCTCCAGCCTTGTGATGTGAATATGCCTTTTTGTGTGTTTTATATAAAGCACTATTTAGTATTAATGTCCTACCTGCCCATATGTGAAAAAGCGTGGATGTCAAGGCTGTGCCTGCATGCAGAAGAGGCGGACGTTCATGTGGGAGGCAGGCTGTGGAGCTGGGGATGGCTTCTGGGCGGTGAGAGACTCAGCAGCAGGCCTCCAGCGCCATCTTGCCTCTGCGAGGGCAGGAACTGAGGTTCAACTTCTGGCCTTTCTCTGGTGTTGAATAATGAAGTAATTTACCATACAGAGAGCTTTACAGGTCTCAGAGTATGTTTTCTTAATTTATCTGATTTAATTATCTCCTTGAGAAAGGCCCCTGGTTGCCCATTAGAATCACCTGGGCAGCTCTTAAAACCACAGGTGCCTGCACCCAACATTTTAATTCCTTCTCCCACCGCCAATAATTCTGATGCTTAGTGTGGGTTGAGAGCCATTGAGGTAAATGCAATTTTCTACATTTTTCTGAGAAGGAAACAGATGCTTTGAGAAGTTAAGCACCTGCTCAATGTGACCCCACTAGTGAGGACAGAGTTGGAAACTCACTTGGGGTGTCTCCCTACAATGATATTGCACTTTCTTTTTTTTCTTTTCTTTTCTTTTTTTTTTTGAGATGGAGTTTCGCTCTAGTTGCTCAGGCTGGAGTGCAATGGCTCGATCTTGACTCACCACAACCTCCGCCTCCCTGGTTCAAGCGATTCTCCTGCTTCAGCTTCCCGAGTGACTGGGATTACAGGCATGTGCCACCACGCCCAGCTAATTTTGTATTTTTTTTTTTTTTTTTTGAGACGGAGTCTCGCTCTGTCGCCCAGGCTGGAGTGCAGTGGCGCGATCTCGGCTCACTGCAAGCTCCGCCTCCCGGGTTCACGCCATTCTCCTGCCTCAGCCTCTCCGAGTAGCTGGGACTACAGGCGCCCGCCACCACGCCCGGCTAATTTTTTGTATTTTTTAGTAGAGACGGGGTTTCACCGTGGTCTCGATCTCCTGACCTCGTGATCCGCCCGCCTCAGCCTCCCAAAGTGCTGGGATTACAAGCGTGAGCCACCGCGCCCGGCTTAATTTTGTATTTTAGTAGAGACGGGGTTTCTCCATATTGGTCAGGGTGGTCTCAAACTCCTGACCTTAGGTGATCCACCCGTCTCGGCCTCCCAAAGTGCTGGGATTACGGGCATGAGCCACCGTGCCCGGCCGCCATTGCACTTTCTACCAGACCAAAGGGAAAGGAAGGAATGTGGTATTGGAAGAAACAGTGACAACCTGACTTTCCAGAGAGACAATACAAAGAACCTAATCTGAAAATTAAGATTTGGGGAAGTGTAGAGAAGCATTTAGAATGGAGCAATCTCAGCTGGACACGGTGGCTCACATCTGTAATCTCAACAACACTTTGGGAGGCCAAGGTGGGAGGATCACTTGAGTCCAGGAATTTGAGACCAGCCTGGGCAACATAGCAAGACCCTATTTCCAAAACAAAAATAATAATACAAAAATTAGCCAGATGTGGTGGTGTAGGCCTGTAGTCCCAGCTACTCAAGAGGCTGAGATGGGGGGATCACTTTAGCCTGGGAGGTCAATGTTTCAGTGAGCCATTATCACATCACTGCACTCTAGCCTGGGTGACAGAGCAAGAACCTGTAGCAAAAAAAAATCTGTAAGCAGGATCTTCTCTAGAAACACAAGGACTTTGGATCCATTCCAATCACCCAGATTATCCCCCTAATAGATAGTACAGACACCTCTAAAAGTCCCATACCTTTCCTGAGGCATTGGGGCAGAAGCAGCAAGGCAGCTGCTAAGGTCCTGGGCTCAACTCCTGATACTACTTAGCGTAAGTGACTTAGCATCTCCAGCCTCAATTTCCTGATTTAGATAAAATGAGAGGATAATATAAACGATAATAATACCATGCATGTATCCACCCAGGGAATGCTTACACGGGGGCCTGCTATGTGCCGTGTGCTCTTTCAGGTCTGGGGAACAGCAGGGAATGAGACAGAGTCCCTGCCCTCATGGAGCTCACATTCTATTAGGGAAGACAAGTACTAATGACCATAAGCCGAGAGCAAAAATAAGGCAGAGGGGCAGGACAGGAAGATAGGCAGGATGGAGATAAAACTTGAGAGATGTCTTAGATTTCATTGAGAAAGGGAGGAAGCAAACCATACATGCATCTGGGAAAAGAGAATTCCAGGCAGAGAGAACGGCAACTACTAAATCCCAGAGAGATGGTCGGTGCAGTAGCTCATGCCTATAATCCCAGCCATTTGGGAGGCCAAGGCAGGAAAATCACTTGAGGCCAGGAGTTCAAGACCAGCCTGGGCAGCAAAGTGAAGGCCCATCTCTATTTTTTTTTTTTTCCCTGAGACAGGGTCTCACTCTGTCACCCAGGCTGGAGTGCAGTGGCACAATCACAGCTCACTGCAGCCTTGACCTCCTGGGCTCAGGAGATCCTTCCACCTTAGCCTCCTGAGTAGCTGGGACTATAGGCACCCGCCACCATGCCCAGCTAATTTTTGTGTTTTTTCTAGCGACAGTGTTTTGCCATGTTGCTCAGGCTGGTCTCGAACTCCTGGGCTCAAGCACTCCACCCACCTTGGCCTCCCAAAGTGCTAGGATTACAGGCGTAAGCCACTGCACCCAGCCCCCGTCTCTAGTTAAATACAGAAAAAGAAAACCTAGAGGTGGAAGAGAATTGTTATTTTCTTTTTTTAACAAATACTTATCGATTCCTATTACACGCCAGGCCCTCTCATAGGCACTATGTATTCAAAAATAAATGCAAAAGGGACCTTTATTTGTCAACAGACAATTAAATATATTCCAACAATTGCTGTATTCGTGATAAGCTCAAGGTACTCCAGACGTGAGTGGAGGACCATAACAGTAGGTATTATGATGGTGGAAAATTCGGTGCCATTACAGAATGGCTTGTTATTATTTTGTTGCAGTTTGGGTAATTATAGTGAGCCTTACTAATATTTCTGAGGTGGCTGTTGCAGGAAAGCACTCTCTGGATACAACAGATAAAATAAAATAATAATTTTCTCTCATTTGGCAAAAGAATGGTCCACCCCAGAGCTCAAGGGCTGTAGTCAACTGATGGCCCCACACCCTTGCACCAGAGCTCTGGAAATCTCCGGAAGAAATGTGAAAGGAATGTGAAGACCCTTTCCCAGGGGAAGCCATTTCCACGAGGGCCACCCTGGCCCTCGCTCACTCTGTCTGCTGCCCCTCCACGCCCGCAGATTGCCACAAGTCCTGCTTGACCTGCTCATCGTCTGGGACCTGCACCGCCTGTCAAAAAGGCCTGATGATGAACCCTCGTGGGAGCTGCACGGCCAACAAGAAATGCACACCCTCCGAGTACTGGGATGAGGATGCTGCCAGGTGCAAGCCCTGCCATGCTAAGTGCTTCCACTGCATGGGGCCTGCGGAGGACCAGTGTCAAACATGCCCCAGGAACAGCCTTCTTCTCAGTGAGTTACTTCCCCGAGGAGGGCTTTGTGTTTCCCTCCCTCTGGGAAACTGCCTTGCACACTGCCTTGTCTGGTAGATACTGGCTTCTTTCTTTTTGATTTTTTGCTTTGTGTTTGGGAAATGTTCAAACCTACAGAAAAGATGCAAGAGTAAGAACTGTACAAAGAACAGCGCACGGATGTGTTCATCCAGTTCGCAAATGCTCAACTTCTACCCCATTTGCTTTATCATTTGTTCGTGGGCTCTCTCCCCGCTTCTCACTCGTTCTCTCTCTCTCTGTCGCTCTCTTTCTCTCACTCTCTCAATGTATACATGTACATCATTCCCAATATATATTTTTCGAAGCCATTTGAAGGCATACATCATGGCCCCTTTCCCATAAGTATTTTAGTGCCTATTTCCTCAGATTAGTGATATTTTCTTACATAACTGCAGGATAGTTATCAACTCTAATAAATTGTACATTCATACCATACTTTAATATCCTATCCATATTAAAATTTTCTCAGTGCCCCTTTAGGATTCAGGCTAGAGTCAGTTGTTTCATTTAGCTTCCATGTCCCTTTTTTGTTTGTTTGTTTGTCGGGAAGGAGTCTCACTTGGTCGCTCTGAGTGGAGTGCAGTGGTGTGATCTCGGCTCACTGCGATCTCTGACTCCTGGGTTCAAGCAATTGTCATGCCTCAGTCTCCTGAGTGGCTGGGATTACAGGTGGGCACCATCACGCCCGGCTAATTTTTTTTTTTTTTTTTTTGTATTTTTGGTAGAGACGGGGTTTCACCATGTTGGCGAGGCTGGTCTTGAACTACTGGCCTCAAGCAGTCTGCCCTCCTCAGCCTCCCAAAGTGCTGGGATTACAGGTGTGAGCCACTGCGCCCAGCCACTTTTTTGTTTGTTTTTTGTTTTAAGAGACAAGTTGGCCAGGCGCAGTACCCAGGCTGTTGGAGTGCAGTGGCATGATCATGGCTCACTGCAGCCTTGAACTCCTGGGCTCAAGAGATCCTCCTGCCTCAGCCTCCCAAGTAGATGGGATAGGATTACAGGCATGAACCACCATGCCTGGCCCTTCCATGTCATGTCCAGCTAATTTTTTTTTTCTTTTTAGTGACAAGGGTCTCACTGTATTCCCCAGGCTGGTCTTGAATTCCTGGGCTCTAGCTATTCTCCTGCCTCAGCCTCCCAAAGTGCTGGGATTACAGGCATGAACCACTATGCCAGGCCCTTCCATGTCCCTTTAGCCTCCTTTAATCTGAAATGTTTCCACAGACTTTCTTTTACGATATCAATGCTTTAGAAAAATACAGCCTTGGCCGGGCACGGTGGCTCACACCTGTAATCCCAGCACTTTGGGAGGCCAAGGCAGGCAGATCATGAGGTCAGGAGTTCAAGACCAGCCTGACCAACATGATGAAATCCCATCTCTACTAAAAATACAAAAATTAGCCAGGGGTGGTGGCGGGCACCTATAGTCCCAGCTACTCGGGAGGCTGAGGCAGGAGAATCGCTTGAACCCGGGAGGTGGAGGTTGCAGTGATCCAAGATCACGCCACTACACACCAGCCTAGGCAACAGAGCGAGACTCCATCTCAGAAAAAGAAAGAAAAGAAAAATACAGTCTTCATTTTTCCTTTTGGGTGAGTGTGAAGTTGCCCGTGATCAGTTGCAGAGTGTGCGTGCTTGGCCAGCATACTTCAGAAGTGATGTTGTATCCTCTGAGAGTCACACCTGGAGGAACGTGATCTCCACATACCCCTCCTCGGTGATATTAATGTTGATCACCTGGCCAAGATGTTCAGTTTCTCTACTGCATAATTACTATTTATTCCCTTGTAACTAATAAGTAGCCTGTGGGGTTACACTTTAAGAACATGTAGATATTCAGCTCCTCATCAAAATTTCCCCTCCATTTAGCATGGTTGATTAAGAAATCTTCTTGAGCAAAATGTGGCACAGGTCAAGGTTGGCCACGTCCCACAGATCAGATTTGAAAGTTATTGCTAATATGAAGCAATGTTCTCAGGTTTCCAGGGATACTGTGACTAGGCTTAAAACAAGCATGGGAGAAAGAAAATGAAACAAAACTTAACTAAAAATGAAGTCATAGGAGACAGAAGAGAGAGATGAACATGGTGAAGACCAGGAAGTATGAGCACTTTTCTCCCCCACCAGGAGAGTAGACCCGAGAAGCGTGAAACTCCAAGTAGACATGTGTGGTAGGCTGGGCGCAGTGGCTCACGCCTGTAATCCCAGCACTTTGGGAGGTCGAGGCAGGAGGATTGCTTGAGCCCAGGAGTTCAAGGCCAGTCTAGGCAACATAGTGAGACTTCATCTCTACAAAAAATGGAAAAAAATAAAAATTTTAAATTTTAAAATTTTAAACATTAAAAAAAGAAAAATGTTTTAACGACATGTGTGGCAAGCTTTTTCTCTTCATACTGAGTGAGGACACCATCCCCCTGCTAAGACACAGGGAGACCTATTCTCAATACCATTCCTGATCACTTCACAATAGAAAACACTCAAAGAGACCAGTCTTCTCTACCCATCTACCTTAGCTCCTGGTCCACAAATCTCTGTGACTCTCCTTCCCAGCAGCTGCTGCTTCATAAAAGCATTCCCTCCAGCCACGTCTCCCGTGTAATCCCACCCCGTGAGACCTTCTTTTCTACTTACATCCAATCTAGAGTGCCACCGGTAATCATCTCAGATGCCTTCATACAGAGGAGAAGACACCTTGCCTCCACAAAGTGGTCTTCCCCTCATCCGAGGCTTCAGATTAGACTAGAGTTGAGGCTTCAGTGCTGGTGCAGGACACAGAGCTGTAGTCCCCCTGGGGAATGGGTGCAGATTTGCTCAGCCTGGTCTCCTCACATTCTCTCTACCCTGTCTCACACCACCACACCACCAGGGTCAGGCTATTTATAAATTAGATACTTTTTTTTGGACATTGTGGTAGACTGAATAATGCCCCCCCTGAAGATGTCACATCTTGATCCCCAGATCCTGTAAATGTATTACTCTACTTGGTAAAGGACTTTGGGGCTGTGATTTAATTAAGGATCTCGGCATAGAGAGATTATCCTGCATTATCCACATAGACCCAATGCCATTACAAGGGTTTGATAAGAGAGATGCCGGGAGTGGGCCAGGCGCGGTGGCTCACGCCTGTAATCCCAGCACTTTGGGAGGCTGAGGTGGGCAGATTACAAGGTCAGGAGATCGAGACCATCCTGGCTAAAACGGTGAAACCCATCTCTACTAAAAATACAAAAAATTAGCCGGGCGTGGTGGCCGGCGCCTGTAGTCCCAGCTACTCAGGAGGCTGAGGCAGGAGAATGGCATGAACCCGGGAGGCAGAGCTTGCAGTGAGCCAAGATCACGCCACTGCATTCCAGCCTGGGTGACAGAGCGAGACTCCGTCTCAAAAAAAAAAAAGACAGAGATGCCGGGGGATCAGAATCAGTAATAGAAGGTGATGTGATCAGAAGCAGAGGGACAGAGAGAAGCTACTGCACTGCTGCCTTTGAAGACAGAGGAAGGGGCCATGAGCCAAGGCATGCAGGCGGACTCTAGTAAGTGGGAAAGGAAAGGAAACAGATTCCCTCCTAGAGCCTCTAAAAGCAACAGAGCCCTGTGGATCTATTTTGGACTTCTGACCTCCAGAACAGTAAGATAATAAATTGTTGTTTCAAGGCCCCAAGTTGGGGATACTTCGTAAGAACAGCAATAAGAGACTAATAAAGTGGTGTTTTTCCTTCAGGAAGCTGGGGCTTCCCCGTAATTAACCAGATACACAAGTTGGACAATGAGCCGTTGCCAACATCCACAGTCGCCAGACTGTAGTTTCTGTTCTACCCACCACAGCTAATCCACTGAGAGATTTGGGTGGGACACAGATGAGATTTGGATCTCTGATGAGATGAGATGGGATCACTGATGAGATTTGGGTGGGACACAGAGCCAAACCATATCACTGGCTTCTGTTTTCCTTGTATTCCTCATGGTCTTAGGGCAGTTCAGTTTCTTGGACACTCATCTTAGTTCCCAAACATATCCATCAGCTCACAGGATCGTCCCATTCCTCCTGCAGCCCTCTCCTCCCTCCTGCCATGGTACACAGGAGGGAAAATACAGGAGAGACATGTGTCATGCTTGATGTCCAAATAGACATTTTTTCTCCCATGACAGACACAACCTGTGTGAAGGACTGCCCAGAGGGCTATTATGCTGATGAGGACAGCCACCGGTGTGCCCGCTGCCACAGCTCTTGCAAGACATGTGAAGGGAGACACAGCAGGCAGTGCCACTCCTGCCGACCGGGCTGGTTCCAGCTAGGAAAAGAGTGCCTGCTCCAGTGCAGGGAAGGGTAAGTGCTCAATACATTTTCCCCCATGTAATTTCACAGCCACACCAGATATCAACCCATTTTACAAATGAGGAAACTAAGATTCAGAACACTTATAAAACCAGGTTGAAGTCTCAATGCCAGTTAGGAGCAAAGATGAACCAATTCACAATAACAGAAGAGAAACAGGAGAGGCAGAGTGACACAGTGAATTAACACAAAGGGTCAGATTGTCAAGCCAGACTCACCTGAGCAATTGATCTTCCTCAGCAATAGTCCTCACTGATAATTCAAAGCATATTGGCAGCTGGGCACTGTGGCTCATGCTTATAATCCCAACCACGTGGGAGGTTGAGGCTGGAGGATCACTTAAGGCAAGGAGTTTGAACCAGTATGGGCAACATAGTGAGACCCCATCTGTAAAATATTAAAATAAGATTAGCTGGTCATGGTGCCATGAGGCTATAGTCCCAGCTTCTGTGGAAGCTGAGGCAGGGGATGATCACTTGAACCCAGGAGTTGGAGGCTGTAGTAAGCTATGATTGCACCACTGCACTCCAGCCTCAGTGACAGAGCAAGACCTTGTTTCTAAAAATTAAAACATTTTGGCAAAGGGTCTCAGCAATCACAAGACAGAAGGAAAGCATCCTTTCCTTAGAGAAGCCCAAGACCATTAATGGAGGTTCTTTTTCTTCAGCTTCAGGACTTGTTCTAATTCAGATTTAAAATTCAGGGTCTCACATTCTCCCAACCTGCTTATGTGAGGAGAGCGGTGAGTGTGGAACATTGATTTACAAAGGAAATAGTTCCATTAACATCTCCATTTATTCCCCATTAATTCCCTAACCTGTCATGTCCCCTATAAATCCACAAATTACAGGTTTTGTTATCATAAACAACCTAGACACACACACTTGATGTATCCTTCTAAAAGCATTTTACGGATAAGGACTCTATTATTTTTCTGCTAGGAAGAACTGTTAGTGTTATCAGAAGGTCTGATTGCCAGCATATCCTTTTTTTCCCCCCGGGCATTCCCAGTAAAGAGTAAAAGACTGATGATAGGCCTGTTGCTGACTCTTTCTACCCAATCAATAACCTAGAGCACTGGGAGTTTCCAGACCCAAATCAAGGGCTGTAACCTTAGACCTTCCTCAAATGCTTTCATCCAAATTGACACATCTCTTCAGTCCTGTAGCAGTTACTGCTTGTTTCATTTATTTTAGTGCTATATGCTGCCTTGCATTTTGATTTATCTCATTCATTCACTTATTTATTTAACACATTTCATGATGAGTACTTTGTATGTATAAATAAGATGAGTAAGAGAAAGACTGACTGTGTTTGTTTTCACGCGGCTGATAAAGACATACCCAAAGACTGGGCAATTTACAAACTAAAGAGGTTTAATTCGACTTACAGTTCCATGTGGATGGGGAGGCCTCACAATCATGGTGGAAGGCAAGTAGGAGCAAGTCACATCTTACGTGGATAGCAGCAGGCAAAGAGAGAGAATGAGAGCCAGGCAAAACGGGTTTCTCCTTATCAAACCGTCAGATCTCGTAAGACTTATTCACTACGGCAAGAACAGCATGGGGGAAACCACCCCCACAATCCAACCATCTCCCACAGGGTCCCTCCCACAACACATGGGAATTATGGGAGTACAATTCAAGATGAGATTTGGGTGGGACACAGAGCCAAACCATATCACTGACTTTAAGAGTTTATTCTTATTTTTATATGCCTCTTCCCAAGAAAACTATAAACTCATGGAAGAAAAACACCTCTTATGTCTTACATTTGCTTCCACAACACTCAGCACAGAGCCACACATCAGCAGCTCTTGAAAAACACCAGCCAGGCCGGGCAGGGTGGCTCACGCCTATAATCCCAGCATTTTGGGAGGCCAAGGAGGGTAGATCACGAGGTTAGGAGTTTGAGACCAGCCTGGCCAACAGGGTGAAACCCTGTCTCTACTAAAAATACAAAAACTAGCCAGGCATGGTGGCGCATGCCTGTCATCCCAGCTACTTGGGAGGCTGAGGCAGGAGAATTGCTTGAACCCAGGAGGCTGAGGTTGCAGTGAGCCAAGATCACACCACCAGCCTGGGTGACAGAGCAAGACTCTGTCTCAGAAAAAAAGAAAAACACCAGTCATGTAGATCAAGGAAGAAAGGGCCCTGCCAGACCAGAACAGAGATGGATGGCCAGGTGTGGTGGCTCATGCCTGTAATTCCAGCACTTTCAAAGGCTGAGGTGGGCAGATCACTTGAGGCCAGGAGTTCAAGACCAGCCTTGCCAACATGGTGAGACCCTGTCTCTACTAACAATACAAAAATTAGCAGGGTGTGCAGGCAGGCACCTGTGATCCCAGCTACTGGGGAATCTGTGGCATGAGAATTGCTTGAACCTTGGAGGCGAAGGTTTCAGTGAGCCAAGGTCGCACCACTGCACTCCAGCCTGGGCAACAGAACAAGACTTGGTCTTAAAAAAACAAACAAACAAACAAAAAAACAAAAAAAACAGGGATGAAGCTACCTGGCTTAGCCCTTCTGCATCACCCTAGTAAGTGTCTGAAAAGATCTGGATCCTGTCTTCCTCAAATCAAGTCAGTAAATACTCTCAAACACAAAAAGGGTGCTTGATCATCCTGTGATCTAAGTAGAATGCAGACCATGGAATTAAGAAGACAATTGTTTCACAGTGTGTGAAGTTCCCCAGGGCTGGTGGGGGGAGGCACAGGTTGCCATAGATCTCTTTAATAAAGAAGAAATGGAATATTCATGAGGTATAAGAGAACTGCTGCTTTAGTAAAATCAGTGTTCCACATGCTTGGCATAACCCTTGTATGTTAAATCTCTGCCTTGGAAAAGTAGGCATATACTTCTCTGCACCCTATCCCAACCCACATAATTATCGTGGTGGTTAACTCAGAGAAGTTTCTTTAAAGCCTAGGTTACTGCTTGTGCTTATGCTCTTCAAGCCTGGGAGGCTCAAAAGATGAGTCCTCAAAGCAAGCAGTGGTGTTGTACTCTTTTAATCTGATCCAATAAACTCTTCGTTGTCTCTTTTAGCATTACTCCTTGATAATTTTAAAAACCTACTTAGAATTGATAAGCTTTCTTTCCCACAGTTCCTACTGATGCTTTTCATCTTTATAACAATCTACAATAAAAACATTAGGTAAAAAAACTTTTGTAGGCTGGGCGCGGTGGCTCACGCTTGTAATCCCAGCACTTTGGGAGGCTGAGGCAGGCGGATCATGAGGTCAGGAGATCAAGACCACAGTGAAACCCCGTCTCCACTAAAAAAAATACAAAAAAAATTAGCCGGGCGTGGTGGCAGGCGCCTGTAGTCCCAGCTACTCGGAGAGGCTGAGGCAGGAGAATGGCGTAAACCCGGGAGGCAGAGCCTGCAGTGAGCCGAGATTGCACCACTGCACTCCAGCCTGGGCGACAGAGCGAGACTCCATCTCAAAAAAAAAAAAAAAAAAAAAACTTTTGTATGCTGCTTAAGAGTTACAAGGTATTTCCACTCACAATTTATCTTTACATTATGATTTGATTCTACAACAATCTCATGAGGTTACTATTAGTCTCTCCATTTTACAGATGAAGAAACTGAGGCTCAGAGGGGTTAAGTAACTTGCCCAGAGTACTAATACACGGCAAAGCCAGGAGTAAAAATTTGATCTTCTGACTCTAATCCTGTGTATTCCCTCTGCTCTGCGTAGATTTCACTTTTCCTTGATGGTTTCTTTTCTTGAGTCTTATGTGGGCTTTGTCAACCATTCAGCTCATCACCGTCTTGTCTCTCAGATACCTCAGTCGTATAGATTGACACATAGTAGTCATTGTTCTTCACATAACTGCACAAAGTGAAGGAAGTCTCAAGTTACCACAAGCTGGGTCACCGAGGTTCAAGTGTGCTCACTCAGATCAGTGACGGGTGGCTAAACGGAGCAAGGCTCAGCATAACCTAGGCATGGTGTGAGTTTTCAGCAAGTTCATAGAGTTGAATTAGTCTACAAAAAAAGCCTATTGGGACCTGTAGTGTTGCACCAGAGAAAACAAAGATGAACCTTTAGGTTTCTAGGATAGGTTTAGTGGTGCTGATATCTAGAGATACAAAGATGAATCAGATGACCTTTAGAAGTTCATCCTTAGCAAGAATTTTGTTACCCTCTTTTATCTTGCTTGCAAACCTTTGTTTACCTTCAATTAATGCACTATTTTGTTATAGCGTTTAACAGTTAAGCTCAAATCATATGGTCTCATTTCACTAACTGACTTTAAGCAAGTTGTCTAAATTCTCTAAGCCTCAATGTTTACTTCTGTAAAATAAGGATAATAATACTTAAATCATAAGATTTGCTATGAGGATAAATCATAAAATTTATAATTATCACTAATATACATTAATTATTTATAATGTGTCCATCATGGTCCCCATCCCTTTCTCAGTAATCACATGTTTAATTGTAGGTACTAACATTAGCCCCATCTTATAGATGAGAAGCCTGAGGCACAGAGATGTTGAGTGACTGGCCTAAGGTCACACAGCTTATAAGTGGTGTGGCTGGGATTTAAAACTGTAGTCTTGTTCCAGAGGGCAAGTGCTAACTACCACACTCTAGTGTCTCATTTGCAGGTTCAATAATGTGAAATAATGTTTATGAAGTCCCTGGAATACTATCAGGCATATTAGTAGAAACTTAATGAATAGTGGTTATAGTTATTATATTTAACCTCCAAAAATCTTTTCAAACAAGGTTATATTATGTAAATGTCAATATCACACTTGTCACCTCCTGTTTCAAAATTTGTTTTTTAATTGACAAATTAGAAGAATAATTCAGAGGTGCATTTATTTATTTTATGTTATCTTTTATTTTATTTAAGACAGTCTCACTCTGTCACCCAGGCTAGAGTGCAGTGGTGTGCTCTCAGCTCACTCTCCTGGGTTCAAACAATTCTCATGCCTCAGCCACCCAAGTAGCTGGGACTACACACCACATCTGGCTCTTTTTGTTTGTTTCTTTGTACTTTTAGTAGAGATGAGGTTTCACCATGTTGATTGACCAGCTGGTCTTGAACTCCTGGCCTCAAGCCATCCTCTCATCTTGGTCTCCCAAAGTGCTGGGATTACAAGTGTGAGCCACTGTGCCTGGCCAGATGGATCTCTTTTTTTGAGACGGAGTCTTGCATTATTGCCTAGGCTGGAGTGCAGTGGCATGATCTCAGCTCACTGCAACCTACACCTCCCAGGTTCAAACGATTCTCCTGCCTCAGCCTCCCAAGTAGCTGAGATTACAGGCACATGCTACCACGTCTGGCTAATTTTTGTATTTTTAGTAGAGACAGGATTTCACCATGTTGACCAGGCTGGTCTCAAACTTCTGACCTCAAGTGATCCACCCACCTCGGCCTCCCAAAGTGCTATAATTACAGGTGTGAGCCACTGCACCCGGCCTGGATGGATCTTTTAAATGTACCTCTGAGTGGCCAGGCCAACATAGTGAGACACCCATCTCTATTTAAAAAAAAAAAAAAGACCCTTCCATTCTCTGATGCCAGCCACTAACCACAACTTAAAGCATGAATTTGGAGAGGCACATGGTAGAAAAAGGCAATGGTAGCTAGCAACGATGAAGGTGCTACTAGGTGTGATAAGCACTAGGTCTTTTCATATGTGTTACCCAATTTAATTTTTACAAAAGTAGGAGAGGGATTGGCCCAATTTACAGGTAAGAACACTGGAAATCATTGGATTCATTAGTGTTATTAGCAATGAATCTAATGAGTAAGGTAAAGAGGCTAAATATTTCAGCTTGTAAATGAAATCTGACTACCACGTTTTTCCACCACACCCAATTTAGGAGCAAAGCTTAGTATTCCATCTTTTCTTCTCCTTTGGTTTCAGATATTACGCAGACAACTCCACTGGCCGGTGTGAGAGGTGCAACAGGAGCTGCAAGGGGTGCCAGGGCCCACGGCCCACAGACTGCCTGTCTTGCGATAGATTTTTCTTTCTGCTCCACTCCAAAGGAGAGTGTCATCGCTCCTGCCCAGACCATTACTATGTAGAGCAAAGCACACAGACCTGTGAGAGATGCCATCCGACTTGTGATCAATGCAAAGGTGGGAATCTACCTGTCATTTTGCATGTGTGCGTAGAAAAATGAAAAGGTTTTCTTCCTTCTTTGCCCTTTTCTCTCTTCTCACCACCTGGGAGGTTCCTCTTGCTTCCCCTCCTCGTGTGTGATCCTCTCCAGCATCAGCGCCCTCTGTTCGCTCTTAACTTCCACATCTTCCCTCTAACCTGGGCTGCTTCTGCCCATCCGCCATCCTTCAAGGCCCAGAGACAGGCATCATCTCCTTGAGGAAGTATTGTTCGTCCACTCATCATTTTCCTACTCTACCCTGATGAGTCTGTCTGGGGGAATTTGTTTATTTTCATTACTCCCACTATTCCCTGAGACTTCTGCGTCAAACTCTCCCAAGCTCCATGCCTCTTTTACAGAAACCTAGTTGTCTGTCCCAGAGATCCTTAAGGCTCACCATCTATCCATGAGCCCAGGCTGATACTCTGAAGTTCTACTTGACTCTTCTCCTTCCCCTGTAGCCTGCCCATCCCACCCAACTCCAACAAAGCTAAACTTAAAGATCTGTTGTTTCTCTTTCCCAAATAGTGGCCTAATGAGATCTTTTTCATTCTCACTACCCTCATCTTCCTTTCTCAGTATCTAGTATCGCACCTTTTGAAGCAGCCAGCAGGTCACCCCAACTCTGAATCTTGCCCCCACACCAGGTCATCTGGTATATCAATGCCAGAGTGATTGCCTTAAAATTCAAATTTCTCATTTTTCTCTACATCTTGCCATAAATATATGATCACCATGAATGCTTCTCAATATTTAAGAAAGAAATACTTCTATATTTTAACTGTTAACACTTTCTAGAAAAATATTATTAGCTGGTAAGATATATACCTGTTCTTTTCAAAATTACCTTGGCTATTTTTAGTTCTTTTATATAAATATGTAATCAGTCAAGTTTCATTTTTTAAAAATCTTTCATTTTTAAAAAGTATTTGGATATTGAGTGGCATTGCATTGAATTTATTTTGGAGAAAACCCCATCTTTATGATCCTGAGTTATCATATTTATGAATATGTTATAATGGTATAGCTCTCCATTCTATGCATTTACTTATTACACTTCAATAAACTTTTAATAAGTGTTTTTTGTTTGTTTGTTTGTTTTTGAGATGGAGTCTCGCTCTGTCGCTCAGGCTGGAGTGTAGTGGCACGATCTCGGCTCACTGCAACCTCCGCCTCCCAGGATCAAGCAATTCTCCTGCCTCAGCCTCCTAAGTAGCTGGGATTACAGACGCGCACCACCATGCCCGGCTAATTTTTGTGTTTTTAGTAGAGACAGCGTTTCACCATTTTGGTCAGGCTGGTCTCAAACTCCTGACTTCATGATCTGCCCACCTCGACCTCCCAAAGTGCTGGGATTACAGGTGTGAGCCACCGCACCTGGCCACTAAATGTTCTTATATTTAAACGGTGATTAAGATTTTCCCAGCAGTCCCCTTAACTTATGTCTTAAGGACTCTTCTTCCATGTATTCTAGAAGCTAGAACTACCCACAACCACTCAGCAGCCATCAAATATGCCATGCTGTTTCATGCTTCTATTGACTCAATGCTCTAGGGAACTCTCAACTTAAAGATTCAGCTTGCTTATCATCTCATCTCTGTGAAGCTTTTGTTAGTCCTCCCAGGAGTATTCTTCCTCCTTCTTAATTCTGTAATACACTGCTTTATCATACAAATTTTACATTACATTTTAATTAAACAAGTCCATCCCTCCTACTAATTGTGAGCCCCTCAAGCAAAGGCAAGGATTATACTACATTCATTGTATATCCCTTGTTTCTACTCTAAAGTGTAAAACATAAGTTTTCATTAAGTGTGTTCACTGAATGAACAACTGTATAGGAAACAAATTCCTAATGTCTTTTTGCAAATTAAAAAATGTTCAGCTATAAGATCTTCAGATAGCTGGGTGCGGTGGCTCACGCCTGTAATCCCAGCACTTTGGGAGGCTGAGGTGGGTGGGTCACCTGAGGTCAGGAGTTCAAGACCAGACTGACCAACATGGTGAAACCCCATCTCTACTAAAATACAAAAATTAGCTAGGTGTAGCGGTGGGCGCCTGTAATCTCAGCTACTCGGGGGGCTGAGGCAGGGGAATCACTTGAAAGCTGGAGGCAGAGGTTGCAGTGAGCCGAGATTGCACCATTGCACTCCAGCCTGGCAACAGAGCGAGACTGTCTCAAAAAAAAAAAAAAAAAAAAAAAAAAATCTTCAAATATTGTTTCTGCACTCTCCCCTCCAACCTCCTTTTATGGAATTTCTATTAAATGCAATTTAGAGTTTATTGATCTTTCCTTTGTATCCTACCTACTCTTTTATAATTTACCTCTTTGACTCTATGTGAGTTATACTAGGTAATTCTTCAGCACTCCATTTCATTCCCTGACTTGTTCTCTGACTGTGTTCAGTCTAAAATCCAACTCATCTATTTTTTTGTTTTCAATTTAAGTGACTATATTTTCACTTTTGAGAGTTCTAATTGGCCAGGTGCAGTGGCTAATATCTGTAATCCCATCACTTCGGAAGGCCGAGGTGGGAGGATCACTAGAGTCCAGGAGTTCAAGACCAGCCTGGGCAACTTGGCAAAATCCTGTTTCTACAAAAAAAAAAAGAAAATACAAAAATTAGTCAGGCGTGGTGGCACACAACAGTAATCCTGCTGCTCAGGAGGCTGAGGTGGGAAGATCACTTGAGCAAGGGATTGTGCCACTGCACTGCAGCCTGGGTAACAGAGTGAGATCATGCCTCAGAAAAAAAAAAAAAAAAAAAGATTTCTAATTGTTTCTTTTTCTCATCCATTTTTATTTTAGATCTTTCTGTTTGTGTCTTATAATTTAATGTATTTATGGATACTATGTCTTCATTTATTTATGAGCATCTTAAACATACCAATTTTAAAGACTTTGTCAAATGTTTCTATGAAATAAATATTATCTGAGATAAATTCATGTTCTAATTGTTGATCATGTTTGACATCCTTTTTTTAAACTTTATTTTATAATTAATAGAGACGATGTCTCGCCATGTTGCCCAGGCTGATCTTGAACTCCTGGGCTCAAGCAATCCTCCCATCTTGGTCACCCAAAGTTCTGGGGTTACAGGCGTGAGCCACTGCACTGGCCTGTCATCTTTCTTAGCATTCATTTTATCTATATACTTTGGAATGCTGGTCTTAAGCTCATTGTAAATGAAATATTTTGGTTTAGGTTCTTTACTCCCTCCCTCTCTTATCTTTACTTCTCACAGTCTAGAAATTTTTCCATTAACTCTATGCCTGTCTTCAACCTGAAACTCAGTCCAGAACAAGATGTTCCAGTATTCCTGGAAGTGATATTGATGACAGCACAGATCCCATCAGCAATTCAATCAGCAGCTCAGGAGAGATCTTCTCAGGAGGTGATGTCTATGAAGGCAGAGTCCCAACATGACTCCTGATTTAAGTGCTAATCCTGGATTTTGGCTCTGGTCTTATGTAAAACACTTTTAGTTCCTATTTTGGTAGAAAAGGTGAGCTTTGGTAGAAAAGGTCAGCCACCATTGCCTACTTCTAGTCCTGGAGCAGAGAAGGTGAATGGCTTGAACCTGACTGCCATTTTGCATTTATATTTCCTTTATGTTCCAAAGAGATTTCATTTTCTTTGTAAGGCCATCTATCTTTATTTTGTTTTCCTCTCTTTATATTTATTCTATAATTTCATTATGTTTAAAGTAAATGGGATGTCAGAACCTGAGCTTATAAAATATAATTTTAATGCATATGTGTTACTAATGGATAATCAGATTCTTAGAAGGGGATCGTACCCTAAATTATTGCCCAGCCTCACTCTACTAATCCAAATGCCTGGTGGGATGGCAGGAGGGATACTTAAGACTTGTGGATGAAATAAGCAAAGGCCAACCTGTTAGAGCCTGCCTCTAATCCTCTTTTTTTCCCCCTTCCGAAATGATTCATCTTGAGGCAATATGTTGATGATATACAAACGCCAAGAATTAGGGAAAACAAGATGAGAAATAGGTATTCCCCCACATGGAGAAGACCATCAGCACGTTTGCTGTCTAGCCACTGAGCTGAAATTCCTGAAAAGTATCTTGATTACATTATATTTTAAAATAACTTCTTCCCAAGTACATGTGAATATAGCCATCTCCAAGTTTAAGGTGGCTTCCAATATTACCTGTGCCTTGGTGTCTCCAAATCTGCTTCTTTTCCCAAATGGTTTTCCTGAGCTCCGGTTCCATACATCCAGTTGCTGACTGGGTATCTCTAATTGGATGCTCAACAGACACCTCCAACTCCTCACCCGACTCCCAAATTACTTGTTCTGTGCTCGCTATCTGGATAAATGGTCCCACCATTCACCCAGTTGCCTGAGACGGTAACCTGGCCATTACCCTCTGCTCCTCCCCTTCTCTCAATCCCCACATTCAATTTGTCCCCAAATCCTGCCAAATCTACTCCTTAAATATCTCCTAATTCCATCTGCCTTCTCTTGGTACTCTAGTGTCACTGCCTTAGTTCAGACTCATCATTCATTGTCTGAATTGCTTACCAATTATTTATTTAATTGGTCTTCCTACCTTTAGCATTAGTCACTCTATAATAAGCCAGTCTTCCGTATGCTTTTAGACTGATCTCTTTATACGACAAATATAATGATACATCTCCACTTAAAAAACAACTCTCCACTGACCTTAGGACAGAATTTTATCTTTTTTTTGAGACACAGCCTTGCTGTGTCACCCAGGCTGGCGTGCAGTGGCATGATCTTGGCTCACTGTAACCTCTGCTTCCTGGGTTCAAATTATTATCCTGACCCAGCCTCCCAAGTAACTGGGATTACAGGCACACACCACTGCACCTGGGTAATGTGTGTGTGTGTGTGTGTGTGTGTGTGTGTGTATTTTGAGTAGAGATGGCGTTTCACTGTGTTGGCCAGGCTGGTCTTGAACTCCTGACCTCAAGTGATCTGCCTGCCTCAGCCTCCCAAAGTGCTTGGATTACAGGTGTGAGCCACCAGGCCTGGCCAGGATAGAATTTTAATTTAGTATGTCTGCGTATGAGGCCCTTCAACACGGAGCTCTTCTCATATTCAGCCTCATCTCTTACCATCTCTTCTCCCAACCTCTAATCAGGGCATAATTAGTTACTATAAACCTGAGCCAAACTCACCCACTTTCCCTCTCTCTGGAATAGTTTCTCCAGCCTGCTCTGCATGGCTACCTCTTTCTGATCCATTAGAGTCATCACTTCCTCCAGAAAACCTCCCCTAGACCCTTCATTCTATGTTCCCTTAGTACTCTGTGTCTTCATTCATCCATTTACTTAAGGCGCAATGTTCTACAACTATGAACAAGACAGCCAAGGTCCCCGCAGACCAGGCTAGTTTAATTTGTGTAATTGTTCTTAGTGGTGTAGCAGCACTGTCCAGTAGAAATAAAATGTGATTTAAAATTTTTAGTAGTCATGTTTAAAAAAAAAAAAGTGTAATTAATTGTAATCGTACACTTTATTTATCCAAAATATTATCATTTGAACATGTAATCTACATAAAATTACTGAGATGTTTTATGTATGTTGTACTGTCTTTGAAAGTCCAATGTTTATTTTACATGTACAGCACAACTCAAGTTGCGCTAGCCATATTTCAACTGCTGAGTGGCTACCTGTGGCTAGTGGCTACTGTATTGGACACCACAGTAATAATCTAGAGTAATGGTTTCAAATGATATTTTAGCAGTGGCCACCTTCCTCAGATAAAATCTGAGGCCGAATCCTATTAGGTAAACCAATCCAGGCAGAGCTGCTCAGGTGGGAGCAGAGGAGCCACCCCAGAACCCCATCTGATGCCTCTCCACGCTCCCCTCCCCACCATTCCCAGGAAGCCCCTAAAGCAACTCCATAAAAACTCTACCATATCATGGTTCCCAGTCTGTGCCCATTCACAACTGACTCCAGCCCATGAAAGAATTAGCCTTCCAATCAAACTGCATTAACTAATCATTAATCTGTTATCTCTTTTTCATTCCAGAGACATATATGGTTACCACTTAAAACTCCTAACTGGAATTAGATAACAGATGAGAAAATACACTGAATTGGGGGTGGGATGGGAGTGGTGGAAAGCTGATATTGTTGTCATTGGCCATATGGTGATAAATATTGGCTTTCTATTTGGTGTTTTGAAAAGTTGAAGTTACCTCTGTTATCATCATTATTGGATGTGTGGGACCTTTATTCCAACTAGGGTTGCCCAATAAAATACTTTATTTTGATTTGCGAAATCTGACAACCCTAATTCCAGCCCACTAGTGTTGTGCAGTGGGCGGCACAGTGCACTGGGGGCACTTGGGTCCTAATTAACATTAGGCAATCATCATTAGGTAAGCTAATGTCTCTTACCATCAACCAATCAAAAGAGGACAACACTAGCCTTTGAAGATGATTGTGGGGATTAGAGAAATGATTCATGATATTGTAAGCACAGTTTGAAAAACAATACATTTTTTTCAACTTTTATTTTAGAATTGGGGGTATATGGGCAGATTTGTTACAAAGGTATAGTGCATGATGCTGAAGTTTGGAGTATAAATAACTGTCACCCAAGTAGTGAGAGTAGTACTCAATAAGTAGTTTTTCAACCCTTGCCCCACTCCTTCTTTCCCTGCTCTTGTATTCCCCAGTGTCTATTGTTCCCATCTATTTTATTTTTTTATTTTATTTATTTTATTTTATTTTATTTTATTATTTTATTTTTGAAACAGAGTCTCACTCTGTCGCCCAGGCTAAAGTTCTGTCACCCAGGCTAAAGTGCAGTGGCGCAATCTCGGCTCACTGCAGTTTCCGCCTACCAGGTTCAAGTGATATTCATGCCTCAGCCTCTCAAGTAACTGAAACTAGAGGTGCATGCTACCACCTCTGGCTTATTTTCGTATTTTTTGTTTGTTTGTTTTTTGAGACAGAGTCTCGCTTCGTTACCCAGGCTGGAGTGCAGTGGTGTGATCTTGGCTCACTGCAATCTCTGCCTCCCGGATTCAAGCAATTCTCCTGTCTCAGCCTCCCGAGTAGCTGGGACTACAGGCGTGCGCTACCACGACTGGCTAATTTTTGTATTTTTAGTAGAGACGGGGTTTCACCATGTTGGCCAGGCTGGTCTCAAATTCCTGGTCTCAAATGATCAGCCCATGCTGGCCTCCCAAAGTGCTGGGATTATAGGCGTGGACCACCATACCTGGCCAAAGTCTTATATTTAAATCTTTAATCCATCTTGAGTTATCACCTATATGGTGATAGGTAGGGATCCAGTTTTATTCTTCTGCATATTGCTAGCCAGCTATCCCAGCACCATTTATTGACCAGAGATTATTTTTCCCATTGTTGATTTTTGCCGACTTTGTCAAAAATCAGATGGTTGTAGGTGTGTGGCATTATTTCTGGATTCTCTATTCTTTTCCATTGGTCTATGTGTCTGTCTTTGTACCAGTACCATGTTATTTTGGTTACTGTGGCCTTATAGTATAGAAATACTATACAAGTCTTTGGTTGGGTTTGAGATTTCCTGGGTGAATTAAGGATGATGCTTTTGGGCATTCCCAGTCTCAAAAGTTCATCCACACAGTATCCTTGAGATTGTATTCAAGGGATGACTAGGAGTTAGTGGGTAAATCTTGAAGCTGTCCTGAATGTTTGTACGTCTTCCTCCTGTATTTGACGTTAACCCGTGAACTTGCCCAGTTGAAGTTTTCTGTCTTTGGTGCTCATTTTTTCTGCTATCATTATTTTTTTTAATTTTAATTCTTTATTTAATGTTATTTTTTCATATAATTATTTGCAGTGAGCAGTCCTTTCTTTACTATAGCACACATGTCCCTTGCTGGTTAGGAAAATGTTGTGCTATCATCTGGTTTTGCAACATATAGATACAAAATCTGGAAACAGGTTTTTCTTGTGGGATATAAACTAGATAGAAAAAAAGATGAATTCCTTCGTTTTTAAGTCATTAGTTCTCATAGTAAGAAATGAGGATGCATGAAAGGATCAGAAAAAATTTAGCAACCTACATAAGAAATTACCAACTAAATTATATTTCATTCACTTTGGACTGCCCAACAATTTTAAGATGTTAAAAAAGAAACATATGTAAAAGCGTGGAAGGAGGGGTGGAGCAGGAAAACATAGCACACTCAGGCTTAATATGTACCTTTCTCTGTAACTGATACCTCCATAATTAGCTCATTCCTTTCCTTCACACACCTAACTTTTTACTTATCCTCTGCATAAAATTTTATTTTTTCTATTTTTTTTTTCATTTTTGTTTTTTGATTTTGTGTTATTGTTTCTTCTCCTCATAAAATGGTTTGGAATCAAAACCCAGGCTGAGTAACCAAAGCCTCTTAACTCTCCAAAGCTTCATCTTTCTGTGTAGACTGAGGCCCATGAACAGACCCCAGAAGTTGCTCTGCATTTGTTGAATTCATCCCATGGGGTTCAGTCTGAAGGAGTGCAGATGGTGAGCTGCTCTGAGTTTTAAAGAAATGACAAAATGCCTGTCTTTTAGATCCCAAAGCTCCTGCAGAACCTTAGAAGCAATGATAGATGTAGGGTGTTAAACTTTAAAATAATAGAAAGCCTTCTGGAAATTAACAACCTGCCTTTTGCTAAAGATTCTGGGTACCCTAAGTGTGCTAGTTTTGCAATAAATTGGTGTAGCAGATGTAAATGAAGATTGATTTGTCACCCAAAGCTGACACATAGCGCCCTTGGGTATTGCCTGGGATCTGGGCCTCATACAATTTATTGTTGGTCTTCTAGAAAATGTGACCAAACTTGGCCAGGTGCAGTGGCTCACGCCTGTAATCCCAGCACTTTGGGAGGCCAAGGCAGGCAGATTGCTTGAGATCAGGAGTTTGAGACCAGCCTGGCCAAGATGGTGAAACCCTGTCTCTACTAACAAGAGTAAAACTCCGTCTCCAAAAATAAAAAGAAAAAAAAAAAAAGAAAGAAAATGTAACCAACCTTACGGTAGGAATTTTGTGACCTGACCTAGTTATGGACTGTTCCCCCTCTTTTAGTGTTTTCTACTCTTAATTTATTTTATTGTAAATTGACATTATAATTATATATATTTATAGGGTACAAAGGGATGTCATTATATATGTATACAATGTGGAATAATTAAATCAAGCTAATTAACGTGTCCATCAGGCCAGGCACAGTGGCTCACACCGGTAATCCCAGCACTTTGGGAGGCCAAGGTGGGTGGATCACTTGAGGTCAGGAATTTGAGACCAGCCTAGGCAACATAATGAGACCTCATCTCTACAAAAAAATAAACAAAATTTAGTCAGGTGCAGTGGCTCATGCCTGTAATCCCAGCACTTTGGGAGGCCAAGGCAGGAGGATCACTTGAGGTTAGGTGTTCGAGACCAGCCTAGCCAACATAGTGAAACCTCATCTCTATTGAAAATACGAACAAATTAGGCAAGTGTGGTGGTGCACGCCTGTAGTCCCAGCTACTCAGGAGGCTGAGGCAGGAGAATTGCTTGAACCTGGGAGGCAAAGTTTGCAGTGAGCTGAGATTACGCCACTGCACTCCAGCCTGGGTGACAAAGCAAGACTCTGTCTAAAAATAAAACCAAAGAATATATATTAGTTGGGTATGGGGTGTGCGCCTGTAATCCCAGCTACTCAGGAGGCTAAGGTAGGAGGATCACCTGAGCCCAGAGGGTCGAGGCTGCAGTGAGCCATGATTACACCAAGCCACGATTGCACCATTGCAATATAGCCTGGGCAACAGAGCAAGATTCCGCCTCAAAAAAACAAACAAACAAAAAGTCCATCACTCCAAGTACTTAATCCTTTTTGTGGTAAGAACATCTGAAATTTACTCTCTTACCAATTTTGAAAGTACAATACATTATTGTTAATTATAGTCACCATGAGATACAATAGATCTCAAAAACATGCCCTTCCTGTCTAACTAGAACTTTATACCCTTTGACCAGCATCTCCCCAGTCCCCTCAGCACCCCCAGCCCCCAGCCTCTGGTAACCACCATTCTACTCTTTACTTCTGTGAGTTCAATTGTTTTAGATCCCACATTTAAGTGAGAACATGTATCTACCCTTAATTTCTCTTCATTTAAAAAAAAACTCTCTTGTACGTTAAAAATTGAAGTAAGGTATCTAAGCTATATTTTAGGAAAATGTAGACTGGGAAAAAGGAAGAATGGAAATAGGAGAGGATTGATTCTTCCATCAGAGACCACAATAACGTTCCAGAACATGTGGGAAATTCTGTATGAAGCTAGAGCTAAGATAAAAATAAAGTGGTTTTGAATTTATATCACTACAGGCAGCTTCCAACCTAAGAAGCAGTTCAGTAGTAAAGGTGTTTATTCTCTAAGCTGTTGTTTGGAGCTCAGAATTTATTTTTCCACAGAAACGTTACAAATGATTGAGCTCACAGTTCAGCCATGAAACATCAATTTAACTATATTGTGAATGTAAATGACAGATCCATGGTTCTATTTCAAGTTTGAAAACCACCCTTTACAGGACTGTTCTGATGGGAAGACCTATATCAAGTTCCAACTTACAATACCAGGCACATTCTATGCCCATTAATCTTATGCTCCCATTTAAAAATTATGAGCAAAAATGTCCAGGACTTCCCAACAGAATGAGCTAGATTTAGGTCTCCTGTCCCCAAACTTTCCAGAAGTTATCCCTTGATACCTGCATAGAAGAAATGTTTGAATCAGTCCTTTTTAGGGTGTCTGAATTAGGAGATAAGAGTATTGCCTCCACAGGAAACAGAGGCTGCAGATTCAGACCTCTTCTATTTGGTGGCTCATGTGCTAAGGCAGATATGTGGTAGAAAGCGCACCTCAGCAAGTCGCAATTGCATGCATCTATAATCCCACCTACTTGGAGGCTGAGGCAAGAGGATCCCTTGAGTCCAGGAATTTGAGATCAGCCTGGGCAACATAGCAAGACCCCATCTGAAAAAAAAACAAAACAAAACAAAAAAGAAAGAAAGACAGATCAATGGATTATGAGTCAACAAACTTGAATTTGAATCTTGACCATCACTATGTAACCCTGGATAGGTGACATTACATGTCTGGGCCTTAGTTTTCATTTATCAATGTTTTTAAAATGAGAAATAAGTAAGACGTCAAATTTCTGAGAAGAGAACTTACAGCTTTCAAGAGAATTTCAAAGAAATGTATCACTATCATCACCACCCCAAAATTAAGAACCACCAAACAAAATGATCTGCTGAGTCCTTTTAGCCCTAGCATTTTAAGTGCCGTTTCTCAATTAGAAACTGTCTATTCATGATTTATGCACTGAGTATTGCAGTCCTCCAAACACCTGGTAACATCCTCCACACTAGCTAAACAATAAGCAGAGTAACGAATAAAGGTTTTATAAACTTTCTACATGATTTCTCATTCTCTGAAAATCTTTCCTCTTGCTGTAATAAAAGATCTGTCATCCCCAAATCCTCAATTTTCAGACTGAGAGTCTACATAGATTGAACTAATTGTATAATTTCTACTTTGTGTGGGAGACTTTTTCTTTTTCATATCCTCAATCAATTCACCCTTCTGCTTCAATTTACTTGACATATTCCTTGTTCCTAAGTGTTCCGGAACAAAGACAGAGGTTGAAATCTAAGGTCAATCTCATAACTTAGAATGTTTTCTCTTTCAGGAAAAGGAGCGTTGAATTGTTTATCCTGTGTGTGGAGTTACCACCTCATGGGAGGGATCTGCACCTCAGACTGTCTTGTTGGGGAATACAGAGTGGGAGAGGTATGGAGGGCTGGGGGTCCTGGGCCTTCTGCTCTTTCTGGAGGGAAACATGAGCTTACTTCCTGCATGTCATTCTGGGCAATCAAAATGTCCCAAAATTCTCATACTATAGAAATGGTGTATGTTTAATATTTTAAAATCTTCTACCATTGCATCATGGAATAATGGTGCTACCCACCTGTAGCCTTAGCTTTACTCAAAAGGAACCGAGAAGATCTAAGATAATGGGGAAGTTACGTCGTGAGGGCCTCAGAATGAATTCTACATTTGTTATTCATCACCATAGAAGTTTCAGTCAACATAAGATTATGTCAGAATACAAACTACCTTCTCTCTTACTTCTCTCTGGTCTAAGCAGAAACGTGTGAATAACATAGGAACCACACAGCTAATGTTGGTCTTTTGTTTCCTTTACTCCTTCACAGTGTATTAAGAAGGATTCATTTGCAGTGTTACAGCTCTTTAGAATTTCTGGTTTCTACCAGAAAACCCCCTGATGTGAAAGAAAAGAAAGGAAAGAAAGAGAGAAAGAGAGAAGAAAGAAAGAATGAAGAAGGAAGCAAAGAAAGAAAGAAAAGAAAGAAAGAAAGAGAAAGAAAGGAAAGAAAGAGAGAGAGAAGGAAGGGAAGGGAGGAAGGAGAGAGAAAGAAAGAGAAAGAGAGAGAGAAAGAAAGAGAGAAGAAAGAAAAGAAAGAAAATGGAAAAAGGAAAGAAAGAAAGAAAGAAGAAAGAAAAGAAAGAAAGAGGAAAGAAAAGAAAGAAAAAGAAAGAAAGAAAGAAAGAAAGAAAGAAAGAAAGAAAGAAAGAAAGAAAGAAAGAAAGAAAGAGAGAAAGAAAGAGGGAGGAAGAGAGGGAGGGAGGAAGGAAGGAGATTCATTTGCCAAGGAGATTCTTTTGCCATGGATTTTCTGAAACCATGAATTTTTTTTTTTTTTCTTTGAGACAGGGTCTCTCACTCTGTCACCCAGGCTGGAGTGCAGTGGCACAATTACAGCTCATTGCAGCTTTGACCTCCTGGGCTCAGGTGATCCTCCCACCTCAGCCTTCTGAATAGCTCGGACTACCATGTCACTGGTCTACACTACTTACCTAAAGTTAGACTTTGGGTTGGGGGTTTCCTCGCTATTGTCACTTCCGTGGTCACCAGAAAGATGCTACCGGAAAGGGTTCCCAGTCCAGACCCCAAAAGAGGGTTCTTGGATCTCACACAAGAAAGAATTCAGGGCAAATCCATAGAGTAAAGTGAAAACAAGTTTATTGAGAAAGTAGAGGAATAAAAGAATGGCTACTGCATAGACAGAGCAGCTGTGAGGGCTGCTGCTTGCCCATCTTTATGGTTATTTCTTAATGATATACTAAACAAAGGATGGATTATTCATGGCTTCCCTTTTTAGACCATATAGGGTAACTTCCTGATGTTGCCATGGCATTTGTAAACTGCCATGGCGCTGGTGGGAGTGTAGCAGTGAGAACCATCAGAGGTCACTCTCATTGCCATCTTGGTTTAGGTGGGTTTTGGCTGGCTCTTTACTGCAAGCTGTTTTATCAGCAAGGCCTTTATGATCTGTATCTTGTGCCAACCTCCCATCTCATCCTGTAATTTAGAATGCCTAACCATCTAGGAATGTAGCTCAGTAAGTTTCAGCCTTATTTCACCCAGCTCCTATTCAAGATGAAGTTGCTCTGGTTCAAATGCCTCTGACCACCATGTCCAGCTAATTTTTTGTATTTTTAGTAGAGATGGGGTCTCACCATGTTGCCCAGGCTGGTCTCAAACTCCTGAGCTCAAGTCATCCACCCACCTCAGCCTCCCAAAGTGCTAGGATTACAGGTGTGAGCCACTGCACCTGGCAAGACCACAAATTTCTTGATTATGTTTTCAAATTTTAGAAAAGAAGTAAATCTCCCCATGATGAAATTAACACAAACTAACGTATTTATATGAGTGCTCTTTAAATTCTGGCAACAGCCCTCATTACAGTTTAGAGAAATTGAGGCTCAAGGAGGTTAAATAATTTGTTAAAGATTACAGCCTGGGCAACATGGTGAAACCCCATCTCTACAAAAAACACACACAAAAAAAAATTAGCTGGACATGGTGGCGCATGCCTGTAGTCCCAGCTATTTGTGGGGCCGAGGCAGGAGGATCGCTTGAACCTGATCACACCAGTGCACTCCAGTGTGGGCAACAAAGTAAGGCCGTCTCAAAAAAAAAAAAAAAAATTATATGAGTGGTAAGTAACAAAGCTGGGATTAAACCTGAAGGATGAGATAATATGTGAGATGCAGGATTCAATGAAATAATAACAGCTGAGAAGGCACCTTGTCAGTGCCTGAAACATGCCAAGGTGCTCAACAAAAGCAATTTCCATTCCTTCTTCTTTTTCTGTCATACCATACTTCCAAAGTTACAGAAATAAAATAGGAAGGATCTTCCCTAACCCACGTTTCCAGCACCAGTCAAGGAGCAACTTGTTGGGAGGGAAGCCACTTTCTTCTCATCTCTCCACTGTCTTCCCAAAGAGATTTAACTACTTGAGCTACACAGCCACAACCTATATTATTCTGGGGCCAGACCACAATAATCCAGTAACCACAGAGGCCAAGCAGGTCACTAACATAAATGCTAGGTCAAAGAAAACCACAGTGTAAGCTTGATGCTTGAAGGAAAATGGAAATTGATGTATCACCTACATGTTAGTGACATAATAGCAAGTGCTGGGGATTGTGTCAAATAGAAGAGTGGAAAGGGGGGGCCATCGCCACGTGGGAGTGATGAATCCAGTGTTGAGAGGTCTTCTAGTTTCTAAAGAGAAATTAGGAACGAATTTACATGTGAAATATCCCACTTTTGAGATGTGGGAAATGAATGCAAAATATTTTAAACTGAAAGTCAACAGTGTGGGCCAGTCAAAACTAGTCCTTGACCTGAGCTGTCCTTGAGCACAGGAGCTGTCAGCTTCTAACCCAAACTGTTCCAGACGTCTGTTCTCCCACTGTTATTAGCAGATTTCAAAGGGCAGGGCCCAGCCATGATTCCACCCCATCACAGACAGTTGGTTCTTTCACCCAACATAGTTAAAATGGACTCAGAACACACCATCCTTCTGCTGTCCCCCACACACCTCCCTCCTTATGAAGACAAGATGAAATACCATCTGGGAACTCCAGTGCCTTATTAATCCCTCTGCACTCAAAAGGAAACTCTTGATTGCTCTTAACAGGGAGAGAAGTTTAACTGTGAAAAATGCCATGAGAGCTGCATGGAATGCAAGGGACCAGGAGCCAAGAACTGCACCTTGTGCCCCGCCAACCTGGTGCTGCACACAGATGACAGCCGCTGCCTCCACTGCTGCAACACCTCCGATCCCCCCAGTGCCCAGGAGTGCTGTGACTGCCAGGACACCACAGGTGAGGGGAGAGCAAGAGCAGCCTGCAGAGGAAGGGCATTTCCTCAGGAAGCCAATGGGAGCAGAGGGAGGCAGGATGGAAAGTTCAGGAGAATCAATATGGCTACCTTTTTATTGAGTGCCTACTATGGGCCTACTGTACTTGAAACTTCATGTCCATTGTCTCACTTCACAAGTAGAGATTATCAGTCCCATTTTACAGATGAGGAGACTGAGGCTCAAAGAGTTGGATTCGCATGTCAAGTCCACACCAATATTAAAAGTTTCACCTGGGGACTAGGCATGGTGGCTCACGCCTGTAAGTAATCCCAGCACTTTGGGAGGGTGAGGCAGACAGATCGCTTGAGTCTAGGAGCTTGAGACCAGCCTGAGTAACATGGCAAAACCCCTTCTCTGCTAAAAAAACAAAAATTAGCTGGGCATGGTGGTGCATGCCTGCAATCCCAGCTACTCGGAAGGCTGAGGTGAGAGGATCTCTTGAGCCCAGGAGGCAAAGATTGCAATGAGCCGAGATCGCACCACTGCACTTCAGCCTGGGTAACAGAGCAAGATGCTGTCTAAATTTTTTTTTTAAAAATGGTTCATGTGGAATTAGATTTTCTGCTTGCCTCCAAGACTAGAACTCAAGTAGAGCTAGCATTTTATCTTTATGAATTTACTTTGTTCCTTTTTTATTCTTCCCTCCTGGGAAAAAAAGAAAAGAATTAACTATCAAGGAAGCTGATGTCAATATCATCCTGACTCTGTTGAAGAATCATTCTATGAAATTCAGCCGAAACCTAGGCCTCTCTTAGAGACTTAGGACATTTTAGAAATGAATTTTTATTGAAGGCTAAGAAGTAAAACCCCCTTTACCAATTTCCAGTCCCTCAGCTATCCTCACGTCTAACCCCATCCATGTGGGTACTTGGTTCTCATTGGTCACAAACTTAGAAAGATCTCAAACTGAGTGATTCCTTCTAAAAAAAGGAACATGGCCAGGAGCAGTGGCTCACGCCTGTAATCTCAGCACTTTGTGGAGCCACGGAGGGCGGATCACAAGGTCAGGAGATCGAGACCATCCTGGCTAACATAGTGAAACCCTGTCTCTACTAAAAATACAAAAAAATTAGCCAGGCCTGGTGGCAGGCACCTGTAGTCCCAGCTACTCAGGAGGCTGAGGCAAGAGAATAGTGTGAACCCGGGAGGCGGAGCTTGCAGTGAGCCAAGATCGCGCCACTGCACTCCAGCCTGGGTGACAGAGTGAGACTCTGTCTCAAAAAAAAAAAAAGAAGAAAAGAAAAGAAAAAAAAAAAAAGTAACATATATTCTTAAAATACACTCTCTAGTCCAGAAGTAGATAATTTCCTTGGGGTTCAGAAGTAACATTCACTAACAAAAAGAGATGCCATATTTGTGAGTTGGTCTATTTGTAAGTAAAGAAAATCCCAGACCCATAACTGTTACCAGCCATTTCTTTTTTATTTTATTTTTGATCAGCATTTTCTTTTTTTCTTTCTTTCTTTCTTTTTTTTTTTTTTTTTTTTTTGACTGAGTCTAGCTCTGTCACCCAGGCTGGAGTGCAATGGCACAATCTCGGCTCACAGCAACCTCTGTCTCCTGGGTTCAAGCTATTCTTCTACCTCAGTCTCCAGAGTAGCTTGGATTACAGATGCCCACCACCACACCTGGCTAATTTTTGTATTTTTAGTACAGAAGGGGTTTCACTATGTTGGCCAGAGTGGTCTTGACCTCCTGACCTCAGGTGATCTGCCCGCCTCAACCTCCCAAAGTGCTGGGATTATAGGCGTGAGCCACCGCGCCTGGCTTGATCAGCATTTTCAATTGGGTTTTAAGTATTATCTTTCCAAAAACGTTTTCCTTCTTTCAGCTTTCCCATCCCCATGAGCAGCTGGTTTTCCCTGTCCTTCATACACACCTACATTCAGGGTCTGATTGCCTAATATCCATTCTGTGTCAGCTAAGAATAATAACCCTCACAACATTAACGCCTTTAAATGAAACCAGAAGTTTGTGCATGTTGCATACAGAGTTTCTGAAAGCCTGTTCCAACTAAGAACTATCTTATCAGCTTTCCTGGTCCCCCTGCAGCTCTTGAAGAGCCACCTGCAGCAATCTGCAAAAGTCTAAATGCTCTTGATTACCTGATCCTTCTTTACAGAGACACTCTGCCCCTTCAAAGAAACCATATCACAAAGGCTAACCCTGACTCTGCAGACCTGCGATGGAGAATAGTAAGCAAGGCATGACTGCATATGGCACCCTAGTAATTGAAACAACCTCGAAAGGTTTTTATATTGATTCTACTGCTTCAGGCAGTATTTATCTCACAGTACCACACACAGATTGCTTATCAATCTCTCCAATGCTTTAATGTTTTCTCCAGGGAAAAATTCTATGCTGAACTTGCTAATAATTAATGTAATAATGATAGGGCTGTTACTTTAGAAGAAGAAACTCGGCTTGATAGGTAAAATCCCATGAGAAAGAAAATTATGATAAAATAGAAAACTTGTTTCTTACTAACAAACAAGAAAGAGAAATACATAATCATGATGAATCAGATCTAATTGATCAATATTTAACAAGCAAAAATCATTGCACCTTGGCAGCAGTGTTATACTCATTTATCTAGTGTGTAGAATGTACCTAGAATTGCTCATGAAATTATCCCCTGAACAAGAGAGATCCACAAGTTTCATCAAATATTTATGAAAAACCTACTGTGTAACTCAGCTTGTACATCCAACATGGCCTGATAGTTTTTTCTCTGGTTCTTTCATACTCCCATGTGGTGGGTTAAAGAATAGAAAAAAAAAATAGACATACTACCCAAATCATACCACGTGGATAAATGAATAAGAAGTAAGAAAAATGAGCTCATCCTCATCACTGAAGTTACAGTTGAATCTTTCCTTCCATGAAACTGTTTTGGTTACTCCAAATTCTCAATCAAGGCATCAAAACAGAGGCTGATGGATGACAGGGGTCGGAGCTCCGGATTTCAAAACTCTTAATAATGGCTGGGTGTGGTGGCTCATGCCCCAGCACTTTGGGAGGCCGAGGGTGGATCACCTGAGGTCAGGAATTCAAGACCAGCCTGGCCAACATGGTGAAACCCCATCTCTACTAAAAATACAAAAATTAGCCAGGCATAGTGGTGTGCACCTGTAGTCCTAGCTACACAAGAGGCTAAGGCACGAGAATTGCTTGAGCTTGGGAGACAGAGGCTACAGTGAGCTGAGCTATCGTGCTACTGCACTCCAGCCTGGGCGACAGAGTGAGACCCCATCTCAAAAAAACAAACAAAAAAAAACTCTTAATAATGATAGAAAAAAATTCCCTATCATTCAAGTTGATAAGATTTAAAGATCATCCTTCTTTTTCTGCCAGGCTAGGAGCACAAAACTCCAAGAAGCCAAAGAACAGTTGTCAGAGCCTTTTGTCCTAATGTCTTTAGACTGTAGCATGGAGCTAGGATTCCTGGATTTGAATTCTGATTGCTCCACAAATAAGGTCTTGTCTCTGACAATGAGACAATTCAATTCCGCTCGATGGACTTTAGTTTCCTCAAATGTCAAACAACAAATTGGCCTAAGTAATTTCTAAGGCCCCACATGGCTCTCAGAGCTAGTAGTTTTATAAATTATCTGCTCTTGCCCTTAAGTGGTGGGACAGTCACATTGGCCCAGACTTAAGGGTACCTTGGGAGAGGACTCAGTCTTAGAAGAAAAGTTGGAATTGGGAAAGAAAATAGAGCATTTAGCAATAAGTAAAGCTTGGTCCAAGATGAAATATTTTCTTAGGAGGGAAATAGAAGAATCAGTTGATAAGGTTGGACACCTGGTGAATGACCTACGAGGTATGGGGATAAGGGAACTCCCTTTGGATGGCAAACTGACCTTCTTTCTAGAAGGATTTATTGGCTTCATCAGACATGGGCTAGGATTCTCATGGGGTACATACTCCAATTTTATACAGTGGTATGCCTTCTAGGAAAATCAGAAACAGGTTGGGTGTGGTGGCTCATGTCTATAATCCCAGCACTTTGGGAGACCAAGGTGGGAGATCTCTTGAGCCCAAGAGTTTGAGACCAGCCACATACTGAGATGCTGTCTCTACAAAAAAATTAAAATTAAAATTAAAAACAGAGGAAAATCAGAGACAGTGATTCTACCATTTTCAATTTTTAAAATAAAGGTGAAATTCTTTACCTCAGAAACTAATTTTCTCTATTCTATTTCTTCCACTTTTTCCCTCTTGCCTCTTCCTTTGGGGTCTTCTTCCAATAGACGAATGCATCCTTCGAACAAGCAAGGTTAGGCCTGCAGCTGAGCATTTCAAGACAGCTCTGTTCATTACCTCCTCCGTGATGCTGGCGCTTCTGCTCGGGGGAGCTGTGGTAGTGTGGAAGAAATCTCACGGCCAAGTCCAACCAGCAGCAAAGGCTGGCTATGAAAAGCTGGCCGACCCCAACAAGTCTTACTCCTCCTATAAGAGCAGCTATCGAGAAAGCACCAGCTTTGAAGAGGATCAGGTGATTGAGTACAGGGATCGGGACTATGATGAGGATGATGATGATGACATCGTCTACATGGGCCAGGATGGCACAGTCTACCGGAAATTTAAGTATGGGCTGCTGGATGACGATGACATAGATGAGCTGGAATATGATGACGAGAGTTACTCCTACTACCAGTAAACAGGCACCCCCCACCACCACCACCATTCCACTCTCAGGCATGCCTGTGAGCATCACTGTTTTTGGTTTTATCCCCACACCTGGCTGATGTGTGAGTATTTCTATTTGTCTTCTTTAATCATGAGTCCAACCAGAATATGTAAGAATGATGAAATACTTTGTTCTTCTTTTGAGTGGCTAAACTCAATTAACAGTTCCTGTTCAACCGTAATTGAAGAGCAAGGATAAAATTCAGAAACACTTTCCTCAAAATAATGTGTCAAGACACAAAAATGCAGGAAGTGAAAACAAATGAGATTTGTACAAACGCTTCTATGTGATTTAAAAAAAAAAAAAAAAAGGACAGCAGATCTATAGAAATTCTGTTTCCGAGCTGCATTGCGGAGGCGTCTGCTGCCTCCTGGTATTCTAATTTTTCTTTATCTAATTTTGGGGATAATGGAGGTACAAAGGAGTTGTTGGTTTGGTGGTATTTTTCTTCCCTTTAGCTGTCTTTAGGCAGAAATTTGTTTTGTAAGGGCCAAGAAAAGAGGGCTCTTATCAATTGACTCCAGGCCACCCCTGGTGAGCAGAAGAGACCACTGGGCTGGGCTGCTCAGGACCTACTTGAGATAAGGGAAGAAAAGAGAAGGCGCATCATAGCTGAGGAGCCATGAGGTCACCAGGCCCTAGTTCCTCTGCAGGAATCCAGAGTCACAATGATTCTAAAGGCGGAGCAAGCCCAGCGAGAAAGAAATCACTGAGTTTCCAGGAACTGCACTCTCATGATTTTCTGGGTACTTTTTACCTGGGAGACATCAGCTAAGACATCGAATAATAAAACAAAAATGGCAGTGTTAACCTAACATAAAATGGAATAAAATGACAAACACTTCATCTACTCTAAAAAATTCAGTGCTTTCCTTCATCAACAACCCATCACGAAACTGTGGACTCTCCATAGAAAGAGTTGGAATAGAGTCTCACGTGGAAAAAAAAAAATCCCAATATGCTACTCACAAGCTGTACTCTGGCTGCTGACCAGCCTTCCAGCACTGCTCATCACTATGATTTTTGTTTCTAGACTTCCTAGGCTTCCTTTTTTCCATTCTTCTGTCAAGTGTATTCTTGGATTTATGCAACTGAGGACAGTTTTTGTCCAGATTGTAACACAGAGAGGGGCTCTTGCTATGCAAAATGATGTTGGCAGGGTCTTACAGATTTCCTTGTCAAAATAGACCTTATAGGCAGTACTAGAAATGGAGCACCAGAAAGCAAAAGTGACATTTTCAGAGAATGATGATAATTATAATCTATTGCACACCTACTACCAGATAACAAGCTGAGTAATTCCCCCCCAAGAATGCCCCACTTACCCATTTTGATACTTACCATACTCCCGTGAGGTTGGTATTGCTATTATTCTGTTCTAGTAGGAAACCTGAGGCTTACAAGAGGTTAGGTAACTAGTCCAAGGTCATGCAAAGCTCAACAAAATTCAAGAGAAAAGAATGATCACCCTAAAGCGTGTGTTCTTATAACTATGCTACTGACACAAGGTGGGAAAATAAGCATCCTAAATATAATAAAAGGCATGCCTATTGTTTTAGTCTATAATATCAACGTTATCTTTATTATATTCATGCATTTTCTTTTTTTAACATAATGTATCACTGACACAGAAAATGTTTATGAAGAAGTCTTCAGTTTACTAAAGTCTTGTGTTTCTTTAGAGGAAAGCTCTTAAAACAGGGTTGACAAACAGTCTCTGGAAAGAGCCAGCTAGTAAGTACATTAGGCTTTCTTGGCCAGAAAGTCTCTGTCATAACCACTCTGCTCTGCTATTGTAGCATGAATGCAGCTGGTACATAACGGATGGGTGAGCTGTGCTTCAATAAAACCTTATTTATGGACACTGACATTTGAAATTCAGATAATTTTCACGTATTATAAAATTTTATCCTTCTTTTGATTTTTTTCAATCTTTTAAAATTTAAAAATGCAGAAATCATTCTTAGTTCACAGCATTACAAGAACAGGTGGTGGGTCAGATTTGGCCAACAGGCTGTACTTTGCTGATTTTATCTTTAAAATACTTTTCAGAAATCATACACGTACATGTATGATATGCCTCCAAAAATTTTGATCATTTAAAATTATCTCCTTGGCCAGGCATGGTGGCTCATACCTGTAATCCCAGCACTTTGGGAGACTGAGGCAGGCAGATCATCTGAGGTCAGGAGTTCGAGACCAGCTTAGCCAACATGGTGAAACCCCACCTCTACTAAAAATACAATACAAAGCTGGGCATGTTGGTGCACACCTGTAATCCCAGCTACTCAGGAGGCTGAGGCAGGCAAATCACTTGAGCCCAGGAGGCAGAGGTTGCAGTGAGCTGAGATGGCACCAGTGCACTCTAGCCTGGGTGACAGAGCAAGACTCTGTCTCAAAAAATACTAACTAAGTAAATAAATAAATAAAATTATCTCCTTGCCAGGAGTGGTGGCTCATACCTGTAATCCCAGCACTTTGGGAGGCTAAGGCAGGAGAATTGCTTGAGCCCAGGAGTTCGACATCAGCCTTAGGCAACATAGTGAGACTCCCATGTCTACAAAAAATTTAAAAATTAGCCAGGCATGGTGGCAAGTGTCTGCAGTCTCAGCTACTCAGGAGGCTAAGGTGGAAGGATCACTTGAACCTGGGAGGTCGAGGCTGCAGTGAGCTGTGATCTTGCTATTTTAGCACTTCAGCCTGAATGACAGAGCTAAGACCCTGTCTCAAAATAAATAAATAACACTATCGCTTCAAAATGTATCTGAAGCCCTGATAGTTCTACTTTCAATTCTTAGAAACATATAAAAATATATGCACAATAGCCATCAAATCAGTGAAAGACTTTCTCATGTCTGTGGTTGCAGTTAGCTTACAAAAACGAGCAATTTTGCTTACACTGTGTTGTTCATCTTCCTTGTTAATTCTAAAGCTCTGATAGACTGAGTTTGACATTTCTTTCTGTAAACTGGAAATTGTTTTCTATGAAAAAAATCTCTATGATACACAGTTAAAGACTGGTTGAGGTTGAGATGAACTTCAATACTAAGAAAAATTGTGGTGTTCCTCTGTGTGGCCTGCAATGAAAAGAAGGCTCATGCTTGTGTATTGAGGTTTGACATCTTTCCTTCTTTGTTTTTAGTCATGCAACATCATTCTCAGATGGCTTTTGAATACCATGCTAACGACTATCTAAATAGATAAATATGTGATTGGAAAACAAAGTCACCTTTTAGTTTTCTGCTTGCAAATCACTTGGAAATATTAAGAGAATCCTTGTAGACTGGAAACATACCAAGAGGCTGGGTAAAGCATGGGAGGTTCCAGTTAATACAAAGTAATTTTAAAATTGGAAATAAATCAAGACCAGATAATGTTATGGAGACTTACTTATTAAATAATTATTTCTGAGCATTTTTATGTGCTTAGCATTACATTTTCCAAGTAAGAAATACACAACAATAAGAGTGCTATTTTTTCTTCTTTTTATCTACCTACACCCAAAGACCAAGCTAGCCTTATCAATTCTGAATTTTCTCTCCTAAAAATAAGCTCAATCTGTCTTTCTGCCTCATCAGCACTGCCTGAATCTAAGGGAGGAGACCACCCCTCATATTGTCTTATGCCTAATTTCTGCCTCCAAAGAAAGAAGAAGTAAAAACTAAAAGGCAGAAATGAAATCCACAGGCAGACAGCCTGGCACCACACCCTGGGCCTGGTAGTTAAAGATCGACCCCTGACCTAACCGGTTATGTTATCCATAGATTCCAGACATTGTACGGAAGAGCACTGTAAAAATCCCTGTCCTGTTCTATTTCATTCTGATTACTGGTGCATGCAGCCCCCAGTCACGTACCCCCTGCTTGCCCAATCGATCATGACCCTCTCATGCGGACCCCCTTAGAGTTGTGAACCCTTAAAAGGGACAGGAATTGCTCACTCGGGGAGCTCGGCTCTTGAGACAGGAGTCTTGCTGATGCTCCTGGCCGAATAAACTACTTCCTTCTTTAACTCGGTGTCTGAGGAGGTTTGTCTGCAGCTCGTCCTGCTACAAATCAGGCCCTTGGTGTTTCTCATCTAGACCATTCATACTTTTTCCTGAAGTATTGCACAGCTTTAATCTCTTTCTTTTTCTCCTGGTGTATTTTCTACCCTGCTATCAAAGGTCATTTCTAAGGTTCGTCAGATAATCCCATTCCAGGGTCCCTGTCACCTACAGTGTTTATGACATTCAAAACTTTGTTACATATGGCCACTGGCTCTGTCTCTGGACTTAGCACCCTCAATTTCCTGGCCCCCTCCTTATTTCCCAGCTTCTCCATTATGCTCCAACAGTACTGAATTGCTTCTAGGCTCTCCAGGATAATATACTGCTATCTAATGCCCTTGGGTACACACTGTTTACTCTCCTTGGAATATTCTTCTCCCACCTTAACCAGCTGGAAAATTCCTGACCTTCCTTGAAAAGTCACATTTCCTTATAACCTCCCCTAGGAAGTCTTCCCTGATTTTTGAGAAAGATAATCACTTTCTCCCATCTCTGCTACCTAGATACTCTGTGCATATAGCTTTTCATATCACCTTGTGATGTAATCGTTAGATTACAAAGCTGTATCCACCGAAAGACTAGGTATTCTTAGAGGCAGCTACTGTTCGTTTTCTAGAACCCAGCACAGTGCCCAGCAATTGTTTAACAATCAAGGATGACTGGTAGAATTGAGTTTTAAGAAGGCAAGACTCAAAGATACAGAGAAATGATCTAGGCCATATGTTGTATATGCAGTGCACTCCTGTTTAATCCTGACAGTAAATGGTAAGGAGGGGAGGAGGTGGTGCCAGTTAAGCATGAAATAGCTACAAATTAGAGCATACAGATGTGGTTTCATGGAAAGATTTGTGCTTGGACTTAATTTGAAAAAGAGGATGGAGACAGGATTCTTTGAAGAAGGCACTGGAGTTTACCTGACTTTTATGATAATAATTGTAACAATCAATTACCAAGTATTTGTTAAGTGTCTAGCATGTGCCCAGCACTATTCTAGTTACTGGAAAAACAGCAACTGGGATCCATCAGATTTGAGGCCTCATGGAACTTTCAATCTAGTTGATACAGGAGCTAGAAAGAAATTATTTAGGCAGATAGTAAGGGTGAGAGAGTCCTCAATAAGATTTCCTTTTAATAAAAAGCAGCCCAAAAAATCATGGTGCAGGCATAGATAAGCAAGCTAAAAGCCTCCATAGGTAAATGCCAGCAGCTGTACCAATAGAAAAGGGATACCTGGAAGGCAGGTATATTCAACATGGAAGTTATCTTTTTCCTTTTCTTCGTCACCACATGTGCAGTAAAAAAGCAGACAACATGGCACTGGCCAGGTAGAGACTCCATCTGCATAATAAAAGATTAGGGTGGGATAGCTATCTTCTTTGCATACTATGCAAATGGCACACCTGGTCCAACCAACCTCTCAGGCCCTATGTAAATCAGACACCACCTCCTCAAGCTCCTCGATAAAATCCCATGCATTTCACCATGAAACCGGAAGACCCACTCGGGCACCCGGAGAGAGCTATTCTCTTTTCTCTTTCCTCTGTTAAACCTCTGCTCTTAAACTCACTTCTTAAGTGTCTGCATCCCCAATTTCCCTGGCGTGAGATGACGAACCTCGGGTATTTACCTCAGACAATGATGCTGCTTTATAGTTAGGGAGAAAAAAGTACTGTAAATACCATTTTTAATGACATCTATGGGCCAGGCATGGTCTTTGGCACTTAACTCGTATGATGATCTTATTGACTCCTTACAACACAAATGCTATAAGGTGAGTAACATGATCCCACTTCACAAATGAGGAAGGGAGGCTTGGTGATGATACTCAAAGTGCTCTGCAAATGGTCAAACTGGGATTTGAATCTAGGACTCTCTGATTCATGTTTTTTCTGCTCTACCACTTGGCTGTTATGCAAAGAATTAGCCTAGCCTTTGTCCGTAATCTCTGAACCCTATTTTGGGATTAGTTTGAGCTGGGTGGAATTTACTATAATGGTGAGTCACCATAAGGCAATGCCAATGAGGTCCTAAAGGAAGCCTGCAGTTCAGGTGCACAATCTCATCTACAGGCACAGAGATGAGGATCGGTAAAGAAAGAAACAAGTTTAGGTGACTGTAAATATTAACCCTATGTAACTATGTTTCAACCCACTAAAAAATATTCATGAGACGTTCTACCCCACAAAAGAAAAAATATCTGAAGAATTATGAATTTCCAAATGTGGATTCAGAGGTAGCATCAACTGGAGGTCAAATATTTAGAAAAACTGAAGGTAAAGACTTTAGGTGCTTAATACATACTTCTGACATTAGATCTCTCAAGATCTGTTCAGAGTTAACAAGCTTTGCTTTAGAATTCACAAAAAAAGAAACTGCTCCGTGTACTACCCAAGTGAGGAACCAAGTTTAGATGCCATTAATTGAAATACATAGTGGCCTTCATTTTACACTGTCATATAAGAAGTACAGGCTGGGCACAGTGGCTCACGCTTGTAATTCTAGCACTTTGGGAGGCCAAGGCTGGTGGATCACCTGAGGTCAGGAGTTCAAGACCAGCCTGGCCAATGTGGCAAAACCCTGTCTCTCCTAAAAATACTAAAATTAGCCAGATGTAGTGGTGGGTGCCTATAATCCCAGCTACTCGGGAGGCTGAGGCAGGAGAATCACTTGAACCCAGAGGGCAGAGGTTGCAGTGAGCCAAGATTGCACCACTTCACTCCAGCCTGGGCGAAAGAGCAAAACACTGTCTCCAAAAAAAAAAAAAAAAAAAAAAGTACAGATAAGACTGTTTCAAAAAAGAAATAGAATTTCTATCAATGCATGTTTGGCCTATATAGACTTTAGATCTAACTTGATCACCACCCATTAACTAGATGTAATTCAGCAAGGCACTCTGAGAATGAATAAAGAAGATTAAAATTTGAGGTTATATTTTGGGGTTTTAAAGCCACTAATGCCACCTGGTATTATTCTCAAACATAGGCAAAAAAAAAAAAAAGTCATGAAGGTGAAGAAAGTTAATGACCAGATGTTTTGTTCATCTCTGTGGTTCTAGTGCCCAGCACACTACATGGTACAAGGCAAATATTTGCTGAGTGATTACAGACATGAAAATGCTTGTATATGTGTGCCTTCTAAGAGTAGAACCCATGGAACTGGGTTCCATGGCCAAACTTAGCTGTAAGGAAGGTTGGAAAGCAATTATGTGATAAAGGGTAATGAGATTACCATGATGGACTTAGAACAATCATGACTCATCTTCTGGGGCTTTGCAGCTCTGAATAAAAATCGATTTTCATTATCACGGAAGAGGAAGGTAGGGCAGGGTAGCTTTTAGGTCACCAACAGCTAAGAATACCTATCCCATCCGCAAGACCCCGTTTCTATTTTTTTAAATCTTTTTTAATTTTAAAAAAAGCATATCTATCACTCTAACAAAAGTGTTTACTGAGAACTGATCCCAGCCTGCAAGAGAAATTATATAAGGCTTGTTAGATGAAGCAAACATCTGTTTGTGAAAGAGAGGATTATAATATAAGATCAGAACACGATTGAGGTTGGAGAATTCCCATCCCTCTGACTAAGTTATTGTTACCAAGTGAAGCCACTTTGGGGGCTAGCAGTGTAATTCTGGACTTCGTGCAGACGTTGCTGTGTCATTTAATCTGATTTTAATGTAAATGATAGAAAATTCAACCCAAACTGACTTAAATACAAAAAAAAGTATTGGCTCAATTAAAAAGTGTAAAGGGCCCGGCATGGTGGCTCACCCTGTAATCCCAGCACTTTGGGAGGCCCAGGTGGGAGGACTGCTTGAGCCCAGGAGTTTGAGGTCAGCCTGGGCAACATGGCTGAAACCCCATCTCACAAAAAATACAAAAATTAGCCAGTATGGTGGCACATATCTGTAATCCCTGCTGGAAATGAACAAGCCATGACCGCAGTACCGGTTTGTCTCCATCTCTCTCTCCTGCCTTTTGCTGTGTTGGCTCCACTCTCACTGGAGTCTCCCTAAACACTGGCAAGATGGCTGCCGCCAGTGCCGGACTTTGCATTCTCTTTGGTCCACATCCAATAGGAAAAAGGCCTTAGCTCTGATCCAAGTCTCTGAACAGCTTTCCTGATATCCCATTGGCTTAGAAAAGGCATTTGCCTGTTTCTACGGTGTAAGTACTCTCATCATGGCCAATTTCAAGCTTCAACTGCCATACCACTTAATACAGAGTGAGAAAGAAATTGAAAAAAGCAAACCTTATATGGTATTTCTGCCATACAAATGCATTAGATGGAAATAATCTCAAGAGCATAGATAATAATAAAATGTAAACTTAAGAAAGATGAGAAGATGAGTTGGGGGGCACATTTTTTACCTGTTTTTTTTTTTTTTTTTTCTTTTTGAGACGGAGTCTCGCTCTGTCGCCCAGGCTGGAGTGCAGTGGCGCAATCTCGGCTCACTGCAAGCTCCGCCTCCCGGGTTCACGCCATTCTCCTGCCTCCGTCTCTCCAAGTAGCTGGGACTACAGGCGCCCGCCACCACGCCCGGCTAATTTTTTGTATTTTTAGTAGAGGCGGGGTTTCACCATGGTCTCGATCTCCTGACCTCGTGATCCGCCCGCTTCGGCCTCCCAAAGTGCTGGGATTACAAGCGTGAGCCACCGTGCCCGGCCACCTATTTTTAATATAACTTCTTTAGTTGAAAGTTTTTATAACTTAACTTTTAATGATAGCTGTATCTAACAAGTGACCCTCAGGATGGGCACAGTGGTTCAGGCCTGTAACCCTCGCACTTTGGCAGGCAGAGGCAGGTGGATCACTTGAGGTCAGGAGTTCAAAACCAGCCTGGCCAACATAGTGGAACCTCGTCTCCACAAAAAATACAAAAATTAGCTGGGCGTGGTGGCGGGTGCCTGTAATCTCAGCTACTCGGAGGGCTGAAGCAGAAGGATTGCTTGAACCTGGGAGGTGGAGGTTTCAGTGAGCTGAGACTGCGCCGTTGCACTCCAGCCTGGGCAACAGAGCGAGACTCCATGTCAAAATAAAAAAATAAATACAGTAACAAGTGACTTTTTAGATTCCTGAAAACTTAACAATTGGCTTTTGTAAGGTAAGAGAAGCCAGCTTCAACACACTACTCTTAAAATTATAATGATTTTTCCATAAGTCTAGAACATGCTACTCTTTTCTAAGTAGAATCTTCTCTGTGATTTTTCTCAGTATCAAATCTCTTATCCAGAATTTCCTCTTTTTTTCTCCTTTATTCCCACACTCCAGTGCTATGAGAAGGCAATATCAAATTTTTAATGTCTTAGCAACTCTCCTGCCTCAGCCTCCCAGTAGCTGAGATTACAAGTGCACACCACTGCACCCAGCTAAACTTTGTGTTTTTAGTAGAGATGGGGTTTTGCCATGTTGGCCAGGCTGGTCTCGAACTACTGAGCTCAGGAGATCCGCCTGCCTCGGCCTGGGATTACAGGTGTGAGCCACCACCCAGGCTAGCAAACCCTGTTTTAATTACAGTACACAATTCTGGAGTTCTGTACACTACCACCTGCATGAACATGGACAATTTCATGTGTTACTTGGTAAGAGAGTAAGCCAATGTCTTCATTTTCTTTTCTTTTTTTTTTTGAGATGAAGTTTTGCTCTTGTTGCCCAGGCTGGAGTGCAATGGCACGATCTTGGCTCACCGCAACCTCCACCTCCCGGTTCAAGTGATTCTCCTGCCTCAGCCTCCCAAGTAGCTGGGACTACAGGCACCCGCCACCACACCTGGCTAATTTTTGTATTTTTAGTAGAGACGGGGTTTCTCCATGTTAGCCAGGCTGGTCTCAAACTCCTGACCTCAGGTGATCCCCGCACCCCCGGCCCCCGGCCTCGGCCTCCCAAAGTGCTGGGATTAAAGTGTGAGCCACTGTGCTCGGCCTTATTTCTCATTGCTGCACTTAAAAATCACCACAATTTAGCTACTTTAAACAACACTCATTTGTTATCTCAAAGTCAGAAGACCAGGTGGGCTCCCCTGGATTTTTGGCTTAAGTCTACTCCAGGGCGAAATCAAGGTGTTAGCCAGGCTGGCCTCTTATTGAAGGCTCTGGAGGTGAGTTGTTTTCCAAGGTATTCGGGCAGCTGGCAGATTGTTTCTGGCAGCTAGAGGACTGAGGTTTCTTTTCTGGCTCTCAGCCAGGGGTCACTTTCTGCTCCTAAAGGTAGCTCCCTGGTTTTGTGCTTGGCTCCCTCCTCTTCAAAGCCTGCAACTGTGCTTAGAATCCTTTTCATACGCTGAATCTTTCTGACTTTGCTTCCACCACCAGCTGGAGATAACTCTGTGTGATTAGATTAGACCCACCTGGATCATTTCCCTTTGGCGGTAACAGTCACAGGCATGACACTTCATCATATTCAGTCCCGGGTTTTATGGTGGGGAAGCTTGAGGGCCTACCACAGCCAATAAAACTCCTTTGGAAATCAATTTAGCAAAATCAAAAGTCTTTTAAGTGTTTGTTCTATTTGAATTCACCAGTTCCACATTAAAAAATATTATAAGCAGAACCAGAGCTTTCACACACAAAATGTTCATTTTTGTATATAAAACTACTTCATAACATTTTAAAAGTAAGTTTATAAAGACTATACAAAATATGCTATAATAGCTACATATAATAAGCAAGATATAAAAGTTTATCATGTACACAACCATTTCCACTGTATTTTTGCAATTAAAAAAATAAAGCCCTATGTTGATTATGCTAGCTAAACCGTAGAAAGCAAAGATAAGCAAGACATATGATCTGCCCTCAAAGAGCTTAGTAATTAGGTGGAAAAACATATATGTGTACAAATAGCCACAATATGAGAAAGAATGTGAGCATTGCATTAATTCAGAGGGTGGGGGGAAACAAAATATTGGAACACAAAGAAAGGGAAGATTAGGAAAAGCTAATTTATTCATATGCAGGCTCTTTTGGAAGAAATGTTGAGAAAAGTGTTTGAGAGAATAAAAGGATCTTCAGAGCTTAGTAACTATAGACGTCAAGTCTCTAACTTGACTTTCCTGTGGTCTATAAAATGCCAAACACTTTTCAAGTGAACTTGAAATCACAGGTCAATTTCAACTCAACATGATAAACGACTTCTGTCCCTGAACCAACTCAACCTCCTTGAAGTTGGCAGAGGCAAGGCAAAAGTAATAAGTAATGTCATCAATGGACCCTATTTTCTCTTCCCACCTAATCTTCCTTTTCTTGTGATAGTTTTCCAAGGAACCAGTGACCCTAAGAAGTGGGAAAGTTCCACCAGTGTCCAAAGACATTGGCCCAGTGCCAGCTGAACAAACTATACCCACACTTTGATTTCAATAATTACATCCCATTCTGTTCATAGACTGTTTCTAAGTATAAAGCTCTTCTCTTTTTTAAATCTCAGTGGTCTTTCAGCTCAGCTTTGTTTTAAAAAAAAATCAAAGAAAAGGCCAGGCATGGTGGCTCACACCTGTAATCCCAGCACTTTGGGAGGCCAAGGTGTGCGGGTCATTTGAGGTCAGGAGTTCAAGATCAGCCTGGCCAATATGGTGAAACCCCATGTCTACTAAAAATACAAAAATTAGCTGAATGTGGCAGTGCATGCCTGTATTCCCAGCTACTCAGGAGGCTGAGGCATAAGAATCACTTGAACTTCGGAGGTGGAGGTTATAGAGAGCCAAGATCGCACCACTGCACTCCAACCTGGGTGACAGAAGGAGACTCCATCTCAAAAAAAGAAAAAAAGTGAAAAAAAAAAAATCAAAGAAAAGGCTGGGCACAGTGGCTCATGCCTATAATCCCAACACTTTGGGAGGCTGAGGTGGGTGGATCACTTGATGTCAGGAGTTCAAGACCAGCTGGGCCAACATAGTGAAACCCCATGTCTACTAAAAATACAAAACTTAGCTGGGCATGGTGGTGCATGCCTGTAATCCCAGCTACTTGGGTGGCTGAGGCATAAGAATCACTTGAACCTGGAAAGCGGAGGTTGTAGTGAGCTGAGATCATACCACTGCATCCCAGCCTAGGCAAGGAAGTAAGACTCTGTCTTAAAAACAAAAAGAGATAAACCTCAGTAGGTGATACCATGATTAGATTTATCATTCCTATACAGTATTTATGTTTATATGGAGGGCTTGGCATAACAGAAACATCATGAGTTTGGGTGTGAGCCAAAGATTCCTAGGATGGAATTTCAGTTCTGACACTTGCTGATGTGAAATCTTGGGCAAGTTACTAAACTTCTGATTCTCTGTTACATGTGGAAAACTTGCATTCCTGACCTCCCAAGGTTGCTGTGAGGAATGAGATTCCACCATCAATACTCCTGGTATGCAGAAGGAGTTCAATACTTGCTAATTTCCCCTCGCCCCTCCCATATCATTTTAGTAGCTGTGCAGCTTGTTAATAGTCTTCCTTCTGTGAATCTGTTTTGACAGGATTTGTGAAGCAAGATTACATAAGGGAGAGAAAAGTAGATTTGACTTCTCTGTAAACTTAATCTGGAACCAAAGACACACCCACTCAGCTCTTTTTAACAAGACCTTCCTTTTTTCCTCCAAAAAGCAATTACACTCTAATGAGTGGTTTTAAGTAACTAGATCATTAACTGGATTTTCTAACTTGATTTCTTGGCAGACAGAGAAACAAAAAGACTGCTCTTTCAGAAACCCAAAGTGATTTGCTTCTGAACCAGGAGAAAATAAAATACATTCTTGACTCAAGTCATCAAGTTTTGGTTAAAGGGCCAGAAGATCTATAAATACACTGGCCAAGTACTTGACCTCTGGTGAAATGTTTTATCTCCCCTACAGCTTTTCTCTTTCCATAAAGCAACCATAGCTGCATCCCAGCAGGATAGTTTCTTGATAGAAATCCCATTTATACCTTGATCATCCAAAAGAATGCATGCTTCTACAATGAACTTCTCCTTTCTCTCCAAGTTGTGAAAAGCTTGAATGTTCGAGTTTGGCTGCAATGCCACAGGTAATCTTAGGAGTGTGCTGAGGACATTGGAAAAGGAAGGAGAACAATGATCCAGTCTTTCTTCTAGGTCAATTTTACTTTGAATGCATGTAGAAAACCCCTTAGGATGCAGGATTTGAAGAGTGCCCTGAGAAAAGAGTTGGAAAAGTGAGCATATCTGCACCATGGAGGTGAAAAGTCATGAAGGCATCCTTCTTTGTCTCATTCTGCCCTCAAATGGCTGTGAGTTAGGGACAAAGTTGCAATAGATTGTGCTCCCGCAGAGAAATTCAGCCAGCCAGTGCCTTGCCAAAAGCAGCAGCAGCCTGGACTTTAGACTTCAGATCAGAACCGTAGTTGTGCAACTGGGGCAGGCAGAGGCAGGAGATTAGGTCAGACAACCAGGTGGAAGCAAATCAGAAACCACAGACTGGGTGTTGCCGGGTTGTCAAAAGGTTGTATTTGGTCTGGATTTGAAAGTCTAGGTCTCAGGCCAACAAGCTTATAAAGGTGGCTTAAACCCTGTTTTCAGTATTGATCTGTCGCTTTAAAAAGCAAAAAGGGACACAGACACCAAATCAAATTGCTGATCAAGAAGTGATGAGTCAAAGGCAGAATCCTTGACAAAGGAGTTCTCAGCTGGACTCTATGATGTATATCCCTGGGCTGTGAGCAACCATGAGGGATCTTTGTGACTGATGCTCTAAGTTGCTCCAAGAACAATGTCTCTCTCTTCCTTGGCTTGTGATTGGAATTTTTATTCCGCATGATCCCTTTGGCTAAACTCCACACTGAGTCCTTTATTGACTTTGTAACTTCCTTTGCAGCACAGCTGTGTAACATCTGGATAATTTTTTGTCCTGTTTTTCTGCTGATTTTCACTTTTAAAGAGATGTTTGCCTATCAAATCAATTTAATCTCCTATAGATGGGTTTCTGATTACCTTAAATAAACTTGCCTCCTGACATTTGTTCATGAGGGTTAAAGATTATGCACATGAAAGTCTGTCATAAACTGTAAGTTGCTACACCAATGTAATTATTTCCTTGTACACCTGTTATTTGTCCTAGGTAGGCATGCCACTTAAACTGTAGAAACTTGGAGAAATCAAACAATATTCTCAGACCAACCATCTGGATTTGGCTTCTTAGAAAACCAACGAAGTCAATTGGTAGTGGCAACATAATTTGTGGGGTCCAGTGTAAAAATTATCACACATTTCAAGATGGCAGCAGCAGCACATGGGACCCATATAAGCACCAGGCCCTGGTCAGGCATGGTGGCGCACACCTGTAGTCCCAACATTTTGGGAAGCTGAGGTGGGCAGATCCCTTGAGCTCAGGAGTTCAAGACCAGCCTGGGCAACATGGTGAAATCCCATCTCTACAAAAACTACAAAAATTAACTGGATGGGATGGTGGGCACCTGTAGCCCCAGCTACTTGGGAGGCTGAGGTGGGAGGATCCTTTGAGCCCAGGAGGTCAAGGCTGCAGTGAGTCGAGACTGTGCCACTGCACTCCAGCCTAGGTGACAAAGTGAGACCCTGTCTCAAAAACTAAAAATAAGCATGAGGCCCTGTGTTGTTAATTGGCCACGGGGCACACCCACAGAGCTGACCCTGATATTCGATATACTCACAGCACTGATCAGCATGCAAAATGCATCAGCTACTGCATCTATGTCCACCCACAAGTGGATCAAAGAATTTAGATACCAAACTCACCCTGCCTGACCTCCCTGGGCTGTGGTAGCTTTGAGGGGAGGGGAACAGCTCTTTAAGATCTACAAATCATGTAAGCACTGAGGAAGATGGCTTGATATGGAAGGAGAATTTCTTTTCAGACGTGAAAAGCTTAATTAAAAGCAAGCTGGTCTTCAAGTCCAGGATATCTTCATTCCCATTTCAGCTCCACATGACACTGGCCAACTTATTTGACATAATATATATGGGTATGCTTTGTGCGTTATAAATGTGTAAATGCGCACGACAATTAAGTGTCAATTTTTACTGTTGCCCTTTCTAATGGTAGTTCTTGGCCCTTTCAGGAGACACGCCCACATTCTGACCCTGGGCCGCACCAGTGTCATCACTCTACAGCCTACAGCTCTATACTCTTTCCAAAGTAAGGTCAGGGACGGCTTTATTGTCCCAAATCACAAATCAGCCCTTTTTTTTTTTTTCCGTTTCTTTTCTGGTTCTTACTCCCTCTGTGCTAAAAAAACAAAAACAAAAACAAAACCACCCTGTCAATTGGTTAATTTCCCATGCAACCTGCTTGGAAGTCTGCAATGCTTTGAACAGCAGGGTGTGGGAGGAAGTGTTGGCCCTACTCACCCTGCCTGACCTCCCTGGGCTGTGATGTCAGAGCTCTGTTTACATAGCTGAGGGACTGGGAATGCTGGAGTGGAGGGAGGAGGTGATGAATGATTCAGGAGGACACACAACATCCCTGCTTTTCTTTCCTGCTGGCTTCTCAGCTGCTCCAAGCAGCAAAGACAGAAGAAATCGTAAGGTTCTGCTCTGTCATTTGGAGTCATCTGTTTCCTTTCTTTTTCCTTCCCTAGAAACTTTTTTCAATAAACAGTATAAAGGAGACACCAGAGGATGTCTACAAGAGCAAATTCATCTTTCTTCAAATGTAGACTTTTGGAAACTTTTGGCATTTACGGAAAAAGTCTCTGATGCTGCTGTTCTTTCCTCCACATCTCAAATGTACTAGAAAAGATGACATGCTTTGGGAGGCCAAGGTGGGCGGATCACCTGAGGTTGGGAGTTCAAGACCAGCCTGACCAACATGGAGAAATCCTGTCTCTACTAAAAATACAAAAAATTAGGCGGGCGTGGTGGTGCGTGCCTGTAATCCCAGCTACTCGGGAGGCTGAGGCAGGAGAATCACTTGAACTGGGGAGACGGAGGTTGTGTTGAGCTGAGATCACGCCATTGCACTCCAGCTTGGGCAACAAGAGCTAAATTCCGTCTCAAAAAAAAAAAAAGAAAAGAAAAGATGACATGATAAGAGGCTCCCTTATTTACTGCATCTGGCTGAGGTAAAGAGAGCTAATGATTCCTTCCAACAAAATGCACTCAATATATATTTTCTAGAGGCCAGGTGTGGTGGCTCACACCTGTAATCCCAGCACTTTGGGAGACCGAGCTGGGAGGATCGCTTGAGTCCAGGCGTTCGAAACCAGCTGAGTAACATAGGGAGAGCCCATCTTTACAAAAAAATTAAAAACTAGCTAAGCATGGTGGTGCACACCTGTGGTCCCAGCTACTTGGGAGGCTGAGGTGGGAGGATCGCTTGAGTTCAGGAGTTTGAGACTGTAGTGAGCTACAATCCTGCCACTGCACTCCAGCCTGGGTAACAGAGCAAGACCTTGTCTCTTAAACAAACAAACAAACATCTATTCCCTAGGGACCTACAATATGCCAGGCACCACGTGGGGGTGATGGAGATAAAGTCAAACAAATTGGAATTTCTTTTGGAGACTGTATGTTCTTCAAGGTCAGGGATATTATTTTATTCCACTCTGTACCCCTAGCACATAGCAGAATGCCAGCATACAATAGCTACTCCATAAATATTTAAGGAGTATGTATTTGCTCACAGAAATCATTGTCTTGACCTGAGCAAAACTGGACTGTGCACATAATTTAGGGAAGAATTTACTGTGTCTTTAAAATCACATTGTTATCTTTGGCCACGATAAAAAAAAATCTCCAGCACCACAAAAACAATTGGCATTTGTGAAGCCCATACTGTTTTTAGGTACCATTAGAAGCACTTTGCATGGATCAAATAGTTTCATCCTTTTAATCATCCTAACAACCCTATGAGGTAGGCACTGTTGTTATCCGGGTTTTATGGATAAGACAGTAAACCACAGAGAGGTAAAATAACTTGCCCGGCTCCAGAGGCCTTGATCTTGATCTCCCGTATTGCAGCTGCCTAATCCTTCCAAAACCAAGCACAGGGAGAGCAAATTAAAATAGGAACTTTCAAACTTTTTTGGACCATATTCACAGTAAAAAATAAAATTTACACCAACAGCTATTTATAAAACGGAAGCAAAAGTTTCGGGAAACAATATTTATCCAACCAATATATTTTCTTTTATTTTTTTTTTATTTTTTATTTTTTTTCTTGAGACGGAGTCTCGCTGTGTCGCCCAGGCTGGAGTGCAGTGGCACAATCTCGGCTCACTGCAAGCTCCGCCTCCCGGGTTCACGCCATTCTCCTGCCTCAGCCTCTCCGAGTAGCTGGGACTACAGGCGCCCGCCACCACGCCCGGCTAATTTTTTTGTATTTTTAGTAGAGACGGGGTTTCACCGTGGTCTCGATCTCCTGACCTCGTGATTCGCCCGCCTCGGCCTCCCAAAGTGCTGGGATTACAAGCGTGAGCCACCGCGCCCGGCCCCAACCAATATATTTTCCAACCCATTCTAGTTTATTATTATTTTTTAAAAGATAACCAAAATCCACTAATTTGATTTCACAGTATATAGCTTGAGAAACTCTAGATTAGGGAAAAGAACCCAACCCTACGTGGCTGACTCCGAGCTTGCTGTGATGAAAACATATTCTCTTTCTGAACTTTACCTTTTGGGGCAATTCAATTGCAATGTCTGTAGTATGCCCGATGCCTCCTTTAGCACACTGCCTCCAAGAAGCATTTCAGACCCTGAGCTTCTGGAAATCTTTCCTCTGCCCCTCTTCTGGGTCACTTTACCTCTCCAGGCTGCCATCTTGAATGGAATCTTCTGCAAATATGACTCCAGTCATATCTGCAGACCTGGTCCATGGGAAGCATGCATCTTTGTCCACCCTCAACCCCCTACAGAGAGGGTGAAAGTGCTGCCTTCTCTCTTCCTGCTCTGTTCTCTAAGGCCAATCCAGCTACAACTTCTCATACAATTCTTATGTCCCACCTCCTAAGCTAGGGGGACACAAGTCAAGCTCCCTGATTGATACTTAAAGGGGATATAGGCGGAGCACACTGATATCTCCAAAGGAATTCTTCCTCCCTCCCCTCTTCAACTCAACTCCCTTATAAATTGAAATTAGTTATGGGCAGAAAGGGTTTCACAGTCTTTTAGCATGACCTGGATTTTCTAGGACTTGGAATGTGTATCAATTTGCATCTATTTACAAAGATTTTACCCTGGGCAGCCTCTTCCAAAAGTATGAAGAATGAAGGGCTCCATGTTTGCATCATCTTATAGATGGGTAGGCATAAGTGGAGGGAATGAGAATAAATGAGCAAAGGTTTGGAATCTGGATAAGCAATCAGAGTTTGGGGATTACTAGGGAACATGAGCTTGCTATGGAGAGTCCAGGTGTGGTAAAACTCTACAGGGAACAAAAGATAGATATGAGTCAAAGGAATAACAACAGGTAGGCCAAGAAGCTTGCCAGGGGCTTAGATTTAAGCTTATTCTCTCCTGACATTAGTTGACTATTCTGGTCCAGTCTGTGTTCTCGATCCTTGTTACATCCCAATTCCTCCAGGCTCAGAGACTTTGTTCCTGTCCACAGTGTATCAAGTCGATTAGGGCTTATGTGTCTATGAAGTTTCTGCCTTTTTGCTGCCTCTGCTAAAAGGTTGATCTCCAACTTTGCTAACTTTATGCTGGTGCCTGAAACAATCCAGCTAGCAGCGGCAAGAGCCAAGCAAAGGATGAACTGACATGTCCTACAGAAGCTGTACTGGTGGGCCTGCAGATCGTCCTCACTTACCCTCCAGCATCCACAGCTCACAGGGACCCGAGTCCCAGATGTTCACAACTCCAGGGCATGGCAGCTAAGCCTGATTCTACTAAGATGATGTCCCTCTGAATCTAAGCTGAAGACTAAGATTCGACGCTTAGCTCTGAGGTATATTGGCTACACCGTTTGAGTTGGTCTCAGTTTATCTTTGACTTTCAGTTTCTTCTGAAGTGCAGTAATAGTGACATCTAGCTAGATGGTTCAGATGTATTGTGATGAACAATGAAGTGATATAAAGAAAAGCATGTTGAAATTCTTGCTGCTACAACTGCTGAAATTTACCAGTTCAGTAGATGAAATGGAGAAAATATACTCACTCACATGTTGAATCTCTACGGTGAAACATGGGGACCTAATTTTTTTTTCTTTTTCTTTTTGGAGACAGAGTCACACTCTGTCACCCACCCAGTCTGGAGTCTGGAATGCAACGATGCAATTATGGCTCATTGCAGCCTCTACCTCCTAGACTGAAGCTATCCTCCCACCTCAGCCTCTGGAGTAGCTGGGACCACAGGCACACACCGCCATACCCAGCTAATTTTTGTATTTTTTGTTGAGACAGGGTTTCACCATGTTGCCCAGGCTGTTCTTGAACTCCAGAATCAAGTGATCCTCCCACCTCTGCCTCCCAAAATGCTGGGACTATAGGCAAGAACCACCATGCTGGCCTCATTTTTCTTTTTTTAAAAATTTTTTTCCTTTTTCATTTTTCTTTTGAATGTTCAATGTGCATCTAGTTATCTTTGTTTAACTTTTAAAATGTTACGAAGAACGAGATATCTTCAATGTAGTTAAGCTGTTGCAATAACAAAGCAAGACTGCCTAAAAAGGAAAACTGTCTAAAAAGGAAGAAAATAAACTTTCCAAAAGAGCAAAGAATCCAAGGTAACATTGCCTTCCATCTTCTAAAATTTCAAAAACATACTCAAACCAAATCCACAGAAAATAGTAGAGAACAGAATAAATCAGCTGGTCAGACGAAGGGCCAGGGGAAAAGTCTGGTTTTGAAATATGCTGGGAAGCTCAGAATCTTAATATTAAGTTTTGTTGATTTCAGGAGATAAAATGTAAAATAAAACAAAAACTTCATTTGACAGAAATTCTCTACTAGATGAGGAGCCATTAATAAATTTGAAATATCCTCAAATCGGTAAGCAAAACAACTCCCTGGGCAACCCTAGAAAATATTTTGAAGGCTCAGAAAGACCTAAAGGGACTCTGAAATGAGCCTGAAATTCCCATGACTGACTTGTGGTTAGCAGCTGGTATATGTTTACTTGGAGTCAAGCAGAACACGCACCTGGGAATCCGCTCAGTGCCCTAGAGGTGGTGACTCCCAGGATTGACATGCACTGCTTCCAGAAAAGTGCTTGAGGCGCTGCCTATTATGTGTATGTTGTTGATGTGAAAATAGAGAATGTGAACCGTGAGGGAGGAGGAAGGAAGTGTAAATAATCAAACGAAGCAGAAGTTACCTAGTATTTCTTAGCATTGGAGGCCTTTTGACGCAATGAAGTCTTCTAAGGAACCCATATATAAAACAGTTTGTGTGACCTGAGTCCATGGGTGAGAATAAGTAAATGAATAAAAATAAAACAATTAAGAGTGCTGCACAAGCCAGGCACAATGATCCAGGCCTGTGATTTCAGCTCCTTGGGAGACTGAGGCGGGAGGATCACTTGATGCCAGGAATTTGAGGCTGCAATGAGCTATGATCATGTCACTGCACTCCAGCCTGGGTGACAGAGCAAAACCCTGACTCTTAAAAAACAACAAAAAATGCTGAGCACAGTGGCACGTATGTGTCGTCCCAGCTACTGGCAAGGCTAAGGCGGGAGGATCCCTTGAGCCCAGTAGTTCTAGGCTGCAGTGAGCTATGATCACGCCACTGCACACCAGTATGGGCAACAGAGCGAGATCCCATCTCTAAAAAAACTTAAACGAACAAATGAAAAATATTGCTGTCTTAAGGTTGGGAAGGGGCAGAGATCCCTTTGCTTGCTCATCACCAAGACACTTCTGTGAGGCCCCAGGGCTCTTTGGAGAACGTTTTGAAAATCATGGTTCTAAGTAATTATAGTTACTGTGACTGAACTAATTTAGCCCTAAGCTTCCTACAATCAAGATAGAGAAACACTATGTACTGCATTTCTCTTCTTTAGATTAAAAAAAAAAAAAAGTTTAGTCAGAATGTAGTTATATTTTCAGGTAAAATGCTCAATACATTTTCAGATGAAGCTGCTCCAAATTAAAGCAGTGAATCCAATTGTTAATCTGAAAAAAAAAGTACAATTTAGTATCTCCTCTGTTTCCAGACTTTTAGGCCCTCATAATTGTATTGTCTAATACAGTGGCCACTAGACACATGTGGCATTTACAGTATTTATTGATGAAATGCTCTATAAATATTTACTGATGCAAGTAAAGAAATGCTCTATAGAGTATGTGTGTGGGTTTTTTCCACATTAATAGTTGGACTCATTAAATTTAGAAGTACTTTACCTAAAAAGATGTCTAAAAACCTAATGAAAACATACTGGGCATGAAATCTGCAAATACAATATCCTGTTTAAAAATAAGTTGGCCGAGCACGGTGGCTCACGCCTGTAATCCCAACACTTTTGGAGGCCGAGGCAGGTGGATCCCCTGAGGTCGGGAGTTTGAGACCAGCCTGGCTGGCATGGTGAAACCCCGTCTCTACTAAAAATACAAAAATTAGACAGGTGTGGTGGCAGGTGCCTGTAATCCCATCTATTCAGGAAGCTGAGGCAGGAGAATTGCTTGAACCCGGGAGGCAGAGGTTGCAGTGAGCCGAGATTGCGCCATTGCATTCCAGCCTGGGCAACACAGCGGGACTCCGTCTTAATAAAAAAAAAGTTCACCCTGGTTGCTAAGAGAGTAGATTTTAAGTGTTCTGCCCACAAATAAATGAGGTTAAAAAAGCATTCGATCTTTTGCTACTAAGTAAAAGAATATACAATATGGAAGATGTAAAGAAAAAAGTTCATCCCATGTTTCCCAACTTTCTGAACACTCTCGAAATACATAATTAACTTTTTTTTTTTTTTTTTGAGACTCTGTCACCTAGGCTGGAGTGCAGTAGCACGATCTTGCCTCACTGCAACCTCCACCTCCCAGATTCAAGCGATTCTCACGCCTCAGCCTCCTAAGTAACTGGAATTACAGGCATGCACCACCATTCCTGGCTAATTTTTGTATTTTTAGTGGAGGCAGTGGTTTCGCCATGCTGGCCAAGCTGGTCTGGAACTCCTGGCCTCAAGTGATCCACTGCCTCGGCCTCCCAAAGTACTAGGATTACAGATGTGTGAGCCACTATGTCTGGTCCATAATTAACTTTTTAAAGGCTAATTTTTCTTTTCATCAAGATAAACCTGCATGTAGTTTGAAGAATCAAATTGTTCTACAAGTTGTATTAAGAAAAAGAAACATTAACCTGTCATTAACATCACATCGCATTTCTCATTTCTTAAAAGCAACCGACGTCAACCTTTTAGCTATTTAAGATCTATCTTCTTAACTGTGAGATGCTTAGATTGCTGCTTGTTTCCAGGCTATGCATCTATCTACTCATTCCCACTAACGCAAGATGAGCAGTTCTTCTCCAGATCCCTCCCTTCTGTTGCCACCCCTGCATACTTCCCATTTCCTCCTCCTCCAGTTAATATACATAACATTTTGTTACATAAAAATTCAGTGCTATAATTCTATGACCATGTAAATGATAGTCATACCTGAGCTATACAGAACTTTTTTTTTTTTTTGAGATGGACTCTCACTCTGTCACCCAGGCTGGAGTGCAGTGGCACCATCTCAGCCAGGTTCAATTCCCCTGCTTTAGCCTCTTGAGTTGCTGGGATTACAGACGCCCGCCACCACACTCGGCTAATTTTTATTTTATTTATTTATTTCTTTATTTATTTTTTATTTTTGAGAGGGAGTCTTGCTCTGTCACCCAGGCTGGAGTGCAGTGGTGCGATCTTGGCTCACTGCAAGCTCCGCCTCCTGGGTTCATGCCATTCTCCCTCCTCAGCCTCCCGAGTAGTTGGGACTGCAGGCGCCCGCCACCACGCCCAGCTAATTTTTTTTAATTTTTTTATTTTTTTTATTTTTAGTAGAGACAGGGTTTCACCATGTTAGCCAGGATGGTCTCGATCTCTTGACCTCATGATCTGCCCACCTCGGCCTCCCAAAATGCTGGGATTGCAGGCGTGAGCCACTGCGCCTGGCTAATTTTTGTATTTTTAGTAGAGACAGAGTTTCACCATGTTGGCCAGGCTGGTGTTGAACTCCTGACCTCAAGTGATCCACCCACCTCAGCCTCCCAAAGTGCTAGGATTACAGATGTAAGCCACAGTGCCCGGCCTATACAGAACATTGTTATTTGCACACAGGGATAAAGCTTGATGAATTTTCAAAGTGAGCACACTAGGCAACCATTGCCCCAATCTAGAAATAGGAGAGTAAAACAGAAGCTCCCAGCACCCTTATGATCCTCCTGTCAACCCTGTCCTAAAGAATCAACCTGACCTTTATTGCTGTAGATCAGTGGTCCCCAAACTTTTTGGCAACAGGGACCAGTTTCCCGGAAGACAATTTTTTCATGGACGGGTCGTGAGGATGGTTTCCAGATGAAACTCTTCCAATTCATGGGATTATTATAAGGAGTGAGCAACCTAGATCCCTCACATGCATAGTTCACGATACGCTTCGCGCTCCTGGGAATCTAATGCCCCGCTGTTGTGACAGGAGGCGGAGCTCAGGTGGTGTATTAATCCGTTCTCACACTGCTATGAAGAACTGCCCGAGACTGGGAAATTTATAAAGGAAAGAGGTTTAATTGACTCAGTTCCACATGGCTGGTGGCTTCCCCCATGATTCAATCACCTCCACCGGGTCTCTTCCTTGACACGTGGGGATTACAGGGATTACAATTCAAGATGAGATTTGGGCGGGGACACAAAGCCTAACCAGATCAGGTGGTAATGCTCACTTGCCAGCGGCTTACCTCCTGCTATATGGCCCAGTTCCTAATGTACTAATCCGTGGCCATGGTACCAATCCACGGTCTGGGGTTGGGGACCCCAGCTGTAGATGACTTTTGCCTGTTCTTGAAATTTTTACACATGCGTGTTTTTGCGAGGCATCTGGTTTCTTTTACTGTTCTTTTTCTAGCTTTTTGAGATGGAAGCTTAGATTGTGACTCATCTTCAATCTTCTTTGTCTAATAGTATTTAAAACTATAAATATTTTAAGTGTTAGCTGCATTCTGCAAATGTTTGTCACATATTATCATTCATTACAAAATAGCTTTAAATTGTGACATTTTTGTATTTTTATGCCTAATTTCTTTCTCCATTGCATTGAGTTCAGTATGTTCTTTATAGCAGTCCTTAGACATTTGCTGATACTTTTATATATCATAGACAATAGCTGCAGCTGAAATCATCACTTGATTAGCTGATAACAGTCATTCTCCAAGATTTAGCAAATTTCTGTGCAGGTTAAACAGATATAATAGCAGCCTCTATCCTCAAACTTTCAGCTTTTTTTTTTTTTTTTTTTTTTTTTGAGACAGGGTCTCCCTTTGTGGTCCAAACTGGAGTGCAGTGGCTATTCATGGGCATAGAGCATACTGCAGTCTTGAACTCCAGAGCTCAAGCTATTCTCCCACCTCAGTTTACCGAATAGCTGGAACCATAGGCCCACAACACCACGCCCAGCTAATCTTTCAGGATTTTTGATGATGACCTCTCCAATTTTCCTGGAGATGTAGCATTGTTGTGGTTTACTATCTTGGCTTCTGCTTGGCACTTGTAATGGTCAGGGAAGCTAAGTGGAAATTCTGTCAATAGTCAGGTATGTCTATCTCAAATATACACGTGGGAACAAAAAATAAGCACAGGGTAGGTCCAGGGACTTACTGAGCTGCCTGAGAAATGACAAGCTGGGGTTCAAATTCCATTTATGACCTGACCTAAAAGGAAGCCAATTGTCAAAGAAATGTAGAGTCACAGCGACATCAGAGTATCAATGGTGAATTTGGAGCTGACAGCACGGTCACAGACTTAAGTCTCATAGTTCACCAATTCTCTTGTTGTTTAATATGTATTTAACCCATCCATTGAATTCTTAATTTCAATTTTTCTTTATAACTATATATTTTGGACAATTCTCAATTATCTGCCCAATTTTTACTTTACTTTAAATGTTAATAGAGACAGGATCTTACTATGGTGCCCAGGCTGGGGTGCAGTGGCTAGTCACAAATGCCCATAACAGCACACTATACCCTTGAATTTCTGGCCTCAAGTAATCCTCCTGCTTCAGCCTCCCAAGTAACTAGGATTACAGGCACATGCCACAGCACCCAGCTGCTCCATTTTTATACAACACCTTGCCATTTTACCATTTTTGTTACTCTTTTACTTCATTACACATATTAAACAGTCATTTCAAATTCTATATCTGATAACCCTGGATCTGCCATCTCTGTAGAGCTTATTTTACAACTTGTTTCTGCTAACTTTTGTTTATGATGGCATCTTTTTTGGCAGAATAGATTTGTTTCTTGGCTCCATCTCTGAAGACCAGACTTCCACTTCCATCTCCCAATCAGAATCATGTTTCACGGTAAGCTCTAACTGCAGGCTTGTAAGCCTCCATAGTTGAGGAAGATGAGAGTTCTGGGGATGAGTGTTCAGAGTACCAGCATGCAACAGAGAAAGGCAAACGAGTTCTAAGCTGCTGCTTATGGGGTTGGTGGCAAAAGACAAGAAGGTTACAGAACTCTGTTTTGGGGCAGGAGTTATGCAAGGGAACCCAGACCTATCTATACTCTTCTGGCTCTTCTAACTCCAAAATGTAACAGGAACCCTTACTCTCAGGAAGTGGACTTTAGTAGTGATCCCCTGTGAATGCTCTCCAAATAAACCTCAGTCACTGTGTTGCAGGCATAAAACACAGGGGATCCTGAAGGCAAGTCCCTTTGTTGTAGAACTACAGCTGCCACCTATATCTTGCTCTTCAGGCAACTTAACACACTTAGAGTAGCAATCAGCCAACAAATTCGAAATACATAAAGTAAGATTCAAGCTGACACAGGGAAAGAAAAAATATCACTTAGTCAAAATTTATTTCAAGGCCTGAAAACATTCAGACTAATCAAAATGGTACTACTGTAACTTCTTATAATACATAATATAAAAGTTTTTGAAAAATAAAGACACAATTAACCCCTAAACAACACACTATCTGATTCTCAAAAGCAATGGCTATTTAACAAGATGTAAAGGGACAATAACATATCAAAGAACTTTCACACACCTAAAGAGAGCATTTAGCAGCAAGCTAGTCAGACAAAACAAACACAAATATTTTCACATTTCTTATGATTGTTTTTAACTTTACTTCATAAAGCCACTGATAATTGAGGCTTCTTTCAAGTATAAGAGTTCTAAAAGTAAAAACTGTTTTTGACATATTTTTATAAAGAAATAAAAAGCAAAACACAATCCAACTGTATTTATGAGTCCCTCTTCTCCAACAGCTTTAGATGTTTTTCTGAGTACTTTTTATACAAAATATTTTTATTAAGATCAGTTCTAATTCACTTATGCAGATTAGGGGAAAATGATTCATAATAAATTAACTTTAAAATTACCTTCTATCTGCTTCTACCTCTATCCCCCCATCACCACCAAATCTGTTGCTATAGTGAACAATGATGCAATGTACTGTTTGAGGGGGCCCAAAGCAATCTGTAATCTTAATTTCCCACATATTAGTTAGTAGGAGGAAAAATCCACAGTATGAAGGCTATTTAACTAAAACTTCATGCTTTTCCCTCAAGCTGTAAGTACTCTTTAGCATTAAATTACATCGTGCATATACAACTACACCCGTTTAGATTTGCCTTGGAATATAATTTCAAGGCCTTAAATATTAAAAATAATTTTATAACTATTTCATAGTTTAATTGGCTCTTAAATAGTTTTGCTAGGGGGGAAACATTTTGTGTTAAGAAATTGATACGTGTAAATGTGTTCACTTAAATTTTGAGAAAACCTAAGGATGAAGTCTGTTGTTTCGTTTTTCCTAAAAAAGGAAAAAAGAACCAAAGAAAAATGTTGAAGAACAAGAATATTTACTGTTAAAATGAAGAAACATTATCCAACAAAAAGGAGACATACAGATTTGAAAACACTTATTTTACTGTCTTCAACAACAACAAAAAACAGATAGGCAGGGGAAGTCCAGAGGACTCAGAATTGAAGCAGCTCTGTACAATAATGAAGGTAGTAAAATGATGTGACTGCAAAGAAGATGACTAAAACAAAATTTTACAAACATCTTCATGTTTGTAATGTATTAATGCACAAAATATCAAAAATAGAAAGTCTGAGTTTCTTCCCCGCAGGTTTATGATAAACTATCAACCTTCTATTTAATGCATTTCCTTTTTTTTTATTGAGATGGGGTCTCGCTATGTTGCCCAGACTGGTCTTGAACTCATGAGCTCAAGCAATCCTCCCACCTCGGCCTCCCAAAGTGCTGGGATTACCGGTGTGAACCACTGCACTTGGCCTTAATGCATTTACTTTTATAAGCCTTCTCTGTTTAGAAGTACACATTACACAAGTACATACATGCTGGCATTTTACCATGAAAATTTTAGTTTTCATCACAAACCAGTGACTTGTCTTTTTACCCACACTTATACACATGTAATACCTTTCTAGTGGTACATTTTAATCAATATATATTTTTTAAATCTTGATTTTTAACTCAATCTTTTTAGTGCTATGACATGATGGGCTTAATTTAACAGTGGAAGCATGATATGATAACAACATTGTACTGTTTAAACTAATTCACAACTGTAGTAAAGTGTTTGATTTTTAGTGTATAACCAAGATGATCTGGACAGTAATAAACACAGAAACACTAGAAAACAGGGAATGAATAAATAATACAATTTTTCATCAGTGGCCATTCATTATTTTGCTTTTGGAAACCTGGAAGAAATTGTCTTCTTTGATTTTCAAATGTTCTGGTAACTCTAGTTGTTTCTTAGCTTCTTCAATATCACCTTGAATTGCTGAAATAAGTGACTCTGCAGAGAGAATATACCAGGTAAAAATGATGAAAAACGATTAACATACTTTTTACTACTCCTCTGTTTAGCCAATCCTAAGAACTCACAGGATGGCAGTATCTCTGCACAGGGTAGATACCCAATAAATGTTTGTTCCATCACTCCTTCCAGGCCTAAGTCAATGGTACACAAAAGATATGTCCCTAGGCCGGGCGCAGTGGCTCACGCTTGTAATCCCAGCACTTTGCGAGGCTGAGGCGGGCAGATTACCTGAAGGCCGGAGTTCGAGACCAGCCTAGCCAGCATGGTGAAACCTGACTCTACTAAAACTACAAAAATTAGTGGGGTGTGATGGTGGGTGCCTGTAATCCCAGCTACTTGGGAGGCTGAGGCAGGAGAATCGCTTGAACCTGGGAGGTGGAGGTTGCAGTAAGAGGGGGCGTCATTGCACTCCAGCCCGGGTAACAAAGAGCAAAACTCCGTCTCAAACAAACAAACAAAAAAAGGTATGTCCCTAATCTTATAATTTAAGAGAAAGGCATAGGCATAAACGTACACTGCAAATATCAAAGGGAGGAAAAAAGCATTCACTATTCTTTTTGGTTGGTATTTACATTTGTAAAAGAAACTTTATAACAGAGTTAAAACTATCACACTACACTAATACATACCTGATAACATTTGTTTCAAACGTTCTCTGATTTACTATATCTCAAACTTTCACGCATTTTGAAAGATTTCATCAACTTCATACTGCTGGAGAGAAGCAGCCAGCCTGCTAGGTTCAAAGCTAGACTCTTATTTACTATGTGACTTTGAGAATGTTACTTAATCTCTCTGTGCCATTTTCTCATCTGAGAAATAGGCAAAATAATCCCTCACAGGTGAAAGAAGATAAATTCACGTAAAGCAATTAAAACGGTGCCTGGCATATATTAAATGCTCAAATATTATCTGTCCTGCCATCATTATTACTGGTAGTAGTGGTAGAGGTTACCTGTGGTAGCAGCAGTAATATTTAAGAAGATCAAAATAAGAACTTACCTAAAGAATCAAAGTTCTTTTCTGGTCTCAGGTAGCCAACAATGGCCACACTGAGGATTTCCCCATAGAAGTCCTCTTTGAAGGTATGCATGATATGTGTTTCCTATAGTCAAGAAATGTTACAAAGAGTGCTATCAGACTACAGTGTACTGAAATCTGAAATATATCTTCATCTTTATGCTGAGTTAATTTAAATGAAACACTCCTTAAACTTTTAAAGATTTAGGTTAAAATCTAAGTGCAATTTTTCCTAAATTTTCCCAGCACTCCTGTTTGTGCGCCGATCTTATAAACATAACTGAGTGAGGTGGCAGTGTCTGGCATGGTTTGATGTTACTTAAAAACAAACAAACAATAACAAAAAAACCAACACGTATCCAAGGAAGTAAGTATCTTATCAAGGTGAGAAAACAGGATACCAAAGAGAGAATGAGCAAAGTATTAAAAGATGTTACTACTAAACAACTAGTTGTAAGATCAGTCAGCATTTGCACACCTCTGACACACAACGTGTATGGAAACTTCAGAGTCTGGCAGAGCTGAGGACTGAAGGGGCAGGAGAGCCATGCAGCTTCCTGATCAGGGAGTGAAGTGGCAAAAGGGTACATGGCACGTTAAAGCAAAATGCTGCATGAGGTAGAAAGTGCCTCAGAATCTAGTTCAGCTAAATCATCTGGGCAGTACCGTGGTTAAGAGCACTGACTTAGAGTCAAAAGTCTGGGTTCCCACACTTGGTTAACTGTATAACTAGCTTCCGCGGGGCTCAGTTTTCTCGTCTGTAATGGGCGGGGGGTGGCTTAAGTTAGAAGATACATTAAGTGCCCCATGGCTTTGGGGCTATGAACCAATATATTCTTTCTTTTCAGTAAACATTTGAATAATAAAAAAGAAACTAAGATATGTAAGACCAGTTGGGTGTAGTAGCTCATGCCTGTAATCCCAGCACTTTGGGAGGTGGAGCCGGGAGGATCACTTGAGGTCAAGAGTTCAATATCAGCTTGGCCAACATGGTGAAACCCCGTTCTTTACTAAAAACACAAAAATTAGCTGGGCATGGTGGCGCATGCCTATAGTCCCAGCTACTCAGGAGGCTGAGGCAGGAGAATTGCTCCAACCCAGGTGGCGGAGGTTGCAGTAAGCCAAGATCACACCACTGCACTCCAGCACTCTAGCCTTGGCGACAGAGCGAGACTCCATCTCAAAAAGAAAATTAAAAAATAATTTAAAAAAATATGTAAGACCCTGACACTGACAATTATAAGACATTATTGAGAGAAATGGCAAACTTCCAAAGTAATCTACGAATTCAATGCTGCCCCAATCAAAATCCTAGCGGGTTTTTTTAAAATAGGAGAAACTGACAAGTGACTCTAAAATTTATATGGAAAAGCCAAAATTATCCAAGAAAATCTTGAGAACAAAACTAGAAAGCTTATACAACTAGGTATCAAGACCTATATAAGAAAAGCTAACCAAGCATGTATTTGAATTTTTGGACTCACACACATATAAGGTCACTTGATTTATGTCCTTAGGTGACACTGCAGCACTGTTGTGAAAGGATGGTATTTTCAATGAATAGGCTGGGTCAATTCTACATCCATATGGGAAAAAATATTAATTTAAATCCCTACCAGATACCATACTAAAAAAGTCAATTTTAAGATATGTCAGTCAATTAAACTTCCAGAAAAAAACCACAGACAAGTATCTTCATGACTTTGGAGTAATCAAAGATTTCTGAAACAGATTATATAAAGCACTAACCATAAAAAAAAATTGAACTGGATCGTATTAAAATTAAGAACCTCGGGGCTGGGTGCCATGCTCATGCCTGTAATCCTTGCACTTTGGGAGGCTGAGGCAGGAAGATTGCTTGAGCCCAAAAGTTTGAGACCAGTCTGGGTAACATGCTGAAACTTCACCTCTATAAAAAAAATTTGAAAATAGCCAAGCATGGTGGCACATGCCTGTGGTCCTAGCTACTCGGGAGGCTGTGATGGGAGGATCACTTCAGCCCAGAAAATTGAGGCTGCAGTGAGCTGAGATTGCACCACTTCACTGCAGCCTGGGTGACAGAGCAAGACCCTATCTGAAAAAACAAAACAAAACAAAACTCTTCTTCAACACACCATTGAGTTAAAACACACACACACACACACACACAAATGAAAGAAATTTGTAAGACAATACACAGTTCCAACAAAGGAGGTGGATCTAGATGTGTTACTAAGAACTTAAGGTCAGTAAGGTAACGCTTTTTTTTTTTTTTTTTAAAGGGCAAAGGTCTGGCACAGGCACTTCACAGATGTGTGTTACTGGCAAAGGCAAGCAAAAGTTCAATTTTCCACTGGTAAGATACGCCTATGTTTCAAATTCAATTTTTCCTAACACTCAAAAGGCATTCCTTAACTGGCTGTATAATAACATTTTTGTTATCTGAGTAGCTAAAGACAAATTAGTTATGGGCTATTGTCCCCTCCCCTTCTTTTCCTTCCTCATTCAACAGAATGGTATTTTGTGATCTTTCGATTGTTTTTCTTGTCTCCAAAAAATAATTTTCAAATCATTAATACTCAAAAATAACTGAAATACTGAGCAAAATGTTAAGTACTTCTGGGTCATTACTATTGCTTATGCCAGCATTTAGCTCTGTAGTTTTCCAGCAGTGACACACTTAACTTGTATTAACTCCACACAGAACAAAATTTAGCTTAACTGTAATTTGTTTTTGCCACACATTTGAGCTGACAAAAGATTCAGCCAAATCTAACAGATAAACACTGAAGTTGTGGGGTCCTGTAAAAAGAGTAGGGCAGAGAAGTATACCCTCAGGTGGTTTAAAAAGGAAAGAGAAAAGTACCAATGTGGGACTCCGTCAATAAGCACCATCCTCCGTCCACCATCCATGTAGTAATCTCTTTTTATCTCAAGAGGGTGACCAAGTAATTGATGCATGAAGTAAATGGTGAATGAAGTGCATTAATTGTGGCAAGCTCAATTTTATGAAACAGGCTTTTAAATCATTATCATCTTTGGTCAAGTGAGTCTTTCATAGACAGCAATTATCCAAGTCAGTATTGTAATTTTGGTTTGTAACTCCACTCTATTTTCTACATAATTTAAAAAATAAATGCATAAAAAAACAATTATTAATCTTTGTTATTGGGTACCACAATGTATAAGGATGTAATCTGAGCTGGACGCAGGCAGTGGCATGCACCTATAGCCCCAGCTCTCTGGAGGCTGAAGGAGGAGGATTACTTGAGCCTATGAGTTTGAAGCTACAGTGTGCTACAACCTGGCCTGTGAAGAGCCACAGCACTTCAGTCTGGGCAACATAGTGAGTCCCCATCATTAAAAAAAAAAAAAAAAAAAAAAGATGCAATTTGTGAGTTCTGTATGCTATTGAAATTAAGTTGATATAAACTCAAATTAAACTTTTAGAATTTCAGGATGTTAAATATAAACCCCATGGTAACCACAAAGACAGTATCTATAGAAATACACAGAAAGCAATGAGAAAGGAATTAAAATGTCACTACAAAACAAAACAAAAAGCACACTACCACAAAACGCAGTAATAGAGGAAATGAGGGACATAAAAGTTATAATGCATATAAAAAACAAATAGCAAAACAGTAGATGTCCCTCCTTATCAGAAATTACTTTAAATGTAAATGAATTAAACTCTCCAATTAAAAGGCAGAGATTGCCCAAAATTCCAGTATTTGAACTATATTGTGATTACCATTGATAAGCTATTTCTGCAACGAATACTGTAATTATTATTCTAAGTCATCATACCGTTTTCAGTTACAGAGCAAAATATAATGCTTACCATAGACTTCTTCGTATTCTTGTAATATGGGTTCCATCCTATGCTCACCACCATCTTATGGACATCTCCACTTCCAACACTGGCCCAACCATAGTAAATGCCAGTGGATATATCAGCTGGAAGATTGTCTACCACTTGCTCAGGAAAATTAGCTAAACAACAGAAGAAAATATTTTGAGTCTTACAAATTTCGTATTAAATGTCTGTAGCCGAGTGCAGTGGCTCATGCCTGTAATTCTAGGACTTTGAGAGGCCAAGGCAGGAGACTCGTGTTGAGTGAGCTCTGGGGTTTGAGACCGGCCTGGGTAACATAGCGAGATCTTATCTCTATTAAAAAATTAAAAAATTAGCTGAGGATGGTGGCCTGCACCTATAGTCTAAGCTACCAGAGAGGCTGAGGCAGGAGGGTCAGTTGAGCCCAGCAGATGGAGGCTGCAGTAAGCTATGATCGCACTACCACTGCACTCCAGCCTGAGTGGCAGAGCCAGATTCTGTCTCAAAATAATAATAATAATAAACAAACATTTGTAAAAATCACATGCAAGGCTAATGTAAATCATTACATTCACAAGACTTCTACAACTTTGCCTGTAAGTATCAATCTCATCCTTCCATTTTCCAGCTCAGATATCCCTCTCCTATTCATGTGAATAGGTTATGAATAAAGTACCAGGTAAGTATATAAAGCTGTCCAAAAAAATCTATACTCTTTGAGTAGGAGGCAAAAAACAAGTACCAGAGTAGATGGATTTTTTCAGATCTGTTCTTTCCTAACCAGGTACTGAATCACTTGAAAAGTTTCTTTTTTCTTTTTTTTTTTTTTTTTTTTTTGAGACGGTGTCTCACTCTGTCTCCCAGGCTGGAGGGCAGTGGCACGATCTCACCTCACTGCAGCCTCCGTCTCCTGGGTTCAAGCGATTCTCCTGCCTCAGGCTCCCGAGTAGCTGGGATGACAGGCACGCGCCACCATGCCCGGCTAATTTTTGTATTTTTAGTAGAGACGGGGTTTTACCATGTTGGCCAGGCTGATCTCGAACTCCTGACCTCAGATGATCCGCCCGCCTCGGCCTCCCAAAGTGCTGGGATTACAGGCGTGAGCCACCACGCCTGGCCAAAGTTTCTTATTTTTGAAATACACAAGTTCAAGGCTTACTTAATAAGTCAAGACGCAGCCCTGGCATGTATTTCTAAGGATGAATTACAGTCAGGTCTCGATTATGGAAATTAATGTGGACAGACTAATAAGGTTTGCTGACTCTCATTCAACTACCTATGTTATCATTTGGACACTACATAACTACAAATTAAAAACAAAACCACCTTAGAGCCGGCTTACGAGTTCAGCCGACCTGGCCCACGTTACGTCTCTAATGGGCAAGACAAGCGCCATGCCTGACCAACTGTACCTTGGCTGGCCAGGGAGGCGTGAACGGGGGATCCTGCGATTCATCTCGGGCTTCCGGCCCTCACCACCCCTTAACCCCGTTCCCGCGGAGCTCGGAGCCAGAAGCAGGGACCAGCTCCCTCAACCTAGCCAACGGTCCTCCGCCACAGACAAGGGGATGCGGGAGGAGGAAGGGTGTCCCTCTGCCCGCGGTCCGGAGGCCCCACGGCCCGGTCCCGAGTCCCCGGCTGCCGTTTCTCCCCGCTCCCCACGTGACCCGGCCCGGAGGACTCTGGCCGCCCTGCTCTCACCTGTGGGGATGCCCAGCTGCTTGGAGCCGCGGCCGAAGCCCCGCACCACTTGGCCCCGACAGAAGTAAGGCAGGTGCCTCATAATACAGTCCGCTCGGGGCATGGGCTGCGGCCCGGTCTGCGCGTCCTCCGGAGCCGCCGTCGACGCGGTGCCCAGACCCCGGACCAACCGGGGGGGAGGAGCGTGAGCTCTGCCTGCCGCGGGGGCGCACCAGGGGCCGCACGGCACCGACCACACGCCACGGCTGAACGCTGACGCCGCCGACCCAACAAATGCCGCCTAGCGCCTCAGGAGCTGCGTCTCCGCTGAAGGGCAGCGGAGACAGCCGAAGTAAGTGCCGGGTGTGGGCGGGGTGGGGGGAAGGGGCGGCCCGAAGCCCAAAGCCGGCCTCCGCCCCGCCGGCGTGCGCTCGCTTCTTCAGCCCAACGCCTCGAGCCCGCTCGGATTCCGTAGCCCCGCCCCCATCATAGCCCCGCCCCGCCGCTGCCTCGCCCAGCTTCCGGCGCAAGCTCCCGTCGCAGGCTCCCGCCTGAGGCACCTAATGTCTGGATCGCGGGCTTCGTTTCAGCCCCTGGCGATGGGAACTAATGTGGAAACCCGGTTTTCAACCTGAGAGCCGAGAAAGCACAATTCTCGAACAATTCTGTTTTTTTTTTTTTCCTTCCTCCTGTTCGTAATAATCCGGAAGCCAAAGCGAGACGCTCTTTAGCTCATTGGCAACCGCTGGATTGAACGTCAGGCATCGCTCGTTCCGTTCGTTCTTTAAATATTTATTAAAGCTCCTAAATTCAGCCCAAAGATCGGCTCTTCACAGAGGCTTTTCCTGGCCGCCCTACCGGAAGCGGTCGTCCTCCTGCCGGACCACTGACCACGTTCTGGAGTTACTAATATATTCGAATGTAAGCTCCAGGGAAGCAGTCCCTGTCTGTGACGCTGTTAACCTCAGTGACTAGTGGAAGGTTACCGAGATGGGCGGTGACTGTCCCCTCTAGGCTGTCTTCTTGACAACTTCACAAGCCCGATAACAGGCAGTCCCTCTACTGCAACGCAAATAGAGGCCTTCGTACCCTCGGAACTGTAAACACGCACGCTCCTAGGGAAGTAGCTCTGGGCTCACAGGATATGCAGGGTGCAAGTTTATAATAAGGTGCATCCTCTTACGTCTGAAAGACAAAGAAGTTTTTTTTATTTTATTTTTAATCAATGGAATCCAGAGAAGAAGTTTAATTTTTTCTTTTTTGCTCTATATATTTGTATAAAATTCTGTGCAGACCGTGTAGTCTCTTTCTACCTTACATGTATGCATCTCTGATAATATTTACCTGATACTAAATTTACATTCTAGGCCAGGCTCAGTAGCTCACGCCTGTATTCCCAGTAGTTTGAGAGGCCGACGCGGGAGGATTGATTGAGCCCAGGAGGTCGAGGCTGCAGTGAGCTATGATCACGCCACTGCACTCCAGACTGGGCGACACAGTGAGACACCCCCACCCCTTAAAAGAACTAGAGAAGAGGAAGGAAGGGAGGAAAGGGGAAGGGAAAGTGAAAGGGAAGGGAAGGGAGAGAAGGACCCAAAGAAGCAATTATGGTCAGTAACTTATCTATACGGAATTAAACAAAGAATAGTGAGAATAACCATAATAGTAATACAGGTAGTAACAGTAGTAATAGCAAGTTGTGAAAAGCAATTAAATTATCTGGAGAGGCTTAAGAGTTATTTTAGCAAGGTGTGTACAGGATTCTCTCACTCTTGACTCCCGTCCTTAATAAGAATGCTGCATTCCTTCTAATATAGGGAGGATGTCTCTCATATGGTAATTTCATCTGCTTCTAAGAAACAGAAAAGAGGTCAGAATGATTTTTTTTGTATCTATTGTTTTTCAAGTGCTTTTAATTCAAAATAGTCAATATGCAAGAATGGTATATTTTTAACTTCAGCAGTGATACACCTAATAAGAAAAGCCTGGAGGTGAGAACTTGATAAATCATCCCTGGGTCTTACTCCACTAAGCCCTAGGTTGCAAGAAGGTATGAGAATTAAATGAGATAAAATAATTAAATGAATCATAGGAGGTAAATGAGGAGGGGTGGTTTTAAGAATAGAGAAAATGCTAAGTATTTTTCACACTGTCTCATGTAATGCTATCATCAGCTTTGTTGGAAAGCATTCACCTAAACGTATAAAAATGGGCGGGGCATGGTGGCTCACGCCTGTAATCCCAGCACTTTGGGAGACGGAGGCAAGCGGATCCCTTGAGCCGAGGAGTTCAAGACCAACCTGGGCAAAATAGGGAGACTTCCGTCTATACAAAAAATTTTAAAATAAAAATGAGAAAAAAGAAAAGAAAAGAAACAAGAAAAAGAAAAGAAAGGGGAAAGAAAAGAGGAGAAAGTAAGAAAAAAAATTTTTTAAATCAGCCAAGGCCTGGCACAGTGGCTCATGCCTGTAATCGCAGCACTTTGGGAGGCTGAGGCCGGTGGATCACTTGAGCTCAGGAGTTGGAGACCAGCCTGGGCAACATGGTGAATCCCCGTCTCTACAAAAAATACAAAAATTAGCCGGGCGTGGTGGCGCTCGCCTGTGGTCCTAGAAACCCCGGAGGGTGAGGCACGAGAGTCGCTTGAACCTGGCGGCAGTTGCAGTGAGCTGGAGATCACGCCACTGCACTCCATCCTAGGCAACAGAGGGAGACTCTGTCTCAGCCAGGTGGTGGTGGCTTGTGCCTTTAGCCCCAGCCACTTGGGAAACTGAGGAGTGAGGATCGCCTGAGCCCCAGAATTTGAGGCAGCAGTGAGCTGTAATTGAACCACTGCACTCCAGCCTAATGACAAAGCGAGACACGGTCACTAAAAAACAAATAGGCCCGGCGCAGTGGCTCTTACGTGTAATCCCAGCACTTTGGGAGACCAAGGCAGGTGGATCACCTGAGGCCAGGAGTTCAATACCAGCCTGGACAACATGGCAAAACCCCGTCTCTGCTAAAAATACAAAAATTAGCCGGGCATGGCAGTGAACGCCTGTAATCCCAGCTGCTCGGCAGGCTGGGGCGGAAGAATCACTTGAACCCAGGAGGCGGAGGTTGCTGTGAGCCAAGATTGCTGTATTGTACTCCAGCCTGAGTGATAGAGCAAGATTCCTTCTCAATAAATAATACATAAATAAATAGATAGATTTAAAAAAAAAAGAGATGTAGGGAAAAGAAAGAGAGATCAGACTGTCACTGTGTCTATGTAGAAAGGGAAGACATAAGAGACTCCATTTTGAAAAAGACCTGTACTTTAAATAATTGCTTTGTTGAGATGTTAATTTGTAGCTTTGCCCTAGCCACTTTGCCCCAGCCACTTTGACCCAACCTGGAGCTCACAAAAGCACGTGTTCTATAAAATCAAGGTTTAAGGGATCTAGGGCAGTGCAGGACATGCCTTGTTAACAAAATGTTTACAAGCAGTATACTTGGTAAAAGTCATTGCCATCCTCTAGTCTCAGTAAACCAGGGGCACAATGCACTGTGGAAAGCCGCAGGGACCTCTGCCCTTGGAAGCGGGGTATTGTCCAAGGTTTCTCCCCATGTGATGGTCTGAAATATTGCCTCGTGGGATGAGAAAGACCTGACTGCCCCCAGCCCGACACCCGTAAAGGGTCTGTGCTGAGGTGGATTAGTGAAAGAGGAAAGCCTCTTGCAGTCGAGATGGAGGAAGGCCACTGTCTCCTGCTTGCCCCTGGGAACTGAATGCCTCGGTGTAAAACCCGATTGTACATTTGTTTAACTCTGAGATAGGAGAAAAGCTGCCCTGTGGAGGAAGGCGAGACATGTTTGCAGTAATGCTGCATTGTTATTCTTTACTCCGCTGAGATGTTTGGGTAGAAAGAAACGTAAATCTGCCTACGTGCACGTCCAGGCATAGTACATTCCCTTGAACTTAATTATGATATAGATTCTTTTGTTCACATGTTCTTTGTTGACCTTCTTATTATCACCCTGCTCTCCTACTACATTCTTTTTTGCTGAAATAATGAAAATAATAATCAGTAAAAACGGAGGGAACTCAGAGGCCAGTGCCGGTGCAGGTCCTTGGTATGCTGAGTGCCGGTCCGCTGGGCCCACTGTTGTTTCTCTGTACTTTGTCTCTGTGTCTTATTTCTTTTCTCAGTCTCTCATCCCACCCGACTAGAAATACCCACAGGTGTGGAGGGGCAGGCCACCCCTTCAGGAGAGTCCTGTAGAAGGTTTAAGATGGAGCAGTCAGGCCCCAATCTTTAAAACTACCATTTACATGTCAAGTCATATGGGTAATTACTGTGTAATCAGCATAGGATATAGAAGAAAGAATTTTTTTTTGAACCAGAGTCTCACTCTGTCACCCAGGCTGGAGTGCAGTGGCGCGATCTCGGCTCACTGCAACCTCCACCTACCGGGCTCAAGTGATTCTCCTGCCTCAGCCTCCCGAGTAGCTGGGACTACAGGTGTATGCCACAACGCCCGGCTAATTTTTGCATTTTTAGTAGAGACAGGGTTTCATCATGTTGGCTAGGCTGTTCTAGGACTCCTGGCTTCAAGTGATCCGCCTTCCTCGGCTTCCCAAGAAGGAAGAATTCTGATCATTGTCCACCACTGCTCAATAGTGTTCAATGGCTCCTCCCCTCTGACTGAAGAATAAACCTTCCAAGAGTTGTACTTCTAAGAACTCCCATCAAGTACTCAATCTGTTGATCAAAGCAAACCCCTCCACCTTGCTTCAGAGGCCAAAGAATATGCTTCAAATAATTCAAATAATTAGTCTGTAGGCTATAGGATTTATCATTTTTCTTACTAATTTGACTCCAAAAATATGCTACCTAGCATTCTCAGTAAATCTAGAGTTGAGAGTCTATGTGTCTTTGCCAAACTTACTGCTTTTAACCAAGGAAGTGTTCTAAAACATGCTTTTTATTTCCCCCTCTGAACTGCACTTGCACATCCTTTCATCCGCCTGTAGGGAAAGAGTCCTCTTCTGTGGTTTAAGTTGTCTCTGTAGAAAGAAGGATCACAAATAAGACTAAAGAGAAAGTAGAACTGGCAACTTGTGAAGGAAAAGAAGGCCTACTCTAAGTAAGCAATAGAAAATGAATCTGAAGAATTCTTAAAATTCAGCAATAAGAAAATAAGCAACTGAATTAAAAAATGAGCAAAAGATCTGAATAAGCATGTGAAAAGATGTTCAACATCATATACCATGAGGGAAATACAAATTAAAACAACAATGAGATACTACTATATATCAACTAGAATGGCCAAAATTCAGAACACTGACAACACCAAATGCTGGCAACAATGTAGAGCAACAGGAACTTTCATTCATTGTTGGTGGGAATACAAAATGGTACAGCCCCTTGGAAGACAATATGGCAGTTTCTTATAAAACTAAACATACTTTTAGTATATTATCCAGAAATTGTGCTCACTTATATTTAATCAAATGAGGTGAAAACTTTTGTCCACACAAAAACCTATTTGTTTTTACCCCAATCCATTTTTACCCCTACTCCCACTGAATGCAAATTGAATGGATGAATGGATGTTTTATTTCTGTTTTATTTTACTTTTATTTTGTTTCACATGGATGTTTATAGCAGCTTTATTCAGAATTGCCAAAACGTGGAAGCAACTGTGATGTCCTTCAATAGGTGAATGGATAAACAAGCTGTTGTATATCCATATAATGCCATAAAAAGACCTAGAAAGAAATGAGCTATCAAGCCACAAAAAGACCTAGAGGAAACTTAACTGCATATTACTAAATGAAAGAAGCCAGTCCAAAAAGGCTACAGAACGCATGAGTCCAATTATATTACATTCTGGATAAAACTATGGAGACAGTAAACAGATCAGTGGTTACCAGGGTTTGGGGAAGTTGGAGGTCGGAGGGAGGGATGAATGTGAAGCACAGGGGATTTTTAGGGCAGTGAAACTATTCTGTATGATACTGTCCTCATGAATATATGACATTATGCATGTATCAAAACCCATAGAACTATACAGCAACAGCAGCTGCCAACCTAAAACTGCTCTAAAAGGTAGAGTCTATTAGTTTTTGAATAATTAATCTAAAAATTTCTGACTTGGAGTCTGACATCAAGGTTCACACCTTCCACACCTAAATAGTTACCAAGTCTCTCCCAATCCATTTTTACCCCTCCTCCCACTGAATGCAAGCCATGACCCCTTACCTGCACAGCTGTAGCCAACTCTCTATTCTCCCAGCCTTAGATTTGACACTAGTCTCTCTCTACCGCTTTTTCGTGCTGCAATAACCTTTCAAATGCCAATCTGATCAAATCACACTAAAAGTCATGTTGTGCTTCCCCCGTCTTAGGATCAGTCTAAACTAAACCATTGTTCACAGATTCTCCCTATCACACTCCTCAGCTCCTGCCTCTACATTCTCTACCCAGAAGCCCTAGGGAACTTTACCAATTCCTCTCACTCTTTGGACTTCGTATAAACAGGCTTCCCAGCATGGACTTCGTATAAACAGGCTTCCCAGCATGAGACAATGCTACCAGTAAGCCAGAGAGCAAGGGAACCCTGTGAGTCAGGTATGCTTGACAATGCCTTCCAGAGAGGTGGGACTTGAGTTAGAGCCTTGGGGCATGTGTGAATTGACTAAACAGAGAAGAGGAAAGAAAAATGTCTAGTTAGGGAGAGTTCCTGTGATCACATTTCCAAGAAAGGGATGTGCAATAAATAAGCCAGAACTACTAAGCTCTACTGAGAGGTGATAGAGCTTAGTAGTGGGTAAGAGGGACTCTGGCTCTTACATCAGTTTCCTGTCTGTGAGAAAGGAATAATCACCATAGCACCTCATAAAGCATTTGAAAGATTTAAGACTTAATGCATGTGAAGTAACTAAATTACTGTGTAATATGTAGTAAGCCTTCTGTATTGGCTGTTATGATGATGACTACCTGTTGATCTGTTATAGAAAATTCATTATAATCGGACTACAGTCCAAATAAGCTGGCTGAGCGTAAGTGTCTTCAGAATTCTACCTTGGAAAACAGACATGTAAAATTCTACATTAAAGCCCAATATAGAAAATAAATAATGTTTTATTTATTTATATATTTACATATTTATTTTAGAGATGGGATCTCACTATGTTGCCCAGGCTAGAATTCAGTGGCTATTCACAGGCAAGCTCATAGCACACTACAGCCTCGAAATCCTGAAATTAAGCCATCTGCCTACCTCAGCCTCCTGCATAACTGGAACTACAGGTGTACACCACCATACCATAAAAACAAGTGTTATTTTATAACCACAAATGTATTTGTGATTCAAACTCACAAAATTTACTTCATGTAGTACAAATTTACTCAATAAGAACACATTAACGAAGGTTACAGTGTAAAGAAAGAAAACTAATTTTTTTCCCTCACCCCTAATGCGTTCTTAGAAGGGACCCCCTGTAACAAAAAAAACAGATTATCAAAGCAAGAGCAAACACATGTTTATTATCATGTATATTTTATACATATATGGGAGATGCCCAGGGAATGAATAATTCTCAAAGAGGTGACTCAGACCTCTAGCTTATATAAACTTCAATAAAGAACATTAAGGACCAGCACAGTGACTCACTGCTATAATCCCAGCACTTTGGGAGGCTGAGGCCAGAGGATCTCTTGAGCCCAGGAGGTCGAGGCTGCAGTGAGCCATGACCATGCCACTGCACTCCAGCCTGGGTGACAGAGCAAGATGCTGTCTCAAACAAACAAACAAAAAACACATTACATTTCTAAAGAAAGGACAAGACAGAGGAAAAGAACTTTGAATCTCTAGAGGTGGCAAATTATGGGAAGGCAAAATAATGGTAGATGAAGTCCACTTAGCAAAGCTTATTAATGTAGATTCCTCTTGTGCCATCTCCAGCCAGATGAGGGCTAAAGTTGTCTTCAGTGGTTAACTTTTGTCCTTCCAGGTAGAGAGGGAAGAAGGGCACCTTTGTCTTTGTAAATCTGTGTCCTGCCACTAGGTAAACAGAGGAAGGGCAGAGAGCTTTCCTGTATCTGCTTCCTCCCACTTGCTCTTAGCTTAAAATTTTTTTTGTCAAAGAGGCATATTTTTTGGTTAACACATCTGGTTTTCCTTCAACACTCTCAACTACGTCCAAATTTGCTTCCTGTCACTGTTTGTACTGTTGTATCATATTAAATTCAGAAAACATATTTTAAAATAACATTTTGAAAACTAAATTCATAAAAGACATTTTTAAATGAAATGTGCTTTGAATATTTAGAACCTGTTGAAGCACACAGATTGTAAATTACTCATCTGGTCTAACATTGTTATTTTGCACCAAAAAAAAGCAGACCGAGAGCCTACGACCTACTAAACCCAAAAGAAAACAGAGTCTACAAAATGCTGAGAATTTTCCTGTCCATCCCTTTGATAATGGACCTAAGATCACATTTTCTGGAAGAGTTAAGTGATCTCCAGGTCTGTCTGCTATATGCAGCTTCCTCATAATAACCCACAATGAAATGTTTATTTGGCTGATTTTTTGTTTGTTTGTTTTTTGAGACAGAGTCTCACTCTGTTGCCCAGGCTGGAGTACAATGGCATGATCTCAGCTCACTACAACCTCCACCTCCTGGGTTCATGTGATTCTCCTGCCTCAGCCTCCTGAGTAGCTGGCATTACAGGCATGCACCACCACACCTGGCTGATTTTTGTATTTTTAGTAGAGACGGGGTTTCACCCTGTTGACCAGGTTGGTCTCAAACTCCTGACCTTGTGATCTGCCCGCCTCAGACTCCCAGAGTGCTGGGATTACAGGCGTGAGCCACCGTGCCCAGCCCTGATTGTTTAATAAATACACCGCACATATGGAAATGGAAGGTTTTCAATAGTACTAATAAATAATTCTTATACCTGTATGGAATGTAAACAAACTTTTGTCAACTTCTACCCACGTGAGACATTAAAAATATCTCTAGAAAATTAGATTCTAATGTCAGGTCAGGCCTGAAAACCAAGAGCTTACCTACAATATCAAATGTTTTAGAAAAAGTTATTCCTTCCTTCATCCATTCATTCACTGGCTGCTTTAATAGGGTCTACTCCAAATCAAGGGTGTGATGATTACTAATTTTTAAAAATTTGTACTCCACAAATATTTGAGTATCTACTGTTCCTTGTGTATTTCCCGTATGGCTTTTTGATTTTTGTTTTTTTGTTTTTGCATTGAGCACAAATTGCTTGCATTACAGGGGAAAAACTATGCAAATACAATGTTAAATTCTCACCACCAAAACCAAAAGCACTACAAGAATTTCATTCCTCATGCATCCACAAGGTGGCATATTACAATTTTGCTTTTTACTGACATGAACCTAGAACTGCGGTGACACATGAAATAAGAACTGCAAATGGCAAATGAAAGTTAGGGAATGAGGTTCATCAGGCCCTGTGCTAGACACGGGAGGATTCTGTACTCAGAAATGTTTGGCCTGCTCATTGCTTCATGTGCTTGGGTTTGGTTCTTTGGTGAAGCATGGCTACTGCATTCTATCTTCTTCCTCAATCACAAAAGATAAAAAGACTGTCTTAATTTGGAAAGTTAATGCTTTTTGGTGCTTCCTTTGAATATATATTTCACTATAGAAGAAGAAAATGGAAAAAGAGAAAAAGGAGGAGAAGAGCACCTACAATTATAGGCAGAAGAATTCAGACTTCTTTTCCATTAAAAAATTGTTTTTAATTATACATTTGGTGCTATGATGGTATAGGAGATAAAGATGCTAAAAATTTCTGGAATGAGAAAGAAGAAAAACTTTCTAGGACACTGGACTCTTTTCAGAATAATGAGTACATACATCTGAGATTCTGGAGATGAACTTTCCCTCTGTTCAGAATAATTCCCCTTCTAAGGCAGGATTTACTGATTGTGAAATTAACCATTCTTTAGTGTCCATGACAGCTGTGTTCTCTCAAATTCATGACACCTTTGGCATGTGACCGCGATGGCAAAAATATAGGTGTTACCAACAGTAATTACATATAAAATTATTTCAGTTTGTCTTCAAAATTACTGGTGTTTCCCTCCTTTTTTCTCACAATGATGATATAACATTTTAGGAATTTTTTTGATTTTAGAATTTTTTTTTCTGTCCAATAGATAAAATAATACAGCTACTTAGAAAATTGGTCTAATCTGCTGATGTGTCAGCGTGGACTATATATTTAGAAGACGAAAAATAAAAGTGTGTCGTGGGGTGGTGGTATAGATTGGAAAAATTATTACCAGCTGAATAAAAAATAGTAGGCTAAATTAAAAATGCTCCCAAATATTTTTCACTCCTTTTATTGAGAGGGGAGGCCCATTTCCTCTCCCCACTAAAACTGACCTGGTTGTGAAATTTGACCAATAAAATTTGGCAGAAGTGATATCGTGTAACTTCAAAGGTGTGCTTGTAGAGAACTGTAGCAACTCTGTGACAGGCTTTGAATGCTCTCTGTTAGAAGCTGGGCATGATATAAGTCCAGCTGCCCTTCTAGAGAAAGAGATATATGAAGAGAGGCCTGAAGTATCCTGGACATTTCAGTCTCAAATGAGCTCCCGGAAGAAATACCGCTCAGGTGAGCCCCAAGCAACCCAGAAAATAATTTGAAATAATAGATTATTTTAAGTCATCATTTTTTGTTTGTTTGTTTGTTTTTAAACAGAGTCTTGCTCTGTGGCCCAGGCTGAAGAGCAGTGGCGTGACCTCAGCTCACTGCAATCTGCATGTTCCAGGTTCAAGATTCTCCTGCCTCAGCCTCCCGAGTAGCTGGGATCACAGGCACACACCACCACGCCTGGCTAATTTTTGTATCTTTTTCTAGAGACGGGGTTTTGCCATGTTGACCAGGCTGGTCTCGAACTCCTGGCCTCAGATGATCTGCCCGCCTCAGCCTCCCAAAGTGCTGGGATTACAGGCATGAGCCACCAGACCCAACCCAAGTCATCAAATTTTGAGGTAGTTTGTTCTACAAAAATAGCCAAACCAGCTAGTGAGCTCTGTTTTGTCAATACTTTTTTCCTTTAAGTAGACTTTTTTTAAAAAGCAGTTTTAGGTTCACAGAAAAATTGAGAAGTACAGAAAGTTCCCATATACTCCCTGACCTTCAACACACACACACACACACACACAGCCTCCCTCACTATAGACATCCTGCACTAGGCACTAGAATGTACATGTTACAACTGATATACATACATTGACGCATTATCACCCCAAGTCTGTAATTTACATGAGAGTTCACTCTTGGAGTTATACATTCTATGGGCTTAGACAAAGGAATACTGACTTGTATCCACCATTATCATATCATACAGAGTATTTTCACCGCCATAAAAATCCTCTGTGCTTTGCTTATTCATCCCTCCCTCACCCCCCAATCCTTGACAACCACTGATCTTTTAACTGTCTTCATAGTTTTGCCTCTTCCACAGTGACACATAGTTGGAATTATAAAGGATGTAGCATTTTCAGACTGGCTTCTTTCACTTAAAAATATGCAGTTAAGGTTCCTCCACGTCTTCATGGCTTGATGGCTCATTTATTTTTAGCATAGAATAATATTCCATTGTCTGTATGTATCATAGTTTATTTTCCTATTCACCTATTGAAAGACTTCTTGATTGCTTCCAAGTTTTGGCAATTCTGAATAAAGTTGCTCTAAACATCAATCCGCAGGTTTCTGTGTGAATATAGGCTTTCAATTAATTTGGATAAATACCAAATAATACAATTGCTGGATCATATGGAAAGAGTATGTTTAGTTTTATAGGAAACTGCCAAAGTGTGTAACAAAATGACTATACCATTTTGCATTCCCACCAGCAATGAAGGAGAGCTCCTGTTGCTGCACATCCTTGCCAGCATTTGGTGTGGTCAGTGTTCTGGATTTGGGCCCTTCCAATAGGCCTGGAGTGGTAATTTGCATTTCTCTGGTGACATATGATGTGAAACATCTTTTCATATGCTTATTTGCCATCCGTATATTATCTTTGGTGAAGTGTCTGTTCAGGTCTTTTGCTCGTTTAAAAATATCAGACTGGGTGCAGTGGCTCATCTCAGCACTTTGGGAGGCCAAGGTGGGAGGATTGCTTGAGCCCAGGAGTTCAAGACAGCCTGGGCAACATAGTGAGACCCTATATCTACAAAAAATATTTTAAAAATTAGCTGGGCATGGGTGATACGTGCCTGTAGTTCCAGCTACTTGGGAGGCTGAGGTAGAAAGATCACTTGAGGCTAGGAGATCAAGGCTACAGTGAGCCATGATTGTGCCACTGCACTCCAGCCTAAGCAACAGAGCAAGACCCTGTCTCAAAAAAAAAAAAAAAAAAGAAAGAAAGAAAAAAGAAAAATCGGCCAGGCGTGGTGGCTCACAGCTGTAATCCCAGCACTTTGGAAGGCCAAGGAGGGAGGATTACAAGGTCAGGAGTTCAAGACCAGCCTGGCCAATATGGTGAAACCCCGTCTCTACTAAAAATACAAAAATTAGCCAGGTGTGGTGGTGTGCACCTGTAGTCCCAGATACTCAGGAGGCTGAGGCAGGAGAATTGCTTGAACCCAGGAGGCGAAAGTTGCAGTGAGTCGAGATTGTGCCACTGCACTCCAGCCTGGGCAACAGAGCGAGACTCCATCTCAAAAAAGGAAAAAATTATCAGGTTGTTCACTTTCTTCTTGTTGAGTTTTACGAGTTCTGGCCAGGCACAGTGGCTCATGACTGTAACCCCAGCACTCTGGGAGGCTGAGCCAGGTGAATCACTTGAAGCCAGGAGTTAGAGACCAGCCTGACCAACATGGCAAAATCTAGTTTCTATTAAAAATACAATAATTAGCCGGGCATGGTGGCTCATGCCTGTAATTCCAGCTACTCAGAAGGCTGAGGTACCAGAATCATTTGAACCCCAGAGGCAGAGGTTGCAGCGAGCTGAGATTGTGCCATTGCACTTCAGCCTGGGTGGCAGAGCAAGATACCATCTCAAAAAATAAAATAAAAAGTCATCCCCATACACAAGGTCATCTAGATTTTCTCCTATGTTATCTTCTAGGAATTTTATAGTTTTGCATTTTACAAAATGATCCATTTTGAGTTAATTTTTTTTTTTAGCTTCTAGGTCAGTGTTCTCTATTGCCACACTACTGCACTGCATTTACATTTCAAATTTCTAAAATAGGATTTATATATTATAATAGAGTTATTTTTCTCATTTCGAACTAATTTTGGGCATGAGTATAAGGTCTATGTCTAGATTCTTTTTTTTTTCCTGCATGTAGATGTCCAGTTGTTCCAGCAGCATTTCTTGAACACTCTTGTCCGTTTTCTCCTTTGCTCCTTTGTGAAAGATAAATTCACTATATTTATTTGGCTCTATATCTGCCTTTCTGTTCTGTTCTGTGGATCTATTTGTCCTCTTTTTCATCAACACTACTATGTCTTGATTACTTTTAGTAAATCCTGTAGCTTTATAGTAAATCGTGAAGTCAGGTAGTGTCAGTCCTCTGACTAACACTCATGCATGATTATTTTGGCTATTCTGGGTCTTTTGTGTCTCCATATAAACTTTAGAATCAGTTTGTCAATATCACAAAATAACTTGCTGGGAATTTGGTTGGTATCCTGTTGAATCTATAGATCGCATTGAGAAGAACGGACATCTTAACAATATTGAATCTGCCAATCCTTGAACATGGAATACTTCTTCATTTATTTAGTTCTTCTTTGGTTTATTTCATCAGAGTTTTGTAGTTTTTCTCATATAGATCTTGTACATATTTTGTTAGATTCATACCTAAGTATTCCATATTTTGGGGTGTTAATATAAATGGTATTAATATTATGTTTCAAGTTTCTAATTCCACTGGTTAATTGCTGATATACCAGAAAGGAATCAAATTTTGTGTATTAATCTTGTATCCTGCAACCTTGCTATACTTATTTATTAGTTCCAGGAATCGTTTGTTGTGGTGGTTTATTCTTATGGATTTTCTATATAAATGTTCAGATCATCTGCAAACAAAGACAGCTTTATTTCTTCCTTCTCAATCTGCATACCTTTTATTTCCATTTCTTTCCTTACTGCATAAGTTACAACTTCAAAGTATGATTTTGAAAGGGAGTGGTAAGAGGGGAAATCTTTGACCTGCTCCTGCTCTGGGAAAGCTTCTAATTTTTCATCATTAGCTGTGGGGTGTTTTTGTAAATGTTCTTTATTCTACTGAAGAAGTTCCCTTTTATTCCTAATTTGCTGAGTTTTTTTCATGAATGGGTATTGGTTTTGTCAAATAATTGTTCTGCATCTATTAATATGATCGTGTTTTTTTCTTTTTTAGTCTGTTGAAATGATGAATTATTAATCATTAATTTTCAAACATTGAACCAGGCTTACATACCTGGAATAAATTTCCTTGGTCATGTATATAATTTTTTTTCTTGCAGCCTCAGTTCAAAGGATCTTTTTGCACGTTGTTGGATTTAACTTGCTAATATTTTGTTGAGAATTTTTGCGTCTATATTCATGAGATACTGGTCCGTAGTTTTCTTGAAATATCTTTAGTTTTGGTATTAGGATAATGCTGGCCTCATAGAATGAGTTAGAAACAATTTCCTCTGCTTCTATTTTCTTTTCTTCTTCTTCTTTTTTTTTTTTTTTAGATGGAGTCTCGCTCTGTCACCCAGGCTATAGTGTAGAGTGGCACAATCTCGGCTCACTGCAGCCTCTGCCTCCCAGGTTCAAGCAATTCTCCTGCCTCAGCCTCCCAAGTAGCTGGGATTACAGGAGTGTGCCATGACACCCAGCTAATTTTTGTAATTTTTAGTAGAGATGGAGTTTCACCATGTTGGCCAGGCTGGTCTTAAACTCCTGACCTGAAGTGATCCACACACCTCAGCCTCCAAAAGTGCTGAGATTACAGGTGTGGGCCACCATGCCTGGCCTCTTTACTTCTATTTTCTGAAAGAGATTGTAGAAAATTAGTACAATTTCTTTCTTAAATATTTAGAAGAATTCACTGGTGAATTTATCTGGGCCTGGTGTTTTTTTGTTTTCGAAGGTTATAATTGATTCAATTTCTTTAATAAATACAGACTTATTCAGAATGTATATTTCTTCTGTGTGAGTTTTGGCAAATGTGTCTTTAAGGAATTAGTCTATTTTACTTAAATTATAAGATTTGTAGACAGAGAGAGTTTCATATTTCTTTATGATCTTTGTAGTGCTCACAGGATTTGTAGTGATGTCCCCTCTCTCATCTCTGATGTTATTAACTTGTGTGTCTCTCTTTTTTTCTTGGTTAGCCTGGCTAGAGGCTTATTGATTTTATCAAAGAAACTGCATCTGGTTTCATTTATTTTCTCTATTGGTTTTCTGTTTTTATTTTTATTGATTTCTTTTTTGGGACTGTGGGGAGGTGAACAGAGTGTTGCTGTATCACCCAGGCCAGAGTGTGGTGGTGCAATCTCGGCTCACTGCAAACTCTGTCTCCTGGGTTCAGGTGATTCTCGTGCCTCAGCCTCCTGAGTAGCTGGGATTACAGGCAGGCGCCACCATGCCCTGCTAATTTTTGTGTTTTTAGTAGAGACGGAGTTTCACCACGTTGCCTAGGCTGGTCTCAAACTGCTGACCTCAGGTGATCCACCTGCCTTGACCTCCCAAAGTGCTGGGATTGCAGGCATGAGCCACCGCACCTGGCTGATTTTTATTGATTTCCGGTCTAATTTTTATTATTTCTTTTCTTTTGCTTGCTTGGGATTTAATTTGCCCTTTTTTTTTTCTAGTTTCTTTTTTTTTTTTTTTTTTTGAGACGGAGTCTTGCTCCGTCATCCAGGCTGGAGTGCAGTGGCGCGATCTCGGCTCACTGCAATCTCCGCCTCCCGGGTTCATGCCATTCTCCTGCCTCAGCCTCTCCGAGTAGCTGGGACTACAGGTGCCCCCCACCACGCCCGGCTAATTTTTTGTATTTTTAGTAGAGACGGGGTTTCACCGTGGTCTCGATCTCCTGACCCCGTGATCCGCCCGCCTCGGCGTCCCAAAGTGCTGGGATTACAAGCATGAGCCATCGCGCCCGACCTCTAGTTTCTTAAAGTAGAAGCTTAGATGACTGATTTTAGATATTTTTTCCTATCCAATATATGCATTCAATGCCCTAAATTTCCCTCTAAGTACTATTTTCACTGATCCACAAATTTTGATAAGTTGTGGTTTTATTTTAATTTACTTCAAAATATTTTAAATTTTTTCTTGAGATTTCTTCTTTGACCAATGTGTGTGGTTTAATTTCCAAGTATTTTGGGATTTTCTAGCTATCTTTCTGTTACTGGTTTCTAGTTTAATTCCATTGTGACCTGAAATAATATATTGGATGATTTATAATATTTAAAATTTGGGCTGGGTGCAGTGGCTCATGCCTGTAATCTCAGCACTTTGGAAGGCCGAGATGGGTGGATCACCAGAGGTCAGGAGTTGGAGACCAGCCTGGCCAACATGATGAAACCCTGTCTCTACTAAAAATACTAAAATTAGCTTGTCGTGGTGGCAGGCACCTGTAATCCCAGGTACTCTGGAGGCTGAGGCAGGAGAATCGCTTGAACCCAGGAGGCGGAGGTTGCAGTCAGCTGAGATTGTGCCATTACATTCCAGTCTGGGTGACAAGAACAAAACTCCCTCAAAAACATTAATCAATTAATTAAAATAAAATTTGTTAAGGCTGGGTGCGGTGGCTCATGCCTGTCATCCCAGCACTGTGGGAGGCCGAGGCAGGCAGATTATTTGAGCCCAGGAGTTCAAGACTAGCCTGGGCAACATAGCAAGACCTCGTCTCTATTTTTAAATAATAAAGTTTTAAAAAATAAACAACTAATAACATTTTTTAAGGTGTGTTTTAGGACCCAGAATGTTATCTGTCTTGTTCCATTTGAGTCTGAGAAGAATGTGTATTCTGCTGTTGTTGGGTAAAGCAGTCTAGAAATGTCAATTATACCCCATCGGTGGTGCTGTTGAGTTCTGTTAGAGAGATACTGTAGTCTCCAAGTATGACAGTGGATTCATCTGTTTCTCATTGTATTCCTATCAGTTTTTGCCTCACATATTTTAAAACTTTGTTGTTAGGCACATATACACTATGGATTGTTATGTCTTCTTGAAAATCGAGCCCTTTATCCATTATATAATGCCATGCTTTATCCCTGATAATTTTCCTTACTCTGATGTCTGCTCTGTTTGAAATTAATATAGCTGCTCCGACTCCCTTTTGATTAGTGTTAGCATGGAATATCTTTCTCCATCCCTTTACTTTTAATCTATATATGTCTTTACATTTAATGTGGGTTTCTAGATAGACAGCATATAGTTGAGTCTTGTTTTTTAATCCACTCTGACAATCTCTGTATTTTAATTGGTGTATTTAGACCGTTGATATTAAAGTGATTATTGATATAAATGGATGAATATTTATAATATTTGTTACTCTTTTCTATTCATTGTCTTTATTCCTTGTTCCTGTTTTTGACTTCCACTTTTTCCCTGCCATTTTGGGTTTTTTGTTTGTTTGTTTGTTTTTTAAATTTTTTATTATTATTTTTTGAGACAGGGTCACACTCTGTTGGCCAGGCTGGAGTGCAGTGGCATGATCATGGCTCACTGCAGCCTTCTCCTCCTGAGCTCAAGTGATCCTCCTGCCTCAGCCTTCCACATAGCTGAAACTACACATGTATGCCACCATGCCTGACTAATTTTTGTATTTTTTGTAGAGATAGTATCTCACTATGTTGCCCAGGCTGGTCTTGAAATCCTGGGCTCAAGCCATCCACCTGCCTCAGCCTCCCAAAGTGCTGGGATTATAAGTGTGAGCCAATGCACTCAGCCCATTTGTGATTTTAATTGAGCATTTTATATTATTTCATTTTCTCTCCTTTTTTAACACATCAAGTCTACTTTTTTTTTTTTTTTTTTTAACAGAGTCTTGCTCTGTGGCCCAGGCTGGAGTGCAGTGGCATGATCTTGGCTCACTGCAACCTCCACCTCCTGGGTTCAAGCGATTCTCCTACCTCAGCTTCCTGAGTAGCTGGGACTACAGGCATATGTCTCCACACCCAGCTAATTTTTGTATTTTTAGTAGAGACAAGGTTTCACCATGTTGGCCAGGCTGTTCTCAAACTCCTGGCCTCCAGTGATCTGCCCGCTTTGACCTCCCAAAGTGCTGGGATTACAGGCATGAGCCACCATGCCTGGCCAATTATGCTTCTTTTAAAAAATAACTTTTTGGTTGCTATACAGTTTGCAATACACATTTACAACTAACCGAAGTCCACTTTCAATTAACACTATACTGCTTTATAGGTAATGCAAGTACTTTATAATAACAAAATATTTTTAGTCTTCCCTCCTGTCCCTGGTATTATTGTGTAGTTCATTTCACTTAATGAATGCTGATATTTTCTTAGTGAACAGAAGCATACATAAGTATAAGTGTATGCATATACACCCAATCAAATACATTTTGCCATTATTATTTGAAACAAAATGTTATGTTAGACCAATTAAAAATTTTTTAAGTTTTTATTTACCTTAACTTATTCCTCTCTGATACTGTATCTTTCTCTATGTAGATCCACATTTCTGACCTATATTATTTTTCTTCTATGTGAAGAATTTCCTTAATATTTCTTACAAGGCAGATCTACTAGCCACAAATTTCCTTAGTGTTTCTAGGTCTCAGAAAGTCTTTATTTCTATTTCACTTTTGAAGAATAATTTCACAGGATCACAATTCTATTTGGTAGTTTTTTTCTCTCACCACTTTAAATATTTCACTTCACTCTCTTTGTAGTGATTTCTTACAATTTGACGTTGCCTCAGCATCCATTTTGAACATAGGTTTAATTTTCTCATATTGGAAGCAGGGCTTTGTCACCCTTGACACAGGTTCTGGTTCTCTACTTCATCCCAGTTCCTCAGTGGGGTTGATCCAGATATCTGCTTTATACCACTGCCTCCTGGTGACCACCTCCCTATCAGACAGCTAGATACAACCTACTTGACTCACGTTGCTGAACCCCATACTGCACTGACTGTGCAGATATGCCACAGTGACCACTTCTCAGTCACAGCATGATTTCATGAACTCGTATCTACTTCCTCTAAACCCACTAATTAGAACTTCCCAAGGGAAACCTGCCTGGATAATGCCCTAGACCCCAATAAAGGCTTCAGCCCATGGGTTCCTCATTCTCCCTCTTGCTCCTTGCCTGCTGATTGAGTGTACATGTCCCAGATAGCTCCCTACTTCCTGTTGGCCCCATGGGGCATGCTGCTGTCTTCTCTCTGGGATCTGAAAGTAATATACTGCTTGTGTTATTTCATGTTTTGTTTGAATAACTTTCTTTGTGTCTCAGCTGGATGACACATCTTAACCTAACTTCTTTCCTGGCCAGGGCTCTTCTAAAGAATGGCTATCTTGGTAGAAATAAACTTGACACAGGTCAGACAAGAGCCATAAGGACATCTGCCACTATAAACAAGTTTCCTGTGAGTGGGACACCTGGTCACAGGTCAGACACTTAGACATCCAGCTGTTTGTCAGGCTAAAGAAGTATCTCATGAAAGACATATTGTAAACATTCACAACTAAATCTCCTGGAGCCATGTGAGAGAGGACAGGAGTTTACTGCCATTCTCCAGAAAGAGACCTTAAGATGAAATTACAGAAAAATAGAACACTCTTCTTGCTTGTGTGGTTTCTGAGGAGAAGTTGGTTGTAAATTTTATGTTTCTCCTCTATAGGTAAAGTGTTTTTTCCTGTGGCTTCTTTCAAGATATTTCTTTGTCTTTGATTTTTGGCAATTTGCATATGATATGCCTAGGTGTTTTTTTTTTTTTTTTTGGCATTTATCCTGCCGGATGTATTCTGAGCTTCCAGCATATGTAGTTTGATGTCTGACATTAATTTGTGGAAAGTCTCAGTCTTTATTGCTTAAAATATTTCTTCTATACTTTTCTGTCTTTCTTTTCCTTCTGGAATTCCCATAACATGTATGCTACACCTTTTGTACTTGTCTCACAGTTCTTGGATATTCTGTTCTTTCTTTGTCCAGTCTTTTTTGTTTCTCTTTGCTTTTCAGTTTTGGAAGGTTCTATTGACACATTCTCAAGATCAGTAATTTTTTTCCTCAGCCATTTGCAATCTACTAATAAGCCCATTAAAGGCATTCTTCAGTCCTGTTACAATGTTTTTGATTTCTAGCATTTGTCTTTGATTCTTACTTAGAATTTCCATCTTTCTACTTATATTGACCATCTGTTCTTGAATTCTGCCTACTTTCTCAGTTAGAGACTTTACTATGTTAATCATAGTTGTTTTAAATTCATAGTCTGGTAATATCAACATCCCTGCCATATCTAGTCTGATTCTGATGCATCCTCAGTCTCTTTAAATTGCGTTTTGGCTTTTAGTGTGCCTTGTCATTTTTTGTTGAATGACACCTTTCAACAAAACAACAAAAGGTACACCTTTAGTGATGTGCTGGTAAGGTTTGCGGGGAGGGGAAGCATTCTATGGTCCTATTGTTACCAGAAAGCGTCCCACTCCAGACCCCAAGAGAGGGTTCTCAGATGTCATGCAAGAAAGAATTCAGGGTGAGTCCACAGAGTAAAGTAAAAAGCAAGTTTATAGAGAAGTAATGAAACAAAAGAATGGCTATTCCATAGGCAGAACAACCAGAGGGCTGCTGGTTGACTATTTTTATGGTTATTTCTTGATTATATGATAAACAAGGGGTAGATTACTCATGAGTTTTCCAGAAAAAGGATGAAGAGTTCCAAAAACTGAGGGTCCCTCCCCTTTTTAGAATATGTAGGGTGATTTCCAGAAGTTGCCATGGCATTTGTAAACTGTCATGGTGCTAGTGGGAGTGTCTTTTAGCATGCTAATGCATTATAACTAGTGTATAATGAGAAGTGAGGACAACCAGAGGTCACTTTCATCTCCATCTTGGTTTTGGTGAGTTTTGGCTGGCTTCTTTACCACATCCTGTTTCATCAGTAGGGTCTTTACAACCTCTGACTTGTGATACCAGTCCTGTTGACCTCCAGTCTTATCCTGTGAATAAGAATGCCTAACCTCCTGGGATGGCAGCCAAGCAGGTCTAAGCTTTACGTAGCCCCTATTCAAGGTGGAGTTGCTCTCCTTTAAATGCCTCTGACACTATAATTAGGTCTTAGTCATTTAGTAAGCCTTTATGGGCCCTTTAGCTGTGAACTTTTTTTCCCCCTGAGACAGAGTCTTATTCTGTTGCCCAGGCTGGAGTGCAGTGGCACGATCATGACTTACTGCAGCCTTGATTTCCTAGGCTCAGGTGATACTTCCACCTCAGCCTCCTGTGTAGCTGGGGCTACAGGCACACACCACATACCTGGCTAATTTTTGTATTTCTTGTGGAGACAGAGTTTCACCATGTTGCTCAGGCTGGTCTTGAATTCCTGGGCTCAAGCAATCCACTTGTCTCAGTCTTGCTAAGTATTGGGATTACAGGTATGAGTCACCACACCTGACCTTGAGGGTGAACTTCACAAACTGTCTCTGCCTCTTGGATGTTTTTCCCCCACCTTAGGTGGGACAGGATGGCTAGTGGGAGCTGGAATTAAGTCTCACATATTTGTCACAGTCCTATGCATACATATGTAATTAAGATGATTTTTCTCTTGTTAATTTATCATCTGCCAATTTAATTCATGACCTAGCCAAAGAACCTAGAAGGGTAGAGGGAAGCCATTTTCCCTCCCATGAAAAGCAAGAGTAGGGCAGTGTGTACAGTTTTCTATTTACATAACCAGATATAAAATGGGATTCTATCTTTGTTTTAACAAAGCATCAACAAAACAACTATTCAATGCAAAAGCACATGTGAAACAGATCTTCCACATGTAGAATTCACAAAGGAAGTTATTGACAACTAATTACACAACACTTGAGCCCCCTCCACCCCCAGAAAACACAAGAAAAACCCAAAACTCTGAGACTTCCTGTTTGTCTTTCCATTTCGATTTTGTATAGTGTGCCCACAAATCATTATTCAATGTTTTTTTGTTCCACTGCCAAGATTGCGCTCATGCTTCCTGGTAATCACAGGGGCTGAAGCAGCAGCCAACTATTATTGATATGGACAGGAGGCAGGGAAATACTGAATAGAAGAGGGCAGTTCCCTGGCAAAGGCCCTACCCACAAGCCTGGGCCCACAGCCCTAAATGAGAACTTCACATCCCTGTTTTCCCACTCCAATGTTGCTTTTTCCATAACTGCCCTGGCCCATCATACCCCCCATCCCGTACCCATAAAAACCTCAAATTCCACTTACAGACAAGCAGAGTGGCATGGCAGGGAAGGAAAGAAGAGAAGAAGCATCTGAATGTCGAGATGAGTTTAGCCAGGGACGGCCGAACTCCAGGGGAAGATTATCTTCCCACTCCATCCCCTTTCCAGCTCCCCATCCCACTAAAAGCCACCTCCTTCACTCAATAAAACCTCTGCATTCACCATCCTTCAAGTCCATGTGACCTGATTCTTCCTGGATGCCAGACAAGGACCTGGATACCAAGAGGGCAGGGAGTAAAATGCTGTCATGCTGACTCTCCTCTGAGCCAGTTAACACTTAGCCATCCATGAATGGCAACTGCTAAAAGAGCATTAATTGTAACACACCCCTAGATGCTGCCATAGGGCCAGAGCCCAAAAGCGCTTGCCCCAGCCTTGGCACCTGCTTGCCTGCATGCTCCCCCTCCTGCAAGGGGTTTGAGTGGGGGGGGCTGCGTAAGCAAGCCACACCCCTGTTACAAGTCCCATGAAGGGATCCAGGGAACTCTCCAGTCTCACTGTGTATTTAACTAACACTATGGCATAAATTCTTCTTTTAATTTTAAGTTTTGAATAAGATGAAAAAGCTTTTTTGTGATACTTAGGAATTAAGAAGATATGATCTGGCTGGGTGCAGTGGCTCACGCCTGTCATCCCAGCACTTTGAGAGGCTGAGGCAGGTGGATCACTTGAAGTCAGGAGTTCAAGACCAGCCTGGCCAACATGGTGAAACCCTGTCTCTACTAAAAATACAAAAAATTAGCTGGGTGTGGTGGGCACCTGTAATCTCAGCTACTTGGGAGGCTGAGGCAGGAGAATCACTTGAACCTGGGAGATGGAGGTTGCAGTGAGCCAAGATTGTGCCACGCTCCAGCCTGGGTGACAGAGCCAGGCTCTGTCTCAGAAAAAAAGAAGATACAATAAAAAATGTGTCACTTATCTGCCTTAAATCTAAACAATGAGTTAAGAAATGTTTTCTTTGAAATAATTTATAGTTATTTATGAAGCTCATGAAATTATTTGCTTTAATAACTATGGGTGAAATAAATGTAATCCTACCTCAGTGCCTTCTTCAAAATTATAATTCAGAGGTTATGGACATAAAAATGCCATCTCTGCAGTAGATGAAGTATGACAAATATTCAACAAAATGTGCCCTAGTCCTTTTTTTACCCACCTGGTTATGTATCACAGTGTAATGTTGGAAGGAAAATTTTCCTCTACCGACTAGTTTCAATTGCTTGGGGGCCTGAAGATTAACTGACAATAGATAGATGAACAGAACAAGAATTATTTATACATGCACTCATTACTCAGTAAGGAGTAACCAGGTAAGTAGCCAGAGGTAAATGTTTTTATGTCAACTGAACAAAACAGGGAGGGGTTAAAACTTCAAAAGGGAAGAATGAAAGGTACTGTTGGCTTTTCTGATGTTAATAGTTGGCTGAATTCACACTTCAGTATTCTCCCAAACAGGAAACTCCTTTGGTGGGTGGGGGAGCCAAAGGCATCTGTATTTTCGGGAGGCCCTGCTTAAGTTTGGATAATGTTTATTTCTGTAGCTGCTGGTTGTACAGGCATTTTCAGTTTAAAATAATTTTCATATCACTTTTGTAGGCTATTAATTTCTTCAGTAATTTCTCAGCAACTCATAGCACCCCAGTAAGATCATGGCAAAGCTCACACATCACCCACCTATATGATTGTAGAGGGGCCAAGGGAAAGCGTCCGTCATCCTGTTAAGGGTTTGTTGAAAATTGTTGATGAAAAGAGTGAAACTTTGTAAAATATTTAAGAGATTTATTCTGAGCCAAATAGAAGTGACCACAGTCCGTAACACAGCCCTCAGGAGCCCCTGAGAACATGTGCCCAAGGTGGTCGGGGTACAGCCTAGTTTTATACATTTTAGGGAGACATGAGACATCAATCAAATACACGTAAGGTATACATTGGTTCAGTCCAGAAACGTGGGACAACTCCAAGTGGGCAGAGAGGGGAGGAGGGGGTTCCAGGTTATAGGTACATTTAAAATATTTTAGATTGGCAATTGGTTGAAAGAACTACTATCAATAGAAAGGAACATTTGGGTTACAATAAGAGGTTGTGGAAACCAAAGTTTTATCATGCTGAGAAAGCCTCCAGGTAGCAGACTTTGGAGAGAATAGATTGTAAGCATTTCTTATTGACTTAAAGTCTGTGTTGATTGTACATGCTGGTCAACTTTTTCTGAATTCCAAAAGGGAGGAGGGTATAATGAGGCATGTCCCAATGTCCCACCCTCTCTTCCTGTGATGGTTTTTTGGGTTTTTTTTGTTTGTTTGTTTGTTTTTGAGATGGAGTCTCGCTCTGTCACCCAGGCTGGAGTGCAGTGGCGCCATCTCGGCTCACTGCAAGCTCCGCCTCCCAGGTTCATGCCATTCTCCTGCCTCAGCCTCCCCAGTAGCTGCAACTACAGGTGCCCGCCATCACGCCCGGCTAATTTTTTGTATTTTTAGTAGAGACAGGGTTTCACCGTGGTCTCGATCTCCTGACCTTGTGATCCGCCCGCCTCGGCCTCCCAAAGTGCTGGGATTACAAGGGTGAGCCACCACGCCTGGCGCTGTCATGGTTTGAATCAGGTTTTCAGGTTAACGTTGGAGTGCCCTGACTGAGAGGAGGAGGTCTATTCAGATGGTTGGTTTGGGGGGCCTTAGAATTTTATTTGTGGTTTACAAAATGAACTGACAAAAGGCAGATCAAACAGCAGAAAAAGGCATACAAAATTTATTTAACATGGATAAACATGAGGGAATTGGAGGGGGAGGATTGCCCCATAACCCAAATGAGGTCCAGTTGCTTACATACTCTTGTTCACAGGGGAAGGGGAGCTGAGGGTGTAACAATTTTGAGGGGCAGTAAATGATTTTTAGGGGAAATGAATGAACCTGGGAGACAGGAATTAATCTGTAAATTATTCTCTTTAGAATTTGAATGAGGCTGAAAGGCAGACATTGTTTTGCAAAAAAATTCATCCAGGTGTGGTTACATTACTCAGTCTTCTTTTCTGTGATAGGTAATAAGATTTCAGAGAGGGGATGGAAGGCAATTGTGTCTTCTTTGTGGGTCCAGTCTTAAAGGTGATAAAGGAATATCAGAGAAGAGCCTCCTCCTGTGCCTTGGGAGAGAAAAAGTGTTGGTGGAGGCTGGAGGGGGGTATCAGAGAGACCTTGAGGCTGCTTCTTTTAGTTCAGCATACCAAAACACCATATTTTGGGGTATCATTTTTCTGAGCCCCAACATTGCCTTCTCTACTGCTGCATAATCTGTATAACATCAACAGTCATTCTCTCTTTTGATTCTCCGTGCTTAATCCCTTATAGCCCCCATCCCAATGGTCACCATCTTATTTACATGATTATTGGCTGTCACAATCCCCCTTCCAGAATATACACTCCATGACAGCAGACTTTGTCCATCTTCATTACTGTGTCACCACAGCTAATACCATGTCTGGCACAGGGTTGTTACTAAATACATATTGGTTGATAAAATAAATGGAAAATAACTAGTTTAAAGTGTAAGCTGGGCATAGTGGGTCATGTTTGTAATTCCAGCACTTTGGGAGGCCAAGGCAGGAAGATCGCCTGACCCCAGTGGTTCAAGACTGCCTAAGCACCATGGCGAGACCCCCGTCTCTACGAAAATTAGCCAGGCATGGGGTGTGGCTGTAGTCCTAGCTACTCAGGAGGTTGAGGTGGGAGGTTCCTTGACCCCAAGATGTCTAGGCTGTAGTGAGCCAATATCATGCCACTACGCTCCAGCCTGGGGGACAAATTGAGACCCTGTCTCAAAAAAATAAGAAAGAGAAAGGGAAAGGGGAAGATGTTTCCATCTGGAGCAGTGGTACAGATCATTCTGCTACATTGTGACATAACAGAATTGAATCCTGACATAAAATGTACTGTCTAAAAATAACATTTACTAAATAAGTTGAGCAGCCACCACACGGTTGCCACTCTCTAACACCAGCACCTCTATCTTGCTGAGCTCCAGCCAAAGAAGGAAGGTAAGTAAGGAGGTGTCTCCTACTTACCATGGCTCCTACAAAGCTGGCACCCAGAAAACATCTGGCTACAAATGCCTTTCCCAAGAGTGCGCCCTCTACTGGAGAAATGAAGAAACCTTAGCAGTACAGGCTTGATACTGTGGCACTCCATGAAATTAGATGTTATCAAAAGTCCACCAAATTTCTGATTTGCAAACTTTCATTCCAGTACCTGATATTAGAAATTGCTTACGACTTCAAAACAGATTTGTGTTGCCAGAGCACAGCTATTGGAAGCAAGTGAGGTCTATTGTAGGAAGCAAGTACGGTCTATCATGAGGGACTTCCACCCTGGGTGCTCTCTGTATCAAATGTGTAACAGTGTTTTTTTGTTTGTTTTTATATTTCATTTCTATTTATATTTTTAGAGACAAGGTTTTGCTCTGTCACCTAAGCTGGAGTGAAGTGGCATGATCATAGGTCACTGCAGCCTTGAACTCCTGGGCCAAGTAATCCTCCTCCCTTAGCCTCCCGAGAAGCCGGGATTACAGACACACACTACCAGGCCTGGCTAATTAAAATAAATTATTTAGAGAGAGAGGTCTTGCTATGTTGCCCATTCTGGTCTTGAACTCCTGGGCTCAAGCAATTCTCCAGGCTCAGCCTCCCATTTAGCTGGGATTGCAGGCACAAGCCACCACACCCAGCCCAAAGTATAACAGTTATGACTAAAGACATCCAGCTAGCATGCTACATAGATTGAGAATGTGTTTAAGAATCCACTATGGCTGGGTGTGGTGGCTCACACCTGTAATCCCAGCACTTTGGGAGGCTGAGCCAGGAGAATCAATTGAGCTCAGGAGTTTAAGACCAGCCTGAGCAACATAGCAAGACCTCTTCTCTACTAAAAATAATTTAAAAAAAAAAATAGCCAGGCTTGGTGGCATGGAGCTGTGGTCCCAGGTACTCGGGAGGCTGAGGCAGGAGGATGGCTTGAGGCCAGAAGATCAAGATTGCAGTGAGCTTAAAATCACACCACTGCAGTCCAGCCTGGGTGACAGGGCAAGACCCTATCTCGAAAGGAAGAAAAAAAAAAAAGAATCCACTATGAAAGGAAACATTTCATTCTCAAAATGAACAAATGAAAAATCCTCTCATCTTCCTGTTAGTAGTGGTTCTGAATGTTTGATACTTTTCCCTCATGGGGTCAAAAAGTACCTAAGTATATAATTGCAAGTGGAAAAATTGGGGATAGAAATCAGATATTGACAGTTTTACCATTTTAACTTGTGTGCGAATTGTTAATATGAATGTGGAAATATAAAGCACTGAGGCAAATCAAAATGTTTTATTAAACAAGTGTCAGCAATTCACCTTTATAACGATTATAAATAAACTTGTGGCCGGGCGCGGTGGCTCACGCCTGTAATCCCAGCACTTTGGGAGGCCGAGGTGGGCGGATCATGAGGTCAGGAGATCGAGACCATCCTGGCTAACACAGTGAAACCCCGTCTCTACTAAAAATACAAAAAATTAGCCGGGTGTGGTGGTGGGCGCCTGTAGTCCCAGCTACTCAGGAGGCTGAGGCAGGAGAATGGCGTGAACCCGGGAGGCGGAGCTTGCAGTGAGCCAAGATTGCGCCACTGCACTCCAGCCTGGGCGACAGAGTGAGACTCCATCTCAAAAAAATAAAAAATAAATAAATAAATAAATAAACTTGTTAGATTTTCCTGGACAATGCCAGCATTTGGATTTTTACAAATAAGTAAATGTTGGCTGGGCACAGTGGCTCACGCCTGTAATCCTAGCATTTTCGGAGGCCAAGTCGGGCAGATCACACGAAGTCAGGAGTTTAAGACCAGCCTGGCCAACATTGTAAAACCCCATCTCTACTTAAAAAAAATACAAAAATTAGCTGACCATGGTGGTGTGTGCCTGTAGTCCCAGCTACTAGGGAGGCTGAGGCACGATAATTGCTTGAACCCAGGAGGGAGGCTGAGTGAGCAGAGATGGAGCCATTGCACTCCAGCCTGGATGAGAGAGCAAGAACCTGTCTCAAAAAAAAAAAAAAAAAAAAAAATACAACAAAAGACAACCCACACAATTTAATGTCTTATTGATGGCAACTCAATTTGTTTGTAGTTTTTTTTTTTTTTTTTTTTTTTTCTGGAAATGGTCTCACTCTGTCATCCAGGGTGGAGTGCAATGGCTCAATCACAGCTATCTGCAACCTCCACCTCCTGGGCTCAAACAATTCTCCTGCCTCAGCCTCCCGAGTAGCTGGGACTACACATGCAAGCCACCACACCCGACTAATTTTTGTGTTTTTTGTAGAGCCAGGGTTTTGCCATTATGTTAGTTCATTCTTACGCTGCTATGAAGAAATACCGAGGACTGGGTAATTTATAAAGAAAAGAGGTTTAATTGACTCACAGTTCTGTATGGCTAGGGAGGCCTCAGGAAACTTACAATCATGGTGGATGACACCTCTTCACAGGGCAGCAGGAGAGAGAATGAGTGCAAGAAGCGGAAACACCAGATGCTTATAAAACCATCAGATTTCATGAGAACTCACTCACTATCATGAGAACAGCATGGGAAAAACCACCCCCATGATTCAATTATTAATACCTCCCACCGGGTCCCTCTCACGACACATGGAGGTTATGGGAATTAATATTCAAGATGAAATTTGAGTGGGAACACAGCCAAACCATATCAGCCATGTTGCCCAAGATGGTCTCGAACTCCTGAGCTCAAGAGATCCACCTGCCTTGCCCTCCCAAAGCGCCAGGATTACAGGTGTGAACCACGGCACTCAGCAGTAGCATCTTAATCTACGGTAGCTTTCATCCATTCACTATGCAGATAGATAGTTCTTGATTTATGTTAATTTTATTTATAATTTTTTGGCTTTATTATGGTGGAACAATGATATGCATTCAGTAGAAACCATACTTTGAGTACCCATACAACTATTCTGGTGTTTTTTGTTTTCATTTTGTTTTGGTTTTTTTGAGACAGGGTTTTGTTCTATCACCCAAGCTTGAGTGCAGTGGTGTGATTATGGCTCACTGCACTCACTGCAGCCTTGACCTCCTAGGCTCAAGTGATCCTCCCACCTCAGCCTCCAGAGTAGCTGGAACTACAGGTGCATGCCACCATGCCCAGCTAATTTTTGTATTTTTTGTAGAGACTAGGTTTCTCCGTGTTGCCCAGGCTGGTCTCAAACTCCTGGGCTCAAGCAGTCTGCCTGCCTCAGCCTCCCAGATTGCTGGGATCATAGGCATTAGTCACTGCCTGGCCCAACCATTATTTTTTTCACTTTCGGTACAATATTCAATAAATTACATGAGATATTCAACACTATTATAAAATAACCTTTGTCTTCAATGATTTTGCCCAATTGTAGACTAATGTAATAAGTGTTCTGAGCACATTTAAGTTAGGCTAGGCTAAACTATGATCCTCAGCAGGTTAGGCATATTAAATGTATTTTTGACTTAAGGTATTTTCAATTTATGATGGGTTTAGCAGGACATAACCCCATTGTAAATTGAGAAACATCTATACTTTTCTAACTTAGTTGTCCACGATCACCACCACCATTGCCATCACCCTTGCCATTAGGCATCATGTTTTCCTCCTTGGAGGGTGCTGTGGTTTAAATGTGTCCCCCAAAGTTCATGTGTTGGAAACTTAATCCCTAATGATGCAATGCTGTTGGGAAGTGGGGCCTAATTGGAGGTGTTTTGGTCATGAGAGTTCCAACCTCAATGAATGAACTAATGACAATTATAAAAAGGCTGACACTGTGAGCTCATTCTCCTGCTCTCTTGCACCCTCCCTTTGCCTTTCCGCCATGGGATGATGCAGCAAGAAGGCCCTTGCAAGATGCTGGCCCCATGACCTTGAACTTCCTAGTCTTCAAAACTGTAAGCCAATAAATTTCTGTTTATTATAAATTATCCAGTCTCATGGATTCTGTTATAACAGCACAAAACAGACTAAAACAGAGGTCAGTCATCACAGTTACCAGTTTTGGCAAGATTTTAATGAACAAAAGGATCACTTAATTTTTACTGCAAAATGGCATGTTTCCAGCAGATCTGCAGTGAGAAAGGACAGATGATGTTACACTTTTTTTCTCAAGCTTCCATGAGATGGGGATTCAACAACTCTTCTAGGAATAATATAAGCTATGACATAGTTTGATGAAATCCATAGAAGTGAATTGATTTGATGTCATCATAAAATTTCCACTGTAGAATGGCAAGGAATTTATTGAGATAGTATCCTTTTTGTTGTTGGTGTTTCTAAATACAATCTGAAATAATTTGTTAAATCAAAGGCTTGCTTTTCCTTGAACCTGACAGAGCTGGTTCACAGTAAAATTTACCACATCAGAACTATTTGTTGACATATTACTTTCTACCTTGCATTCAGCACTAGATGCTAGAGATTACAAAGAATGGTTTGCCTTGGAATCAAAGGTGTAGCAATTGGCTGTGTAAACATTTTCTGAACTGTGATGTTGCTAAGAAGCCAGCAGGAGTGGGGGAAGAATTGAAGAGTGAAATGAATATCCATCCTCACAGACAGGCAAAAATCAGACTGTAATATTTTGTTTAATCTTACAAAAAGTATCTAGTATTTCAACACTTTAAAAGTCCTTGCATTTTTCAAAAGCTAAGCAGAACCTGGAATCAAGGCCTGGGTCCTGGGGAAGCAGTCTGTGCAGCAGGAGCCTGCCTCGGGTGCACATTTGAACTAGGGGGAAAAAGTTGCTTCTACCTGTAGTGCCTTTCCAGCTTCCACGACTGACACAGCTTAACATTATGCCAACAGGCAAAGGAACAATATTTAAAAGACCTAGGTCCATTTTCACAGAGTAGGTAATGAATGAATTTGGAACTGAAAGGCAATACATGGATAATAGCACAACAATTAATGTGGACTGGTGTCGGACTTCAGGTAAGGCTGGATCTTGGAGTAGCCCAAAAAGTTTATAATAAAGAAACTCTTTTTTCATCTCAAAAAAAGAAAAAACTAGATAAACAAGACCTGGGCCTTAAAAGTCTTTCTGTTTCACAGAGTACTCTGAGTAATATAAAACGGGATGATAGATAACTAAATCTCTTTTTGTGCACTATTCAAAATGGAAAGGTCAAAAGTTGCATATTGGTGTTAAGACAAAGGTGATTCATTCACCGCACCTCAGAAAAGAGTAAAAATGAAATTAGCCATCTTGTAACTAAAATCAACACAAATGTACTTGGTCTAGAACTTTCAATAAAAAAGGACATCGAGGCCGGGAGTGGTGGCTCACACCTGCCTGTAATCCCAGCACTTTGGGAGGCCAAGTTGGGTGGATCACGAGGTCAGGAGAGTGAGAACCCTCTCTTGGGGTGTGGATCAGGACCCCTTTCTGGTAACAAGATCATTTTCATAACAAGAGTCTCACTGGCTTCTTGGAAGGGTGAGGGCAAAGCAGAATATTTATTAGGTTTTGGAATCTGGAGTAAGGTGGCTATTTTGATATAGAGGTTGATTAGGATTAGACAAGTATGTGACACGATGGTTTAGCATTGGTGGACACAGCAAGGTGAGAGTTCCCAAGCATGTCTTAAAGAGTAAATGATCTTTTGATTATATCTATTTTCCTTGGAAAGTAGTACTTACTTTAATGAGGATAAATTGAGTAGTCTAGTGTTAGGACTAATGGATTTTCAGAAAGTTCCTAGAACAAATAAAATTTTTGTCCATTTGAACCCAAAAGTATCTGAGACAGGTCTCAAGCAACTTAGAGACTTTATTTTGCCAAGTTTGGCAAAACAAGTTTGCCAAGTTTTAAAGTCAAAATAAAGTTTGACTTTATTTTGACAGGTTAAGGACATGCCTGTCACACAGCCTCAGGAGGTCCTGATGACATGTGTCCAAGGTGGTTGGGGTACATCTTGCTTTTATACATTTTAGGGAGACATAATGCATCAATCAATACATGTAATATTTACGTGGGTTTGATCTGGAAAGGCAGGACAACTCAAAGGGAGGTGTTGTGTGTGGCTTCCAGGTCATAGGTAGATTTAAAATTTTTCTGATTGGTAACTGATTGAAAGAGTTATCAGTAGAAAAGAGACACGAATGTCTGGGTTATAATAAGGTGTTGTGGAGACTAAGCCCTTATCAGGCAGTTGAAGCTTCTCAGTAGCAGGCTTTGGAGAGACTAGACTGTAAATGTTTCTTATCAGACTTAAGGTCTGTGTTGATGTTAATGCTGAAGGGGTATAATGAGGCATATGTGAGCCTCTCTTCCATCATGACTTGAATTAGTTTTTCAGGTTAACTCTGGAATGCCCCTGACTGAGAGGAGGGGTTCATTCAGATGATTAGGGGAGCTTAGAATTTAATTTTTTGTTTACAGCCATTTCATCCTTCTGGGTAAACATTTCCTGAAATAAGAAAGTCAGGTAAATGTACCAGGGGTTTCCAATCTTTTGGCTTCCCTGGGCCACACTGGAAGAAGAATTGTCTTGGGCCACACATAAAATACACTAACATTAATGATAGCCAATGAGAAAAAAAAATTTAAAAAAAAATCTCATAATGTTTTAAGAAAGTTTATGGATTTGTGTTGGGCCTCATTGAAAGCCCTCCTGGGCTGCATGCAGACTGTGGGCCTTGGGTTGGACAAGCTTGATAGATAGTAAGCCATGTATGTGTGGGCAGTAAGTTTTGATTTCTCTAAAGAATCTTAACTTCCCTTACACATTTGACCACAACACTCTTCTTTTCTCGTCAGACTTATTAACATTTCAAAGAACAGACCATGATAAAACATGAAAGTAGGAAATAATTTCTATGAGAATGTTGTAAGCCAGTGGTTCTGAAAGGGTGGTTCCCAGACCAGTAGCTTCAGTATCACCTAGGAACTTGTTAGAATCCCTCACCTACTAAATCAGAAACTCTGATGTGCAGTCAGCAATCTGTGTTTTCTTTTTTTTTTTTTTTTTGAGACAGAGTCTCACTCTGTCTCTCAGGCTGGAGTGCAGTGGTGTGATCCCAGCTCACTGCAACCTCTGCCTCCCAGGTTCAAGTGATCCCCCCACCTCAGCCTCCCTTGTAGCTGGGATTACAGGTGCATGGCACCGCGCCAGGCTTATTTTGGTATTTCTAGTAGAGATGGGGCTTCGCCATGTTGGCCAGGCTGGTCTCAAACTCCTAACCTCAGGTGATCCGCCCACCTTGGCCTCCCAAAGTGCTGGGATTACAGGCGTGAGCCACCGTGCCTGGCCTCATTTGTGTTTTTAAAAACGAAAAGAAAAAATGAAAAAAAAAATTTTGTCTGCATTTCCTTAGTAAAGATGGAGGTAAATCGGTTGTTGGTAAAAGCTGTGTGCCTCTTTCTTCAGATTGTGACTCATATTCTTATGACTCTCTCCTCTTTGAATTCTTTGAAAACAGTACACTCCTTGCACTAATATGAATGCATTAGTGAGGAATATAAAATTTATTCAAGATTTTAGAAGGAAGCTAGAAGAGAGAAGTTGTACAGCATGATATCAAGATTGCACTTAAAAATAAACAAGGCTGGGCACATTGGCTCATGCTTGTAATCCCGGTACTTTGGGAGGCTGAGGTGGGCAGATCACCTGAGGTCAGGAGATCGAGACCATCCTGGCCAACCTGGTGAAACCCTGTCTCTACTAAAAATACAAAAAATTAGCCAGGCTTGGTGGCGGGCACCTGTTATCCCAGCTACTTGGGAGGCTGAGGCAGGAGAATCACTTGAACCCAGGAGGCGGAGGTTGCAGTGAGCCAAGATCCCACCGTTGTACTCCAGCCTGGGCAAGAAGAGTGAAACTCCATCTCAAAAATAAAAAATAAGTAAATAAATAAATAAATAAATAAATAACCTTTTGAGGTATCTCATCTCCCAAATCTCTCTTCTTGGCTCAGCCTCTCTTCCTGCTCCTGACCCACATCACCTTCTCTTTGAATTTTCTTCTAAGAGCAGTTCAGTTCAATACCCACACGACTTTCAAAAGTCTTAACCTCACCTACTAGTTAATATAATCTTCAAAGAAATTAAAGGAATTAAATTGAAGACTTTGTTTGCCTTGTGAACAAAAAATTCCCCAGTTCCCAGGTTTCACTAAAGCTGTGATGAATGAAGGTGATATCAATTTACATTTCCCTGATTCATGTTTGCTTACAGGCGAGGAGGAAACCTGGGTTACAGTGGTACCATGTTTCCAGTGTGTCCACATCAGCTTCCAGTCCTTTTCATTATGATGTTGCAACCTGCATGTCCCCCTGCCCTGCGTGGGGCTGAGGTCCTGCACCCACCTGTCTTGTCTCCTTCCTGGTGGTTGCTAGGATCAAAACCCAGAGGGGAGAATGAGCTGTACTCACAGGGGATGACTTGGGGACTGCGTCCAGAAAGTGGCACATCCATAAGAGCTTGTTTAGAGCTACCTAAGAGGAGTCTTCCCTGGTCCCAGACTTGGTTGCACATTAGAATCAGCTGGGGAGCTTTTAAAAATGCCTATGCTGGCCAGGTGCAGTGACTCATGCCTGTAATCCCAGCACTTTGGGAGGTCGAGGCGGGTGGATCACAAGGTCAGGAGATCAAGACCAGCCTGACCAGCATGGTGAAACCCCATCTCTACTAAAAATACAAAAATTAGCTGGGCATGGTGGTGCATGCCTGTAATCCCAGCTACTGAAGAGGCTGAGGCAGGAAAAATTGCTTGAACCCAGGAGGCAGAGGTTGCAGTGAGCCAAGATCACACCACTGCACTCCAGCCTGGGCAACAAAGAGAGACTCCATCTCAAAAAAAAAAAAAAAAAATGCCTATGCCTAGGCCACATTCCAGAGCAATCACATCAGAATCCTTGGTGCAGGACCTAGGCATCAGGATTTTTGTTGTTGTTTGAGACGAAGTCTTGCTCTGTCACCCAGGCTGGAGTGCAGTGGCGCGATCTCAGCTCACTGCAACCTCCACCTCCTGGGCTCAAGCAATTCTCCTGCCTCAGCCTCCAGAGTAACTGAGACTACAGGTGCCCACGACCATGCCTGGCTAATTTTTTTATTTTTAGTAGAGACAGGGTTTTACCATGTTGGGCAGGCTGGTCTCGAACTCCTGACTTCAGGTGATCTGCCCTCCTCGGCCTCTCAAAGTGCTGGGATTATAGGCATGAGCCACCACTGCGCTCAGCCAGCATCAAGATTTGTTAAGTTTCCATAAGTAATTCCAACGGGCAGCAATGGTGAGAACCATCAGACTAGATGATGTACAAAAAGTCCACATTATGCTAAGACGTTATAATAATTTTGTTCAAAACACTTCACATAATTAAATGGGCTATATTTTCATCATACTATCTGTTTCACATGTGGGAAATTTGAGACACAAAGAAAGTGTGAGTCATACTAGACAGACCACAGGTGAACTGTTGAGGAGGGAGAAGCCCCAGTGTCACCTTCCACAGTCCTGCTCCCATTAAGGCCTATGAAATGGAAAATGCAGTGTTATTCTTTGAGGTTTCCTGGGACCAGAAAAAGGTCAGAGACTCTTAATGGGTAATGCAGACAACTGGAATGCAATCATCAGGTATTCATTTCTCTTTTAAGGTTTTACATCTGAAAAAACTGAAACCTGAAGAAGTAAAGCAATCATGATTTTTTAAAAACTTAATAATATGGTTTTGGATTTAAAAAGAAAGAGTGACTCAGAGCTGGGGAAAACACTCACTTGTGATACGGATCAATGTGAAAACAGCTTAACTCTCTTCCATGGCAATTCGCACAGTGTGACTCAGAGACACCTCTCTTCACCAGCTCTGGCTCAGGGGATGTGAAGGTGGAAGCAGAGGTCACAGTGACTTCATCTTAGAAGGACTTAACTGACCATTGCTGGTTTTGAAGATGGAAGAAGGCCCACAGTCAATGAATGAGAGTGGCTTCGAGAAGCTAGAAATGTCAAGGAAATAGATTCTCCTCTAAAGCTCCCAGAAAGAAACACGGTTCTGCTGACACCTTGATTTTAGGCCAGTGAGACCTGCTTCAGACTTCTGACCTACAGAACGGTAAGAAAATAAATTTGTGTTGCTTATAGCTATTCTGTGTGTGGTAGTTTGTTACAGCAGCAATAAGAAACTAACACAGTTGTGACCAGGCACCATGGCTCATGCCTGTAATCCCAGCACTTTGGGAGGCTGAGGTGGGCAGATCACTTGAGGTCAAGAGTTCAAGACCAGCCTGGCCAACATGGCAAAACCCTGTCTCTACTAAAAATACAAAAATTAGCTGGGCTTGGTGGTAGGCGCCCGTAACCCCAGCTACTTGGGAGGCTGAGGCGGGAGAACCGCTTGAACCTGGGAGGCGGGGATTGCAGTGAGCCAAGATCATGCCACTGCACTCCAGCCTAGGCGACAGAGTGAGACTCCATCTCAAAAAAAAAAAGAAAGAAACTAACACAGTGGTTTTATCTGATTATCTGATTATCAGAAGTAGTAAGAGAAATGTGAAAATGGTTCTTAAGTTACAAAGTGCCATATGAAGATAAAGTATTCATTCATTTATTCCCTTATTTATTCATCAAATATTATTGAGCTCCTCCTACTTCGAGCCAAGCACTTTTATAGATGTTGGGAATATACTAAAGCCAAAATGGATTTAAAACAAAACAAACACTGGCCAGGCTCAGTGGCTCATGCCTGTAATCCCAGGCTATATGTGGGGCATGAGAGGAAGCAGGAGACGTCAGGTGAGATACAGCAGTAGCATGGCTGAAGGTGGTAGCAATGGAGGTGGGTAAAAGGGATCCTAATCTGGATATATTTTCAAATAGAGGCTGGGTTCAATGGCTCATGCCTGTAACCCCAGCACTTTGGGGGGCCAAGGCAGGCGGACCACTTGAGCTCAGGAGTTCGAGACCAGCCTGGCCAACATGGTGAAACCCCGTCTGTTAAGACCAGCTCGGTTGGGGAGACCCTAACCCAGCAGTGCTAGAGGAATTAAAGACACACACACAGAAATATAGAGGTATGGAATGGGAAATCAGGGGTCTCACAGCCTTCAGAGCTGAGAGCCTGAACAGAGATTTACCCACATATTTATTAACAGCAAGCCAGTCATTAGCATTGTTTCTATAGATATTAAATTAACTAGAAGTATCCCTTATGGGAAACGAAGGGATGGGCTGAATTAAAGGAATAGGTTGGGCTAGTTAACTGCAGCAGGAGCACGTCCTTAAGGCACAGATCGCTCATGCTGTTGCTTGTGGCTTATGAATGCCTTTAAGCGGTTTTCCACCCTGGGTGGGCCAGGTGTTCCTTGCCCTCATTCCGGTAAACCCACAACCTTCCAGCGTGGATGTTATGGCCATCATGAACATGTCACAGTGCTGCAGAGATTTTGTTTATGGCCAGTTTTGGGGCCAGTTTATGGCCAGATTTGGGGGGACTTGTTCCCAACATCCGTCTCTACTAAAGATACAAAAACTAGCCAGGTGTGGTGGTGCATGCCTATAGTCCCAGCTACTTGGGAGGCTGAAGCAGGAGAATCGCTTGAACCTGGGAGGCGGAGGTTTCAGTGAGCCACTGCACTCCAGCCTGGGCAACAGAGTGAGACTCTGTCAAGAAAGAGAAAGAGAGAAAGAAAGAGAGAGAAAGAGAGAGAGAAAGAAAGAGGAAGGAAGGAAGGAAGGAAGGAAGGAAGGAAGGAAGGAAGGAAGGAAGGAAGGAAGGGTCAAAAGCATTTGTTGAATTGGGTGTGTACTGTGTGAGAAAGAGAGGCAAGACAGATGACTCTAGGAGTTTTTGGCCTGAGCAACTAGATGGAGTTGTCAATGATAAGTCCGGGAGAAGAGTGGGAGAAGCAGGCTCCAGGAGAAGAAGATAAGGAGCTGCGTATTGGACATGTTTGTTTGAAATGCCAATTTTACCTCTAAGGGGAGATGTTAACTAAGCAGTTGGAAACATGAGTCTGGAGTTCTGGGGACAGGTCCAGACTAGAGATAGAAATCAGAGCGATGTCAAGGTTAAATCCAGATGTACTTAACAGAACGAGGTTGGTTGAGGCCATACAGAAGGGCTGTAGAGAAAAAAGAAGAGATCTGAGGCCAGAGTCGTGAAGCTCTGCAGGGTTAAGAGTCCTGGGGGGAGAGGAGGAAACTGAAGGCTGACAAAGAGTGACGAGAACAAAACCACGAGGATTAAGAGTCTGGGTGAGGAAAAAGGGTTTCAAGGTCAAGGAGTGATGATTTGTCTGAAATGCTGCTGAGAGTACAGGTAAAACAAGTTTAGGTAAGTGCCTGCTGGATTTAGAACCGTGGAGCTGAAATGGACAGGGGCAGCTTCCCGAGGCACGGGACTAGCACCTGATTAGAGAGGGTTTAATATAATTTGGAGACACCAGATACAGGCAATTCTTTTGACACAAAACAATCAGGTTCTTCCAGAAATTCCCTTTGCTGTTTTCACAAGGAGGCTGATGCCCTCTTGGGCCCTCTGTGTTGTTCTGGAGACCTCAGCTGTCAGCCTGCTGAGGGCAAGGAACAGGCGACAACCGCAGCACCTTCTTCCCTGACCACAGCAAGGGGGAATGAAGGTCAGTTTTCTATGAAGCAGGAGTCAGTAAACTGCAGCAAACTATGATCACACCTGTTCATTTACATGCTGTCTGTGGCTGCTGTCACACTAGAGGGACACAGGTAAGCGGTTGTGAGAGAATAAATAGCCCACCATGCTTCAAATATTTACTATCTGGCCCTTTCCAGAAAAGGAAAGCTCTGCTATAAATAGAGAATTAGGGCAGTAGCTAAGGAGGAAGGGGTTCAAGAAAGGGTTGTCAAAAGGAGAAATAACATTTTTGTATGCTGATAGGAACGATTCTGTGGAGACAAAAAAGTTGAAGTTGTAGAAGAAAGAATTGCTGGGATGATATTCTCAAGTATAACATCAGAGGATGTTATGCCTGGAATGAGGATCAGGTGCCCCAGTGGAAGGGTTGGCTTTACTAGGAATATAGACACATATGTCTTTCATTATCACTGTATGAAAAGATGTGGTACCTTACACATGAGAGAAATGTAAAGTTTAAACTCTTTGTTTCAGGTTTTCCTTTCCTTTTCCTTTTTTTTTTTTTTTTTTTTTTGACAGTCTCACTGTTTCACCCAGGCTGGAGTGTGCAGTGGCTCAGTCTCGGCTCACTGCAACCTCCACCTCTTGGGCTCAAGCAATTCTTGTCCCTCAGCCTCCCAAGTAGCTGGGATTACAGTTATGTACCACCAAGCCCAGCTAATTTTTGTATTTCTTTTTTAGTACAGATGGGGTTTCAACATGTTGGCCAGGCTGGTCTCGAACTCCCAAGCTCAAGCGATCCACCCGCCTTGGCCTCCCTCAGTTTTTACTTATTAGAATTGGGAAAGATAAAAACTGTGGCTAGGTGGGGTGGCTCACACCTGTAATCCCAGCAATCTGGGAGGCCAAGGTGGAAGGAATGCTTGGGGTCAGGAGTTCGAGACCAGCCTGGACAACTTGGTGAGACTCCTGTCTCTATAAAAAATAGAAAATACAAAAATTAGCCAGACATGGTGGTGTGTGCCTGTTGTTCCAGCTACTCAGGAGGCTGAGGAGGGAGGATCTCTTAAGCCTAGAAGTTTGAGGCTGCAGTGAGCTATGGTCAATGACACCACTGGACTCCAGCCTGGGCAACAGAGTGAGACCCCATTTCATAAATAAATCAATAAATACTATTTTTAAAACCTGTGATAATTTGTTCTGTTGGTGAGTGTGTGGGGGAAACAGGAAGTCACACATTGCTGGTGAGAATGTAAATTGGTACAATTTCTCTGTGGAAGACATGAAGAGTCATCAGGAAGCTTAAGGCCTGGGAGTTCCTAGGGGGATCATCTATCTAGAAAATTTACCCTGGGAAACTGACCTTCAAGTCCCCCTTGCAGAGATTATGCAGGAATGAACTGGAGTGACTCCAGTGCCCTTCTCTGGTCACATAGCTGGGGTCTCCAGAACACATAGAGGGTATAAGAGAAGGAGAGTTTTTGCAGAAGCTGATGGGAGCCAGCACACAGCACCCAGGGAAGTTTGCCCTTGTGGAAAAGATGGCTGCCAAAACTCCAGCTCCATGCAATCTTCTTAGAGTTTAAATTCTCCTGTCCTTTATCAAGGTCTAAGGAACTTGTTTCTTTTGCCTGTGTCTGATGGTATCTATTGCCAATTATCTTCCCCCCCACAGAGGATAAGACCTATCAACTTTTTAAGTGCACATACATTTTGACCAAGCAATACCACTTATGGCAATTAATACTACACATATGTTTTCTATATGTGTGAAGATATTCACTGTAGCATTGTTTATAATAGCAAAAAACTGGAAACAACTGGAATGCCCATTAGGGAACTATTTGAATATCATGGCATAGCCCCTATACTGGATAGACACTGAAAAGAACAAAGAGGCTTTGTATAAACTAATATGGAATGATTTTCCAAATGTGTTAAGTGGGAAGAAGCAAAGTAAAGAACATATATGGGCCAAGCATAGTGGCTTGGTGTTTACTTACATTAGATGTTAGAGATATATGCTGAAGAGGCAGTTTAGGCTGGGCACAGTGGCTCATGCCTGTAATCCCAGCACTTTGGGAGGCTGAGACGGGCAGATCACTTGAGTCCAGGAGTTTGAGGCCAACGTGGCCAACATGGTGATACCTCATCTCTACAAAAAATACAAAAATTAACTAGGCATGGTAGCGTCCACCTGTAATCCCGACTACTTGGGAGGCTGAGGTAGGAGGATTGTCTGAGCCCAGAAGATTGAGGCTGCAGTGAGCTGGGAGCGTGCCACTGCACTCCAGCCTGGGCAGAGTGAAACTCTGTGTCGAAAAAAAAAAAAAAAAAGAACAGATATGGATGGTATGTGGGTATTGCTAAATTGCTTCTTCCTTTTGTTTTTTTCTTTTTCTTCGTTTTCTTTTTTGGAGACAGATCTCACTCTCACCCAGGCTGGAGTGCAGTGGCTTGATCACTGCTCACTGCAGTGTCAACCTCCCGGGCTCATGCGGTCCTTCCACTTCAGCCTCCTAAATAGCTGCGACCATAGGTGTGCGCCACCACGCCCCAGCTAATTTTTATTTTTATTTTTATTTTTTTGTAGAGATAGGTTTCACAATGTTGCCCAGGCTGGTCTTAAACTCCTGGGCTTAAGCGATCGACCTGCCTTAGCCTCCCAAAGTGCTGGGATTATAGGCATGAGCCACCGTGCCCAGCCTAAACTGCCTCTTTAGTATATACCTCTAACATCTAATGTATGTAAACACTAGGGCTGATTTTCACCCCGTTTCTTAACTATTTTATAGTTATGCATGTGATTTTGCATGCTACCACCAGAGGGGGCCTCTGCCACACTTCACGGAATATTTACAAGTCAGTATACAGGATGTTTATTAAATAATTTTTATATCTAGAACATTCTTGTTCATTTAGCATAGGCATTTTGGTGCTCAGCTTAAAAAACGCTCTGTGAGCCCCTTGGCTCATCCATCTTCTTTAGCATGTCAGTCCACGATCCCTGTGTCCAGTACGCCCTGACCTTGTCATCTTCCTTTGCTGTGCTGGATTCCTGAAACTGTGAAAATGCCTCACAACTTCTATGCACTCTCACCCTCAAAACAGTGCATTTAGTGGCATGGCTGCGCCAGCCGTCTTTGTCCAGATGGCTTCCAAATAGGAATCACTGAGTCCAGGAATACTTTGAGAAGCCTGGAGAGCCTCTACTCTTTGAAAGCTTATCATCACTGCAAACTCAGCGAGTCCAGATTTTGCTCAACACATGCTGTCTGCTTTCTGTTTACCCCTCTAGTCTTTACTAACAGACACTTTAAATATATATATATATATACACACACACAGCCAGGCACAGTGGCTCGCGCCTGTAATCCGAGCACTCTGGGAGCCCGAGACAGGCGGATTACTTAAGCCCAGGAGTTTGAGACCAGCCTGGGCAACATGGTGAAACCCTATCTCTACAAAAAATACAAAAATTAGCCAGGTGTGGTGGCACGTGCCTGTAGTCCCAGGTACTTGGGAGGCTGAGGTGGGAGGATGGCTTGAGCCCAGAAGACTGAGGCTACAGTGAGCTGTGATCATGCCACTGCACTCCAGCCTGGGTTGCAGAGTACGACCCCATCTCAAAACAACAACAACAGCAAAAACAATCTTATTGAGGCATGGTTTAATAAAATATAGCTGTTTAGGTGTATAGTTCCATGAGTTCTGACCAACCTACTCACCCAGGCAATTATTACCACAATCAAGATAAAGAACATTTCTATCACCCCAAAAAGTGAATGCCCTCTTCTCCCCACACTCAGCCCCAGCAACAACTGCTCTCCTTTCTGTCACTATAGATTAGATTTGCCTCTTCCAGAATTTTAAATACATAAACATGAATCTAACGGTCTGTACTCTTTCGTGTTTGGCATCTTTATCTCCACATAAGGTCTGCAGATTCACCCATGTTGAAGCGTGAATCAATTTTGCTTTCCTAAATGTCATTCCATTGTATTAATATGATATGCTGCAATTTGTTGATCCATTCAGACAGGTACTTCTTTTAACTTGTTTTTTCTGGTAAACACCCTGATGGGCATCTGCTCACTGTACATGTTATTTTCTTTTGGACAGAAATGCTAAATTTACTATTATTTGTTCATTTATTTTGTGTTTTTCCAAAATGGAAACATCTTTCTGAAACAATGGGAAAGTGATCAGAATATGCCACCCCAGGCTGGATGTGGTGGCAGGGTCTGTAATCCCAGCACTTTAGGAGGCTGAAGTGAGAAGATCCCTTGAGGCCAGGAGTTTGAGACCAGCCTAGGCAATAAAGCAAGACCCTGTCTCTACCAAAAACAAAATAAAATAAATTAGCAGGGCAGGGTAGTGTGTACCTGTAATCCTACCTACCTGGCTCAAGATGACAGTGAGGTATGATCACACTACTACACTCCAGCCTGGGCAACAACAAGCAAGACCCTGTCTCTATAAAAAACAACAAAAAACCAAACAAATAAAATGATAATAGTAAAAGTAAAAAAGAATGTGCCACCTCAAAACATGCCATATTGGCATAAGGATTATTTTGAGCTAAAGGCAAATGAGAAACAGCAGACACAAGCAAAACTCTTTGCCCTCTCTCTTTCTACCTACAAACAGAGCCTAATTTCCCTTTGCAAAGGTGATGCCCTCTCCCATACCAGAATAAGGTGAACAATTCATCTGCATAACACACCTCACTAAACAAGCCTTAATTACCATGCCTTTCCCAATTACCTTCCCACAATTTACCCCCACCAGAGAAGCCCAGCCGCTCCCCATTTCCCTTGTCTAGTAGCTTCCCACACTTTATCACCCTCTGTTAAAATGGTGTATAAGCTCCTGGGTCTAAGCACCTCTTTGGGATTTTCACTTTTTTCTGTGAAGCTTACATATGCAAACAAAATAAACCTTTTTGTTTTTGTTTGTTTGTTTTGTTTTGTTTTTGAGACGGAGTCTCACTCTGTCACCCAGGCTGGAGTGCAATGGTGTGATCTCGGCTCACTGCAACCTCTGCCTCCTGGGCTCAAGTGATTCTCATGCCTCAGCCTCCCAAGTAGCTAGAATTACAGACGCAAACCACCATGCCCAGCTAATTTTTTGTATTTTTTGTACAGACAGGTTTTCGCCATTTTGGCCAGGCTGGTCTTAAACTCCTGACCTCAAGTGATCCGCCAGCCTCAGCCTCCCAAAGCGCTGGGATTACAGGTGTGAGCCACTGCGCCCGGCCCTATTCACCTCTTTTTATAAATTATATGTAACTGATGGTGTGTAAATTCTGTCCTGTCTGGCAATAATTTAATTGGTTCCCACCATCCCTACCCTATGAAAATACCAGTTTTCTTTCCATTTGCAATTCATCTTAACATTCCTTTACTCTGGATAAATCTGTGCTTTTTGACTTTTCCTTTGAAATGGTTATAACATACACCTGATTCCCTCATATCATATGCATAAATTCCTTAACAGATGTGCACTTTTATATTTGCATGAGTCATGATTTTATCTTTTTCTGAAAATTATTTTTTAACAACCCTTACATTGTTTACAATGTTTCGATTCCAAAACCTTTGTGTATTTGTAAAATTTCCTACATAGGATAAATTCCTAGATGAATAGTTGTCAATAAGTATCCGCGTTGTCCAAATGCCTTCTAGAAAGTTTGCAGAAATCTCTACAACAGACAGCAGTATAGGAGTCTGTATTCCTATACCTTCATCTATATTGTGTTTATCAATCTTTTTCAACTTTACCAATCTGATAGGTAAAAAGTGATTTGTAGTTTTAATTTGCATTTCTTCAATTCCTATTGAAATTGAGCATCTTTTTATGTGGATTTCTTCTTTAGTGAAGTATCTTATCATGCCCTTTGCCCATTTTTCGCCTGGTGCATATTTTTATGTAAAATCCCCTTTATTTGAAAAATTAATTTTTGCTTACATACTATTGCATATATTTTCTAGTTTGTTTGACTTTTAACTTTGTTTATGATATATTTTGTTATGCATGCATTTAACATATTTCAGGCTTTACTCTACCTGGAATTTGCATGCTCAGGAGCTACACTTTCTTTTTTTCCTGGACAGTACATTTATGATTGAATTTGCTTTCTCCATCTTCATGCTTTGAAGGTAGTACCTTACTCTTTTATGTCTTCCTCGTGTTCCTTTCAATGTAATTTGATTAAATTTCTAAAACAATTCAAAACTAATTTGTAGCATTTGTCAAAATAAACAAATCTGGATTTAGGCAAGGGGAGACTTTATTCAAAATGATTATTGCAAGAACAGGTTGGGTGGCTATCATAAAAGGATGAGGAGAGCTCTTTAGCCAGTGCTATTTTTCAGGAAAACAAGGCTCTGGCAAAGATCAACACTGTTGACCTCCCTTTTGTTGATGATAAATGAATATTATTCACCACTGAGCAATTCAGATGCAATCCTAAGCCTCCTGCATGGGGTGAGTCAGGGACTAAGAAACAGTCTCCTGGGGACTCTGGTTGGTGTTCCCACAAACCAGTTGAAGCATCTGTTGAAAGGTGGTGGCAAAGATTAGTTGTTTAAAGGCTAGGTATCTTAAAATGAGGAATGCCTACCGTTAAAAAGAGAAATGTTAATTAAAAGGTTTAATATTAAAGGCCAAAGAAATATTAATCTTGGCATCTACAAGCCAAGGAGAGAGGCCTCAGAAAAAAACCAACTCTGCTGACACTCAATTTTGGACTTCCAGCCTCCAGAATTGTGAGAAAACAAAATTCTGTTGTTTAAAGTACCAGTCGATGGTACTTTGTTGACAGATCTAGCAAAGTGATATACCTACAGAGAAAACTATGAAGTAGATAATAAGCTGTCTGTCATATACCAGCATATTGTAGCAGACTAGTCAAGCTTAAGGTCATATATCTTGTGACTTTTTTATAGCCATACACTTCCTTATAGTACAACTTTTCTCTTTCTTTCTTTCTTTCTTTCTTTCTTTCTTTCTTTCTTTCTTTCTTTCTTTCTTCTTTCTTTCTTTCTTCTTTCTTTTTGTTGTTGTTGTTGTTGTTTTGAGATGGAGTCTCACTCTGTCACCCAGGCTGGAGTGCAATGGTGTGATCTCAGCTCACTGCAACCTCTACCTCCTGGGTTCAAGTGATTCTCCTGCCTCAGCCTCCCAAGTAACTGGGATTACAGGCCCCTGCCACCACATCCAGCTAATTTTTGTATTTTTAGTAGAGATGGGGTTTCACCATGTTGGTCAGGCTGGTCTCAAACTCCTGACCTCAGGTGATCCACCCACCTTGGCCTCCTAAAGTGCTGGGATTACAGGTGTGAGCCACTGTGCCTGGCCTATACAACTTTTCAGTGTGGCAAGAATGAACACATCATTAGCAGACCAAAATATATTTAGCCTCTCTGTACTAAAAAAAAAAACGTATGTAAGTTTTAAATTATGCTCCACTATCCTATCTTACTTAAAAATGATCTAGGTATTTATATTAGACCATTCTTGTATTGCTATAAAGAACTACCTGAGTCTGGGTAATTTAAAAGAAAAGAGGTTTAATTGGCTCACAGTTCTGTATGCTGTACAGAAAGCATGGCTTGGGGGGGCCTCAGGAAACTTACAATCATGATGCAAGTTGAAGGGGAAGCCGGTACGTCTTACATGGCCGGAGCAGGGGGAGGAGAGGCAGGGAGGAGGTGCCACATACTTTTAAACAACCAGATCTCATGAGAACTCCATGACAAGACAGCACCAAGGGGATGGTGCTAAACCATTAGAAACCACCTCCATGGTTCAATCACACTCCATCAGGCCCCACTTCCAACACTGGGGACTACAATTTGATATGAGATTTGGGCAGGGACACTGATCGAAACCATATCACCCCCGAAGTGGGAAGGGCTCCCTACCCAGCTAGTTTCCCCTTCAGCCAGACCAGCTGTACCCTACTTAATCTTCAATCTAAGGAGCTTTACCTCCCTGCCAGCCCACAGAACTATTTGAACAAGCCAATTACATCCTCCCATGGAATAAAAGGTTACCTCACTGTGGTGCCATTACTACAAAGCCTGCCTCACACAGCCCCTGCTGCTTCAGTCTGCTTTCAAATGCAATTCCCATGTGGCTCTGCCTGGCATGCAATAACCCCTTAGGCTGTGAGTATGTAACTGAAAAAACTATAGCCAATCTCATCTGTCCAGTACTGGGTGTCATCTGTTCAGCCATCTCCTGTTTAGTGCAGGAGATCCCTGCTTCACCAGTGGTGTGAAGAGAAGGTGGTCAGAAAAGAAGGGAGGTCTAAATCTTGAGTAACCATGAGTTGAGGAGCTGGAGTGGGTAGGAAAAAGTCTGTAGGAATGGGTAGAGGGGTGAAGGAGGTAGACAGATTAAATAATTCAAGGCAACAAAAGAGAAGGTTTAAAGTGGTAAAAAGGAAGGATGAGGATGATGGGAAGGGAGAAGTCTTAGATGAGCTGGTTTAAGGAGAGCTCATGTTTCCCAAAGAGGCCTTTGAGGTTCTAGGTTACCTTTAGTAAATTGTGCCATTTTTGAGGCTATTAAACTGAATTAGTGCCATAATAGCATGTACTCAGTGGGGGAAGAGGAGGGCATCTGATAGAGTGAGAGTTACCCATGGCATTCGTGGATAGTCATCCCAAAGAAAAAAATCTTTAAAGGAGCCAAGAAAAAGTCCCACTTGATTAATTCCCTTGAACAATCCCCAGGTTGAGGAGCTGAGAAAACACAGAAGTCTCACAGGAGGGCCAAAGCATCTCTTTGCCTAAAACAACCAAAGTAACCTCTTACTGTTCAACAGACAAGATGGCCAGAGCACTGGTTCAAGACTTGAACTCACCCAAGAGTCCTCAAGTCCTGAACATGGCACCTTTACCTGGGTGGGGCTGGAGGAGGTCCCTAGGTGAGTTCCAGTCTTGAGCTGGATCACAGCAAAGAGAACTGTCAAATAAAAACCAAATCCAGATCTAGGTAAGGAGAGACTTTATTTAGAAGGATTAATGCAATAGACAAAGAGAATGTCGCAATAGGGGAGGGACGGCATTCTAATAGAATGCTTCAACCATAAGATCTGCAAGCTTTTGAAAGGTCAGGCAGAAAAGGGCTTTTCTTTTATTGGGAGTAGTAAACAATGTTAAAAAGAACCAGTATCGGCTGGGTGCGGTGGCTAACGCCTGTAATCCCAGCATTCTGAGAGGCGGAGGTGGGAGGATCACCTGAGGTCAGGAGTTTGAGACCAGCCTGACCAACATGGTGAAAACTCGTCTAAAAATACAAAATTAGCTGGGCATGGTTGGCACATGCCTGTAATCCCAGCTACTTGCGAGGCTGAGGCAGAAGAATCACTTGAACCCAGGAGGCAGAGGTTGCAGTGAGCTGAGATTGCACCACCATTGCACTCCAGCCTGGGCAACAAGAGCAAAACTCTGTCTCAGAAAAGAAAAAAAAAAAAGGACCAGTATCAGGGAGTGGGATGAGCAGGTGGCCCGATCAGGCAATTGATCAGGACAGAGTTTCTTTGTGGTCAGCTGGGAAGGGGCTTCTTGGGAGGGGATGTGATATGGTTTGGCTGTGTTCCCACCTAAACCCCACCCAAATCTCATCTTGAATTGTAATCCCCATAATCCCCACGTGGCGAGGAAGGGGCTCGGTGGAGGTGATTGGATCGTGGGGGCAGTTTCTCCCGTGTTGTTTTTGTGATAGTGAGTGAGTTCTCAGGAGATCTGATGGTCTTATAAGGCTGTTTTCCCTGCTCTTGCTTGCTCTCTCTCACCTGCCGCCAAGTAAGATGTGCGTCTTCCCCTTCTGCCATGATTATAACTTTCCTGAGGCCCCCCAGCCATGCAAAACTGTGAGTCAATTAAACCTCTTTTCTTTTCTTTTTTTTTTTTTTTTTTGGTTAGACAGAGTCTCACTCTGTCGCCAGGCTGGAGTGCAGTGGCATGATCTCAGCTCACTGCAACCTCCACCTCCTGGGTTCAAGCGACTCTCCTGCCTCAGCCTCCTGAGTAGCTGGGATTACAGGTGTGCACCACCACGCCCAGCTGATTTTTGTATTTTTAGTAGAGACAGAGTTTCACCATGTTGGTCAGGCTGGTCTCGAACTCCTAACCTTGTGATCCGCCCACCTTGGCCTCCCAGAGTGCTGAGATTACAGGCATGAGCCACCGCACCCAGGCTTTAAACCTCTTTTCTTTATAAATTATCCAGTCTCAGAAATGTCTTTATAGCAATGTGAAAGCAGACTAATACAGGATGTTAAGGGGCTTATTCCAAGTTCCAATGCTGGTTTAGGCTGAGACTAGATTAAAGGGCAAAGACCTGATGGAAGGAGAAAAGCCTGACTGAAGTTTGATCAAGTAAGGTGTTTGCCCAGATTGATCAGTAGGGGCAAATGGTTCAGCTAACCATTAATGAGAATGGAAATGTGGAGGGCATGTCTATGGCCTTGTCGTAGGTGTGAAAGGATGTTATCCATGATGCTTACCTAAGTCATCTGGGGAAAGGTGGTTCTGTGTAGTTAGTGGTTTCTCCGAAAATACAGCCGGGAGAGGATCTTCACTGTTCTCTAGTAACACAAAGTATAGGTCAAGCAACACCATCCCCTTATTTTTTTTAATTTATTCTTATTTATTTATTTTTGAGATGGAATCTTGCTCTGTCACCCAGGCTGGAGTGCACTGGCATGATCTTGGCTCACTGGAACCTCTGCCTCCCGGATTCAACCGATTCTCGTGCCTCAGCCTCCCCAGTAGCTAGGATTACAGGCGTGTGCCACCGCACCCAGCTAATTTTTATATTTTTAGTAGAGACGGGGTTTCGCCACGTTGGCCAGGCTAGTCTTGAACTCCTTACCTCAAGTGATCTGCCCACCTCGGCCTCCCTAAGTGCTGGGATTACAGGCATGAGCCACCATGCCCGGCCTCTCTCCCATTATTTGATTGTACTTGTAACTATAGTTTTATTATGACATTTTAAGAATATATTGCTATTGTATTAATCATTACTATGACAGCTGTGTTTATCAGACACTCTCCCACATCTATAATATTAGAAGAGTTGGGTATTTGTGATCATGAGTTTGCTCCTTGTGCTGCTTATTGAAGTATGTCTTAGAGTTCAAACTCAAGCTTCTATCCTCTGCTTTGTGAGCCAGGACTGGGACTTAGCAAATCACATTTCCTATAAGGTTTTGCTTATAAGGGGTGTTTGAGGAGAGGGACTTGCTACTTTATAGCTGCTTACTGTTCCTGTCCGTGTTACCAAGCAATGGCTCTTCAACCTGGCTGCAGCAGCAGCTGGTTCCAGTTTCTTAGATTTGTTTGTTTGTTTTAATCCACCCTCTCCCATCCAGCCTCAGTGTTTACCTTCAGAGATAAAACACCAGCTGGGTACCACCCCCTCCCTTGAGGTCTGACTCCCAGCCAACCAGGGGCCCTCTCCTGGCTCTTAGGTTCTGATAACTCCAACACTTCCCCTCTCCCCAGCTCTGTGCATGGCAGCTGCTTCCTGCAGTTACTCCCTCTCTGTTACTACAATGTTTTTGCCTTGCCATCTTCATGACCTTAAATTCTCTGTAAAAATAATTGCTGTGATTTCTGTTTTCTGACTGGGCCCTGACTGATACACCCTTAAGCATTCCAGAAATACCTTCTAAACTACTTGTATAGATTTATGGGTGTATGTCATTGCAGGCATTAAAAATAAGTGGGCTGGGCAAGGTGGCTCACACCTGTAATCCCAGCATTTTGGGAGAATGAGGTGGGTGGATTGCTTGAGCGTGGGAGTTCGAAACCAGCCTGAGCACCATGGTGAAACCCTGTCTCTACAAAAAATACCAAAAAATTACTGGGCATGGTGGCACACACCTGTAGTCCCAGCTACTTGGGAGGTTGAGGTGGAAGAATCACCTGAGCAGGGGTGAGTTGAGGCTGCAGTGAGCTGTGATTGCGCCACTGTGCTCCAGCCTGAGTAACAGAGTGAGACCCTGTCACACACACACACACAAAATGGATTACACTTATGGTATATAGGCAGTATCCAACTGACAAACAAGATATATTCCAAAAGTTAATTCATAAATCTATTGCTTGGCCACCACCCCTGGCTAATTTATCTATTTTTATTTTGTAGAGGTGAGGTCTGGCTATGCTGCCTAGGCTGATCTCAAACTCCTAGGCTCAAGTGATACTTGCACCTCAGCTTCCTAAAGTGTTGGAATTACAAGCGTGAGCCATTGCAAACAGCCAGCTATACTTTATTTTTAATTAATTAATTTATTTATTTTTGAGATGGAGCCTTGCTTTGTCACCCAGGCCAGAGTGCAGTGGCACAATCTCGGCTCACTGCAACCTCCACCTCCCGGGTTCAAGCAATTCTCATGCCTCAGCCTCCCGAGTAGCTGGGACTACAGGCACAACGCCACTGCAGCTGGCTAATTTTTGTATTTTTAGTAGAGATGGGGTTTTGGTATGTTGGCCAGGCTGGTCTCAAACTCCTGACTTCAGGTGATCCACCCACCTCGGCCTCCCAAAGTGCTGGAATTACAGGCATGAGCCACTGTGCCCGGCCCCGGCTACACTTTAAACTTATGTTTAGCAATTAATATGTCAGTATTTTAACTTACAAATGACTCAGACATTTAATGAATATCTATTACTTAATTTAATATGTTCGAAATTTCAAGTCATCAAAAAAGATTTTTAAAACTATTTTTAAATAGACAAATTTTATAAAACATATTTTTAAAAGTTTATTTATAAACTTTTATTCCATTTACATTTACCTAATCCACTTGCTCTTAACAATTATGCTTGAATTGCTCATGAAAAATTTCATGAAATATTAAACAAAGCTAGCCATTGAAGGAGTTCAGGAGTTTTTCCCAAAATCATTTCCTCTCCCCTAAATTGTCCCTCTCCAATGAAGAGGGTACACAAGCTCCTAAAATCTCAGTTTTTGTTGGGGGAGGCAGAGGGAATATTAATTTTTCTTTTCTGTGATACCCCCTACACGAAATCTGTGTACTTTTTCTCTTGTTAATCTACCTGCGGTCAATTTATTTCATAGACTTAGTTATCCAAGCCTCAGAGAGTAGAGGGGAAGTCTTTCTTCCTCTACACCATCATCTTATGTTAATTTTTGTTGACAAATCAGGCAAGTATCAAACATATCACAGTCTAATGGCCTCCGAGTTAGAATTTTTTTTTTTTTTTGAGATAGAGTCTCGCCCTGTTGCCCAGGCTGGAGTGCAGTGACGCGATCTCGGCTCACTGCAAGCTCCGCCTCCTGGTTTCACGCCATTCTCCTGCCTCAGTCTCCCGAGTAGCTGGGACTACAGGCGCCCGCCACCAAGCCCGGCTAATTTTTTGTATATTTAGTAGAGACGCGGTTTCACCATGTTAGCCAGGATGGTCTCGATCTCCTGACCTCGTGATCCGTCCGCCTCGGCCTCCCAAAGTGCTGGGATTACAGGCGTGAGCCACTGCGCCTGGCCAGAATTTTTTTTAAACAACATGGAAACAAATAAGACCTCGTTCTGTTTTCTAGGAGCTAAAAATCCAACGAAAGAAGACACAGACACAATATTCCTCTTGTTACAAAGATAACTGTGTCAACTTTTATAACTGACACAAAGATCTGTGCTATAAAGGCGGGGAAGGTTTTTTCCTACTTTCCACAGCACTGTGGATTGTTCCACAGTTTAATTTGTTCTTAAGTTTTATGTGGAAATACACATGAATGTAATGAGTTCTTAAATGCTAAATTTAGGAAGCAAGGTTCGTTAGGGGAAAGAAAAAAACACCTGCATGGTTATCTCTAAACTTTACATATCAAGAACCTTGGAATTTAATTTTATTGTTGTTCTATAACATATTTTCATGTTTAAAATCAGAAAAGGCAGCAATTCTCGAGTTTCCTGCTTTCGAGGAAGGGAAGCATAAAATGTTTAAAAAGACGCCGCACACACACACACCTCTAAGAATCAGGGCACAGTGAGGAAGAGGAGCGAGGAAGCACTAGGATCGCAGCGCTACTCCCAGACCACGTCAGTGCCCAGAGGGCGCCCTCCCCTGTAGGCGGGAACCGCGAGTCTGCAACAAGTCTCCAAGCCCCGCGCTCGCGCAGGTGGGCGAGGCGGGGACGTGGTGGGCGGGGCCTAGAAAGGCGGGGCCTCTGGGGGCGGCCCCGGGGCAGGCCCCGCTGGTGCGAGGGCTGCAGGCGCAGCTCCGGAGCGCCTAGAGCGCGGCGCGGGGCGGGAGCTTGGTGGAGCAGGAGCGGCTGGGCATCCTCCTGAGACTCCGGGGCCAGACGCCCACTCCAGGTAACAGGTTCTCCCTCGTGCTCCCCGGCTCGGCCGCCCGGCGGCGGGGGAAGGCTGAGAAGGATGGGTGGGAGGGAGCCGGCTCTCAGCCAGTGCCCCGTGACCCCGGGCGGGCTGGGCTCCCCCGCGGAGGAGGAAGCAGAACCGGGGTGCACCCGGGACCGGGATGGAGCGGCGCCTCTTCCTTCCACCTTCATTTTCCGTCCGCTCAGTGGGGCTGGGACGCCGGTGCCCCGTGTCCCCTGAAAGTCACTTTCTGGCCTCTTGCCCCTGGTCCGTGTAGCTTAGACGTCGGAGGGGTTGGCTGCGGGCGTGGATAGGCAGGAAACGAACAGACTCGCTGCCATCCCTTGGATGCCAGGGGCTTAACTTCATTTAACTTCATTGAATCCTAACCCCAGCCCGGCTAAGATGCATTTTCACCCCTACTTTACTGATAAAGAGGTAAATGACTCACCCTGGAGCAAACTATTACTAATAAGAAAAGAGACGTTAGTTTAGGGGCTCCGAAGCCTCTCCTTTCCTGCTCCCTCGCTTTCCTTCTTCTCGCGGCAGTCTAGGAAACTCGCGCGCAGGGTCTATTACGAAAACAAGTGATTCGTCGTAAAAGCATTTTACCCCCTCCTAGGTTTCTCTTTCTTCTTTTTTTTAAGTATCTCAGGCAGATTCCTCCAAGTTTTGGTTATTAGGTTTTTGAAATGGAAGAAGCCCTTGCTCACTGCTTCTTTTCTCCTGGCAGCGCTTTCTGCGCAGCACAGGCACCCTCGCCTGTCACGCCTCCCTCTCCTCTTCCCGTCTCCCAACGTGGATGAGGGCGCCTGCAGATCCCGGCTAGGGCACGGGCCGCCTAGGCCGAGGTAGGTTCTGTAGGCACCTGGCATGCTGTAGATGCATATAAACGTTGCCCTGTACACCCTTTGCCTTGTTACTTCTTTCTGCAGAAAAGAGAGTCGTTTTTTTACACATAATGGGGCAAGAGGCCAATTGGGAAGATATATGGTGTTCAAAGAAAGCCATGGTGCCTTGAGATGAGAATGCGGCCACAGCTTTTTGTGGGCTGAATTTGATGGGTGGGAGGTGAGAGACGTGGTCTGGAAGTTGTCTCTTCGTCTGGCATTCTGCCCCCCTTCCAGAGCTGTTCTGAAAGGCCGGTTTGTTTTACAGAGGGGAGGAGGAGGGGTTAATAGTTTTTAAAGATCAGTGTAAATTACCTGCTAGGAGCTTAGGCAATTCCAGGCAGGCCCCCCTGCTGGAGGCTTTGGTAACAGATTTCAGCTCTAGCAGGGAGTAAAACTCAGACTGTGTAGATACCTGCTTTTTCTTAAAGGAATTTTTTTCAGGCCCTTAAAATGGTAGTTTTGGGAAACTGATTTCTTAGAAATGGCAAACTCCTTTATTTTTAAACACAATATACCAAACTATGAATTTACTTTTAAAAAGTTTTACTGGCCGAGAGGTTGATATTTTTTCCATTTCATGAGGGTTTGACGGTCACTGCCACCTCCTCTGCCCGTCCTTCAACTTTGCCCTGTAAAGGACCTCCTTAGCCTTGGCCCCAAGTTTGTACTAGATTCTGTCCTTCATTAATTATAGTTCATTCTTGATTAATGATAGCAATGCTTCCACTCACTTTTTAAGGAGTTACTCCTTTTCCATTTGTAATTGAATTGCTTAACAGTAAGAAAAACGTTTTTCCCTAAAACTGGGATCACAAAATCCACTTTATCCACATGGACTAAACAGGTAATGCACGAGAGTGCTTGGTTGGGCCCAGGTGACTGCAGAGGAACCTGCTAAGTCTGGGTGGATATTGGCCGTTTCCACCCAGTATCCATGCAGGAATTCCCATGCAGCCATACAGTGTAGGCAGCTTTTTTTTTTTTTTTTTTTCCACGAATACCTGAGAACTTTTACTTAAAAATAAAAAATGTAAAGCCTGATTTTAAATATTGGCTCATATTTTTTCCTTTTTAGAACACAAAGAGGGCCGGGTGCAGTGGCTCACACCTGTAATCCCGGCACTTTGGGAGGCCGAGGCGGGTGGATCACCAGATCAGGAGTTCAAGACCAGCCTGGTCAAGATGGTGTCTCTACTAAAAATTCAAAAATTAGCTGGGCGTGGTGGCCGGGTGCCTCTAATCCCAGCTACTTGGGAGGCTGAGACAGAGAATTGCTTGAACCCGGGAGGCAGAGGTTGCACTGAGCCAAGATTGACCACTGCACTCCAGCCTGGGTGACAGAGCAAAGAGCCTGTCTCAAAAAAAAAACAAAAACAAAGAGCCTGGGCATGGTGGCTCACACCTATAATCCCAACATTTTGAGAGGCCGAGGCAGGTGGATCACTTATGTCAGGAGTTCAGGACCAGCCTGACCAACATGGCAAAACCCCATCTCTACAAAAATGTTCAAAAATTAGCCAGGTGTGGTGGTGGGCACCTGTAATCCTAGCTACTCAGGAGGCTGAGGCAGGATAATTGCTTGAACCCGGGAGGCGGAGGTTGGGATGAGCAGGGATCATGCCACTGCACTCAAGCCTGGACAACAGAGTGAAGCTCCATCTCAAAACAAAAATCCCACAAAGAATAAAATCAAATTTGTTTCGTGCATCATCTGTTTGCAAAGCTCTGCCTTAAAAACTGCTAATGTACACGGTGATTATATTCTCTGATGAATGGAAAATTCTGAACTGTGATGTAGATATTGTACATTTTTCATGAAGTGAAGTGGTAGAAAACAGAAATTACTACTGGAAATGATCTCTTCTGACTGTCAAATTCTGTTTTCTATGAAGTGTGTGGTATTTCAGCTATACTGTATTTTTTTTTTAATAGAGCCAACCAAGGACTCTTGTCACTATTTTTATTTATTCTAATGAGAAATGTATTCATGGTTCCAGGTCAGTATGTCAAATGTCTAACTCCCTGTCTTAAAAAGGGAGTTCCCAAATGACTGTTCATATAACCGTATGTGTTTCTTGCGGAGACTGTCTGTATTCTTGGCTTTGTCACTGGATTTGTGGCTTAGTGCTATCACGTTTCCTATTTGAGGCAAATGCCATGTATGTTTAGACCAGCCTTTCTCAATTGTGGCACTTTTGACATTTTTGGCCAGTTAAATTTTGTTGTGGGGACTGTCCTGTGCATTGCAGGATGTTTAGCAGCATCTCTGGCCTCTACCTACTAAATGCTAGTGCACCCTCCCTGCAGTTAAACGACCCCAAATGTCTCCAGACATAGGCAAATGTTCCCCAGAGAACAAAGTCATCTTTGGTTGAGGAACAAAATGAACCTATATTTAAGATGGTCTAAACGTTTCTGAGATGGCCTAAACATTTATAAGCTTAACAATTAACTTCAAACTCTTCACAACTAGAGAAGCTATTTGTAAATTTAAACATCTGACGCTTTGAAACACCTTTATCATAAAGATAACTAAACCAGTGTTCTTTGTGAATGGCCAATGTGTCCTGCCAGTTTCTTTTCTTTTTTTTTCTTTTTCCTATTCTGAGAAGCATGTCCTGCCAGTTTCTGTCTCCAAAGAAATTTCAAGTGTTCAGTGCATTTGTTAAATTTCATAAAGTTTAAAAAGTTGGAAATGAAAAAGGAATTCTACGGTAGTTTTAAGTAGAATTTAGTTTTAAGAAAAATAAACCTCTTTTTAGCTAACAGCAATAAAACGAAGACTGCTGTGTATTTCTGTAATCTGAAAAATCTCAACTTTCTCAAAGGGAGCGCTACATAATGTATGATATAATTTATATCAGAAGAAAACATGTCCTGGAAATGTAGCCCTCTTTATTAGGACTTAACATGTGCTCAGGGAGGTTGAAAACAGCCTTGATTATGGAGGATGGCTCCTTAGCTGGGGATTAGCTATCCACTGTTCCCTTCCAGAAATCAAACTAATTTGTAAAACTCAGGACTGGCTACGTAATTTGTGGGGCCCCTTGTTAAAAAAAATTAAGAATTTGAGCATGGTGACCACAGAACATTAAGCCAAGCACAGGGCCCAGTGTGACTGCGTTGGTTGCCCACCCATGAGCTGGCCCTGGTGAAACTCTTTATTCATAGCTAAGAGTAAGGTTGTGGTCACAAATGCAAATCTAAACCGTGAAATGTTACTGCTGCCACTAGGCACCTGGAGTTTTTGCTTCCTTTATTGTTCTTCTGTTTCCAGTGAGGAGTCTGCATGTATTTGGTCATCAATGCAATAATGTTACTAAGAAATCCTCCTATGATTGATTTTTCCTTTGGTAAAGAGGTAGCCAAATTTTTGTTCATTAGAGTCATGGGTACTGGAGCAACCTATTTATTCAGGCATTCATTGAACAACTATTTACTGAGCATCTGTTAGATGCCCGGCATTGCTCGCTCCAGGGCCACAGCTGTGAACAAGATGGAGGGTCCCTGCCTTTATGAACTTATGAGCTTATGAGCCAAACGCATAGTCACACCGGCTCAGGCTATCACAATCCTAAGTGGTACTTAGGAAAGCACAGGGTGTTAGGGGAGCATGTGACCTTGAGACCTAACCTGGTTTAGGGGAGAGGGACTGTTCAGGGAAGTCCTGCTTAAAAAATGATATTTAAAATAAGGCCTGGGGGCAGGTACAGTGGCTCACACCTGTAATCCTAGCACTTTGGGAGGCTAAGATGGGAGAATCGCTTGAGGCCAGGACTTTGAGACCAGCCAGGTCAACATAGCGAGACTCCCATCTCTCTTTTTTTTTTTTTTTGTAAAAATAATAATTAAAAAAAAGGCCAAAAGATTAGTAGGAGTTAGTGCAGTACATTAGGGGATAAACTTACAGGCTGAAAGAGCTGAGATCAAGAGTAAAATATGTCTTGGGTCATTTTTAGGATTTTGGACTTTAATGTCAGCATAGTGGAAACCCACTTTTTGTTTGTTTGTTCCAGACAGGGTCTCACTCTGTTGCCCAGGTTGGAATGCAGTGGCACCATCTTGGCTCACTGCAACCTCCACCTCCCAGGCTCAGGTGATCCTCCCACCTCAGCCTCCTGAGTAGCTGGGACTACAGGCACACGCCACCATGCCTGGGTAATTTTTGTATTTTTAGTGGAGATGGGGTTTTGCCATGTTGCCCAGGCTGGTCTCAAACTCCTGGGTTCAAGCGATCTGCCCACGTTGGCCTCCCAGAGTGCTGGGAATTACAGGTGTAAGCCACCACCCCTGACCACTAAAGGGTTTTTGATTTGAGGTTGTTTTGTTTGTTGAAGACAGTGTCTCACTTTGTTGTCCAGGATGAAGTGCAGTGGCTATTCACAGGTGAGATCATAGCACACTTCAGTTGAACTCCTAGGCTCAAGTGATCCTCCCACTTCAGCCTCTCAAGTAGTTGAGACTATAGGCATGGGCTACCATATCTGACTAGAAGTAGTTTTATTTTGAACCCAGCAAGTCCCGAGTCCTTTATGTTTTCTCTAAATTCTACCTAAAAATTGAATATACTTCTTTAGTTCATCTCTCTCACATTTTCTCAAAGGCAGATACTGGGCCAGGTAGCAATTCCTACATTCTTCTCAGAAATGTTCTTAGGAAGATCCCTGATATGGTGAAATATCCTCTCAATTTTCCTTGTTAGGGCAGGCAGTAGTGTTGCCCACATTCCTCCAGTTCATTTTCTCCAGTTTCCAATGAGATTTTTTTGTTTTTGAGACAGTCTTGCTATGTTGCTTGGGCTGGAGTGCAGTGGCTATTCACAGGAGCAATCATAGCACACTGCCATCAAACTCCTGGGCTCAAGTGATCCTCCTGCCTCAGCCTCCCTTGTAGCTGCGACTGCATAGGCACTGCTGTGCCTGACTCTGATTTGAGTTTTTTTTTTTAGACGGAGTCTTGCTCTGTCACCCAGACTGGAGTGCAATGGTGCAATCTCGGCTCACTGCAACCTCTGCCCCAAGTAGCTGGAATTAGATGCGCGTCACCACACCCAGATAATTTTTGTATTTTTAGTAGAGACAGGGTTTCAGCATATTGGCCAGGATGGTCTTGAACTCCTGACCTCAAGTGATCCTCTCACCTTGGCCTCCCAAAGTCCTAGGATTACAGGTGTGAGCCACCGCGCCTGGCCTAATTTGAGTTTGTAAAATGATCGCTGTTGCTGTGTAGAGAATAATTTAGAGAGGTAGGTCCTGCTGGCATGTACGGTGTCTTTGTGCAAACCCAAAAAAGGCTTCTATTCTGTGTGGACCAATTAGAAAAAATGCACCACTGTGTCCCAGCTAGGCCAGGTCAAAAGGCTTCAGCCCCCTGAGCCAGACTTGTTGCGCAGGCACAGCCTGTACAATCATGTGGCCACCCTGGGGAGGAGGAGGGTGGATGTGAACAAACAGTGCTTTTGCAGTCACCCAGGGGTGGTGTAGCAGCACTGGATAAAGCTTAATGACAGGTAAGGATTGAGATTGAGTGAGATTGGGTTTGTAGTTAAAATCAGCAAGAAGGTGGTGATTATTTGGATATGGTTGATGGAGGTAGCAAAGATGTTTCAAAAGTTTCTGGCATAAACAACTGAGTAGGGTGGGATGGTGGAACCATTATGGTAATTGAGAACACAGGAGGAGGAGCAGGTTGGCACGAGGTGTGGGAGGGAAGATAATGCCTTTTTGGATGTGTGTTTTGTTTGTGAGACATCCAAGTAAAGATGAGGAGTAGACAGTTGCTACTCCTGGAAGAGATCCGGGGTGGAGATACATGTTTGGGAGCTGTTGCATATAAGTATTACTGCATAAAAAGCACTCATCCAAAGAGGGTGTAGAATGAGAAAAGAAAAGGGCTGGACCCATAGAGTTTGATCACTGTATTTGGTAGAGGAAGAGAGGCCTGTTAAGGGTACTGAGAAGTGTGATATTCATGCAGGGCAGGGAGGAAATGAGGGGTCTATGATGTTTTGTTTTGTTTCAGATTGAAATGGGAGAAATTTAAACATGCTCTAATGCTACTGGGATTTTGTTTGTTTGTTTTGTTTTTGACAGGATCTCTCTCCATTGCCCAGGCTGGAGTGCAGTGGCACAATCTTAGCTCACTGCAACCTCCACCCGCTGGGGCTCATGCCATCCTCCCACCTCAGCCTTCAAGTAGCACCAAGGGTGTACAGCACTACGCCTGGCTAATTTTTGTATTCTTTTTCTAGAGACGGGTCTCACCATCTCTGTTGTCCAGGCTGGTCTCAAATTCCTGAGCTGAAGCAATCTGCCTACCTTGGCTTCCCAAAGTGTGGGATTATAGGCATGAGACACTGTGTCTGGCCGCTACTGGGAATTTTCTGGTAGAGAGGAAGAGCCTAAAGATGCAGGAGGGTGAAATAAATGATAGGACCAGTTTTCAGAGAGTGAGAACATAGTGCAGAAATTGGTCTTTGGTGGAAGGAGGGAGGCAGAAGATGGATAAAGATGCTTTAGATTTTGGGACCGGAATCGTGAGGACTTTTTCTGAAGAAAGTGGCAAAACCATTGGCTGAGTTTGGGGTATGTCTGTGTGTGCAGTCAGATATTTCTTCAACCAGCATTTAGTAAGCATTTTCTAGTGCCAAGCTTTTGTTTGGCTCCCTGGAAAGTATTATGAATGATGATTGCCTTGAAGCTTGGCCCTGTACACCTGAAATAGCCTCGCACCACTTTTTCTACAAATTGCTTCCTACCTTTGGCCTTACACGCTTGTTAACTAAAGGCAGTAAATGCTCAGCTGATCTTTTTTTTTTTCTTTGAGATGGAGTCTTGCTCTGTTGCCCAGGCTGGAGTGCAGTGGCACGATCTCTGCTCACTGCAACCTCTGCCTCCCAGGTTCAAGCGATTCTCCTGCCTCAGCCTCCCAAGTAGCTGGGACTACAGGTGCCCGCCACTGCGCCCAGCTAATTTTTTGTATTTTTAGTAGAGATGGCGTTTTCACCGTGTTAGCCCGGATGGTCTCGATCTCCTGACCTCGTGATCCACCCGCCTTGGCCTCCCAAAGTGCTGGGATTACAGGCGTGAGCCACCGCGCCGAGCCTCAGCTGATCTTTTGATGGGCATCAAAGCCACTAGGGGTGACAGTCCTGGAGAGGAAGGACCTTTTCAAGCCCCTTCCACATCATGCAGGTTCATGTCCCACGTCATGGTTCTCAGTGTTGGCTATGCATTAGTAACACCTGTGGAGCTTTAAAAAAAAATCTGACACCCAGGTCAAACTCTATACCAATTCCATCAAATCTCTGGTAGGGGGACTCAGTTATTGGTCCTTTTTGAAAGCTCCCTGGTGCTTCCAGTGTACAAACCAGATTGAGAGCTGCTTGCCTGTTGAGTGGCCCTGAGTCCAGTTAAAGCTACTCCTCTGTGTTGAGCTCCAGCCCCTGCTGCCTGGAGTTTACTGCATTTGTCAGTTGTGTGGGACAGAAAATAAGGCTGAGACCAATTGTGTAGGACAGAAAATGAGGTTGAGATCATATTGTTATCCAAAGCAGGAAGCAAAGGACAGTCCTTTGGGGGTGTTGAAAGGAAGTGTAAGAACTTCTGTTTATAGTTTTATAAGCATTTGAGGTCAAGAGTGCCAGTGGTCCCTCCTTCAGTGTTGTGCGTTTTTTTCTGTTTTTTTTGTTTTTTTAGGCAGTCTTGCTCTGTCACCCAGGCTGGAGTGCAGTGGCACAATCTGAGGTCACTGCAACCTCCACCTCCCAGGTTCAAGCGATTGTCCTGCCTCAGCCTCCTGAGTAACTGGGATTACAGGTGCATGCCACCATGCCTGGCTAATTAGTAGAGACAGGGTCTCACCATGTTGACCAGGCTGGTCTCGAACTCCTTACCTCAGGTGATCCGCCTGCCTGGGCCTCCCGAAGTGCTGGGATTACGGGCGTGAGTCACCGTGCATGGACCCTCCTTCAGTCCTGTGTCTTGTACGGTGAATGTGGTTTCTAAGGTGGATGAGGAGGCAGGGATTCCTTGCCTAGCTGGAGCCCTGCTCACCTGGCCATCAAGCATACTGTGAGATGTTGCAAGTTAGGAGCTATAGGGTTTCATCGAGTTGTTTAACTTTAGAAACACAAAGGCTTTAAATTAGAGCATCTCTCAACCTAGACTTGTCCCTGAGCAGGTGATACGTGTACTGAGATACTGCATTTCTCTCAGCCCTCTCCCTTAAGCCAAGAGAGCTGAAGCTGATGTTCAATGGTTACCTTTTGGTATATATGTCATGGCATGAGAAAGAATCACTGCTTTAGTCTGTAGAAGCTTTGTCATCCTTTGCCATGCCCTGGGGAGGGAGCAGGACCGTCCTTTGCATCCATCAGAGCATTCCTAGTTCTTTTGTTGCCAGATACGTAAGAGTGGTTCAGTTTACAGGTGTCTGCATCTCTCTTTAGCAGAAAGATGGGGTTTCAAATGTGTTGCCTCTTTACAATTTTGCTATGCCTATCAGTAGTCAGATATTTTGGGGAGAAGGGAAAAATCCAAGGTAAATGTGAGGTTCTTACAGTGAATTACTTTTCAAAAGAAATTTCTGCTACCAAGGGGCATTTGGGAAGTGGCTCTGTGGAGATGTTTTCATTGTAATGTGAACATATTGCCAAAAAATATTGTACATTTGTGAGTTATCAAAGCTCTCAAAGGAAAAAAAATTAAAAACTAGGAAACAGAATTGTCTAACTACTTTAATTGAAAAATATCAATGAGTTTTTAATCCATTTGTTAACTTTATGGGGCACCTGCAGACTATTTTGATTAGTCTTTACAATTGATTAAAACCCACCGGGCGAATTTCGCCAAAAAACTATGTGATTGGTGGATAGAGGAAACTAAGTGTCAAGATTTAGGTAGCAGAGCCAAGAGTGCACTACAATTGAAGTAATAGGTTTTATTGCATCCTCCAAGTTTTTGTATTATGATACATGTAATTTATTAGGACAGTAGTGAGAGACAGGACTAGCTGGATTTCCTAGGCCCACTAAGAATCCCTAAGCCTAGCTGGGAAGGTGACCGCGTCCACCTTTAAACACAGGGCTTGCAACTTAGCTCACACCCGACCAATCAGGTAGTACAGAGAGCTCACTAAAATGCTAATTAGGCAAAAACAGGAGGTAAAGACATAGCCAATCATCTATCGCCTGAGAGCACAGTGGGAGGGCCAGTGATCAGGATATAAACCCAGGCATCCAGCCAGCAACGGCTACCCTCTTCGGGTCCCCTCCCTTTGTATGGGAGCTCTGTTTCCACTCTATTAAATCTTGCAACTGCACTCTCTTCTGGTCTGTGTTTGTTACGGCTTGAGCTGAGTTTTCACTCATTGTCCACCATTGTTGTTTGCCACTGTCGCAGACCCGCCATTGACTTCCATCCCTCCAGATCTGGCAGGGTGTCTGCTGTGCTCCTGATCCAGCGAGGTGCCCGTTGCCACTCCCGATCGGGCTAAAGGCTTGCCATTGTTCCTGCATGGCTAAGTGCCCGGGTTCATCCTAATCAAGCTGAACATTAGTCACTGGGTTCCACAGTTCTCTTCCGTGACCCATGGCTTCTAATAGAGAATAACACTCACCGCATGGCCCAAGATTCCACTCCTTGGAATCCGTGAGGCCAAGAACCCCAGGTCAGTGAACACGAGGCTTGCCACCATTTTGGAAGCAGCCCACCACCATCTTGGGAGCTCTGGGAGCAAGGACCCCCTGGTAACAGTAGTATATACATACAATTTTTAAATAAACATACTTACATTAAGGGTACTCTTAGGGTCTACGCTAAGAAATTTTGCGTGCTTGTCATTAAAAACTTTGAGTCAAAGTCCTGTGTGTGTGTGTATATGACTTTGACTCTAAGTCAAGTGTAAACATAACTGTATAGATATGCCATGTATATAATGTAAATAAAATATATAATATATTTATTTATAAATAAGGCAGTCTGAGAACTTGCTTGCTGGTGAACTTTAAAACAGCCTCTTTCTCATGATATACCCCTCCAGTTTATCCAGTGGAAAAGAAAATTACTGCTAGATTAAAAATAAGTGCTTAGGCTGGGTGTGGTAGCTCATGCCTGTAATTTCAGCACTTTGGGAGGCCGAGGCAGGCAGATCGCTTGAGCCCAGGAGTTTGAGACCAGCCTGGGCAATATGGTAAAACACCATCTCTACATAAAAATACAGACATTAGCTGGGTGTGGTGGTGTGCATCTGTAGTCCCAGCTACTCAGGAGGCTGAGGTGGAAGGATTGCTTGAGCCTAGGAGTCGAGGCTGTGGTGAACCGTGATTGGGCCACTACATTCAAGCCTGGGTGACAGAGCGAGACCCTGTCTCAAAAAAAAAAAAAAAAAAGTGGTCAAACCAAAGAGTGATAAATACATTGCATACATGTCTTGTTTCTCTTGAAATGTCTACATTTTATCATTCCATAATGTACACATATATCAAAACATCACATTATACCCCATAAATATACACAATTATTATTTGTCAATTAAGAATTAAATTTTTTTTCTTTTTTTTTTTTTTAAGAAGCCACTTAATGTGCCGTTTGCAGAAGTCTTCTGGTTAGTGCAAGATTCAGCGGGGGTCAGGTGATCAAGAATTTCCTGAAATCAGCAGCTGGATCCAGGAATGCGCTTAGGACACCATCCCAGACTTTGGGGCCAGCCAGGCTTGTTTGTCCTCTTCATGTAAATGCAGAAGTTGCTTCTGAAATATCCCTAATCCTTTCATATAGGTGCAGCCCCCGATCTCATCCATTGTCTCTACACGTTTCTCATATCTGTTATGCTAACCAACACAGTCCTTGCATTCACCTAGGAGGATCTGGTTCTCACTCTACTTATGCTAATTAACAAAACCTCCTGTTTGCAATTAAAAATCCTGAAGCACATGCTATATCTGCTGCTGGAGTGTGGCCATCCCAGGAATGTGCTCCTGCCTGGGGCGCTTAACTTCCACAAACCCCAGGGTATAGATAAAAACCCGTACATGTATGTCTCACTGCTATGCGGAAGTGTTTTTCAAGTCAGAAATAGCTCACCAATTTTGTTGTTGATTACTTGTGTCAGAAAACTTATGAGTTCCCTGAAAATAAGAGGCATGGCTATAAAAATACGGGATTTAAAAAAACATGTATAAGTGGAAATTAGTACCTTTAACGTAAGTGTTTTCCAAAGACACTTCTGACCATTTCGAGGCATGTCCTCTGTGCTGTATTCTCCCATTAGGAAAGACACCAGTTTTTGATGGTAGATGTGATTTTGCAGCATGTCAGAAGTCAGCATTATGAGGTAGATTGGTCATGCTCAGTAATATTATTTTGGGTCAAAATAAGATGTAAATTTTTTTTTTTTTGAGACCAGTCTCGCTTTGTTGCCCAAGCTGGAGTGCAGTGGCACGATCACGGCTCACGGCTGTCTCTCCCCAGTCAGCTCAACTGGTTCTCCCACATCAACCTCCCGTAAATATTTTTTAAAAATGGACTAGGGGCTGGGCACAGTGGCTCAGCCTGTAATGCCAGCACTTTGGCAGGCTGAGGCTGGTGGATCACTTGAGGTCAGGAGTTCGAGACCAGCCTGGCCAACATGATGAAACCTCGTCCCTGCTAAAAATAAATTTAAAAAAATAGCCGGGTGTGGTGGCGCTCACCTGTAATCCCAGCTACTCAGGAGGCTGAAGTGGGAGAATCACTTGAACTCAAACCTGGGAGACAGAGGATGCAGTGAGTCAAGATCGCACCTCTGTACTTCAGCCTGGGCAACAGAGCAAGACTTTGTCTCAAAGAAAAAAAGGAAATGAGAAAAGAGAATGTGTGACTGACACCACAAAGAAATGTCAGATGTCTCTTTTGGGGTTCTGTGGGTGGCCCTCCCTCCCAAAAAAGTAGAATTGAGTGAAGGGAATGCAGTAGAGTGTGAAAGAACACATACCCACAAGGGTGAAGCTGCACACTCTGGTTAAAGGCAGCTTTCCACTAGATCTTGACCCTTATGCCCCAGGACTTCAGCTTTTTCTTGAGTTACAGAGGAGGGTGCAACTTGGGGCAAGATGGACTTTTTTGTTATGAACTTACAATATGCTCTTATAAGTTTTCTTTGTCATGTAAGTTTGAGAAATGCTGAATACCACGTCTCTGTCTTTAAATATTTACAGTAGACATGACTGTCTTAAGGGCTAAGAAATAAGGAGCCAAACCAGCAACAGAGAATCTTGTCTTTCTTTTCTTTTCTCTTCTTTTTTCTTTTCCTTTCTTTTCTTTTTTTTTTTTTTTGTGATGGAATCTCGCTCTGTCGCCCAGGCTGGAGTGCAATGGCGTGATCTCAGCTCACTGCAACTTCCACCTCCGGGATTCAAGTAATTCCCCTGCTTCCTTCCGGAGTAGCTACGATTACAGGTGCCTGCCACCATGGCTGGCTAATTTTTGTGTTTTTAGTAGAGACGGGGTTTCACCACGTTGGCCAGGGTGGTATAGAATTCCTGACCTCAGATGATTTGCCCACCTCGGCCTCCTAAAGTGCTGGGATTACAGGTGTGAGCCACTGTGCCATGCCACACTTGTCTGTCTTTATGTCTTTGTTTCTTGTAATTTATGGGACCACAGACTCCATCTCTATCCTGAAGACCTAGTAATTGCTCCCAGAGCTGCTGTTTCCAGCAACACTAGATGCTTCCTAAAGTTTCTTTCAGCTCTACAATGGATGCGTTGTTCTAAAAATAGTTTCTAACTATATTGACCAAGCCTATAATTTCCCCCAGAAACCTCAGCAAATAACCACTATGTGAATTCCTGGAGAGCAGGGAGTATGTATTATTTATGTTTGTATTTTTCTCCCCAGAGCCTAGGAATCTATTTTGTATAATAGATTCTCAGTATGGAATTGAGTTGAGTATATTGAAGTATTTGTTAGTAAACTTGAAATATGGATTTTTATTTTTGAAGTCTGAAAAAGTTACCCTTAGACATGAGCTCAGGGAAAAAAGGGAAAATAATAATAATACATTAAGGGCTCATTATTTGTCAAATACAGTATATACGTGTTACAAGTTAGCTCACTTACTCTTTATAAAAACTCTAAGGTATATATGATCATTTCCCCAATGAAATTGTTTAAAGTTAATTGGTTTTTTTAAAAAACAATGAAAACGCCGAAGCTAGGAGAGGCTAAGAATTTGCTGAAGTTTGGGTTGGGGAATGATGACTCCCAGGTCTCCTGCTGGGGCAGTCCGGCTGGAGAGCTGAAATCATTGCCACTGTACTCTTCTGTGTCTCAGATGTAAACAAACCCAAGAGAAAATATTCAGGACTGGGCACAGTGACTCACACCTATCATCCCAGCACTTTAGGAGGCCCAGGTGGATCACTTGAGCCCAGGAGTTCAAGACCAGCCTGGGCAACAGTGCAAGAGCTTGCCTCTACAAAAAATATAAAAATTAGCCAGGCATGGTGGCATCTGCCTGTACTCCTAGCTACCCAGGAGGCTGACGTAGAAGGATCGCTTTGAACCTGGGAAGTAGAGGCTGTAGTAAGCTTTGGTTACGCCACTGCACTCTAGCCTGGGTAATAGAGCGATACCCTGTCTCAGAAAAAGAAAGAAAAGAAAAGATTCAGCCACTAGTAATCAAAGAAATCACAAAATGAAACCTTGATGATGTACCATTTTACAGTTGCAATATCGGCAAAAATAATTATACAGTATATTCATATACAGTCATTTAACATTATATATAATTAAAATGTATAGTAAATGTAGAGCAAATGATATCCAGATGTTACTGGGGACAGTATAAGTATCGTTTATTTGGAAGGCAGAGAAGAGGCATAGAAACTTACAAGTAGTGACCTAAAATCCTTACTCCTGGGAATTCCAAGGAAATCCTTTAAAAGCAAAGTGAAAACAAAAGCTATGATATACGAAGCTATTCATAGTTCATATTTATAACAGTTTAATTTGGAAATACCTTTAATATCCAACCATAAGATGAACTAATTGTGACAAAAACAAATGAAGATACTTTGATAGCCAGTAAATCAAAAAAGAATAGAAAATGAAATCCCTGCTGCTTTTACATCTAAGCAAAAATATAAGTGTATTGTGCAAACTTAAGTACCAGAAAAGAACATGGAACGTGAACGCAGAGGATGTGTAAGTGAAGTGAGATTGTCAATGGATTTTTGTTTTTGGAAAATTATATGCTCTGCAAATATATTTAATTGGAGCTTATTTTGGAGAACTGTCACCATTTTATCCCAGTTGGCAATTTTTAAAGAAAATTACTGAAGATACAGAAGATAGGGAGCATGCGAAGATGGCCGAATAGGAACAGCTCCGGTCTCCAGCTCCCAGCCTGAGCGACACAGAAGACGGGTGATTTCTGCATTTCTGTTTGAGGTACCGGTTTCATCTCACTAGGGAGTGCCAAACAGTGGGTGCAGGACAGTCGGTGAAGCGCACTGTGCGCGAGCCAAAGCAGGGCGAGGCATTGCCTCACTCGGGAAGCGCAAGGGGTCAGGGAGTTCCCTTTCCTAGTCAAAGAAAGGGGTAACAGAAGGCACCTGGAAAATTGGGTCAGTCCCACCCTAATACTGCGCTTTTCCAACGGGCCTGGAAAATGGCACACTAGGAGATTGTGTCCCGCACCTGGCTCAGAGGGTCCTATGCCCACGGAGTCTCGCTGATTGCTAGCACAGCAGTCTGAGATCAAACAGCAAGGCCCCAGCGAGGCTGGGGGAGGGGCGCCCGCCATTGCCGAGGCTCGCTTAGGTAAACAAAGCAGCCAGGAAGCTCGAACTGGGTGGAGCCCACCACAGCTCAAGGAGGCCTGCCTGCCTCTATAGGCTCCACCTCTGGGGGCAGGGCACAGACAAACAAAAATTCAGCAGGAATCTCTGCAGACTTAAATGTCCCTGTCTGACTGACAGCTTTGAAGAGAGTAGTGGTTCTCCCAGCACGCAGCTGGAGATCTGAGAACGGACAGACTGCCTCCTAAAGTGGGTCCCTCACCCCCGAGCAGCCTAACTGGGAGGCACCCCCCAGTAGGGACAGACTGACACCTCACTCGGCCGGGTACTCCTCAGAGACAAAACTTCCAGAGGAACTATCAGCTGAATTTGTGGTCTCATGAAAATACACTGTTCTGCAGCCACCGCTGCTGACACCCAGCCAAACAGGGTCTGGAGTGGACCTCTAGTAAACTCCAACAGACCTGCAGCTGAGGGTCCTGTCTGGTAGAAGGAAAACTAACAAACAGAAAGGACATCCACACCAAAAACCCATCTGTACATCACCATCATCAAAGACCAAAAGTAGATAAAACCACAAAGATGGGGGAAAAAACAGAGCAGAAAAACTGGAAACTCTAAAAAGCAGAGCACCTCTCCTCCTCCAAAGGAACGCAGTTCCTCACCAGCAATGGAACAAAGCTGGATGGAGGATGACTTTGACGAGTTGAGAGAAGAAGGCTTCAGACGATCAAACTACTCCGAGCTACGGGAGGAAATTCAAAACAATAGCAAAGAAGTTAAAAACTTCGAAAAAAAATTAGAAGAATGGATAACTAGAATAACCAATGGAGAGAAGGGCGTAAAGGAGCTGATGGAGCTGAAAGCCAAGTATCAAGAACTACGCGAAGATTGCAGAAGCCTCGGTAGCAGATGCGATCAACTGGAAGAAAGGGTATCGCTGATGGAAGATGAAATGAATGAAATGAAGTGAGAAGGGAAGTTTAGAGAAAAAAGAATAAAAAGAAATGAACAAAGCCTCCAAGAAATTTTGGACTATGTGAAAAGACCAAACCTACGTCTGATTGGTGTACCTGAAAATGACGGGGAGAATGGAACCAAGTTGGAAAACACTCTGCAAGATATTATCCAAGAGAACTTCACCAATCTAGCAAGGCAGGCCAACATTCAGATTCAGGAAATACAGAGAATGCCACAAAGATACTCCTCGAGAAGAGCAACTCCAAGACACATAATTGTCAGATTCACCAAAGTTGAAATGAAGGAAAAAATGTTAAGGGCAGCCAGAGAGAAAGGTCGGGTTACCCACAAAGGGAAGCCCATCAGACTAAGAGCTGATCTCTCGTCAGAAACTCTACAAGCCAGAAGAGAGTGGGGGCCGATATTCAACATTCTTAAAGAAAAGAACCTTCAACCCAGAATTTCATATCCAGCCAAACTAAGCTTCATAAGTGAAGGAGAAATAAAATACTTCACAGACAAGCAAACGCTGAGTGATTTTGTCACCATCAGGCCTGCCCTAAAAGAGCTCCTGAAGGAAGCACTAAACATGGAAAGGAACAAACGGTATCTGCCCCTGCAAAAACATGCCAAATTGTAAAGATCATCGAAGCTAGGAAGAAACTGCATCAACTAACGAGCAAAATAACCAACTAACATCATAATGACAGGATCAGATCCACACATAACAATATTAACTTTAAATGTAAATGGGCTAAATGCTCCAATTAAAAGACACAGACTGGCAAACTGGATAAGGAGTCAGGACCCATCAGTGTGCTGTATTCAGGAAACTCATCTCACGTGCAGAGACACACATAGACTCAAAATAAAGGGATGGAGGAAGATCTATCAAGCAAATGGAAAACAAAAAAAGGCAGGGGTTGCAATCCTAGTCTCTGATAAAATAGACTTTAAACCAACAAAGATCAAAAGAGACAAAGAAGGCCATTACATAATGGTAAAGGGATCAATTCAACAAGAAGAGCTAACTATCCTAAATATATATGCACCCAACACAGGAACACCCAGATTCATAAAGCAAGTCCTTAGTGACCTACAAAGGGACTTAAACTCCCACACAATAATAATGGGAGATTTTAACACCCCACTGTCAGCATTAGACAGATCAACGAGACAGAAAGTTAACAAGGATATCCAGGAATTGAACTCAGCTCTACATAAAGTGGACCTAATAGACATCTACAGAACTCTCCACCCCAAATCAACAGAATATACATTTTTTTGAGGACCACACCACACCTTTCCAAAATTGACCATATAGTTGGAAGTAAAGCTCTCCTCAGCAAATGTAAAAGAACAGAAATTATAACAAACTGTCTCTCAGACCACAGTGCAATCAAACTAGAACTCAGGATTCAGAAACTCACTCAAAACTGCTCAACTACATGGAAACTGAACAACCTGCTCCTGAATGACTATTGGGTACATAATGAAATGAAGGCAGAAATAAAGATGTTCTTTGAAACCAACGAGAACAAAGACACAACATACCAGAATCTCTGGGACACATTCAAAGCAGTGTGTAGAGGGAAATTTATAGCACTAAATGCCCACAAGAGAAAGCAGGAAAGATCCAAAATTGACACCCTAACATCACAATTAAAAGAACTAGAAAAGCAAGAGCAAACACATTCAAAAGCTAGCAGAAGGCTAGAAATAACTAAAATCAGAGCAGAACTGAAGGAAATAGAGACACAAAAAACCCTTCAAAAAATTAATGAATCCAGGAGCTGGTTTTTTGAAAAGATCAACAAAATTGATAGACCGCTAGCAAGATTAATAAAGAAGAAAAAAGAGAAGAATCAAATAGATGCAATAAAAAATGAAAAAGAGGATATCACCACGGATCCCACAGAAATACAATCTACCATCAGAGAATACTACAAACACCTCTATGCAAATAAACTAGAAAATCTAGAAGAAATGGATAAATTCCTCGACAAATACACCCTCCCAAGACTAAACCAGGAAGAAGTTGAATCTCTGAATAGACCAATAACAGGTTCTGAAATTGTGGCAATAATCAATAGCTTACCAACCAAAAAGAGTCCAGGACCTGATGGATTCACAGCCGAATTCTACCAGAGGTACAAGGAGGAACTGGTACCATTCCTTCTGAAACTATTCCAATCGATAGAAAAAGAGGGAATCCTCCCTAACACATTTTATGAAGCCAGCATCATCCTGATACCAAAGCCTGGCAGAGACATAACCAAAAAAGAGAATTTCAGACCAATATCCTTGATGAACATTGATGCAAAAATCCTCAATAAAATACTGGCAAATCAAATCCAGCAGCACATCAAAAAGCTTATACACCATGATCAAGTGGGCTTCATCCCTGGGATGCAAGGCTGGTTCAACATATGCAAATCAATACATGTAATCCAGCATATAAACGGAACCAAAGACAAAAACCACATGATTATCTCAATAGATGCAGAAAAGGCCTTTGACAAAATTCAACAACCCTTCATGCTAAAAACTCTCAATAAATTAGGTATTGATGGGACGTATCTCAAAATAATAAGAGCTGTCTATGACAAACCCACAGCCAATATCATACTGAATGGGCAAAACCTGGAAGCATTCCCTTTGAAAACTGGCACAAGACAGGGATGCCCTCTCTCACCACTCCTATTCAACATAGTGCTGGAAGTTCTGGCCAGAGCAATCAGGTAGGAGAAGGAAATAAAGGGTATTCAATTAGGAAAAGAGGAAGTCAAATTGTCCCTGTTTGCAGATGACATGATTGTATATCTAGAAAACCCCATCATCTCAGCCCAAAATCTCCTTAAGCTGATTAGCAACTACAGCAAAGTCTCAGGATATAAAATCAATGTACAAAAATCACAAGCATTCTTGTACACCAATCACAGACAAACAGAGAGCCAAATCATGAGTGAACTTCCATTCACAATTGCTTCAAAGAGAATAAAATACCTAGGAATCCAAACTTACAAGGGATGTGAAGGACCTCTTCAAGGAGAACTACAAACCACTGCTCAATGAAATAAAAGAGGATACAAACAAATGGAAGAACATTCCATGCTCATGGGTTGGAAGAATCAATATCGTGAAAATGGCCATACTGCCCAAGGTAATTTACAGATTCAATGCCATCCCCATCAAGCTACCAATGACTTTCTTCACAGAATTGGAAAAAACTACTTTAAAGTTCATATGGAACCAATAAAGAGCCCGCATCACCAAGTCAATCCTAAGCCAAAAGAACAAAGCTGGAGGCATCACGCTATCTGACTTCAAACTATACTACAAGGCTACAGTAACCAAAACAGCATGGTACTGGTACCACAACAGAGACATTGATCAATGGAACAGAACAGAGCCCTCAGAAATGATGCCGCATATCTACAACTATCTGATCTTTGACAAACCTGACAAAAACAAGAAATGGGGAAAGGATTCCCTATTTAATAAATGGTGCTGGGAAAACTGGCTAGCCATATGTAGAAAGCTGAAACTGGATCCCTTCCTTACACCTTATACAAAAATTAATTCAAGATGGATTAAAGACTTAAATGTTAGACCTAAAGCCATTAAAATCCTACAAGAAAACCTAGGCAATACCATTCAGGACATAGGCATGGGCAAGGACTTCATGTCTAAAACACCAAAAGCAATGGCAACAAAAGCCAAAATTGACAAATGGGATCTAATTAAACTCAAGAGCTTCTGCACAGCAAAAGAAACTACCATCAGAGTGAACAGGCAACCTACAGAATGGGAGAAAATTTTTGCAACCTACTCATCTGACAAGGGGCTAATATCCAGAATCTACAATGAACTCAAACAAAATTACAAGAAAAAAACAACTCCATCAAAAACTGAGCGAAGGACATGAACAGACACTTCTCAAAAGGAGACATTTATGCAGCCAAAAAACACATGAAAAAATGCTCATCATCACTGGCCATCAGAGAAATGCAAATCAAAGCCACAATGAGATACCATCTCACACCAGTTAGAATGGCCATCATTCAAAAGTCAGGAAACAACAGGTGCTGGAGAGGATGTGGAGAAATAGGAACACTTTTACACTGTTGGTGGGACTGTAAACTAGTTCAACCATTGTGGAAGTCAGTGTGGCGATTCCTCTGGGATCTAGAACTAGAAATACCATTTGACCCAGCCATCCCATTACTCGGTATATACCCAAAGGACTATAAGTCATGCTGCTATAAAGACACATGCACATGTATGTTTATTGCGGCACTATTCACAATAGCAAAGAATTGGAACCAACCCAAATGTCCAACAACGATAGACTGGATTAAGAAAATGTGGCATATATACACCATGGAATACTATGCAGCCATAAAAAATGATGAGTTCATATCCTTTGTAGGGACATGGATGAAACTGGAAAACATCATTCTCAGTAAACTATCGCAAGGACAAAAAACCAAACACCGCATGTTCTCCCTCATAGTTGAGAATTGAACAATGAGAAGTCATGGACACAGGAAGGGGAACATCACACTCCGGGGACTGTTGTGGGGTGGGGGGAGGGGGAGGGACAGCATTAGGAGATATACCTAATGCTAAATGACGAGTTAATGGGCGCAGCAAAGCAACATGGCATATGGATACATATGTAACAAACCTGCACATTGTGCACATGTACCCTAAAACCTAAAGTATAATAATAATAAATAAATAAATAAATAAATAAAACAAAAAAACAGTTTATACAGAAGATAAAATTGTATAGACTACTATAACTATTTAAATATATATTTGCTTGCATAAAAAGAAAATATTGGATGGGAATATAATTTGTTATATGGGAATTTTTTAAATTTCTTCATTATATTTATCTTTCTTTTCCACAAAAAAAAAAAAAAAGAAAATTACTGAAGTGAACATAAAAAATGCAAACATTTCAGAAGTGTTTGAATAAACATCCCCTCTTCAAAAAAGAAGATCCTCACTGAATAATTTTGGGTGTGTGCTTCTCACAGTTTTTCCAGTGCGTGTTTATAATATATTTACCTGGAGGCTGGTTTTTTTCATTTGTTTGTTTTGAGATGGAGTCTGGCTCTGTTGCCTAGGCTGGAGTGCAGTGGCATGATCTCGGTTCAAGCGATTCTCCTGCCTCAGCCTCTTGAGTAGCTGGGATTACAGGGGCCCGCCACCATGCCCAGCTTTCTCTGAACATATTGAGGTGCAGCTCATCTTTGAATACATCATCTCACATACCTCTTTTCATGTCGTTACAATGAGAATTACTTCGTTCTTGGCTTTAGTACTAATTTCAAATTCAATAATTATACCAAAATATAATTTAGATGATGTGGAAATGGAGAATAAAGATTGCCACTTAGGTTTATGAAGCTGTTTAAAGGGCACATTCACAGCTTAGATCACAAATCAGTCCCTGAGGGTTGAAGAGGTTGCTCTGATGTGTCTTAGCACTGAAGCCTTCAAAAAGAGAATTTGTAACATTCATATCCGCAGGAAGATTTGGGAGATTCCAGAGCTCCTTGAAAGGTTAGGAGGCAGGGCAAGGTGTAATTAGAAGCTGTTAATAACTGGACCCAGTGTTGTTCTTGGCCAGAAAGATTATGCTTTGTTCTCTTTGTTCCCTGGGGAGTCAGCCCTGGGCTGAGCCCTTGTCTCACCTCTTAATCCTGGTAAACTGGAGTAAATAACCATATTCAGAGCAGTGAAAGCCTGGGTTTCTTTACCTGGTAAGTGAGAATAAAAATAGCTACTTACAGGGTGGTTGTGAGAATTAAGTAAGAAAAGGTATGTAAAATGCTTGGCAAAGTATTTGCTTATTATTAATATTAACAGTTTCCTAAATTCTGAGATAACTTTGTAAAAGCACCATCCATTCGATAATCATCTCTAAAGGAAGTTTAAAAAAAAAAAAACCACCACCACCACAGTAATGAACATACTTGGTGTCAGTGGGTATCAATTTCAAAAAATGTCAGTATAAGGGAAAAAATGTTCTCAGACTCGGGGAAATACAGTACATATTAGTATTTTGCCTTACAGTGCCCCCCTCCCCCACATCACACATCTGCTAAGGAACAGCAAAGTGCTTTATCACTTAGGAATTGGGGACCCCCTAAATTAATCCAGTTGCTCCTTTGTGCAGGTAAGGAGACCAACGTCCAGAAAGGTTAAGGTCAATCCCCAAGACGGGATGGAAGTACCAACCAGTACAGTTTGAGACAGGTTGTTTTCTGGGGTTTTTTTTTATGGCTTTGTTTGTTTGTTTTGAGACAGAGTCTTGCTCTGCCTCCCAGGCTGGAGTGCAATGGCGTGATCTTTGCTCACTGCAACCTCTGCCTCTCAGGTTCAAGCGATTCTTCCGCCTCAGCCTCCCATGTAGCTAGGACTACAGGTACGAGCCACCATGCCTGGCTAATTTTTGTCTTTTTAGTAGAGACGAGGTTTCGCCATGTTGGCCAGGCTAGTCTCCAGCTCCTGACCTCAGGTGATGCTTCTGCCTCAGCCTCACAAAATGCTGGGATTACAGGCGTGAGCCACCGCGCTGGGCCTGGGTTTCTTTTTCGATACACATTCTAGAGTATCTAAAATCATGTTAGGCTCCCAGACAATAATTTAGAACCTGTAAGTACTGCACTTTCATTTCCTTCTCTGGAAAAGACTATGAGCTATAAGGCACACTTAACACAAAGCATTCAAGATGCTGCCCTACATTTTTTAGGAGAAAGGAAGTGGATTTTGTAATATTTGGACATTTGATGTTTTTTATTTTTATTTTTTGAGTTCGTGCTAATTGAATAGACCTAAAGAGTAAGTAGTGTGGGTAAAGGGGTGGGAGACAAGCCTAAGAAGACTCGACCGAGGCCACTAAGAGCTCTCCAAAGCACCCACACGGATAGCTTCACAGAGACAGAGTGATGTGGGATTCAGTGCTGAAGTGAGAGAGGACGATAATTCCTGTTTATTGAGCATCTGCTGTGTGTACCAGTCACTGTGCTTGGTACTTTACAGGTTACTTAATCATCACTGAACAAATGAGAGGAGTCATTACGATATCTCCATTTTTCAGATGAGGAAACTAAGGCTCAGAGAGGTTAAGCAACTTGTGGAAACCATGCATTTAGGAAGTAACACAGGCTATGTCTTCACTTCTGTTTGACTTCACACTTCTGTTTTACTTATACTTTAAGCAAATTGGGTAACAGCAAAGGTGCACAGGCCGTCGGAAACACACTGGCCTTTTGGAGAAAGTTGGACAACCTTTGTTCTTTTATCTCTAAACTTTCATGACACTAAACTCAGGTTATTTTTCAGACAACCTGAGGTCATACCTACTTATATTCTAATATATTTTTCTTCACTGTCTTCTCTTAAATTAATTTTATTTATTTATTTATTTATTTATTTATTTATTTATTGAGACAGAGTCTTACTCTGTCACCAGGCTGCAGTGTAGTGGTGTAATCTTGGCTCACTGAAACCTCTGCCTCCCAGGCTCAAGCGAGTCTCATGCCTCAGCATCCCGAGTAGCTGAGATTGCAGGTGTGCACCACCACGCCTGGCTAATTTTTGTATTTTTAGTAGAGACGGGGTTTCGCCATGTTGGCCGGGCTGGTCTCAAAATCCTTGCCTCATGTGATCTGCCCGCCTTGGCCTTCCAAAGTGCTGGGATTACAGGCATGAGCCACTGCGCCCAGCCTCTTAAATTAATTTTTAAAAGCCTCTTCTAGGGCCGGGCAGGGTGGCTCACGCCTGTAATCCCAGCACTTTGGGAGGCTGAGGCAGGCGGATCATGAGGTCAGGAGATTGAGACCATCCTGGCTAACACGGTGAAACCCCGTCTCTACTAAAAATACAAAAAATTAGCTGGGCGCAGTGGCGGGCGCCTGTAGTCCCAGCTACTCGGTAGGCCGAGGCAGGAGAATGGCGTGAACCCGGGAGGCGGAGCTTGCAGTGAGCCGAGATCGCGCCACTGCACTCTGGCCTGGGCGAAAGAGCAAGACTCTGTCTCAAAAAAAAAAAAAAAAAAAAAAGCCTCTTCTGGGGCCGGGAGCGGTGGCTCACGCCTGTAATCCCAGCACTTTGGGAGGCCAAGGCGGGCGGATCACGAGGTCAGGAGTTTGAGACCAGCCTGGCCAACATGGTGAAACCCCGTCTCTATTAAAAATACAAAAACTAGCTAGGCATGGTGGTGCGTGCCTATAGTCCCAGCTACTCAGGAGGCTGAGGCAAGAGAATTGCTTGAACCTGGGAGGCGGAGGTTGCAGTGAGCCTAGATAACGCCACTGCACTTTAGCCTGGGTGACAGACTGAGACTCTGTCTCCAAAAAAAAAAAAAAAAAAAAAAGCCTTTTCCATGTAACATTCTTCATCTCACTCACTTACCTGCTCTGAAGGTGCATCTAGTCACGTAGTAAGCCAGCTGCATCCTTTAAAATCATAACAAAGAGGCTGAAAACTCCCGAGGTTAAATCTGAGGAAATTCAGTGCATTATGCATATTCGCACTGTTGTGCAACCATCTCACACTATCCATTCCTAGAACTTTTCATTATCCCAAACAGAAACTCTACTCATGAAAATAGTAGCTCCCCATTCTTCCCTCTCCCCAGCCCTGGAAACCACCATGCTACTTTCTACCTTTGTGCATTTGACTACTCTGGGTACCTCTGTAAGTGGAATCATAGTGAGAGGTGAAGCCAGCTGGGCTTCTGGGTTGGGTGGGGACTTGGAGAACTTTTGTGTCTAGTTAAAGGGTTGTAAATGCACCAATCAGCACTCTGTGTCTAGCTCAAAGATTGTAAACGCACCAATCAACACTCTGTAAAAACGCACCAATCAGCACTTTGTAAAATGGACCAATCAGCACTCTAAAATGGACCAATCAGCACTCTGTAAAAGGGACCAGTCAATGCTCTGTAAAATGGACCAATCAGTACTCTGTAAAATGGACCAATCAGCAGGATGTGGGTGGGGACAAATAAAGGAATAAAAGCTGGCCCTCCCAGCCAGTAGCAGCAACCCACTCAGGTACCCTTCCACACAGTGGAAGCTTGGTTCTTTTGCTCTTCACAATAAATCTTGCTGTTGGTCACTCTTTGGGTCCGCACTATCTTTATGCGCTGAGAGGGTCTGCGGCTTCATTCATGAAGTCAGCGAGACAACAAAGCCACTGAGAGGAACAAAGAACTCCTGCCGTGCCATCTTTAAGAGCTGTAACACTCAATGCAAAGGTCTGCAGCTTCATTCCTGAGGTCAGGGAGACCACGAACCCACCAGAAGGAGGAAACTCAGCACACGTATGAACGTCTGAAGGAACAAACTCCAGACACACCATCTTTAAGAGCTGTAACACTCACCGTGAGGGTCCGTGGCTTCATTCTTGGTCAGTGAGACCCAGAACCCGCCAGAAGGAATAAATTTCGGGCACAATAGCATATCTGTTCTATTGTGTCTGACTTATTTGAGTTAGCATAATGCCTCCAGGATTCATTCATGTTGTACCCTAAGCCAGAATTTCTTTACTTTTTAAGACCAAATACTGATCCGTTTTATGGATATACCACATCTTATCACATGCTTTTCTTAACCATTAGGATAGTCTTCATTTAGATACAATGCAATCACGGACATTCCTTTGGCTTTCAAGGGAATTAATGAAATTTGTATGGGTAAAACCATATATGTATTTCTAGCAATACATTTTATTTTTTTATTTATTTTTATTGTACTTTAAGTTCTAGGGTACATGTGCACAACGTGCAGGTTTATTACATATATAGACATGTGCCATGTTGGTGTGCTGCACCCATTAACTCGTCATTTACATTAGGTATATCTCCTAATGCTATCCATCCCCCTTCCCCCCACCCCACAACAGGCCATGGTGTGTGATGTCACCATTCCTGGGTCCAAGTGTTCTCATTGTTCAGTTCTCACCTATGAGTGAGAACATGCAATGTTTAGTTTTTTTGTCCTTGCAATAGTTTGCTGAGAATGATGGTTTCCAGTTTCATCCATGTCCCTACAAAGGGCATGAACTCATCCTTTTTTATGGCTACATAGTATTCCATGGTGTATTTGTGCCACATTTCTTAATCCAGTCTATCATTGTTGAACATTTGTATTGGTTCCAAGTCTTTGCTATTGTGAATAGTGCCACAGTAGACATACGTGTGCATGTGTCTTTATAGTAGCATGATTTATAATCCTTTGGGTATATACCCAGTAATGAGATGGCTGGGTCAAATGGTATTTCTAGTTCTAGATCCCTGAGGAATTGCCACACTGTCTTCCACAGTGGTTGAACCAGTTTATAGTCCCACCAACAGTGTAAAAGTGTTCCTATTTCTCCACATCCTCTCCAGCACCTGTTGTTTCCTGACTTTTTAATGATCACCATTCTAACTGGTGTGAGATGGTATCTCATTGTGGTTTCGATTTGCATTTCTCTTGATGGCCAGTGATGATGAGCATTTTTTCATGTGTCTGTTGGCTGCATAAATGTCTTCTTTTGAGAAGTGTCTGTTCATATCCTTTGCCCACTTGTTGATGGGGTTGTTTGTTTTTTTCTTGTAAATTTGTTTGAGTTAGATTCTGGATATTAGCCCTTTGTCAGATGAGTAGGTTGCAAAAATTTTCTCCCATTCTGTAGGTTGCCTGTTCACTCTGATGGTAGTTTCTTTTGCTGTGCAGAAGCTCTTGAGTTTAATTAGATCCCATTTGTCAATTTTGGCTTTTGTTGCCATTGCTTTTGGTGTTTTAGACATGAAGTCCTTGCCCATGCCTATGTCCTGAATGGTATTGCCTAGGTTTTCTTCTAGGGTTTTTATGGTTTTAGGTCTAACATTTAAGTCTTTAATCCATCTTGAATTAATTTTTGTATAGGGTGTAAGGAAGGGATCCAGTTTCAGCTTTCTACATATGGCTAGCCAGTTTTCCCAGCACCATTTGTTAAATAGGGAATCCTTTCCCCATTTCTTGTTTTTGTCAGGTTTGTCAAAGACAAGATAGTTGTAGATGTGTAGTAGTATTTCTGAGGACTCTGTTCTGTTCCATTGGTTTATATCTCTGTTTTGGTACCAGTACCATGCTGTTTTGGTTACTGTAGCCTTGTAGTATAGTTTGAAGTCAGATAGCGTGATGCCTCCAGCTTTGTTCTTTTGGCTTAGGATTGACTTGGCAATGCAGGCTCTTTTTTGGTTCCATATGAACTTTAAAGTAGTTTTTTCCAATTCTGTGAAAAAAAAGTCATTGGTAGCTTGATGGGGATGGCATTGAATCTATAAATTACCTTGGGCAGTATGGCCATTTTCACGATATTGATTCTTCCTATCCATGAGCATGGAATGTTCTTCCATTTGTTTGTATCCTCTTTTATTTCGTTGAGCAGTGGTTTGTTGTTCTCCTTGAAGAGGCCCTTCACATCCCTTGTAAGTTGGATTCCTAGGTATTTTATTCTCTTTGAAGCAATTGTGAATGGGAGTTCACTCATGATTTGCCTGTCTGTCTGTTATTGGTATATAGGAATGCTTATGATTTTTGCACTTGGTTTTGTATCCTGAGACTTTGCTGAAGTTGCTTATCAGCTTAAGGAGATTTTGGGCTGAGACAGTGGGGTTTTCTAGATATACAATCATGTCATCTGCAAACAGGGACAGTTTGACTTCCTCTTTTCCTAATTGAATACCCTTTATTTCTTTCTCCTGCCTGATTGCCCTGGCCAGAACTTCCAACACTATGTTGAATAAGAGTGGTGAGAGAGGGCATCCCTGTCTTGTGCCCGTTTTCAAAGGGAATGCTTCCAGTTTTTGCCCATTCAGTATGATATTGGCTGTGGGTTTGTCATAAATAGCTCTTATTATTTTCAGATACGTCCCATTAATACCTAATTTATTGAGAGTTTTTTAGCATGAAGGGCTGTTGAATTTTGTCAAAGGCTTTTTCTGCATCTATTGAGATAATCATGTGGTTTTTGTCATTGGTTCTGTTTATATGCTGGATTACTCTAGCAATACATTTTAAATTTAAAGAGAAGTTGGAACGATATTGGTATTGAGAAAGTACTGCAACTAACAGCAGAGGTATTAGTGTGACTTTTTTGCTGTTGAAAACACAAATATTAATGTCTTGAGAGCGCATGATTGTAGAATCCTTTTTGAATCGCTACATTTTCTTACTTTCATTCTTGCTTTGGTACTGAACTGCAGCTAGAATCTGCAAGCCCTGCTGATTTGCCATGAGCCCCGCTATGGTGGCCAAACATCATGGAGAAAAGAGATGGGCCTGGGAAGGAGGAGCCCGCAGCAGGATCATTCTTGTGTATCAGGTCTGCCCTGCTGGTGCCCTCATTTCATCCTTCCCCTTCTTTTCTTTTTTGTTTCCATTAATGTATCGTCTGCAGGTTCTTGGGGAAAGGATTAGCCCAGGCCAGTTATTGGGTGTTCTTTCATCCTTTCAAGATATCATTTTGTGTTTATTTTTATTTTTTTGAGACAGCCTCTCGCTCTGTCACCCATCCTGGGGTGCAGTGGTGCAATCACAGCTCACTGCAGCCTCGACTTCCCAGGCTCCAGTGATCCTTCCACCTCAGACTCCCAAGTAGCTGGGACCACAGGTGTGCACCATGCCTGGCTAATTTTTGTATTTTTGGTAGAGATGGGGTTTCACCATGTTGCCTAGTCTGGTCTCAAACTCCTGAGCTGAAGTGATCTGCAGCACCTCGGCCTCCCAAAACGTTAGGATTACAAGTGTGAGCCATTTTGCCCAGCGCATTTTGTGTTTAAAGAGAGATCAGATGAGAACAGTTTTGGCCTTTAGTCTCATGTGCGTGTGTGTGTGTGTGTGTGTGTGTGTGTGTGTATGTGTGTATGTGTACTTACTGTTCACAAAAAAAATTTACAGAATGTCTTGTTTCTTCCCCATTTCCTTACTTTTGGGGGACAGTTTTAGCCTTTCCACAATTACCAGGCAAACCTCATTATACACAAGAGGGATCGTCGCAGGGGAGGGTAGAGCTGGCCCTGGAGCCACACTGCTGTGGCTCCTCCTTTGCAGAACTTTTCTGCAACCTACTTCTCAGGTGGGCTCATTTCTGTGAGATCATTTAAATCATTTTGTTTGCGTGTATGACTGAAAGTGACCCTGTTTATCATTATTCTTTTCATTTCTTTACTGAAACTTGCCCTTGTTTGCACAGACGTGCTTACAAATTTAGTCATCGTGGCTCATCGTATTGAGAAACAGATTTCGTGTCATAATAGAGTGGGGAAGGACATCCTTGTGGTTTCGGAACCTAAGTGGCAAACAGCTGTTATCTCTTACTCACCTTCCTCTTGTTTTTAAAACTGCTTTTCATTGCATATCACAATCTCCTCTTCTCGCAGGCTTCCTTTGCTTCAGGTTTCCCCTAACTGAGCAAGCCAAAGAAGTCGGAAATGCATTTCTCTCCTATTTTCTAATATCTAAATCTTACCCATTTTCAAGATTCAGGTCAATTGTAATTGAGGAAGCCTTTTTGGATCCTTTCCTTTTCTCTTGACGAATTTACAGTTTTCCACTTTGTGGCATAGACTGAGGGTGTGTTTCATCTTTCCTGCAAAGTCAATAGGCAGAAAGGGTAGGTGGCAGTTCTTCCCCCAGGCTGTCAGCTGGTGTGTCCCTGGTGTGCCTTTGGGAGAGAGAGCATGGGGAAAGAGAGGATGCTTTTTCTTCTGTTAACGTGCTAATAAATACTATTTTCATTAATGAGTGAAATGCAAGGGTTGTTTAAATGACATTTTGTCTCAAAGTAGTATAATGATTACAAGAAAAGAATTCTATAGAACTTTTCATGTCATTAATTCAGGCATGGAGAACTGATACTTTTTCTTCTGTATGTAAACTACACAGATGAAACCTAATTTTATTTAATTTCATCTAACTTAAAATTAGAAAGAAGACATCAAATTTCATTATGTATTTTAAAATTTTTATATAATTATAAAATATGTTTTAATATAGGATTACTCAGAAAAAAAAAAAAAAGGCTGGGCGTGGTGTCTCACACTTGTAATCCCAGCACTTTGGGAGGCCAAAGTGGGAGGATTGCTTGAGGCCAGGAGTTCGAAACCAGCCTGGCCAACATGGTGAAACCCCGTCTCTACTAAAAATACAAAACTTTGCCAGATTGGTGGCGTGTGCCTGTAATCCCAGCTACTCAGGAGGCTGAGGTTGCAGTAAGCCGAGATTGTGTGACTGCACTCCAGCCTGGGCGACAGAGCAAGACTCCGTCTCAAAATAAATAAATACATATATATGTATGGGATTAAATGGTGAGTGGAATTGTAAAAAGAAAATAGGAATGGAGAAAAGGAAATTCCTGTACCCATTCTGCTTAATCAAGACTTTAGGATAAGCTTGTCCAACTCACAGCCCGGGATGGCTTTGAATTCTGCCTGATATACATTTGTAAACTTTCTTAAAACATGAGATTTTTTTTGTGATTTTTTTTTTAAGCTAATCAGCTATTGTTAGTGTTAGTGAATTTTATGTGTGGCCAAAAATACTTCTTCTTTTTCCAGGGAATAAGGCCCAGGGAATCCAAAAGATTGGACACCCCTGCTTTAGAATATTGATTTGTATCAGTTATATATAAAAACTGATTAGCCATCTCTATAGGTCTTAATTTTATCACTACCTGTAGGGCTTTTTAAAAATGTAGTTCTTATTTTAATCAGTTATAAATGCACGTGATTTAAAAAAGAAGATATTTCCACAAGTGTGTCAAGAACTATGAAGGGTCTGAGATTTTACCCTACTTGAAAGTTAACAAGCCTGTTAGCAATTTTCATGGATCCTGGCAAAAGACACAGACTCCTGGACCAGAGGTGAAGTGCCATTTATGACTTATATTAAGCAGTAGCAGAAGATCAGCATTTTTCTTATAGGTTGCTAGAGCTTTAATTCCCATAGGGCAGTATGAAGAGGGCCAAGCGATAACTACAAACAGTAGGTTGCATTATGGGAAAGAAACCCTGAGCTTAGAGAAGCCAAATCTTTTATAGTGGGCAGTAAGCATGCTGTGCTTTGCCCCAGGTAACATTGTCTTTATTATATTGTCAGTAAGAAGGTTTGCCCTTTGCTAGGGAGGGAAACACCATCTGTCTTTCTAGGCTGTTTGCTATAAAAATAGCCTTGAAAAAATTATCTGGAACAAAAAGACAGTGCCTCACTTGCAAGATGTATAGAAATGCAAGGCACCCATGGCGAATTGCCTCCCAACAAAGAGTTGTACTTACGAAAAACAGCATGCTTCTCCCAATGGCCCCCCAAATTTCCTACTCCCTAAAACTCCGTTGTCCATTAGAAATATAATGTGAGAAATAAAATTTTCTAATAGCAGCATTAAAAAAAAGAATCAGGGCTGGGCGTGGTGGCTCATGCCTGTAATCCCAGCACTTTGGGAGGCCAAGGCGGGCGGATCACGAGGTCAGGAGATTGAGACCATCCTGGCTAACATGGTGAAACCCCCTCTCTACTAAAAATACAAAAAAAAAAAAAAATTAGGTGTGGTGGCGGGCGCCTGTAGTCCCAGCTACTCGGGAGGCTGAGGCAGGAGAATGGCGTGAACCCGGGAGGCGGAGCTTGCAGTGAGCCAAGATTGCGCCACTGCACTCTAGCCTGGGCGACAGAGGGAGACTCTGTCTCAAAAACAAAAAAAAGTACCAGTAAAATGTTTTTTTTTTTCCTTTTGAGACAGTGTCTTGCTCTCTTACCCAGGCTGGAGTGCAGTGGTGTGATCGTGGCTCCTTGCAGCCTCGATCTCCTGGGTTCAGGTGATCCTCCCACCTCAGCCTCCTGGGTAGCTGAAACTACAGGCATGTGCCACCACACCGGGCTAATTTTTTTTTTTTTTTTTTGGTAGAGATGGGAGTCTCACTGTGTTGCCCAGGCTGGTCTCGAACTCCTGGACTCAAGTGATCCTCCTGCCTTAGCTTCCCAAGGTGCTGGGATTATAGGTGTGAGCCACTGCATCCAGCCAAATTAACAGTTTATTATCTTTAGTATATCAAAATTTTATAATGTTAATATGTAAACAATATAAAAAAGTTATTAGTGAAATATTGAAATGATACATGTGTCTAATATTTGTATCACAATGTAATAATAGTATCTTACATGATGTGGTCATTAAAGTGAAATATAGTCCTACCAAAACAGTAATGTGTTTAAGGGAAAGATATTTTATACTGCTTCAAGTTTTAAAATGTAAATAATTAAAATTAAAAAAATTATTTGTTGAGACTAGCCTCATTTCAAGTGCTCAGTAGTTGCATGTGACTACTGGCTAACATTATCTACTGCATAGCCCTGAAGTTAACCATTTTCAACTTTTTACAGATTTCTTTAGGTGTATATTTTTATATCTCTAAATAATAATGTTTATATGGTTTCTAAATTATTCAGCTTTAAGTTCTTTCTACTATTAAGGAGGGGTTTTTTTGTTTTTGTTTTTTTTTAATAGAGACAGGGTCTTTCTCTGTCACCCAGTCTAGAGTGCAGTGGTGCAATCATAGCTCACTGCAGCCTCGAACTCCTGGGCTCAAGTGATCCTCCCATCTCAGCCTCCTGAGTAGCTGGGTCTACAGGCATGCACCACCACACCCAGCTAATCTTTAAATTTTTCTTGTTTTTGTGGAGATGGTATCTCACCATTTTACTTAGGCTAGTCTCAAACTCTTGGGCTCAAGCGATCCTCCAACCTTGGCCTCCCAAAGTGCTAGTATAACAGGCACAAGCCACCACACCTGACCATTAAGGAGGGTTTAATTCCCTTTCAACCAAAACCCTCCACCACACTTGCACTTATTTCCTGGCTGTCTCTCATCCCCAAAGTCAACGATTCTGAAAAACTTTTTGTCATGTGTGTGTATTTTTAAATATAAGTTGGGGTCTTGCTATGTTGATTCAGGTTGTTCCGGGCTGATCTGGAACTCCTGGGCTCAAGTGTTCTTCCCGCCTCAACCTTCGAGTAGCTGGGATCATAAGTGTGTGCTACCATGCCTGGCCTGAAAACGTTTTTATTTCAGCACTATTTATACTCTAAAAAAATCACTGAGGATCACAAAGAGCTTTTGTTTATGTGGGTTGTATCTATTGGTATATATTCTATCAGAAAGTAAAACTGAGGCTGGACATGCTGGTTCATGACTATAATCCTAGCACTTTGGGACACCAAGGCAGGAGGATTTCTTGAGGCCAGGAATTTAAGACCAAGTTTGAGTCCAGCTTGGGCATCACAGTGTGACCCTATCTCTACAAAAAAAAAAAAACAGCTGGGTGCACCTGTGGTTGCAGCTACTTGAGAGGCTAAGGTGGAAGGATCACCTGAACCCAGGAGTTTGAGGCTGCAGTGAGCCAAGATCATGACACTGTACTACAGACTGGGTGACGGAGTGAGACCCTGTCTTAAAAAAAAAAAAGAGAAAGCAAAAAACTTCAGTATTATTTCTGTGAAAATAACAATGATAAGCCCTTTATTTTAACATAAGTAATTTCTTGTGAAAATGTTTTCAGAAAAATTAGAAGAATAACAGTGTTTTTCTATTTTTGCACATCTCTTTTACTGTTTGACTTAATAGAAAATACCTGAATTCTGATACTTCCGCACTTATTCTGTTGAAAACAAACACATCATGTAGACCCTGGAAAACTGTGTTGTATATAACATAGAGGGAATGAAAAGGGTGCAGAATGGCCTAGTATTATTATGAAAATAGTTTTGAGACCCTCTGTATATTGTCATGTTTTTTGTTTGACCACAACTCAATGTTTATATTGCTATAACTATGTATAAACTGAGCATAGCATACCATGATTGCTTTTTTTTTTTTTTTTTTTTTTTTGTGAGATGGAGTCTCACTCTGTTACCCAGGCTGGAGTGCAGTGGCACCATTTTGGCTCACTGCAACCTCCACCTCCCAGATTTAAGTGATTCTCCTGCCTCAGCCTCCTGAGTAGCTGGGACTACAGGCACGTGCCACCATACCTGGCTAATTTTTGTATTTTTAGTAAAGACGGGGTTTCACCATGTTGGCCAGGCTGGTCTCAAACTCCTGACCTCATGATCCGCCCACCTTGGCCTCCCAAAGTGCTGGGATTACTGGCGTGAGCCACCGCGCCCAACCATGATTTCTTTTATTGTACGTACTTGTTGGCATATTTTACTCACTTGTACTCACTTAATGGCATTTTTTCATATTGTTTGTTTATATGTACTTTTATGTTTTTTGGAGATGGAGTCTCACTCCATCACCCAGGCTGGAGTGCAGTGGTGCTATCTCGGCTCACTGCAACCTCCACCTCCCAGGTTCAAGTGATTATCCTGTCTTAGCTTCCCAAGCACCTGGGATTATAGGCACGTGCCACCACACCCGGCTAATTTTTTGTGTTTTTAGTAGAGACAGAGTTTTGCCGTGTTGGCCAGCCTGGTCTTGAACTCCTGACCTCAAGTGATCAGCTTGCCTCGGCCTCCCAAAGTGCTGGGATTACAGGTGTGAGCTACTGCACCTGGCCTGCATTTTACTTATTTAATTCTGAACTCTACCTTAGTTATCAAAATCTCTTCTAAATCCATTAATTTACAGCAGGCGTTCTCGGTTTCATCTCGAGTATTTTCTGGAGCTATTTACTTGCTTTAATTAAGGACTGGTTTCTTCCTAGTACTCCCACACAATCATCATCTTGGGATCTCTCTTTGTAATCCTAGGATTTCTGTTGCCTCTCATTTATATTGGGTCCCTTGATTACTGGATCCTGTCTCTTCCTTTTTTTTTTGAGACAAAGTCTCACTCTGCTGTCACCCAGGCTGAAGTGCAGTGGCTCAATCTCACTCACTGCAACCTCTGCCTCCCAGGTTCAAGTGATTCTCCTGCCTCAGCCTCCCAAGTAGCTGGGATTACAGGTGCGCGCCACCACATCCGGTTAATTTTTGTATTTTCAGTAGAGATGAGGTTTCTCCATGTTGGCCAGGCTGGCCTGAACTCCAGACTTCAAGTGATCTGCCTGCCTCGGCCTCCCAAAGTGCTGGGATTATAGGCGTGAGCCACTGTGCCCGGTCAGATCTTGTCTTTTTCTTAATGGGTAGTAGAGCACAAACTTGGGGGCCAGATTATGTGGGTTTGAAGCCTAGCTCTTCTGCTTACTAGCCATGTGACGTTGGAAGAGCTATTTAACCTCTTTATGCCTCAGTTTCCTCATCTGGAAAATAATACTTTCTATGTAGCATTCTCCTGAAGATTCTGTGTTAATATGGGTAAGCCATTTAGAAGAGTTTCAGAGCATATTAAGCACTCCAGGTTAGTGATGTTGTTAATGCTCTTACAGTTGCTGGTGAATTTCATCTTTTAGCGGCATACTTCTCATAGTAACCTGCTGAGAAAGGTGCATGTGACTTTGCTGGTATAAAAATGCCTTTCTGTTACATCACATTTGACCAATAGATTGGCTGGTTATTTAGAATTCCAAGTTGAAAATAGTTTTCCTGCAGAATTTGGAAAGCATTGCTCTATTTTAGTCTACCTTTCAGCAGAAGGTGGACTGTAAATTGCATGGTCTCAGCTTTCCCCATAGCCTGCTTTAGGATTCAGCTTTCTGAGATCTCCAAGTCAGTTATCAATCACTACCTCTAACTTTCAAATTTTTGATGCTACTACTTCAGTTATATTCTTTGTGTTTGAGGGACTTAGCGTTTTTTGAAAAATTGCTTATTATCATTTTGTCTTAAACAGAGTACGCTTTTAGATATCTTCAGTCCCTGCAAGTGTGGGGAACTAGAAACAGAACTCTTCTCTGGCAGTCAAAAGAGAAGAAAGAATAGGGCTGGGTGCAGTGGCTCATGCCTACAATCCTAGCACTTTGGGAGGCAGAGGTGGGTGGATCACTTGAGGTCAGGAGTTCGAGACCAGCCTGGCCACAGTGGTGAGACCCTCATCTCTACTAAAAATAAAAATAAAATTAAAAAAAAACTAGATCTAAATTTTTAGCAGAAGAACTTGGCTGGTTCCTTATGGCCAGCCACAGTTAGGGTCTCAGCAGTTTGTTCAGTGTGAGACCACAGAGGAGCTAAGCAGCTCACTGCAGGCAGTCACAGACAGGTATCAGAGACTACCCTCCAAGCAGGGCAAGGTTGTGGTGGAGACAGAGACCAAATACCCTGAGATGAGATGAGGCTATGAAAGTACAACTGGCCAGAAAGAACTCCACCCTGAATGGCAAGGTCTTTGCCTTGTGATCTTACCTGTTTCTTGCTCCTTCCCTTGACCTACCTTGGGTGGCGTTTGGGCTCCCTCACTTGGGTCACAGTCCTCCGAGATACTGGCATGGCTTTGACATCAAACACAGTAGTTGGTATTTTACTCCAGTTACAGCAGCCTCTGGGACACAGAACAGTAGTCCTTGGAGAGTCAGTGAAATTGATAAGTATTCACTGGGACTAGAAGCCAACTGAACTTAGACTATGCTTCCTGCTGCCGAAGGGCCATAGGTTGGAGACCCAGGTTTATCCATCAGCGGTTTGTTTATGCATAGATGTGTGCCTATGTTTACATGCATATGTAGGCATGAGCCACCATGCCCAGCCAGTTTTGTCTTCTTGAAGATGTCTCTCCCAGGGCCTTCTGACCGGTTTCAGTCTGCTGTGGTTGTCTGTTGGCTTGTTATATGGCCTAGATGCTTTTAGATATCTTCCCTTTTCTTTCTTCTTTGGTTGGATCTCCTTTCTGATTCTTATGTCCTCCCCTTTCTTCGTTAATAATGCATACATATATTTGAGACAGGGTCTCACTCCTGTTGCCTAGGCTGGAGTGCAGTGGTGCGATCATGGCTTACTGCAGCCTTGACCTCCTGGGCTCAGGTGATTCTCCCACCTCAGCCCCCTGAGTAGCTGGGACTACAGGTGCACACCACCACACGCAGATAATTTCATATTTTTTGTAGAGACAGGGTCTCTCCATGTTGCCTAGGCTGGTCTTGAATTCCTGGGCTCAGGCGATCCACCTGCCTCCATCTCCCAAAGTGCTAGGATCAGAGGCATGAGCCATGGCACCTGGCTAATAATTATTGAATATAACTCATTCTCCAGTAGCTTTCTAAGGAAAGGTACATAAAAGTTAATATTTTGATACCTTGCCTGTCTTAATATGTGTTTATTTACCCTTACTTTTTTTTTTTTTTTTTTTTTTGAGATGGAGTCTCGCTGTGTCCCTTAGGCTGGAGTACAGTGGCACAATCTTGGCTCATTGCAACCTCTGCCTCCCAGGTTCAAGTGATTCTCCTGCCTCAGCTTCCCAAGTACTGGGATTACAGGTGTGTGCCATCATGCTCGGCTAATTCTTTTTGTATTTTTAGTAGAAATGGGGTTTCACCATCTTGGCCAGGCTGGTCTTGAACTCCTGACCTCAAGTAATCCACCCGCCTCGGCCTCCCAAAATGCTGGGATTTACAGGCATTAGCCACTGCACCCAGCCTTACCCTTGCTTTGATTAGTTCATCTGATTATAAGAACTCTCAGCTGGGATTGTTTTCTTTAGCACTTTTAAGGCATTGCTCCATTGTCTCCTGGTTTCTGTGGGTGGTTTTTGTGAAGGGTGAAGATACTTTGCTTCTGAATCCATTTTGTGTGGCTTAGTTTCCCCACTCCCCTGAAAGTATAGGCAGTATTCTTCCTCCCATTGTTCTGACATTGCATGATTAATGAATACATCTTGGTGTGGGTCTACTGTCATCCACTGTGCTGATACCCTAGGAGATTTTGCAATGTAGAAACCATTCTTTCATTTTGGGAAATACTCTTGAATTATTTAGTTGACGACTTCCTTCCTCTTTTCTTTTTCTGGAGCTCTTGTTATTCATATGGTAGGTCTCCTGATCTAGTTCTCTAAATTACTGTACGTTTTGTCTTATTTTCTCATCCCTCAGTTTGTCTATTTGCTTAACTCCCTGAGAGTGTTTCTCAGTTTATCTTCCAACCCTTCTATTGAGTTTCTCTATTTTTTGAGCTGGAGTCTTGTTCTGTTGCTCAGGGTGGAGTGCAATGGCACAATCTCAGCTCACTACAACCTCCTCCTCCTGGGTTCAAGCGATTGTCCTGTCTCAGCCTCCCAGGTAGCTGGGATTACAGGTACACACCACCATACCCAGTTAATTTTTGTACTTTTAGTAGAAACAGGATTTCATCATGTTGGCCACGCTGGTCCCAAACTCCTGCCTTAGGTGATCTGTCCGCCTTGTCCTCCCAGAGTTCTGGGATTACAGGCTTGAGCCACTGTGCCCAGCTTGAGCCACCACACCTGGCCGAGTTTTTCATTTTTGCTATCATGTTAATAATTTTCAAGGGCTCTTTTTATTTGCTAATTGTTCTGTTTATGTGGTTTCCTGTTTGTTCTAGTCATCTATTGCTGTGAGGCAAACCACTTCAAATGTAGTAGGATACAACAATATCATTGTATTTTTTTGCTCACACATTCTGTTGGTCAAGAATTCAGTGAAGACTGGAGTGACTAGGGGCTGTAGTCATCTGATGGCTTCTTCACTCACATGTCTTACATCTGGGCTGGGATGACTTGAAAACAGGGCTCAGCTGGAACAGTTGACTAGGGTACCTATATCTGGTCTCTCCATGTGGCTTCTTACAGCATGGAAGCTGGTTCTAAAAGGGAGCTTCTCTCTAGAGAGCACATTTTTCAAGACAACTGGGTGGAAGCTGCATGGTTTTACATGACCTTGCCTTGATGGTGACATAGTATTTCTTCTGCTAAACTCTATTGGTCAAACCATAATCATAACATGTCTGAAGTTGGTTCCTTCTGGAGGGTTCTTGGTCTCGCTGACTTCAAGAATGAAGCTGCAGACCTTTGCAGTGAATGTTAATAGCTCTTAAAGGTGGTGCGGACCCAAAGAGTGAGCAGCAGCAAGATTTATTGTGAAGAGCAAAAGAACAAAGTTTCCACAGCGTGGAAGGAGACCCGAGCGGGTTGCCACTGGTGGCTCAGGTGTCCAGCTTTTATTCCTTTATTTGGACCCACCCATGTCCTGCTGATTGGTCCATTTTACAGAATCCTGATTGGTCCATTTTACACAGTGCTGATTGGTCCATTTTTACAGAATGCTGATTGGTGCATTTACAATACTCTAGCTAGACAGAGCGCTGATTGGTGTTTTTACAATCCTCTAGCTAGACAGAAAAGTTCTCCAAGTCCCCACTTGACCCAGGAAGTCCAGCTGGCTTCATCTCTCAATCCCCCCTCTAAACAGGACACCCCAACTGCTATTGGGAATTGGGCGATGACCACTGTAGCTAATTCCTGCCAGATACGAGTGAAGAAGGGGCCCTGCAGTTGTAGTGTCCTCCAGAGGGGAACTCTTTAGGCCAGTCAAAGGGCCAGCGGGTCAGTCCAGGGGTCCTCAGTAGAAGTTGTTAGTTGAGCTCATTTGGGGTTCCATTTGTAAGACCATCTGTAGCTTGATGGCCTCAACCCTAGAGGAAACAAATTTGACAAGGAGGTTAAAAATACAAGGCCCGAAGGCGAGTAATAGCAAGATGGCTGTCATGGGACCTAGAAAGAGGAGAAGTCATGTTCCCCAACTCCAGAGGTTGGTATAAGAGTTTGAAAGGCATTGTCTGATTTCAAAAGCCTTTTCCTGTAAATGCCGGGGAGCATCTCGTACTATCCCTGACTGGTTAGTGTAAAAGCAACACTCTTTCCCTAAGAAAGTGCAAAGTCCTCCTTTCTCAGCAATGAGGAGGTCTAGGCCTCAGCGGTTTTGGAGAGTCACTGCTGCCAAAGAGTCTATTTGGAATTGTAGTTACTGTCCTTACTGGATAAATTTTTTATTTCTTGCAAACTATCTGAGAAATTCCTTGAGAGTGTGTAGTAGTAATGAAGTAGATAAACCTGATATTGTGGTTCCTGTAGCAGTGACCATCTCTAACCCTGTAAGTAGGGGTATTGTATGGCCCTGCGCTGACAGACTTGAGCTTTGAGGGGTACTGACAAGGTCTGATTTCCATAAGATTAGAAGTTAGGATAATACATGTTACACTGTTAACGTTTAGCAAACTTTACTTTTGTTGAAAATCTTGTAAGTTTGGGATTTTAATTTTTCTTTGCTATTAATAAAACCTTGTTCAGTCCATATTAACTTAGAATTGGTATAGATGGCTCCTTTCTGATTCTGTAAGTACTTTAAGGTTTGGCTGAGTGAAAAGAACTCACTCATTTGAGCAGACCAATTATTAGGCAATTTTCCTAACTCTGCTTCTGCAAGAGTTTCCTTATCACTTACTGAATACCCATTGTGTCTTTTTTCCTTAATCACCTGGGAGGAACGATCTATCCTCCTGTCCTGAAGGGAGTTCCTCCTAGGTCTGGTCAAACCTTTGTATGATAATTAGTTAAGATTTGGATCCCCTGTAAGGAAACCTGCTGGGTTAAGGATTTTTGACTGGAAGGCTGTGAGTTGTCAGTGTCCTCAGTGCTTTTGGGCTACACCCTTGTTTATACTGACAACAAGGTGGTATTGGAGTGTTATAGGGTTACAGAGAAGATCTTCAATTATCAATTATAGGTTTTTAATTTACCCTGGCTTTTAAAGGAATAGATTACACTGTTTTTTCTTTACTACTTCCATCTCTCTTTCTTTCTCTTTGACTTCTTTTTGTCTCTTTCTCTCTTTCCGACTCCCTCTTTGTCTGTCTCTTCCTCTCTCTTTGACTTTCTGTCTCTCTCTTTCTCTCTCTGACTCCCTCTTTGTCTCTGTTTCTTCCTGTCTCTCTCTCTGACTTTCTCTTTGTCTCTTTCCTTACTGCTGGTCTTTCCCTGCCTCTGCCAGCTGCTTATGCTGCTGTTGTCCTCTCCTTCCCCTTTTTGATGGCTTCGGCAGTGTAAGACTGCCACCTCTGGGTTTTTGCACTGCGTGCAATAACTCCATGATTTCCTTGTGGTGTTTAATGGGTGTTCCCCCAGAGGTTAGCAACTCCCTTTCTTTCCATATTGCAGCATGGGCATGTAGGATTAGATAAGCATACTTGCTATCTGTATACACATTTGTTGTTTTTCCCTTTCCCAGTTCTAAGGCTCGGGTAAGTGCCACTGGTTCTGCTAACTGGTTGCTGGTCCCTGGGGGAAGAGGCTTACTTTCAAGTACTGTTACATCACTAACTGTGGCATAACCTGCCCTTCATATCCCTTTCTCCACAAATGAACATCCATCGATATATAGGTTAAGGTCAAGATTAGCTAAGGGGACTTCTAAGAGATCATCTCAGGCAGCGTAAGTCTGGGCTGTAATTTGTTGTCAGTCATGCTCGACTGGTTCCCCATCCTCTGGGAGAAAAGTGGCAGGGTTGAGGGCTGCACACGTGTGTATTTGAAGCACCAGTCCCTCAAGGAGTAGTGCCTGGTATCTAAGCAGGCAGTTGTCTGATAGCCATAAACTTCCTTTGGCACCTAGTATGCCATTTATATCATGAGTAGTCCAGACAGTGAGATCCTTTCCTTGTATTATTTTGATAGCCTCTGACACTAAGACGGCTGCTGCCGCAACTATCCGTAAACAGTGAGGCCAGCCTTTTGCTACTATATCAATTTCCTTACTTAGGTATGCCACTGGTTGTGGGGTTGTCCCATGAGTCTGAGTAAGGACCCCAAGAGCTATTCCTGCTCTCTCTGTGATGTATAAAAAGAAATTTTGTCCTGTGGGAAGGCTTAAGGCTGGAGCTTGAGTTTGTTCCTTCCAATACCCAGACTTCAGGATTGATTCCCTCCTCAAGCAGGGGACAACAAATGGGTAACTTGTTCCCCATATTCATGTAGATAATAGCTCCAGCTATGGATAATATGTCCCTCCCTAATAAAGGTATGGGACTTTCAGGCATAACAAGAAAGGCATGTGGAAAGAGCAAAGTCTCCCAATTACAACTGAGGAGGTGGGAGAAATACCTGGTTACAGGCTGTCCCAGGATTCCTCAGATGGTAATGGACCTTGAGGACAGCTGTCCGGGACAGGAGATTAACACTGAGAAAGCCACACCAGTGTCCAGGAGGAAGTCAATTTCCTGGCCCTCAGTGATTAAATGTACGCGGGGCTCAGTGAGGGTGATGACATGAGCTGATGCTTGCCCCGGGCACCCTCAGTCATTTTGTTGGATTATCCGGTTGGGGTCTTCTGGCCCAGAGAAGCTTTGCACCTTCCAGTGATTTCCTCGGCATAGTGGACATGGGCCAGGGGGCAGCTTGTTTCTCATTGGACAATCTTTTTTAAAGTATCCTTGCAAACTACACTCATAACAAGCCCTACCGGGTAACTGGCCTGTTCCATTTTCTGTCCTCTCTGAACCACCAAGGTTTGTTTGTCTGAAGGGCCATGACTAAGGCTGCAGCCTTTCTCGGATCTCACTTTTCCTTTTGGGTCTGTTCCTCTTGGTCCCTATTATAGAACACTGAGGTTGCCAGGTTTAATAATGCCTCAGGTTTTATTCAGGGCCCACGACTCGCTTTTGGAGCTTTCTCCTGATGTCTGCAGCTGATTGGGTAATAAACTTAGCTTTTAGGATCAATTGATCCTCGAGGGAGTTGGGTGACAGGGAAGTATATTTTCTTAAGGCCTCCCGTAGCTGCTTGAGGCAGAAGGATTTTCTTCCTTTCCCTGAGTTATGATGGACATCACTGAATAATTCATGGGCTTTTTCCTAATTCTCCTTAATCCATCTAGAACACAGGTCAGCAGATGTTTACAACTCCAGTCCCCATGATCTGAGTTGAGGTCCCAGTGGGGATCCATATTGGGGACATCTTGCTGACCAGTAGGGAATTTGTCCCTTTCTTCATCTGTCATTCTATCATTTACTTGACTAAGATACCAGCTGTCTCCAAACTCTCAGGCTGCAGCTAAAGCTGCATTCTTTTCATTAATGGCCAGGGTTTGATCTAACAATAGCATGACATCTCTCCAAGTGAGATCAAAGGTTTGCCCTGGACCATGTAGGACATCTATATACCTGTCAGGATCATCTGAAAACTTCCCCAGGTCTCCTGCCTTGATCTGGTTTAAATCAGAGAGGGAGAAGGGGACATGTACCCGAGTTGGGCCAAATTCCCCTCCCTCTACAGCTTGAAGGGGGCATAACCGATAGCCCGGGGGTTTTTGTGGTCCTTTGGAGATTTCTTTGCTTGTTTCCTTCTGGGCAGGGGAGATTAGAGGAGGCTCATCATTAATAGGAAGGGAGGCTATAGGGAGGCTAGGATATGGAGATAAGCTGAGAGGTCGTCCTGTGGGATGTAAATTGCAAGCTTTGCATAGTTGTGGATTCTCCTTCAATGAAAAGAAAGCTTGGACATAAGGTATTTCACTCCATTTGCCTTCCCTCTTACAGAAAAGGTCAAGCTGCAGGATAGTATTGTAATTTATACTTCCCTCAGGTGGCCATTTTTCCCCATCAGAGAGAGAATATTGGGGCCAGGCCATGGTGCAGAAAAAAATAAGCCACTTCTTTTTCATGGTTTGTAGGTCAGATTGTCCCAGTGGCTTAGGATGCATTTCAAGGGTGAGCCTGTTGATGCCTGAGTGTTTCCCATCTGAAAGAAAAAAACACCTGCGGTTTTGGTTTGTTCCCTGCCCCCTGCCAAGAACCCACAACAGTCCCCGGACCCTGCTGGTCGGAATAGTTGCGCTCACTGACGCAGCAGCAGAAACACTAGTTTTCCTGCTAGACTGCAAGGAGGACCGAGGAAGGTCAGATTTAGTGGCCCTTACCAACACATTCTCGAAAACCTGCACCCTTGCCTGTTCTCCTAGACCACAAAGAGGACCGAGAAAAATCGGATTTAGTGACCCTTACCAACACATTCTTGGAAACCTGTTAGAGTCCTAAGCATTCTCCTGTTAGTATTGGGACCTTACCCCTGTCCCATAAAGATGTTATGCCCCCAAAATGAAGTGGAGGGCCATACCCTGAGGGAGGGAAGGGATCTCCAGGGTTGGAAGAGTGACACCTTTTGTTCTCACTTCTCATCATATGAATAGGAAGGATATAATTTCTGAGGCTCCCCATATCCTAGCTTAAGGGTAGCTTTTGTTAGGCCTGCTAGTCTGAGGAGGGATCCTAAAATTCCAGATAGTCTCCCCTCCCCACCCCCCACATGGGGCTTTTGGCGAACATTATTTCTTTCTGATTGGTGAGCCCGGGTGCCTAAAGAAGGGAACAGAGTCCTGAAGTTTATACTAGAAATCATTCTTATAGGAGAAACTAGAAAAGCACCAGAGACAGGGAATGGTTTTTATAAGAGGGACTAGCCTCGGAAAAGAGAGGCGAGAAGAAGTTTGTCTGACAGGCGTTAGGACCCAGGAGGCAAGGGTCAGGATAGATGGGCAAGTCTCACTTGGGTGATGTGACTTGGAGAGTTCCGCTCATGGCTACAGGGCCAACCAACTTTCTGTCGGGACCCCGGAGCTGAATGGCTTCCCTCTCTGTTGACCCTGGGCTCAGCCTGGAAGTACAGGAAAAGCAGAAGCTGTTTCCAGGCAAACCAACGCTCCCAACTCTGAAGAGTCGGGAGTTGTTAGGTAGCCCTTTCCCAGAAAACTTGACACCCGTATCTTTAGTCCGGCAACTGCACTAGTCGCTTTTAACTGGCCGACGGGTGCCTGGTATTTAGCCCCCGAATTCTAAGGAAAAATAGGACAGAATAGCAAGCAAAAGGGGTCTGATGGTACTCACTGCTTGGTGATGGTCCCTTCAGGTGGATTCTTGGTCTCGCTGACCAAGAATAAAGCCACAGACCTTCTCAGTGAGTGTTACAGCTCTTAAAGATGGTGTGTCCAGAGTTTGTTCCTTCAGATGTGTCTGGAGTTTCTTCTTTCCAGTGAGTTTGTGGTCTCACTGACTTCATGAATGAAGCCACGGACCTTCGTGGTGAGTGTTACAGCTCTTAAAGGTGGTGCGGACCCAAAGAGTGAGCAACAGCAAGATTTATTGTGAAGAGCGAAAGAACAAAGCTTCCACAGCATGGAAGGGGACCAGAGCAGGTTGCCACTGCTAGCTTGGGTGGCCAGCTTTTGTTCCCTTATTTGGCCCTGCCTATGTCCTGCTAATCGGTCCATTTTACAGAATGCTGATTGGTCCATTTTACACAGTGCTGATTGGTCCATTTTTACAGAATCCTGATTGGTGCATTTACAATCCTCTAGCTTGACACTGAGCACTGATTGGTGCATTTACAATCCTCGACCCAGGAAGTCCTGCTGGCTTCACCTCTCAATAAGGCCGCTCAAATTCAAGAGGGAGGGAATTTGACTATTTCTTGGTTGGGGAGTGGCAAGGTCATATAGCAGAAGAAAATGTTGGGTGAAAATGTTGGCCTGGCTGTCTTCAGAAAATATATTGTGCCTCATTAATATTTTTTTAACATATTTTTAACTTTATATCCTGAGGATGTTAGTGGTAGTTTTCTATATCCTGAGGATGTTAGTAGTAGTTTTCCTCTCCCTGTACAGTCTGTTTTATTTGACTGTTTGGGAAACTCCCAGTTTAAGCAAGATATTTAAGCCTTATTTCCCTTGGCATGGTTGGATACCCCAGTAAAAAAACTCCTGCCGTGGGCTGCCATTCAAAGTTCTGGGAACTAATAGGGATAAGCAAGCTGGAAATGGAGAAGGCTATTCACTGTGCCTGGGTCCCACTGTTTTCTGGATGGGAACTGCTTTCCATTAGGCCTGGTGTGCCCTGGAAGGGAGAGCCTCTGCAGAGACTACATCTTGGGTGAGTCTTTGCCAAGTTTGAGGTAGAAGCCCAGCTGCTTTGTAAACAGCTACTAGTGGATACTTTAAACAAAACAAAAAACAAAGCAACACCACTCCTCCATCATTCTCTGCAGCCCCCCTTCAGAGGGATCTGTGCAACCAGCACCAGTTCCTGCACCCTTTGAAGATCCTGCAGTGTAAATAGAGCTGGTCTTTCCCGCCTGTCAGTCTGGGATTTGTGTGTCTGCTTTTTCAGTTTCCTCTTGTCCATCTGCTTTTCCAGTTTGATTGCTGCCTCCTGTCTCCCTTTCCCTGAGGTCATTTTGTCCGTCTTCCCACTCCATTAAGCACTCAGCGGCACCCTTTCTATCTGGCGGTGCTGACTCTCTTTATGTTGGAACACTTCTAGTGACCATATCGTCACCTTAGGGGCACCTGATACCTATCTTCTTGTTCCCTTCCTTGACTAGCTTTCCTTCTTACTGACTGTATAAAAGATAAGTATTTATTTTCAGTATTCTTAGAATTTAGTGTTCTTGTATTTCTTGGTCTTAAAAGTCACGTACCAAGAACCATTGCTTTCACGTACTGGCTTTCCTCTGTTCCAACTCAGGGTGGAATTATTTCATTTCTCGTTTCTTCTTAGGTTATGTGTTCTACTTAAAATTATATAGAGTGGTGTCCACAAGGAAGTCTTCTCTTCCAGGAAAGGACCAGTGTCCAGTGAGGGACCTTCTTCAGGACATGCCCCAGGTCAGTTGTTGGATTATGTAGGCCTTGGGCGAGTGAGGCTTAGTGTGGTTTGGGACTTGCATTTTTCTTGCTTTCTCAGAATTCATGAGCTTTTGTCATTTAGAATGTTTCTTACTCTTCTGTAGTTGTCCTCACTGGCAAATCTCACAGATATTCTTCAGTGAGTATACTTCCTGAGTGAAATACAAAGGTGAAGGAACATTGGGCTGAGCAGTATTAACTACCCATGGCCACATTTTTGTTATTTAATTATTTTGTTATTTATTCCTTGTGTGGGTGTGCTTAAACTAAGTAATTTTTGGTAAAGTTGCATTAAAATAGTATAGCATGTGCACATTTTTACTTCCCTTTACACTTCTCTTCTTCTTGGAAATCTCTTTGGCTATGAAATCTCATTTTCCTTTCACCCTTCTGATTCTTAGCCAAGTTTTACTTAAGAAAACGTTCTAAGTTTTGAAATTAGGTTGGTTAGTTACAATTCCTTCTAATGATTTGACTTCTGATTCAACCTGATGATAAATAGACAAAATCAAAAGCATTATTGACAAAATAATGCTTTCTCACATATTTACCTCCTTTATAGACACTTACTGTTTTCTCACATATTTACCTCCTTTATAGACACTTACCCATCTTGTTAAAACCCAAAACTAGTGATTTTACGTTGTAGAATGCATTTTTCAAAGCATGTTGGCCGTTTAGGATGTAGACGACAGTGGTAAAGACCTATGCCTTTTTTGAGGTGAGATCCAAGTGTTTGGTTTTGAACTTTGTATTTTCTATTTGGATTTTGAGGTGACCCTTTCATGTACCCACATTCCGTAAAATCCTGTTTAAGATAATTCTACTTCTCCTGTTTAAAACAAACAAACAAAAAAACCCGAGACTCAGTGGTGTCACAATTTGTAACTTAAAATCTGTTTACTTTGGTGAACTTTATTGTTATTATTCTAATAATAGCTTTATTGAATATTCACATACCATAATGTTTACCCTTTTAAAGTAAACAATATGTTCACAAAGTTCTAACATCAATCTCCACTATCTACTTAGAGAACTTTCAAAGGAAACCTTTGTACCTACCAGCAGTCATTGCCATTCCCCCATGTCCCCAGTCCCTGGCAGACACTCATCTACTTTTTGTCTATATGGATTTGCTTTTTCTGGACATTTAATATAAACAGAATTATATAATAAATGACTGCTAGACTAATGTTTTCTAGGTTCTTTATCTACATTGTATGGAGCTTGTGTGAGACCTTCATATCTTATTATACCCATATAATATCCCATTTTATGGATATACCACATTTTGTTTATCCATTCTTCAGTTCACTGTCATTTGGCTTGCTTTCACTATTTTAGCTATTAATAATGCCATCATGAACATTTGTGTACAAGTTTTTGCATGAATATGTGTTTTCATTTCTCTTGGGTATATACCTAATAGTGGAACAGGTGGGTCATATGGTAACTCTAGTTTTAATTTTCTGTGGACCTACCAAACATTCTAAAGCAGCTTCACCAAGCATTTACATTTCTACCAGCAATTTATGATGGTTCCAATTTATCCATTCAATGAGATAAAAAATACATTAGGGCCAGGCACAGTGGCTCACCCCTGTAATCCCAGCACTTTAGGAGGCCAAGGCAGGCAGATCACTTGAGGTCAGGAGTTCCAGACCGGCCTGGCCGGCATCATGAAACCCCGTCTCTACTAAAAATACAGAAATTAGCCAGGTGTGGTGGCGGGTGCCTGTAATCCCAGCTACTCGGGAGGCTGAAGCAGGAGAATTGCTTGAACCCGGGAGCCAGAGGTTGCAGTGAGCCAAGATCGCACCACTGCACTCCAGCGTGGGCAATAAGAGCAAAATTTCATCTCAAAAAAAAAAAAAGAAAAAGAAAAAGAAAAAAGTATATCTATATATATATACACACACACATGTTATCAGCCTGTCAACACAGTTTTATCATCATAAATTAATGTAGCTGTCTTTTAAATTAGATGGGAAGAGAGTTACAAAGAAAATTACATTCATACTATAAATTTGTGTATATATATATATACCTTTACTGCTGCTTTCTATTTTTTCATGTGGATTTGAGTTGCTGTCCAGAATCTTTTCATTTCTGCCTGAATATCTTCATTTAGTATTTCTTGTAGGGTAAGGCTGCTAGTGATAATTTTTTTTTTTTTCATTTATCTGGGAGTATCCTAGTTTCTCATTGTTTTTGAATGATTTTGCTCATTATAGAATTTTTGGTTGACAATCCTTTTTTTTTGAGACGGAGTCTTGCTCTATTGCCCAGGCTGAAGTGCAGTGGCATGATCCTGGCTCACTGCAATTTCCACCACCCAAGTTCAAGCGATTCTCCTGCCTCTGCCTCTTGAGTAGCTGGGATTACAGGCATGCACCACTACGCCCGGCTAAATTTTGTATTTTTAGTAGAGATGGGGTTTCACAATGTTGGCCAGGCTGATCTCAAACTCCTGACCTCAAGTGATCCACCTGCCTCAGCTTCCCAAAGTGCTGGGATTACAGGCATGAGCCACCACACCTAGCCAACAATCTTTCTTTCTGCACATTGAACATGTCACTCACTGCCTTCTGGTCTCCATTGTTGTTTATTTGAAGTTGTTAATCATTTTCAGGATTTGTTGTATAATCACTTTTCTTTACCATTTTCAAAATCCTTTGTCCTTGTCTTTCAATAGTTTGATTATGAAATGTCTAGGTAAGGATATCTGAGTTTATCCTCTTTGGAGCTCATTGAACTTCTTGGATGTGCAGATTAATTTTTGTTTCATTATTAATAGACTATTTTTAGAGCAGTTTTATGTTTACAGAAAAATTACACAGAAAGTACAGAGAGTTTCCATTTACTCCCTCACTGTTTCTGCTGTTATTAATATCTTACATTTGTGTGGTACATTTTTTACAATTAAGCCAGTATTTATACATTATTATTAATTATCGATACATTTTTTTCAACTAATTTTCTACCTCCCCAAACTTGTTATATACATTATTATTAAGGGTTCACTCTTTGTGTTGTACATTCTATTTCTTTATTGAAATTTTTTCAATTTGGTTAGATACCATTCTCATGCTTTCTTTCAGTTATTTAGTTCTTTGAACATATTTATAAGAGCTGATTTCAAGTATTTATTAAATCCAATGCCTGGGCTTCCTTGGGGACATTTTTATTGACTGCTTTTTTTGTTCCACCCCCTGTATGTGGACCAGACTTTTGTGTTTCTTTGCATGCCTTGTAATTTTTTTTTGTTGTTGAAACTGGATAGTTTATAATGTGTCAACCATGGAAATAAGACCTCTACCCCCACCCTGACCAGGGTTTGTTGTTTTTGTTATTTGTTTAGTGGCTTTCCTGGACCAGTTGTCTAAAGTTTATATTCTTTGTTATTTGAGACCCACTCAAGTCTCTCTCAGTTAGTTAGTGGTCTGCTAATGATTCCATAGAGATTTCCTTATGTGCCTTGAACCAGTAAGGGGCAGGAATTACTTAAAGGCATATTATTTGTAGTGTTTTGATATTTTAGTGGTTGAAATTTTTATGTTTTGTTACAGAAGCTCCCTGTGGTCACTTTCTAATAGAGGTGTGGAGTGGGGTGGTGATCAAGATTGTTAGAAGAAAATGAGATAAGCAACAAATTCAGCTTTAGGATTGTCATTAATTTGCCAGTGAGCATTGGGAATCTTCACAGTGGGGGAAAGGATATGTTGGATTTTCTAATCATACTGGACCGTTAAACTGTTCCTTGGTATACATTAAGGGAAATGCTGCTGAGTTTTCCTTCAAAGAACTTAACCTAAATTTCAGGATGTTTTCAAATTTTTAGCAATCCACAAACATAGAATTAGAAAAATAAGTAAGACTAGAGAGAAGGAAATTTTAAAAGAGAAAAGTTAACCACCCATATGTAGGATTAGTTCACCAACATATTTTCTGAGTGTGTGAATACTGTGTGTCCGTATATCCCTTCTCACATTGTTTTTTAATTTCAAAGATTTCCTTAAAGCCTCATGCAACACATCATTATCGCTGGATGCCCGGACATTTAATACACCTGACAGCATGTGAAGTGCTCAGAATGGGGCAGGATGTCACCTGGAATCAGCGCTAAGTGATTCAGACTTTCCTTACTCTTAAATGGTAAAAAGTCTAAATACTTTTCTTAATATTATTTTATATTAATGATGGTCAGTTATTCATTTTTATTTGTATTATTACTATTCACAACTCATTTCCTAGTAGTTAAGTTTCTGGCATTAAAAACTAGTGTCAAATCTCTAGAAATCTTGTTATGAACAGATTTATAACAGTCAAATTGATAGTATTTGACTTTCTTTTTTTAGAACAGCAGTGCTTATCAGCGTAGAACCAAGTGCCAAGTTATAAAATTGATTTTTGAAAACAAAGCTATTTAATGTTTGTAAGCATTTTATATAGTAAAAGTGGGTTGTGTTCCTGGAATTTGAATGTAGATGAAGGTCTGTCATAAATTACAATTTGTATACACTATTGTTTTCTGCAAGACTTAGTTATTACTGTCTGTTATAACTAATACAGAAAATGCAAGCTGTATCTCTCTTTTGGATTATGAATATTTTGTTTTCTTGTAGTGTCTGGCATGGAACTAAACTCATTGTGGGACCAACCCAACACAGTCCCAAACTGGGCTTGGTTTCATCTGAGGCTTTTCAATCCAATTTGAAGTCACAACCATTTCCAAACTTCTCGCTAAGAATGCCCCAAATCCTAAATCAGCAAAAAGCAGAATGGGTCTGATCTCTTTTAGGGCTGCTGACACCAGCTAATGGACATTAAAAGATGTCAGGAGGAACTTAAATTACTAACGATTTCAAGACAAGGGGTGCTAATTCTGGCACAGTGTCAGAAACTCATCAACTATAGACTGTTCAATCATTATTGCCTAGGCCTCCAACTATGGTTTTGCACCTCAACATACCAAAGAGGTAAAATGCTTGTTGTTAGATATTCTAGTGCATCCATGTACTGGGATTTGGGGTTTGTTTTTTCTTTTGTTTTCTTTTTCAATCTGTGGTATAAATACTAGAGACTGTGGGCTTCCTGTACTACTACCACTTATCCTCTGATTCAGTCACTTTGTTTTTTGTTTTAAACCTAACCTCATAGCAAAGAGGACAGTTTTTGAGCCTGAGAAGATTTATTGTGAAAGACTATCTCTCTCTCTCTCTCTTTCTCTCTCTCTCTCTCTATATATAGATATATTTATAATTGCTTCTTTTATTTCAGTGCTGCTCTTCATTTCAAGATGCTGTTGCAGCTCTAATAAATGCAAACTGACAACCTTCAAGGCCACAACGGAGGGAAAATCATTGGTGCTTGGAGCATAGAAGACTGCCCTTCACAAAGGAAATCCCTGATTATTGTTTGAAATGCTGAGGACGTTGCTGCGAAGGAGACTTTTTTCTTATCCCACTAAATACTACTTTGTGGTTCTTGTTTTATCCCTAATCACCTTCTCCATTTTAAGGATTCATCAAAAGCCGGAATTTGTAAGTGTCAGACACTTGGAGCTTGCTGGGGAGAATCCTAGTAGTGATATTAATTGCACCAAAGTTTTACAGGGTGATGTAAATGAAATCCAAAAGGTAAAGCTTGAGATCCTAACAGTGAAATTTAAAAAGCGCCCTCGGTGGACACCTGATGACTATATAAACATGACCAGTGACTGTACTTCTTTCATCAACAGACGCAAATATATTGTAGAACCCCTTAGTAAAGAAGAGGCGGAGTTTCCAATAGCATATTCTATAGTGGTTCATCACAAGATTGAAATGCTTGACAGGCTGCTGAGGGCCATCTATATGCCTCAGAATTTCTATTGCATTCACGTGGACACAAAATCCGAGGATTCCTATTTAGCTGCAGTGATGGGCATCGCTTCCTGTTTTAGTAATGTCTTTGTGGCCAGCCGATTGGAGAGTGTGGTTTATGCATCGTGGAGCCGCGTTCAGGCTGACCTCAACTGCATGAAGGACCTCTATGCAATGAATGCAAACTGGAAGTACTTGATAAATCTTTGTGGTATGGATTTTCCTATTAAAACCAACCTAGAAATTGTCAGGAAGCTCAAGTTGTTAATGGGAGAAAACAACCTGGAAACGGAGAGGATGCCATCCCATAAAGAAGAAAGGTGGAAAAAGCGGTATGAGGTCGTTAATGGAAAGCTGACAAACACAGGGACTGTCAAAATGCTTCCTCCGCTTGAAACACCTCTTTTTTCTGGCAGTGCCTACTTCGTGGTCAGTAGGGAGTATGTGGGGTACGTACTACAGAATGAAAAAATCCAAAAGTTTATGGAGTGGGCGCAAGACACATACAGCCCTGATGAGTATCTCTGGGCCACCATCCAAAGGATTCCTGAAGTCCCGGGCTCACTCTCTGCCAGCCATAAGTATGATTTGTCTGACATGCAAGCAGTTGCCAGGTTTGTCAAGTGGCAGTACTTTGAGGGTGATGTTTCCAAGGGTGCTCCCTACCCACCCTGCGATGGAGTCCATGTGCGCTCAGTGTGCATTTTCGGAGCTGGTGACTTGAACTGGATGCTGCGCAAACACCATTTGTTTGCCAATAAGTTTGACGTGGATGTTGACCTCTTTGCCATCCAGTGTTTGGATGAGCATTTGAGACACAAAGCTTTGGAGACATTAAAACACTGACCATTACAGGCAATTTTATGAATAAGAAGAAGGATACACAAAACGTACCCTTATCTGTTTCCCCTTCCTTGTCAGTAAGCGTCGGAAAGATGGTATGAGGTCCTCTTTGGGGCAGGGACTCTAGATCTTCTTGTCAGAGAAGCTGCATGGTTTCTGCAGAGCACAGTTAGCTAGAAAGGTGATAGCATTAAATGTTCATCTAGAGTTAATAGTGGGAGGAGTAAAGGTAGCCTTGAGGCCAGGGCAGGTAGCAAGGCATTGTGGAAAGGGGACCAGGGTGGCTGGGGAAGAAGCCGATGCATAAAGTCAGCCTGTTCAAAGTGCTCAGGGACTTAGCAAAATGAGAAGATGTGACCTGTGCCGAAACTATTTTGAGAATTTTAAATGTGACCATTTTTCTGGTATGAATAAACTTACAGCAACAAATAATCAAAGATACAATTAATCTGATATTATATTTGTTGAAATAGAAATTTGATTTTACTCTAAATGATTTTTGTAAATAATTTATATTCTGCTCTAATACTGTACTGTGTAGTGTGTCTCTGTATGTCATCTCAGGGAGCTTAAAATGGGCTTGGTTTAACATTGTTTTTGTGTTATTTTTGCTTGAAACAATGCACACATTTTCAAAAACCAAAAAATGACAATTTCTAGTTTAGTTAATTTCTACAAATCATCTTAGGTTATTAGCAAGGTTAAGACATCTTCTTTTTTAAAAAAATTATAGCTTCTACCAAGAGAAACACTCAATTTTTCTAGAGATTTGCCTCTATCTTCCTTTCGTTAGTCTCCCCAGACTGCTATCAAGCTGTGTAAAAATTTACTTTCACTGGACCCTAAATTATTGTCTCTGCGATCTGACTGCCAGTAATTAGTGCAGAAAACTAAGACAGAAAGGATGATATAGGTTTGAGGGGCTGGGGAGTGGGACGGGGGAGAAAAGGAACGTATTTAAACAATTTCTGATGCCTATGATGAGTTTACAAACCAGCACTGACACCGTCCCCAAAATTAAGGCTGTCGCTCATTGAATCCACTTGTGTCCAACCTCCCAGGATTGTTTTATCCTAATGTCACCTGTATATTCATTTGAAAGGACTTGGCCCTGTTCTTGGGTCTTCCCGTTACCTGCCCCTGGGTTGTAAGTTTCCTCCTTTCTCATCCTTACATGAGGAGGAAAGAAGTGTGCAGTCATTCCACATGGCCTGTTGGAAGGCCTGGGAAGGGAACTTTAGGTTTGGGACAGATTTTTTTTTGTTTTTGGTACCATTCACAGCATACGATTTTTACTCTCTCCATTTTCACCATAAGACAGATAATTTGGGGTTACTATAATGCTGTCTCACATCCCAAAGTACATTCAAATCTTAAAAAGAAATTCTTGTAATTTTGCCGTGTTGATACTGTTTCAGCAAACAAGCTATCAGGAACTGTGAGGCTTTGTCATTTAGCATTAGACTTTAAACAAGAATTAAAATCATGTGCTGTATTTTTAAAACATAGCCAAATTAAATAGTACATGAGAAATTCAGAGTATTAGACAGTTTTAAGGCATTCAACTGAGAAAACCTTTTTTATTCGTCAAAGTCAGAAAACATTTTCATCTTATTGAGAGATATGTTTTTAAACTTTTATCATCATTTGTAAATGTGGAAGTTGGTGGATTGCTGTGTTTTTGCATGATTAGCATGGGAGTCTGTTGGAGCAAGAGGAAAATGTTTGTTTTGAAAACTCAAGAGATGATGAGGGCGGTACATGCAGTGTGTTCTCTCTTTATTGGCTTCTAAACCAGTTTTTTCCTTTAATGCATGTCAAATATTTCTCCCATGCTTCTCTTAGCAGAAAGTTTTTACCTATAAGACAGGGCACCTTTTAACTCTAAAACTAGTGATACTCAGTGACATAGACTTTGTCTTATAAACATTTTTTCATCTTTTAGTTTGAAAAATTGCAAATCAACAGCAAAAGTAAAACAGTACTAGAGTGAACACCATGTAACCCTCACCTGGTGTTAACATTGTGCCCTATTTGCTTTAAGTTTTATGTATTTTTGAACTTGGCAAAATTGGAAATTCAAATTTTTAAAACTTACAAATATACAAAGTTATTTATCTTAGCACATTTATTATGTGTGACTGCATCTGATTTATATTTAAATTGGCAGGTTTTGAGGGATTTTTTTCTTCATCATAAATGTAAAAATAGGATTTTAGAGTCTATTTCCCCAAGCTCCACATTAAAACTGTAAACCTACCATCTTCTATGTAGCTGTGATATCTCATCTTTCTAAAATGGCACTTGTTAAAAAGTGTTCAAACACTATCCCTAATGCCTGCGGCATAGATTATATATGATCCATTCATTGGGGCTCAAAGTATCTTTTCGACTTTTAAGGACAATTTACAGCAAATGAAATTTATGATGCTGTGACAAGAAATTTAAAGAATCAAAACAATGGTTTGAAAAGGAAACCTATGATACATGCAGGAGAAGCAAAACCCAACTGATTTGTGAGAAATATAGAAATTATTTAAATTACTTTATAGTAATTATTAAACACTAATTTTTATACTGTCAATGAAGGTGTTTTATAGAGAAATCTGAGAAATCGCATTCACAAATTAGAAGTCAAACATGGCCAGGCGCAGTGGCTCACACCTGTAATCTTCAGGATTTCAAGACCAGCCTAGCCAACATGATGAAACCCCATCTCTACTGAAAATAGAAAAAAAAATTAGCCAGGCTTGCACCTGTAATCCCAGTTACCTGGGAGGCTGAGGCAGGAGAATCTCTTGAGCCCAGGAGGCAGAGGTTGCAGTGAGCTGAGATCCCACCTGGGTGACAGAGTGAAACTTGTATCTCCAAAAACACAAACAGTCCTTAAACATGTGAACAAAAATTTTGTGATGGAAGGATTCTAGTTAATGAGTATTGCATCAAGATTTACATCTTTCTTACTAAGGACAAGAGTTAATAAAAATTGTTCTTTATTTTACAGGCAGTTACTGAGGCTCTTCCCGGATCTCAGTAAACAGCCACTCAGCCTTGAAAATGGAGCGTTGTTGTTTCTAAACATATATTTATGTCATTTATTAAGTACAGTTCACTTAAATAACATAAGTAGATTTTCTCTTGTAGTGATTTGGGTAGGAAGAGGCCATGTTTCAGTTCGTTTCCTCTGTAGGGTCGATTGAATCGGAACTTTTCAGTTGTTGAGAAAAAAATAATTTCTCATATTAAATACAGATGCTCCTCAACTTATGATGTGGGTAGGTCCCAGTAAACCCATTATAATTTGAAAATATCATATTGAAAATGCATTTAATATCTCTTACCTGAAATCATAACTTAGCCTATCCTACCTTAAATGTTCTCAGAACATTTAGCCTGCAGTTGGGCAAAACCATTTAACACAAAGCCTATTTTATAATGAAGTGTTGAATAGCTCATGTTATATACTGAATACTGTTCTGAAAGTGAAAAACAATGATTGTATGGGTACTCAAAGTATAATTTCTACTGAATGCATATCACTTGTGCACTGTTGTAAAGTTGAAAAACCGTTAAGCCTCTTATGATTTTTAAGTAAGTTGGGGACCGTCAGTTTAAAATAAATGCAATACTGTTTATGATAAACATGGTCATTGTAAGTTTTACTCTTTTGAATGAGGGTGCGACGGAATGCAGTTAGAATCAGTTCATATCACCATTAAAATCATCCATTCAGAAACCAAGGCCTTGTCTGCACAAATTTTTTATTCCTTTTTCTGTTAGCAACCAGCACTCGAACATTAAAATTTGGTAGTTGATGTACTTTGTAACAAATGAGTGTGTGCAAGTAGTGATTAAAAATAAGATTCATCCTCAAGGCACAAATGTCAGAGGGGGAAAGAGTATGTCAAAAACAAACTAACACAGAGTATGCAAAAAGATTACTGGGAGGCTTTAGAAGTATGCAATTGAATGGCCAGTATTGCATTCTAGGACATTAGACACTTCAACTGTGTCTACTGAAGAAAGAACAGTTTTCCAGTTAGTAGCAAATGTTAATAGGAGCTATCACCTGCTGTTGGTTTGAATGTGATGGGCACAGCTGAGGGAAAAGGGACCCCATGCCCCCAATATTGAGTGCCTTCTCCAGATATTGTCACACCGGATCTATTAAACACTTCGGGGTGCTCTTTAGCCCTAAATTTGATGAAACATTCTAGAAAGTGGCAAAATTCATGAATTTCAGATTTTTCTCTAAAGCTTGAGAGCTTTACATATCCTTTATAAGCCTGCTTGTGAAAGATACTGTTTTTAATACATGCTTTAATGTTTTCAGGGCTTGTCATCAGAATATTGATACAATTTTTTTTAATGCAGTAAGACCCAAACTAGAAATGAATTACAACTATTGGGAAAGAAAAAACTATTGTTATTATTGCAGATGATATAATAGTCCAAGTAGAAAGCCCGGGAATCTCATCTTAGAATTAATATGAAATTAGCAAAAACGTCCAGATATCCAAAAGTTAATAGACAAAGATAGCTTTAAGATATAATTGTAGTATATCACCATTTGTTGTGGCAACAAGCTTTGTCACATTTATAGACAAACTGAGCATGTGTGCAGGAACTATATGAAGATAACAGAAGTCCTGTATAGATGGAAAAATACACTGCTTCTAGCTGATAAAATGAATTTTTTTTTTTTTTTTTTTGAGACGGAGTTTCAATATTTTTGCCCAGGCTGAAGTGCAATGGCATGATCTCGGCTCAGCACAACTTCTGCCTCCTGGGTTCAAGCAATTCTCCTGCCTCAGCCTCCGGAGTAGCTGGGATTACAGACATGTGCCACCATGCCTGGTTAATTTTGTATTTTTAGTAGAAACAGGGTTTCTCCATGTTGGTCAGGCTGGTCTCAACCTCCCGACCTCAGGTGATCCGCCCGCCTCGGCCTCCCAAAGTGCTGGGATTACAGGCGTGAGCCACCATTCCCAGCCCTAAAATGAAATATTTTAAACATTTCTTCTATTTATGAATTAACTGAATGCAAGTCTATTAATGTTCTCAATGGCTTGAGAGTATTCTAAATTTCATCTGAAAGATGTGCAAGAATGGGAATATTTTGGAAGGAAAGTAATGAAGTCTTAAGATACTAGATATAAAGCCATATTTCACAGCTAAAAAATATTGAAAATGTACTAATAGTTTACATTTGAACCCTTAGACCAATGCAGTAGTAGCCCTGAAATAGATGTGAGTATAAATAAAATGTTCCAAAAATCCTAGGAACATAAGGAAGGTAAACTTTTGGAGAATACTAGATTATGACTTTATAATGTACACCAAAATCCAAATGAAAAATGAAAATAAGCTAGAAGAACATATTAGTGACTATCTTTGGATGGGTGGCTGAATTTTCCAAATAAAAGCAATAAGATTCATTAAGGAGCAGATTATATATTTAAAAATATATATCTTCTGAATATGAGAAAGTAAAAGGCAAATGAGATTAGAACATTTGCCTACAGATTTCGGAAGAGGGAGGCTTAATACCTTAATATGGAAATGATTTATGCTAATATTTAAAATCAGTTTCATTGAGATAATTCACCTATACAGTTTACTCATTTAAAGTGTATATCTAAGTGGTTTTTATTATAACCATTACCACAATCCATTTTATTTTTATTTGTATTTTAAATATGGAGACAAATTCTCACTATGTAGCCCAGGCTGGTCTCAAACTCCTGAGCTCAAGCGATTCTCCCACCTCAGCCTCCCAAACTGTTGGGATTGCAAGCATGAGCCACCACGCCTGGCCCATAATCAATTTTAGAACCTCTTCATCACCCCAAAAAGAAACCTTGTACCCTTTATAGTCACTCCCCGCAACTCCCTCGTACTAACATGTTTTTTAAACGTGAAGACTCCAAGAGAAAAATGAACAAAGGATATAACAATTCATAGAAGTACAATAAGAAATAGAAATGGCTAATATGAAAAATTATAATTCAATAAAGACGATTAAAAGAAAATTTTTCTGTATCAAATTACCAGTTTGGGTGTTTGGTTTTTTAAAATATCCTTGATACTTGAGAGACCATATTGAGAAATAAGACTACATATAATGTGATCTCAATTATGAAAAGTATTGAACAGAAAGGAGCATTCAGAATTTCCTGAAGTCACATCTTCATATTTTGAGAATGACTCCTTCCAGCTCCATAAAATTGTTGCCAAATATGTATTTGGAGCTTTTTCCACATATGGTTTGCCTTAGGGAGTCTTATGCTCCCCAGCCCCAGCCTTTATTTAGGGAAGGAAGGAGCTATGCTTTCTCTCCTCTCACCTACTCACATGAATGTTTTAGATGTAACCATTAGTGCTTAGCTGTGTCAAGGCCCTATACTGTGCTTAACCTTGTAAGATAGCCCCATTGCATACCCACAGTGAAGAGAAACTTTTGCAGCAGTAGCCTGAATAACCAATCCTATGGGCCACTGTCACTGTCCATCTGACTACAAGAGCTGAGGATGATTAGACTGGCAGCAGTTTTGCCTCTAGCTCCTCGGAATGTATCTATGGAATTTCATTTTCTGATACCCAATACATGTTGATTTAATTGCTTGTTAGGTGAGGGTGGCCTGTTTCCTTGAGCTGCATGCCAGTGGGAAACATATGTTCCCCTTCAGCAGGAGGACTCCAGAAGATTCATACTCTCCAGTAGCCTCCATCCGAACATATGACTGTGGGAGTAACTTGGATGAGCAGTATTGGTGCAGGAGGAGGATCTTGTTTAACTAGATAATTTTGTGCATTTCATATGAAGGTTTATTGACCTTTAAGATATAGAAACCGGTGTTTTTTGTTTTGTTTTAATTTCTGCAAAACATGGATACCACTATCACTGGCTTAAACATTATTGGGTATTTATAATTTACTTCCTTTGCCATTAGACTCGTTAGTAAACGCTTCCCGGCCCAGTTAGAATTCCCGTAATTGACTTGATGCAAAGATGTGTTTTCTCTTCAGGAAAGCTTTTCGTGCCCCTCCACTCAAAGGAGAATGCCCCTTTAAGTATGTTCCTCAAATCCCACTGTGCTAATCATGGCAACAGCTGGCATTTGTTGAGCATTTACTTATTGCATGTTCAAAGCACTTTGCATGTATTACCTCCTTTCACTCCATACCAACCTTGGGAATGGGCACTACTTATAAAAAACTGGCCCAATTTACAAAAGAGCAAAGAAAGGCATGAATCCATAATAAACGGCTTGAAAAAATGTTTTTCTCTGATCCATTCATCTCTATTTTACCATTTTAACCATCCACCTTCTTCCCCAGACCCTGGCCTGCTGTGAGTGCAGCACATCTTCTCTTTATTTTTGAGACAGGGTCTCACTCCATTGCCCAGGCTGGAGTGCAGTGGCACGATCACAGCTCACTGCAGCCTCGACTTTCTGGGCTCCAGCAATCCTCCCCCGTCAGCCTCCAGAGTAGCTCAGACCACAGGCACGTGCCACCATGCTTGGCTAATTTTTGTATATTTTTATAGAAATGGGGTTTCGCCATGCTGCCCAGGCTGATCTCAAACTCATGAGCTCAAGCGATCCACCTGCTTCAGCCTCCCAAAATGCTGGGATTACAGGCGTGAGCCACCACGCCTTGCCTGCATTTCTTGTTTAAAGCAAGATGTGCTGGCCGGGCGCGGTGGCTCACGCCTGTAATCCCAGCACTTTTAGAGGACAAGGCGGGCAGATCACCAGGTCAAGAAATCGAGACCATCCTGGCCAACATGGTAAAACTCTGTCTCTACTAAAATTACAAAAAATCAGCTGGGCATGGTGGCGTGCGCGCCTGTAGTCCCAGCTACTCAGGAGGCTGAGGCAGGAGAATCGCTTGAACCCGGGAGGCAGAGGTTGCAGTGAGCCAAGATTCCATAATGTATTGAGAAATAAAAGGGGTAGAAACAGAATTAATCCACTAGTCTTACTGAAACCACCCCAAAGGGTGTGTGGAGACAGAGAGGAGAGAAAAGAGGGAGAGCAGTAAGCACCAAGTGGATGAGGGCAGGTGGAAGGCAGGCTCAGGGAAAGGGGAGAAGCAGGAGAAGAGCAGGGCTTAGAAGCTATCAGAGGGAGTTTCAAAAATCCCTGTCTGCCCAGGCATGGTGGCTGACGCCTGTAATCCCAAGACTTTGGGAGGCTGAGGCGGGCAGATTTCCTGAGGTCAGAAGTGGGAGACCAGCCTGGCCAACATGGTGAAACCCCGTCTCTACTAAAAATACAAAAATTAGCTGGGTGTGGTGGCACAAGCCTGTAATCCCAGCTACTTGGGAGGCTGAGGCAGGAGGATTGCTTGAACCCAGGAGGTGGAGGTTGCAGTGAGCCGAGATCACACCACTGTACTTCAGCCTGGATGACAGGGTGAGACTCCGTCTCAAAAAAAAAAAAAACAAAACTTCTGTCTGTCTTAACACTTGTTCAAAGCATAAGAGATTTGAGAGGGGAGCATTTTGACTTAAAGCATATGACAATGTCAACCCCCAAATTCCAGGGACAGTCTCTGTACTAGTTTGTCCTCAGGCTGCTAATAAAGACGTATCCCAGACTGAGTAATTTATAAAGGAACGAGGTTTAATGGACTCACAGTTCCACATGACTAGGGAGGCCTGACAGTCATGGTGGAAGGCAAATGAGGAACAAAGTCACATCTTACATGGTGGCAGGCAAGAAAGAGTGTGTAGGGGAACTCCCACTTATAAAACAATCAGATCTTGTGAGACTTATTCACTATCACAAGAACAGCACTGGAAAGACCCACCCCCATGATTTAATTACCTCCCACTGGGTCCCTCCCATGACACGTGGAGATTATGGGAGCTACAGTTCAAGATGAGATTTGGGTGAGGACACATCCAAACCAAATCAGTCTCTGTTTAGTATTTTCCAGTAGACTGTTGTTTCTCTAATGCAGTAACTACACATGTGCTCATGCATGTGTGCATGCACACATACATACATACAAAGTGAGGGGATTTTGCAAAGAAATGTAAGAGGAGCAGGTAGCACTGGAAAGACAGAAAGGACTCTGTTGAAGGCAGGGAAGTGAGTGAGCCTGCAGTCTATGGAGAGAAGCTTGAGGAAAAGAGGGGAGATTTCCTCTTCAGATTTATTGTGGTATAATTGACAAATAAAAGTGGTATATATTAAGATGTACTTGATGTTTTGATATACATTGTGATGTGATTACCACCATCAATTAACATAGCCATCACTTCATATAGGTAACTTTTTTGTGGTGAGAGCACTTAAGATCCTTAGCAAATATGAATATACAATAAAGTATTATTATTATTATTGTCACCATGCTGTACATTAAATCCCCAGAACTTATTCCCTTATAACTGAAAGTTTGTACCGATTGACCCAAATCCCCCATTTTCCCCATCCCCCCCACCCAGCCCCTGGCAACCAACTTTCTACCTTTGTTTCTATGAGTTTGACTTCTTTAGATTCCACATGTAAGTGGGGTCATGCAATATTTGTCTGTGTCTGGCTTATTTCACTTGACGTAAAGACTTTTAGGTTCGTCCATGTTGTCATAAACAGCAGGATTTTCTTATTTTTCATGGCCAAATAATATTCCATTGTGTACATGCATGTGTATGTTTGTGTGTCACATTTTCTTTATCCATTTAGCCATCAACACACACTTAGGTTGTTTCCATGTCTTGGTTATTGTGAATAACGCATCAATGAACACGGGAGTGGAGAGTAGATACCGTTTTGACATACTGATTCATTTTCTTTGGATATATGCCTAGAAGTGGGATTGCTGGATTATGCGGTAGTTCTATTTTTACTTATTTGAGGAGGCTCCATACTGTTTTCCATAATGGCTGTACCAATTTACAATCCCACCAACAGTGTTCCCAGTCCCACCACATTCTTGCCAATGGTTGTTACTATTTGACTAATACTAGCTATCCTAACAAGTGTGAGATGATTTCTCATTGTGGTTTTAAGCTGCATTTTCTTGATACTGAGTTTTTTGTTGTTGTTGTTGTTTTTTAAGAAAACGGTTCTCACTCTGTCACTCAGGCTGGGGCGCAGTGGTGGCATGATCATAGCTCACTGCAGTCTCTACCTCCTAGGCTCAAGTGAGCCATCCCCCTTGGCCTCCCAAAGTCCTGCAATTACAGGCATGGGTCACTGTGCCTGACAAGCAGTTTTTAAATATATCTTTTAGCCATTTGTATGTCTTATTTGAAGAGTGTTTATTCAGGTCCTTTGTCCATTTTTTATTGGATTATTTGGGGGTTTTTGCTATTGAGTTGTATGAGTTCCTTCTATATTTTGGATATTAGCCCTCTATTGGATATACGGTTTGCAAATATTTTCTCCCATTCTGTAGATTACATTTTACTTTTGTTGACTGTTTCCCTTGCTGTGCAGAAAGTTTTTAGTTTGATGGAGTCCCCCATGTTTATTTTTGCTTTTGTTGCCTGGGCTTTTGGGGTCATAATCATAAAATCTTTGCCAAGACCACTATCAAGAAAATTTTCCCCTATATTTTCTTCTAGAATTTATTGGGTTTCAGGTTTGATGTTTAAGTCTTTCACCTTTTTTTTTTTTTTTTTGAGATAGAGTCTCGCTCTGTTGCTTAGGCTGGAGTGCAGTGGTGCCATCCTGGTTCATTGCAACCTCCCTCCCAGGTCCAAGTGATTCTCCTGCCTTAGCTTCCCAAATAGCTGAGATTACAGGTGCCTGCCACCACGCCTGGCTACTTTTTGTATTTTTAGTAGAGACAGAGTTTCACCATGTTGGCAAGGCTGGTCTTGAACTCCTGACTCAAGTGATCTGCCCATCTTGGCCTCCCAAAATGCTGAGATTACAGGCGTGAGCCACCACACCTGGCCCTTTTACCCATTTTGAGTTGACTTTTGTGTATGGCATAAGATGAGGGTCCAGTCTAATCTTCTGCATTTGTATACCCAGTTTTCCCAGTACCACTTATTGAAGATATTGACCTTTCCCTGTTGTGTGTTCTTCATACCTTGGTTGAAAGTGAGTTGGCCTTAAATGCATGGATTTGTTTTTGGGTTCTCTATTCTGTTCCATTGGTCTATGCATCTGTTTTCACACCAGTACTGTGCTGTTTTGATAACTATAGCTTTATAATAAACCTTGAAATCAGGTAGTAGGATGCCTACAGCTTTGTTTGTCCTCAAGATTAATTTGGCTGTTCAGAATCTTTTGTGGTTGCATATGAATTTTAGGATTGCTTTTTCTTTTTCTATAAAAAATGTCATTGGAATTTTGATAGGAATTGCATTGAATCTATGAATTGCTTTGGGTAGTATGGACATTTTAATAATATTTGTATCCTGCAACTTTACTAAATTTGTTTACTAGTTCTAACAGCTTTTTGGTGGAGTCATTAGGGTTTTCTATATACAGGATCATGTCATCTGCAAACTGAAACAATGTTACTTCTTTCTTTTGATTTGGATGCATTTTATTTCTTTTTCTTGCCTAATTGCTCTGGCCGGGTCTTCCAGTAGTATGTTGAATAGAAGTGGTGAGAGTGGAAATTCTTGTCTTGTTCCTAATCTTGGAAGAAAAACTTTCGGCTTTGCACCATTGAGTGTGATGTTAGCTGTGGGCTTGCCATATATGGTCTTTATTATTTTGAGGTACATTCCCTCTATACCTAATTCATTGAGAGTTTTTTAAATCACAAAACAATATTTAATTTTTTCAAAAGTTCTTTCTGCATCTATTGAGATCATCATTTTCATCCTTCATTCTGTTAATATGGTATATCACATTTATTGATTTGGGTACACTGAACCATCCTCACATCCTCATGATAAATCCCTCTTGATCATGATGTGTGATCCTTTTAATGTGTTGTTGAATTTGGTTTACTAGTATTTTGTTGAGGATTTTTACATTTATGTTCATCAGCAATGTTGACCTATAGTTTTCTTGTTTTGTAGTGTCCTTGTCTGGCTTCAGTATCTGGGCAATGCTATTCTCATAAAATGAGTTTTAGAAGTGTTACCTTTTCAATTTTTTTTGAAAGAGTTTGGGACAAATAGATATTAATCCTTCTTTAAATATTTGTGAAGCTCTCTGGTCCTTGGCTTTTCTTTCTTGGGAGATTTTTGATTACTGATTCAATCTCCTTATACATTATTGGTCTGTTGAGATTTTCTATTCTTCATAATTTAATTTTGGTAGGTTGTATGTTTCTAGTAATTTGTTCATTTCTCATAAGTTATCTAATTTATTGGCATATAATTATTCATAGTTGTCTCTTATGATCCTTTGAATTTCCGTGGTATGAGTTGTAATGTCTCTTCTTTAGTTTAAAATTTTCCTTGAATTCTCTTTTTTCCTAAATTAGTCTAGCCAAGGGTTTGTCAACTTTGTTTCTCTTTTCAGAAAACCAACTCTTAGTCTCATTTATCTTTTCTACTGTTTATCTATAATAGTCTCTATTTTCTCTTTATTTTTTCCTGCTCTAATCTTTGTTATTTTCTTCCTTTGCTAACTTGAGGCTTAGCCTATTATTCTCTTACCTCCTTGAGGTATAAAGTTAGGTTGTTTAGTTGAGATATTTCATTTTGCTTAACGTAAGTTTTTTGATTTTTTGTTTGTTTGTTTTTAAGACAGGGTCTTGCTCTGTTGCCCAGGTAGAAGCACAGTGGTGTGATCATGGCTCACTGCAGCCTCGACCTCCTGAGCTCAAGTGATCCTTCCATCTCAGCCTCCCAAGTAACTGGGACCACAGGCACATGCCACCATGCCCAGCTAATTTCTTAATTTTTGTAGAGACGAGGTCTCACTATGTTGCCCAGGTTTGTCTCAAACTCCTGGGCTCAAGCAATCCTCCCATCTCAGCCTCTCAAAGTGCTGCGATTACAGGCATGAGCCACCATGCTTGGCCTCAATATTTGTTGCTCGTTCAGTATTTACTGCTATAAACTTCCCAATGAAAGGAGATTTGAAGGGTGGCTTTAACCGTCTCCTTTATCTTAGGTGATCAATCACCTCAATTTACCCTGGACTGTGGAGGTTTCTGGGATACTGGATTTGGGATACTAAAATCAGAATAAGTTAGTCATCCCATCTTTATCTTCCCCCTAAATATCCAGTATAATATACATCAGTGCTTTAAAATGGAATTTATATTTTATGGGCATTAGCAATTCAGAAATGTGCCTGTACACAGGCAAAGGGAAAGAACAGGGGAGCCACAAATAGGCTTAGCCACATACAGGTGATACACTCACACTTAGAGTATTGCGCACCGATAGGCGAAGTTTTTGATTAAGAAGGGAATCATAACTGAGCAGGGCATTGGAGGACATCCTCTTATGGAACCTGAGAAGCCTAACCCAAACTATTCGCAGCCAGTCACCTACCTCTGAAGGGGTCTTGGTGGATGGTTAGAAATCAGCATAAGTTTAATAAAGCTGGTTCCCGTTATCACACATCAACACATATCCTGAATTATACCTAACAAACTTTGCAGCTTCTACTTTGGAAAATCCTTCCACAGTCTATCCAGGTACTGAAGCTGCCAAACTGAGCAGTGTCCTTGAACATTCCTGTCTCCTCACACCCAGGTACTAAGGCCTCTCTCCTTCACAGTGACTCCATTCACATGCTCCTGTCTTGTCATCAAGCCCTGTTCATCTCTCACCTGGACCATTGCCAGTTTCTGAGCTGCCTGCTCTTTAATGCCGGCTTCCTGAAAATACCACCAAAACGATCTGGTCATAAGACAAAGCAGAGTCTATTGCTCACTGCAGTAACAGAGAGCTCCGTCTTCAGAGTCTTGGTAACATTTCGGTGAGAGGACGACCCAATCATACTGTTCAGGAGGTTTTGGATTGTGACTAAGGTGAGTCTGATAATGTGGGGTCTTGGCAAATAATCATGATTAAATAGTTTAAGATTAGAAGACATAGCAAAGTGAGGATTTTGAGGCAAAGGGTTCAAACAATCTTGGAGTATAAACTGCTTTTTACTGATGTAACTCTGAAGATGTTCCTGGAGTAAAAAAGGAAGTTATTTGCAAATTTTACCTCCAGGGTGAGAGCTTCCGGAATAAGAAAGTTCTGCTTATGAAGATAGTAAACTGTGCAGTGTAGATGGTTTTGCCTGTCACCTCCATGCCTCCTATCTCAAACTCTTCCACTCTGATAGCAACAGCAACAATAATAACAATAGTTACAATATTAGTAGCAGCAAATATTTAGCGCTCATTAAATGCCAAGCACTGTCCTAAGCATTTTACAAATACTGTCTCATTAAAGTTCACCATAATCCTATGGTGTTGGCATTACTATTGTCCACATTATACAAATGTAGACACTGAAGCAGCTTAGAAAGGACAAGTTATTTGGCCGAGTCACACAGTATCTTCCCACTGTCAGAGTTCTATCAGAAATGAAAATTTGATAATTGCACACTCTTGCATAAACTTTTTCAAAGATTCCCTGTTGCCTAAAAAAACATAAAAATCTTGATTTCTTCAAATGGTACACAGAAGACTCCATGATCTGGCCTCAGTACCACCTCTCCAGTCTTCTTTATTGTATAGGATGCTCTACCCATTCCTGGACCACACAAGATGCTGTTTCACGTCTTCATGAATCGTGCTCATTTGGAGTTTTTACTCCTGGTATCTACTCATCATCCACCTAATAAAACAGTAGCCTGGGGAAACAGTCTCTTCCCTCACTTTCAGCCTGTTTGCATTCTCCCCACTTAATGTGAACTGAGAGTAAGAAGGTGCTGGGATTGTTGCACTCTCTTACAGGAAGCAGGAGAATTAACCAACACTGAGGAGAAATGGGGAGATACAAACTATGTCATGGGGCTGTCCTGCAAGCCCTGGAGCAAGCTGAGCCCAAGCCTGTTCATTTATATCATCCAATACATTTTATTGTTTGAGAGAGTGACTTTTTTTTTAAGCACTTCCATCAGAAAAGGTCTTAATTCACACTGCATTCTGCTAGAACGTATTTCTTCAGGCTTTCAGACTAGAACACCCTCACCTTTCAACATTCAGCTCAGATATCACCACCTCCATGAGGTTTTTTTGGTGTTTTTTTGTTTGTTTTTTTGTTTTTGTTTTTTTTTTGAGACAGTCTCGCTCCATCACCTAGGCTGGAGTGCAGTGGTGCAATCTTGGCTCACTGGAAATTCTGCCTCCCGAGTTCAAGAGATTCTCCTGCCTCAGCCTCCTGAGTAGCTGGGATTACAGACGCCCACCACCACGCCTGTATAATTTTTGTATTTTCAGTAGAGACAGGGTTTCACCATGCTGGGCAGGCTGGTCTCAAACTGCTGACCTCAAGTGATCCACCTGCCTCGGCCTCCCAAAGTGCTGGGATTACAGGTGTGAGCCACTGCGCCTGGCCTATGAGCTCTTTTCTGACCTTCTGTGTCCCCCACAGCCTTGCATAAATGTCCACTCTTTTCTCTGGCTTCCGCAGTATCCTAGACAGAATTAATCACCATCATCTAAAATAGGCCATTGAACTTACTTGTGCACATATGTGTGATTTTTAAAAAAAAAACAAACTTTATTTTTTAGAGCAGTTTTAAGTTCACAGCAAAATTAAGTGAAAAGTACAGAGAATTTCCATATTCTCATATACCCTCTACCCTTCCTGTCCCCAATATTACCTCCCCACTTTTATTTATTTATTGAGATGGAGTCTTGCTCTGTCACCCAGGCTGGAGTGCAGTGGCGCCATCTCAGCTCACTGCAACCCCTGTCTCCTGGGTTCAAGTGGTTCTCCTGCCTCAGCCTCCCTAGTAGCTGGGACTACAGGCATGCACCACAACGCCTGAGTAATTTTTGTGTCTTTAGTAGAGATGGGGTTTCACCGTGTTGGCGAGGCTGGTCTTGAACTCCTTACCTCAGGTGATCTGCCCACCTCAGCTTCTCAATGTGCTGGGATTACAGGCGTGAGCCACCGCGCCCAGCTGTTGCTGCTACTTTTAATGGCAAAACCCACAATTACTTTTGCACCAACCTAATAAATCGATAAAGTCAATTAATTTGCTTAATTTTGAGTAACCACTCTTAAGGGAAAAAAATAATTTTAGATATTTTTTCCTCAAATAGAAATCATAACAATCAAGAGGGAAAATATAGACTTACTGATAACCTTTTATAATTTGGCTGAATTCAGCTTGTCTTTATTCTCCCTGTGAAATAAAACCTTACTGAAAACTAAACATCGCACCTGAATTAAAGTGTCCTGTCAGGTTTTCTTCCCGCCCACGAATATTTCTGTTCAGGAAATTTGATCTTTAGGAATCTAATGTCCTTTCCTCACTGCCTAAGCATGTGACAGAAATAACAGGGTGGGTGGACTAATCCCTCATGTGTGGTTACAGAGCTGCGGGCTCAGGCAGGTCGAAGTTCCTTCTGTTCACCAGGAGAAGAGAAGAAAGAATGAGGAGCCAGAGATAGTGCACTTTTGTGGGTCTCCAGCTGCATTCTTTCCGAAGCCATTTCTAGAAACTGCATGAGGGAGGTCAGGGTACACCTGTTTCCTAGGAAGCTGGACTCCACTTTGCATGAAGTGCAAACAAGGAAATAGGGATGGAGAGTGAAAATAGGGAAGAGAATGAGTGCAAAAACTTGAAAAAAAAATAGTATGCATTTTTGACTTAGAAGGGCAACAACAAACAGTGGGACACGAGAGAGGAAAGCCTTCCCTAGGAATCTTTCCTCATAACTTTGCATGGTAGGTGGGCTGTGGGGAGAGACATGATTCAGTACTGCTCTGTCACTTAACAGTTGAATCTGCCTGGAGTGTAATGTCGGAGGATGAGAAATTGCCTACTCTAATTGTTACAGCCATTTAAGAACGTTTCCCTCCACCTGGGCACTATTGACATTTTGGGCTAGATAATTCTTTGTTGTGGGGGTGGAGGCTGTCCTGTGCATTATGAATGTTTGGCAGCATCCCTAGCCTCTACCCGTTAGATGCCAGTGGCAACCCCAACCCCACCCCAATGCACCATCTTGTGATAAAGATGCCTCCAGACATAGTGAAATGTCTCTTGGAGGGTAAAATCATCCCTGCTTGAGAACCCTTGATTTATAGGAATAATTTTGTTTCCATCGCAGTGCCTGTCTTATATTGGGCAGAGTGTTTACTATGTGAAAATTATTGACTAGGTACAGGTTTACCTTGGTGAACCAAATATTCATGATTGCTGCTCGTATGGGACTTAAATCTGATGACTGAAAAGATGGATGGGTGAATGTAGGATGTCTCAAAAAGCAGATGTGATTTCTCTTAGGAATCAACCAGTGTTAAAAAGAGAAAATGTCACCCAGCCTACTTCCTTTCTAGTCAATCACAGGAGGTTAAAAACAATCCTTGTGTGAGGCAGGCCAAGGAGTCCCCCATCAGATAACTCAGGAAAAAAAAATATTATTGGATGGGCATGGTGGCTCACACCTGTAACACCAGCACTTTGGGAGGCCAAGGCAGGCAGATCATGAGGTCAGGAGTTCGATACCAGCCTGACCAACATGGTGAAACCCCGTCTCTACTAAAATTACAAAAATTAGCCTGGTGTGGTGATGCGTGCCTGTAATCCCAGCTACTCAGGAGGCTGAGGCAGGAGAATCGCTTGAGCCTGGGAGGTGGAGGTTGCAGTGAGCTGAGATCATGCCACTGCACTCCAGCCTGGGTGACAGAGTGAGACTCTGTCTCAAAAAAAAAAAAAAAAAAAAAAAAAAAAGGACAGTGATACCTATGGACAATATTACAGGCTTTTGGAAATATAAGGAAACTAGATACAGTATATTACAAATAATTTTCAAATACTAGACTGCTTCAAAATCAAATAAAAGTGTTGGTACAAACAGATGTCTGGGCTTTATCTTATGTTTTAAAATCTATGAGGGTGAACCAGGTATGATTAATTCTTTTTTAAAAAAGAAATATACATGTACACATATATTTAATTGAGACAGGTTCTCACTATGTTGTCCAGACTGGTCTCAAACTCCTGGGCTCAAGCAATCCTCCCACCTCGGCCTCCCAAAGTGCTGAGATTACAGGCATGAGCCACCACGCAGCCAGCCAGGTATGATCACTTTTTATTATTCATGGTAGTTATGTTCTATAAACTCATAGCAAACACTAACTTAGTGAATATTGAACTACTGTTATAAGGGGAAATATAAGATTAGGCTCCTGAGAACCTCTGGTCACTACATTTTTGTCAATTGAAATGCCATTTGCTTTCTATAGGTTCATTTTCCAACTTCCTTGTAAAACAAGCCACTCTCACCAGGGTTGAAAATCGTCTCTTCCAGTAACCCTTTTCCCATAGAACACTTAGCAAACAATTAAAAAATTGTTCCACAGCATTCTGATCTGCAGAACCTACCCCTCCCACAGGTTTAACATTTTTCCATGCCTCATCGCCTTTTGAAATGTGTGGGCCAGTCAGCACTAGCCACAAAGGGTTTAACACTTTTCCATAAAATTCTTTGGCTTTCAGCCTCGCAGCAATGCTGTCCATTATGCTTTTTTTTTTTAATCTGTCATCATCTCATGAATACACCCATTTAGCCACTCTTCCATCTTATTCGTAGATCTAAGATGCGCTATAGATGTTACTTTAGCGCTTTCTGGAGCAGCGTCACACCCGATTGGGAAATGTCCCCTTCCTTTTTAGATGTACAAGATTGTCGACTCGTTCACATTGAACTGTAAGTCATGCCTGAACAAAGCTTATCCAGCACACATTTTCTCTCTGTAAGGCACGTCACAGCCTTCCTGCACTTACGAACACTAGGCAGCGCTTTCAGTGCTATGCCTGGGGCCTATTTACTTATTATTTATTGAATATCTAATTTTAGTCCCAAAACATTTTATTCAGTCCTCAAATTGTTACCATGAAATAAATGATAAATTGCAATTTTATTATTACCCTATCACTGTGTATCAAGCCCTTGTTACAAAATCTCCATTTACTGTCTCCAAAAAACCAATAGACAACCCACAAATTATATTGCCTAATGATCTATTAATAGATGACCCAAGCTTCTCCAAGTGTGTCCCCCCGACCAGTAGCAACAACATTACCTTGTTTGGCTGGTGGTGATGGCTCACTCACACCTATAATCCTAGCACTTTGGTAGGCCAAGGGGGGACGATGGCTTGAGTTCAAGAGTTCAAGACAAGCCTAAGCAACATAATAAGACCTTGTCTCTACAAAAAATAAACAAAATTAGCCAGGCGTGGTGGCACACACCTGCAGTCCCAGCTACTCAGAAGGCTGAAGCGAGAGGGTCACTTGAGCCCAGGAGGTCAAGTCTGCAGTGAGTCATGATCACACCACTACACTCCAGCCTGGGTGACAGAACAAGACCTTGTCTCAAGAAACAACAACAAAAAAGAAGAAAAAAATCACCTTGTCTGAAATGCAATTTTCAGACCCTAACTTAGAACTACTAGAGACTTGGTGGGTGGAAACCAGCAACCTGTGCTTTATCAAGCGCTTTTTTTCTTCTTTCTTTTTTTGAAACAGAGTCTCATTCTGTGTTCCAGGCTAGACTGCAGTGGTGTGATCTGAGCTTACTGCAGCCTCCACCTCCAGGGTTCAAAGGATTCTCAAGCCTCAGCCTCCCGAGTAGCTGGGATTACAGGTGCACGCCACCACACCCAGCTAATTTTTGTATTTTTAGTAAAGATGGAGTTTTGCTATGTTGGCCAGGCGGGTCTCCAACTCCTGGCCTCAAACGATCTACCCACCTCAGCCTCCCAAAGTGCTGGGATTACAGGCATGAGCCACTGCGCTGGGCCTTTATCGAGCTTTTTAAGTGATTCTGATGCATCCTCAAGTTTGAGAACCACTGGAATAGACAAATGTTTATTGACATGAAAAGTCCACAATACAATGAGTTAAATAAGAACACATTGCAAAAGAATACATACAGTGTGATCCTAGTTTTGAAATATTTACACATATGTGAATGTATAAAAACAGATCTGTAAAGCTGTACTTTAAAATGGTAATGTGTCCGGAATTGGTGGGTTCTTGGTCTCACTGACTTCAAGAATGAAGCCGCAGACACTCGCGGTGAGTGTTACAGTTCTTAAAGGCTGCATGTCCGGAGTTTTTCCTTCTGATGTTCGGATGTGTTCGGAGTTTCTTCCTTCTGATGGGTTCGTGGTCTCGCTGGCTCAGGAGTGAAGCTGCAGACCTTCGCGGTGAGTGTTATAGGTCATAAAGTCATAAAGGCAGTGTGGACCCAAAGAGTGAGTAGTAGCAAGATTCATTGCAAAGAGCGAAAGAACAAAGCTTCCACAGCGTGGAAGGGGACCCGAGCAGGTTGTCACTGCTGGCTAGGGCAGCCTGCTTTCATTCTCTTATCTGGCCCCACCCACATCCTGCTGATTGGTAGAGCCGAGTGGTCTGTTTTGACAGGGCGCTGATGGTGCCTTTACAATCCCTGAGGTAGACACAGAGGTTCGCCACATCCCCACCAGATTAGCTAGATACAGAGTGTCAACACAAAGGTTCTCCAAGGCCCCACCAGACTCAGGAGCCCAGCTGGCTTCACCCAGTGGATCCTGCACCTGGGGCTGCAGGTGGAGCTGCCTGCCAGTCCTGTGCAGTGCGCCCGCACTCCTCAGCCTTTGGGTGGTCGATGGGACTGGGCACCGTGGAGCAGGGGGTGGCGCTCGTTGGGGAGGCTCGGGCCGCACAGGAGCCCACGGAGGGGAGGGGAGGCTCAGGCATGGCGGGCTACAGGTCCCCAGCCCTGCCCCGTGGGAAGGCAGCTAAGGCCCAGCAAGAAATTGAGCACAGCAGCTGCTGGACCAGGTGCTAAGCCCCTCACTGCCCGGGCAGGTGGTGCCGGCCGACCACTCCGAGTGCCGAGTCCGCTGAGCCCACGCCCACCCGGAACTCACGCTGGCCCGCAAGCACTGTGCGCAGCCCTGGTTCCCGCCCACGCCTCTCCCTCTACACCTCCTGGCAAGCTGAGGGACCCGGCTCTGGCCTTGGCCAGCCCAGAAAGGGGCTCGCACAGTGCAGCGGTGGGCTGAAGGGCTCCTGAAGTGCCGCCAAAGTGGGAGCCCAGGCAGAGGAGGCGCCGAGAGCGAGCCAGGGCTGTGAGGACTGCCAACATGCTGTCACCTCTCAGTAACAATTGTTATCACTGGGTAAGGAGGTTACAAGGGATTCTTTCCTTTTTTTTTAACGTTTCATTTGAGTTTCAGATGTTTCTACCATGAATAACAATTTCTTACGCAATTTTAAAAGAGAGCAAAATAAACTCCATGAGGAAGAATTTGACAGATAAGGACCCATCTGTGTCCCCGAGTTCTATTCCCTGCCTGTGGAATCGCTCTCCTCATGCTCGTAGCCATCAATAAACTGGTACCTACAGAGCAAAATTTCCCTCTGGGTCTCTCAAGTAGGCAGAAACACAATTGCTTTCCTTGATGTCCCTTAGCACAGCTGGAATTTTCACAAACACTGTCCCAAACATCACAAGAGACAATGGAAACTGAGTAAGTACAGAAATTATGAGAAATTTCTGAAGGGAGTTTCCGATTCAAGCACTGCTACCTGTTTCTCTTTTCATGTAGTATTTGCCTTGAGATGCTCCTATGTTCATGCTGTCAGGGCCAGGTCACTCCATAAATAGCTCCTTAGCCAGATTTCTCTCTGAAGCTAGTCTCAGTTTCACATTCAAAGGCGTGTCTCCTCCTAAGTTGTTGGTGGGACTGTGGTGTCAGACATGATAGATGAACTCATTCCTCGTGCATGACTCTTTCAGGGCGTTTGAGCCTGCACAGATTCTATATGCTTAAATATTCAATCACTTTGTAACAGAAATAATTTCATAGTCACATCAGTCCAAAAAATTCAGGGGTACAAAAACATAACTTTATTTTGAAGTAACTCAGGCTTAATGTAGAAGACCACGGCTTCCCTTTTGTATTAGTCAGGGTTCTCCAGAGGGACAGAACTAATAGGATAGAGGTATATATGAAAGGGAGCTTATTAGGAGAATTGACACACACGATCGCAAGGTGAAGTCCCACAACAGACTGTCTGCAAGCTGAGGAGCAAGGAAGCCAGTCCAAGTCCCAAAACCTCAAAAGTAAGGAAGCCGACAGTTCAGCCTTCAGTCTGTGGCCAAAAGCCTGAGAGGCTCTGGCAAACTAATGGTGTAAGTCCAGAAGTCCAAAAGCTGAAGAACTTGGAGTCTGATGTTCAAGGGCAGGAAGCATCCAGCACAGGAGAAAGGCGGAGGCCAGAAGACTCAGCAAGTCTCCTCTTCCATCTTCTCCTGCCTGCTTTACGCTAGCCATGCTGGCAGCTGATTAGATGGTGCCCACCCAGATTGAGGGTGGGTCTGCCTCTCCCAGTCCACTGACACAAAGTTGGATCTCCTTTGCCATCACCCTCACAGACATACCCAGGAACAATACTTTGCATCCTTCAATCCAATCAAGTTGACACTCACCATTAACCATTACATCTTTCTATCTGAAACATTTAATTTTGTTAATTCTGTAAATAATTTTTTTAAAATTTTGTTGATAGCTCAAGTCCAAAAAAATTGATTAAAAAAATTCTTCAGGGTTAAGTGGCTACTCTATTCGCAGTAGCCCTTCTTCCAAGATTTTTCTTTCTAGTCTCCTTTCCCCCTCACTTGGCTCTTAATTCCTGCCAATAACTGAGAGTGAAGAGAGAGTCACCTTGCTTCCGGGTCTCTCAGTCCTCTGCTGGCCTTTGGCTCCAGATGTTTCCTTAGCACTTGCGTGGTACCCAGAGTATTTTAAGTGGTGACTGATCTGCAGGTGCAGATCTCACTTGGCCCCCATAGCATTGGGACCCATGCAGATTCCTTTGTGCTACAGTGACTGTAACTTATTTTAAAAGATCTCAGCATATACATTGTGATATTTTGTATCTGTTATTTAATTAATTATTTAGAGACGGGGTTTCATTATGTTGGCCAGGCTGGTCTCGAACTCCTGACCTCGGGTGATCCACCTACCTCGGCCTCCCAAAGTGCTGGGATTACAGGTGTGAGCCGCCACGCCTGGCCGATATCTGTTACGTAGATGAAGCCAAAACCTTCAGGTAATGTATAATGCATAGTTAAAGCATGATCAGTTCACATTAAATCAGAAAAGGTTCCATCCCAGAGATGGTTTCATCAAACTAACACTTTGCTATTAAACATACTGAATGTCAGAAAAGGGATTTCATTGGAGAAATTAGTAACTTTTGTTAGGAAGCAGTTATTTAGCATGATTCTTAGAAATGAGCTCTCATTTGTGATGCTAAAGGTATTCAAAATACGAGGACCGGCTAAAAATACCTTAAAGAGACTCCTAACTCTTGTATGGATGCGGGTGTAAGAATTAAGGGATACCTAATATCTAGCTTGATCCCTGAGCTGTCCTATAAGCAGCTCTTGGTATAGGAGGATTTCTGAATAATGCCAGTTGCAAGAGAGAGACTCCTGCTTCTGAAGTGCTGTTGTGTGCTGCTTGTAAGCATTTCATGCAGTGTGTGATTGGATCACCTAAAAGGGTACAGAGCTAGAATTTCATTACACGAACAGGACAGTATCAACTCCTTAGTGGTGACTAATGAATGTTTGCATAGTAAACACCTATGTGGGTGACAGGATTTGATCTAAGATTTCTTTCCTGTAACCTGATAGTGATGATAGATTTAGCACAGCTAAATCTCACTCCCTCAAATTTCTTTAGTGTCTACTTTCTTCTAACAGAAACAATCTAAGGGTTGAGCATGACCAAACTGGCTTGAATCAATTCACTGTGTTCTTACACAATTCCCTGTAAGGACAGACACCCTTCATTCCTTTGATGCACATCCCTTTATCCTTGTCTAGGATCCCTGGTGAGGTCTTCTGACTCTTTCAAGCACCGTTCAAGACCAATACAATCTTCTCTCATGCTATTTCTGAGCCATGAGGAACCTGGAAGGAGGATATCTCTGTCCTTTTTGTGGGACAAAAAAGGGAATGTAGGAAATCATATCAGCTAATATCACATGTCATCTTTCCATACATATAACACCTATATAGGAGTTAAACACAATAGCAAGAAATAAATTCCTTCAATTAGGCCGGGTGCAGGGGCTCATGCCTATAATCCCAGCACTCTGGGATCCGAGGCAGGTGGATCACCTGAAGTCAGGAGTTTGAGAGCAGCCTGGCCATCACAGCAGAACCCCATCTTTACTAAAAATACAAAAATTAGCCAGGTGCGGTGGCAGGTGCATGTAATCCCAGCTACTCGGGAGGCTGAGGCAAGAGAATCGCTTGAACCTGGGAGACAGAGGTTGCAGTGAGCCAAGATCGTACCAGTGCACTCCAACCTGGACGACAGAGCAAGACTCCGTCTCAAAAAAAAAAAAAAAAAAATCCTTCAATCAAATTCTCCAATTGTTATACAGATACATCACAATGGGTGTTATTGATATTTTTAGGTAAAAGGAAAATCTTTCTTTTGCCCAACTATCTCTACCTTGCAAGACTTTTAGCATTCTTTGACCTTGCCCACTAGAAGACAACAGTTAAATAAAATTTTTAAGAGATCATTAAATATTTTGAAATGCCTCCAAATGGAAAAAATTGGCCTGGTTAAGAACTGCTGTACTAATGGTCTCCCAAGTGTTTCACAGGTCTCTGCGGAGGCCACAGAAGGCTTCAGTGGCTGAACAGGAAAGTAGGTGGCTGAGGGGTCAGCCTCCTATCCCTGCCTCAGAACACAGAACATGCCTCAGGGCAAAGTGACTGACTTCCCAGGCTGTGATGATAGCTGTTACATTCTTTTCGAGAGAGAAAGGATCTCACTCTGTCACCCAGGCTGAAGTGTAGTGGTGGGAATCATAGCTCACTGCAGCCTCGACCTTCCATGCTCAAGTGATCCTCCTACCTCAGCCTCCCAAGTAGCTGGGACCACCAGATGTGGCTAAGTTTTTAATTTTTATTTCTGTAGACATGAGGTCTCCCTAAGCTGCCCAGGCTAGTCTCTAACTCCTGGGCTCAAGTGATTCTCCCACCTTCGCCTCCCTAAGTGCTGGGATTACAAGCATGAGCCACTGTGCTGGGCCCCCTACTATGTTCTTCATAAGTAAAAGCATATCCAGAAATTTTCATTTCCAGTTGATCTTTACCCTGCTTTCTTGACCATTTCTCTGAAGGTGCCTGGAGCAAAAACGTGTCCAGAATTGGTGGGTTGTTGGTCTCGCTGACCTCAAGAATGAAGCTGCGGACCCTCTCGGTAAGTGTTGTGTCCAGAGTTTGTTCCTTCTGATGTGAAGATGTGTCCAGAGTTTCTTCTTTCTGGTGGGTTCCTGGTCTTGCTAACTTCAGGAGTGAAGCTGCAGACCTTTGCAGTGAGTGGGCGGCGCGTCAGGAGTTGTTTGTTCCTTCTGGTGGGTTCGTGGTCTCGCTGGCCTCAGGAGTGAAACTGCAGACCTTTGCTGTGAGTGGGCAGCGTGTCAGGAGTTGTTTGTGCCTTCTGGTGGGTTCGTGGTCTCGCTGGCCTCAGGAGTGAAACTGCAGACCTTTGCTGTGAGTGTTACAGTTCATAAAGGTGGCACATCCGGAGTTGTTCGTTCCTCCCGTCTGGAATTGTTCATTCCTCCCAGTGGGTTCGTGGTCTCACCGGCTGGCTTCAGGAGTGAAGCTGCAGACCTTCCCCGTGAGTGTTACAGCTCATAAAGGCAGCATGGACCCAAAGAGTGAGCAGCAACAAGATTTATTTCAAAGAGTGAAAAAACAGAGCCTCCACACAGTGGAAGGGGACCCAGGTAGCCAGATAGCCACTGCTGACTTGGTGGCCTGCTTTTATTCCCTTATCTGGCCCCACCCATATCCTATTGATTGGTCCATTTTACAGAGAGCTGATTGGTCCATTTTACAGAGGCTGATTGGTCTGTTTTACAGAGAGCTGATTGGTCCGTCTTGACAGAGTGCTGATTGGTGCATTTACAAACCTTTAGTTAGATACAGAGTGCTGATTGGTGCGTTTACAATACTTTAGCTAGACGGAAAAGTTCTCCAGGTCCCCACCCAACCCAAAAGCCCAGCGGCTTCACCTCTCAATGGCACTGGCCACCAGGACTTTGTGGCACCTAGCCCGGGCATTCCGGCAACCCAGAGGGAGCTCATATCCAGATCAAGCCCAGCAGGTGCCGAGTGTGGGACCCGCTGAGCCCGCGCCCACCCAGAACCCATGCTGGCCCATGAATGCGGCTCACAGCCCTGGCTCCCACCCTCGCCTCTGCCTCCACACCTCCCTGAGAGCATAGGGAGCCAGCTCTGGCTTTGGCCAGCCCCAGAGAGGGGCCTCCACAGCGCAGCGGCCGGCTGAAGGGCTCCTCCAGTGCGGCCAGAGCGGACGCAGAGGCCGCAAGGCACCCAGGGTGAGCGAGGGCTGCTAGCACATTGTCACCTCTCAAAAACACTTGAGCTTTACCATCCTACATAATATCCTTTCATTATGTCCTCACTATAGTTCTAGAACTATCATTTGCACATTTTATCTTAGATATGATGGATCAAAATTGTTTACCAGAACTTAAAATAAATGGTAAAAGGAGGCCATATTAATTATATACTGCACTGACAATGTTGATGATGCTTTGTTTCAGATATACTATATATTGATGCTCTTAACTGCTTTGGAAATATTTGAAAATTGGCCAGGTGGGATGGCTCACGTCTGTAATCCCAATACTTTGGGAAGCCAAGACAGGAGGATCGCTTGAGTGCAGGAGTTCGAGACCGATCTGGGCAACACAGCAAGACCGTGTCTCTATATTTAAAAAAGAATTGAAAATTGATACTTGTTTTTGAAATACTTGGCTTTATACATGTGTATATATAAAAAAACAAATATCTGCTTTGTGTGGGGCAGCACCAAAGTGGTATGTGTACATTTTCCTGGAAGAATGGAACATTGGAGGAAAAAGTCTTTGGATGCCGTACGGCAAGAGACGGGAATGAATGGGAAAGTGGAAGATAGGATGTTGTCTGTTCCTCAGCCCAGGCTCAGAGACCAGTAATTCACTGGAGTTATTTACCTGAAGGACTTTGGGAGGTTCCAGGTACAAGCACAGATGTTTCAGGACTTCAGTGAAACATATTACCCTGATTTATAGACGGAGAAGCCTCCCCCTTCCTGGGTGCCTGCAGCACAGCTTTTAACACTGGGTTGGGATGGAAGGTTCTTCAGTGCTGTGTGGGCACCAGGAGAAACTGAAAGGTTGGAAACAGCACCTAGATAAAAAGGCTGAAGTAGACACCGGCTGAAGTAGACACCAGCTGAAGTAATACTAAGGAGGCATCTACTAACAGGGCTTCTTGGCAGTGGAAAGGAGCAGCACAGAAAAATCTGACTGGGGCTGGGCGTAGTGGCTAACGCCTGTAATCCCAGCCCTTTGGGAGTCCAATGTGAGTGGATCACCTGAGATCAAGAGTTCGAGACCAGTCTAACCAACATGGTGAAACCCCATCTCTACTAAAATACAAAAAAAAAAAAAATTAGCCGGTTGTGGTGGCACGCACCTGTAGTCCCAGTTACTCGGGAGGCTGAGGCAGGGGAATCACTTGAACCTGGGAGGCAGAGGCTGCAGTGAGCCAAGATTGTGTCACTGCACTCCAGCCTGGCAACAGAGCAAGACTCCGTCCCAAAAAAGCAAACAACAATAACAACAACAAAAACAAGAATAAGTTGAGCAGGGCGGCGCGTGCCTGTGGTCCCAGCTACTAGGGGGACTGAGGCAGGAGGATCGCTTGAGCCCAGGAGGTGGAGCTTGCAGTAAGCCGAGATGGACCTACTGCACTCCAGCCTGGGTGACAGAGTGAGACTCCCATCTCAAAAAAAAAGAAAAATCTGATTGGCCTTGGTACTGAGCACTTGGAAGGGGTCTCTAGTTATGGCTGGGGAAGTTTTAAAAGGTGGGCTGAGATCCTGTAGTCTGTAGATGGGGCCCACTCCGCTAGGGAAATGTTAGGCATGCTATCAATGTTAACGTCACTGAAGACATTTCATTAACCACAAGGCTGTATTTTTTAGACTTTTGAACCAACCTATTTAGTAACTGCCAGGGCCACATGAGGACTTTCTTAGGCACCAACTACGTTGCCTCTGTGGGCTCCTTCCTCCTTAAGAAAAAGCAATAAAAATTGCATTTGACAACTGCATTAGTGTAAACATAAATATAATCCAGGCTGGGTTCATTATAATATATTCATTTTTTTCTTCTGATTTTAACAGAAATAAAAATGAAACTACTTTCTGTAGGCCTCTGAAAGTATTGTCGGTCGCAGGCACTCTGCCTACTGTGACTAATGCAGATGTTGTCCCTGGTAACTGCTTTCCTTTCGTGTTTTTTTCAGCAGCTTCTTCCCTCTTCCCTCACTCACGGCCCCGCCTGACAATTTTATTGATTTCTATCCAAATCAGCCCTTTCACTAAGATTGAAAAGTTGCCTGTAAATTGGCCATGTTTAATCATTTGCCAGATATTTCAATTTTTTAAAAAACATGAAGTTATTAAATTGTTGATTTCTCAAATGGATTTGCTATTTTGAGAAAAAATATACTAACTATATACTCAAAATTGATTTTTTACAAAAGCAGGAAGCCACAGCTTTCTATGGGTACATGGACCCTAAAAACCTTCTGTTGTTTTTCCTAAATCCCAAACCCAGATTGTTTGTGTGGGTTCTAGAATCAGGGAGAGCAGTTCTGTGGGCTCTACTATTCAGAAAACACCACGGTCAACTGAGTCAACATAATCAGCCTTCCTGCCAACCACCCTTCAGCAACCACTCAACTATTTACTCCCTGATGGGAGGGCACTGTCAGAAAGTTTGCTCTCAGATTAAAAGCAAAACAAAATAAAAACAACTATGTTTTCAGAAAAGAACTATTTCATTAGATTTCTATATTTGTCTTCTCCTCCATCCACATTGCTAACATACTGGAAAGAGGTTGCTGGACTGGTTTGGTTTCTTAGGAGAGAGGAACATTTACTGGCCCCCAATTCTCAACCAGGCTGTTCGCTTTTCTGGCTTTAAAAGAAAATCAAGGGTGGGTACAGTGGCTCACCCTGTAATTGCCAGCGCTTTGAGAGATCAAAGCAGGAGGGTCGCTTGAGCCCAGGAGTTCAAGACCAATCTTGGCAACATGGTGAAACCTTGTCTCCAAGTCCTGAGTTCAGGCAATCCCCTCATCTCAGCCTCCCAAAGTACTAGGATTATAGGCATGAGCCACCATGCCTGGCCTTCTACAAAAACTTTAGAAATTAGCCAGGCATGATGGCCTGTAGTCCCGGCTACTTGGGATGTTGAGGTAGGAGGATTGCTTGATCCCGGGAGTATGAGACCGCAGTGAGTCGTGATTGTGCCACTGCACTCCATCCTGGGTGACAGAGCAAGACTCTGTCTCAAAAACAAAAGAAAGTTGACCAGGTGCGGTGGCTCACTCCTGTAATCCCAGCACTTTGGGAGGCTGAGGCAGGAGGATCATTTGAGCCCAGGAGTTTGAGACCAGTCTGGGCAACATGGTAAAAACCCATCTCTACAAAAAATTTAAAAATTAGCCAGGCATGGTGGCCTGTAGTCCCTGCTACTGGGAGGCTGAGGCGGGAGGATTACTTGAGCCCAGGAGTTCAAGGCCACGGTAAGCCATAATCTCACCACTGCATTCCAGCCTGGTCTCACAGAGTAAGACCCTGTCTCCAAAAAAGTTCCAGCACTTTGGGAGACTGAGGCAAGAGGTTCGCTTGAGCTCAGTAGTTTGAGACCAACCTGGGCAAAACAGCAAAACTCTCTCTACAAAAAAATAAAATAAAATTTTTTCAAAAAAGAAAACCCAAAGTAGAAGAATATTCTCACGATCAGCTGGAAATATCAAGTATGATTCTGAAAGAAACAAATAACTGACATAAGATATAAGGTGCTATATGAGCATTTTCTTTTCTTGTTTTGAGATACGGTCCTCAGTAGCATATATGAACATTTTGATTTGACTATATATGAGTCTCCCAAGAACTTTTAAATTTTTCAACATCCCTTTTCTAGGGTGAAAGTGTTAATTAAGGACAGAGTGGCAGTCAATCAAGCCAAAGCAAAGGGCCTCCCCATTTAGTCCTAACTTATCTGTTCAGTGGCATCACTCTCCTTTTCTTTCTTTTTTTTTTTTTTTTGTTTTTTGTTTTTTGAAATGGAGTCTCATTTTGCCACCCAGGCTGAAGTGCCGTGGTGATATCTCAGCTCACTGCAACCTCTGCCTCCCAGGTTCAAGCGATTCTCTTGCCTCAGACTCCCGAGTAGCTGGGACTACAGGCATGTGCCACCACGCCCGGCTAATTTTTGTATTTTCAGTAGAGACGGGATTTTGCCATGTTGGCCAGGCTGGTCTCAAACTCCTGACCTCAAGTGATTCACCTGCTTCGGCCTCCCAAAGTGCTGGGATTACAGCATGAGCCACTGCGCCCGGCCTAGTGGCATCTCCTACATGCTGTTTCATGTACCTTATGCTCCAGCCACTTCAATTTTCCTTCCTTTAACATAGGAATGTGTTGTCTTTCAACTCAGCAGTAAATGTGTCCCTACTTCTGCCTGGAATGTGCCCTCTTCTCCAACACAAATCCCTTCATCTCCCTTTATCTGAGCAGCCCTTTCTTCTAGATACAGTTCCCACATCTCTCCAGCCTCTGTAATGTTTCCTGCATTCTCAGGGAGGAGGCTGCTTTACAGGTGAAAGAGGAATGTGAGGGATACAGCTACAAAGACCACCATGTGCAGGTTGCCTGGGACTGAGGGGCTGTTCAGAATATAGGACTTTCAGTGTAAAATCTGACAGTTCCAGATAAACAAGCACGGTTAGTCACCATATATACCACACTACTGAACCTTTCATAAAAAAAACAAAAATGATTTGGGGGGGAAAAAAATAAAGACTTGTTGACAAAATCTAGCTACTGAAGAGAAGAATCAAAACTAAGAGATCAGAAATAAAGAAGGCTTGGCAAAAGAAATGGCAAAGAGCACTGACTATGTTTACATATAAAATTAAAAGGAAAGACGGCAGAAATTATAGTCAGCACATAAGCTTTATAAACCTTAACCGTGTAGAACTTATAACAATACAAATAACAAATTTTGGAAAGTGGAGAAAGAGAGGAAGTCAGGAGGTCATGTGCTGTACTAATTTTTTATATTTCATAATAGGAAGTAAATGGATTCTGTCCAGAATTAAAACAAACAGTAAGAAAAAAAAGAAAGCCCTAAAATGACCAACTTCTTAATGGCTTTCCATAATGTTTTCACTGAGCCCTAGAAGGATCTCTTAGGAATGCATACTTTATTGTAAAGAAACATTCATTTGAAGTTATACTTTACTTTTTTCCCTTTTAAAAATATTAAATTATAATCTTTAATCTTAAAAATAGCATTTTTATTATATCCTTCTTTTCTTTTATCTTTCTCTTTTATCTAGCTGGCTAACCACAGAAATTCTGAGAAAAGTGACTAAATGTTACTAAATGTTGAGATTGCTTGCTCCTAGCTATTTGGATTTGGGGTGGAGGAGGATAAATCTTTTTTGTGTCTTCTGGTATCTTTAAATTTAAATAGCTCTATGATGATTGATTTTATGCGTCAACTTGGCTAGGCCATGGTACTCAGATATTTAGTCAAGCATTATTCTAGATGTTTCTGCAAAGGGATTTTTTTCTAGATGAGGTTAACATTTATATCAGTAGCCTTTGAGTAAAGCAGATTATACTCCATCATGTGGGTGGACCTCATCCAGTCAGTTGAAAGCCTTAATGAAAAAGACTGGCTTCTCCAGAAAAAGAAGGAATTCCACCAGCAGATGGTCTTTGGACTCAAAATGCAGCTCTTCCCTGGGTCTGCAGCCTGCTGGTCTACCCTGTGGATGTTGGACTTGTGAGCTTCCACAATCTCGTGAGCCAACTTCTTAAAATCAATCTCTCTCTGTCTCTCTTTACATATATACATATACATATACATATACATATACATATACATACACATACACATACACATACACATACACATATACATACAGTCATCCTTCAGTAACTGTAGAGGATTGGTTCCAGGACCCCTTGAAAATACCAAAATTCAAGGATGCTTAAGTCCCTTGTATAAAATATTGTAGTATTTGCAAGTAACCTATGCACGCCCTCCTGTATACTCTAAATCATCTCTAGATTACTTCTAATTCCTATGTGAAAGGAAAATCTTTTGGCCCCCAAATTACTAAGCTAAGGGAAAAGTCAAGCTGGGAACTGCTCAGGACAAAACTGCCTCTCATTCTATTCAAAGTCATCCCTCTGCTCACAGAAATAGATGCATATTCTGATTGCCTCCTTTGGAAAGGCTTATCAGAAGCTCAGAGGCTGCAACCATTTGTCTCTCAGCTACCTATGACCCAAAAGCCCCCTCCCTGCTTTGAGTTGTCCCTGCCTTTCTGGACAGAACCAATGTAGTTCTTACATACATTGATTGATGTCTCATGTCTCCCTAAAATGTATAAAACCAAGCTGTGCCCTGACCACCTTGGGTACATGTCATCAGGATCTCCTGAGGCTGTGTCATGGACGCATGTCCTTAACTTTGGCAAATAAACCTCCTAAAATGATTGAGACTTGTCTTGTCATTTTTCTCAATTGACACCTAAGACAATGTAAATGCTATGTAAATAGTTGTTATACTATATTGTTTAGGGAATAATGACCAGAAAAAAAGTCTATATATGTTAGATAAAGATGCAATTATCCACTCTTTTTTCCCCCCAAATATTTTCAATCTGAAGTTGGATGTGGAACCCACAGAGGGCTGACTGTATCGCACCCCCCCCACACACACACACATGCACACAGTATACACAGTGTATAGAGACACACACACACACACACACACATCCTGTTCTGTTTCTCTGGAGAGCCCTAACACAAATACTTAACACACACGTATAACGTGTATAAAAACAACATCGTTATTCAAGATAATTATTCATTTTTATTAAAAAAAGTTTTATGTGAGTAAATAGGTCTAGAGGAATTTAGAAAAATGTCCAAGGGGACCTCCATAAGCCCCTTGCACAGCTAGTTAGAGGTAGAGCTGAGAATGAGATCCCTGAATGACTCACTCAAGAGTTCACCTTCCGTTCCACTGAGCTATGATGGTTCCTGTATCGTTATCTAGTAAATTGGCAATATAGAAGCACTAAATGCTTGGCGCATACAGAATATGAGGTAGATCTTGATGGCTTCATAGAATCACCTGGGAAGAGAGAGATGTTGAAGTATTCGCAGGCAGGAAACAGTGTTGAACTAAAACCTTAAAGGAGAGGATGAGGGTAATATGTCTGTGGGTTTGGATGGTTGTAGGGTAGATGTACTATAAGTGAAAAAAAATCAAAGTATGGAGCAGTATGAATGTCACTCTTATTATATGAATATATGTATGTATATATACATGTAATCAGTTATTTAAAAAAACATGCGTGTGTGTGTGCTCACAGGCACACATATGCATGGGTTGCATGGGTGTGTAAGGAAACCTGGCCTGCACCTCCAGGTAGGAAAAGTAACCACTGCACTGAGGACTGAGTCCTCTAACCCTTAAGGAGAGAGTGAATAGATTTGTGAATACATTTGTGTTACCAATGGATGGTCCATTAAAATGTTCCATGTAGGTTTCAAAGGAATGTATTTTGTGGGAGGATAGGGTAGCGCTGAGAATCTTTTCTTTTTTTCATTTGGCTCCTTCCTTAGTGTTTACATTTTTTTTGTCATGTTCGTGAAATTCTTTTTGTAATAATAATTTTAAAAACTAGTTCAAATTAGGCAGGGTGTGGTGGCTCACATCTGTAATCCCAGCGTTTTGGGAGGTTGAAGCGGGTGGATCAGGAGGTCAGGAGTTTGAGACCAGTCTGGCCAACACGATGAAACCCCATCTCTACTAAAAATACAAAAATTAGCCAGGCATGGTGGCAGGCGCCTGTAGTCCCAGCTACTCGGGAGGCTGAGGCAGGAGAATTGCTTGAACCTTGGGAAGTGGAGGTTGCAGTGAGCTGGGATTGCGCCACCGCACTCTAGCCTGGGCGACAGAGCACGACTCTGTCTCAGAAAAAAAAAAACAAAAAAAACTAGTTTAAATTAAAAAGAAAGGGGTACTTATTACCACTGAATTTTATACTTAAAAATAGTTATAATGGTAAATTATGTATATTTTACTGCAATAGAAAGAAGAGAAAGAGAGAGGCAGGGGATGAGAGGAGAAGTGGGGGAGAGAGAGAAGAGAGGAGAGAAAAGGAGAGGACAGGGAAGGGAACACAAGCTTTAGACTGATAAATATGGGACTAAAAACAAATGTGTAAAAATTCTACTTTTCCTGAAATGGGTCCATTATTGATGTGGTGTATGCTAAAAAGAAAATGTGCAACTTGGACAATTACAAAGAACCCCAGCAGGCAAGGAAAGGCAAAAAGAGCAACCTTTGGTGACAGTATTTCTGGCCACCTCCTACTTTCAAGTTGACCGTGGGGCTGGGCTAACAGAAGCCCCCGCCAGGCCTGTTTGCTGCAGAAGTCTGGACTGGAGCCTCAGGAGACTCCTCCAGGAGCTGCCAGGCTGGCAGCATGATCTATCTGGACTTGTGCCCACATTGTTCTTTCACTCGCTTTTCCATTCAAAACTGAGACAAAATAAAAATGTCCCAGACACCTGGGTCCCCTGTGTTAGAATTGGCACCAGAAAACTTTTCCTGGCCAGGTGCCCACCAGAGTGGAGAGGAAGGTCCACACACTAGGCCATTGAGGAGATGGACGCCACGCCAAAGCAGCTTGCACTGCGGCCGGCTGGAATTATCTAGAAAAGCAGGGTCCTGATCCAGCCAGTCGGCTGCAGTAAACCTTTGTGACTTCACAGCTGTACCTGATCTGGCTCGTGTCCCTTTCAGGCCTCGGCTATGGACCGTCTCTGTGCCTGTCCAACAGGACTTCACTGTTTGGGCCTCACATCACTGCTCCTCCTGTGGGGAGAGAATAAGATTGAATGCAGACGTTTTGACACAGCCTTAAAAAAAACTGTGATCAAATAAACATGAAATTTGGTAGAACATGGAGACTCATGCCTGTAAACCCAGCACTTTAGGAGGCTGAGGCAGGAGGATCTCTTGAGCCGGTGAGACCAGCCTGGGCCGTATAGTGACCCCTTGTTTCTGCAAAAAAAATAGAAAAAAATTAGCTGGCTACAGTGGCATGCATCTGTAGTCCCAACTACCCAGGCGGCTGAAGTGGGAGGATTGCTTGAGCCTAGGAGGTTGAGGCTGCAGTGAGCTATGACTAGGCTACTGCACTCCATTCTGGGCAACAGAGTGACAGCCTGTCTCAAATAATAATAACATAAAAATTACCATTTTAGCCATTTCTAAGTGTACATTTCAGTGGTGTTAAGTACATTCCCAACATTGTGCTCAAGGTAGCCTTTTGATGCAGGGGATATGTTGAGGCAGCCCACTCAATGAAGTAATTTCCCCCCAACTTTTTATTTTATTTATTTTATTTTATTTTTTGTTTTTTCTTTTTGGGACAGGGTCTCACCCTGTCACCCAGACTGCAGTGCAGTGGCGCTATCTTGGCTCACAGCAACCTCTGCCTCCCAGGCTCAAGCGATTCTCCTGCCTCAGCCTCCCAAGTAGCTGGGATTACAGATGCCCACCCTGGCTAATTTTTGTATTTTTAGTAGAGACAGGGTTTCACCATGTTGGCCAGGCTGGTCTTGAACTCCTGACCACAAATGATTCACCCGCCTTGGCCTCCCAAAGTGCTGGGATCACAGGCGTGAGTCACTGCGCCCGGCCAACTTTTTATTTTTAAAAATTTCAAAAGAACAGACAGTGACCAACCATTCACCTAGATTGCCATTTGTTAGCATTCTCCTCCATTTCTCTGTCTCCCTCTCTCTCCATCTCTCCCTCCCTCACTGTGTCCTAGTTTGTTTTTGCGGAAGCACTTGAGATTAAGTTGCAGGCATCATGATGACAAGTTACTGTTAAATCCTTCTCATGTATCTCCTAAAAACAAGGACATTCTTCTTCAAAGCCCTCAAGCTCTTGTTTTTGTTTGTTTTTACAGTTCCGGATCTAAAGATCACATCTCACTTAGTTGTTATGCTTCTTTAGTATCGTTGAATCTAGAACCTTTCCCCAGTCTTTGTATTTGTGTGTGTGTGTTCACATGTATGTGTATGTGTTTGTGCATGTGTGTGTGTGTGTGTGTCTTTCTTGACATTGCCAATTCTGAAGAGCCTAGGCCAGTTATTTTGCAGAATATTCCTTATTTGTTTTCGTCTGATTGTTTTGTGTTTGGATCCAAGTTAAGTATTATTGGTAAAAGGGCTATTATCTTGACATTCAATGGTTTACAGCAATTCAATTCTGGTACTAATCACCCGGAGTTAGCGTAGATCCCACAAGCAAACGACATAGTTCCCAAGAAGACTGCCTTCAATTGTCCACCAGAATGAACTCAGTCTCCAGCCCCCTCCCCCTTCCCAGAGGATGTGCTGGCTGAAAGTCCCAATCCTCTAATCATGTGGTTGGTCTTGCAGATAACTAGTCCCTATCCTGAAGCCATCTGGGGGCCCACATTGAGTTACTTCTTTTGCGTAAACTCAGAGGTGATACATTTAATAAATTTATAACCAAGGGTTATAAAAGCTCCATAGCAAAAATCATGGATAAACACCAGACAAATTATTTATTATACAACAGCTATGATGGCCATTTTGTGTCCTTAGTTTATTACATCAGGAAGTCCACGATGTGTTTGTTCCATCATTGCTGAGGTCAAAGTTGGTGAGGTTTGTCACATTTCTTCATTGCAAAGATATTTTGTGTGATATTTTGAATATCTGATTTCCCAAAATCAAAATCTTTTCACTCAAATATATATATATATGTTTTTGTTTTTTTTTCTGAGACAGGATCTTGCTCTCTCACCCAGGCTAGAGTGCAGTGATACCATCATAGCTCACTGCATCCTTGAACTCCTAGGCTCAAGAGATTCTCTTGCCTGAGCCTCCCAAGTTAGCTAGGACTACAGGCACACACTCACCACGCTGGCTAATCACTTTCATTTTTTGTAGAGACAGGAGTCTAGCTATGTTGCCCAGACTTGTTTCAAACTCCTGACCTCAAGAGATCCTCCTGCTCCACCCTCGGCTGGAATTCCCAGTGTGGGCCACCACATCCAGCCTCACTCAAAGATTTTAAGATTTTTGAGAAGGCTGGGCATGGTGGCTCATGCTTGTAATTCCAGCACTTTGGGAGGCTGAGGCGGGCAGATCATCTGAGGTCGGGAGTCGAAGACCAGCCTAACCAACATGGAGAAACCTCGTCTCTACTAAAAATACAAAATTAGCTGGGCATGGTGGCCCATCCCTGTAATCCCAGCTACTTGGGAGGCTGAGGCAGGAGAATCGCTTGAACCTGGGAGGTGGAGGTTGCTGTGAGCCGAGATGGAGCCATTACACTCCAGCCTGGGCAACAAGAGTGAAACTCTGTCTCAAAAAAAAAAAAAAAAAAAAAAAGATTTTTGAGAAATCCTGTCCTAACCCCATCTCAAGGTATCAATGAATATTAATATTCACTGATAATTCTTGGCTGAATCAACTATTGCAAAATGGTTATTTTCTAATTCAATCATTTATTCTCCATTTATTAGCTGGCATTTTTATGCAAAGAAGAAGTTTCTTTTTGCCCTGTTCCATTCCATTTAAAATTTTCAAGGTATTATAATGAACACATGGGTTCTGTTATTCTTACTATTTTTGTGCTCAGTTATTCCAGATTTGGCCAGTGAGAGCTCCTTCAAGGTGGCTCCTGTGTCCCACTTTGATCAGTTACTTACTGTTTGGCACAACATGATGCTGATTAGGTTATTATGATTTGGGACCATCTGACACAGCCTAAAAAATAAAGCAATCATCAGTCATTATATAGTAAGTAAGACAGTCTTCCTCTCTCCCCAAGATTTTCTCAATCACTGACCCCATCCTCTGGGGAAGAGGTCCTACATGAAGTGGCTTTTCTGGCTGTAGTGAAGGATGGGTGGGAATTAGACCAATAGATCACAAGTAGAAGACTACAGATCACTAGCCTGGCTTGTCCAGAAAGAACTGTCAAGTCCAGTGATGACTCTAAGAATTTGGACTTAAGAATTTGGCTTCATGGACTGTACAGTAAAAACTATATATTTGTCTCAATAATAGCAGTTTGCTTTCCATTAATACAGCTTTTAAATGAATACTTCTTATTGCAGGCTTTCTAATTATAACATGTATCACATTTATACTCAGTATTGCAGGGAACTGTTGCAGGGATAAAGAGGAGAGAAGAAATTTTGGCTAAAAATGATTGCTCGGGGCCCAGGCACGGTAGCTCACACCTATAATCCCAGCACTTTTGGGAGGCTGAGGCAGGCGAATCACTTGAGGTCAGGAGTTTGAGACCAGCCTGAGCAACATGGTGAAATCCTGTCTCTTCCAAAAAATACAAAAATTAGTCAGGCGTGACGATGTGCGCCTGTAGTCCCAGCTACTCTGGAGGCTGAGGCAGGAGAATGGTTTGAACCCGGGAGGCGGAGGTTGCAGTGAGTGGAGATCACGCCACTGCACTCCAGCCTGGGTGACAGAGTGAGACTGGGCGTCTCAAAAAATGAAGAAAAAAAAAAAAAGATTGTTTATATTGCCAAGAATGTTCAGTAAACTCAGTAAAGTTGTAATAATTTCCTTTTAACTCAGTACTACATATACATTAAATGGATGTTTTTACACTTTTATAATGGATTTTTTTTTTTTTTGGAAAGACAGGTGACAGACTTTTAGAAATTGAATTCGCTCTAATAGACTTTTTAAAAATTCTTACTGTTTTTTGGCTGTGCATGGTGGCTCATGCTGGTAATTCCAGCACTTTTGGAGGCTGAGGTGGGAGGATCACTTGAGCTCAGGAGTTCAAGACCAGCCTGGGCAACCTGATGAGACCCTGGCCCTATAAAAAAGTTGAAAAAAAATTAGCTGAGTAGGGTGGTGTGCGCTTGTAATCTCAGCTACTTGAAAGGCTGAGGAGAGAGGATTGCTTGAGCCCAGGAGGTAAGGCTGCAGTGAGCCATGACTGTGCCACTGCACTTCAGCCTGGGTGACAGAGCAAGACTGTCTCAAATAAAATAAAAATTCTTACTGTTGTTTAAAGTTCATATAGTATATATATGTATATGAGCCATATGTTCATATATATTCATCTACAAATAATTCAAACACAAAATATAATAAAGTTAAAACTGAAAGTCTCCAACAATTTCAACTCCTATGTAGAAAGCAATGTAGGGGCAGGCACTTGGAGATGGGGTTAGGACAAGGTTTCTCAGCCTCAGCACTGCTGATGTTTTGGGCTGGCTAACACTTTACTGCATTGTAGGATGCTGAGCAGCATCCCTGGCCCACACCCATTAGATACTAGTAGAACCCCCTTTCAGCTGTGACAACCAAAAATATCTCCAGACTTTGCCAAGTGTGTCCTGAGAAGCAAAAAGTACCTTTAGTTGAGAACCACAGGGTTAAGAGTAAAGAAGCTCTATTGCAGGCATCATTGGTAATAAAAAGAATAAATTTACTTATTTATTTATTTATTTTATTGATAATTTTTTTGAAATGGAGTCTTGCCCTGTCACCCAGGCTGGAGTGCAGTGGCGCAATCTTGGCTCACTGCAACCTCTGTCTCCCCAATTCCAGCAATTCTTCTGCCTCAGCCTCCCGAGTAGCTGGGACTACAGGCATGCACCACCACACGTAGCTAATTTTTGTATTTTTGGTAGAGTTGAGGTTTTACCATGTTGGCCAGGCTGGTCTTGAACTCCTGTCCTCAGGTTATCCACCTGCCTCAGCCTCCCAAAGTGCCGGGATTACAGGCATGAGCTACCGCGCCCGGCCCAAAAAGAATAATTTTAAAATCAACACATCTTTGTCAAAACTGCAGTTTAAAAATATTCCCTAAATGAAAAGAGCTGCATCAAGGTGGCTGCCTTAAATTATCTTTGCTTCAGACTGGTCCCTCATATCATGCATCACTTGCACCAAAATGGCCTTTCATCTTTTTGCCTCACTCCCCTATCCCCTGTCTTGCTGGCTTCTGCCTTGGATCTCGGCCTAAATGTCACTTCCAGGGGGAATTCTTGGCACATCTGAGCTGGTTTTCATACTCCTGATATATGTATCCAACACATCCTGTCCTTCTTTTGTTTATAATGCTTGTCACATTTGGAATTACCTGGTCAATGTCTATCTATCCTACTTGACTGTATGCTCAATAAGAACTGGGACACTGCTAGATTTATTACTACATCTCATAGGTGATATAGGAGTTAGGAAGAAATTATTTAGACAGAGAGTGAGAGTAAGGAAGCCCTCCATAAGGTTTTCCTTTTAATGAAAAGCAGCCCCCAAATCATTTTCTTTTCTAACAAAGAGCAGCCTATAAAATCGAGCTGCAGACATAGAAAGGTAGGCTAGAAGCTTGCACGGGCTAATGCTGGCAGTTGTGCCAATAGGAAAAGTCCACCTGGGACTAGGCATGTTCAAAATGGCAGTTCCAACTTCCCTTTTCCTTTCCAACCATGTGTCCAGTAGGGAGCAGACAGCATGATCACGAGTTCAGGAGTTCAAGACCAGCCTCACCAGCATGGTGAAATCCCATCTCTACTAAAAATACAAAAAATTTACCCGAGCATGGTGGTGCACACCTGTAATCCCAGCTACTTGGGAGGCTGAGGCAGGAGAACTGCTTGGGAGGCCAAAGCAGGTGGATCACGAGGTCAGGAGTTCGAGACCAGCCTGGCCAGTATGATAAAATTCCGTCTCTACTAAAGATACAAAAAATTTAGCCGGGCATGGTGGTGCACACCTGTAATCCCAGCTACTCAGGAGACTGAGGCAGGAGAACTGCTTGAACCCGGAGGCAGAGGTTGCAATGAGCTAAGATTGTGCCATTGCACTTCAGCCTGGGCAACAGAACAAGACTCCATCTCAAAAAGAAAAAAAGAAAAAAGCAAGAAAATAGATTAATTGTGGGTCAAGTTTGGCCACCTTCTTCCAGTTTGTGGCATGTGCCAGCCCCAACACATATTTCACTAAATTGCATTTCAACAGTCATAGGACAATCCTTTATATAAAACAAAATAAACACACTGTTTGAAAATTCTTTATGTAAATTGAGGGGATAGATCTATGAAAAATCATGGGTTTCTTTTTGTAGAAATGGTACTGTAGTCAGGCACAGTGGTTTACACCTGTAGTCCTAGCTACACAGGAGGCTGAGGTGGAAGGATCACTTGAGCCCAGGAATTTTAGTCCAGCCTGAGCATAGCGGGATCTTGTCTCAAAAAAAAAAAAAAAAGAAAAAGAAAGAAAGAAATGGTACTGTATAAGCTGGATCTAAACACAAGTTGTAAATTATTCAAAACTTTCAACAGACCCCTAAACCCTAGTTTTTTAATGATGGGGATAAAGCAATTTTTGAAACAAAGTCATTGAGAACTTCTGGAACAGGATACTTTGGACTGCAAATAACAGAAAGTCCAATTCAAGATGACTTAAACAGAAAGAAAATGATCATTATTTCACATAATAAGTTCAAAGATGAGTGGGCCTCAGGACTGGATAACAAGTGGCTCAGTAACATCTTTGAATACCTGGGATCTTTCATCTTTTCTGCCTGGCCACCTGCTTGTATTAGCTTTTTTCTCAATCTGGCTGCCTCACAGTGACAAAATGGCTGCCCTTATTCCAGACATCGCATCCAGCACATCATCAAGCAGAAAAAGGAACTGTCTCTTCCTTTGTGTTTCATTTTAAATTAAAAAAATTTACTTTTAAATTTACATTTAGTAAAGTTTGCTTTACATTGTACAGGCCTTTGAGTTTTGACAAATATGTAGTAATCTCCACTGTTCAAAATAAAGAGCAGTTTTATTATCCTAAAAAATTTTGGGGCTGTCCTTTTGTAGTTAACCATCCCTCCAGCCCTTACCCTGGCAACTACTGACCACTTTTTTGACCCTATAGCTTTGCCTTTTCCACAATGAATTCATACAGCCTATAGGCTTTGGGGTCTGGCTTATTTCATTCAGCACAATGCATTTGAATGTAAACCACATTTTTGCTTATGTTTATTAATAGTTTTTTCTTTTTATTGGTGTGCAATATTCCATCTTATGTAAATGGAAAGGGTATTAGTCTGTTTTCAAGCTGCTGATAAAGACATACCTGAGACTGGGTAATTTATAAAGAAAAAGAAGTTTAATGGACTCAGTTCCAAGTGGCTGGGGAGGCCTCACAATCATGGCGGAAGGCAAAAGTCAAGTCTTACATGGTAGCAGACAAGAGAGAATGAGAACCAAGTGAAAGGGGTTTTCCCTTATAAAACCATCAGATCTTATTCACAACAGGGAAGCCACCTCCATGGTTCAGTTATCTCCCACTGGGTCCCTCTGACAACACGTGGGAATTATGGGAGCTACAATTCAAGATGGGGTTTGGGTGGGGACACAGGCAAACCATATCAGTGAGGAAACCTAGTTGTCTCCCCACCCTTCATTGTTCTTAGTTGAAAGGCACCCCTGTAACAAAAAGTAGATTAACGAGAAAAAAGAAATAGAAGTTTATCCACATGCATACCTTGTATATATACGTGGTTTCCCCATCTACCAAGGGAAAAATGGGTAAATCTCAAAGATGGCTTTGGGTTCAGGCTGACATACCATCATCCCCTAAAGGAAAGAAAGAAGAGTGTGGAAGGAAGGCCAGTTGTGGGGAGGTGATCAGGAAAAGTGTAAACAAGAGCAAGGTGTTATGCAGATATAAGTCTAAGTCAGTGCCTTCTCCATTGATTAGAGCCTCCAGTGATTTTTAGTCATCCTTCTCTTCCTGCTGCAGAGAGTGAGACACCCTTGCAAATGAAAATTTCCTTTATAGATGTAAATTTCCCTTACAAAAAGCGACTTCTGCTTTAGAGCTTCTCTTGTGACTGCAGTCTCTCAAAATAATCATTAAAATCATCCTCATGCCTGTTAAATCAAGTTTAGTCTAAAGCTGCCTCCTGACATTTTATGTTTGGCCTAAAGGTTTCTCTGTACAGAGTGAACTTTAACATAAGTGGATGTGTAAATAGACTGTAACCTACTCTCGTGCCAATCACAAAGTTTTGGCCAATCAAAGGTGGCCAACTGTTCAAATAAAGCAAACGCTAAGCTGTAACTAATCCAGCTGTTTCTGTACCTCACTTCCATTTTCTGTGCGTCATTTTCCTTTTCTGTCCATAAATCTTCTTTGACCACAAAGCAGCTCCGAGTCTCTCTGCACTATACTAGCTTGGGGGCTGCCCAATTTGTGAATTGTTGCTTGATCAATTAAACTCTGTTAAATTTAATTTGCCTAAGATTTTTCTTTTAACATGACAAAAAGACATATTTTGGAGTGGCATATTCTAGTCTCCTACAGTCATATTTTGGGGTGGCATATATTTGGTCTCACACATATGGATAGATTAATTTCTTTTTCTACTTCCTAGTTCAATGATAGTTGGATCATTTCCAGTTTGGGGCAGTTATGAATAAAACTGCTATAAGTATTTGCTTATAGTATTTTTTTGTGTGACAGAGTTTTGCTCATGTTGCCAGGGCTGGAGTGCAATGGCACGATCTTGGCTCACTGCAACCTCTGCCTCCCGGTTCAAGTGATTCTCCTGCCTCAGCCTCCTGAGTAGCTGGGATTACAGACATGAGCCACTATGCCTGGCTAATTTTGTATTTTTAGTAAAGATAGGGTTTCTCCATGTTTGTCAGGCTGGTCTTGAACTCCTGACCTCAGATAATCCACCCACCTCAGCCTCCCAAAGTGCTGGGATTACAGGCGTGAGCCACCGTGCTCGGCAGTGAACATAAATTTATGGGTTTGTGTCAACATAAATTTATGGGGTTTTTTTGGGTAAATACATAGAAGTATGGTACATACTCTTACCCTATGACATGGTACCAAGTCATAGGGTAAGAGTATGTTTAGCTTTATCAGAAACTGCAAAAAGTGGCTGCACCATTTTGCATTCCTACTGTTACTGGCAGCAAATCCTTAGGGATGGGCAGCAACCTCAATTCTTGCCCCCTCAGAAGAAAGAATTCAGCTCAAAAGGTATAAGGAAGGAGAGAAGACCAAGACAAGTTTTAGGGCAGGAGTGAAAGTTTGTTAAAAAGCTTTACAACAGAAATGAAAGGAAGTAAAGTACACCTGGAAGAGGGCCAACCCAGCAACTTGAGAGATCGAGGGCACTGTTTGACCTTTGATTTGGGTTTTTTTTTGTTTTTTTTGAGACAGAGTCTCACTCTGCTGCTTAGGCTGGAGTGCAGTGGTGCCATCTCGGCTCACTGCAACCTCCACCTCCTGGGTTCAAGTGATTCTCCTGCCTCAGTTTCTCGAGCAGCTGGGGTTACAGGCGCCCGCCACCATGCCCAGCTAATTTTTGTATTTTTTTTAGTAGAGATAGGGTTTTACCATGTTGGTCAGGCTGGTCTCAAACTCCTGACCTGAGGTGATCCGCCCGCCTTGGCCTCCCAAAGCGCAGGGATTACAGGCGTGAGCCACCACACCCAGCCTGACTTGGGGTTTTATAAGTTGGCATGATTCTTTCTTGGGGTGAGCTGTCTGCACGCACAGTGGCCTGCTACAGCATGTGCAGTGTGTTTACTGGAGTTGTATGAATGCTTACTTGAGGTAGTCTTCCCTTACCGGTTGAATGCTTCTAGAAGGTCTTATACCAGTCAAACCACCATTTTGCCCCTTAGTGCTCATGTTTGAGCCCACTCGCCCAACTCCTGAGATCTTATCGGGAAGCTGCTGATCACACAAGTTTTTTTCTATCTATTGGGAGACTACCTTTCCCTGGCACTAGCTGGCATCAATTATTATTTTAGAGAAACAATGTTAACAGTCACCTGACCATCACCTGATGATCGCCTAACATTCCTGGTGGGGTTGGGAGAGCCCTCTCCTGCCCAGCTCATGTCTGACTAGCTACCCACTATAACAGAGCTAGCATTGTATACAAGTGACAATTGTTCCGCATCTTCAACAGCACTTAATATTATCATTTTTAAAAGTCAGCCATTCTAATAGATGTGTAATGGTATATTACTGTGGTTTTAATTTGCATTTCCCTGATGCAAACTGAGTTTAGCATCCTTTCATGTGCTTATCTGCCATCTATATACCTTCTTTAATAAAGATCTCGTTCAAATGTTTTGCCCATGTTTTTACTTTTATCTTTTCTTACTGTTGAGTTTTGAAAGTTCTTTATGTATTCTGGATGTGAGTTCTTTGTTGTACATGTGTTTTGCCCATGTATCCTTCATAGCCTGTGGATTGTCTTTTCATTTGCCTAAAGCTACCTTTTATGAAGCAAAAGATTTTAATTAGAAAACAAAAAAACATAGAGACAGGGTCTTACTATGTTGCCCAGGCTAATCTCAAACTCCTGGGCCCAAGCGATCCTCCTGCCTTGGCCTCCCAAAATGCTGAGATTACAGGCGTGAGCCAGGGGTGCCTGGCCCAAGATTTTAATTTTGATGAAGTCAAACATATCACTTTTTCTTTCATTGATTGTGCTTTGGTTGTCAAACTGAACAAGTCCTTTCCTAACCCAAGCTCACAAAGGTTTTCTTCTATGTTTTCTTCTAAAAGTTCTAAGTTTTCCATTTAGATCTGGGCTCCATTTTAAGTTAGCATTTTTTTTTATAACATAGGAGGCATAGGTTGAAATGCAATGTTTTTGCTTATGGATGTCTGATTTTTCAGCACCATCAATTGAAGAGATCATCCTTTCTTTGAATTTCCTTTGTCCCTCAGTCAAAGTGGGTAGAGTTGATTTGTGTGGATCTGCTTCTGGGCTCTACTCTGTTGCATTGATCTGTGTTTGTGATTTCATGTCTCACCAATATCAAACTATCTTGATTACTGCAGCTTATCACAGTAAGTCTTGAAGTCATAAGTATAAATTTATCATCTGTTTTTCTTTTGCAAAAGTGTTTTCTCTAATCTCTTTCCTTTGCCCACCATATAACTTGTAGCATCAGCTTATCCATATATACAAAAAATTTCTGATATTTTGCTTGAGACTGTGTTGAATCTATAGATCAATTTGGGGAGAATTGACATGTTAATATTGAGTTTTTCCAATTCATAAACTCACTCTTTTAGTTTTCTTTTAAGACTGAAAAATTGCTAAGAAGAGTGGTGTTGACATGACAGGTTTAAACCAGTGTTTTTGCCTTATGATCCATTAGTTGGCTGGGAAATGAAATTCAGTGAATCAGAGTCATCATTAGAAAATGAAATAGAAGAACCATACCAGAGCATAATGCACATTACAAAGGTGAATATTATTTCATTAAGTTTTCTTTTCCATTTTCTCTAAAGTTTTATAGAAGGCATGTGTGTGCTAGGTTGCCATGCAAAGTTTGTTTCTTACTCTAAGTCTTAGCCTAAAATGTTTTTGATCTTAGATATAATTCTGAAGATAGAGTCACCTTCTGTAGTGAATTTTTTTTTCTTTTTGAGACAGTATCTCATTCTGTTGCCCAGGCTGGAGTGCAATGGCCTGATCTTGGTTCACTGCAGCCTCCACCTCTCCCGGGCTCAGTGATCCTCCCAACTCAGCCTACTGTGCAGCTAAGACCACAGGCATGAGCCACCATGCCCAGCTAGTTTTGTTATTTTTGCCCAGGCTAATCTTGAACTCCTGGCCTCAAGTGATCCTCCCCCCTCGGCCTCCCCCAGTGCTGGGATTACAGACATGAGCCACAGTGTCCATCTGTAAGTTCTTATAATTTGTTGTTGTTGTTGTTGTTATTTATTTCTTATTTCATAATCATAAACTTAAGTCTGCAATCCAGCTAGGCATGGAAGGAAATAAGGAAAATATGGAACCCAAAGGAACCGAAGTGAGAACACAAAGATTATAGGATACTATGCGCAAATGGGGTGGAAAGGTGCTCTCCTGAGCTACAGAAGGAATGGTCTGGTGGTCAAGATAAAACACAAGTCAAATTTATTAGAGTTATCCACAGTCAGCAATGGTGATCTTCTTGCTGGTCTTGCCATTCCTGGACCCAAAGCACTCCATGGCCTCCATGATAGTCATGCCTTCTTTCACCTTGCCAAAGACCACATGCTTGCCATCCAACCACTCAGTCTTGGCAGTGCAGATGAAAAACTGAGAGCTATTTGTGTTGAGTCCAACATTTGCCATGGACAAGATGCCAGGACCTGTATGCTTCAGAATGAAGTTCTCAATGATCACATTTCTCCCCATAGAGTGACTTGCTGCGAGTGCCATTATGGTTTGTGAAGTCACCAGCCTGACACATAAACTCTGGAATAATTCTGTGAAAGCAGGAACCCTTATAACCAAATCCTTTCTCTCTAGTGCTCAGAGCATGAAAGTTTCTCCTGTCCTTGGAACTTTGCAAACAGCTCCAAGGAGATTCTGCTTAAAAGCTCGCTGATGATGGCAATGTTGAAGAACATGATGGGGTTGACTATGGCTGGTGGCAGAGGGCTCTGGGAGGCATCGGTGTCTGCAAAGCCGAATCTGTATTAATTTCATGTTGCCTCGGCATTCATTTTCAATATAAGTTGGAGTCTCTCATACTAGAAGCAGGGCTTAGACATCTTTGACACAGATTGCAATTCTTCCAAACTCTACCTCTTCCCAGTTCCTCAAGGTGGGTCAATCCAGATACGTGCTTTATACAACTGCCTCCTGGTGACCACCTTTTTATGGGATGGCTAGATGAAACCTACTTGACTTACCCCACTGACCCACAACACCATGGGTGGATTGCCCAGATATGCCACAGTGATCACCTCTCAGTCACAGTGTGACTTCATGGACCTCGTACCTGCTTGCTGTAAACCCACCAATTAAAACTCATCATGGGAAACCTGCTTGGGTAACATGCTGGACCAGAATAAAGGCTTTGGCCCAGAGGTCTCTTTCTCTCTTGCTATCCCCCTGCTGGTTAAGTGTGCATGTTCCAGACAGCTTTTCCCTTTCTTTTGGCCCTGCAAGGCATGCTGCCCTCTTTCCTCTGGAATCTGTTAGTAATACACTGCTCCTCTGTGTTTCGTCTGATGGACACAGCCAAACTTAACTTTTGTCCTGGTCAGGGCCCTCCTAGAGTCTGGCTGTCTTGGTAGAAAGAAATTGGACACAGTTTACACAAGAGCCACAAGGGCATCTGCCAGTATAAGCAAGTTTCCTGTGGGAGGGACCCCTGCACGTGGGTCAGACACTTAAACACCAGGATTTGAAAGGGTCCTGTGAAAGGCACAGTGTAAACATCCTCGACCACCTCCCCTGAACTCCACCCGGCACCTTCCTCTAGCCCAAAGCAGGGATAAAGTTTATAGCCACTCTCCTCAGAGAGGCCTCAAGACCAAATTAGAGGGAAACATAAGACCCTGTATGGTGGGTAGAGACCAAAACAAAATATGGGTCTGTTAGGAAGAGAGGAGTAATAGATATTGAATACTCAAGCAACAGAGCTTGCTACACCTCCTTTCTGTTTTCTTTCCTCCATGGGGAATTCTTTCTTTCTGTACTTTCAAACTCCAGTGGACAAAAATGTGTCATTGTGCCCAACTTAAAGGAGAGAGCTTCATGCAAACATAAATCTTCTATTGCTGTCAAATTAGGAGGAACTAAAATAAAAAATAACTATTAATTCTCTTTTGGAAATATATAATGAAAATAAGGACAGCAATCTATGACAATCACTGCTAGGCCCCCCCAAAAGAAATCAGTTCTATATTTCAGATGGATGTTAACAGACAATTAATTTGACAAAAGAGAGGATGTTTCTAATCATCAGTGCAATATCACCACACTGACACTATTTAAAAATCAAAGCATATTGTACTAGGTTCCTACTAATTCCCGTGTAAGCCATAAGCCAAAGGTAATGAATGTAGTTTTGTGGATTATCAGAAACAAAACCTTTGAAAATAAGAGTGGAATTTTGTTGTCAAATAATGTTTCTTGGCACTTGCCCTGTTAAACCAAGTCCTTAAATCTCCCAAGCAATTTATGGACTGAGTTTCTATCAACTTACAATACACAATTTTTGGTACAAGTTTCACTTCTAAATATCAGGACATGATGAGATTTCACAAACTTCAGAAACAAAAATTGCATTGTAAAAAGCTTACAACTGGGTGGAGCCAAGATGGCCGAATAGGAACAGCTCCGGTCTCCAGCTCCCAGCCCCAGCGACACAGAAGACGGGTGATTTCTGCATTTCTGCTTGAGGTACCGGTTTCATCTCACTAGGGAGTGCCTAACAGTGGGTTCAGGACAGTCGGTGAAGCGCACTGTGCGCGAGCCGAAGCAGGGTGAGGCATTGCCTCACTCGGGAAGCGCAAGGGGTCAGGGAGTTCCCTTTCCCAGTCAAAGAAAGGGAAAACAGACGGCACCTGGAATATCGGGTCAGTCCCGTCCTAATACTGCGCTTTTCCAACGGGCCTGGAAAACGGCACACTAGGAGATTGTGTCCCGCACCTGGCTCGGAGGGTCCTATGCCCACAGAGTCTTGCTGATTGCTAGCACAGCAGTCTGAGATCACGCTGCAAGGCGGCAACGAGGCTGGGGGAGGGGCGCCCGCCATTGCCCAGGCTTGCTTAGGTAAACAAAGCAGCCAGGAAGCTCGAACTGGGTGGAGCCCACCACAGCTCAAGGAGGCCCGCCTGCCTCTGTAGGCTCCACCTCTGGGGGCAGGGCACAGACAACCAAAAACTCAGCGAGAACCTCCACAGCCTTAAATGTCCCTGTCTGACTGACAGCTTTGAAGAGAGTAGTGGTTCTCCCAGCACGCAGCTGGAGATCTGAGAACGGACAGACTGCCTCCTAAAGTGGGTCCCTCACCCCTGAGCAGCCTAACTGGGAGGCACCCCCCAAGTAGGGACAGACTGACACCTCATTCAACCGGGTACTCCTCTGAGACAAAACTTTCAGAGGAACTATCAGACAGCTGAATTTGTGGTCTCACGAAAATCCGCTGTTCTGCAGCCACCGGTGCTGACACACAGCCAAACAGGGTCTGGAGTGGACCTCTAGTAAATTCCAACAGACCTGCAGCTGAGGGTCTTGTCTGGTAGAAGGAAAATTAACAAACAGAAAGGACATCCACACCAAAAACCCATCTGTACATCACCATCATCGAAGACAAAAAGTAGACAAAACCACAAAGATGGGGAAAATACAGACCAAAAAAACTGGAAACTCTAAAAAACAGAGCACCTCTCCTCCTCCAAAGGAACGCAGTTCCTCACCAGCAACGGAACAAAGCTGGATGGAGGATGACTTTGATGAGTTGAGAGAAGAAGGCTTCAGACGATCAAACTACTCTGAGCTACGAGAGGAAATTCAAAACAATAGCAAAGAAGTTAAAAACTTTGAAAAAAAATTAGAAGAATGGATAACTAGAATAACCAATGGAGAGAAGGGCTTCAAGGAGATGATGGAGCTGAAAGCCAAGTTTCGAGAACTACGCGAAGAATGCAGAAGCCTCAGTAGCAGATGCGATCAACTGGAAGAAAGGGTATCGCTGATAGAAGATGAAATGAATGAAATGAAGAGAGAAGGGAAGTTTAGAGAAAAAAGAATAAAAAGAAATGAACAAAGCCTCCAAGAAATTTGGGACTATGTGAAAAGACCAAACCTACGTCTGATTGGTGTACCTGAAAATGATGGGGAGAATGGAACCAAGTTGGAAAACACTCTGCAAGATATTATCCAGGAGAACTTCCCCAATCTAGCAAGGCAGGCCAGCATTCAGATTCAGGAAATACAGAGAACGCCACAAAGATACTCCTCGAGAAGGGCAACTCCAAGACACATAATTGTCAGATTCACCAAAGTGGAAATGAAGGAAAAAATGTTAAGGGCAGCCAGAGAGAAAGGTCGGGTTACCCACAAAGGGAAGCCCATCAGACTAACAGCTGATCTCTCAGCAGAAACTCTACAAGCCAGAAGAGAGTGGGGGCCGATATTCAACATTCTTAAAGAAAAGAATTTTCAACCCAGAATTTCCTATCCTGCCAAACTAAGCTTCATAAGTGAAGGAGAAATAAAATACTTTACAGACAAGCAAACGCTGAGTGATTTTGTCACCACCAGGCCTGCCCTAAAAGAGCTCCTGAAGGAAGCACTAAACATGGAAAGGAACAACCGGTACCAGCCACTGCAAAAACATGCCAAATTGTAAAGACCATTGAGGCTAGGAAGAAACTATAGCAACTAACGAGCAAAATAACCAACTAACATCATAATGACAGGATCAGATTCACACATAACAATATTCACGTTAAATGTAAATGGGCTAAATGCTCCAATCAAAAGACACAGACTGGCAAACTGGATAAGGAGTCAGGACCCATCAGTGTGCTGTATTCAGGAAACCCATCTCACGTGCAGAGACACACATAGACTCAAAATAAAGGGATGGAGGAAGATCTATCAAGCAACTGGAAAACAAAAAAAGGCAGGGGTTGCAATCCTAGTCTCTGATAAAATAGACTTTAAACCAACAAAGATCAAAAGAGACAAAGAAGGCCATTACATAATGGTAAAGGGATCAATTCAACAAGAAGAGCTAACTATCCTAAATATATATGCACCCAACACAGGAGCACCCAGATTCATAAAGCAAGTCCTCAGTGACCTACAAAGGGACTTAAACTCCCACACAATAATAATGGGAGATTTTAACACCCCACTGTCAGCATTAGACAGATCAACGAGACAGAAAGTTAACAAGGATATCCAGGAATTGAACTCAGCTCTACATAAAGTGGATCTAATAGACATCTACAGAACTCTCCACCCCAAATCAACAGAATATACATTTTTTTCAGCACCACACCGCACCTATTCCAAAATTGACCACATAGTTGGAAGTAAAGCTCTCCTCAGCAAATGTAAAAGAACAGAGATTATAACAAACTGTCTCTCAGACCACAGTGCAATCAAACTAGAACTCAGGATTAAGAAACTCAGTCAAAACCGCTCAACTACATGGAAACTGAACAACCTGCTCCTGAATGACTATTGGGTACATAATGAAATGAAGGCAGAAATAAAGATGTTCTTTGAAACCAACGAGAACAAAGACACAACATACCAGAATCTCTGGGACACATTCAAAGCAGTGTGTAGAGGGAAATTTATAGCACTAAATGCCCACAAGAGAAAGCAGGAAAGATCCAAAATTGACACCCTAACATCACAATTAAAAGAACTAGAAAAGCAAAAGCAAACACATTCAAAAGCTAGCAGAAGGCTAGAAATAACTAAAATCAGAGCAGAACTGAAGGAAATAGAGACACAAAAAACCCTTCAAAAAATTAATGAATCTAGGAGCTGGTTTTTTGAAAAGATCAACAAAATTGATGGACCGCTAGCAAGACTAATAAAGAAGAAAAGAGAGAAGAATCAAATAGATGCAATAAAAAACGAAAAAGGGGATATCACCACCGATCCCACAGAAATACAATCTACCATCAGAGAATACTACAAACACCTCTATGCAAATAAACTAGAAAATCTGGAAGAAATGGATAAATTCCTCGACAAATACACCCTCCCAAGACTAAACCAGGAAGAAGTTGAATCTCTGAATAGACCAATAACAGGTTCTGAAATTGTGGCAATAATCAATAGCTTACCAACCAAAAAGAGTCCAGGACCTGATGGATTCACAGCTGAATTCTACCAGAGGTACAAGGAGGAACTGGTACCATTCCTTCTGAAACTATTCCAATCGATAGAAAAAGAGGGAATCCTCCCTAACACATTTTACGAAGCCAGCATCGTCCTGATACCAAAACCTGGCAGAGACATAACCAAAAAAGAGAATTTCAGACCAATATCCTTGATGAACATTGATGCAAAAATCCTCAATAAAATACTGGCAAACCGAATCCAGCAGCACATCAAAAAGCTTATCCACCATGATCAAGTGGGCTTCATCCCTGGGATGCAAGGCTGGTTCAACATACGCAAATCAATAAACGTAATCCAGCATATAAACAGAACCAAAGACAAAAACCACATGATTATCTCAATAGATGCAGAAAAGGCCTTTGACAAAATTCAACAACCCTTCATGCTAAAAACTCTCAATAAATTAGGTATTGATGGGACGTATCTCAAAATAATAAGAGCTATCTACAACAAACCCACAGCCAATATCATACTGAATGGGCAAAAACTGGAAGCATTCCCTCTGAAAACTGGCACAAGACAGGGATGCCCTCTCTCACCGCTCCTATTCAACATAGTGCTGGAAGTTCTGGCCAGAGCAATCAGGCAGGAGAAGGAAATAAAGGGTATTCAATTAGGAAAAGAGGAAGTCAAATTGTCCCTGTTTGCAGATGACATGATTGTATATCTAGAAAACCCCATTGTCTCAGCCCAAAATCTCCTTAAGCTGATTAGCAACTTCAGCAAAGTCTCAGGATACAAAATTAATGTACAAAAATCACAAGCATTCTTGTACACCAATAACAGACAAACAGAGAGCCAAATCATGAGTGAACTCCCATTCACAATTGCTTCAAAGAGAATAAAATACCTAGGAATCCAACTTACAAGGGATGTGAAGGACCTCTTCAAGGAGAACTACAAACCACTGCTCAATGAAATAAAAGAGGATACAAACAAATGGAAGAACATTCCATGCTCATGGGTTGGAAGAATCAATATCGTGAAAATGGCCATACTGCCCAAGGTAATTTATAGATTCAATGCCATCCCCATCAAGCTACCAATGACTTTCTTCACAGAATTGGAAAAAACTACTTTAAAGTTCATATGGAACCAAAAAAGAGCCCGCATCGCCAAGTCAATCCTAAGCCAAAAGAACAAAGCTGGAGGCATCACGCTACCTGACTTTAAACTATACTACAAGGCTACAGTAACCAAAACAGCATGGTACTGGTACCACAACAGAGACATAGATCAATGGAACAGAACAGAGCCCTCAGAAATGATGCCGCATAGCTACAACTATCTGATCTTTGACAAACCTGACAAAAACAAGAAATGGGGAAAGGATTCCCTATTTAATAAATGGTGCTGGGAAAACTGGCTAGCCATATGTAGAAAGCTGCAACTGGATCCCTTCCTTACACCTTATACAAAAATTAATTCAAGATGGATTAAAGACTTATATGTTAGACCTAAAACCATTAAAATCCTACAAGAAAACCTAGGCAATACCATTCAGGACATAGGCGTGGGCAAGGACTTCATGTCTAAAACACCAAAAGCAATGGCAACAAAAGCCAAAATCGACAAATGGGATCTCATTAAACTGAAGAGCTTCTGCACAGCAAAAGAAACTATCATCAGAGTGAACAGGCAACCTACACAATGGGAGAAAATTTTTGCAACCTACTCATCTGACAAAGGGCTAATATCCAGAATCTACAATGAACTCAAACAAATTTACAAGAAAAAAACAAACAACCCCATCAAAAAGTGGGCAGAGGACATGAACAGACACTTCTCAAAAGAAGACATTTATGCAGCCAAAAAACACATGAAGAAATGCTCCTCATCACTGGCCATCAGAGAAATGCAAATCAAAACCACAGTGAGATACCATCTCACACCAGTTAGAATGGCCATCATTAAAAAATCAGGAAACAACAGGTGCTGGAGAGGATGTGGAGAAATAGGAACACTTTTACACTGTTGGTGGGACTGTAAACTAGTTCAACCATTGTGGAAGTCAGTGTGGCGATTCCTCAGGGATCTCGAACTAGAAATACCATTTGACCCAGCCATCCCATTACTGGGTATATACCCAAAGGACTATAAATCATGCTGCTATAAAGACACATGCACACGTATGTTTATTGCGGCACTATTCACAATAGCAAAGAGTTGGAACCAACCCAAATGTCCAACAACGATAGACTGGATTAAGAAAATGTGGCACATATACACCATGGAATACTATGCAGCCATAAAAAATGATGAGTTCGTGTCCTTTGTAGGGACATGGATGAAACTGGAAAACATCATTCTCAGTAAACTATCGCAAGGACAAAAAACCAAACACCGCATGTTCTCACTCATAGGTGGGAATTGAACAATGAGAACTCATGGACACAGGAAGGGGAACATCACGCTCCGGGGACTGTTGTGGGGTGGGGGGAGGGGGGAGGGACAGCATTAGGAGATACACCTAATGCTAAATGACGAATTAATGGGTGCAGGAAATCAACATGGCACATGGATACATATGTAACAAACCTGCACATTGTGCACATGTACCCTAAAACCCTAAAGTATAATAAAAAAAAAAAAAAAAAAAAGCTTACAACTAAATCTAGAGGTAAATGTTTTCATATGCTGAGTTCAAAGTCCTTAGCGTGTGGTGCTGTGTGATGCCCTGCTTCGTGTTCCCTTTAGTACAAGGATGTCCTGAGTGACCTACCTCACAGCTTCCCCCAGCATAGGAGTAGACTGGATTTGACTAGACAATTCCCCCATGAACACAGTATTAAATCTGTTTCTAATTTGGCCAAAGGTTTCTGCAACAAAAGTCTGTTTTTTCCTTGGTTGTTTTCTTCCCTGGAAAATTCAGGGGACTTACAGAAACCACCCCATGGGTACTTCTTTGCATTATGCCTGGTTATTAGGAGCCAATTACTTTTTTTTTTTTTTTGGCTGAAGAGCAGATTACTTATTTGGTAAATATAAAGGCATGTTTATTTCACATCCATACTAAAAAGTGTTTAAAGAGTTAGGGGGCAGGCATAAAAACCCAAAGCAAAAGAGAACAACTCTAGGATCTACTTTTTAACTCAGAATCAAAATTCCTTTTTTTTTTTTTTTCTTCCAGATTAATTTCTGTGCTAGCTAACTTTTGGAAACTTATACATAAACATTTACTTAATTTTAAGGCCATGCCATAATTTAGTGGACACAGATACTAAGCATTTGCTGTATTTCATAGTAAATCTACAGTGCTTATCATTTCAAATGGTTTTAAACACTAAATAAAAACATAATAAAAATATAACATGCCTCTCTTCTAGATTGTCCTATGTGCTGAGACATCTGAATAACTGCATTGCCTCAGTTACATTTTATAACATCTTCTCCCCCAAATAATTTAAACACTCTCCAAAACCCCTCTCCTCCACTGTTGTTTTTCTATCTTGGTAGGAGATTTGAAGTATGATGTCAGTGTACTTTGAGCTCAGATCTTAGAGAGACTCTTTCCAGCCCAGTTTCAGGAAGTACCCATGCCTTTGAAATCACAGGATCACAAACACCAATCTGGAATACCATTGATTATCAGGGTTAATGACATTTTTAGATGTGTTTGAATAACTGAAGGAGGAACTTGGAAACCAGATGAATGGGGGAGGAGGTATAAGGAGTAATAATGGTTGCTTATCATATCCATGGCATCAAATAACATTTTACATACATTATTCCATTTTAATTGTTACCTATGAGGTCGGTATTATTTATTCTGTAAGTATTTTGGAGATTAAGTATATTGACCAACATTATCTCAAATATACTCTTAATCTTGAAAGTAGAGATGTCTTGTTGTTCCTCCTTGTATCTTTGAAATTTAGAACCTTGGCACATAGTAGGTTCTCAATACATATTTATTGAATAAATAAACACATGAAAGAATCCAGTAATCAAAGTGAAAGAGCTAGGATTAAAAAGTGGGTTTTTCAGGCGTTGCAATCTATTCTCTTATACTTTTTCCACTACATTCCGTAGCATCCTCACAGAGTAGGAATGGCTGTCTTTCCTGCATGTTAATTTCAGTGCTGAGGACTCCTATTGGCTCTTCTCCCAATGGGTAGCAACTTGCATCTACAGACTCCCACTTTTGATTTTGTTTAGGGTATCTTCCAGGTGTTTCTTCAGAACGTCTCGAATTTTTGCCATGTTTGGGTTTTCTATTGTAGGGAAAATACTAAATTGGGCATTGTAGCAGAGGGAAACAAGCTGGTGGTGGGAGCGGATAGAAGAAAATGAAGACGGCTCCAAACCTAGGGAGTGCACAAGAAGATGACACAAACTTTTGAAATAACATGAACACGTGGGTTTCCTTTTTCTTGTGCAACTGCTATTTGTTAGCAATCCTCTCAATTTGCAGTGAATTGAGGGTCAGAGAAGAGGGGCAAATCACACAGTGCAAATGAATACATTAACATGCGGATGAGGTGAATCATTCTTTTTTCAAAGCAGAAGATCAGGTCCCATGTGAGCAGAAATAATAATAATCCTTACAATCGAAGGAAGCAATATTATTTATGTTATTGATGACAGGGGTTGATGGGAGGGAAAGATACATGATGTCTTTACTTCTGTCCAAGTCACAAACAGGTAACTTTCTAGTCCTCTGTTTGGAATTCCATGGAGCAGAATGTGGAGATTTCTAGCAAATGGCTAAGATTTCTTTCTGAGGCAAAGCATAAAAGTGAAGTAGAAGGGAAAGTGTGGCAGAGAAGACAAAGCACCAGGGCTTACACAGAGCCCAAGAGGGCTTGAGATTCTGGCTGGAAAACGCCATCCCTATCATGGAGGGAGAAACAAATCCCCCAGTGTGGCTTGTGTACAGGAAGCAAGAGGCTAGTTGCTGGGGAGGAAGGCCAATAAGACTCAGTGCCAGTGAGTGCTGTGTTTAAATCTTTACTAAATACAGTCACGTGTTTTAATGTTGGGGATATGTTCTGAGAAATGCTTCATTCGGGGATTTCTTTGTGGTGTGAACACCATAGAGTGTAACTTACACAAACCAAGATGGTATGGTGTGGCCTACTACACACTTAGGCTATATGGTATCCTAGGCTGCAAAGTTGTATAGCAGGTTACTAAACTTAATACTATTGGCAGTTGTAACACAGTGGTGTTTGTGTATCTAAAGATAGAAAAGGTACAGAAAAATATATAAAAGATAAAATATGGTACACCTGGCCAGGCACCGTGGCTCGTGCCCGTAACCCCAACACTTTGGGAAGCTGAGGCAGGAGGATCATTTGAGGCCAGGAATTCTAACCCAGCTTGGTCAACATCGTGAGACCCTGTCTCCAGAAAAGAAAAATTAAAAAATTAGCCGAGTGTGGAGACTGGGCTACTGGGGAGACTGACGCGGGAGGATTGCTTGAGCCCAGGAGTTTGAGGCTGCAGTGAGCCATGATCGTGCTACTGCACCACAGCCTGGGTGACAGAATGAGATCCTGTCTAAAAACAAAAATACACCTGTATAGGATCCTTACCATGAATGTAGCTTGCAGGTCTGGAAGTTGCTCTGGGTGAGTCAGTGACTAAGAGGTGAGTAAATGTGAGTACTGTACACTACTGTAGACTTTATAAACACTACACTTAGGCTACATTAAATTTATTAAAAATTGTTTTCTTCAATAGTAAATTAACCTTAGCTTACTGTAACATTTTCATTTTATTAACTTTTTAGTTATTTTTAACTTTGTGACTCTTTTGTAATGGCACTTAGCTTAAAATACAAACACATTTTACAGCTATACAAAATTTTTTTATTTCTTTATTCTATACACTTTTTTCTATTTAAGAATTTTTTTTAATTTTTAAACTTATTTGTTAAAAACGAAGACACACACACACTAGCCTAGGCCTACACAAGGTCAGCATCATCCATATCATTGTTTTCCACCTCCGCATCTTATCCCGCTGGAAGGACTTCAGGGGCAATAACACTCATGGAGTTGTCATCTGCTATGAAAAGAATACCTTCTTCTGGAATACCTCCTGCAGGACCTGCCTGAGGTTATTTTACAGTTAACTTTTAAAAATATATGTAAGTAGAAGTAGTACACTCTAAAATAATGATTAAAAGTATAGTATAGTAAATACATAAACCAGTGACATAGACATTTACTATCATTATCAAGTATCATGTACTGTATATCATTGTATGTGCTATACTTATTTTTTTTCTTTGAGATGGAGTCTCGCTGTGTTGTCCAGGCTGGAGTGCAGTGGTGTGATGTACTATACTTTTATGAAACTAGCAGCACAGTAGGTTTGTTTACACCAGCATCATCACAAACGTGAATAATGCCTTGCACTACAATATCACAAAGGCTACAACGTCACTAGGTGACAAGACCTTTTCAGCTCTATTAAAATCTTATGGGACCATGTTGTACATGTTGTCTGTCATTGACTGAAACATGTGTACTTGTTTTGTGGTTAGAGTAAGTCCCTTAACGTCTCTAACCCATCATTGCTAATTTTGTGCTTGCTATGGTTTGAATGTTCCCTCCAAAACTCATGTTGAAATTTAATTGTCATTGTGACAGTATTAAGAGGTAGAACCTTTAGGAGGTGATTAGGTCATAGTTACATAGCCCTCAGGAATGAATTAATGCCATTATTGCAGGAGAAGATTAGTTATTATTGGAGTGGGATTTTGATAAAAGGATAACTTTGGCCCAAGTTCCTATCTCTGTCTTTTTTTTTTTTTTTTTAGACAGAGTCTCTCCCTGTTGCCTAGGCTGGAGTGTAGTGGCATGATCTCAGCTCACCACAATCTCCACCTCCTGGGTTCAAGCAATTCTTGTGCTCAGCCTCCCAAGTAGCTGGGACTACAGGCACATGCCACCATACCTGGCTAATTTTTTGTATTTTTAGTAAAGATGGGTTTTGCCATGTTGATTGTACTGCTCTAGGTTGGTCTTGAACTCCTGAGCTCAGGCAATATGCCCACCTCAGCCTCCCAAAGTGCTAGGATTACAGGCATGAGCCATCGCACCCAGCCCCTATCTCTGTCTTGAGTACTCACTTTTACCTTTGGCCATGAGAAAACACAGAACAAAGGCTCTCACCAGAGGCCAGTACCAGGCCCTTGGACTTACCAGCCTTCAGAACCACAAGCCAAATAAATTTCTATTGTTAATAAACTGGGTATTCTGTTATAGCAGTAGAAAACAAACTAAGATTGTGCTCCAGAAAAACAGTATAAGATGTGCCCTCAACTGACATTGTCATCCATGTGGCTTTTACAGATGATGCATGCTCATTGTCTCTTTCTATTTTATAGAGTTAGTGTCACTAAATATGTGGTCTGCTCTGGTGTTTCCCTGCTGCTGAAGCAGTGTGTGTGTGTGAAGTCAAGAAGCACATGAGTAAGTTTTTTAATTGCAAAATTAAAGAAATCATTATTTAAAATATTTCTCCTTTTAATTTTAGTTCCTCAGAAGTCACTGCTTTAGTCTCCCCTCTTGAATTACTTCTTTTCCTGTGAAACTAAATTTCTTCCTCTATATAATGGGGAATAAATAATTGTTAGCTTCCTTGATACATTTTACCATGTAAATAGTCAATAGCTATAATAATAATAATGACAATGACAATATGGGTTTTGTGAGGCTGAAGCCTTTCAAAAGCAGAACATACTCACAGAATTGACAGGTGCTGCTGCTTTCTGCAGAACAGAGAAATTTTTCCTCTTGAACAGAAGAATTGAAAGCTGACTTGTCTTCCATAAAAACTGTGCTGTTAATGACTTCTCAGCACAATGGTTTTACCAGTTTATGAACAATTTCTTTTTCTGAATATAATAAGTTTTCACGCCAAACACAATAACTATATACTTAATGAGAACTGTTAGTTTGCCATTATGGTTTTAGACAGACACACTCATTAATTCACTTGACACAACAATTTCTAGTCAGATAATATCACTGTGCACCGTGTTTGAACAAACCTACACATTTTGCTTTGCTTAAGTGAGCCAAGCAAGAGGAACGAATGGGTGGTATCTTCTAGGATTCTTCAGACTTGTTATTCATGTATATTACTACTATATGTTTCAGAGTAATCTTGTTTTTAGCCTTTCTTTAGTTCTAAATGTGTTATTCTGTGCTATCATCTTTTTTAAAGATTATATGTATATTTAGATAACCATGAGCCACAAGAGGTTGAAAAATATGTGAAAAAATGCACATACCAGTGACTTTCACCCACCCTCCTCTACCACTCACTACCTGTTCCCAAGATTTTTCTCTATTAATTTGCTTTTGATGTATAGTCTGTATTTATTTACTTTCCGTTTATGCTCTATTACTTATTTAAACTTGCTTTCAATGGTCAATTGATGTATTTTCTATCTCTGGAAATTGCTTAGGTATCTTGCTTTGGTTGAGATAGAACATGTCGTAATTTTCCAATTAAAATTCATGGAAATATTTTTCATATAATGGCTCTCCAGAGCATCAGGGTTTATACAAATGAGTTAAAGTCATTAAGTGAAGGATAGGTTAGAGAGTTAAACACTCTCTATAATGTGATATGTTCCATCAACTCCAAGAGCTGAAAGCCTTGGAGAAGGGAGAAAAGAAAAAGAACACATAATTGTCTCTTGACCTTGGGTCAAGACACCACACTCTGGTATTCCTCTTACTTCTTCACATTCCAGTTCTTCTCAGTCTCTCATACTGTCTCTTCCTGCCTTTCATGACTTCAGAATATGAAAGCCCCAGGCAGTGGTGTGCTGGTAAATATTTGATAACTGTTTCTATTGGAAGGAGGGGGACCATGATGTGTAGTGTTTGCCAATTTTCATGGTTCAAACATGTCCACTATGGCTGATTCCAAGCTATTAGCATGATGTCACTGAATGGGGAGTTGAGAGAGATGTGTTCAATTAGAGGGGCTGATTACTAAACCCTAGGGTCAGTGGTGAGCCAGCTCCAACTCACCACTAGCCTTAGGGTTTAGTAATCACCTCCGCCTTTTTAAAAAAATTTGTAGTCATTCCCTGGGTGATCTCAGCAAATTCCATGGCTTTGAATACCATCCATATGCCGATGAATCCCAAATTAGATCTTACGCCCAATCTATTCCATTTGCACATATTCATATCCAACTGTCAACTTGACATCTTCATTTAAATGTCTAACAGTCATGTGAAATTTAACAGGAACAAAACAGATCTCTTAATTTCATCCTTCCTTGCCTTTGAGTCTTCACCATATCTCAGTAAATGGCAATATCATTCACCCATCATTCAATTCTAAACCCTCAGAATTACCTTTGACTCTTGTCTTTCTCTCATACTCCATGCCCCACTCCTTAGCAGGTTTTATTAGCTGTGCCTTTAAAATTTGTCTCAACTCACACTGATGCTCAACCACCACCTCCAATCTCTGCCATGTAATCTAAGCACAATTTCTCTCCTGTGATTGCATCCTTGCCTCCATTCTGTTCCCCTATAGTCAATTATTTAAAGCAGCCTCAGTGAGCCTTTAAAATGTAAATCATATCCTATCCCTCCCTTGCTTAACACCCCCCAATTAGCTTTTGATCATATTCAAAATAAAATTCAAACCCTGCCACCTTCCCTAAGCCTTTACTAGTTCATTGGTTTTGCTAGCTCTCCAGTGTCAGCTCTTTCCACTCTGCCTTTTGCTTATCCTGCTTTAGCAGCACTGATCTGCTTACCATTATCAACACACCAAGTTTGTTCTGGGCTCCAGATATTTGCATTTCTTTACCTTCTGACTGGAAATCTTTCCCCAAAGCCTCTGCTGTGGTTTGAATGTCCTTGCCAAAACTCATGTTGAAATTTAACGGCCATTGTAATGAAATTGAGAGGTGGGGACCTTAAGAGGTGATTAGGTCTGGAGGGCTCAGGATTCACATTGTTATCATGGGAGAGGGTGTCTGATACAAAGACTGAGTTCAGACCACTTCCCTCTCTTGTCTAATGCACTTGTTTTTCTGCCTTTTGCCCTACCACCATGAAATGACCCTCCCCAGGTGGCCTGGCAGATGCTGGGGCCATGCCCTTGGACTTCCCAGCCTCAAGAACCACAAGCCGAACAGACTTAAGAACCATAAGCCAAACAAACTTACCTTGTTTATAAATTACCCAGTCTCTGATATTCTGTTATAGTGCAAAAAATAGACTGAGACATTCTCTATCTCATATCTTCACATCATTCACCCCATTGAGGTTTTTTACTCAAATATTACCTCTTAAGAGAGGCTTTCCTTGACTGCCACATCCCAAACAGTCCCTTTTGCCCCCCTCTACCATCCCAATACCTCTCTATCTCCTTTCTATGCTTAATTTTTCTTCATAGCACTTACTTCTATGTGGTTTATATAATTTGTTGATTTTTTTCCATGGGGCCAGGCATTCATCATGTTGAGTGCTAGATTCCTGACACCTATAAAGTTACCTTGCACACAGTAGGTGCTTAATACATAATTTGATGAATAAATAGATAAAATGAGAAGTGAAACAATCTACTCCCACACAGCTTACCATCCGTATCAGGGGTTGGCAAACTTTTCCTGTAAAGGGCCTGATAGTAACTATTTTAGGCTTCGTGGCCATGTGGTCTCGGTCATAACCATTTAACTCGGTGTTTGTAGCATGGAAGCAGTCACAGACAACATTTGAAGGAATGAACATAGCACTGCTCCAATAAAACTATAAAAACAGGGCATGGACCAGATTGGGCCTTTGGGCTATTCTTTGCAAACCCTGGTGTCGGTGAAACTGATTGTACTATTTGGCTTCATGAATATGACCTTATTACTCCTCTGTCTTCATCACCATGATTTTACCACTCCAGGAAACTCTTGCTCAGAATAACAAAAGTTGCAAATATCTTTGGAAAAATTTATTTGAATGAACATCATACTGTGGAACCTTTCACTGAATTGTAACAAATGAATTTTCTCTCCAAGACTCTTCAAAATTCCCGTCTCAAAATTCTTGCCTTGCTGTGTCTACCAGTCCTAAACTACTATATCTCAAGCTCCTGCAATGAAAAACTTGCTTTCATCCACACCCTCAAATATCGTCAATATTCCAACTTATTTTTCCCCACTCAGTGGCTAAGATGGTCAAGGTAGTGATCTCCCTGAGTGCAGTAAGCAATTAACTTCAGTGCTGTGTGCTAGAATTTTCAAAGAGTCCACCATAGTGAAGGGCTATCCCAGAGGAAGTTATCATGTTGTTTCTGTTGCTTTTGCTATCATGATTGCCTGGCCTCCAAATTAAAGGACATACGAATTCACTCATTCATTAACAAATATATATGTTGAGAGCTTATTACACACGTGCCCCCATACCATTTACTTTTGAAAGACATGTATAAGTAAAAACCAGGCAACTTTACTCTGTAGAAATATGACAGAAAAAGTTAATCTTTCCTCCAGTGATTAATGACATTTGTGTTTACTTTCTTGAACTTTAAAAAATTGTGTCACCAGGGATTTTGACATGGAAAGAAACATTTACTCATTAAAATCGAGAGCTTCTTGGTTTCTTCAGTCTCCTAGGTTCAATAATCCACAAGTCTGCAACTCATAGTGCATATATCCAAGAGTTTTCTGGAGGAATGCCAGGCGTGGCTGAAACAGCAATCTTTTGACCATAACTACTGGGGGGGAAAGCAGCCCTTGCTGTAATCATCGTTCATAAAAACTCTGGAATTTACTTGCACAAAGAGCTCATTGAGAGCTGACAGGTCTGCTACAGCCATTCCTTTCTTTCCAAGGAGGAAGCATCAGAAAAACGAGTGGCCCAGCTTGTGCCATTTCTGCAAAGGGAGTGTTCAAAAGTCGGCGCCTTGGGTATCAGCAGGCTTGGCTTCCCAAATGGGTGGAGGTAGCAGTGTGGTCCTGGGGAGAGTGCCCGAGACTTGAGTCAGGGCCTAACTCTGCCAACCGAGCCGAGTCACTGAGCCATGCAGGGCCTCTATGTCCTTGTCTTGGAAATGGATATGGGAAAACAGTAGCATCTCACTTACAGGAGGTTCGTGTTAATTAGCCAAGAAGATGGAGATTAAATTGTTATATAAGTCAGAATCTCTTTACCAGTGCTAGTCGCTGTTATTATTTCATTAAGGCAGTGGTTAAGAGTTACCATTTTAGCAGTTTTAGAAAAGACTTCCCTCTCACCCCACCCTCAAAAGTCTTCCCCGTAGTGCCAGGATTTCTGTCAACAGAAAAGCAATCTTTATCCTATTTATCCTCTTCTTGTTTGGACTCTTTTAAAATGCAAGCACCTCCCCAAAGGCATAATACATCAAAGTAATTCATACTAACACAGATGTGGCTTCTTGAATGCTTTGTTTCTCTCGGGAGGGATCAGGTGGTTAAGGATGGATAATAAAGAAAAAAAAAGATTACTAAAAAGCTAGGAAAAGTCATTTTAAAAAGGAGGAATGCTCACAGAATAACAGAATTGCCTCAGTCTTGCAGAATTAAAAGATTAATGGTTTTTGAAGTGAAATGTAGGCAGGTTCCTTTTATATAAAATAGAAAAAAATCAAAGCTGTAGTGGGAGTCTCAGAGTCTCACCCACCATCTCAGCCTCACGCTGATCCCTCTACAGCCCACAGGCCTCTCTGTGGAATCCCAGGGCTCTGAGAACAGTTCAAAAACTACTGCTGGCTTATCCTCCACATTGCAGAGGCAAAGTGACCTCCAGGAAGAGAGATGGAAACAGCCACTCTTCTAATCAAGTGCTGGTGGCCCTACATAAGAACAAACTAATAATAATCAACATTTATTGAGATCTTACTAATCCAAGGCTCTTTGGCTAAATCATATGCATTATCTGATTTAATCTCCAAAACAACTGTATGGGGCAGGTACTAATTTCCTTCCCATTTTACGGGTGAGGAAACTGAGGCTTAGAGAGGATAGGAAAGTCAGACTGAAGCCAGTTACTCCTTTCTGTCATATTGTTTTTGAAGAAAACTTTTATTTGTCCCTCTCTGCCCCTTGGCACCACAGATGTGATCTAGAATTTCTGTAGAATATATATTTAGATTTCAGTACAAACACACATTGTTTTTAGCCTGGATTGATATTTTAGAAGAGGAAGGAAGAATTTGAATTAAAATAGAAAGTTCTTTTGTGGGTGTAACAAGTGAGTGAGCATACAGGCTTAGGCACATCATGAGGTTCTATTTTCCCCCTATGTTGCCAACTCTGGGTCATTATTATTTTCTTTTCAAACCTAGCTTAAGCTTTACTGATTAAATGAAGAGGGGGAAAGTTGACATACTGCAAATAACAAAATACCTCACTTTAAAATCTGAAATTCATAGCTGGACCTGGTGGCACGTGCCTGTAATTCCAGTTACCCAGGAGGCTGAGGCAGGAGAATCACTTGAACCTGGGAGGTGAAGGTTGCAGTGAGCTGAGATCATGCCACTGCACTCCAGCCTAGGGGACAGAGGGAGACTCTGTCTCAACAATAAAATGAAATAAAATAAAATAAAATCTGAAATTCTGATGGAAGAATTACCCTGCAAAGCAAAACAACATTAAGTGCTGTTACTGGAAAAAAAGAAAACAAATCTGAAACTCAGCTCATCATGGAAACTTTTAAGTGAACTCTAAAAGAGAGAAAGAGAAGGAGAGAAACCCAATGAATAAGGGCATTCTTCTTCTTTCAGTTTAAATGTGCCAGAGAGAAGTGAAAAATACTTGATTCTCTCACTGGCAGGAACAGATAACCATTTTTGTATTAGTGACCAGCAAAGTCATCATTCACTTGGTTTTAACAGCTTCAGAATTATGAAATAGTAGTATTTCAAGACTCTGAACATTCTGCTTCAAGATGAGCCAGCCTCTCTTAGAGATAGAAAGATGAAAAAAATGGGGCAACTGACAAGCAGGCAGCTCATGCTGGTTTTTGAGTTATTTGTCTCATTCTTGTCTATTTGCAAGAGCTCGTTGTATGTTACAGACACTGACCCTTGGCTTCGGCATGACACATTTTTTTGAACTTTTTTTGTCAGTTGATTTTGTACCTGGCACATTTTCCAGATAAGGGATTTTTATCTGTTTACGTTCAAATATTTCTGTTTTTTTTTTTTTCGCTTAAGTTTCTGGGATTCCAGTCTCTGTTAAGAAGGTATGCCTCATCTCTAGATTGTACATAGTCTAGGTTTTCTTACATGATTTTTTGTTTTAGTTTGCATTTGAGCCTTCATTCTTTTCTTTTCTAAAATAGAGATATTCTTATAAATCTTCCATTTCAAGAGCCCTTGTTTACACTTACCTTATCTTCAGTCAGAATCTCTCCATCTCTGCAATATGTGTATATACATACATGCATAAAGGTTCGTTACTTACCAATCACTCTTCTTTATCTTTTCTTATATTGAGATTTATAATATATTCTAATTAATTTGATGTTTCATTAGTCTCTTCCTATTTTCCTCAAATAGAGTGCATTGCCAATATAATGATTTACTCTCTCTTACATCTCCTTGTATTTATTTTCTTTCGCTCTCATCAACTAAGGAAATAATGGCTGGGTATGGATCTCTGGGTAACAGTCCTTTTCTTTCAGTATTGTGTGAGGATATGTCACTGTTTTCTAGTTTCCAGTGTTTTAGCTGTGAGGTTTGATGCTATGCCTGTCTAATATTATTTTTCCCATTGTAGGTAACTTGTTCATTCTTTCTGGAAGCCTATAAGATTCTCCTTAACGTTAGAGTTCGAGGTTTTTATTGGGATATGGGTAAACATGTGTATTTTCTCAGCAACGCTGAATTCTCCTAATGACTAATGATGTTGAGCATCTCTTCATGTGTGTATTGGCCATTTGTATGTCTTCTTTGAAGTAATATCTGTTCAAATGTAATACCTCATTTTAATTAGTTTATTTGCCCTTTTACTTTGATTATGCTTTTGTTGCTCATTTGAATCCATGGCTTCCCAACATTTTCTGAATTTCTTGCTTTTTTTTTTTTTTTGAGACAAGGTCATGCTCTATAGCCTAGGTTGGATTGCAGGGGTGCAATCTCGGCTTACTGTAACATCTGCCTCCCTGGCTGAAGTAATCCTCCCACTTCAGCCTCCTGAGGAGCTGGAATTACACATGTGCACCACCACGCCCAGCTAATTATTGTATTTTTAGTAGAGGTAGGATTTTGTCATGTTGGCAAGGCTGGTCTTGAACACCTGACCTCAAGTCATCTGCCTCCCTCAGCCTCCCAAAGTGCTGGGATTACAGGCGTGAGCCACCACACCCAGCCAGGATTTCTTTGATCATAAGTCATCACTTCAGATTTTTGAAGAGAATTACAGCAAATAATGAGGTTCTGCATATGTCATAGTCATGATGGTCACCAAAGGAGTGATTTTACCCTTTATGTTTACATTTTATCAACAGTTGAAAAAAAGTACCTTATGACCTCAAGGTAGAATAGCAATCTGATATTTGAGGCTGAGTGAGAGGATGAAATTAATTCTCAGAGCTCTGAATTACATTTTGAAAAGATTGCTCTGGAAAGTTCTTGGACTCTAAGGGAGTCAGAGTAGAAATGGGTAGTACAGTTAGTAGTATAGTTAAAGATCTATTCTAATAATCTAGCTGAAAGATGAAGGTATTTGGATCGTAGCAATCATGGAGAATAGAGCAATGGTGATCTGCTAGAATGAAGAGGACTTGCCATTAGATTGAATGTGGTAAAACAGAAAGAGAGGAATCAAGGAAAACTTGAAAGTTATTGTATTGAGAAACTGGAAAAATGAAATTTATTTTTTGTTTAAGACAACTTCAGAAGAAATAGTTTGGGGGAAGAATCAAGAGTTCTGTTTTAAACATGTAAAATATGAGATTTCTATTAGATAACCTAATGGGGATATTGAGTAAGCAGCTGGATCTTTCAGCTAGAATTCAATACAAAAGTATAGATTAGAGATAAAAATTTGGAAATAGTCATCAGGTGAATGGCATTTAAAGTCATGATCCTGTGTGAGATGACCTGAGGAATGAGTCTTAATGTAGAAGGGAATTGGCCAGGCACAGGGGCTCATGCCTGTAATCCCAGCACTTTGGGAGGCTGAAGCAGATGGATCACTTGATGTTGGGAGTTTGAGACCAGCCTGGCCAACATGGTGAAACCCCATCTCTACTAAAAATACAAAAATTAGCTGGGCATGGTGACACATGCCTGTAATCTCAACTACTTGGGAGGCTGAGGCAGGAGAATCACTTGAACCTGGGAGGCAGAGATTGCAGTGTGTGAGCCGATATCATATCACTGCACTCCAGCCTGGGTGACAGAGCAAGATTCTGTCAGAGGAAAGAAGGAAGGAAGGAAGGAAGGAAGGAAGGAAGGAAGGAAGGAAGGAAGGAAGGAAGGAGAAAGAAAGAGAGAAAGAAAGAGAAAGAAAGAGAGAAAGAGGGAGGGAGGGAGAGAGAATGAGAAAAGAAAAAAGAAAGAAAGAAAAGAATAGAAGAGAAGAGAAAAGAAAAGAAAAGAAAAAGAAGTGTCAATTAGGTTGAGGGTGGCCAAGAGGTAGACTCAGTTGAACTGGAAGTCATGAGTAGAGTTAAGGACTGTTTGGCTGCCATGGTGACAATGAAAATCTAATTGGACTGGGTTGAAGAGAGAAGTAAGGACTTTTTCTCTTCTTTTAAGAACATTTCCTATTATTTTTATTATTGATATTTGGATTTCAAATAATTTTGAAATCATTATCTTAATACCAAAATATAATGATATTCTGGTAGGTTAAGAAGTTAAATGAATGCTAAATATTCAAAACACCTAAATAAATCTGTTATTTGAAGAAACTACAAACATACTTCACTGAACCAAGTGTAAAACAGACTGTGATCTTCTGGAGTTTGCCTTGAAATGTTTGTATAGAAAAGTGAGTAGTTCTACTCTGAAGGACAGCAAAGAAATGGGGTAATAATTGGCAGGGATGAGTGGAGAATTTTTTTTTTAAGATGGGAAATATTAGAGCATATGCAGTAGAGAGATAAAAATTGATGGTACAGGCCCGGTGCGGTGGCTCACACCTGTAATCCCAGCACTTTGGGAGGCCGAGGTGGGCAGATCACCTGAAGTCAGCAGTTGGAGACCAGCCTGGCTAACATGGTGAAACCCTGTTTCTACTAAAAATACAAACAATTAGCCAGGCATGGTGGCACATGCCTCTAATCCCAGCTACTCAAGAGGCCGAGGCAGGAGAATTGCTTGAATCCAGGAGGTGGAGGTTGCAGTGAGCTGAGATCGTGCCATTGTACTCCAGCTTGGGCAACAAGAGTGAAACTCCACCTCAAAAAAAAAAAAAAAAAAAAAGATGGTACAATAGCCAGATGGAGACAACTGTTGGAGTAATGCCTCTGTTAGATGAGAAGGTATCTAATGAGTATCTAACACACAAGTGGCAGGGTTGACCTAAGACAGGAACAGATGTTTCTGCCAGAGTGGCAGAAACAAGGGAAGCCCGTAAGTGTAGAGAAGCAGGCAGATTGTTTGTATCGGGGTAGGCATGTGTTCTTGCACTTGATTTTCCAGTTTGGGCTCCACAGTGGCCTTCCATTCATCTGTTGAATTGTTTTGTTCAGAAATCATGGTCTTTCACTCTACAGAGCAGTTTGTGTGCCACCCTTGAATCTATCCTTCGTGCTCTTATTATTTCCAGAGTCAAGATGCTGTCTTCCTCCTGCAGCGCTGCTATTTCTCTGGGCGTATGTTCTATTCATTTGTGTTGACCTTCCCTCTGAATGTTGGCTCCTTCAGAAAAATGCAGCCCCTCAGAAGAGTTGTAGTTTTCTTTGTTGGCACTTTGGGATAAGATCTAGTGGTTTGGGTACTCTAAATGGCAGGGCATACAGAAAACATTACTTCTGTTCTCCTGTGGTACAAAGGCAGTCGGGTGTCAGTTCCTGCTGAGGAACCCAGAGGAAGATTCTCTGCTCTCACTCTATTTATTTATTTATTTATTTAGGCAGATTTTCACTCTGTCGCCCAGGCTGGAGTGCAGTGGTGCAATCTCAGCTTATTGCAACCTCTGCCTCCCAGGCTCAAGCATTTCTTGAGCCTCAGTCACCAGAGTAGCTGGGATTTTTACAGGCACGCGCCACTACACCTGGCTAATTTTTGTTTTTTTAGTACAGATGGGGTCTTGCCATGTTGCCCAGGCTGGTCTCAAACTCCTGACTTCAAGTGATCTGCCAGCCTTGGCCTCCCAAAGTGCTGGAATTACAGGTGTGCACCACCACACCCACTGTGCTCTCACTCTTATCTTCTTAAAGGATGGGGGTAGGGAAACCCCAACCCACCCATTGCCTAGCCTTTCCACATCTTGGGCTTCAGGAAGAACTGGCACATTTGTGTTGGTTCAAATACCTGGCCAGGCTCTCGTTAGGATCCCCTTTTTACTTGGTCCTTACTGGGTGCTCTTGCACAGTGGTACCAACAGTTGTCCAACCCATGGGACCCTATAAGCCGCGAGGGCCTTGCCTGCATCCAGTACCTGATAGAGTCCAGTAGCCATGTTACTAAAGAGGGTCAGTAGGCAGAGAGCAATTGCTCCTCCACCTCCTTGACTTGTAACAATAAACCTATTATAAGTCAAACATGTATTTAATTCACCTAACCTATCAAACATCATAGCTTAGCCTAGCCTACCTGAGTATGTTTCCATACTCAAAACTTTTGTTAGCCTACAGTTGGACAAAACCATCTATAATACAGTGTTGAACATCTCATGTCATGTATTGAACACAACACATTAGAGTACAGTATTGGTTGTTTACCCTCGTGATCAAGTGGCTGAGTGGGAGCTATGGGTCCAAGATCAAGATGCCAGCAGATTTGGTGTCTGATGAGGCTTACTTCGTAGTTCTTAGAGCAGCAACTTCTGTGTCCTCACATGGTGGGAGGGGCAAATGAACTCCCTTGGACCTATTTTATAAGGGCACTAATCCCATTTGTGAGGGCCCTGCTCACATGACCTAATTACCTCCCTAAATGCCCCACCTCCTAATGCCGTCAGCATAGGAGTTAGTATTTCAACATAGAAATTTTAGGGGGACACACATTCAGACCACAGCAGATGATTATTTAAAACATGCAAAAGTACTCATGAGAAAATAATAAGTATTTGGTGAATACATAAAACATGCTACATACTGGGCTAAGTACTTTACATCCATGATCTTATTTAAATCTCTCATAAACCCCAAGATAAGGGGGTAGATTGTCCCTATTTGATACAGGAGGAAACTGAGGCTTATAGCAGTTTGGAAAATAACTTAAAGTCACGTACAGTGGCAGAAGCCAGATGAGGAACTTGGTCAGTCAGTTTCAAAACCTGTGCTTAACCACTATGCTACTTTCACACAGCACACAGAAGGAATCTAATGGCATGTTATGATTACAGCTGTTTAATATGGAGACAAGTAAAGACTCATAATAGTTCATAACAGTCACTGTGTCAGGGTGGTGCAATTTTGTTTTGTTTTCCTCTGTTTTCCAAAGCTATGCTTGAGGAAACTTTTTCCTAGTGCAAAGCTTTTCATTGGGATGGTATTTTTCTTTAAATGGAAGGAGACTAATTTTACCATTTAAAAAGTGGTATTTATTTTTAAAAACATAAAAGAAATTCCCTTTCAATAATAATGAGATGGGGCAGCGCCGCGGATCCGCGGTTGGCCTCGGATAGCCGGTCCCCCGCCTGTCCCCGCCAGCGGGCTGTCCCGCCCTGCCGTGCGCCGGGACCGGGGTCCGGGGCGGAGTGCCCTTTGTCCTGGGAAACGGGGTGCGGCCAGAAATGCGGCCGCCCCGTCGCCTGTCACGCAACGCACGTTCGTGGGGAACCTGGCGCTAAACCATTCGTAGACGACCTGCTTCTGGGTCGGGGTTTCGTACTTAGCAGAGCAGCTCCCTCGATGCGATCTATTGAAAGTCAGCCCTCGACACAAGGGTTTGGAAACACAGAGAGAAAGAGAGAGAGAGAGAGAGAGAGAGAGAGAAAGAAAGGAGAAAGAGAGAAAGAGAGAGACAGAGGAGAGAGAGAGAGAAAGAAAGGAGAAAGAAAGAGAAAAAATAATAATAGTAACAAAAGCAAATAAGTAATAATAATAATAATAATGAGATGGGAAATGTGGCCATGTGTTTTTCCTGTGCTTTTGCACATTCTCTCCAGGATTTATCTGTGGTCATGGAATAAGAAAAGCCTTTTGGTTGCCTTGTTTGGAATAGGTGCGGCTTTACTTCATTCTCCACCTGAGAGGGTAGTTTACTGCATGGGGCATTTTGTTTGCTGGGAAAAGAATCCGTGTATGAATCATACCACTTAACATTTCCCTGCCAGCATTGTGTTGCATCTTTTGATGTGACATATTTTTGTTTGTTTGTTCTTTTCTATTTTCATTGTTGTTCTTCTTAAAATGACAACTAACTTTGTTTAAAAAAAATTACGTTGAACAATGTCAAAGTTACAGACACTTTGCAAGACCAGTACAAAGAACATTTTTCCCTTGAACCGGTTGATAGTAAGTTGACTACCTTGGATAGTAAGTATCTCCCCTGGATACGTTAGTGTGTATTTCCTAAAAACAGGACATTCTTTTACAACAATACTGTTTTTAAACTATGCAAGTTAACACTGTTGTATTACAGCAGTTTAATCCTCAGACCGCATTAAGTTTCATCAATTGTCCAGTGAATCCATCACAGTTAAAGGATCCACTTGAGAATCCTTTGTTGCATTTAGTTATCAATGATTTTAGTCTTCTGTCTGCAATGGTTAGTTTCTCTATCTTTCCTTGACTTTTCTGACTTGGGTGCTTTTGAAGATTATAGGCCAGTTATTTTGTAGAAGTCACTCAATTTGGCTTTGTCTGATGTGGTACTCAATTCATTCAAGTCATGCATCTTTGGCAGGAATTTCTCAAGTGACCCTTAATACTTTTTTTTTTTCGAGACAGAGTCTCGCTCTGTTGCCCAGGCTGGAGTGCAGTGGCGCAATCTCGGGTCACTACAATCTCCACCTCCCGGGTCCACGCCATTCTCCTGCCTCAGCCTCCCGAGTAGCTGGGACTACAGGTGCCCGCCACCATGCCCGGCTAATTTTTAATGTTTTTTAGTAGAGACAGGGTTTCACTGTGTTAGCCAGGATGGACCCTTAATACTTTTTATTGGATCCTATCAGGGGTGCACAAATTCAATTTTCCCATGACTGCTGATTGTTCACTTTGATCATTGGTTAAGGCCCTGTCTGCCTCTCCTCTCCATTAGGAAGTTACTCTTTTTCCTGCTATCATTAATACATATTTTATGAGGGAGGTTCTATGTAAATATTCCATTCTTCCTCAAACTTTCCATTTATCCACATATTAACGTTATTAGGACTCATAGTTTTGTACTTTATTTAAGGAGTTATAATCCATTACAACAGTGATTCATTTTGATGATGAAGCTGGTTTCTGTGTCCTTTTGATATATCTCTATCATTTCCTTGCTTCCTGACACAAGGTTCATACTCAAGTTTCCTACCTCAGTCCTGGAATCAGGACTTGAATCCTGGAATCCTTGAAATCTCTCCAAGAAGCCCTGGTTTCTTTTAGTAGAGAATGGTATCTAGAAGGGGAAATCTGGGCTGTGTTTATTGCTATGAGAGATTCTCTTAGTAGACAAAGCTGGAGGATATATGTAAGTATATAGCTGCATAAAAATATATGAAAGTATATACATATATACACACACACACATACATTGTCATCTATATTTTTTAATCTATCTATATTGAAAACTGTAAGTTCACCCCAATAGTTTTCTTTTTTCCACATCTGTGACTCTGAACTCCAACAGTTAAGAAATCTGGCTCCCGGCCAGGCGCGGTGGCTCACGCTTGTAATCCCAGCACTTTGGGAGGCCGAGGCGGGCAGATCACGAGGTCAGGAGATCGAGACCACCATGAAACCCCGTCTCTACTAAAAATACAAAAAATTAGCCGGGCATGGTGGTGGGCACCTGTAGTCCCAGCTACTCGGAGAGGCTGAGGCAGGAGAATGGCATGAACCCCAGAGGCGGAGCTTGCAGTGAGCCGAGATTGGGCCACTGCACTCCAGCCTGGGCGACAGAGCGAGACTCCGTCTCAAAAAAATGAATAAATAAATAAATAAAAATAAAAATAAAAACAAAGAAATCTGGCTCCCATTATCCTTAAGTCTCCTTATTTGGTCAATCCCCTTGTAGGAAGCCAGTCTTCTATCAGAGCCACTGTCCCCCTTACCCCTCACACACCCTCCTTACTCTGTCCTTGCTATGACCTGCCACCACCACCCCTCAGAAACTGTCCTTACCCTGCTTTGACTCAGTCCATGACATGCTGCTGACCCCGTGTGGACATCGTCCTCACCCCTTCAGGGTTCTGGTTCCCTACCCAAGGGCTATGTTCCATGCAATTCCCCTCCTTGGCCCCTTGGGCTGTGACTCCCTACACAAGGCACTCCCTGCTGTGGTGGTGTCATCCTTACCCAGCAGGGTCTCCAGGTCCCCATACCAGTCTGTGGGCATCTTCCTTGGACTCTACACCTATACCAGGCTGTCTCTCCATGGGGCTTCCCTCCTCATCATGCTGAGGTTCCCACCCCCACTACAGGCACCCCTCTTACCTGGAAGCCCTTCTTATCTACTTAGGCTCTCTGATACACCAAGCTCTCCTCAATCATGAATACCTTCCTCACCCTGTTCAAGGGAGACACCTATGCTGGGCCACCACCCCTACTCCAGAGTAACCAACTTTCTCTGCCCTGCTGAATGACATTAGGACTGAATTCTTCCAGTAGAAAAGGGAAGAAGGCAAGGAGAAAGAGGAAAAGAAACATGATGTTTTTTCTGAGCCCTAAATCATCACTGAAAGAGTCGGACCAACTCAAAGAGTCAGACCCGATCGGGCTCAAACCAAAGACATGCTGGTCGCGGTCAAGAGATTTTATTGGAGGAACCAAGGCGACACCACACGGAGGAGAAGGAAGGAAGAAGGGGCGAGCTGCTTAGGTGCTGGGTTTTTATACTCAGTGGGGCTACGTGGGCATCGGTGATTGGCTTAGGGGTGGGGTTTGAGTAAAAGGCAGGAAGTGTTCTTCCCTGATTGGCCTTCTGTTGGCGGGCTCGCAGGGTGGAGAACCGGGAACCGGGGGTGAAGAACCGGGAACTGGGGGGTGAAGAACCCGGAACCGGCGCCATCTTACTGTGCCCATGTTACCTAACAATCACCACGACCAACCCTGAGTCAGCACTTAAGTTGACAGGAGAGTTGGCTTCTGATCAAGTATATTTTGGTGGCCACCTCTGGGCAAGGAGCTAAAGGCCTAAGTAATAAAGATCCTCAGGAGACAGGGCCTCCAGCTAGAAGTGAGGAAGCCCGAGTCCAGTCCTGACCCTACCCTTTTCCAGCAGTGTTGCTGTTCTACCTCTAGTCCTTTGTAGTATTGGGTGATAAGGAAATACACTAATCAACAAATAAGATGCCTGATAAGACTACCTTTCTCCAAATATATAACGTTGTTGTGAAGAGGAAGCAAGATAAGGTGTTTTGAAATGTCTTGAAAACCATAAATATCTAGGCAAATGTGACATTTTTATAAGAAAAATATTTTGTGAGGAAATATTAATGTAATGGGAATTTTTATTAGGACAATCCTATTATCTTTATGACTTAAAAAATTGATGTGAATAGGCTGGGTGCAGTGGCTCATGCCCGTCATCCCAGCACTTTGGGAGGCTAAGGTGGGTGGATCGCTTGAGCTCGGGAGTTTGAGACCAGCCTGGCCAACATGATGATACTCCAGTCTCTACTAAAATACAAAAATTAGCCAGGCGTGGTGGCAGGCACTTGTAATCCCAGCTACTAGGGAGGCTGAGGCAGGAGAATCGCTTGAACCCAGGAGGTAGAGGTTTCAGTGAGCTGAGATCGCGCCACTGCACTCCAGCCTGGGTAACAGAGTGAGACTTTGTCTGAAAAATAGATAATTTAAAAAATAGGCCGAGCGCGGTGGCTCACACCTATAATCCTAACACTTTTGGAGGCCGAGGCAGGTGGATCACGAGGTCAGGAGATCCAGACCATCGTGGCTAACATGGTGAAACCCCGTCTCTACTAAAAATACAAAAAATTAGCCGGGCAGGGTGGCGGATGCCTGTAGTCCCAGCTACTCAGGAGGCTGAGGCAGGAGAATGGCGTGAACCTGGGTGGCGGAGCTTGCAGTGAGCCGAGATCACGCCACTGCACTCCAGCCTGGGTGACAGAGTGAGACACCATCTCAAAATAAATAAACAAATAAATAAAAATAAAATAAATTGATGTGAATAAAATATATCCCAATACATAGAGCTGAAAATGTGTGCTGGGGAAATAATATATGGGATGCCTGGGTGGAGGTAGGGGCAGTAGACAGCCGTAACATGCTAGATCCTGTGAGACCAGAACCCAGTAAACTGATGGGGAGTGTGTTGAAGAGCTTCCAATGTAACTCAATTTGCCTGTTTAGCTGATTTCACTACTGTAAACTTTGAAACAGCAGGATTCCTCCTATGATCATATCCCCACCTCCAGATTTACTTCTCTTTATCTCATCTATAGAAATATCCTCTGGGTTCTGATACACTTAGGAGCTTCTAGGGCTTCCCTTATCTTTACTGTCTACTGTCCAGATATGTATGGAATCTAGTTGAACTATCCCCTGTGTCAGTAAAAGAAGCTAACTTAATAGGATCTCTGGGTCTGAAGATTTTTTGATTCCTATGGCTTTCATTTACGCAAAAGGAAAGAACTTGATTTTTTTTCTGTATATTATGAATAAAATCTCCTTTTTGGCGCTTTTATGAGATACTGTAATACATATTTAAATTGCTTTTTATTTATTCTTGGATTCTAGAATAATACGTTAGTAAGTACAAAACCAAACCAACAAAGAACCTCAAAGCCACTAGCCCTACACTGATTACACATAAAGACTGGACTCTAACATTGCTCTGTGTTCTAAGGGGCCTGGGCTTCATTTTTAAGACTCAAGAAAAAAAGCACAAAAAGGAACCCAGCCCTTTGAAAAGAAGAAATGAGGCTGAAGGTGGGGGAAGGCAGAGTGAAGCTAAATCTCCGTGCTAGAGAAAGAGCGTGTGTATTACAAGGAAGTGGTTTGTTCTAGCAGGCAGTGGGGCGATGAGGTTGAGGGAGGTGGAACAGTTGACTCATGGCTCCGTCTTGCATTTGGTTTGCTGCTAAGAGCCTTTAAAATTCTTAACTATTTCTGGGGGCTTTCTTAGCTCAGTAGTCACTGAGAGAAATGAGCTGAGCTAAGGAGTGCAAGGGGAAACAGGCTCCCTGAAGGGTGACCCAGAGGGTGTCGCTTTCTGGGCACTGGTTTTAAGTGGATTGGATGACATTTGGGGATTAAGTCAGTCTCCTGGATATCTCATTACTTATGCATTTGTTCCTTTTGGAAATAGTTATTGCATACATAGGGTTTTCAGATGACTTAAACCAAAACACCAGACTCACAATAAAAATTTATAGACAAAAATAATCATATTCCACTGATATAGAAAACTTATTGATGATCAGTTAAAGATGGTGGTTTCAACATCTATGTTTATCTCTGTTCTCTCCAAACATTCCAATAAAATGAAAATGGATGATTTTTTTTTAAAGCACAAACCCATAAGGACAAAGAGACTTGGAGTAGAGGAAACACCAAGGAAAAATGGAAAGATGGAAAGCTGACGGATGAGTGTGAGCTGACCCAGCAGATTCAGCGAGGCCAACACCTAAGCTGGCAGTGAGGGAAAGTGAGTCATCCATCCTATTTGCACCACAGAACCACAAAAATGCCCAGAAATTGGGGCCACCAGGAATTTCTAAAATGGGGGTAAATGGGAAAACAGAGTCAGTCAAAAGTCTTTTTAAGAAGCAGTTAGGGCCGGGCGTGGTGGCTGACGCCTGTAATCCCAGCACTTTGGGAGGCCGAGGCAGGCAGAACACGAGGTCAAGAGATATGAAACCCCGTCTCTACTAAAAAAAAAAAGCTGCAAAAAATTAGCTGGGCCTGGTGGCGGGCGCCTGTAGTCCCAGCTACTCGGGAGGCTGAAGCAGGAGAATGGCGTGAACCTAGGAGGTGGAGCTTGCAGTGAGCTGAGATTGCACCACTGCACTCCAGCCTGGGCGACACAGTGAGACTCCGTCTCAAATAAATAAATAAAGAAGCAGTTAGACTCCCAGCCTCCTTCTCAATGCCTTGCAGCAGAAGATCTGCCCCTCCCCTCACCTTTGCACTGGACTGGAAATTTAGTTTCTAGAGCTGTACTGCTCAATACGTCAGCCACTAAGTACATGTGGTTTCCGAACTCTTTAAGTCTGGTTATTCTAAATTGAAATGTGGGTTAAGTGTGAAATACATGCCAGATTCTGAAGACTCGGTACAATTAAAAAAGATTTTTAAAAACATTGATTACATGTTGTAGGCTGGGCTCAGTGGCTCACGCCTGTAATCGCAGCACTTTGGGAGGCTGAGGAGGGTGGATCACTTGAGCCAAGAAGTTCAAGATCAGCCTGGGCAACATAGCAAAATCCCATCTCTACAAAAAATACAAAAATTAGCCAGATGTGGAGGCACATGTCTGTAGGCCCAGCAACTTGAGAAGCTGAGGCAGGAGGATCACCTGAGCCTGGGAAGGTCGAGATTGCAGTAAGCCGTGGTAACATCACTGCACTCCAACCTGGGCAACAGGGCAAGACTCTTATCTCAATAAATAAGTAAATAATAAAAACATTGATTATATGTTGAAACAATAATATTTTTGATCAATGGGATTAAATAAAACAATTAAAATTGATTTCTCCTGTATATTTTTATTATTTTTTCATGTGACTGATAGAAAATCTAAAATGACTTCTGTGGCGCCCATGATATTTCTGTTGGACAGCGATGCTCCGGAGAGTATGAACCAATGGTGACTAGGGGACAAGGGGACAGCAGAGGAGTTTCCACACTGAGAATGGGTTGGCCAAGCAAAAGCTAAGATTAAAGAGAGCCCAGTCCTCTCTCTCACCCAGATCCCAGAGTGCTGGCAGCTAGCTAGTCTCCTAACCCACAAGTAGGAGATGGCAATATTCACTTCAAGGGAAGCTGACCAGCCTGAGGAAAGTTCTAAAGATGCAGAAGTAGACACCATCAGCCTTCTGCCCGTGTTCCCCTTAGCATCCACTTCTGCACCTAAAGATGGTTTCCTGCCAATTCCTGCAGCTTTCTTCAGGTGAACGCGTCTCTCAACCTGCAGACAGACCCAGCCAGAAGGGGCAGAGAATTCACGGGCTTCAAGGTGGTCGAGAAGGGCGTGGCTCTCTTGCTCTTCCATCAGGGAGAGAATCCTGAGGGGCGTGACCTACACTGACCCCCAGAGCCCCCTACAGCATTGAGCTCCGATTGTCCACCCATGCTGACTTCCTTCCCTTTCCTGACTTCCTCCCTTACTCTTCTCCATCTCCCTACCAGGGTTTCCTGAGATGACCTCTGAAATAGATGACCTGAATGGGGCTGTCTGTTTCTACATCTGCTTTGAGGGAACCTCAGTCAAGACAAATTCTGATAGTTGGAGTTTCTCCAGGAAAACAGCCCAGCCGTGTCATCCTACAGGGAGGCCACCAGTGGATAAGCCTCATCCATACACAGAGCTTTTTACTTTTATTTATTTATTTTTTATTTATTTGTTAAGACTGAGTCTCACTCTGTCGCCCAGGCTGGAGTGCAGTGGCACAATCTCGGCTCACTGCAACCTCCATCTCCCAGGTTCAAGCGATTCTGCCTCAGCCTCCCAAGTAGCTGGGACTACAGGCGCATGCCACCATGCCTGGCTAATTTTTTGTAGTTTTAGTAGAGACGGGGTTTCACCGTGTTAGCCAGGATGTTCTCAATCTCCTGACCTCGTGATCTGCCCGCCTCGGCCTCCCAAAGTGCTGGGATTACAGGCATGAGTCACCGTGCCTGGCCCATTTTTAATTATTTTTTATTATTTTATTTTATTTTTGAGATGGAGTCTCACTCTGTCACGCAGGTGGGAGTGCAGTGGCACGATCGCAGCTCACTGCAACCTCCACTTGCTGGATTCAATTGATTCTAGTGCCTCAGCCTCCCAAGTAGCTGGAATTACAGGCAGGCACCACCATGCTCAACTAATTTTTGTGTTTTTAGTAGAGACGGGGTTTCACCATGTTGGTCAGGCTGGTCTCGAACTTCTGACCTCAGTTGATCCACCCGCCTCGGCCTCCTAAAGTGCTGAGCCACCGCGCCTGGACAGAGATTTTTATTTTTTAATCTTTTTTTTATACTTGATCTTAGCCAAAAGGCTGAGAAGTGATTAATCTTTATTTTTTCAGCTGTATTGTATAATTGGTATCCAAAAAGCTGCACATATTAATATACACAATTTAGTGACTTTGCACATAAGTACTGTTAAAAGATAACTGTAGACAAATTAAATTTAACAGAGTTTAACTGAGCAAAGAACAATTTGAGAGTCAGGTACCCCACCCCCACCCATCAAACAGAATACCTTCAGGGCAACTCCAGGGCTGCTGCGTGGGGAGAGAGAATTTATGGACTGAAAAAGGAAAATGACAGATAAAAATCAGAAGTGAAGTACAGAAACGGCTGGATCATTATAGCTCAGTGTTGGCCTCATTTGAACACAGTTTGCACAGTCAACCGCCTGTGAGTGGCTGAAGTGTAAAGAGTAGGGTGCAGTCTCTTTCCACATCTGGTTAGGTTGCAGTTGACTAAGTATGGAGAAGCCTTTAGGCTGACTTAAAATACGTAAGGAGGCAGCTTTAGGCTAAACTTAATTTAGCAGTACTTAATTACAGGCACTGTCTTGTAGAGCAGATCTCTAGAACTTACTCACTTTTGTATCACTGTAAGTTTATACCCATTGAACAACAACTCCCCATATTGCCCTTCCCTACCCCCTAGCAGCCACCATTCTATTTTCTACTTCCATACCTTTGATTATTTTAGGTGCCTCAGATAATAGAGATCACACAATATTTGTCCTTCTATAACTGACTTATTTCATTTGATAGAATGTCTTCCTGGTCCATCCATGTTATTATAATAGTAGGATTTTCTTCTTTGTTAAAGCTAAATAATGTTCCATTGTATGTATGCACTACATTTTCTTTCTCCATTTGTCCATTGATGGATATTTGGGTTGCTTCTATATTTAGGCTATTGTGAATAATGCTGCAATGAACACAGGATTGCAGATATCTCTTCCAGATCCTGATTTCAGTTTTTTCGGATGTATACCAGAAGCAAGATTGCTGAGTCACATGGTAGTCCTGTTTCTAATTTTCTGAGGAAACTCTGTGCTGTTTCCCATAGCAGCTGTACCATGTTACATTTCCAGGAACAGTGCGTAACGGTTCCCTTTTCTCTACATCCTCTCGGACACTTGTTTTTATATTTATATATAAAATACATTTTTATATATAAAAACGTATGTTACATACAATATATATGTAAAATATTTTTTTAAAATATATACTATATATATATATATATATATATATAAAGTATCTGAGAGGATGTAGATAAAAATATATAATACATTTTATATATATATAATGGCCATCCCAACAGGTGTGAGGTGATATCGCATTGTGGTCTTGATTTGCATTTCCCAGATGATTAACAATGTTGAGCATCTTTTCATATACCTGTTGGTTATTTGTATGTCTTCTTGGAGAAATGTCTATTTAGATATTTTGCTCATTTTTTAATCAGGTTACTTATTATTTGTTTATTTTCTTGCTCTTCACTCAGAGCCTTTTAGAGTTGACTTTTAAATATGAGCAGAAAGCCCAAACAACCACTGAGGAAATCCTCTAATAATTCAGACAGTAAAACAAAATTTTGGGTTCGTCTAAAAGTAATCATCTATTTATGGCTGATTTTTTATGACCTGCTTGTGCATGGGAGTGATATTGTGCCCTAACAATACTAAATGTGCAAAAGGATGCATGCATGTCTGTGTTTGTTTCACTAAACAGAAAGCTAAAACACTGGACTGTCTGCCTCATAGTTAATACCCAGCCACCCTCTGAGTATCCAGAAGGTACTCCTCACCTTGTCAGGTGCTCGAATGCAGACAGTAAAGTCAGTCCTTGATATCCAGGAGGTACAGTCTCAAGGAGAAGTCAGATAAGAGGAGAAATGCTTATTATGCAGTGGGATAGAGTCTGCACAGCAGGAAGGGAGCCCAGAGTGATCTTGAAACAAGCAGCTGTGGGGAGAAGCAAGGGGAAACATTTCCAGAGGGCCAGCTGGGTACAGCAGAAGGAAGGACATTCCTGGAGAGGGAGAAGAGAAAGGGACACATTTAGCAAACTGAAAATATCCTGCCGGGGGTGGTGGCTCACGCCTATAATCTCAGCACTTTGGGAGGCCGAGGCGAGTGGATCACCTGAGGTCAGGAGTTCAAGACCAGCCTGGCCAACATGGTGAAACCCCGTCTCTACTAAAAATACAAAAATTGGCTGGGCATGGTGGCACATGCCTGTAATCCCAGCTACTCAGGAGGCTGAGGCAGGAGAATCGCTTGAACCCGGGAGGCGTAGGTTGCAGTGAGACAAGATCTTGTGCCATTGCACTCCAGCCCGGGCAACAAGAGTGAAACCCCGACTCAAAAAGAAAAGAAAAGAAAATATCCTGAGATGGCTGCAGTGAAGGGTGTGATGGAGGAAGTGTCCAGGAATGAGGCTAGAGGGAAGCCCAGGACACCATACTAAAGAGGTAGAATGAGTTTCTAAAGAAACAAAGGCATCGCAGAAAGGCTCAGGGTGACATCTCTCTGCAGAGAGAGCCCCTTCAATAGCCTCTACGGTCTTTTCTTTCTTTTTCTTTTTTCCTTTTTTTTTTTTTTTTTTTTTTTTGAGACAGAGTCTCGCTTTGTCGCCCAGGCTGGAGTGCAGTGGCGCGATCTCGGCTCACTGCAAGCTCCGCCTCCCGGGTTCACGCCATTCTCCTGCCTCAGCCTCCTGAGTGGCTGGGACTACAGGCGCCCGCCACCACTCCACGGTCTTTTCTTAAGGGCAAGATGTCTCCCTTTTTGCAACCTGCAGAGGAAATGGAAACGACCACTACTTCTGTATCTTTTCAAAGAGAAAATGCCTGGGAATGTAGAACCAGGTATAGGAAGGAGACGGAGCAGTTGTCTAGCAAAACTGAATTGTGCTCTTTAAGTCAGCCGTTTTCCCACACAAGCTAGGATTTTTTTTTTTTTTTTCCTTGCGTTTCTTACTCAGCGCCTGTTTTGGGCCCCTCAACAATGAGCTGAGCTACAGGGCTTTTGATACTGGCTAGTGCTGAACTTTTCCCAAGTAGCATAGTATTTTTTTTTTTTTTTTTTTTTTTTTTTTTGAGACGGAGTCTCGCTCTGTCGCCCAGGCTGGAGTGCAGTGGCGCAATCTCGGCTCACTGCAAGCTCCGCCTCCCGGGTTCACGCCATTCTCCTGCCTCAGCCTCTCCGAGTAGCTGGGACTACAGGCGCATAGTATTTTAAATCCGTTATATGGGGAAGATTTCTAGAAAGCAGCACTAATTCTAAGGGGAAAATGGCAGATTCCTCACGAAGTGACAGGGAAGAGATCTGGCCCCGTAAAACATCACACCGACACAGGAGATGTGGAAGGGCACCCAAAGGCAAAGGAAATGAGCCATTTTAGGTAGGTGGGAGGGGTCTGCAAGGCAGCCCTTAAAATGATCTGCAAGGAGCACATTTGGGGTTCCTGGCTTCTGCTTTGCCAAGAGGATCGTTGTTAGGGGTTGTGCTGCCTAAAGAGGAGATCGATGTGCCAGAGCACCCAGACGTCACAGTACGCTGATGGGAAGGTGCAGAGGCATGCCATGCTCTCTGGTCTCGATCATGCACTTCAAACTGAGTCACCTGAATAGAGAGCCAGGGCAGAAATATTGCATAAGCCCTCGCTCCGAAACAGGGTGCTAACAGGAGGGAACAATCGGAAGGAATAATGAAGTCATCGGCTTAAAGCAAGTCCACAACCCAAGAGGAAAAACTCCATTAGATTTCAAGACCTGAAAAGAATCTTCTGTGGCTTGAGGCTCTGTTCTCTTGGCCCATTGGGTGGATGGCCTCACCTTCTTGGCCCGCCCAGGGTACCATCCACACTGCATCTGTGGCTCTGGCCTCAGGCTCATTCTTCCTTTATTTCATCTTGCCTCTGTCCCTTTCAGTCTGGGATGGCAGCATTTCCATTGGTATAAAATTATTAAAAATGTTGTCAGTCTCCCAGGTAATCTAGGGGTCTAAGCCACGAGACAAGAGAGTCCCTCGCAGATATTTGTTGGATAATTTTAGTTCTATTCCTGGATTCTGCTGAGTTGGTTGATTGGATTCATAAATCACACATCTCATCCCTTTAGCAAATATTGTCCAGACATACCCTTGGCTCTAATTCCAGAGCAGTTTATCTGGATAGGCTGAGAATTTTCCAAATCAAATGCTGGTTCCTTTATGCTTACCAGTTCATTCCTTAATGTGTCTCTTTCTCTTGCATTTTACTCTAAACAGCATAGAGAAACCAGACTGTACCTTCCACACTTGGCTTGGAAATCACTTCATCTCAATACCCAAATTAATCACTTATAAATTCTACTTTCTACAAAGCAGTAGAAGATAATTCAGCCAAGCTTTCTGCCACTTTATAACCAGGTTTACCTTTCCTCTAGTGTGCAGTACCAGTGTCCCTCACTTCCATCTGAGGCTTTACCAGGAGCACTTTTAACATTCATATTTCTAGCAACATTCTGTTCATAATGATATATGTATTTTCTAACATGATAAAAGCTTTCTCTACAGCTTCCCTCACTTCTTTCTAAACCTTCACCAAGATGGCCTTTACCATCCATACTTCTTTCTTCTTTCTTTTCATTTTAATAGAGGCGAGCTCTCACCATCTTGCCCAAGCTGGTCTCAAAATTCTGGGCTCAAGTGGTCCTCCTGCCTCAGCCTCCCAAAGTGCTGGGATTACAGGCATGAGCCACTGCACCCAGCTAACATCCGTATTTCTACCACCAATCTCTTCAAAGCAATCTAGGCTTTTACTATCAAGCTCCTGAAAATTCCTGTACGTCTACCCACTGTGATTGCCTACCAGGTTCTTGCTGCTGCACAGGCAAAATCAATTCACTGATATTGTGGTATTGCAGTAAAGGAAGTGTTTAATTGATGCTAGGCTAGCCATATGGAAGACAGAGTTATTGCTCAAATCAGTCTCTCCAAAGGCTCAGAGGTTACAGTTTTTCAAGGATAGTTTTATGGGCAGAGGACTAGGGAATGGGTGCTGCTGTTTGGTTGGGGCTGCAATCACAGGGCTGTGGAAATCCATCCTCGTGCTCTGAGTCTGCCTCTGGGTTGGGGGCCACAGGATCAGTTGAGTCATGAGTCTGGAAGTGGACAGTATAGAAAAATCTCAAAAAACCGGCCGGGCACAGTGGCTTACACCTGTAATCCTAGCACTTTGGGAGGCCAAGGCTGGCAGATCATGAGGTCAGGAGATAGAGACCATTCTGGCTAACACGATGAAACCCCATCTGTACTAAAAATACAAAAAAAAATTAGCCGGGCATGGTGGTGGGCACCTGTAGTCCCAGCTACTCAGGAGGCTGAGGCAGGAGAATGGTGTGAACTCACGAGGTGGAGCTTGCAGTGAGCCGAGATCGTGCCAGTGCACTCCAGCCTGGGTGACAGAGCAAGACTCCATCTCAAAAAAAAAAAGAAAAATCTCAAAAAACCAGTTTTAGGTTCTACAATAGTGATGTTACCTGTAAGAACAATTGGGGAAGTCACAAATCTTGTGACCTCTGGCTACATGACTTCTGAGCAGTAAGGGATTCGAGAAACTATCTCTACATTTTAGCAGAATTCAGTCCCTTCCCATAATCCTAATCTCACCACCTTTCATTAGTTTTCAGTCTCTGAGCAAGAATGGGGCTAGTTTTAGGAAGGGACTATTATCATCCTTGCTTCCAAGTTAAACTATAAACTATATTCCTCCCACAGCTTGGCCTATGCCCAGGAATAAGTGAAGACAGCCAGCCTGTGAGGCTTGAAGCAAGATGGAGTCAGCCACGCTAGAGTTCTCCCACTGTCATAATCTTTGCAAAGGAGGTTTCACTGTTACCCAATTCCAAAGCCACTTCCACATTTTAGGTATTTGTTACATTTCACTTCCCAGTACCAAAATCTGCATTTATTTGGTAGGGCTGCCATACAAAGTAACTCAAACTAGGTGGTTTAAAACAACAGAAATATATTCTGTCACAGTTGTGGAGGCCAGAAGTTGAAAATCAAGGTGCAAGCAGAGACATGCTGTAAAAGCCTAGATCTAATTCTTCCTTGCCTCTTCCTGAATTCTGGGGATGACCCCAATCTTTGGCATTCCTCCAATATTGGCTTCTATTGTCCTGTGTTCTCCCGTGCATTCCCACAGCATTCTCTTACTTGTGTGTCTGTGTCCAAATTTCCCTCTTTTTATTAGAACACCAATCACATAGGATTAGGGCCCACCCCAATGACCTCATTGTAACTTGATTATATTGCAAAGACTGTGTTTCCAAATAAGGTCACATTTGTGGGTCCCAGAAATTGGGACTTCAGCATATCTTCCTGGGGGACGCAATTCCACCTGTAACCCTGGATGAATACAGCTGTGTAAACACCACCAAGATAAAGAAATGGAGCATTTCCAACATTTATCAGGCTCCCTCACACTCCCTCTCAGTCAACACTTCCTACAGGTAACCTTTATTCTGAACACCATGGCCTACTTCGGTATCTACAGAGCAGATTTATGCTGAAGCAATAGAAAATAAGATAAGAAGTAATTAGAGCAGCCATATCGTCAAAGATAACCTACACTTTAATGGCTGGACTTTGAGCCATTTCTAAGATAGCTTCATTAAAACATTACACTTTTTGAGTTCCAACTAAAGGTCAGGCCCTGTGCCGTTTATTCACGTACATTTAATTTTATTTTATTCCATAAACACCATTTGAGGAAAGTATGCTATTTCTATCTAGAAAGAATAATTGTGACATAGAGTGTTTGCCTAAAATTAGCAAATCTGTAGCTAACAAACGACTCCTGGAACCAGACAGAGCTCTCTTGGGCCCCCAGGTTAGTGTTTGGTTCGGCAAATATTTGATGACCGGTTATTATAGACACAGGCATACAGAATCATACACAAATGCCATATTTCCCTGCTCTCAAGGAACTTAATATTCTTTGGAGGAACACAGGAGGATATAATTCTAAAATAATGCAGTCATTGTAATGACAGAGGCCAGCAACAAGTTCTAGAAAGGCACAGAACATCAATATTGGCTCACCTGGAGGCAGGGGATGATCCAGGAAAGGATCTTAAGCTTTAAAGACAGAATAAGCAGGAGGTAGGAAAAAAAAAAAAAAAAAAAAAAAAAAGATAAGCAGGGGAAGGGAGGCGTGAAACTCAGGAGAAATCAAGCAGATGGGGACAGCAGGAGCCTGAAGTGAGAGCCAGGTTGTAGCTGGGGATAAGGATCAACAGTGGAAGTCAGACCAGAGAAGACTTTTATGTCATGGTAAAAAGGGGACCATGCATTTCTCCTGAGGTAGCACATGCATTGCTTGTGGACGGCTTTCAGCCTGCAGATGGTGCTTTTATTTTGGCCCTCACAGTGTTTGAATAAAGTCTGCATGCCTTTAAGCCTCTGGCTCACCCCAGGCTGCACTGCTCCCTATTGTTTAATGCTTACCAGATATGTTCAGGTATACGACCCGGATGTGTGGCATCTAGGAAGGAGACTGGGTGCCACTGCAAGGTTTAGACAGGGAAGGGACATTGGCCACACTTGATTTTTTTTTTTTTAATTTGTTTTAGTGACAGGGTCTCATTATGTTGCCCAGGCAAGTGATCCTCCCGCCTCACCCTCCTGAGTTATTGTGATTACAGGCACATGCAACTGTGCCTGGATGAATTTTCAATAAAGTTCTCTAGAAACAGTTTCAGAGATGGACTTGAGAGAGTGAGACTGAGGCAGGATGATCAGTTAAGAGGTTATAAAAATGCCAAGATGTGGTTACTATCTGAGCAATAGTAATAGAAGAGAGGAAAGGCCATACTCAAAAACCATTTAAGAGGTAAAATCACTAGCAGAGAGTGAGTCTCTGGAGGTGAGGAGGTGGGAAATGGTTTTCTTCCCACTTGTCACAGCGAGGCATGCTTTGCAATTTCTGCATCGGTTCTAATTCAAGGACACAGTCAGGCTGGTGCACACAAGTGTGGGCCACAGAGATATTGGAAGATGGCATAGAACCAAGTGGGAAAAGAATAGGCCCTATGCTCCATCTAGAAAAGAGCTTCAGCTTCTCTTGGGAAAGCTTACAGTAGTGAGGAGAGTTTGATAGTCAACACCAAACCCAGCTGTAGATCATTGCAACTGATCATCTTCAGCAATTGCTGTACAGAGATAGTTACGCTGATGTTACTGGTTGGTAAAATAGTGTATTAACTCCTTTAATTTTTTTGGTCATCCTTACAAATTGAGAGTTAGAAAGTATATGAAGATGTGACATCTGAAATCAGTAGCCAGTGTCCTGGTCCTGAGCATAAGTATCAGTCACCCTAGTGACCTTAAGATTAGGACTCAACCAAGACCTTTCTGAAGAGGCCATGCTGAAAAAAGCAGATTAAAGGACTACAGCCTTTATGTAGTCCTTCAATCATGTGTAGCGTGATTTGGGGAGACCCAAAGAATGGGCCCATCTAAAATGTGGGTGATTCAATGGCGAATCTGTGAAAGACGTTACTTCAGAATTCCCACCAAAAATTCCCACCAGACTTGCTTGGCCTAAGTTTTGGTTGGTTCTTAAAATGCAAATATCCTTGGGAGGGATAAACATTAAGCTTTATTGGTCACTTCCACTTTTGTGTGAATGAGACAGTGCTTTCCTGACTAGGTTTGATAAAGGAAGAATACAGAATCAGATGCTTGAGTTCATGTAAAGAAATGCCCTAAACAAGAGTGAACCAGGAATGGGGAATCTGCATATGAGGAACAGAGTAGGATGTAGAGCAGAGGTTAGCAAACTTTTTCTTTTTCTTTTTTTTTTTTTTTTTGAGACAGAGTCTCACTCTGTTACCCAGGTTGGAGAGCAGTGGTATGATATTGGCTCACTGCAACCTCCACCTCCTGGGTCCAAGCAATTCTACCTCAGCCTCCTGAGTAGCTGTATTATAGGTGCCTACCACCACACCTGGATAATTTTTTTGTATTGTTAGTAGAGACGGGGTTTTGCCATGTTGGCCAGGCTGGTCTCAAACTCCTGACCTCAGGCGATCCACCCGCCTCGGCCTCCCAAAGTGCTGGGATTACAGGCGTGAGCCACCATGCCCAGTCCAAACTTTTTCTATAAAGGGAACATAGGCAATATTTTACTCTTTGCAATGCTTATTGTTGCCATTGCAAATACTCAACTATGTCATTATAGAGCAAAAGAACAAGCATGGCTGTTAGAATAAAACTTAATTTACAAAAGTGAGTGGTGGCAGGCAAAATACGGCCCAAGGGCCACAGTTCGCCATCTCTTGTACAGAGGTAAAAAAAAGAACAAACCATGGGCCTTGGAGACAGATAGACTTGAATCCAAATCCTATCTCTAATAACTACTAGATATATGGTCTTATGAAAATTAGTTGATCTCACTAATCCTCATTTATCTCAAATGTAAAGTGGGATAGCAATACCAACCTCCAGTATAGCAATGAAGTTGAGAGAAGATTCTAAATATAAAGTCCTTAACGTCGTGCATCGCACATGTAGACACCCAACAAATATTAGTCCCCCTTCTCTACTTTGACTTTTCCTTAAGCTGACATTGTTCAAAGTATGTGGGTGTGAATAAATTCTTTTTGGTCATTTGATTAACTGGTAATCAAATGGCAGATGCTAGAGAAGTAGAGTATGAACTAGGATATTTCTGGGATCCTATGTTTCTTGGAGTGATAGAATGGGACATACTTGAGATGTTGCATGAAGTTTGGAAGTTACTAAAGGGAATTGAAGATTCTCTGTATCAGGACATCTTGGTTGCAAGCAAAATAAATTGACTGACTAATTGAAGCAAAAAGTAAATTTACTGGAAGAATATGGTGCAGCTCATAAGATCCAAGAGAAGCCAGATAATTATATTTACATCTAATGAGGCAGCTGAAAGAGATCTCAAAAGAAGAATTTCGTATCAGTCTTGACCTGGCTACTGGAAAACTAAACCTTCGGTATTGAAACATTTAGCCCAATATGCAAGACCCATGGAGAATTCAGATTGGAAGAACTTGGTGACAGATCTGCCCCTTCACTGTTTTGGAGGGGAAAGATGAAGGATCTTGGGCAAGGATCTTCTAGGGGACTTCCTTAGTGGAAGAGCTGGCACCTGGATTTACAGACTGGTTGAGTGAAACTAGATTGTGGTCCCCATAGTCAGCAGTTATGACAAGAAGTTCTCAGACTCAACAAAACATATCTGGATTATTGGGATGAAAGGCCCCTTGTCCATCTGCTAAGGATTTCCCAACCTTGGCACTGTTGATGTTTCGGGTGGGGTAATTCTTTGTTGTCAGGGGGCTGTCCTATAGACTGTAGAATGTTTAGCAGCATCCTGGTCTCTCCCAAGTAGATGTCGGTAGAAGTCCCCCTTCCTCCCAGTTGTGAAAACCACAAATGCCTCCAGACTTTGCTAAATATCCCTAGGGAGAGCAAAATCCACTCCAGATTGAGGACTGTAGGGCTGGCTCACATCCTGGGGGTTCCTCTGAATGTCCAATATGCCTGGTTTGGTCTTATGTAACCATTCCCTTAAAGACCTGGTTGACCCAGAGGATAGATTCAATTTAGTTCTTGTGGTTTACCTTGCTTCCTGAGCAGATTCTTTATTGTTGAACTTATCACAAAATATTTAAAGAACATTTTATTATGGCAATTTTAACCATTCTTAAGTTCAGGTAAGGCTTGCATCTTCAGTGGCCTAGACACTCAAAGGCAAATGCATAGATAAGCAAATAAATATACGAATGGAAAGAAGAGAAAGCATACATCCAATTTTATCATCTGCACAGTTGCTGTTGTAGTTCTTTCCTTTGCTCTACCCTAAACCTAATGCCTATTCTTCCTTTCTGGTTTCTTCTGGGGGAATTACCACTCCCTCTTCCACAAATCATGCAGTCATGGGGGATTATGAAACCAGGTCCTCCTCTTCTCCTAAAGAAGTACGAGGTTCCTGGGGGATTCCTGCCCCAGAGCCTTTCTCTAACATTGCCATACCTGTAGTGGCAGGCATGTGACCCGAGCTCAACCAGATGGAATTTTCTCCCAGGAGTTTGAGTGTGAAAGAGGCAAGGAAAAGAGAAGGGAGAAAGGAGAGGAATGGATGATTGTGGAATGTTGGCTTCCAAAAGGACTTATAGAGCATCTGCCCCATCGTCCTCACTGCCTTGAGAGGCAAGTGGGGCTCAGCACTATGAGATGACTTTCCTAGGTTGCTCTGTAGGGAAAAAGTGGAGCTGATGGGGTCTTTGGGGAAGGAAAGAGAGAGAAAAAAAGATGGAGATGGGCAGAAGAAGGAGAGGGAAACCAAGCAAGAAGGAAGGGAAGGTGTTTCTCATGAAGGGCGATGGTGTGGATCCACTCACTCGTGACCCAGGGCTGTGGCTTGCCTGCCAGACCTTTGGGCTCTGAGGGAAATGAGACAATCTGGGCTTTGTCAACTCATGGACAACCCTTCCACGTTTTCTTTGAAAATATGTGAGGCTGGACTTGGCAATAACTTCCTCTTTGAAACGACAATTACTCCCATTACTGCTACTTCTTATTAAGTTCTATGTTCCCTGGCTATCAGGCCATTGCATATATTTCTTCATTGATTCCTCCCAGAAAGCCAATGAGATAGATGATAGTATTGTCCCTATTTTATAGATGAAGATAGTGAGCATCAGAGGAGTTAAGTAACTTGTCTAAGGGCAGAAACAAAGTTTAAGCCAACACAGTTGTGAAACCTCTGACCACAGACAGTGGGGGGATTTACAGCTTAGATCCTGCTAGATCCAGGCCCTGGAGAAATGGAGGTGAGGACAGGAGAGTTCCTCATCTCCTGTTCCAATTCAGACCTTGTCCTATCTCTATGCCTTCAGCTCTTTAAGCAGGACTTAGCTTTTTGAACTTGATTTTGATCTGGCTTTGGAAATGCAGCTGCCTCCTGCTGAAATGGTCCCACTCTCCATCTGGTGAATTTACTTGCTTTTCATCCCCTCCTCCCTCCCTTGGCCTGTGGGTCACCAGGCTACTCGATAGCACCTTGGCCAGAGAATCAATGGATAAGGAAGGCAAAGAAGGAAAACTTAGCTCAACTCTTGTTACCTGAGGCAGCGGCTGAAACCAATGCCCACAAAGGGGGTTTTGTATTTCCCATGAATTTAAAATGTTTCTGTCACTCATGCTACCAAATGTCCTGAGTTGGTGATCCAAAAAAGAATGCCATCATTGTGCAAACAGGGCAATTTATAAGAAAATTCTTCACAGCACACAGCTATGCAGTAAAACCTCAACCCCAAGGAGCTCATTGCTAGGCTGTTTCTTTGTTTCTCCTGCCTTCATTGCGGGTGGAGGAGAAATGAGGGGGGAGTAGCACTGCTGAAAAGCCCAAGACCTTCAGGAGGTCCAAGTCCTGCCCCCCACCCTCTTTGTGGTTCAGTTCATGCCCCCCACGGCCTCTGTGCTACTCCCTCATCCCTACCCCCTCATTTTCTTTTCTGTATGCCATTTCTAGTCCTGGTCAGGGAACATGAAAGCTTGGTCTTAAAATTGAGATGTCTCTATGCCAGAAAGTTACTAACAAATTATAAGCAGCTGCAGTCAACATTGGCTTCCGACAGTCTTGACCATTTGGGAGAATGTTTTCTGGTGGGGTTGGCAGTCAAGAGGAGAACGAGGCCATCCCCATCAAAAGGGCAGCACGCATCTTTTGAAAACGTTCTCTTTTTTTGCTTCTCTTTCCTTCCCTTTTTCCTTTCTTTTCTCTTGCTTCTTTAAATGCTCCCCCTCACAGAAGGAGGGGAGCCACTATTGTGCAAGAAAATTCTCTATTGACTTGCAATTTAGCGGTGCAGTAAAAGTTTGCTCACATGCTGAGGGGCAATTCCATTTCAGCTGAGGGGTGATTCTATTTCAGGCCTCAGGCTGAGAGAGAAACAAGAAGGTGAAAGTTCCTAATGATATCAAACAAAATTACAAGTTTAGTTTAAAGACCTTAATTGGCTTTTATTTGTGATTCTAGAATCAGGCAATTCAGAATTTGCCTCATTCTATAAAGTAGAATGTTGTGATGAGCTGGGAAGAGGAGGTTGGTTTTACAAACAGAAAGGAGCTGAGGAAAGCAGAAACAGAGAACCGGTGGATTAGTCGTTTCAAAGTTACCTTCGTTTATAAAGATCAAGGCAGAGGGCCTTTCCTCATCATGCTCATTGAGACTGGCCTGTTTGGGGATTTGGCCATTAGCTCTCTCCTCTCTCTCTCTCCTATTTATTGGAAGTTCAGGTAAGCAACCTAGTTTTGGCTTGGTGGTATGGAACATTAGCATGAGTGACTCTATTTGGTTTGGTCTGTTGGGGCTAGTGCAGGAGCTCATTTCAAACCAATGGCCTCCTGTACATTTTATTTAACACTAATTTTGACTGAATTTCTTTCCTAACTTACTCTTCTTAAAAACTTCTTCTTTTCTTTTTTTTTTTTTTTTTTTTTTTTTTTTTTGAGAGGGTCTCACTCTGTCACCCAGGCTAGAGTGCGGTTGTTACAGGAAGGGGGTCCCAATCCAGACCCCAAGAGAGGGTTCTTGGATCTCGCTCAAGAAAGAACTCAGGGTGAGTCGGTAAAGTGAAAGCAAGTTTATGAGGAAAGTAAAGGAATAAAAGAATGCCTACTCTGGCCGGGTGCGGTGGCTCACGCCTGTAATCCCAGCACTTTGGGAGGCTGAGGCAGGCGGATCACGAGGTCAGGAGTTCGAGACCAGCCTGGCCAATATGGTAAAACCCCATCTCTACTAAAAATACAAAAATTAGCCAGGCATGGTGGCATGTGCCTGTAATCCCAGCTACTTGGGAGGCTGAGGCAGGAGAATCCCTTGAACCCGGGAGGTAGAGGTTGCAGTGAGCTGAGATTGCGCCACTGCACTCCAGCCTGGGTGACAGAGCGAGACTCTATCTCAGAAAAAAAAAAAGAAAAAGAAAAAAAAAAGATTGGCTATTCCATAGACATAGAAGCCCGGAAGACTGCTGGTTACCCATTTTTACAGTTATTTCCTGACGATATGCTAAACAAGGGGTGGATTATTCTTGCCTCCGTTTTTAGATTATATAGGGTAACTTCCTGACGTTGCCATGGCATTTGTAAACTGTCAGGATGCTGGTGGGAGTGTAGCAGTGAGGACAACCAGAGGTCATTCTAGTGACTGTCTTGGTTTTGGTGGGATTTAGCCAGCTTCTTTACTGCAACTTGTTTTATCAGCAAGGTCTTTATGACCTGTATCTTGTGCTGACCTCCTATCTCATCCTCTGACATAGAATGCTTTAACTCTCTGGGAATGCAGCCCACTAGGTCTCAGTCTCATTTTACCTAGCTCCTATTCAAGATGGAGTTGCTCTGGTTCACACACTTCTGACACAGTGACACTATCATGGCTCACTGCAGCCTTAACCTCCCAGGCTCAAGTGATCCTCCCACCTCAGCCTCCTGAGTAGCTGAGAGTACAGGTGTGTGCCACCACATCCAGCTAATTTTTGTATTTTTTGTAGAGACGGTGTCTCACTATGTTGCCCAAGCTGGTCTGCTGGTCTTGAGCTCCTGGCTGCAAGCGATCTGCCTGCCAAAGGCCAGGTGCGAGCCACCGTGCCTGGCCTATTCTTAGACACCTGTTGAATGCCAAAGTGAATTAAATTTTCAACTCTATTTTCTCCTCCTTTGATCTTCTTTTAAAGATTTTGGAGGACATGTTATTAATATGTTTCTAACATTTCGTCATAAAAAGTCTCAAAGAGAAGCAGAAAAAAGGTTACACTGCATCCTCATCCACTCTGGGTGATTTTAAAGCTAGCAAAAGTAGGGAAATAAATGGAATTAAATAACAAATGGGGGGAGGGGGAACAAGATTCTCACTTTAGAATTCTCAGTAATAAAGGCATCTCAGCTACACGTTGACATATAAATTAACAAGACTTTCATCTTTTGGGGGGCTCGGCCTCTGGCCCATATCCTTAAAATGGGTCTTTAAACGGAAGGCTCCTATTAGATGCTCTTTGTGGTTTCTTCCTTGCCACAGGGATTCATGAGTATGCAAAGGGCTTGGATGGTTGGAAGACAGATGAAACCTGAGATCTGAACACAGCCTCATAAATCTGTTGTTAGAAAAGCCAGCCAGCAATCCAGTTGATAACGTCCTGGGGAGCTGCAGGTAGGGCCCAGAGGAGGGAAGAGAGAGTGTGGGGTAGATCAGAGAAAGTTGTCCCTTGCCTCCCAGGGAGTAAAGTCAGCATCTAGCCTGGGAGATAGAATCTTCAGTGGTCTAGACCAGACCAGAGCTTCCTGAACTTCAACAGGCCCAAAAACAACCGACCTCGGAATCTTAAAATGCAAATTCTGATTCAACAGGTCTGGGGGTGGGGGTGGGGGTGGGGGTGGGGGTGGGGGCGGGGCTGAGGGTGGGCAGCACTGAGAACCTGCATTTTTATCAAGCTCCTAAGAAAAGCCAGCTCCTAAGCTGCAACCTATGCAGGCTCTGAACTTGGTTTTAACACACTATTTCCACCTTAAAATTTTAAATGATTTTTAAATTTGAACTTGTGTTTTGTAAGTCTGATGGGGCAATCCAGCCAGCTGGAGACTAGAAGAGATCCACGCAGTGCAGTAGGAATATGCATGGCCACTGTCTTTTGCATTCCATTTGCATATAGTACTTGAGATGCCCCATGAGTACAAAATTTTGGTGAGAGTTCAGCAAGTCCCAAGTGGTGTGTTAAGGCTGTGACTTGGTAAGGTTTGAGTAACTGACAGCCTGGAGAGGCCATGCTTGCCATTGGTACCAGAACTTGCTATGAACACTCCGAAAGAAGGCAGTGATGTTTTAAGAAATATGAATGACCAAGAAACCCTGTCATATCCCTCCTGGGTTACTTCCCTATATTAGCCAACCACAGGTGCTAAAATGATGACATAGAAGAGAAGGGAAAGTTCTTTTTCCTTTCAGTCCTTCCCTATCCTTCAGGAAGTGGAAGGTACTGTGAGTAGAATGTGTGCTTGTTAAGAAGTAAAACAAAAACAGTTGAGTGACTTTATTTAGCATTTCCACTGTTCTGGTAAGAACAAAATACACCTATGTGTACAAGTTACAAAATACAAGTTGTGTTATTTCAATGATTCCACCTTAGGAATTAAATGCTTAGATATTTGCATTTAAAACTGGCATTGCTTGATAAAAAAGATGAATGGTAAATCCATGTTAGTTATTGAAAATGTTTTTTTAGTTAGAATGACATTAAATGGGCCGGGCACGGTAGTTCACGCCTGTAATCCTAACGCTTTGGGAGGCCAAGGTGGGTGAGTCACTGGAGGTCAGAAGTTCACGACCAGCCTGGCCAACGTGGCGAAACCCCGTCTCTACTAAACATGCAAACTTTTGCAGGGCGTGGTGGCATACCCCTGTAATCCCAGCTATTTGGGAGGCTGAGGTGGGAAAATTGTTTGAACCCAAGAAGCAGAGACTGCAGTGAGCCAAGTTTGCACCACTGCACTCCAGTCTGGGCAACAAGAGCGAAACCCAGTCTTAAAAAAAAAAAAAGAATGACATTAAATGGCAAATATAAAACACCATAAGTTGAGAGACTGTGGAAGAAAGAGAAAAGCTTAACATTTTTGCAAATGCAGTGGCACTTTTCCCCTGCTTTTTGAACAGGTGCCCATATTTTTTTTTTTTTTTTTTTTTTTTTTTTTTTTTTTTTTTTTGAGATGGAGTCTCGCTCTGTCGCCCAGGCTGGAGTGCAGTGGCGCAATCTCGGCTCACTGCAAGCTCCACCTCCCGGGTTCACGCCATTCTCCTGCCTCAGCCTCTCCGAGTAGCTGGGACTACAGGCGCCCGCCACCACGCCCGGCTAATTTTTTGTATTTTTAGTAGAGACGGGGTTTCACCGTGGTCTCAATCTCCTGACCTCGTGATCCGCCCACCTCGGCCTCCCAAAGTGCTGGGATTACAAGCGTGAGCCACCGCGCCTGGCCCCAGGTGCCCATATTTTTATTTTGCATTGGGCCACACAGATTATGTCGCCAGCCATGCTCCCGGTTGATGCTGATGCTGCCAATTCACAGACCACACTTCTTTTAAAAAAATTATTTTTTATTGTTGTTGTTGTTGTTGTTATTGTTGTTTGAGATGGAGTCTAGCTTCCTTGCCCAGACTGGAGTGCAGTGGCGCAATCTCAGCTCACTGCAACTTCCGCCTGCTGGGTTCAAGCAATTATCCTGCCTCAGCCTCCCGAGTAGCTGGGACTACAGGCATGTGCTACCATACCCAGCTAATTTTTTTTATTCTTAGTAGAGACGGGGTTTCACCATGCTGGCCAGGCTAGTCTCGAACTCCTGACCTCATGATCCGCCTGCCTTGGCCTCCCAAAGTGCTGGGATTACAGGTGTGAGCCACCACGCTCAGCTTTTATTATATTTTTTAAATTGTCAAATAATAATTGTACATATTCATGGGATGCATATTAATGTTTCAGTACATTTAATGTATGGTGATCAGATCAGGGTAATTAGCATATCCATCATCTCCCAACATTTATCATTTCTTTGTTTTGGGAACATTTAATATCCTCCTCCTAGCCATTTGAACCTATAAAATATATTACTGTTAACTATACCACCCTATAGTGGTAGAGAACACTAGAATTTATTCCTTCTATCTAGCTGTAATTTTGTATCCTTTAACCCAGGGGTCCCCAGCTCCTGGGCAGCAGATCAATACTGGTCCATGGCCTGTTAGGAACTGGCTGCACAACAGGAAATGAGGGGTGGGTGAGTGAGCATTACCGCTTGAGCTCTGCCTCCTGTCAGATCAGTGACTGCATTAGATTCTCATAGAAACTGAAACCCTTCTGTGAACTGCACATGTGAGGGATCTAGGTTGCATGCTCCTTATGAGAATCTAATGCCTGATGATCTGAGGTGGAACAGTTTCATCCCCCTCATCCAATCCCCCAGCCCCACCCCACCCTGGCCATGGAAAAACAGTTTTCCACAAAATTGGTCCCTGGTGCCAAAAAGGTTAGGGTCTGCTGCTTTAAAAAATCTCTCCCTATCCTTCCTCTCCCCCTACCCTTCGCAGTCTCCAGAATCTTCTGTTCTACTTTTTACTTTTGTGAGATGAAGATTTTTTTTAGAGTTTCCACATATCAGTGAGAACATGAGTGTTTAACTTTCTGTTCCTATCTTATTTCAGTTAACATCATATTCTCCAGTTCCATCCAGGTTGTGTTGAATGACAGGATTTATTTTTTATTATAATTTTTTTTTTAGACGAAGTCTTGCTCTTGTTGCCCAGGTTGGAGGGCAGTGGTGCAATCTCAGCTCACTGCAACCTCCGCCTCCTAGGTTCAAACGATTCTCCCGCCTCAGTCTCCCGAGTAGCTGTGATTACAGGTGTCTGCCACCACGCTCGGCTAATTTTTTGTATTTTTAGTAGAGACAGAGTTTCTCCATGTTGGTCAGGCTGGTCTCTAACTCCTGACCTCAGGTGATCCGCCCACCAAAGTGCTGGGATTACAGGCGTGAGCCACCACGCCTGGCCAGGATTTCATTTTTTATGGCTAAACAGTATTCCATGATGTATATACTACATTTTCTTTACCCATCCATCAGTTATTGGACACCTAGGTTGATTCCATATCTTGGCCATTGTGAAGAGTGCTGCAATAAACATGTGAGTGTGGATGTCTATCTGATATAATGATTTCCTTTCCTTTGGATAAATTCCCAGTAGTGGGATTGCTGGCTCACATGGTAGTCCTATTTGGTGTTTTTTGAGGGACCGCCATACTCTTCCCCATAGTAGCTATACTAGTTTGCATTCCCACCAACAGTGTGTAAGAGTTTCCTTTTCTCTGCATGCTTGCCAGTATTTTTTTTTTTTTTTTTTTGTCTTTTTGGTAATAGCCATCCTAACTAGAGTGAGATCATACCTCATTATGGTTTTGATTTGCATTTCCCTGATGATTAATGATGTTGAACATTTAAAAATATATTTGTTGACCATTCGTATGTCTTCTTTTGAGAAGTGTCTGTTCAGATCATTCATCCATTTTTTAATTGGATTACTTGGTTGTTTTTCTTTTGTGTTGAGATTTTTAAGTTCCTTATATATTCCAGCTGTTAATCCCCTGTCAGACGAATAGTTTGCAAATATTTTCTCCCATTCTATAGGTTGCACAGACCACATTTTAAAAAGTGGGAGTCTTGAGCCAGGTTTTAAAGCCAGATGGACCTGGATTCAACTGCAGATTGTACTGCCTGCTAGTTGTGTTTGTAATCTTATGTAATCTGATGTATCAACACTGTTTTTCACTCAGAGGAGTGGAGGAGTTAGGGCAGTGTAGCTCCTCCTGGCCCCCCTCAAGCTGTCCACCTGCCCTAGCTCCTGGTTGATGGTCCTAGAAAATCAGCGTTTAGTTCCTATCGAGTGGGGCAGGCTTAGAGAGCAAACAGAGACTAGAGTCTGGGAAGATTAATTGGTGCTTTTTATAGTCCATTCAATAAAGGAATATGTATAAGAAAGGCAAAGCATTATCTTTCTGGCTTATCAGTAATAATAATTGTCTAGCTTGGTATGTGACATTTTTGCTCACATACTTTAATCTCTTTATCTATCCAATGTGGATGATAATTCCTCCCAGGCAGAAATTCAACAGACACTCTATTCTTTAAATTTTTCTTCCCCTCTGCAGATCTGAGGTGAACGAGGGCTACATCTCTCCCCTACTGTTGGTCGTTTACCTTTTGGTCCCTCTGCCCAGATATAAGCTCTTTGAGAAATGGAATATATCATATCTCTATCCCAAACCCATCCCTGCATAGCCAACTCCACCACAGAATCAGTATTATTATTATGCCAGTGTTTTATATTGGATGAATACAAATTATCTGCTTCAGCCAAGCAAAGGAAAGATTCAGATTGAGTGCAGTGGCTCATGCCTGTAATCCCAGCACTTTGGGAGGCCAAGGTGAGTGGATCACCTGAAGTCAGGAGCTGGAGACCAGCCTGGCCAACATGGTGAGACCCCATCTCTACTAAAAGTACAAGGATTAGCCGGGCGTGGTGGTGGACGCCTGTAATCCCAGCTGCTGAGGAGGCTGAGGCAGGAGAAAAGCTTGAGCCCGGGAGACAGAGGTTGCAGTGAGCCGAGATGTTCCAGCTTGGGCGACAGAGTGGGACTTGGTCTCAAAATAATAATAATAATAATTTCAAAGTACCCTTGTTAAGATACTGTACATTCCCTCCAGATTCCTGTTATTGTCTACTGTTAATATTCTTCCTTCACCTCTAGTCTATCCAAATCAAACAAACCCTTCAAGAATTAGCTATATAAATTCTGTGGGACTTCCCGGGGGTCCGATCCTAGCTCTGGCTCTGTTTCCCCATCAGTGTCTTACCATAATCTACTTATAAATGACTGCAACATTTTCAGTCTTTCATGTTATCGAGAGTGAGGGAGAACATCTGCATGTCAGAATCCCCTTTGGTCCGATTGGCTGACCCCCGAATCAATCCTAGTGTCTAAAGTCATGTTAGAGGTTGATTAGTCTAAATTTGAGATTACCTAATCACTCTGATGAGAAGAAAGCGATTCTGTTGATCCATTTAGGACACCTTCTTGCTGAAAGTGGGTTAATCCTAACCTAACAAACCACGATGGGCAAGGTGGTGGTAGAATAGCGATCGGTAGACAGCCTAGATATTTTCTTGACTTCTTATGACTGCTCTGATAGATCTGTTGTCTCTGTTAATAGACATTTCTTCTTTTAGGACTAGCCAGGCCCTTTGAGATAATAGCTCATCTCTCATTTTATATAAATATAAGGAAACGAGGCCCCATGGGGAATAAGGAAGGAGCTTGCTCCAGATCGCATATCTTGTTAGTGGCAGAGCTGGGACTAAAAAACTTGGTCTAGCCCTTAACCATACACTGTCCTGCCATTGAGGGATGTTGTACTTATATATTTTCTCTCCTAAATACTAAGTTTCCAGGGGCCAAAAACAATGTATTCTGTCTGCACCATGGTATTTTGCTTAGAACAATAATGAAAACTTAGTTTAGAATTATAAACATATTAAGCAGACTCAATAATATTAGTGGAATGAACAAAAACTGTTTATCACCAAAGTGCCAAGCAAAAGTCACACAAGTTAAACAATTATTATTATTATTATTTGAGATGGAGTTTCACTCTTGTTGCCCAGGCTGGAGTGCAATGGCACGATCTCGGCTTACCACAACCTCCACCTCCTGGGTTCAAGTGATTCTCCTGCCTCAGCCTCCCGAGTAGCTGGGATTACAAGTGTGCACCACCAAGCATGGCTAATTTTGTATTCTTAGTAGAGACGGGGTTTCTCCATGTTTGTCAGGCTGGTCTCGAACTCCCGACCTCAGGTGATCCGCCTGCCTCGGCCTCCCAAAGTGCTGGGATTACAGGCGTGAGTCACCGTGCCTGGCCTAAACAATTATTTTTGAGTAGTTATTACTGTGATGTGGCCAGAGAGATAATGTTTTGCCTCTCTTTTAAGTAGAAATGATACAGGAATTTAACCTAAAATTCTCAGACTTATGAATAGTTTCTATATATCAGAAAATCTTTATACCAATCATAAACTTAGTTAAATGAATATGCATACTTATATACCTATAGCTCTATATTTCTGTATCTCTATATCTATCTATCTATTTATCTATCTATCCATCTCTGGTATTCTTAAGAAAACACCTGTATGTAATGAAGGTGTAATGAACAAGCCACTGGAGCCACTTGATTTATTAACACTGTTTTTCACTCAGAGGAGTGGAGGAGTTAGGACAGTGTAACTCCTCCTGGCTCCCCTCAAGCTGTCCACGTGCCCTAGCTCCTGGTTGATGGTCCTAGAAAAGCAGCCTTTAGCTCCTATCGAGTGGGGCAGGCTTAGAGAGCAAACAAAGGCTAGTGTCTGGGAAGATTAATTTATGCTTTTAATAGTCTATTCAATAATACCACAGATCCGTCACTTTATTTGTCTTTTCATATGCCTTGTGATTTTTTTGTTGAAAGCTGGACATGATGTCCTTGGTAAAAGAAACTGCTGTAAACAGGCCTTTTGTATGAGGTTTTATGATTTTCTGGCAAAGACTTCAGCTGTGTTTGCTGTAGCTGTAGGTGTTGAAAGCTAAACTTTCATCTAATGTGCTTGTTTTTCTCCCTGTTGTCTTTGAGTTTCTCTAAAGGGCTCTTAAATTGTCACTTTTTTTTTTTCTTGAGACAGAATTTTGCTCTGTCTCCCAGGCTGAAGTGCAGTGGTGCAATCTCGGCTCACTGCAAACTCCACCTCCCAAGTTCAATCTATTCTCCTGCCTCAGCCTCCCGAGTAGCTGGGACTACAGGTGTGCGCCATCATGCCCAGCTAATTTTTTTTTTTTTTTGTATTTTAAGTAGAGACAGGGTTTTGCCATGTTGGCCAGGCTGGTCTCAGACCCCTGACCTCAGACAATCTGCCCACCTCGGTCTCCCAAAGTGCTGGCATTACAGGCGTGAGCCACCGCACCTGGCCTTAAATATTCTCTAGAGACTTATTAAATAGTACTTCCCATTGATTTCCCCTGTTATTAAACACCAGCCCTATTAATGTGGCAGAAAGTGTGTGGGGAAGGGAAGTGTTCTACAGTCCTGTAAATAGGTCTCAGACTTGTAGTGAGCCTGTGCCCCTCGGCTGGCACCCTCTCCAGTGCCTCTCAGTTTTGTTTTGTTTTTCCCTCTCAGGTGAGATGGGAAGGCTGGAGCCCACTGGAGTTGGGTATTTTCCTTCACCCAGGTCAACCTAGGCTCCAGTTTCTCTTGAGGACAGGCATTGTTATTAAAAAACAGAATGTTCTGGGCAACTTTTTAAATGGCTACTTTCCCCCACCCCCTGGGGGAATCACTAGGGAATTTTTCTCTGATCTTACAACGTAGCGGCACTCCTGGAGTTAAAACTCAGGAAGTGTGGGATTTGCCCTACACCAGCCCTCTCCCTGAATGTTTAACTCTCTCAGCCTTGTCCACACTGAGCCTCCAGACATTCGTTAGGGGCAGTTCAGGTTTTCCAGATAGGATGCTCGTTCCTTTGGAAGTTACTGCTCCTGGGCTTCTGCTCTGGTAAGTTGTGATTCTCTCTTAACTGCATGTCAGTCTCTCCAGTTTGGGGGACAGCTGTTTGCTCTATGGCCTGAGTTCTCTGATGGATATAAGAAGAATTGTTAGTTTTCAGCTTGATGGGTGGACAGAAGAGACAACTTCCAAGCTTCCTACACACCTGACTGGAAACCAGAAGTCTCCCCCATCATTTGATTTAACTTTTCCAAATTGAAGTTTAGAGATACTCAGTCTCGCCTGGGTGTTGTGGCTTATATTTGTAATCCCAGCACTGTGGGAGGCTGAGTCGGGAGGATCGCTTGAGGCCAGAAGTTCGAGATCAGCCTGGGCAACACAGCAAGACCCCATCTCAAAAAAAAAATGTAAGAAAGAGATATTCAGTCACTCACACAGGAAGCAAAAAGCCAGAACTGGAGGCCTTGGCTGATGTGACGCCTATGCTGTTGATCTTTTTCATGAAGGTGAGGCGAACACCTCAGAGACTGGCCTGGAGCCCTTTAGGAAGTTACTGCTGGGTACCATGCCTTTGCTTATCTCCATGGTCATAATGGGACCAGATTCCCGTACTCACTGGAGCAAATACAAGGCCTGTCCCAAACAGAGATGGGGAAGTGTCCCAGAGAGGTGCTTTAGCACTGTGCTTCCCTCCCCTTCCCTGACGCTTGTCCATATGGCCAAACAGGAGGACTCATAAAAGTTGAAAAACTCATTGGCTGAATAATGGTGGGACAATGAGGATATTTTTGTCCAGAAAACATTCTCAAATGTGTGGGGCCCACACTCAGAGTGACAGTGTGGTATGACCCCGGACCCTGCCATTCATCTTGTACAAAGTTGTGTCTCAGCGGGTGTCATTGACATTGAACACAACAGCAACAGCGTTCCCTGGGATTGTACGACACAAAGCCTGACACCCTATACTTAATGTCAGGGAAACACTGCATGAATGAGCTGATGATTTGGGGATGGCAATTGGCTCAGGGTCTCTCCAGAGCCCAGCTTCACCAACCACAGATTATTTTCTGGCATCAGATGCTGTATAAGGGGCTCATATTCCTGGGGGAGCCTTCATGACAGGCTTAATTCTGAGAACTGCATCAGAATCTCCAGGTTTAGGGCAGGGTCCCATGACAGCAGGAGCTCTAGCCTTTTTTTTTTCATTATATAATAATTATTATTATTATTGAGACAGGGTCTCACTCTGTTGCCCAGGCTAGAGTGCAGTGGCATGATCTTGGCTCACTGCAACCTCTGCCTCCAGGGTTCAGGTGATCCTTCCACCTCGGCCTCCTGAGTAGCTGGGACTACAGGCACACACCACCATGACTGGCTAACTTTTGTATTTTATGTAGAGATGAGGTTTCACCATGTTGCCCAGGCCTGAGCTCAAGCGATCCATCTGCCTTAGCCTCCCAAAGGGCCAGGATTACAGGCTTGAGCCACTGCGCCTGACCAGGAGAGAGTTCTAGCCTTTTGAAGACTTTCATCTAGAAATTCCAGTATCCCTGGAAGCCTAAGCTGAAATTAGCTTGTTATTTTCTTGGGGCCACACTTACAGGTTTGAGTTTCTTTCGGGAGGCCAAGGGGCAGTTTAAGGACTTATGGTATCTACATCCCCGTCTCTCCTCTGAGCATCGGGCTCTGCTCCTTTCTTCTGTAGGAGTGATTGGGATGGTGCTGATTATCAGGCACTCAGGGGCATGGCCATGCTTCACCATGGCAGAGTTTGAACTGTGACAGGAGGTGGTAATTTCCCTCTGCAGGGATTTCTGTTCTATCCACTTACATGGCTTCAGGTAATGTTCATTTGTCACAGGATAATTTACCAAGCTATTTAGTGCTGTTTTCTACTCCTTGCCAAAAAAGATTTTCAAAAGGAGGAAAAGGTAATTTTATCCTCATTTCCAGGAAATTCTGGGCTGCCAATCTTAGAATTTCCAGGAAATTCTGGGCTGCCATGTATTAGTTATCTGTTGCTGCATAACAAATTATTCCAAATCTTAGTGGCTTAAAACAAGAAATACTTATGATCTCACAGTTTCTGTGAGTCAGGCATCAGCTGCTTAGTTGGCTTAGGGTCTCTCGTAAGCCTGGACTCAAGTTTGGCTATGGTTCCAGTCATCACAAGGAATATCTTGAGGAGGATCCATCTGCTTCCAAACTCACTCACATGGCTTTTGGCAAGCCTCAGGTACTCTCTGGCTGTTGTCCTAAATATCAGTTCCTTGCCACATGGGATTCTTTGTTGGGCAGCTCACAATTATGGCAGCTGGCTTCCCTCGGTGCAGTGAGGGAGGAAAAGAGAGAGGGGAAACAAGATTGAAGTCACTGTAGTTTTATAAGCTAATTTTGGGAGTGACATTTCATCACTTTTGCTGTGTTCTGTTGGTTAGAAGTGAGTCACTAGGTCCAACCCACACTCAAAGGAGGGGATTACACGAAGGCATGAATACCAGGAGGTGGAGCTCACTGAGGGTCCTGTTGAAGGTTGCTGTTCTGGGTTATTAATTTTTTTTTTAATGTGTGGTTCCCAGCCCCAAACAAAGTTGCAAGGCATCTGTTATAAAGCTCTATCTAGGCCCCTGTGTGGAAGGTGAATTCGGCAGGGTGTTTCTTGGAAGGTATGGTGTCTGGAGATTGAGTTGAAAGACAAGGAGTTGCCCGAGGTTAGCAATGCAGCAAGGACTTGAAGAGCTGTGGAAGGAAAGTCCACAAGCATCGATTTCCTATCAGGAAGTATCCTATGCGGCAGCAGGAACTTTTGATGAAGTAAACACTTTTGCTAGGGGCAATGAACATCAAACACCATGGTCTCAGTAACTACATAGAACTTACCAGATACCCTAAAGGTCAAAAAGCCTGCAGAACCACCTGCCTTTGAATGGACCACAGGGTCTTGAACAATGAACATCCACATAGCAAACATGATGTGCCAAAGATCAAACAATACTTTCTAGGCAATTGGTAACAGATTTCACCACTAAAGAGTAAAAGAGCCCCCATAGTGACTGATATTGGGAGTCTTCTAATCCTAGTAAATGGGGATATCTTAGTCTGTTTGTACTGCTAGAACAAAATTACTACAGTGGATAATTTACAAACAATAGAAATTTATTTCTCATAGTTTGGGAAGCTGGAAAGTCCAAGATTAAGGTACTGACATTCAGTGACTGGTGAGGGCCTTCTTGTTGTGTCCTCACATGGCACAAGGCAGAAGAGCAAAATAGCCCAGCTAGCTTTCTCCAGCACTTTATGCATTTGTGTATTTATGTATGTATGTATGTATGTATGTATGTATGTATTTATTATTTTGAGACAGGGTCTCACTCTCTTGCCCAGGCTGGACTGCAGTGGCGTGATCGCAAGTCACTGCAGCCTCAGCCTCCCAGGCTCAAGCAATCCTCCCATCTTAGCCTCTTGACTTGCTGGGACTGCAGGCATGAGCCACTACATCTGGCTAGTTTATAAAATTTGTAAAATTTTTTATAGAGACGACATCTCCCTATTTTGTCCAGGCTGGTCTCAAATCCTTGGCCTCAAGCACTTTTCCTGCTTTGACCTCCCAAAGTGCTGGGATTACAGGCATGAGCCACCATGTTTGGCCCCTCCAGCACTTAAAAAAAAAATTAAAAAGAGACAGGGTCCCCCTGTATTGCCCAGTCTGGTCTTGGACTCCTGGGCTCAAGTATTCCTCCTGCCTTGGCCGCTGTGCTGGGATTACAGGCATGAGCCATCGCACCCGGCCCCCTTTAGCATTTTTGTAAGAGTTTAACCCCAGCCATGAGGATGGAGTCCTAATGATTTAATCATCCCCTAAAAGACTCACTCTTAATACCATCACACTGGGTCTTAGGTTCTAACACTTGAATTCTGGGAGAACACCAACATTCAGACCATAGCAGGAGGTTAGAACCAGATATAATCTAATTTAGAAAAATTAGGCATCACATAGACATCTCTTTTATCATGGCATTATGAAGGTTTATTATACTTATATTTATTACTTACTTAATCTTTATCACTCTTTGTAGTAGGTATCACTTATTCTTTTTACAGAAGGAGGAACTGCAACCCAGAGAAGTGAATATATGTTTAATGAGCTAACACAGAAGAAGAAACCAGGGCTGGAGAACCCCCTGTATTGTGAGGGGTCATTTGGAATCACCTTACCTGGCTTAAACCAGCAAACAAGAAGGAAGGAAATATATTGACTAATACAATCAAAAATTCTGGGGTTAAGACTGCAATCAGGCTGCACAATTGATTCAGGGGCTCAGTTAAAGCCCTCAGGATCCTGTTTCCCTCCGTTCATCTCTATTCTATGCTTCCTCATTTTCAGGCTTCTTGTGGTAGCAGGATGCCTCCCAGCAAGTTCAGACCTAAAACTTTCCAGATTCAAGTGCCCCTAAAGATGTGGTGGCTCTCACAAAAGTCCCTGCCAAATCATATTGTGTCTTTTAGGTTCCATTTGGGTCACATATCCATCTCTGAGTCTGTCACTGGGAGAATGGGATGCTTTTTTGGACTAGGCCTGACTTACGTACCCATGTGGGACAATAGGACTTGCTATGGAGCAACTTCATTTGTACATGGACGGGGACTGAAGGATAGAGGTAATCTCCCCAGGAATGAGTATTGTTGAGTAGAGGTATAGTTGATTTCCACTGGTAGAAATGATAACTCCAAAGATGACATTTTATTGCTCTATTGGATAGTACTCAAATTTTCATCTATTAAGTAATTCATTTGAACATTCCTGATGTTACATCTCCTGTTTTTTGTTCTTTTGACCAGTCTTAACATCTTACTTAACATAATTAATTAATGAGTTAAACAAATCTTTAACATGTGTTCACTTTGTATGAAAGTCATGTTTTTAACTTTCTTTTTTCTTTTTTGAGACAAGGTCTCACTTTGTTGCTCAGGCTACGGTGAAGTGGCATGATCACAGCTCACTGCAACTCTGACCTTCTGGGCCTCAAGTGATCCTCCTGCCTCAGCCTCCCAAATAGCTAGAATTTCAGGGGGGCTCCACCATGCCTGGCTAAGTTTTTAACTTTTTGAAAATTGTATTTCAACAATTGAGAGGAAGCTATACTTCTTTTACATACAACTCTCATTTTCCTTTAAAAATCACCTGGACAATATATATCTTCAGGGATATCATAGCTTTAAATTTAGCTAACATTTTAAACAACTTGCCATCCAGGTTAGCCAGACTTGTTGAAAGTGGTTCTTCCAGCCCCCAGCCAAGCTGCCCTGGCAGATGCTATCTGGAATTGAGATGAGCTATTCCTTCTGATTCCTGCTCAAATTGTAGATTAATGAGCAAAATGAATGAATGGTACTGTTTTAAGCCACTCAGTTTTGGGGTTATTTGTAACACAACAATGAATGAATGGTACTGTTTTAAGCCACTCAGTTTTGGGGTTATTTGTAACACAACAATAAATGAATGATACAAGGAGACTTCCCTTTACATACATCTTTGTCTGAAATTTTTACAACAAACCCTTGTTACATTTAAAATTTTGCTGTTGTTGTTATTTTTTCTGAGACAGAGTCTTGCTCTTTTGTTGCCTAGGCTGGAGTGCAGTGGTGCAATCATGGCTCGCTACAACCCTGACTTCCTGGACTCAAGCCATCCTCCTGCCTCAGCCTGTCAAGTAGCTGGGACTACAGGTGTGTGCCACCATGCCTAGCTAATTTTTAATTTTTCTTTTTTTAGAGACAAGATCTCACCATCTTGCCCAGGCTGGTCTTGAACTCCTGAGCTCAAGTGATCCTCCTGCATCAGCCACCCAAAATGTTGGAATTACAGGTGTGAACTACCGTGCCTGGCCTACAATTTTTGAATACATATTTTGAGGAAAAATTAAAATTAGAAACGTAGCAAGAGTTTCTATATGTACTTCCTTTACTTATATCCTAAGTGATATTCAATTTCAAAGTCATTCTAGTTGTCAAAAGAGATTTCTTCAGCAAATACTGCTATGACAGTTACTCTTGATTTCTTCGATCATTTTTCACTGAAGAGAACAGGAAAGGTAAAGGAGGATGAAAGCTGTACCTGGACTACAAGGAAAGTAAATATTATCGAGGGCTGAATTTATTGTTCATTTTCTTTCCTGCTTGATCAGTGCTCCTTTCCTGGTATCATGTTCTCCAAACTTCAGGTGAATGGATCGACCCTTTCCCTATTCTCAGTTTGGAGAAAGTGTTTTCCTGGGTTATATTTTTCATTTATGAGATATCCCCACCTATTGAAGGTGGGGGGATTGGGGTGAGGCTATTTTTGCTTCCGAACTCATTGGCCATTCCATTGTTCCTCAAGAGTGGCTCCACTATGCACAGTGAGGGCTGGCTGGTTCTGGAGCTTGTCTTTCTCAGGCCCTACCATGCCCTCTGCACCTCACCTGTGTGCCCCGCTGAGAGCCTGCTTAGGCTTCAAGGCCAACACAGATGCCCTAACTGGAAATCTGTTGATCTTGCCTGGTATTTAATTCCACTTCTTTTTGAAAACTAATTTTCGTTTGCAGAAACACCACTCCCCTACTTCAGTCACTATGGCTTGGTGGGGGCTGATTCCCTTCTCTCTCTCCAAGGGTAAACATACCACCCAGGCCCAACTAAGCCTGCATAATCCACCCCTTCAATTACAGTGGTTGGCTCATAGACAGACAACTAAGCTGGCCCAGTGACATGCAGCCCTGGGTCTTCTGCTAGGATTAATGGGAAGGAGGTGACCCTTTCCAATAGGCTGAATCCCAGTTTGTGTGATTTCAAAGACAATGAGATAGTACAGAAATTGTCTCATCAGCTCGGGGAAGTGAGAATTTACTAACCTCCTCCTCAGAGATTGGAGGGGGCACAGAGAAATGACGGTGGGAGTTTGTAGTCTGAGAATGAAACCAGGCTTTGAATAATCTGAGTTGTGCTAGTTGAAGTCATGGAGAAATAGCAGAAAAGGCTCTATCTGAACATTGAGAAACACCTTCCCTAACAGGTAAGAGAAAACAGAGGAGCTCAAAGAGGAACTTGCAGAAGGCACCAGGGGTATGGTGGGCACAGTTTCCAGGCAGCCTCCAATCATCCCTATCTCTTGATAGTTACACCCTGTGTCCTACTCTCCTTTTGAGTGTGGCTAGATCTAGTGACTGACTTCTTTTGAATTTTCTTTTTTTTTAATTTTTACTTTTTGGAGATAGGGTCTTGCTCTGTCACCCAGACTGGAGTGCAGTGGGGCAATGACGGCTCACTGCAGCCTTGACCTCCCAGGCTCAAGAGATCCTCCTACCTCAGCCTCCCGAGTAGCTGGGACCACAGGCAAGTGCCATCTTGCCTGGCTAATTTTTATATTTTTTGTGGAGACAGGGTCTTGCCATGTTGCCCAGGCTGGTTTCAAGCTCCTGAGCTCAAGCTATCCACTTGCCTCAGCCTCCCAAATTGCTGAGATTACAGGCATGAGCTACTGTGCCTGTGACTTACTTCTAACCAACAGAATAGAGCAATGGTGACAGGATGTCAATTCTGTGGTAGGTTGCAAAATATTGTAAGTTCCCAGCAGTCTTTCTCATTGGTTTCAATAATAAAAAGCTGCCGTGCTGGAGGGACCCATTTAGCAAAGAACTGAGAGCAGCCTTTAGCTAACAGCCAGCAAAGAATGAGGCGCTCGATCCAGCAATCAGAGAGAAACTGAATCCTGCTGATGATCATGAGGGTGAGCTTGGAAGCAGATTCTGTCCCAGATGAACTTTGATTGTGTCTTGTTAGAGACCCTGGACCAACTCCTTGATTGCACCTGTGAGAGGCCCTGAAGCAGAGGACCCAGCTAAGGTGCGTCTGGATTTCTGACCCACAGAAACTGAGATCATAAATATGTGCTTTTAAGGCCCTAAGTTTTGGAATACAGTCGATCTTCATTATTCACAGATTTTGCACTTGCAAATTTGCTTCCTCGCTAAAATTTATTTGTATCCCTAAAGTCAGCATTCCAGCGCTTTCACAGTCATTTACGGTATCTGCGGAGCAGTAAGAAATTTGAATTGCCTGAGATACATGCTCCCTGCTGAAGTCGCACAAGGTGAGGCTCTGTCTTCTTGTTTCAGCTCTCAGCAACAAGTATCCTTTTCACAGTGCATGTAGTTTCCTGTATTTGTGTTTTTGTTTTTTGCATTGTTGTGCTTTTTGTTGATTTTACTGTTTAAAATGGCCTCCAGGCTAGTGGGGGCTAGTTGGTATTCCTAAATGCAAGAAGGCCGTGATGTGCCTTATGGAGAAAATACCTGTTGCAGAAGCTTCATTCAGGTGTGAGTTACATTCAGGCTGTTGGCTGTGAATTCAGCGTTATCAAGTGAACAATATACATTAAATACAAAATCTTTAAACTGAAAAACACATAGAACAAACTTATGTATTGACCGGTTGCCCCAGGAGCAATGGATCAGTATTCACTAACTCAGTGTTCTTGGTGACTTTATAGGACATAACTACTGTGGAAAATGAGAATCAACTGTAATTTGTTAATACAGCAATAGATATTGAATACTGTGGGAAAGCAGGGTAATTCAGCTCACTGGTCTAAGGAGGAAGTTTCAAAAGGAAAGCGTGATCCAGTGTTACGGACCTATCCAGTATAGGTCCCTCACTAGAGGTAAGGCTAGAGAGATCATGGGTAGCAGTTATTGGTGCCTAACGTCTAAGTATCGTTGGAATGGTTATATATTGGGAAGAAATAATTTTGTATAGTTAAAGAGGGTTATTTTGAATGGCTGTGAATGAAACTATCTAGGAAAATCAGCCTCGTGAGGCAATCTGCTTGTTCCGTAAAGCCCACAGCTGTGTGCGGATTGATGTGTCAAAAGGCACCAGCTCTGAATTAAAAGTTCCATGACTGCACAGGATGATGCAACCCGGGGCGGCTTCTGGCACGCTGCAGCACATGGACACAGCCAACACAGGGACACTGCACACACAAGAGAAGCTGTAGAAGGGAATGGCTCCTCAGGGACCCACAGTGCCCCAACACAGCTTTTCTGTAATCTGTGACTGAAAGTCTTGGCTTCAACGACTGAAGTTGTCTTCATTTTATTTATTTTTAACTTCAGCTTATAAAAGGCCCCTTATGATTTTGATTTTTAATTAGGCTCCCAACTTTATCCCTGATCTCCATGCCCTACCCTTACTCAAATGAGTGTTAAGTCCTTAAATACACATGGATTTTGGATAATACGTAGTTTTGTGTGTGTATGTTTAACAGTTATATAAGTGGCACTGTGCTATAAACATCGAGTTTGTTCTTTTTCCACTCTACTCTATGATTTACCTGTTGCTTTATGAACATATAGTTTGTTGCTTCTCACAGCTGTGGTATACCAAAAGGTGTATTCAGCACGATTTACCCAGCCCTTTCCCTAGTGCTGGACACCTAGCCCACCTCCAGTTTCCACCACCATAGTTAGGTACGAGAGCAGAATGAATGTAGCAGTACATCTTGTAGTTGAATGTCCTTCCTTTGCCTGCAATTACTTGTCAGCCTTTTCTTCTGTTTCTTCCCTTTCTTGGGTAGAGGACAATATCTACCAGAACTCACTTTTAGATCATGAGGACATGCAACATCTCACTTTTTGTAGAGCAATTTCTCTTTTGGCTAGTCCAACAACTTTCTCAGAGGTACACATGTGTTTATTAAGTTAAAAAAATAGCACAGTGGTGATTCTCAACTCTGGTTTTGCCTGAAGGTTGTGAAAATGGGGAAAAAACCCCAACTAAAAATAAAATATTTAATACATTTTAATTTAAAAATAAATATATGCTATAAAAAGGCAAGGGGAAGAGAGAGGAAAAGACAAAAATCAAGTAACCATGAAACATGTAGATGTTTCCAAAGTAAGAAATCGCTTATCCAAAGAGTAAACAACACAGTTTGAAAGCTTGGTGTATTGAACTCTGAGATAGGAAAGGCAAAAATGAAGAGAGAATAAAGTTTGGGTGTCCAGAAAAACCAAAAGGTATACAGTTCTCCAGTACCAAGTGCCACGCTAGATTGATGTGGAGATAAAACGGCTGCAAAGTGAAGCCAGAGAAAAATTCTTGCTGACTCAAAGAAAGAAAACGATAACATGCAGAATCAATTTTTATTTCTGAATTATACAGTGAGGCTATATAGATATATTGTGTCATTACAGACTTTTATATTATTAATCTACATTAGGGAGAATTTATTTACCAAAACAAAGTCTAATAGACACTTTATTCTGAGCAATCCAATACATGATAGAAAAACCTTTAGATATATAAAAGATTAATTTGTGCACATCTAAACGTTTCTAACGGAACTACTGAGGCATTGTGATAAGACGAGAGTTGCAAACATAGTACCACAACTGAATATTTAAAATTACATCTTAACAAAGGCTAGGAGTAGTGACTTCCTCACACACCTCAGAGAATGTCTTAGAGAGTAACCCCATAGAACATTGTATGGCTTCAACAGAAACTTCAGGATTTTCTTCCACACTGAGCTATTGCCCTCAAATGAATTTTCTCACTCCTTGACAGTATCTTCTGTGCAGATTTCTGTTCTTTCTCTTAATCAAGGAGCTTTGAGAAACAATGCTTTTGCCCCAGTGACCCCTTGGTTCCCTTAACTACAGATCTATAGGAGAAATGTAAAGCAGTTCCCAGAAGTCAGAACCAAAGCAAGAATGTTCAGAATGCAAGAGCTAGAGAGCTAAATCATGTGAATGTTTACCTCTGTCTACCTGTCTGCTTAGGGATTATTTTTCTAGGATTCATCTAGGATTCTATTTACTTGGGGTGAATTTACATGGTAGCTTTTCCCTAGCACATGCAATTAAATTAATTTGTCTTTTAAGATAATAAAATAGCAGATACCTAAATATCAGAGTGGTTATGCAGCCTACAGAACAGCTGAAACAAAATCATTGGGACAAATGCCCATAATTTTCATGTAGGAAGATGAGGCTTCAAACAGCATACCACCTGAGTAGTTTTCCATAGATGAGCTGGACAAGTTAAAAATATATATATAAATGGTGAGATTGTTGCTGTGTCTGTTTGGCTATAACAAGAGCCCTCTATGAACAGCTCTATGCCCTCAGGTTTGTACCACTACACTGAACACTGGATTCTTCATTACTTCCTGTGATAGGGTGACCATGGAATTCATTTTACCAAATGGGACGCTACTGATTGAAAGTAGCAAATAGGTGAACAAACAGGAATATTGGGTAACTGTATTTACGTCAACACTATGTTCTGGGAGAGGTGTAATTTGGGCTTTCAAAGTGGAGGTGGGCTGTGGGAGGGGGTGGGCTGTAGGGTTTTTCTGTCCAACAAGCCAGATGTTATGAAGGAGGAGATCCAACAGAACATACAATTCAACAAGATACTCGCTTGAAAGGATCAAGAGGAGAAAAGAGAAAACGATAGAAGCTTATGGAGGAAAGAGGGCTGACCTGCATATGTGTGGGCACTTGCGGAAGGACAGGAGGAGACAGACGAGAAGCAATGAGGTCAGAGAAACTCAATCACCTGTGCAAAGACGTCTACTTTAAAGCAGTTACAAGCTCCTTCTACCCAGGGCTCCAAGTATCCTGGACAGCTCTCCCCATTGAATTTTCCACCATGAGACTAGGGTGGAACCTCTCTCTCCCCTTCATTTTTATTTCTGCCAGCTTCTTTGTAATAGGAGACACTGGAGACTAAGAATGGTTCCCAGAGTGAGGCGTGGACTTCAGCCAACACCTGTATATACTAAAGAAGTGCTTCTAAGGAGGCTTCATTTTGGCAACTGCAACCTAAGCAGTGATTTTGTGGCTAGGGCTCCTCATGTTTTTCAGCAAGCCATTTCTTTTATTTCACTGTCTGTGGATGTCAAAACATTGATTTTTGACAAAAATAAATTAGTTTGCAGCCTCATTTGTCCGTCTGTTAGAGCAACTATCTAAATACAAATTGGGGTGGAGTAGGAAAGGATGTGTTTGCTAGAGCAGGGGTCAGCACACTTTTTCCGTAAACATAGTCGATGTTTTAGGCATTGTGGGACATATGGTCTGCTGAACTGCTCAGCTCTGCGGTTGTAGTGTGAAAATAGCTGTAGACAGTACAAAAACAAGTTTGTGTGGCTGTGTTTCAGTAACACTTTATTTATCAGTACTAACATTTGAATAATTTTCATGTGTCATGAAATATTCAGAAATTTTTTTCCCAACCCAAAATGTAAAAACCATTCTTAGCTTGCAGTGGTGAGCTAGACTTAGCTGTGGTTTGCCACCCCACCCCCCTAGAGGCCTACAGACTTGAAATCTTGTTGGCATTTTAAAGGGCATATGAAGACCATAAAGGAAATATTTTGTACATGAAAGTACATACTCATATTTAATTTTCAGCCTATGATCAGATGACAGTGTTTTAAAGCAGATCACTTTTTATAATGCATGCAAGAGAAGAATTCATGAATAACTGAATGCTACCAAATGATTTTTGAGTAGGCCACCTTGCACTTGAGTTCTTGGCACTTAAAAGGTAACCTCTGGAGCTGAGTTTATGGCCTGAAGCTCAGAGAGCTACCAAACATGCAACACAGATTCTTAAATTTCGCCATGTGGAGGTCACCAACATTCATCAGAAAAATGATCTGTTAAAAGACCAATTTACATAAAATATAATGCCCAATTTGACAACTAAAAGAAAGTTGACGTGGATTAGAAAGCCCGGCTTCCCTTTGAGAAGTTAAAGGAGATTCTGGTAAACGAGAACAAAGTGGGCACTTAGATGATGATGGTTTTACACCTTGTGTGGTTTGTGGCTGTCCTCCTCAGGCTTAGGATTTTAAAGGTGGAGTCAAACGGGGGAAACTTTCCTGTGGACAGTTGAGCCCTGTGTACTTTAAATCTAATGCAATCACCAAAAGGAAATCCAGCTAATCCATGGAAACAAATCCACTCATACTTAACAGTGGATTAAAGGTATCTTACTGGTAAATACCAGTCTAAGGGACGAAGTATCACTGCACTGTGTTAATGAAGTATTGAAATGGAAGGTCCTACTTTCTTGCTAAGGCTCAACTAAAATCTTTGAGGCACATAATTGGCAAAATAGGAAAGTACACACAATTTCATAAAATATTTTAAGAGTAAACAAACTTTCTTCCTATTTTTCCCCTTAGAAATTTAGAATGGCACCAGGTAGTGCAAAGTGGAAAAAGGTAACATCAGCCCTGTCTCTTTCAGGTAGATATGTTTCAACAGAACCATGAACCAGAAAAGCATCCTCTTCTTCCAGCATGGTCAGCTAGGGCTTTTCTTTCAGCTTCAAGTCAATGCTGCGAAGAAAAGAAAAAGAGAGAGAAACATGAGAAACCAAATGAGAAACATTTAGTAATGATTTGGGTAGCACTGTGTTTGCTTTTTTCCTCAAAGGACATACTGAAAATATTTAAATCATGCAAGTTTCTTATAATGGAAAAATCTGGTAAAACCCAATCCTCCTCTTGTCAGGCTTTTCTCCAACATATGAAATCTGTTTAGTTCTATAAAATTGTTTCTGGAAGCATTTTACACCTTTTCAAAATGATCCAGGGAGGTAAAAAACTCATGTAAAGGCTCATTCCCAAAGTCAATTAAGATAAGGAGCATTAGTGCATTCCGGAAACCATGCCATTTTATTTATTTTTAATAAATGACCTTTCCTTGTGAAGCAAACAAATGTTCTGCCTCAAGTAAGTAATGTCTGACAAGCACTAAATAGTAAGAAATGGTAAACAATAAAACAACGCCAAACATTTTCTAGGAGCCAAAGGAATTGACTGAAAGGGGTGAGCCTACCTTACTGAGATGGATGTTTCTAACTAAAGAAAAGCTTGTTTTTCAGGTCAAATGGGTTCCCAAATATCTGAGTAGTAGGCCTAAAACTTACTCGAATCACATGTCTCTCTTCTGCCTCTTAGTGAACATAGCACAACTTCCTACCGTATCCACCCAAGAGGAAGAAAACCAAAAGCCAGTAGATAGAGGAAGAATTTCAGTTGTGATAAAAGAGAAACTATTAGTTTGCAAAGGGTGATTTGGCAGGTATCTGTGGATTTTGCTTATCTCTGCCCCCTGAGCCATAAGCTTGCATGTTACAAAGGTTACTGTGCTTTACTTGTGGAATTTGCGGCAGCTGAGCAGTGTTCATTCTAGAAGCTTTGCAAATAAAGCCACTGGTAACTCACGCTGTCTGCCCATCCAGTTTACAGTAGTAAAGTATCTTTCCTTTGAAATATAGTCAGCAATTCCGTCACTTATTAGCAGTGGGGACTTGGCCAAGTCACCCACCTTCTCTAAGTTTCCATTTCTGTATCTGTAAAATGGAACAGTCATACCGCTCTCACAGCTTGCTAACGCATAAGTCTGAAGCATTTTCAATTCTACATAGTGAACATATCATAATGTCTGTTATTAGCAGCAATAGTACCTCGGTGGTTTTTTTTGTTGTTGTTTTTTTTTTTTTTTTTTTTGAGATGGAGTCTTGCTGTGTCGCCAGGCTGGAGCTCAGTGGTGCGATCTCGGCTCACTGCAACCTCCGCCTCCTGGGTTCAAGCGACTCTCCTGCCTCAGCCTCCCGAGTAGCTGGGATTACAGACAGACGCCACCACACCCAGCTAATTTTTTGTGTTTTTAGTGAGATGGGGTTTCACCATGTTGGCCAGGATGGTCTCGATCTCTTGACCTCGTGATCCACCCACCTCGGCCTCCCAAAGTGCTGGGATTACAGACATGAGCCAACGCGCCCGGCCCTCAGTGTTTTTTTGAAATGAAAAAATAGCTCTTTGCTTTACTACCCTACTTGCAACAATCTTGCTCCTTTGGAAAGCCAAAATCATCATGAATATTTCTAGTTTTTAGGCCCTCTGACTTGTTTTCTTACCTGCAGAGTTTGCTTTAGAGGCGACCTCTTTTTATCCACTGTGACCCTGAGATCTTTTTCTTACATACCTTTACAAAACAGGTCATTTAAAAAAAATCTTGTTTTTGCTTTTAAAATGTCCTTCCTGTTCCCAGAAATTTGTAGTAAGTTTGATTTGGTGATTGGAAATTTGATTCTTTCTCTCACGGTTTTCGTTGACTTTTTCCCATAGACCAAGAGAATATTTACTAAACCAAAATTTGAGGCACATTGTCTAAAAACTGCGAGAGTGGGTCAGAATATTTGAAATAGTCTTGGAAGCTTAAAAGAACATGGTTACCTTGTTTCACCATCGGGCGCCTGAGCTAACACTTACACCAGGATGCCCCTCTCGATTATTTTTCGTACTGACTTTTTTGTAAATCTTCTAGGATTTAATTCATCCCTTCTAGGCCGGGCGCGGTGGCTCACGCTGGTAATCCCAGCACTTTGGGAGGCCGAGGCGGGCGGATCACGAGGTCAGGAGATCGAGACCACGGTGAAACCCCGTCTCTACTAAAAATACAAAAAATTAGCCGGGCGTAGTGGCGGGCGCCTGTAGTCCCAGCTACTCGGAGAGGCTGAGGCAGGAGAATGGCGTGAACCCGGGAGGCGGAGCTTGCAGTGAGCCGAGATCGCGCCACTGCACTCCAGCCTGGGCGACAGAGCGAGACTCCGTCTCAAAAAAAAAAAAAAAAAAAAAACAAACAAACAATTCATCCCTTCAGCTTTTGTTAACCCGAAAGCTAAAAGACTGGAACCTGTTTATCCAGTTTATGAAATAAATGAGATAGTCAAAAGTGAGCAATTTTCTTGTAAGTAAATACAGGAAACCACTTGGAAGGTTAATATTTGAGAGAACAGCAATGTTGTGGAGTTAACAAAGCTATTAACAATGATGCTAATTTAAGCTTCCTCAAATAGAGCCACTCTTGATCATTGTACTTTAAACAAACATGTAAAAATATAAAAAGGCATGTGCAAGTTTTGGAACATGAAGGAATTCATAAAATCCAAACCTAAAAGGGAAGGAGACAAGCACCCAGGGCTATTTAAAAAGAAAGAAAGAAAGAAAGAAAGAAAGAAAGAAAGAAAGAAAGAAAGAAAGAAAGAAAGAAAGTATCCTTTTTGGAAAAAAAATACTTTTAATTAGAATTGAATATTCTTAATCTTTGGGCAAATGGGCTTAGTTTTCTATAAGCAACTTTCTCCTGAGACAGGGCAACCTTCTGATAATTTTACAATAGGCCATTTTTGTGTCTAACACATATTAAATGAGGTTCCTTACAAACTGTCTGACAACATTGTTTAATGATGAATAAAAACATTTGCAGTTTACGTAGGAAGAAGAAAATGGGCATAACCTTCCCTTCTCTCTCTGAGGAAAATGAGAGGCCACTATGGCAACAGCACACACTCCATCTTATTCTTGGACTGATTGAGCCCATTGGAAGAACCCTTGCCCATTTTGCAGTGTATTCATTCAACACTAGCTCTGGAAGGTGTAAAATGCTTCCACACAGAATGCTCCTCTGTCCTTGATGACCTACAGTGTAAAGGTGCCAGAAGAAGTAAATGAAGCCCTCATTCTAATACCAAAGAAAGCCAGAAATCCAGGACTGGAAGTCAGGAAAAAAAAAAAAAATTCTTGGCTACTCTTGCCCCTTATCCCGATCTCATCGTCCACACTGCGACCTTGTGCCTCTTAAGGGCTCAGGAAAGAGAGGGCTGAAGAAAGGGAAGCCTTGAGAAGAATGTGTTCTTCTAAAAAGTGGGAAGTAACAATAACAATTTGTAGTATCCCTCCCTCCTCCATGCCCAGCCCTGGAATGAACCCAGACAGGAAGCAATGCTTGCCCTCTTCCCAACCAAAACAGCCCTACATAGGAATAAAGAGCAAGACAGACAAGGCAAGCAAAGAAGTGGGTAAGCCCCAAGATGTAGCAGCGACGGGCCAGCCATTGGCTGGGCTTCCACATGTGCCCTCTCTGCTGCTTGTTAACTGTGGGCTCTGTTAACTGCTCAAGGGGGTGCTGTTTTGCTGAGGGAAGAAATAGTTGCAAAAAGAATTATCGTGGACTGGGGAACTGAGGTATTATTGCTTTGCAGAATTTCATGTGCCAATTACCTTGAAGCAATTGTTATCTTCATCTAAAAGAGGTGAGACAACAGTGACCTTTGGAAAAATAGCTGTGTGATTTCAAAGGTCTCTCTGTAGTCTTTGTTCTTTTTTTAAAATTTTATTTAGGAAAAATAAATTTTCCTTGCAGAGCAGGGCTAACTCATAAGCATGCGTCCAGAATTGGCCCAGTCTTTGCTCTTTGTGAACTTTTTCAGTTGGGACTATCTCTGGAGTTTTTGTGCCTAAACTTCAGATAAGTTGCAAGGTCAACATGGCAAATGTGGAGATATTTCACTATAATTTTCCAACTTCCTTTTGGACCTCAACGGAAAGGAGGTCCAAAGACAGCAAAAGGTGACAATAGAGACGAGACACATTTAAAACTGATCTTTCCCCTCTGCTTCCTGATTCCTAGGAACAAGGACAATGTTAAATTCTCCACAACTCAAACCAAATTGGAAGCTCCTTGTTGGATGACCAAGTTCTCTCTGAAAGCTTGTTGGTGACCACAGTTTATTCCCTGAAACTGACTTGGCCACTAATTCGCTCTGTTCTCTTAGGTGAATAGTTTTATCTTTCACTAAATTGGAAGTGGTACACCCATCTAGCATTAAAACCACCTCTTTCTGATTTAAAAACCATTGGCCCTGGAGCTATACTGCCAAGGTCCAAATTCCAGCTCTGGGCCATTTTTACAGCTGTGAAACAGTGGACTGGTCAGATGTCTCTCCATGCCTCTTTCCTCATCTGTGAAATGTACCTCATAAACTTATTCTGAGGATTAAAATCAGACACTGCGTGTGAAGCCTTTTACAGTCTGGAACGTGGTAAGAACTCACTACATGTCCAATTTCTACTTCTCACAGGATGGCAATCTTCTAAATAGATCATTCCTACAGTCTCATCCAGGCTCGAATTCCTCCTGGATGTTGAAAAACAAGCACATTTTCTCTCCATCCACCAAAGTATTAAATGGAAGTTCCAACTTCCACTAATTAAAATAGAGATGATGTCATTCAGAAAGCAGAATTGCATTTCTCTTGCCCAAATGTTCTTACATCTGGTCCTAATATTCATTTTCTTCCCATTTTGGGATTGGAAAAATAGAATGCCATGTTCATAGGTTGTCCTTTAGAAATTTAAGGGGTGATCGTGAATGAAATGTGTGAAGCTGGCAAATATAACTTCAGGTTTCTAATTATTTCAGGAATGGAGCACAGGAAAGCTGAACATCTAAACAGGGTTTACCCAGTCCTCAGTGTGTTTTCTTTCAGAGCCCAGCCATACAACACTACAAGTAACCACATAGCTGTTATTGATAGTGAATTCTTACTCCTTCTCCATAGAAGACATTTCTGGATCATTGTAAAGGCAGCTAGTTCTGAGTGCAAGGAAAAAATAGGAAGAAGTCAACATTTCCCCACTGTCACCACTGTGAAAGCACAACAGATTTGTGGCATTTGAAACTGTTTAATGTGGTCCCATTGCTAATACTGAACAAATCCATACCTGAACAGATGATGAGATTAAGCTGTAACCCTTACCATCGGTTTTGAAATACAAGTGATTGCCCATGATATAAAAACACAAAGCAAAGATTAAAAACTCCAAACACCTCCAGTGGTCTCTTCTGTCCTCATTTTTCCCTGCCTTTTCAATTTGTCTTATTCAGGGAACATATTACAAAATTGTATTGGTACCCCAAATAATAAAATACACACAGAGGAAAATCCCTCTCAAGCAGCCTAATTTTATTCACCCACGAACACAGTTAATTTTCAGTTTTCACGAGAATGAGGATTTCCCAATACACTGAAAGAAAAAATTCAATATTAGCTCTCGTTGTTGTTGTTACAGAAATAACAAGCCACTTACCACTCCATACAGCTGAGCTGTGTCCAGGTGATACAAATGAATCCTACCATTTACCTCAACTGAGTATGCCCAGAAAACAAATGTAACCTTATAAAATAATAAATAAAAGTGTTTTTATGGCATTTATGTTTTTTGTGTAGTATTAGCTGTTTTTAATATTTCATACTGGTGTGATTTCTCTGTTAGCAGATTTTAAATTTGCTTCCTATTAATTCTTGATGAATACTCATTACACCTCAACTTTTATACCCCTCCCATAATTTTTTTGTTTTTTTTTTTTGAGGCAGAGTCTTGCTTTGTTGCCCAGGCTGAAGTGCAGTGGCGCTATCTCGGCTCACTGCAACCTCTGCCTCCCAGGTTCAAGTGATTCTCCTGCCTCAGCCACCCAAGTAGCTGGGACTACAGCTGCATGCCACCATGCCCGGCTAATTTTCATATTTTTGGTAGGGGTAGGCTTTTGCCATGTTGCCCCAGGCTGGTCTCAAACTCCTGGACTCAAGCGATCCTCCTGCCTCGGCCTCCCAAAGTGCTGGGATTACAGGTGTGAGCCACTGTACCCGGCCTCCCATAAATATTTTATTATTGACAAACAAACACTATTTAAAGAGCTTCTATGATCCTTTTTAAGTGCAGTTGTCCTCTTTGTAATATAATTTCACAAGCTAATTTATCTGTTTGCACATAAGAGGATCCATGATGAAGGTCAGATGTTTTGTTGAAAATAACAGGAGGCTATCTCCCCAGGTGAGATAGCAACCTTCCTTCCTCACTCCCTACCCTTCTTGCTGGTGGTCTGATATTTTTATAGGGAATATTTGGCAATTCCAGTGAGCAAGGACAGTCAAGTAAGTGTTGACAGTGTGCTAAAAAAAACCTAGCAAAGCTGGAATGGAATCAAGAAAGGGCAATCTTCCAAACTCAGATTTTCTGCTTTTTAATTTTGAGTAATCCTCCCAAGGAAAACAGCAATTTGCAAACCCTTTAATACTGTCACTCCAAAGGTAACACACGGATGCTTCCCAATTTTCGAAATAAGAATGGTTCTAGGTATACTATTTATCCTTCAGAAGTATAATACTTTCTTTTCTGTATAGAGCTAAAGTTTTAAAGAAAAGATAACGCAGGCTGAGGAAATCACCTTCTGAAGTCAATTAGAGTTGGGGTGCAGTTTGAGTGGTGGTATGTGTGTGTGTGTGAGGGGAGAGGGAGAATGTTGTGAAACTAGTGGGCATAAAGCAAAACAGTGGACAGATAGGTTTTGTTCCCTGACCAAGTGTACGTTTGCCTTTGGTTAGACCCAGCCTGAAGCTTTCTGAACAAGTCATGTGGAAAGTCAGGCGCATCTGTCAACAGGAAGAACCTGGGCATATCTGGCTTCTAACCATAGATCTGCAGTGATCATGTTTATCATAGAGTCTCTCCTAGAATTCAGGGGCTACTTCAGAGGCTAAAAGGTAGTTGAAAAAATGTTGCTGGTAGCCGAGATGGTGGAATTCTAAGGCATTCCAATCACCTGTGGGGTCAACAGAGTAGAATTTTTTCTCTGTACACATTTTCAAATGTGCAAATATATTTCAATTCCTCATATATGTGATGTTACCATCAAAAAGGCAGGATGAAAAGATCCTAGAGGGAGGATTCTTCAGGCAGATGGCTTACCCACTGAATCCAAAGCAAGAGCACAGACTTCTAAAACGAATCTGATTATTTTTATTTGACCCTTGACTTTTAGGCAGTGGTTCTCAAAGCTGGGTCCTGAGACCAGCAGCATCAGCATCACTGGGAACTTGTTAGAAATGCAGACTTTTTTTTTCTTGAGACAGGGTCTCACTCTGTTGCCCAAGGCTGGAGTGTAGTGGTAAGATCAGTTAGCTCACTGCAACCTTGAACTCCAGGGCTCAATGGATCCTCCCACCTCAGCCTCCCATGTAGCTGGGACTGCAGGCACATACCACCATACTTGGCTAATTAAAAAAAAATTTTTTGTAGAGATGGAGTCCTGTTATGTTGCCCAGGCTGGTCTCTAACTCCTGGCCTCAAGCAATCCTCCCCACTCAGCCTCCCAAAGTCCTGGGATTATAGGGCTGAGCAACCTCACCTGGCCAGAAATGCAGATTTTTAGGCTCCGCTCTAGAGCTGCTGAATCAGAAACTTTGGGGGTGAGACATGGGATTTCATGTTTTACCATGTGCTCCAGGTCATTGTAATGCACAATAAAGGTTGAGAACCCACTGCTCAACAGCAATGAATTGACTCTTATGTAAATTCATTAATTTATGCAGCATAAATTTACTGAGCATCTACTATGTACTAGGCACGAGCATAGTGCTTCCTTTAGGAGGGAGATCAAAATGTCTCAGCACCCTCTGAGCCATTTAGACACATTGGGAGAGGGTAGGTAGGGGTAAGGAAGAGAACAAAATAGTGAATGTGAGAGAAAAAAGAGAAAGCTACAAAACTACCCAAAAACAATAATCATTTTTCTGTGGCAGCTAGGCAGAAAGAGTATAAATATAGAGGAAAAATCTATTAAAAGAAGCAAGATTTCATGGTAATAATGAAAGAAACATGACAATATGACTTTATGACAGGTTTGTCTGAAAAATTATTGATGTTCTTTCCCCCTATCTTTTGTCTTGAAAATAGCACTTTAATTTCATAAATATGTTATCATCCTGAAAAAATAAATCTGAAAGAAAAACTCACTGAGAGTTCTCTCTCTAGGAAATCTCATGATACAAAGCAATTTTTGAGTGCAGATAAATGCTAAAGGGATGTTACACCAACACTCAGTTCCTTGATTACTAGTATTTTCCTTACTTCCACAACTTCTTATTTGTGACAGTTGGGATCAAGACTAAGAAGATTTTTTAGAATAAAAAATTACACAGTTTTGAGTTTCGTTATCTAATTGGGTGTCAGTTATCTTGAAAGAAAATGAGAAGATCAGAATATTATAACAGTAAACTCCACTAATGCTAAACTTTCTAAAGCAAAAACCTATCCTTTAATTTTTAACACAAAAGATTGGCACACTACAAGCAAATAATCCTATAGGTTATTAAAATAAAAATGTACCATAGGGGAAAAATGTCTAAATTGATTGTTTTAATGAGGAATTGGCATTTACAACTATGCAGAAAATGTCTATTAGTTAGATTTTATTTATTCAGAATTTATAGCTGTTAGGACATTGTCCAGGCCTTCTGCTTTTGCAATGTCTATTAAAATGGGAGCTGGTTTTAAAAATTAACAGCATAAGCAACATTTAAAATGGGGAAGAAACTTAATGTGCTTAATACAGCAAACTTTTCAAATAGTACTTGGTTATATCTAACATGTATTATCAGAAAATTTCTTTGTAACTTGGAAACAAGAAAAGAGAATGACTGGATTTTTTTTTTTTTTTTTTTTTTTTTTTTTTTTTGAGATGGAGTCTTGCTCTGTCCCCAGGCTGGAGTGCAGTGGCATGATCTTGGCTCACTGCACTCTCTGCCTCCCAGGTTCAAGCGATTCTCCTTCCTCAGCCTCCTGAGTAGCTGGGACTACAGGCATGTGTCACCATGCTCAGCTAATTTTTGTATTTTTAGTAGAGACAGGGTTTCACCACGTTGGCCAGGATGGTCTCGATCTCCTGACCTCGTGATCCACCCATCTGGGCCTCCCAAAGTGCTGGGATTACAGGGGTCTGACTTTCTATTGGTTGGGCTATTTTACAACTCAATAGGGGCAGAGGTTAACTTGTAGCTTTTGTCCAGCAGAGATGCAAATAATTTCTGTCCAGTGGAAAAGACAACCTCAATATTACAGTTTATTGCCCTGTTGTTTATTAACCAGTTTTGTATCTAACCTAACAATCTTATCCAAATATTCTTCTATAAATTGCCTATAGATATCTAGCTGCTCAAATGTTCTTTGAACTGCCTTTAACACCTTAGTGGTTCCTGCATTAAATAATTAGTTGCATAAAATCATTGGCATGTATTCATTTTATATTTGCATGAGAGTTATAATTTTGCCTTTTTGAGAATCGTACTTTAACAATAGTGGGCAATGACTTTTGTTTCTCTATTCATCAAAATAGCTCAGAGGCTGTTAGTTAAGCAATATTTCCAAAGTCATTAAGTAAGGTGTTGTTTTAATTCATAGAAGGCCATGAAATTGATTCTACAAAAATCTTCCAAATTTCGATGTGCTATTATTCCTCCCCACTGGTATGAATTAGCGAGGTTCTGTTGTGTCAATACCTAATGATCATCTCGATGTCACACTATATGTGGCAGTGCCTGTCATGTGCTCTTTTGTTGTGGTGCCTAGAATTGCGTGTACATTAAAAAACAACAACAGTGACAAATGCATTCCTCAATATAACCAGGATCATGGGGAAAAATAGATTGTAGTAAGAATAATAGAGATTACATCTATTACAGGAGAAAGAGAATTTCTAAAGTGCATTATTATCAGGAAGCAGGAATAAAACACCAGGCATGCAGATTTTCCCAATTCAGTTCTGAAATGCAAGCCAACATCATGCCAGCCGCTAAATGAAAACCAAGTCTTACTTAGCTGCCTCTGATGCTTCCCTCAGTTCTTCATCCAGTCTGCAGGAGCAAAAATTATTGGTGTGGAAAAGAAACAAAAGAGAAGCAAGCAGAGCATGAGACAGTCACTCAGCAAAGCGGAGCCAAATGAAAGTGGTGCATAATGTGCTTTTCAAAACTGTCTTCTGGAGCCCTGAGACGTACTCCTTCCATTAAATATGTTGTCATTTCCTCCCATTCAGTGTTTATGTACATTTACTTTGCAAATTCCTTCATAAAAGGTAGATATAAGTTGCAAAGGGATCAGAAACATGCTGGCTGAATAAAGCTGAAAACATCCATGTCAGTCTGGTGGGTACAGTTCAAGTTAGCTTGCAGCCTGGGCCAAGTCAGGAATGTATCTGGTTTAGTAGGTTTCAGTTGCAAATTAGGTTGACCTCAACAGCTTTACACACAGGACAAAGACTGGAAATGGCATACAAAAGACTGATACAGTGACCTCTTGCTCTGGTAGCTTGTTGAGGTCACCCACAAGTAAAACACTGGTGTACACACACAGGGTCCAGCATGAATAGGAGATTAGGAGATTTTACCTCACACTTCTCTTATAAGATCTCTCTTCATCGTACCTTACGAGACAAAAAACGAGTGCCATAAGGAAAATGAGCAAACAGATGGAAAAAATGACAAGTAAATGATTTAAACGACAGTCAAATCATGAGAGAAAATGCCTATCCAGATACAGTCATGCACCATGTAATGTCATTTGGGTCAGTGATGGACCACATATATGGTAGTGGTCCTGTAAATTGAATACCATAATTTGACAGTACGTTTTCTATGTTTACATACACAAATACTTACCATTGTGTTACAGCTGCCTGCAGTATTCAGTACAGTATCATGCTGTACAGGTGTGTAGCCTAGAAGCAACAGGTTATAGCAGATAGCCTAGGTGGTGTAGTGGTCTCTACCATCTGGGTGGTTTGTATAAGTTCACTCTAGGATGTCTGCACAATGATGAAAGCATCTAAAGATGCACTTCTCAGAAGATGTCACTGTCATTAGGTGATGTATGACAGTAGTAATGAAATTGACATTTGGGAGAAATCTTATTTTCATTAGATAACAATCAATGTTTATAATTTATAAATATATGCAGTCAAACCTCATTATTTGCAGATCTATATTTGTAAATTTGCCTATTCACTAGCATGTATTTATAACCACAAAATCAATACAAGGTACTTTTTGGGTCACTTGTGGACATGTGCAGAGTGGCAAAAAATTTGAGTTGCCCAATGTTCATGTTGCCACCTGGCAATGTGTGAGGCTCTGTCTTCCTGTTTCATACTGTAAATAAGTGTCCTTTTCACAACCTATTTAGTGCCTTTTTTTCCCACTCATTTTTGTATTTTTCCTTGGTGATTTTGCTGTTCAAATTGGCTTCCAAGCATAGTGCTGAAATACTGTCTAGCATTCCCAAGTGTAAGAAGGCTGTGATGTGCCTTATGAAGAAAATATGTGTGTTAGATAAGCTTCATTTACGCACAAGTTACAATACTGTTGGCCATGAGTTCAATGTTCATAAATCAACAATGTATACTAAGTAAGGTTCATTTAAACAGAAACACACATAAAAAACAGTTATATATTGATTGATTGATGAAAACATTGTGACCAGATGCTTGCAGGAACTGCACACCCTGTATTTTCCTTTGGAACACTATTTCAGTATTCACTAATTAAGTGTTTGCAGTGACTTTATAGAACATAAACTGCCACAAATAATTAGAATCAACTGTAACCAATGATTATAAATTTGGTTCTAGGTTGGGCAAGTTTTTCTTTCATTTAAAGCCCTTTGATGACAGGCTCCATCTTAGCCGAGGACCGGTCTTGGGAGTGGCTGAGATTAGATCCTTTGAATGTTATTCAGTGATAAAAAGGAGCCATGGCTTGTATCCATCTGAAATTTGCATAACATGAAATTGAGGCGATGAAGGTCAGTAACAGAAATGGCAGAAAGGACATCCCAAGGAGATGAATTACAGAAAACAGAACACATGGACATGTGGGCAGCACATGAATGGTGGTAAATTTCTTCCTCCAGAAAAAAATTTTTCCAAATAGAACCCTTCCTTCTGAAGTAACTTTTCCCAAATGGAGCCCTTGAAAACTGATGTGTGCAGTTGAATGAAAAATGTCCTAGGTATACTTCTCACTTGAACTTTCCCATATGATGGAGAGTCTCTAAAAGCAACAGGTAGAACAATAAATAAGGTTCTGGATTGCGAACTCTGTGCTGGGAGGCTTTGCAAGTGCTTTGTGTACCCTGTTTCCATTCAACCCTCAGGACCATTCCAGGAAGTGCAACTTACTTACTTACTTTACAGATGCTGAAGCTGAGACTCAGAATATTTTAATTAATTAATCATTTTAATAGATGACTTGAAGTCTCAGAGACATTGAGAGGTAGGAGAGAAGGTTCAAATCTAAGTCTCTAAACCCCATTCACTTTTCATTCTATTGCCTCTGTCACACCATGGAAGTGTTACTGTGTTTACTTCGAAAGTGGTCAATCTTCAATTCCACTAGAAGAGAGAATATCCTTGCCATTTTATAGAACATGAGTGTTCCCATACTTCCTCATCTTTTTTTTTTTTTATCTTCTTGTTTGAGACAGGGTCTCACTCTGTCAACCAGGCTTGAGTGCAGTGGTGCGATTTCGGCTTGCTGCAATTTCCGCCTCCCAGGCTCAAGCAATCCTACCTCTTTAATCTCTTGAGTAGCTAGGACTACAGGTGCATGCTACCACACCCAGATAATTTTTGTGTTTTTTTCATAGAGACGAGGTCACACTATGTTGCCCAGGCTGGTCTTGAACTCCTGGACTCAAGCTATCCACCTTCCTCGGACTCCCAGAGTGCTAAGATTACAGGCATGAGGCATCCCTCTCTGCCTCCATACTTTTTAAATTTCAAGAGTAGAAGTGGGTTTTGAAGATGGAGTACACGTTTCTGAGGCAGCAGACCAGAGAGAGCTGGTTGTGGAAACGCTATGAAGCTAATGAGGGTTGAAGCCGTCGTTAGGATCTTTGAACACTCCATTTGATTCAGCTGAGCCAACTGACCACTGGAAGCCCAATCAGTATCCTGTGTTCATGCCCGATATTGCTTATGTAGGAAAACCAAATGCATCTACTTCTGAGGTTTGAATTTCGAAGGATACTCTGAGAAAGGTAAAGGAATCTACTAGAAAAGGACATGAGAATTTTGGTGCCAGGCTGACCTGAATTTAAATTCCCGTTCCATCTCTTCCTGGTTCCTACGTATACTGTGCATAAGTAACTTTCTACTAAGTTATCTCCCCTGCATCTATAAAACAGGGGTTTACTATGAGAGTCAAATAAATGATATAAGTAGAGCACTGCTATGCTTGGCATATCATAGACACACATTACATGAGAATTCTTTCCTTCCAGTTTCTAGGCTGGGCCTTTTTAATTAATTTTTTAAGGTGAGAGGACTCTTTTTTGGAATCCCAAACGAGAGGTACATTTTGCTATCCATTTTGTGGAGGAAGATGAATGATACTTGCCTGTTTTCTTTGAGCTAATGGTTAAGTCCCTCTCCATTCAAATGAAATGAAAAAAGCTAGTGATTCAGATACAGTGAACCACAACAAAAAAAATGACACACAGAAAACAATCGTTCTTTGCAACAATGTACCAGATACAAGTGTTCATTCTCCGATATCCCTGTTTTAAAATCCCAGCTCCAAGTATTTATTTTGTTAAATTTTATCTTAGTTTTTGTAGCATCATCCTGAGACCTTCAGTACCCATGCAGGGGGCTGACGCTGATACTGCGTTACCCTCTATTGAGCAAGGACACCATTCCTCACCGCCTCACCCACCACTGGGCAAATGCCCTCTACTTAATCATGACAAACAAAAAAGGTTTAGAAGAAACAGAGAAAGAGTTATTTCTTTCTATTTTCCTAGCGTCATGCAGATAAATTACTTTGTATAAGACAATAAAGAAATCCAAGCTATGCTAAGACCATCTTGTGTCTGTGCAGAGTGGGGGACACAAGAAACTGATACACTGTTAACCAGTAGAGACAGTATACCAGTTAACCAGTGTAACTGTTACTTTTTCCAAAGTGGTAGTAAAATTCAAATTTACTAATAAAGGTAAAAATGAACAATAACCAAATAACCCCAGGAAAAGATTAGGTGAAAGAGGATCTGAAAGAACACAAAATTATCTATAGGTTGAGGAAAAAATTGTATTTATTGGAGGATATTTAATATTGTTTTAAAAATAAGATAATGCCATTTCCCCACTGTTCCAGAACTGACCTCTTTTCCAACCCACTTCTCCAAACACACACTTTTTTTTTTTTTTTTGATACAGGGTCTCACTCCCATTGCCCAGGCTGGAGTACAGTGGCACAATCACAGCTCACTGCAGCCTTAACTTCCAGGGATCAGGTGATCCTCCCATCTCAGCCTCCTGAATAGCTGGATTACAGGCAAACGCCATCACACCTGGCTAATTTTTATATTTTTAGTAGGAACGGGGTTTTGCTATGTTGTCCAGGCTGATCGCAAACTCCTGGGCTCAACTGATTCTTCCACTCAGCCTCCCAAAGTGCTAGGATTACAGGCGTGAGCCACCACGCCCAGCCTCAAACTAGTACTACTTCTTAACAAATCTCTGAAACCGTCAGGACTTACTTGATGATGCTCTCCGGAATGTGGATGCAATCCATTGGGATCAGCCCACTGAGTTCTGATAAGCTATTGACATACTTAATTTTACTGCTGAATTTTGAACTAAAAAAAAAAGAAAAAATATGTATCATTAGTCACTACCTTATATTCTAAGGCTATTGCCTTTTCTTGAAAATCCTGGTACACTGAACACCTTGCCACAGCACTCTTACTAAGAAAAGAGGCTAACATTATTTGACGAGTTACAATGTGCCAGACACTGTTTTATTGTTGTTGGTGGTGATGTTTTGTTTTGTTTTTAAAATTTATTTTTTAAATTGCCATGTAAAAATGTGTAACACGATGTTTTGAAATATGCATACGTTGTGGAATGGCTAAACTGAGCTAATTAACATATATATTACTTCACATGCTTTTTTTGTGTGTGATACTTAAAATCTACTCTTAGCAATTTTCTAGGATGCAATACACTGTTATTAGCTCTGGTCACCATGTTGTTCAATAGGGCTCCGGAACTTATGCCTCTTAACTGAAATGTTGTGGTTTTTGACCAACATCTCCTCACTCCCAACCCCCAGCTTCTGGTAACCACCATTCCACTCTCTACTTCTATAAGCTCAACTTTTTTAGATGCCACATATAAGTGAGATCATGCAGTATTTGGCCAAATGCTGTTTTAAGTGGTTGACACATATGAATGCATGTATTTCTTATTACAGCCTAGTGAGGTAGACACTATTATTATCCTCTTTTCAAAGATAAGGAAACAGATACAGAGCAGTTAAGTGTTTGCCCAAGGTCTCACCATTAGTAAATGGCAGAGCCTATACTAACCTGGGCAGTCTGACTTTGGCATTCACACTCTTGACCATACACTGTGCGGCCTCCCAGTGGTTCCTGCTACTCTTAATAGTCACTGCTTTATGCCTTGTTTGTCTCTGTTTACTTGTTTATTTGTTTGTAACAAACAAAAATCTTACCATTAGTTCTTTCAGAATCTACCAAGTTTGATGATACTTTAAAAATATATGTAAACTCATTTTTCTTTTTTAGTTTGTTTTATTTAAAAAAAATTTTTTTTTAAGTTTTAGGTTGAACATTTATTCTAGATGAACCAACATTCAAAAATATGTTCCAATAATTGGATTTGAATTACAAACAGCTTTCATCTAAATGTGTTTGTTTTAGATATGTGTAAATGCACAGAGAACAACTTGGAAGGATACCAATGAAACTGATAAAGGAATTTGCCTCTGGGGAAGGGGATTAGGAACAGGAATTGGTAATTGTTAAAGGAAGAACTTGGTCTTACGCATTTCTGAAGAATGAATTTTCTTTTTTTCTTTTTTCTTTCTTCTTTTTTTTTTTGAGACAGAGTCTTGCTCTGTCACCCAGGCTGGAGTGCAGTGGCACGATCTCAGCTCACTGCAAGCTCCGCCTCCTGGGTTCACGCTATTCTCCTGCCTCAGCCTCCCGAGTAGCTGGGACTACAGGCGCCTACCACCATGCCTGGCTAATTTTTTGTATTTTTTAGTAGAGACGGGGTTTCACTGTGTTACCAGGATGGTCTCCATCTCCTGACCTCGTGATCTGCCCGCCTCAGCCTCCCAAAGTGCTGGGATTACAGGTGTGAGCCTCTGCACCCTGCCTGCATTTTCTTATTACTTGTGTAATGGCAAACTAATTTAAAAAGTATATCCAAGGGTCTAACATTCTTGAATGGTTTCAGATGAAAAGGTCTCTCTAGTCTACTGGGATCTTGCTGAGCTGCCTGCCATCTGTATTACCTTTTGTTCAACTACTATGCATTCTAGTAAGAAGCTTTTTTGATGTGTGTCTTCTATCCATCTATCTTTAATACTTTACTTGCAATTTTGGCCTTGGGCCCAAGAGACTTGTGAACAACTATCCTCTCCATACAGTAGCTTCTGTCCCTCCTGGTAAGTCTTGGGTCAACACACACTACCAGTGATATGCTACATTAAGCCTTTTTCGTCCTGTGGAGTTGTTGAGCTAAATAAGGTTTTGATAAAAGACTGAGTGGGTGACTGAGAGGGAAAAGAAGTCATGCAAAAGGAAAACCTCTAGCTCCAGTGTTAACATTCACTGGAATTTCACAGTTCTCTGAACATGCCATGTTATCTCTTTATTGATGTATTTGCATCTGGTGTTTTGTCTACCTGTTTCCTCAACCTGAATTGCTCTTCTCTCTAATTTCAGCTGGCCAATCCTACTAATCCTTCAAAACTCACCTGGAGGGAAGGCCTCCTTCTGCAAAGCCTCTCTTGATGGAGATTATCAGCTTTTGCTCTCTACCAGGTATACCCCCAAACTCACCCTCACCTTAAGTCATCACCTCCTCAAAGTGCAATTGTATCCTATTATTGTCTGCTCCAATTGTATCCTTGTCTGCCCATGTCTGCCCATGTATCCTTTTCTGCCCTTGTCTGCCCATGTCTGCTCCAGGCTTTGTGCTCCTTAAGGACAGCAATTGAGCTATGTGATTTCCCAATCCAGTGCTTGGCACAGACAAATTACTAATTTTTTTCCCCAACTTTTATTTAGGGCTACATGTGTAGGTTTTTACATGGGTAAACTGCATGTCACAGTGGTTTAATGTACAGATTATTTTGTCACCTAGTTAATGAGCATAGTACCTGATAGGTAGTTTTTTGATCCTCACTCTCCTCCACCCTCCACCCTCTAGTAGTCCCTGGTGTCTGGAGTATACTCAATGTTTAGCTCCCACTTATAAGTGAGAACATGCGGTATTTGGTTTTAGGATAACTCACTTATGATAATGACCTCCAGCTCCATCCATGTGGTTGCAAAGGAAGTGATTTAGTTCTTTTTTATGGCTGCTAGTATTCCATAGTGTATATGTACTGCATTTGCTTTATCCAATCCACCATTAATGGGCATCTAGGTTGATTCCATGTCTTTGCTATTGTGAATAGTGCTGCGATGAACATACGTGTGCATGTGTCTTTATGGTAGAATGATTTATATTCCTTTGGGTATTTACCCAGTAATGGGATTGGCAGGTCAAATGGTAGTTCTGTTTTAAGTTCTTTGAGAAATCTCCAAACTGCCAATAACTCATTGTTTAAAATGAACTTGCCATATACCTCTATCATAGATGCTACCCTTCAGTAGCGAAAAGACCTATAATACATTTTAGTGGTCTCTTTTTTCAGATCTACAAGTTGCTAACACTGAAGTAAATTGATTCAAAGGAGGATCTTTGAAGAGGCTCCTACATGATGAAACTGTAGAATACAATTAAGTACTTGATGTAGGTTTTCTTTAGAATTGGGCAGACTATTGGTTTCAAAGACAGAGCCTATCATTTCTAGGCTGTGTCACCCGAGACCTGAGGTTTGTAAATGATAGCCCGTGGCTGAAGCCTGCTTGCTGTCAGTTTTTTATTATTTTTTTAGAAGCTAGGACTCACTCTGTCACCCAGGCTGGAGTGCAGTGGTGTGATCATAGCTCACTACAGCCTTGACCTCCTGGGCTCAGGTGATCCTCCTGTCTCTGCCTCTGGAGTAGCTAGGACTACAGGTACATGCTACGCTGCCTAGCTAAATTTAAAAAAAAAATTTCCAGAGACAGAGTCTCCCTATGTTGCCCAGGCTGATCTTGAACTCCTTGCCTCAAGCAATCCTCCTGCTTCAGCTTCCTGAGTAGCTGGAATTATAGGCACAAGCCTATCTGATTTTTATAGTCCCTGAGTGAAGGATGATTTCTATGTTTTTTAAAGTGGTTAAAAAAATGTAAAAATAAAAATATTTTATGATGTTTGCTGGGCTCAGTGTCTCATGCCTGTAATCCCAGCACTTTGGGAGGCCGAGGCAGGTGGATCACTTGAGGTCAGGAGTTCAAGACCAGCCTGGCCAACATGGCGAAAACCTGTCTCTACTAAAAATACAATAATTAGCCAGGTGTGGTGGTGCATGCCTGTAATCCCAGCTGCTTGGGAGGTGGAGGCAGGAGAATTGCTTGAACCTGGGAGGTGGAGGCTGCAGAAAGCAGAGATCATGCCACCACACTCTAGTCTGGGCAACAGAGTGAAACTCCCTCTCAAAAAAAAAGAGAATATTTTACAATGTAAAAATCATAGGAAATTCAATTTCGGTTTTCATAAATAAAGTTTCATCAGAGGCCAGGCATGGTGGCTCATGCTTGTAACCCCAGCACTTTGGGAGGCTGAGATGGGAAAATCACCTGATCTCAAGAGTTCAAGACCAGCCGGGGAAACATGGCAAACCCTGTCTCTGCCAAAAATACAAAAACTTAGCCAGGCGTGGGTGGTACATATCTGTGGTCCCAGCTACTTGGGAGGCTTAGGTGGGGAGGCAGAGGTTGCAGTGAGCCGAGATCACACCACAGGACTCCAGCCTGGGCAACAGAGTGAGGTTGTCTCAAAAAAAAAAAAAAAAAAAAAAAAAAGTTTCATCAGAACACAGCCACTTACTTGTTTGCATGTTTCCTATGGCTGCTTTTGCTCTATAATGGCAGAATTGAGTAGTTGTGACTGAAATCATAGGGCCAATGAAGCCTAAACTATTTACTAGTTGCATCTTTATAAACAATGTTTGCTGGTTCCTGCTTTAGACAATTTATTTGACCTCCCTGAACCTCAGCAGTTTTTCCTATACCATGGAAATAGTAAACAGTATCTGCTTCAGGCTGGGCATGGTGGCTCATGCCTGTAATCTCAGCACTTTGGGCCAAAGCAGGCAGATTGCTTGAGCCTAGGAGTTTGAGACCAGCTTGGACAACATGAGACCCCATCTCTACAAAAAAATAAAAAAATTCAGCTGACTGTGGTGGCATACACCTATAGTCCCAGCTACTCGGGAGGCTGAGGTGGGAGGATTGCTTGATCCCAAGAGTCTGAGGCTGCAGTGAACCATGATCGTGCCACTGCACTCCAGCCTGGGTGACTGAAGGAGACCATGTCTCAAAACAAAAAAACAAACAAAAAAGTATCTACTTCAGAGGACTGTCATTAGGTTAAATGAGATAATGCAAATAAGCACTCAATAAATTAAACCATTATTAGTCATAATTTACCATAACACTATTGCTATAATTTTATTATTACTGTTCTTGTTATTATCTTGAAGCTCCCTTCAATAAGTAGTGTTGAATTATAATAATTTTTAACACCCTTACAGTAACAAATGTTTTTATTGTTTTTTTTTCTTTTTTTTATTATTATTATTATACTTTAGGGTTTTAGGGTACATGTGCACAATGTGCAGGTTTGTTACATATGTATCCACGTGCCATGTTGATGTGCTGCACCCATTAACTCGTCATTTAGCATTAGGTATATCTCCTAATGCTGTCCCTCCCCACTTCCCCCACCCCACAACAGTCCCTGGAGTGTGATGTTCCCCTTCCTCTGTCCATGTGTTCTCATTGTTCAGTTCCCACCTAAGAGTGAGAACATGCGGTGTTTGGTTTTTTGTCCTTGCGATAGTTTACTGAGAATGATGGTTTCCAGTTTCATCCATGTCCCTACAAAGGACATGAACTCATCATTTTTTATGGCTGCATAGTATTCCATGGTGTATATGTACCACATTTTCTTAATCCAGTCTATCATTGTTGGACATTTGGGTTGGTTCCAAGTCTTTGCTATTGTGAATAGTGCTGCAATAAACATACATGTGCATGTGTCTTTATGGCAGCATGATTTATAGTCCTTTGGGTATATACCCAGTAATGGGATGGCTGGGTCAAATGGTATTTCTAGTTCTAGATCCCTGAGGAATCGCCACACTGACTTCCACAATGGTTGAACTAGTTTACAGTCCCACCAACAGTGTAAAAGTGTTCCTATTTCTCCACATCCTCTCCAGCACCTGTTGTTTCCTGACTTTTTAATGATGGCCATTCTAACTGGTGTGAGATGGTATCTCATTGTGGTTTTGATTTGCATTTGTCTGATGGTCAGTGATGATGAGCATTTCTTCATGTGTTTTTTGGCTGCATAAATGTCTTCTTTTGAGAAGTGTCTCTTCATGTCTTTCGCTCACTTTTTGATGGGGTTGTTTTTTTCTTGTAAATTTGTTTGGGTTCATTGTAGATTCTGGATATTAGCCCTTTGTCAGATGAGTAGCTTGTGAAAATTTTCTCCCATTTTGTAGGTTGCCTGTTCACTCTGATGGTAGTTTCTTTTGCTGTGCAGAAGCTCTTTAGTTTAATTAGATCCCATTTGTCAATTTTGGCTTTTGTTGCCATTGCTTTTGGTGCTTTAGTCATGAAGTCCTTGCCCATGCCTATGTCCTGAATGGTATTGCCTTGGTTTTCTTCTAGGGTTTTTATGGTTTTAGGTCTAACATGTAAGTCTTTAATGCATCTTGAATTAATTTTTGTATAAGGTGAAAGGAAGGGATCCAGTTTCAGCTTTCTACATATGGCTAGCCAGTTTTCCCAGCACTATTTATTAAATAGGGAATCCTTTTCCCATTGCTTGTTTTTGTCAGGTTTGTCAAAGATCAGATAGTTGTAGATATGTGGCATCATTTCTGAGGGCTCTGTTCTGTTCCATTGATCTATGTCTCTGTTGTGGTACCAGTACCATGCTGTTTTGGTTACTGTAGCCTTGTAGTATAGTTTGAAGTCAGGTAGCGTGATGCCTCCAGCTTTGTTCTTTTGGCTTAGGATTGACTTGGCGATGCGGGCTCTTTTTTGGTTCCATATGAACTTTAAAGTAGTTTTGTCCAATTCTGTGAAGAAAGTCATTGGTAGCTTGATGGGGATGGCATTGAATCTATAAATTACCTTGGGCAGTATGGCCATTTTCACGATATTGATTCTTCCAACCCATGAGCATGGAATGTTCTTCCATTTGTTTGTATCCTCTTTTATTTCATTGAGCAGTGGTTTGTAGTTCTCCTTGAAGAGGTCCTTCACATCCCTTGTAAGTTGGATTCCTAGGTATTTTATTCTCTTTGAAGCAATTGTGAATGGGAGTTCACTCATGATTTGGCTCTCTGTTTGTCTGTTATTGGTGTACAAGAATGCTTGTGATTTTTGTACATTGATTTTGTATCCTGAGACTTTGCTGAAGTTGCTTATCAGCTTAAGGAGATTTTGGGCTGAGACAATGGGGTTTTCTAGATATACAATCATGTCATCTGCAAACAGGGACAATTTGACTTCCTCTTTTCCTAATTGAATACCCTTTATTTCCTTCTCCTGCCTGATTGCCCTGGCCAGAACTTCCAGCACTATGTTGAATAGGAGTGGTGAGAGAGGGCATCCCTGTCTTGTGCCCGTTTTCAAAGGGAATGCTTCTAGTTTTTGCCCATTCAGTATGATATTGGCTGTGGGTTTGTCATAAGTAGCTCTTATTATTTTGAGATACGTCCCATCAATACCTAATTTATTGAGAGTTTTTAGCATGAAGGGTTGTTGAATTTTGTCAAAGGCCTTTTCTGCATCTATTGAGATAATCATGTGGTTCTTGTCTTTGGTTCTGTTTATATGCTGGATTACATTTATTGATTTGCATATGTTGAACCAGCCTTGCATCCCAGGGATGAAGCCCACTTGATCATGGTGGATAAGCTTTTTGATGTGCTGCTGGATTTGGTTTGCCAGTATTTTATTGAGGATTTTTGCATCAATGTTCATCAAGGATATTGGGCTGAAATTCTCTTTTTTGGTTGTGTCTCTGCCAGGCTTTGGTATCAGGATGATGCTGGCCTCATAAAATGTGTTAGGGAGGATTCCCTCTTTTTCTATGGATTGGAATAGTTTCAGAAGGAATGGTACCAGTTCCTCCTTGTACCTCTGGTAGAATTCGGCTGTGAATCCATCAGGTCCTGGACTCTTTTTGGTTGGTAAGCTATTGATTATTGCCACAATTTCAGAGCCTGTTATTGATCTATTCAGAGATTCAACTTCTTCCTGATTTAGTCTTGGGCACGTGTATTTGTCGAGGAATTTATCCATTTCTTCTAGATTTTCTAGTTTATTTGCGTAGAGTTGTTTGTAGTATTCTTTGATGGTAGTTTGTATTTCTGTGGGATCGGTGATATCCCCTTTATCATTTTTTATTGCATCTATTTGATTCTTCTCTCTTTTCTTCTTTATTAGTCTTGCTAGTGGTCTATCAATTTTGTTGATCTTTTCAAAAAACCAGCTTCTGGATTCATTAATTTTTTGAAGCGTTTTTTGTGTCTCTATTTCCTTCAGTTCTGCTCTGATTTTAGTTATTTCTAGCCTTCTGCTAGCTTTTGAATGTGTTTGCTCTTGCTTTTCTAGTTCTTTTAATTGTGATGTTAGGGTGTCAATTTTGGATCTTTCCTGCTTTCTCTTGTGGGCATTTAGTGCTATAAATTTCCCTCTACACACTGCTTTGAATGTGTCCCAGAGATTCTGGTATGTTGTGTCTTTGTTCTCGTTGGTTTCAAAGAACATCTTTATTTCTGCCTTCATTTCATTATGTACCCAGTAGTCATTCAGGAGCAGGTTGTTCAGTTTCCATGTAGTTGAGCGGTTTTGAGTGAGTTTCTTAATCCTGAGTTCTAGTTTGATTGCACTGTGGTCTGAGAGACAGTTTGTTATAATTTCTGTTGTTTCACATTTGCTGAGGAGAGCTTTACTTTCAACTATGTGGTCAATTTTGGAATAGGTGTGGTGTGGTGCTGAAAAAAATGTATATTCTGTTGATTTGGGGTGGAGAGTTCTGTAGATGTCTATTAGGTCCACTTGGTGCAGAGCTGAGTTCAATTCCTGGGTATCCTTGTTAACTTTCTGTCTCGTTGATCTGTCTAATGTTGACAGTGGGGTGTTAAAATCTCCCATTATTATTGCGTGGGAGTTTAAGTCTCTTTGTAGGTCACTCAGGACTTGCTTTATGAATCTGGGTGCTCCTGTGTTGGGTGCATATATATTTAGGATAGTTAGCTCTTCTTGTTGAATTGATCCCTTTACCATTATGTAATGGCCTTCTTTGTCTCTTTTGATCTTTGTTGCTTTAAAGTCTATTTTATCAGAGACTAGGATTGCAACCGCTGCCTTTTTTTGTTTTCCATTTGCTTGGTAGATCTTCCTCCATCCCTTTATTTTGAGCCTATGTGTGTCTCTGCACGTGAGATGGGTTTCCTGAATACAGCACACTGATGGATCTTGACTCCTTATCCAATTTGCCAGTCTGTGTCTTTTAATTGGAGCATTTAGCCCATTTACATTTAAAGTTAATATTGTTATGTGTGAATTTGATCCTGTCATTGTGATGTTAGTTGGTTATTTTGCTCGTTAGTTGATGCAGTTTCTTCCTAGCCTCGATGGTCTTTACAATTTGGCATGTTTTTACAGTGGCTGGTACCGGTTGTTCCTTTCCATGTTTAGTGCTTCCTTCAGGAGCTCTTTTAGGGCAGGCCTGGTGGTGACAAAATCACTCAGCATTTCCTTGTCTGTAAAGGATCTTATTTCTTCTTCACTTATGAAGCTTAGTTTGGCTGGATATGAAATTCTGGGTTGAAAATTCTTTTCTTTAAGAATGTTGAATATCGGCCCCCACTCTCTTCTGGCTTGAAGAGTTTCTACGGAGAGATCAGCTGTTAGTCTGATGGGCTTCCCTTTGTGGGTAACCCGACCTTTCTCTCTGGCCACCCTTAACATTTTTTCCTTCATTTCAACTTTGGTGAATCTGACAATTATGTGTCTTGGAGTTGCTCTTCTCGAGGAGTATCTTTGTGGCGTTCTCTGTATTTCCTGAATCTGAATGTTGGCCTGCCTTGCTAGATTGGGGAAGTTCTCCTGGATAATATCTTGCAGAGTGTTTTCCAACTTGGTTCCATTCTCCCGTCACTTTCAGGTACACCAATCAGAAGTAGGTTTGGTCTTTTCACATAGTCCCATATTTCTTGGAGGCTTTGTTCGTTTCTTTTTATTCTTTTTTCTCTAGACTTCCCTTCTCGCTTCATTTCATTCATTTCATCTTCCATCGCTGATACCCTTTCTTCCAGTTGATCGCATCTGCTACTGAGGCTTCTGCAATCTTCACGTAGTTCTCGAAACTTGGCTTTCAGCTCCATCAGCTCCTTTAAGCCCTTCTCTGCATTGGTTATCTTAGTTATACATTCATCTATTCTTTTTTCAAAGTTTTTAACTTCTTTGCCATTGGTTTGAATTTCCTCCTGTAGCTCGGAGTAGTTTGATCATCTGAAGCCTTCCTCTCTCAACTGGTCAAAGTCATTCTCCGTCCAGCTTTGTTCCATTGCTGGTGAGGAACTGCATTCCTTTGGAGGAGGAGAGGTGCTCTGCTTTTTAGAGTTTCTAGTTTCTCTGCTCTGTTTTCTCCCCATCTTTGTAGGTTTTTCTACTTTTGGTCTTTGATGATGGTGATGTACAGATGGGTTTTTGGTGTGGATATCCTTTCTGTTTGTTACTTTTCCTTCTAACAGACACGACCCTCAGCTGCAGGTCTGTTGGAGTTTGCTAGAGGTCCACTCCAGACCCTGTTTGCCTGGGTGTCAGCAGCGGTGGCTGCAGAACAGTGGATTTTCGTGAGACTGCAAATTCAGCTGTCTGATCGTTCCTCTGGAAGTTTTGTCTCAGAGGAGTACCTGGTCGAGTGAGGTGTCAGTCTGTCCCTACTGGGGGATGCCTCCCAGTTATGCTGCTTGGGGGTCAGGGACCCACTTTAGAAGGCAGTCTGCCTGTTCTCAGATCTCCAGCTGCGTGCTGGGAGAACCACTACTTTCTTCAAAGTTGTCAGGGACATTTAAGTCTGCAGAGGTTCCTGCTGACTTTTTGTTTGTCTGTGCCCTGCCCCCAGAGGTGGAGCCTACAGAGGCAGGCAGGCCTCCTTGAGCTGTGGTGGGCTCCACCCAGTTCGAGCTTCCTGGCTGCTTTGTTTACCTAAGCAAGCCTGGACAATGGCAGGCACCCCTCCCCCAGCCTTGCTGCCACCTTGCAGTTTGATCTCAGACTGCTGTGCTGGCAATCAGCGAGACTCCGTGGGCATAGGACCCTACGAGCTAGGTGTGGGACACAATTTCCTGGTGTGCCATTTTCCAAGCCTGTTGGAAAAGCACAGTATTAGGGTGGGAGTGACCCGATTTCCCAGGTGCCCTCTGTTACCGCTTTCTTTGACTAGGAAAGGGAACTCCCTGACCCCTTGTGCTTCCCGAGTGATGCAATGCCTCGCCCTGCTTCGGCTCGCACACGGTGCGCTGGACCGACTGTCCTGCACCCCCTGTTTGGCACTCCCTAGTGAGATGAACCCAGTACCTCAGATGGAAATGCAGAAATCACCCGTCTTCTGCGTTGCTCACGCTGGGAGCTGTAGACCGGAGCTGTTCCTATTCGGCCATCTTGGCTCCAAGCGTTTTCTTATTGTTAAACTATATTTGGCTTGAGGCTTTCTCTGTAGTTTGAGTTCCCAGGTAGCTAACTGCAACCTAACATAGTATGTAAACAAAATTCCAACCTAACTTATGGGTATATTTTTGCAAAGACTAGCTGAGTCTCAGCCAATCAAAGCAGCTGAGCTTCAGCAATCACAGGTTGCCAAATGATCATACCATGACCATATAAAGCAAATGCTTCATCACACTGTACCCAAATAAGATAACTTCTGAGCTGTACCCAATCAAGCTATTTCTATACATCACCTTGCTTTTCTCTGGACAAATACTGTCTGCCCACTTTGCTGGGAGGAGCTCTCTGAACCTCTCCTGGTTCTAAGTGATGCTGGATTCATAAATCATTTTTTGCTCCAATAAACTGATTGATTTGTCTAAAGTTTATCTTTTAACATTACTTAATCAAGAAAAAACATTTGTTTTATAAGTGACGAATTATTAAGCAAACATTGATGAATCAGTAACTATGCTAATGTTTACCTTTCTACCCATTAAACTTTTTGAAAGCTTATCAGCATACACTGATTCCTACTCCCTAGTTAAAGCATTTCCTGAAACTATTAAAATAAGTGGCTCTTTGTATACCTTAAATAGGTCTAATATTTTTGTTTGTTTTTTGGAGGTACAGTCTCACTCTGTTGCCCAGGCTAGAGTGCCGTGGTGTGATCTTGCCTCACTGCAACCTCCACCTCCCAGGTTCAAGTGATTCTCCTGCCTCAGCCTCCCTAGTAGCTGGGACTATAGGCACACCACCACCATGCCTGGCTAATTTTTTGTGTTTTTAGTAGAGATGGGGTTTCACCATGTTGGCCAGGCTGGTCTCAAACTCCTGATCCCAAGCGATCTGCCTGCCTCGGCCTCCCAAAGTGCTGGGATTACAGGTGTGAGCCACCCCGCTTGGCTGCTCATAATATTTTTAAAAGCAATTTAACACAGTATGGTAAACAGCTAATCTTTGCCAGAGGTAAACTATGGTGAATCCTGCTACTCAGTTGAAGATTAATTGAAATTTTCCCATCTTAAAGTTATTAATTAATTTCTTCTAAAAATTCTGATAACTTCGTTTCTTCAGTGGTTTCTTCTTGTGTATAATGAAGATAATAACAGTATATCATGTGATTGTTTAGCCTTCAGTCTACCATTTTAACAATTCTTGATTTTCAGGTACATTTTTCAGCATTAGCAATTGGAAGTGGGGAATAAGAATAATAAATAAATATAACTAAATACTTAACAAGAAAGGTAGAATCTGGAAGCTACAGTAAAATCTATGTACACACAAAAAAAGATTTTAAAGTTTATTTTTTTTCCCCAGAAGCAAAGTTATCAGAATTTTTAAAAGAAATTCATTAATAACTTTGAGATGGGAAAATTTCAATTAATCTAATCTGTACCCCGATGGTGGGCAAATTTTATTCTGTTTTTAAAGCTATCTAGAAAGTAAATACTATCCCTTTCATTTAACTATTTGAAGTCTTACTATATTATGAACCATATCTTATTTTACTTTGCATCCCTAAGATGTAAGGTTATACAAAACCTAACATAAAATAAGTGACAAATAAATATTCACTGAATTGAAACCAAGACTCCTCATGGGTGATCAAAACACAGCTCTCAAAATGGCTGCCCAGACTCTATATGACTTTGGTAGTTATATAAACGTTGTGTAGGTCTATTCAGAAGAAGTGGCACAATTGAGACATGATATGGCTTCTGTTTCTGCCCTTGATTCATCTTTACTTTCCATTGTCATATTACTCTACCTTTCTATTCTCTACATAATAGCATATCACTTTAAATGTATTATCTATTCTCCTTTCTAATGTGGCATGAAAATCCCACCACTTCATCTTCCGTGTTTATAGCAAGCAATTTAGAGGCCCTGTTTTATAATGATCTGGGGGAAATATTCATCATGACAGCATTTTCTCTCTTAATTCGGGATTCTTGATGAATAGTCCAAAGCACCTTTCTAGGAAAGACAGAGACAAATATATTTCCCTGGGTACTCTTAGTTTATGAATTCTTGTTTTTAGGACAATGAGTACATATTTTTTAAAACTACTAGTAGTACTTACTATACCTTATAAAAGGTCGTGTCACAGCAAGGATTGTTCTGATGAACCACGATGGATGAACAATGATGAATGATTTCAAATTCTTCCTCAACCTATTTTGAAAAAAGAAAACATACATTACTCTTAACCCATTTTCAGTGGGAATTAAAACATAAAACATATTCCTAAATAAGAATATATATAATTTAACTCTGGCGTGGCAGCTCATGCCTATAATCCCAGCACTTTGGGAGGCCAAGGCAGGAGGATCACCTGAGGTCAGGAGTTCCAGATTGGCCTGGCCAACATGTTGAAACCCCATCTCTACTAAAAATAAAAATAAAAATAAAAAAATTAGCTGGGTGTGGTGGTGCCCGCCCGTAAGTCCTGGCTACTCAGCGGGTTAGACAGGAGAATCGCTTGAACCCAGGAGGCAGAGGTTGCCGTGATCCAAGATCATGCCACTGCACTCCAGCCTAGGTGACAGAGTGAGACTCCAACAACGACAATGACAAAAATGTGTGTGTGTGTGTGTGTGTGTGTGTGTGTGTGTGTGTGTGTGTGTATAATTTTAGGGAGTTCTATGCAAGTTACTATTACCTAGTAGGAAGATATAGAATGGCCATGATTAATTACAAGAATGCTTTTTGAGATGTAATTTGAAACTTCTATGATTCAAACCTTATTTTCTCATAGAAGTAAATGTAAAATAGAATGGTTGTGTTCTTAAGAGTGCATGAATCTATAACCAACATGGTGTATTTTTGTTTAATGATGCTTTTATTCTCGTCAGTATTACCTTTACTATTTTGAAAAGAATACATGCTTAATAGCAACTTAGACAATTTATTTGATCTTATTGAGGCTTGGTTTCTTCTTGTGTATAATGAAGATAATAACAGTATACCATGTGGTTGTTTAGCCTTCAGTTTACCAAAATCAAAATAGTGATTAAATAATAGAGCCCACATACCGTCTGTCAATCATCTGGTAGCATTTCTTCATCCAGCCTAGCCCTGGCATCCTCCGTCTTGGGGTTGCACCATTCAAGTACACAATCATATAGTCTTCAGCTACCATCAACTCTAAAGTGCTTATTACATATCTGATCACAGGAAGGAAGAGGAATGTTTTCAGTTCCCACATCCTATTGACACCATAATTATGTAACATTAAAAGTACAGGGTGTATGAAATTTAAGAATGATTGTGCATATTACCTCTTTACCTTGGGAAGAATACAGTTACCTAAGAGCATTCCTCTGAGAGTATTACTCATTTATCAGTATGGCTATCTATCTTTTAAATGGAGGTACACTAGAAAAATGTACGGGTTAGAAAGAATCCTGACTTTCAAAACTGTCAACAATGTTATCAAATACTAAGGGTAACTCAGGTTAAGTAAGGGCAGATATTAATGAAGTCAGGTTATAGTCAGTCTTAGCTGACTAAGAACATGTTATGAAGGAACAAAAATAATACTTTGCCCAAAGGAAATGTTACAGAATTTTAAAATGCAAGCAAAATTCTGTTCATTTTGGTTTCAGTCTAGTCTACCCACAAAAGAGCTCCTTTAAAGGTTTTAGCCCCTTGAGCAACATTCCTTGACAGAAACCTTACTGACTTTTCACTGAAGGCTTAGAACATTCTACATCATCTGTTTTCTTTAATTAAAGATGCTCTATCTGCCATTACATGCCACGGACATTAACTCAAAGCACGTTGTCATAAGTATCACTCACAGGAAAAGATTTTCCATGACATAGTGGTAATCCGCCCGACTGCTGTCTGGCAGAAAACAGGCGGCAAACACAATGATGGCATTTAGACCGTCCCCATAGTATCCTGGGGGACAAACAAAAAGACACTTGTAACGAATTGAAAGCTCTTAACAAGGTAATATATGAACTAATGGATAAATCTGAAGCCTTGGCAAGTGTGTCTTTGTGGGTATATTAGCAGCATGAAATGGGGGTTATGTTGACTATAGGTCTGTAAGTATATACGCATATAATTATCTTTCAGTGGTTAACATCTATGTTTTATAGAGTGTTAAATATATAGGGCAATTATATTTGCATGTGTAGGCTATTCATATATTAAGGATGATTATATTGTTGTACATAGTTGTGAAGAGGGTGTGTAAATATTCAACATAACAAAAAATGAGAGGGGGCAGACTGACCTGAATGTCTGATTTATATAATACTAATATGTAAGTACTTATACAGCACTTCTTTCTTCTGATGGTTATGAAAGAGATTCTGTTTGATCCTCTATAGTTCTTTTTAGTCTTAGACACTGCTTAATTTAAAGGGAGAATTTAGCCACTGAAGTGGAATATAATCTCTCATCCACACACTCCAGTGACCAAATACTAGTGAGTAGACAAGTAAAACACCTTTATTTTGATTTGGAGGCCTGCGGTGCCCCTGGGATCAACAGACAGTGTAAGAACCCATGAAAAGTTCTAGCCAGGCCTTGTTCTGTCCAATATTTTACTGCCATGCAATCACCGGTGGGTAGGTAGAGTTCTGAAAAAACTGACACATTGGGCTCTGGGAGGACTGGACCAGGCTTAAGCGTATGTTCTGTCCTCCTACTCAAAGCTTGGAGGAAATCTCTATTTAATGATTTTACAGTCCAGAGCTATATGACACAACAAACCCATAATAGGTTATATTTTTGGATATCTCTTTCCCCATCTTTTTTGCAGTAGAGTCACACTCTCTTTGTAGAGAACATCTTACTAAACTGCTTTTCAAGAGTTAACTCCCTTCAAATCTATATACAGCCAGGCCAGGCGCCATGACTCACGCCTGTAATCCCAGCACTTTGGGAGGCCGAGGTAGGCAGATCACTTGAGGCCAGGAGTTCAAGACCAGCCCGGACAGCACGGTGAAATCTTGTCCCCACTAAAAATACAAAAATTAGCCAAGCGTGGTGGCACACGCCTGTAATCCCAGCTATTTGGAAGGCTGAGGCAGGAGAATTGCTTAAGCCTGGGAGGCAGAGGTTGCAGTGAGCCAAGATTGCACCACTGCCCTCCAGCCTGGGTGACAGAGTGAGATTCTGTCTCAAAAAAACAAACAACAAAAAAACTATGTACAGCCAATATTTTACTGCCACATAATCATTCAGTGAGTAGAGTTCCGAGAAAATTAACACATTGAGTTCTGTTAAGGGGCTAGGTTCTGAATTCTATGAAGAGGAAGAAAACTTCCTCTCCTAAGAGGAGGAAAACTAAAGATGGGTCTGGCTAAATTATATTTGAGTAGTATAAAATTCTGTACTTTTGGGAAAACTTGAGAATTGCTTCCTGGTTACATGGGACTGAGGAGTGGAAGTGCTACTTGCAGGAGTTGCTGAGAAAACAGCAGGTGGGAAATGCGGAAAGTGTGGCCATTAAAACTCCAGGGGTCAAGGAACATGTAGATACATCTCAGGATACCATTCCCCGTCTTTTGAAAGCTCCGGCATAATTTTGGAATTGCCCTATCTTTTAAGCAAGCTTTACATTCCCACAGTGTCTTTGAAACTCACAGCAGGTTTCAGTCAGACCCCCACAGGTAACTATATGGAATGTCATGTGTCTTTGACACTTAAAAAGGGAAGCAATGTGTGAATTTTTATTTTTTAGTATCCCTGTCTAAACGATTGCAATTGATGTCATATAGTTCTGGACTGTGGAATCATTACAGAGATTTTCTTCAAGCTTTGAGTAGGAGGACAGGACATACACTTAAGCCTGGTCCAGTCCTCCCAGAACCTAACGTGTTAGTTTTTTCAGAACTCTAAATACCCACTGGTGATTACATGGCAGTAAAGTAATGGCTGTGTATAGATTTGGATGGAGTTAATTAATTCTTGAAAAGCAGTTTAATAAGATGTTTTCTACAAAGAGAGTGTGACTCTACTGCAAAAAAAGATGGGGGAAGAGAGCAATACTAACTAAAAATATAGCCAATTATGGGTTTGTGTGTATTACTAATTTGAGGTAGTTGTATACAGTGTTTATACTACAAGTGGTGATACGGTGTTGTATACAGTATTTATACTACAGATCTTAGAAGATGCTACCTATGTAAGTACTCAACTACTGCAACACACATTTGTGAGAGAGCAACGTAGTAGCTTCTCTCTGGATATTTTTGCTTTCGTTCCATCTTTTCCAATACGCAGGGTATTTATCAACTACTTTTTAGAATGCAATATGAAGGAAAATGGCAGGAGGAGACATATCTTAACACAAAAATTGCTTGTTACAATAATTTCATTTCTGAAGATGCATAACTAAATGGAAATCCACAAAGGATATGCTGGCTTAGCTATACTAATCCTCACACCGCACAGATAAGCAATTCATCCTCAGCATGATGAAAAGACAGACGTTCATTAAAAGAGACAATAGACATAATGAATCCAACTTAAAAGCAAGTAAGAAAGCATCCTTTCAAAAGCGTCTTTCTAAATGTAGCTATCTGGCACCAGGGTGTTACAGTAATTTCAATATCATGACTGCTCAGTTACTTTGATTTCTTTATTTCCATGAACTTCTAAGAAATTTTTTTTTTGAAAGGCAAAGACTGAGGTTTATAAACAGTACTTCAGACGTCATTTTAAATGGCAGTTCAGCTCACTGTGTAAATGCTGTCTGCCCTTGGAATGTTGCAGCGTCATGTTCATCCAAGTTTATTTAACTAAAGGAATACTACGGGATCAACTCACTACTTCATGATCGCTGTCTAACTAAGAAATGTCTCAATATAAAAAGTACGGAAATTTAGAAATGAAAATGTGTTCTTTTGGGTAGAGGAGCTTTAAGAAGGGAAGAAGAGGCAAAAAGAGAAGGAAGAAAGTAGGAGGAGAGGGGATAATTAAAAGAGAGAAATGAAAGAAAAAGATTTCCACATGAAAGTTTTCCTCCAAAATCAAGAGCCAATGCCACTGGCAGGCTTGGGAGATATTTCAGATAATACTGTAATTTTTCTATAGCTGCTTCTTGCTAAAAAAAAATTTAAATTTAAATTTTAAAAATCAGATAATACTATAATTGCAGGCAAAGTGCAATAACTAGAAGGCATAGGATCATTCACTTTTTGCCCCTCCCAGATACCTTGAAGGGGTCAGCTAACCCCTCAATTTCTATTCTCAAATATGCAGCTTACTCTAGTAAAGTTTCCTGTTGGCAACAGCATAGTTCATTTGAAGTCTGGTTTTTAAAACATTTCTTTCATTAGACTTTCTTCTCAATAAAGGTGAGGTGAATTCAAGGTGTATGTGCTGGGTGGGGTGCATGAGCAAGCCCCCCAGGAGTCTCCTGAGACCCTCTGAAGCAAGGACGCAAACCTTACCTGAGTGACACAGACAGGCATGAAAGGGATGTAACATAAGTTTGCTGGCCAGCAATGGAATGGAGACGGAAGGAAAGATGTCACAGTCGCAACCAAAACATACACACACACACACCAGCCAGCAACTCTTCTCCTCATTCTTTCCAGGGTCATTTGTCCAGCAAGACTGCAGAGAAGGTTACCTGAATCTCCTATAATGAAATAAGAGAAGTAAAAAAAAAAAAAAAAAAAGAAAGAAAAAGAAAAAGAAACTCCTTGTTAAAATTACTTGGTGTTATTGCTCTCCACTATTTAAATGGGTTTCTCTGCTCCAAGTTCAAAAAAAAGCCGGTTCTAGCCTCAGAGGGACCCCATACTGTTGGCTGAGCAAAACCATCCAAACCACTCTTTGCTTTTATTTATGCAGATGGCAAGGATATTGCTATTGGCTCATAGGATGTGAACAGTGGTGTTGAGATCACCCTCATTTGACTGATGATGTCATTGAGGCCCAGAGAAGGTTAAGTAATGTACCAAGGTTACAGACTAGTAAGTGGCAGAGATGGGTTTTGAGCCCCATTCTTTTACATTGTGTGCAATAGCTCATATCAAGGTCACCAAAGCTGAAGACTGAATTATTTATTCAAATACTGCCATCATGCACCAGTATTCTCAACAGGTGGGACACTTGGCAGGGCCTGGCTTTGGGGCCAACTTCTGCAGCTCTTTGATCGCCCCCACCTTACAGTTTTCAGCACAGAGCACTGTGCAGCTGGCACGTCTCTACTGGCCCGAATGAGAAAACTTCCTCAGAGCAAAATGCCAAGCACCAAATAAGATTCATGTTTGCTGTGAAGTGATTGCTGCTTTTTAAATGCTCATCAGAAGCCAGAAGGACAAACTCAGTAGGTTGGTAAGTAAGGAGCTTTCTTATCATTATGGTCTAAGAGAGTGGTGTAAACTCCTAATGTGGAAGACAGAGCTTTGGCAAATTCAGAAGTAACATCTGAAGTATCTTTACCTACAGAGCACAAAAGCTGTTCAGGGTGTAAGAAAACGTGGCATCTCTCTAAAGTTCCAGATGGGTGCAGCCAGAGGCACATTTCATGCAGGCCGGTGGCTGGAGAGGGCCAAGGCAGGGCTGGGCAGAGGGGAGGTGGCCTTCTCTTCAAAACAAACCAGACAGTCACACAGACGAAAACTGAGCTTGCGATACAGAATGGAGAAGAACAAATGGCAAAGGGAGGAGGTGGCAGGGACGGAGAGCACAGCAAACCAGGTTAGCCCTGAGGCCTCAGGTGAATTTTTACAAGACTGTGACAGGCAGAAGCAGTGGCTTTTTTCCAACCATCAGTGCACTGATGATAATCATTCTCTCCTGATTCAGACAACAGCCCACCTAAAGAACAAGCAGGCGAGTCTACTGGAGTATTAGCAGATAACTAGCCCTAGAAGAGCAGCAGGACCATGAGCCGCCTTTCAACACAGGGACTCTGCATTTAGGAGCTGATGTTTATAGGGCTTATCACTGGGTGACTTTGATTTGACAGACATTTTAATTTTTTAATACTTTTAAAAATGAACACAGAGTACTCTTACAGGCAGCCTTTGTTTTGTTTCTATTTTCAAAAAGAAAACAAACCAAAAATATCTGATGGGTGGTGCAAAGGAGATGTGACCTGGGAAGATGGGGAAGATTGAGTGTTCCTCTTATGGTTTTCACATAAAAACAAAAGGGTTGACTCTACAGCCAGCTGTGTGTCACTTTCAGCAAGATGGGGCCAACTCTCATTCTGAAGGGCTATGGGCATGATTTCCCTTAGAGGAAACTGCTCCTGACCCCACAGCAGTTCTCAGGGCGACATATTTCCATTTCAGGTCAAACAGTAAGGCAAGAAAAAGAAAGGCCATGGCCAGGGGCAGGGACTGGCATTCACCTTTGCTACAGTGGTCAGGTTCCCTGGGTGGTCCTGATACTTATGTGGGGGTAGCTATGTATGGGATGGAAGGTGAAAAATCTGCTGGCGGAGAAAGGTTTGATTGAAATAACAGATCAGCCTTCTGCTTGTTATAATAGAAAACAAAAGCAGTGTTTTGAGGCAGTGCTAAGACTCTTATTATTTCCCTGTCCTCATTAACGAAGAGAGAACTGAGAGAGCAACAACTGCCTTGTCAGCTCACACTCTTTCTAAACAGCTGGGTGGTTACAGTGGCACCTCAGGACTTGGGAAAGGAAGGCATGCAGCAGAAGAATCAAAATGCTGTCGATGTTTTCTGAAGTTGACAATGTTAAATGTGTTGCTTCCACTCATCTGACTTTTTGTGAATCCCAAATTAATCAAGGCCACATACGCTCCAGGAGCCCTCAAGAAAGTGCTGGAAATACAAACACACTTTTCTCTCTCCCTTGTCTCTCACCAAACAGGTGGAGGCTTTGACTGGGGTTGGCTGTTGTCAGGCCTAGATTTAATGTAGTTTATAGAAAGGCAAACTTCAGTTAGGGGAAACAATTACCAGGCTAAGTCTAAAAAAAAAATCCTCAAAGCTGAAGAGGATTCAAAAGACCATTTTGTAATGAGAAGCCCCTTGGGGGTGGTGTTATGACACAGGCTATGGTGTCACATACTCTGTTCAGTTCAACTGTACAATGGACTGATAAGAATGCCAAATAGACATTTAAATTAGACAACTATGACTTTCAATAAATTTGCACAGAGATGATCACTATCAGATATGTAGCATAAAAAGCCCGTTTTATATTGGAAAGTTGTCTTTACCTAGTAGGATTTCAAATGTTTATTGAATTGAATATGAGAAAATATACTTAGCTCTATAGTTCCCTAATACTGGCTCTAGAAGAGGGTCTTTGAGGTGTCATGTTCCAGAGAAGTCTAGACTCACTTTATGATTTTAAATAAAATGGCTGCCCCTTCCCCATTTCCCAGATTCACGCAGAGCTCGACTACCTCCGTGAGAGATGACTCTCCTGTAGGGCTCGATGACCTTCATGTCAATGCGCTGCTCTTGTTCTCCAATCACCACTGTCCTCCACAGCCGGTTGTCCTCCCGTTCCTCTTCAGCCGTATATTCTGGAATAGACTCTGACTCTTGGCCAGAATCTTTGTTGGTTGTGGGATCTTCTGGAAACAAAGCACAGAGCAGGGCTGAAGGAGCAAGACCTCCACAGTGCAGGCAGCTAAACAGCCAAATGGTAAGCTTTACAATACTTCTTTAAATGAACACAGAGTACTCCTACGGGCAGCCTTTGTTTTGTTTCATCCTGCAGAATCAACCTGATCAAAGTCCTTGTTTTGTACAGCCTTTACAGAGCTTAGCACTATCCTGACCATATAAAGTACACTCAGTGAAGTCTTTTTTTTTTATTAACGGAACAACCACATCCATTGCTATGGCCATGCTGAGAGTGAGATTAGGTGCAAAACTTGAGCTGTTTTGCATGGGTAGTGGTCCAAGGTGTGCATAAGCCAGGACCAACTCATTCTTGATCAGGGTAAAGATTGTAGGTCTTTCTAATGGGGTGAAAGGCTGTGTACTGGACTCAGAAAATCTTGGAGTTTTGGGGCCACATCTCTTCAGTGCTCAGAGTCTTTCGGGGTCCTCAACTTGGAATTGTGATGATACTACAAGCCAAGACTCCTACTCTAAGACTCTTACAACTGGGCTGAGCCCCCTATTGGGAGCACATCATCTGGACATAAATTTGATATTACTTTCTATGTACTGTTTCAAAATATGCCACACCAAGACTTTATAGTAAGTGAGAAACAAACAACTTTGTAGACCAGAAATGCTCCAAGACCCCAAATGCACAAGACTCCCAAATTGATGGGTGCATAAGACGATAATAAAGCCTACTGAGCATTCTCTGGGAAGAAATTTACTCTTGTGCATTAAAAAAAAAGTAACCATTTTTTTTTTAAAAGAATAAGCAGCAATTGTTTTCACTTTTACTAGAAGTATTAGTAGAGCTTAATGATGGTTATTCTTTGTATGTTTAAGTAATCTGAAAGAAAAGATTATTTATAGCCTTCACAATAATTCCAAGACATTATCATTCTTATTTTTCCATTCCTGGGAAAGCACCATTGAATTTACACTGCACTTCACTTCCTTCTATGGCACTTTGATGATAATAACAGCACTATTGTATTAAGTATTGACCTTGTACCAGGTACTAGTTGGTATTAAAATGGTCATTATACCATTATATTATTATATCATTGGCATTATATGCAAAAACTGACTCTGAAGTGGTTTGCCTCAGATCACAGTTACTAAACAAATATAGTCAAAACCTTTACCTTTTTCAGCCCTTCTAATCTATCACATTGTACCTTGAATGTGTGACTCTCTTATTTATTTTACAAAGAGACTGTGAGTCCCTTGGGCTAAGAAACTGTGCCTTGAATCACCTTTAATATTCACTTCCAGCAACCCACTCCCTACTTAGCTTACAAACTTACTCGGAACACTCAAAAACAATTGGGAAGGTGGGTGAGTAAATTAAGAAAAACTTGGATAATTTCCTGGAAATGGAGGTAATCTGTAAGGGAGCCACAACACTGCCATTATGTTCTGGAAGAATCTGCAATTATACATTCAAAAGTGTCTAATTACCAGACTTAGATAGCAAAATGAAGTTCGGTTGGGAAGCAATCCTAGCCTTTTTTGCCAACACCAACAGCTACCACCACCTACAGAGCCTTGGCTCACTCTGGCTTCCATTGTGTTCCCACCAGCATGCGGCAGCTTATCAAGGACAGAGATCATAAACCACTGGCTTCAGGCCAAGCGTCGTGTCCCTTGTGCAAATCCACCCATCTCTTTGGAATCCCTTCCTGCTTCTTCCTTCCTACATGGGTTAGGACCCTAGGATGCTAATCTTATCTCCCTTCCTGGAACTCAATTTCCCATCTGGTCTCTACTCCCTCAGAACTCTGGATTCGGAAGCAGGTTTGTATTCTGATGCTCTTGTACACACCTTCCTTTCCCTCCAGTGAACTTTCCATCCACCAGACCCTCTTCATCCTGTTTGGTACCCTCTGACCTGCTCTAGCTTTACCCTGGTCATCTCTGTGGGGTGAACATAGGGTTGTTTTGTTTTATTTTCTGCAAATTTTATTAAAATTCCCTTATGTAAAAAATTTTTGATTGGGTGTGGTGGCTCAAGCCTGTAATCCCAGCACTCTGAAGGCCAAGGCAGGTGGATCACTTGAGCTCAGGGGTTCAAGACCAGTCCTGGGCAACATGGCGAAACCCAGTCTCTACAAAAAATACAAAAATTAGCTGGATATGTTGGCATGTGCCTATAGTCCCAGCTACTTGGGAGGCTGAGGTGGGAAGATCACATGAGTCCAGGAGGTCGAGGCTGCAGTGAGCTATGATGGCACCACTGCACTCCAGTCTGGGTGACAGAGTGAGACCTTGTCTCAAAAAAAAAAAAAAATTGTATACTACTTTCTTTATTATGGTTATAGTAAAACACATATCACATAAATATAGTCAACTGATCTTTGACAAGGAGCAAAGGCAATACAATAAAGCAAAGATAGTCTTTTCAACAAATAGTGCTGAAATAACTGGGCATCCACCTATAAAATAATGAATCTGGACCCAGGCCTTTGATCCTTCACAAAAGTTAATTCAAAATGGATCATAGACTGAAATGTAAAATTCAAAACTGTAAAACTTTTAGAAGAGAAAATGTAATTGGCCTTGGATGCAAAGATGACTTTTTAGATACAACACCAAAGGCACGATCCATGAAAGAAATAATTGACAAGGTGGACTTCATTAAAATTAAAACTTCTATATAAAAGACAAAAACAAGAGAATGAGAATAAGAAGACAAGCCACAGACTGGGAGAAAATATTTGCAAAACACATATCTGATGAGGACTGTTATCCAAAATATACAAAGAATGCTTAATACTCAACAATAAGGCCAGGTGCAGTGGCTCATGCCTGTAATCCCAGCATTTTGGGAGGCTGAGGTGGGTGGATCACGAGGTCAGGAGATCAAGACCATCCTGCCAACATGGTGAAACCCCGTTTCTACTAAAATACAAAACATTAGCTGGGCATGGTGGCATGCATCTGTAATCCCAGCTACTCGGGAGGCTGACGCAGAGGAATCGCTTGAACCCAAGAGGTGGAGGTTGCAGTGAACCGAGATTGCGTCACTGCACTCCAGCCTGGTGACAGCACGAGACTGTGTCTCAAAAAAAAAAAAAAAAAACAATAAGAAAATGGGCAAAAGATCTGGACAGGTACCTCACAAAGAAGATATACAGGTGACAGGTAAGCATGTGAAAAGATATTCAATATCATGTGTTATTACAGAATTTCAAATTAAAACAATAGCAAACATACCTATTAGAATGGCCCAAATCCAAAACCCTGACACCAAATGCTGGTGAGAATGCAAAGCGACAGGAACTCGCATTCATTGCTGGTGAGAATGCAAAATGGTCCAGCCACTTTGGAAGAGTTTGGCAGTTTCTTACAAAATTAAGCATACTCTTACCTTACAATCTAGCCATCATACTCCTTGGTAATTACCCAAATGCATTGAAAATGTATGCCCACACAAAAGGCTTCACATGTATGTTTATAGCAGCTTTATTCATAATTGCCAAAACTTGGAAGCAGCCAAGATGTCCTTCAGTAGGTGAATGGAAAATAACCTGTGACTTGTCCAGACAATGGAATATTATTCAGCATTAAAAAGAAATGATCTGTCCAGCCATGAAAGGATATGGAGGAACCTTAATTGCATAAGTGAAGGAAGCCAGTCTGAAAAAGCTACATATTGTATGAGTCCAACTACAGGGATTCTGGAAGAGGCAAAACTATGGAGACAGTAAAAGCATCAGTGATTGCTAGGGGTTGCGGGAAAGGGAGAAATAGGCAGAGCACAGAGGATTAAGGCAGAAAAACAATTCTGTATGATACTACAATGGTGGACACATGCTGCCACTATACATTTGCTCAAACACATAGAATGCACAACTTGGAATCGTGATGATACTACAAGCCAAGACTCCTAAGACTCTGAGCCCCCTATTGGGAGCACATCTGGACATAAATTTGATATTACTTTCTATGTATTGTTTCAAAATATGCCACACAAAGACTTTATAGTAAGTGAGAAACAAACAACTGAACCCCTCATGTAAACTATGGACCTTGGGTGATAATGATGTGTCAATGCAGGTTCATCAATTGTAACAAACCAACCACTTGGCAAGGGATGTAGATAGTGAAGGAGGGTGAATGTTTGTAGAGAAACAGGGTACAGGAAAACTCTGTACTCTCCACTCAAATTTGCTGTGAACCTAAAGTTGCTCTAAATAATAAAGTTCATTAATTTTTAAAAAGTAAAACGCATTAATGAAAGTACCAGGAATACAGAAATGCTTCATGAAAACAATGAAAATGACCAACGCCACTCATCTGTTACTGTGTGATGTGTATTATTCTTCCTCTGCACATACACAGACACGTTTATTTTTCAAAAAGTATGATTATTCTATATATTCTGCATGTTCCATACAGATTGTTCTATAATTATTTGTTCCTATCTATTAAAACAGTACAGGTTTGAGACCAGCCTGGGAAATATGGCAAAACCTCTTATCTACAAAAAAAATACCAATTAGCTGGGTGTGGTGGCACATGCCTGTAGTCTCAGTTACTCAGGAGGCTAAGGTAGGAGGGTCACCTGAGCCTGGGTGGTCGAGGTGGCAGTGGGCTGAGATTACATCAATCAGTGCACTCCAACCTAGGTGACATAGCGAGGGCCTGTCTTAAAGTATAGATAGATAGATAGATGATTATAGATAGCTAGATAGCTAGCTAGCTAGATAGATAGATAGATAGAAAGAATAGGCTTTTTGTCTCAGTAAATATAAATCCTGCTCATTTTAAAGAGTAGCCTTCAAGTATTCCATTTTGCTGATGTCTTATAGTTTACCAATCCCATAGACACAACTATTTAAGAAAATTGCTTGAAAGAGAAGACCAGTTGAATATATTTGATAGTGAGCTTCACAAATTTTCCATAAGCAAAATTGCACTGTGAGCAAAAACCCTGGCAGAGGTGTTTGCTCATCAGCTACTGAATAAAACAGGCAAACGGCTGAAAACCTTTAGGCGTTTGGTAGAGTAACGCTTAATTTTTTTTTTTTTAGAGTCTCCAAGTCAGGAAAACTGGATAAAAAGAGGCCTAAATGTGAGCAAGAGCTATCGCATTTGGCTTCAAGTATGTAAGCCCAATCTGGTAACAGACCCTTTCCCATTCATTGTTAGCATATTCACTGGGAAGCAGCATGGGCCAGGAACTAAGGGCAACAATGAGCTGCATGACCTTAGGCAAATTACTTAACTTCTCTGTGCTTCAGTGTTCTCGTTATAAAATGAAATAAATTAAATGAAAACTATATAATGAATGATATAATATAATGAGGTATATAATATACAATGAAAACTATATAAATGAAAAATATATAGTAAAAATATATAATATATAATGAAAATATATAAATGAAAAATATAATATAAATGAAAAAGTATTCATTAAAAGAAAATAAATTATGGCCCAAATGTTTTTGAAAAACTATACCTTAAAAACCCCTATTTTGTTTAGCATGTATATGCCTGGTTCAAAATGCTCACACGAGAAACCTAAGAAACAGGCTGCTTTCAACCATTTATTTCATACTTCAGAACTCAAACATATTTATAATCCAACCCTCTTATACAGTCACTTATCCATTTCCTCATGTTTACAAAATATAGCTATTCAGAAGCACTCTGTGTTTTTCAAAGTTTCATGTTTTTGTTTAAAACCTCTGACTATATACCTTTCATTTAAAAATTAAGGTAGATTTAAAAATTCAACTTAGTTTACAATTCTGTCCTTTGCATTTAAGACCTAAAACAGGGTTGTGGCCATTCAACTGGTTCTTTCAACACAGCTATGTTAACTACATTAAAAGAGCCATGTCAGCAAGTGGCAGTGTTAATTACCAGCTTGCTCAGCCACCACTGCTTTGCTTGACAGTTTTACTATGTTTAAAAATAAAAGGTTCAGATGTGGTGTGACAAAGCTCTCCTGGCAACAAGGAAGCAAATACAGAGGCAAGAGAGGGGCCAGTTGGGTCATGCCACAGTCTTCTGTGGGATTTTGTCAATATATTAGCAGGAAAAGAGCAGGAGCTGGTAGGGATGGATAGAGGAGCTGCTGAAGACTCTCTGGGATGACAGGAAATAATACAAATTCCAGACCTTCTTTCACCTCCTATTTGTGTATTTCAGCCTACAGAATCAACTACCCAGATAACTATAGAAATTCAGACGTGATAAAAATGCAATATAAAATATCTACTTACACTAAAGAACTTACTCATGTAACCAAATACCACCTGTACCCCAATAACTTATGGAAAAAAAAACTCTACTTAAGTATAATAGACTATAAAACAAGTCATTTAGCCATTTCCTTTTTGAGGAAATAAAGCCGTAAGCTCTGTCAAGGTAGAGTCTGAACTGCACTGCTCATGTCGGCTCAATGGCCATTGGTTGAAATAATTAGCTAATTTGGTGAATTTTCTAATTATGCTCTTCTAGGAGTGGAACTGCTAGAATTAGCATGTCTCTAAAAGTCAGGCCATCACTTAATTGTAGCACTGTATTGCTTTTAAGATTGCGTGAATTTTAAAAATGAATAAAAGCAATAGCTGTGTCCCAGACTTTCTCGCTTTCACTTTCAAATATTATAACAACTTCAGAGAATTCCATCCTGGCTAGAACTGAAACAGAAACTACATAATGCCATTAAAAAAAACACAAATGATTATATTTGTACATATTTCTTAAATCAAATTTCACAGAGTAAGAGAAAGAACTAAAGACTGAAGTTCCTATCAGGAGTGTCAGTCTTGGATGATCTGAAAACTTTTAATTATCTTCCTTTTTATCATTTCTCTCACTCCCCCTAAACCATCCCTTCTTCCTTCCTACTTTATTGGAGATGCAGGATCAAACATAAAGTCCTTGCTCTTGTGGAGCATACATTCGAGTGGTAAGAGAAAGACAATAAAGATGCAAACAAATAGTTAAATAATACAATTTGAATTAGTGATACATGGAAAATAAAATGAATACTGGGACAGAGAGTGACTAGATGGTGGGAGTCGGGAAGTGGGAAGCACCTTTGATTACAGAGGTCAAGGAAGACTTCTCTGAGGAGGTGACATCTGATTAACATCTGAATAAAGAGAAGGAGTCAGTCACATAAGGATCTGGGGAAAAGAAAATTGCAGATAGTGGGAACTTATACAAAAAATTGTCAAGCTCTGATTTCTCTTCTTCAAATTTTATCGTCCGGATTAAATTCTCTTCCTCTGCAAACCCAGCCCCAGGTTTCTTGTAACACAGCATGTAACAGTCTTTCCTCAGTCCCAGTGCCTAGCATAAATGCTAGCACAGAGTGGGGGTTAATAAAGAGTTAGCACAGAGTGGGGGTTAATAAAGGTTATGTATGACCTCTGTGAACCATACTTCTCTGTCAAGCTCCAAACTGTCAATTATGGCCACCTATGACCTGAAATAAAAACAGAAGCTTCTAGAAATCACAAAAAGGATCCACTGGCACAAAAATGAGAGGTCTATTAGAAAACCTTTTACTTATTTAGCATTTAACTTTGGCCTTGCCAACTCAGTGACTTACCATGGCCAGTGTACTCAAAAGAATCTGCTTCATCAGGGGTATCAAGTTCATCCACATTGATGTCAATTTCATCTGGACTGTCCAAGTTATCATCAGAGAGAATAGATCCTTCACTTTGGTCCAGAGAAAGATTGATATTTGGGGCTGTGAGTTTGATTCTCTGAGGATGAGTGTCATTAAGATCCAGAGAATTAGGAGGTTCTAAAGAAGAAAGAGAACAGCAACATCAAGTATTAAACCAGAGGAGCAATCTAAATCAAAAATTTCAAAATCCCAAATGCTCCAAAATCTGAAACTTTTTGAGTGCCAACATGACGCATCAAGGAAATAGTCACTGGAGTATTTTGGATTTCAGAATTTTGAATTTGGGATGTTCAACCAGTAAGTATAATCCAAATATTCCAAAATCTGAAAAAATCCAAAATCTGAAACACTCTGGCCCAAGCATTTAAGTAAGGGATACTTAACCTATATGTGGCTGCCAAGAGTGGGTTTGGGCCCAGTGGAAAACATTTTTAAAGTCCTTTCAGCAAAAGCAGACCTGACAGAAATCTTTGTATGAGATTTAGACACCCTTCTTGAAAGCAGCCCTCAGTAACTGGATCCTCCCAACCCCCTCCGCCTTGGCCATGTAGAAACAGGAAGTAGGAGTTATTACTAAATGGGCAGATAACTAGTTTTTAGAATTTCCCTGCTCAAGTTTGAAAACTTGAAATTGCTATAATAATTGAATTAAATTTTCACGGGGTATATTGCATAAGAAAATCAGTTAAGTTTTCATACACAGTTGTCCCTTGATATCCATGAGGGATTGATTTCAGGACCCCTGGTGGAAACCAAAATGTACAGATGCTCAAGTCCCTGATATAAAATGGTGTAGTGTTGACATATAACCCATGCACATCCTTCTGTATACTTCAAATCATCTCTAGAATAATTATAATACCTAATACCCAAAATACTTCTTTTAGGTCCTGACAACTCTGTATATGATCTTCAGTACCCATTACCTGGCCAAAGTATCCTCCCAGGTAACATTCTTTGAACTCACCCAGTCACCAGCTCTTATGCCAATCTCGCTTGACATTGGTTCCCATAACATAAGTGATCATCTTATGTGTAGGCTCCCTCCTTTCATTGTAGTATGCATCTTGCTGCTCAGCTGCCTTTCATTTAATAGAAGCAGAGCTGGAGAAGCCATTTTTAACCAAGCTTAAACTAACAAAACAGGTAGAGAGCTACTCTACTGTAGTATAAGAAATGTATTTGGTCTTTGGCCCTGGTTCCAGGCACAGAAGTCTTAAAACCCTTGTCATTTCTTAAGGTGGATAGTGTCAGAATTGAATTATAGGACACCCAGTTGGTGTTCATTAGATAATTGCTTGGTGTGTGGCAAACAAAACAAAACAAAAAAGCACCCTACACATCTGGTCACAGAAGTGTTCAGTGAGAGCAGAGTAGGAGAAAACAGTTTGTTGCCTTCACCTAAAACCAGAAATGACAGGATTCCCAAGCACGAAGTATTTTGAAGACCATTTGGTACACCCTTCAACTCTGGAATTCTGGCTCTGGCCTTGTCCTAGAGAAATGGGCACTGTTCTCTTGTCATTAAGCTTTTTCTTTTCTGAATGGAACATCACCCAAACTCTGTTCCAGGTAACGGTTTTATGTATTACTTGAAAAAAGTTTCTATTGACAAGTAAGTTTCAACACTGAGTTTCTATATTTCAGGAATTTGCAGAGCAGTGATGTCCCAAAGAATTATTTGTGATGATGAAAAGATTCTATATTTGGCTATTGAGCACTTGAAACGAGGCTAGTGCAACTGAAGAAGAGCATTTTAAAAAATTATTTTTAATTTTAATTAATTTAAATAGCCACATGTGACTAGCTGCTTACCATATCAGATAACCATAGCTTTAGTGCCTTTATCATTCAAAAGTACATTGTGAACTTGGAAGATTCAAACAAGCATACTGTGGTTACCAAGCATATTTGGCCATAGAACATTTAGAAATAATTCTGTTACATGACTAGTATTTTGAAGAATGCATTTCAAATACTAAGACAGAAAACAAATGTAACTGCCTTCCTTCTTCCTACCACACTGTAGGCTTGGGTGAGAATACATGATTCAGGATCTTGGTATGATCCTGGAGTTGGTGTGATGCAAGAGAGTGACCCTGGAACAGAGCGAGAGTCATATAAGTTGCAACTGAAAAATTAAATTCCTTTTTGTGTATGCCTTGGGTTGTAAACCCCTAAAATGTAGGGTAGTTGTTTTTTGTTGTTGTTGTCTTGGTTTTGGTTTTGATAGTTAGGATACTGAGCATTCTTGATATCACATTTCCAATTTTAAACATTCTTACAATTATGTGTAAATGCGGGGGACTTAGACATTAGTCAGAATTTGGTACAATATACAGTAGCCAATTATCACAGGAACTGAAAACATTGGCAGATAAGGCTGTGGTCTAGGAGATAAAATGCAGCCCACACTAGCGAGCATCAGTATTCAAGCCAACTCTTAAATTAACCAAATGCAGCCTAACACCTTCATGTCACACATTTCTTTTTTCCTCTCACTGTTATCACTGAAATCATAAGTTAGATGCACAGGAAATAATTCTTTCACTGAATAATGAAAACGTTGGGATACAGAATACCAACGAAGGAAATGAACAAATGCTGCTCTCACCAGGCCTCATGTCTGCAGCACTGGCACTCAGCACCCCTTCTTCAAAGGGGATGTCCATTCCTACATCCTCTGACAGTAGTCTGCAAAAAAGGCAAAGCAAAGCACATCAACAACTGTGTAGGACTTCATTTCTTTTGAAAAGGAAACCCACAGAGTCCAGGATAACATTTTCAACTCACTTAAAATAAACCACGCATGGGGACTGAATCCACTGTAAGTGGTCCCAAATTAAAGAATTTCTGCAGTTATGGTAAATGAGAACAATGGACACCAATTTCACTTGCTTACATCAAGTCACTTCTGCTAGCTCACTTAATAAACACACACCAAGTGGGAAACTCAGAAATAGGAAATGCAAACAACTAATAAAATATACTTCGGGGACATTTTATATATATATATATATATATATATATATGTGTATATATATATATATATACACATATATATATATATACACACATATATATATATATATTTAACAACAGGGTCAATATATGTGCTTTGTATACATCTCTTACTCTGTAAATTTGAGTATTTTAATTAAATTCCCATGGACAGAGGGAGAGAATATTCTGTTGATCTCAGTTTTCATTTGTAAACTAGGGATATACCACCTACTTCCCCAGGTTGTTTAAAGATTAAGCTACAAAAGTAAAGTGCCTAACACTCCTGAGCAGGCATAGACTGATGTTATTTTTCCTCCTGTTTTGAATATTTAAAGAGTCACTGTGAATATATGTTGGTGAAGATGGCTCTGGTCATGACCTTCCACCTCTTGTTTCTAATCAGTGCTGAGCCCATGACCATCTGTATAAGGACATTTGGTAAGAAAAGTGTAGGGAAACAGGAAATCCCAAAGACAACTGTGACGAATCTATATGCTCTTCTAAGAAGCTGACCACTGTTCACGATAAATTTCTCTTGATTTATTTTCATCCCTGGACCTTTGTTCAGTAAGTCCCCATTTACCATAATATATATTTCTTCTCAGTGAGTTTCATATAATTTCATTCACCTAGGGTGAATCGTTATGATGTGGGCACTAACCTAATTTTAAACATGATAAACCTTTATGTTAAAGTTCTTAATTTAGTCCCCTTCTCCCTCTCTTACTATACTTTGCTCTATGTAATGCTGGATCTACCAAACCTTTGGAGATTAATCTACTTCTCCAGGATGCAAGTCAAATCCCCTACTGTCAATAAAGCACTATGATGAAAGAAAAGAATCTGCACCCTTAGTGATTACTGCATTTGCTTCATTTATTCAACAAATATCTATTGAGTGTCTACTATGTGCCGAGGATATAGAGGAACAAAACAGACCCGTCTCATTCTTGTGGTGGAGTTGGGATGATGGAGCTAATACAATGACCCCTACCTTCAAGAACTCAGTGCTGCTCCCCTGGATAGAGGTAAGTGCCTGTGTACTTACCCACCAACTCCTGAGACCCCTTCAAAAGCTCAGCATCAGGGAGTTTCTTTGTCCATATTCTTTCTGTGGCTTTGACCCTGTGTGTTCTCTAAAACTAGACCTGTGCCCTGGTAGCAAAGGAGCATGCAAAAGGTTGGCATCTAAGATAGACAATAATGTATCAGCAGGAACAAGATAACCTGTGCCAAACAGAGATACACTATGATAGGTGGAATCGAACCACGTTATTCAGCAACAAAGATTGGGGAGGTATGCAAAGAGAAGATCTGTACCAGGCCCCAGTTTTGAAAGTCCTAGGACCTAGAGGGATGGATGTCTGGGTATCCCATGATCCTGCAGGTTTTGGAATTCCTTACAATGATCTTTGTCATTTTGTGTGTTCTCCTTGACATCAAACCTCTCGTACCTGTCAAGTAGCAAAATGCTGCTATTAAGAGCCACTGGATTTAAATCTTAGTTCTACCACTTACTGTGTTGGATTGAATTATTGAGCCTGAAAAATTCTAAATGCACATGTACATCATTTTTCTAGTTATCTGCCTAAGAGTCAACCTTGAACAAAAATAAGGACATCAGATTTCTATCTGCCTGACAGAGCACATAGGATGTGGGCCTTGGCATCAAAATAAATATGAGGGTTTTAAAATAGATAGGATCAGCTTAAGTTTAATAGATTTTTTTTTTTAATTGTGAATTGTGGGCAACATCATGGAATAATTGCAGGAGTCCTGCCTGGATATGAGGTTTTAGTTCTGAGTTATAGTTCTACTGCCAGTATCGACAAGCTGATTAACTCTGAGAAGATTAGTTGACCATTTCTGTGATTTTAAAAGGGGATGATAACCAACATCACAGTGACTGTGGAGAATAAATATAATACAAATAAAAGTACTCTGTAAGTCATAAAGCACTGTCTGAGTTTAAGGTATTACATACCCTCCACTTAAAACATAGTACCAGGAGCAGTGGTTTAATTAAAGTATGTGTCATGGTTGGACAAATCATAATTAAGGTCACTATAATTTGGGCATTAGTCCAGGTAAAAGATAATCTTATTACTACACAAATCTCCACAGAGCCTTGAAATGCTCCTCAACTCACTGATGTTAGAAAATAGTGCCTTTGCCTCTAAGTGCTCCTTTTCAACACAAAGCAGAGACCCTGTGAAGAAGGCGCAGATTTCTTTCCACTGTGTTAGCATGCACTGGGGGAAGAAAAATGCTGAAGGCTGTGATCAGCGGATGACCCAAGGAGAGAGATTCACACAAACCCGTGGATATTAAAGAAGGCTAGGCCGGGTGCAGTGGCTCACGCCTTTAATCCCAGCACTTTGGGAGGCTGAGGCGGGCGGGTCACCTGATATTGGGAGTTCAAGAACAGCCTGACCAAGATGGAGAAACGCCATCTCTACTAAAAATACAAAATTAGCTGGGTGTGGTGGCGCATACCTGTAATCCCAGCTACTGGGGAGGCTGAGGCAAGAGAATTGCTTGAACCTGGGAGGCGGAGGTTGTGGTGAGCCGAGATGGTGCCATTGCACTCCAGCCTGGGCAACAAGAGTGAAACTCCGTCCCCTTCCCCCCAAAAAAGAAGGCTATAGGGACATGTTAGAAAACTCCTGGGACAGAGGGAAAGCTGAGCCAGAATAGCCTAGAAGCAAATCTAAGAGAAACCCAAGTCACGCTCTTTGTAAATACTTCAACCACTTTCATACATTAAGCCCATAAACATTTGCAGAAATGAAGTGGCCAAACAGAGCAGTTGGTGATTAAGCAGGACAGCAGTTTTAGGATCAATAACTGAAGCCTCTCAGGATCTATTAGGTAACAAACCAGTCCAATGTAAAGGTCTGTATTTTACTTTATCTATCTGTAGCCTCTACTTAATTTTGAGTTTCTTTATACGGAATGGAGCTAACCAAGAGGTTGAGGGAGTTGTAAACACAAGTCTGGCTGTACTATGGCTGAAATAGCTACATGTCTCCATCTAGAGGATGTATTAAAACTGCTTCATGGTTTCTTTGCTGGATGGTACTGTAACATTAACACCATGTGTGTTAGAAGATCAATGTATTATGACACACTGATCTTCACCAAGTATTTCTGGCTCTCGGCCTTTTGAGTGCATGGTAGTATTGCACTTTCCTGTCCCCTTTGAAGTTAGGGTAGCCACATGACTTGCTCTGGCTAATGAAGAAAGAGTGGAAGGGAGAGATGTCGCTTCTGAGCAGAAGGCTTAGGAGCAAGCGTGTGAGGAGCTACATCCTCTTCCCACATTGGCAGCTGTGGAGGGGCTCGGCCAGGCTGTGTCCTGAGTGCCTCTGATGAGCAGAGGCCTCAGCGAAAGCTTGCTGGAAATGTAAACAAGAAATGAACTTTCGTTGTGTTTTGCCCTGAGATATTGTAGCTATTTGTTACCACATTACAATCTAGCCCATTCTTACTATATAGCTGGCCTTTGTTGTTTCAAAGGGAATATTTGACTTATGCTATGCTCAAAATTTTATTTCCTGATTTGGGTAACAAATTTTCTACATTCTTAGCCCAGATTCATATTGACAGTAAATATCTTTACGTCTGGATTGCTAAAGCATCAAAGCATATAGGAACTAAAAGCTTGAAAAGACACTGAATGCTTTTAAGTATGCTATAAGATTGAGTATTAATATACCACCGTTAGGGTTTTTGTCATAGCCTTTTATCACTTGCCAATTTACTTAACATTTTCTTTAGATTGACTTATTTTATTAAGGTTATTTTGAGAGGAATGTTTGTATCACTACTGTACAAGCTGAGTATCCCTTATTCAAAATGCTTGGGACCAGAAGTATTTAAACTTTCTGACTTGTTTGGATTTTGGAATATTTGCGTTATATACTACAAGTTGAGAATCCCTACTCTGAAGATCTGAAATCTGAAATGCTCCAATGAGCATTTCCTCTGAGTGTTGCGTCAGCACTAAAGAACTTGAATTTTGGAGCATTTTAGATTTCGGACTAGGGATACTCAACCATTATATGTAAACTTAAATCACTCACGTAAAATAAATGGTGAGTGATTTAAGTTACATAAACTAAATAACTCATATATAGAAAAAATTAAATATAATAAAAATAAAATAATACTATTAAATTTAAGTTAGAAACCCCTGGAATCTCACTCACAGGTTTTTCCTCTTTGCTAAGAAAGAGATATTAGGAAGTGTTGGCTAAGTCTGACAAGGTGTAAAGCCACGTATCATTAAAAATACAAGAAATGCTATATGAAATAGCATACCCCAAAAGTTATTAATACATTTCCAAGCTTAAAAAAAAAGATTAAGTCCACAGGTGCCAGAAATAAATAGTTATTACAGAAGGCTGATAAAAACCTAGCACACAGGGTCCTTGCACTGGACACAGGACTTCGGGTCTCACAGCATAAGGGACCTCCTGGTGATGGAAGAAAGGCCTAGACCTGAACTTCTATATAGGGCTCTGGACCTTCAGAAACTTTCCCCTTAACAAAAAGGGGATGGAAAAAAACTCTCTCCTCTGGCCTTGGAAAGCATGGTCTACTTGAATCTTGGGTAGAAAATAAAAAGCAACCAGTCTCAATTTATATCACCTGAATGATGTAGAAATGAATCAAGAAATTAAGATGAAAATTTGTCTAGGATCACTGAACACCTAGGACCTTAGGGTTCCAAAAGAATCAGATTTGGGCCAGTCATAGTGGCTCACGCCTGTAATCCCAACACTTTGGGAGGCCAAGGCAGGTGGATCATGAGGTCAGGAGTTCAAGACCAGCCTGGCCAAGATGGTGAAACCCCGTCTCTACTAAAAATACAAAAATTAGCTGGGTGTGGTGGTGCACACCTGTAATCCCAGCTACTTGGGAGGCTGAGGCAGAAGAATCACCTGAACCCCAGGGGTGGAAGTTGCAGAGAGCCGAGATTGCATCACTGAACTCCAGCCTGGGCAACACAGCAAGACTCTGAATCAAAAAAAAACAAAAAAGAATCAGATGTGAAACCACTTGATAGTGCTTACTTCTACAAGCAAGTTTCACTGGAAATCCAATTAGGCGCAAGAAAAAACTCTCTGAAAGATGAGCTCATATCAAAAAACCCTGTAAACTACACTTGGGAAAAATACTTTGAGGGATTTCCAGGAGATGCAATAAATAGAAAAATTAGCAATAAAAGTAATAAAAGAATAACATGAAAGAGGCCATAATGATTAAAGAATAATATCTAAACCTTTGTTGTGTTAAACCACTGAGATTTGGGGTTGTCATGGCAGGTAATGTCACCAAGCCCTGAGTAGCCTTTCTGCTTAAAAAAGAAACATCTAAAACATAATAATGCAGAAGTGTTGACAAGAAAGTGGTATTTTTAAAAAACAGAAAAATACTAAACACAAGAAAGCATTACAATATTATTATTATTTATCATTATTAGTAGTATTTTTTGGGACAATTGTCCAAGCTGGAGTGCAGTGGTGCAATCTTGGCTCACTGAAACCTCCGCCTACTGGGTTCAAGCGATTCCCCTGTCTCAGCCTCCCAAGTAGTAGGATTACAGGCACCTGCCACCATGCCCAGCTAAGTTTTGTATTTTTAATAGAGATGTGGTTTCACCATGTTGGCCAGCCTGGTCTCAAACTCCTGACCTCAGGTGATCTGCCTGCCTCAGCCTCCCAAAGTGCTGGGATTACAGGCATGAGCCACTGCACCTGGCCAGCATTACAGTATTAATGCCCAATAAAACAGACTTCAGAAAAGGCATTATTAAGGCTAAAGAAAGTTATTATTTAGTGATACAAGGAATAATTCTTCAGAAGATGTAATAATTGAGAGCCAATGTATTCTTAATAACATAGCCTCAAAATATGTAAAACAAAAATTGAAAATACATTATAAGGCAAAATAAATTTCATGGGGGCAAATCTGAGTATACCTCTCAAGAATTATAAATTAATTTGAAAAGAAACATATAAGAATATGGCAGTATTCTTATACTGAACAATGCAGTAATATAGCTTGATCTAATGGAGAGATCTGCAGTCAGTAAAAACACAGTTTTTTTTTTTTTGAACTCACCAAAACTTACCATACATGATGTCTCATAAAATACCAAAAGTCTACATCACATGTACTATATTCTCTGACTTCAGGGCCATACCTCTAGTTATCAAACACAAAAAGTCTCCAATCACTGTTTGGAGACTAAAAAACACACATGTAAGTAACCAAACAATGAAGCCCTGCACACCCAAACTTGTGAAAGCAGCTAAAGAAGTTCCTAGAGGAAAATCAATAGCCTTAAGTTCAAATTTTAGGAAATAAGACGAAATGAATTAGCTAAACATTCAACTCAGCCCAGAAAGTTATAAAAAGAAGCAGGCTCTTAGGAGACTTGATGCTATTTATGCTAAATCTGTGCACCTTCTCTAATGATCCTGAATACCACCAAATGGAGAAAGAACGGTGATAGAAATGGAATTCTCCAATTTGAGAATGGAGCCCACATATATTCGTAGATTGTGTGTTTCTGATACTTACACTTCCTCATATGGAAGGCTAATTGCAGTATGTGACAGAGAATGAAGGACAACAAATGCAGAACTTTTGGACATAAATGCACCTTCTTGCCTTTAGAACAGGTACAAAATTAAGCCCATTCTGCATTTTGTATTTTTTCAGTGTATCTGAATCTGGAGGGATTTGACTGTTGTTGTAGGATTAGCTTTGCCTGAGACTAGGTTCTTTTTAACAGGAAATGAGCAGTGAGCCAAGAGCTGGCATACACATACCAATAGCATTTCTAGATGGTAACGTTTCCTGATAGACACGGATATCCAGCAGCAGGTGGCACCCCTTTTCAGGAATAACCATTTTTACAAGATTGGCCACTGAAATATATACCTCCATAAAAAGTAAAGTAGCAGGTCATGACGTGGGGCTCATTGTTCTTTAGAAAAATACTGACGGTTATGCTGATATATTTTGGGAAAATGATTACATAAAGAGAAATATCTCTTGTGTTAAGAGTTCCTTAAAACTCTCCCGGCTTCCTTCTAGTCTAGTAAGATCTGCTGGACTGATAAGGTTGCTGTCTCTAGAAACAGAGATAAAAAGAAAAAAGAAAACACAAACAAAACCTTTCATGAGGTGCTTGCCTTCCCTCGTTAAGAATATCAATTAGCCCATGGGCTGGAGGACTCCCATTTGAGGGTTCTCGTCTGACCAAGTAGGCTGCTCCATTTAAGCCAGCAGTACATGGCACCCTATGAACCCAAGAGCACTTATCAAATTACTCAAAGTAGGAGGTGAGACTGAAGCAGCACTGAGTTTCACACTTTGCCTAATCAAGCTGATGCCAAGACAGGAAATGCTACAATAGGAAGCTGGGGTCAAGCCCATGAAATAAGGCTCTTAGCAACAGTTCGCTAACCCAGCTGGGCCTCTCTCATCCTAGAACAGGTAAGCACTGTGGCCAGGCAGGGAGAAGCATCTTAGAAGCCAGCCAGCTGAAGAGAGATGAAGGAGGGAGGTGAGAGCTGGAAACTGACCGCACACAGTAGGAAGATAAGTGCCGAGCACTCGCCCAGACACCACCTTCTTTAGGGAATGTGCAAAACTGCACAAACCACAGCTAAACATTCTCAGGTTCTCAGAGGTGGGCGACACAACGCAGCGTCCTTACCCAGGGTCAGATTCTAAAATTCTGCAGGGAGCAAAAAAATCACTTGTAGCTCAATGATCCTCAAACATTTTCTTGAATTGTTCCCTGAATAGAGTGTACATGGTTTTGTATGTCAATTTTTTTTTCTTTTTACAGTGAGACTTAAACATGAAAATTTGAGGAACGCTGAGCAGGAATAGAAGGAAAGCCTACATTTTTATCATTTCAACCTCTTTGCTTTTCAGAGAATAATTAACTCCTTGGCTGTGAATGATGGATGCATGGAGAATTCTACCTCTTGCCTGCAGGCTATTTGCCAGTTTCTTTTAATATCTTTCCTACAACCTTAACATCTATCAATAGATTTGTTTGTTGTGGAGAAGATCAAATTAGATGGCATAATCTCACATTGGAGAGGGGCATATACTTATTTAGGAAGTGAGTTTACAGTTCACAACCAGGATGGCTCAAAGGGATCTCAAACTGAATCCCACATCTTCCTCTACGCAGATCTGCTACATCCTACCTTCTCTGTGACGACTTTGAAAAGTGTCCATAAATCCTTTGACACTAGCTTCAAAAGGTAGAGCCTAATTCCCTTCCCTTAAATGTGGACTGAACTTGGTGATTTGCTTCTAAAGAACAGAATAAGGTGGAATGGATGGTAGGTGACTTCTAAGGCTAGGTCCTAAAAAGCACTGTGTGCTTTGTTCTCTCTTGGGTCTCTCAGTCTGGGAGAAACCAGCTACTCTGTTGTAAGGACAGTCAAGCAGCCCTGTGGAGAGTCCATGTGGCAAGGAACTGAGGCTTCCTATGAAAATCCAGGAAGGAACTGAAGCCTTCTGCTAACAGCCATGTGAATAAGCCATCTTGGAGGCAGATCCTGCAGCCTTGCTAATGTCTTGATGGCAACTTAACAAGAGACCTTAAGCTAGAACCATCTAGCTAATACACTCTTGAATTCCTGATACAAACACTGGGAAATAATCAATGTTTGTTGTTTTAAGCTGCTAAACTTTGATATTATTTATTTTATTCATTTATTTTTTGAGACAGGGTCTTGCTGTATTGCCCAGGCTGGAGTGCAACTGAGCAATCTCTGCTCACTCCAGTCTCCATCTCCTGGGTTCAAGTGATTCTCCTGCCTCAGCCTCCCGAGTAGCTGGGATTACAGACACGCACCACCACATCTGGCTAATTTTTAGGAGAGACAGGGTTTCACCATGTTGGTCAGGCTGGTCTCCAACTCCCAGGCTCAAGTGATCCTCCCACTTCGGCCTCCCAAAGTGCTGGGATTACAGGCATGAGCCACTGCACCTGGCCGAGATTATTTATTATACAGCAATAGCTAACTAATACATTTCTCAACCTAGTGAATGTCTCTACATATCACCTGGGCACTCAAGCTCCCTAAGTGGCATTCACTCTTACTTTCTTTTCTTTCCCACCATTTCTTCCTCATCCAGTTGGCCATCCAATCCTATAAACTTCCTCATCCTCTCCACTCCATTCTCACTACAAAAGCCTTAGTTCAAGTTCATTTTTTTCATGCAGAAATGTCGCGATCTTTCTGTTTACTATCTTCATCCCTACCTCCTCCAAATTATAACTGATATCCTTCTCCATCTCAACCTTGACACCACCTTCTTGTGTTTAAATCCTTTCAATTCACTACTTCGGGGAAAGAATTTGGCTTCAGAGAAGGGCTCACAAGGCCCTCTTGACCTGACCCCTAAGCCCAGACTCAAGCCTCCTTTCTCATTCCCCACTCCCCACTTAGCCTTGCCAATCTTGCTGTCCTGTACTACCCAGTGTGGACATCTCCATCCTGGGACCTCACCTCCATCCCACAGAGTCGGGATCTGGGACTTCACCTCCAACCCACAGAGTAAAGTCCTGGGACCTCACCTCCACCCCACAGAGTAAAGTCCTGGGACCTCACCTCCACCCCACAGAGTCGGGACCTGTGACCTCACCTCCACCCCACAGAGTCGGGTCCTGGGACCTTGCCTCCACCCCACAGAGTCAGGTCATGTCCCATAGCACCCTGTGCTTACCTCATGCGGATGCTGCCATGTTCCTATGATTTCCTGTTTGAAATGTGTCTGCCCCCACTGCCACTCTCTCCACACACACATGAATCTCCTGGGGGACAAGCACACCCAGTGCTTAGCACAGGGCTCGGCACATGGTGGAGATGAATGAGTCACTATTGAACAACACAGATTTAGACACGTGAAGGTGCCCTGCCCTTCGGGTAAAGTGCTCCTCAGAATGTCTCGCCACATAGTGAAACTTGACCATAAAAATTCTCTTCCAGGCCAGGCGTGGTGGCTCACACCTGTAATCCCTGCACTTTGGGAGGCCGAGGTGGGCATCTCACCTGAGGTCGGGAGTTCGAGATCTGTGGGCAGCAAGCCACCTAGGTGCCAAGGCAAGAGACCGAGGGCACGAGCTGTTCCAGTATAATAAAATATATAAAACAACAAGAGTTATACTAGATCTAGATCATAGACATGATTATACATGAATATCATTAATCATTAGTTTGTAGCAATTACTCTTTATTCCAATATTATAATAGTCCTCGCTCTATAATCATAACCTAGGAAAAACCAGGACATACAGAGATAGGAGCTGAGGGGACATAGTGAGAAGTGACCAGAAGACAACAGTGCGAGCCTTCTGTTATGCCCGGACAGGGCCATGAGGGCTCCTTGGTCTAGCGGTAATGCCAGCGTCTCGGAAGACGCCCGTTGCCAAGCGGACCGTGGTCTAGCGGTAGCATCAGTGCCAAGGGAAAACACCTGCTACTTAGCAGACCGGGAAAGGGAGTCTCCTTTTCCCCGGGGAAGTTTAGAGAAGACTCTACTCCTCCACCTCTTGTGGAGGGCCTGACATCAGTCAGGCCCGCCTGCAGTTATCCGGAGGCCTAACCATCTCCCTGTGATGCTGTGCTTCAGTGGTCACTCTCCTAGTCCACTTTCATGTTCCATCCTGTACACCTGGCTCTGCCTTTTAGATAGCAGTAGCAAAATTAGTGAAAGTACTAAAAGTCTCTGATGTGCGGAAATCACGGTGTAAGCTGTCCTCTCTCTCTCCCTCTCTCTCTCTGCCTCGGCTGCCAGGCAGGGAAGGGCCCCCTGTCCAGTGGACACGTGACTCACATGACCTTGTCAATCATTGGAGATGACGCACACTCCTTATCCTGCCCCTTTTGCCTTGTATCCAATAAATAACAGTGCAGACTTGCATTCAGGGCCACTACCAGTCTCCGTGTCTTGGTGGTAGTGGTCCCCCGGGCCCAGCTGTCTTTTCTTTTATCTCTTTGTCTTGTGTCTTTATTTCTGCAATCTCTCGTCTCTGCACACAAGGAGAAAAACCCACCAACCCTGTGGGGCTGGACCCTACAGAGATCAGCCTGACCAACGTGGAGAAACCCTGTCTCTACTAAAAATACAAAATTCGCCGGGCATGGTGGTGCACCCCTGTAATCGCAGCTACTTGGGAGGCTGAGAAAGGAGAGTCACTTGAACTCAGGAAGCAGAGGTTGGGGTGAGCTGCGATCGCATCATTGCACTCCAGCCTGGGCAACAAGAGCGAACCTCCATCTCAAAAAAAAAAAAAATTCTCTTCCAACAAATTCCTTTTGAGTGGAAGTTTAGCTCACGTCAAAACATAATTTAGAAATATAGGTGATGCTTATGGGAGTGTTTTACAAAGAAGTCATTGCTGTGAACCCAATTAGGCAATGGTCACCCTCCGGTGTGGCACATATTGTGCTCTCTCCTCCAACAGTAAAAGCTCTTTGATAATATTAGGAGCAACTGGGAGTGAATTTGAAAGAATGAGGTTCTTCCAAAGGGAGGGGCGGAAAGTAGACCATTGTTTTTCTTCAGAATTGGAGACAATCTTCAATGCCAGGGGCGCCAGCATCTGCAGGACGCTCAAGTGAGCAGCAGAACTGGCTGGGCTCACAGCACAGGCCCCTGCCACCTGCAGCCCCCACTTCACCTGCTCAGCGTCTCCTGGGATTTACACTTTGGGAAGACCGCCCGCCTGCCCCACCACCCTGCCCACGAGATAAGCTACAAAGAGTCCCCTTCCCCACAGTGCAATGCAATGGCTGCACTCTTGCAGTTTGACTTCCTGCCCCAAGTAGTTCAAGAGTGTGAAGTCATCCAAATGCCTTGGACAATCTGGCACCAGAAATATGAACCACAGGAACACACATAGATAAGATACTCCTTCAACTGCTGCTCAGCAGTTATATTTGCTGATCTGCAGGACATGGGAGGGTTGTCTTTGACTTTTCTGGAGCTGGAGTCAGCACAGTGTTTCTGGAAGGGCTAGATACTGAATATGTTGGGCTTTGCATGCTCTACAGTTTCTGTGGCAACAACTCAGCTCTGTTGTCCTAGCACAAACGTAGCTATAGACAATATGTAAATGCATGGGTATGGCTGTGTTCCAATAAAACTTTATGGACAAAAATAGGTGGCCGACTGGATTGGGCTTGGTGGGTAGTGTAGGGGGAGGTTTGACAACCACTGTCTTAGAGTCTAACAAGTTAAATAACATTTCATTTTCTTAAAGTTGAATGTATTTTTAAAACTGTGAAGCTCTCATATTGGTGCAAGTGGTACACCCAAATGTGTTTCTATAAGGAATATAAATTGAGGTACAGTTTTTGGTTGTAGTCATCAAAATTTTAAATACACATAGCCTTTGACCAGCTGTTCTAAGAATATATAGTGCAGAATACTCACAGGTATATACCAAGATATATATAAAAAGATGTTTACTGTAAAAATACAAAAACAAAACTGGAGGGATTTTTAAAACAGTCTGAATTTGATGATCATGCAAACACGAAATAATTAAAAATTTCTCAGATGTCTGATTTTCCCAACTGTGCTATGCTGAATCTTCCTTCCCTACCTCATGCTATCTTGTTACTTTCAGTTACTAAAATCTAATCTAGTTTAAAACAGCCAGTTTCTCACCTAAAAATTGCATCTCCTTCACTCTCCTACCTGTGCCAACCAAAGCTGTGCTTCAGGGAATTTGGGATAGGCAGGGTTCTCCCATTCCTCCTCTTACCCCAGGATTCTGGTCTGTGAACAGAGCCTGGGTGGGAGGGTGAGGTGGAAGCTGGAGAGAGGCCTGGACCATTCTCTCACTCCTCTTCCCAGCCTGAACTCTGGGAGCCCCTCCCTCTGTTGGAAACCTGTGGGAGTTCCTTGAGGGCCCGTGGGGCCTCCCCACTGTCCACTTCACTGACACAGGAGGACTGGCGTCACTCCACATCTTCCTTTTGTCCTCAGCTCCTGGCACTGCCTCTGGCTGGGGCCTTCTCACCTTGGGTGGCATCTTAGTTTGGAGGGCTTCCATAGCAAAGAATCGCACGCGGTGACTTCACCCACAGAAATTTACTCGCTCACAATTCTGGAGGTTGGAAGTCTGAGATGAAGATGTCATCAGGGTTGGTTTCTTCTGAGGCCTCTCTCCTGGACTTGAAGATGGCCATCTTCTCTCCCTCTTTTCACAGTCATCCCTCTGTGTGTGTGCATGTCCTAATCTCTTCTCCTCATAAAGACACCAATCCTACTGGATTAGGGCCTACCCTAATCAATTCATTTTAAAGAAACCATCTCCAAATAGAAGACGGGATTTCAACATATATGGATTTGGAGAGACACAATTCAGCACATAACAGGTGGGATATTACAAAATGACTCAAATCTACTACTTTCCATGGGGTCACTGCACCTACAGGACACTCATACCACCTTGTCCCTCCACAGAGTGATAGTGCAAGGTCACACCACCACCACCCTCTCACGAATGTTCTTTTCTTTTTCTTTTTCTTTTGTTTTTTGAGATGAAGTTTCACTCTTGTCACTCAGGCTGGAGTGCAGTGGCATGATCTCGGTTCACTGCAACCTCCGCCTCCTAGGTTCAAGTGATTCTCCTGCCTCAGCCTCCTGAGTAGCTGGGATCACAGCTGCATGCCACCACACCCAGCTAATTTTTGTATTTTTAGTAGAGACAGGTTTTCACCACGTTGGCCAGGCTGGTCTCGAACTCCTGACCTTAGGTGATCCACCCACGTTAGCCTCCCAAAGTGCTGGGATTATAGGCATGAGCCGCCACGCCCAGCCTCGAATGTTCTTTTCATTGGCTCAGGCAGGATCAGGGCAGACCCACAGTCCAGTCTAAGCCGACTTCCAACTGGGTGTGAGATGCCAGTCTTCCTTGTGGAAGGAATTCCAACACTTTACCCAGGACTCTTCTGGGGCAACCCTCACTTGGCTTTGAAGGAGCAGAAAGGGATGCACCCCAGTACTCCTAACAAGGCAATGACTTCACAGTTCCCTCACTCCTTCCCAGTCTTCTGCTCACATGGAATGGGTTGAGTTTGGTAAATCTGAGTCACCTTTTAAGAGGCCTTCAGGAAAGTATCTACCCCAACTGCCAAGAGCTTCTTGCCCTCTCTCTCTTTGGGATAAAGAGTACTTTGCACCACTTTGCCCTCAGCCTTGGACCCTAGTTGTTCATTCAGTGACTTAACAAAATCTTCCATTCAAAAATTTTTTTTTTTTTACAAAAATGTAAGTGCTAATCTAAATGCCTATCAGTAAGGGAATGATTAAATATAGCATGAAACTCATTATGGTAAATCAATGTAAAAAAAAAGTCTAAATGTATTGACATAGAATGGTATTTAAGACGTATCTAATAAAAACTCAAGTTACACAATGGTACATTTAGAATGATACTATTTCCATAAAATTATATACATTTATATGTATTTTTAGATATGGATAATATCTAGGAAGAATACATTGTTAATAGCAGTTACCTATTTGGAGTAGGTACAGGGGCGAAAGGAATTCCTACATTTGATTCATTTACTTTTCTGTGTTTCAATTTTTAAAATATGAACATGTGGCAACATTTTCAAATAAAAAGGTAATTTGAAAATATTAAGATTCTATGCACTTCTAGGAATTTTGGGCAAATTCAAGTTAATGTTAGAAAAAAAGAAGTGCTTAGTAAGTAGTAATTTCAGTTGTTTATCAGTAGCACGATGTCACATCCACTGCCACATTATTGGGGCTCCTGACATTTTCCAAAATAAAGTGTAGGAAGCAGCAGAAATAGCAAAGCACATGAGCTGAAATGTTAGCATTGAAAAAGAAAGCCAGAAAAACCCGGGCTCAGATTAATCCATCATTATGGAGGTCCTGCTGTTCCCACTGTCCACATGTCTATTATATTTGTTCATCTTCACAGATATTTTCTGAGGGTCCGATCTGTGCAAACAGTGGGGATTTTAAAATAAATAAGACACACCTGCTTCTCACGGCTGTTGCTGTATATAGCCTGGCTGATTCATCTTTCGCAATAGGTTGATTTAAATATATCTAATTCTATCCTTGCGTTGCAGTCTGTTTTCCAATATCTGCAGTCTGTTTTCCAATTCAATAGTTTCTCTTTTGCAATGGTCTTTTCACTTTGGTTTCTTTTATTGTTGCTTTGTCTATTTTGTTAGATTTACTGTTTTTTTTTTCAGTTTTGGATTTTTAAAATTATATGCTTAAAAAAATTCATTATTTTATTTATGCTCTTGTCCTTAAAGAAAAAAGAAACTCTTTGATTTTCACATAGTATTTCTCTGACTTCGAAAGCCTTTATACTTTTAAAATTAGCATCGTTTTTGATAGGATCCCTTTAAGGCATTGTTTGCTGTTCCTGTTTCACAGGTGAGGAAAATGAGGCAGAGAATGAACTATTTCCATCTGGATGACCAAACCGTCAGCTCCTAAAGGGCCGCAGAGCCTGAGAGTGTTGCTGGCAGCCGGCCCTCTGTGGACATTTGCTGAATAAACAGAAGATGTGTGCACCAGTGTTCGGTCCTTTGGGTGATACCATACCATTTTTATTTTCTGGATTTCCTTCCTGATGGGTCCATTGTTCCTCATTTTCCTCTAGCATTAAATTCCTTTATCTTTTCATTCCCACACAGTCGCTGCCTGTGGTTGAAAACTGAGTCACCTCTCAGGCCCCAGTGACTTTCCTGGAGAAGTCCAGGAAGCAGGCCTGCTGCAAGATCCCGGCAAATTCCTGGAATCCATTCCCCGAGGTCAGCATATGAGCTCAAACCTGGGACTGGCCGGGGCAGACAGAAGAACAAACACTCCCCCCACACCCCACGAGGATTTGCACTCGAGTGTTCCAGACCATCCTGGGGCGAACAGGACACAGTGGGGAACAACTGGTCATATCTTTATGCCAGCGTTTGCCAGAGCCTGTGCCCAGAGAACCAGCTCCACAGATCTATGCCAAAAGGCTCTGTGCCAATTAAGTTTGTGAAGCATCATATATTATATTCTCTGGGCTGGGCTTGGTGGCTCATGCCTGTAATCCTAGCACTTTGAGAAGCTGAGGTCAGGAGTTTGAGACCAGCCTGGCCAACATGGCAAAACCCCGTCTCTACCAAAAGTATAAAAATTAGCCAGACGTGGTGGCGGGTGCCTTTAATCCCAGCTACTCAGGAGGCTGAGACAGGAGAATCACTTGAACCCGGGAGTGGAGGCTGCAGTGAGCCTAGATCGCACCACTGTACTCCAGCCTGGGAGACAAGAGTGAAACTCTGTCAAAAAAAAAGGAAGGAGAAAGGGAAAGGAGGGAGGAAGGGAGTAAAAAAGGAAAGGAAAAAAAGAAAAATGAAAAGAAGAAAAGATTTCTTGGTCAAAATGAGACACACAAAACCAAACATTTCTAGAGGACATCTCAGAGTCTGTAACAGGTTCTTGGACATTATAAAGTCCTTCCTTGGCCGGGCGCCATGGCTCACACCTGTAATCCCAGCACTTTGGGAGGCCGAGGCAGGCAGATCACGAGGTCAGGAGATTGAGACCATCCTGGCTAACACGGTGAAACCTCGCCTCTACTAAAAATACAAACAATTAGCCAGGCATGGTGGCGGGCGCCTGTAGTCCCACCTACTCGGGAGGCTGAGGCAGGAGAATGGCGTGAACCCGGGAGGCGGAGCTTGCAGTGAGCCGAGATGGAGCCACTGCACTCCAGTCTGGGCGACAGAGTGAGACTCTGTCTCAAAAAAATAAATAAATAAATAAATAAATAAATAAATAAAAATAAATAAATAAAGTCCTTCCTTCCTTCGAGAAGCACAGGTCTGAGACATAACCCCAAGAGATATGTGGGCCTCTCTGGACAACTAGGACTGCATCTAACAAGAATCTAGTAAATGCAGCCTGAACTGCTATGTGGTATTTTTATTTCAGAAAGCCTCAAGACTCGGGAGTCAGGCTGCTTGCACTTGAATCTTGGCTCTGACCTTTTAAAATGTGCAACCTTATACAAGTTACATAATTTCTATATGCCTCAGTTTCCTTATCTGTAAAATGGGAAAAGTGACACACCTTACTTAGAAAGTTGTTGTAAGGATTAAATGAGTTGATTTACATAGGGATAGGGAACACTGCCTTGCCAATCATGACTGATGACATATAGGGATTAGATATTGCTGTTATCATCATTTCAGTAATTTTGTTAAAAATTAAATACAATAGTGGTTTTCAAAACCAAGTGACCTGGATTCCAAAGGAATTTTTTGAAAAAATAGGAAAATCTATTTTAAAATTTATTTGAAATTTCAAGGGACCTCAAATAGCCAAAACAATCTTGAAAAAGAATAAAGCTGGAAGTCTTACACCTCCTAATTTTAAAACAAATTACAAAGCTACAGTAATCAAAACAGTATAGTACTGGCGTAAACACTGATATAGCTAAGCACTGTGGCTCACTCCTGTAATCCCAACTACTATAGGAAGCCTGAGATAGGAGGATTGCTTGAGCCCAGGAGTTTGAAGCTGTAGTGAGCTATGATTGTATTGTGTCACTGCACCCCAGCCTGGATGAGTCTCTAAAAATAAATAAATAAAAAGACAGATATATAGACTAGTGGAATAGAATAGAGAGTACAGAAATAAACCCATGCCTACATTGTCAAATGATCTTTGATAAGGTTGCTGAGACCACTTAATGGGGAAATTATTCAACAAATGATGCTGGGAAAACAAGATATCCACATGTAAAAGAATGAAGTTGGACGCTCACCTTATGCAATATACCAAAATTGCTCAAAATGGATTAGAGATAAAAACATAAGACCCAAAATGGAAACTTCTAGCATAAAACATAGAAGAAAAACTTCATGACATTGGATTTGACAATAATTCCTTGCATATGACACCAAAAGCATAGGCAACAAAAGAAAAGATAGATGGGACAACATGAAACTTAAAACCTTCTGTGCATCAAAGGATGCAATCAAGAGTGAAAGGCAACCTATGGAATGAGAGAAAACATTTGCAAGTCATATATCTGATAAGGGGTTAATATCTAGAATATATAAAGAACTCCTAAAATCCAACAACAAAAATATACATAACCTGATTAAAAAATGGGCAAAGACATTTCTCCAAAGATGATATGCAAATGGCCAACAAGCATATGAAAAGATGCTCCACATCGCTAATCATTAGAAAAATGCAAATCAAAACTACAATGATATATCTCTTCCTACTCATTAGGATGGCTACTGTTAAAAAATAAACCAAAAAACAAAAACCAGAAAATAACAAGTGTTGGTGAGGATACAGAGAAATTGGAACATTTGTGCACTGTTGGTGGGAATATAAAATGATGCAGCCTCTTTTAAAAACAGGATGGTGGATCCTCAAATCGATTAAAAATAGAATTACCATATGATTTAGCAATCCCACTTCTCATTATAAGTCCAAAAGAATTGAAAGTATGATCTCAAAGAGATATTTGCACAACCACATTCATAGCAGTTATAGGCATAATAACCAATAGGTGGAAGCAACTCAAGCACCCATTAATGGAAGAATGGATGTATTAGTCCATTTTCACACTGCTACAAAGAACTACCTGAGACTGGGTAATTTATTAAAAAAAGAGGTTTAATTGACTCAGAGTTCTGCATGGCTGGGGAGGCCTCAGGAAACTTACAATCACGACTGAAAGCAAAGGGAAAGCAAGGCACATCTTACATGGCAATAGAAGAGAGAGAGCAAAGGGGGAAGTGCCACACTTTCAAACAACCGGATCTCCTGAGAGCTCACTCATTATCGTGAGAACAGCAGGGGGGAAGTCTGCTCTCATGGTCCAATCACCTCCACCAGGCCCCTCCCCCAACACATGGAGATTATAATTCAAGATGAGATTCAGGTAGGGACACAGAGCCAAACCATATCAATGGATAAAGAAAATGTGGTATATGCATACATGAAATATTATTCAGCCTTAAAAAGGAAGAAAATCCAGTCACAGGCTATAGTATGAATGAACTTTGAGGACATCATGATAAATGAAATCAGCCAGTCACATAAGCAAGTTACACACGAAAAAACAAAAAACCATTACTGTATGATTCCACCTATCTGAAGTATCTAAAGCAGTGACATTCATAGTAACAGAAAGTAAAATGGTGGTTGCCAGGGGCTGGGGAGATGGGGAAATGTTGTTTAATGGGTTATCGAGTTTTAGTTTTAAGAAATGAAAACGTTCTGGAAATCTAGGCACAGCAATGTGAATGTACCTACCATAACTGAACTGTACACTTAACAATGGTTAAGATGGTAAATTCTGCATTATGTGTTTCTTACCACAATTAAAAAAAAAAAAAAAAAAAGCAGGTGCCCTGGGAAAGGGTACAAGATAGGTTTTTCTAAGCTCACAAAACCACCTTTGGATCATAAATCTGAAAGTGGACAGCCTGACAGGGACACTTAGAGCTGTGGGATCTGTCTGTGAAGATCTCGACTGTGTGGGTGCCCACCCAGGCGCACTACAGCTTGATGTCCTGGGACAGCTGATGCTTCCGCCACTGCTTCAATTTAGGCATCATTTTCACCCCTGAACCACCAGAAAGGTGTTCTTCAACTGCTCCCACAAGGAGCTATATCCTATCAGCCTGTGGAAATAAATTATCTCAGAATGTCACATAAAACACTTGTAAAAGGATCCCAGATTTATGTTAAAAACTCCTTTCAGGGAATTTTTATCAGCTAGAGGTTATTAAAAAAAACTGGCAATTAAATCTAATCTAGTCTAGTCAGGGCGTATCTTTTTAAAGACAGAGTGTCACCTTGAAATTTTAAGTCAAGTCCAAATAGTTTATTTTAAAGATAAACTGATATTTTAAATACATTAAAAACACGGAGGAACTCTGAGAGTCATGGGAAGTGGCAAAGGCAGAGGAGGTGACAAAATGAGACCTCCCTGGAGACCAGAATTAGCAGGAGACAGTGAAGGCGATAAAAATGTTAGGAGAGAGAAGAGATTTGGCTGTTGATCTTAGCCAGAAGCCCCTCAGTAGACGGAGTGATTTAGACTTTAAAAGAGGCTTTATTTTCTCAGCGATATTAATAAAAAAAAACTTTTAAAAAGTCTTATTCATTACAAAAACATAGTTTACGTATAGAAAACTTACAATATATATTTTATATATAAAAATAGAATTATATATGATAGAAAATATAAAGGAAAAAATATTCCTAAATTTTGCCACTATGGATGATCACTATTAACTTTTTTATTTTTATTTTTTTGAGTCGGAGTTTCACTCTTGTTGCCCAGGCTGGAGTGCAATGGCGTGATCTCAGCCCACAACAACCTTCGCCTCTTGGGTTCAAGCTATTCTCCTACCTCAGCCTCCCAAGTAGCTGGGATTACAGGTATGCACCACCCCGCCCGACTAATTTTTTGTATTTTTGGTAGAGATGGGGTTTCTCCATGGTGGTCAGGCTTGTCTTGAACTCCCGACCTCAGGTGATCCGCCTGCCTCGGCCTCCTAAAGTGCTGGGATTACGGGTGTGAGCCACTGCGCTCAGCCCCACTATTAATTTTTTATTTATTGATACACAATCGATGTACCTATTTTGGGGAGTACATGTGATAATTTAATACATTAATATAATTTGTAAGGATCAAATCGGCATCACTTGGGATAACTATCACTTGAAATATTTGTCTATTCTTTATGCTAAAAAATATTCAAATTTTTCTTTTAACTATTTTAAAACTATATAATAGATTACTGTAAACTATAGTCACCCTAATGGTCTGGCAAAAACTAGGGCTTAGTTCTTCTACCAAACTGTACTTTTGTACCTTTTAATTGACCTCTCTTCATCTTCTCCTGACCATTAACTTTTTTAGTGTATTCAGATGTAACAGCCCAGTGTCCTCCCCAGACTCTTTTTTCTTTCGATAACAGCACCTCTATTCCCCTTTGGGGAATAATTTCTCCATCACACTAAGTCCCAGGGTTTGAGGGTTGAAGGTAATTTCCTTTCCCTTCAGAGACAGGCACCTGACCCAGGACTGACCAATCAGCAGAGTCCCTGCCCCTGCCACAGTGATTGGTTCCACGAATAAGCATGGACACCAGTTCTTCCAAGGAGACTCAACCCAGATTTTGTTGAAACCTCTGGGAAAAAGAAAGCCTTTCTCTGGGGATTGCAGCTGACTGTAATGTAAACCTGAGGGGCCTATAGAGAAAGGAACCCACTGTATTAAGAAACAGAGACAATGAGTGAAGGAAAAAAAATGGGTAAACATTGACTGCGTGGTTGGAACTTTCTTATTCACCTCTTCCTAGAGCCAGATTAGTTCTTAGGTTTTCATAATATGAGCCAATTAATATTCTTTTTAACCTAAGCAGGGTAAGTTGAGTTTTTGTCACCCATCACCTAAAATGACCTGACTGATAAAACAGATTGGGAAAAATACGTATGCTCTCAGGAAGCTTACATGTGGTATATTCTTGGATATAGAGACAGGGTTAACTCCCATATAAAGGAAGTGCCAGGGTCATGATCCCTGAAGTTAGGCGGACCTTCATATATTTGTTGGATGAATGTATTTCGTTTATCACTCCTCTAATCCTGAATGCAAATGAAAGAATATCATAGAATATCATGTGGGGAGGGGAAATGCCCTGAAACCTGATGCTAACATATATGTGTGTGTGTGTGTATATATATATATATGCCCCATAAATATGTATTTATGTACCCATAAATTATATTTGGGTATGTATATATAAAAATATACACATATGTATTTGTGTACCCCATGAATTTTTTTGTGTGTATACATAAAACATATATAGTATACATTATATGTACATATAGTATTATATATACACACATATATACCACACACACGAATATATATTGATGAGATACAACGTGATGTTTTGACATATATTTACACTGTAGAATGATTAGATTAAGAAAATTGACAAGTCCATCACCTCACATACTTATATTTTTTGTAGTGAAAACATTTACAATCTACTTTTTTAGTAATTTTGAAATATACAATGCATGATTATTTATTATAGTCATCACTCTGCAACAGATCACTAAAGTTTATTCTTCAGATCTAACTGAAGTTTTGTACCCTTTGATCAACCACTCCCCTTTCCCTCATCCACTCCCCAGCCTCTGGCAACCACCATTCTACTCTACATCTACGAGTCTGAGGCCACTTTTTGAAAAAGCTGCTTGAGTTTGTCTGGCCTGCTAGTTTGTCTCCCAGCATGGTTTCTCAGAGACAAGTCAAAGGGAGCAGGGAGAGGAGGAGGAGTCAGCTGCAGACTCAACCCCAGGGCAGCTCCAGAGTCCCCGTGCTCCCTTCCTGTCTCTGAGTATCATTTCCTCCACTTTCCCAATGGTTGGGGTCTAACAGATCTAAGTTAGCTACCTCTTCACAGTGGGAAAATTCCAGATTACACTTAGGGTTTCAATGCTTTTTGAGGATTCTGGACTTCCTTAGATATCCAACATAAAGCTGATGGACTTCTTCAGGTCCCTTCATACGCATTGTCCCACAAGAAATTTCTCCTTAGCCTTTCACACCAGTTTAAGAAAAACAATGCTCACAAACAGGAAGGCAATCTACCCTGGTGGGGGTCAATGGGACTCACTCCACTTCTGCCTCTTATTTATTTATTTATTTATTTATTTTTGAGATGGAGTCTCGCTCTGTTGCCCAGGCTGGAGTGCAGTGGCACAATCTCAGCTCACTGAAACCTCCACCTCCCGAGTTCAAGCAATTCTTCTGTGTCAGCCTCCTGAGTAGCTGGGATTACAGGAGTGCACCACCACGCCTGGCTAATTTTTCTATTTTTAGTAGAGATGGGGTTTCACCATGTTGGTCAGGCTGGTCTTGAACTCCTGACCTCAAGTGATCCACCCTCCTCGGCCTCCCAAAGTGCTGGGATTACAGGCGTGAACCACCACGCCCGGCCACTTCTGCCTCTTATTAACCATGTAACTGTGTTAAAATTACTGACTTCTCTTAAGACTTAGCTTCCTCATCTGCAAAATGGGAATGAGAGGACAGATTTCAAAGAGATAATGAGTAAAGTGCTAGGCAAAAGTTCTATTATATGATTACTTCTAATATTACTATTATATTATTAGAAGATGCTGGGTTACACTTAGCCTTCTATATTCACTCTGAGTCTCCAAGGAGGTTATGGATCCCCTGAAGGGATGCAGAGACTCATCACTGAAGTACAATAAATGGTTTATGGGGTTGGGGGCCTGTCACCAATCACAGGACCATCAGGAATTCCTGGCACACACACTGTCACATTCCTAAGGTATCTATTATGGGAGGAATTGCATCCCCCAAGATTCTTATGTTGAGGTCTTAACCCTTAGTACCTCAAGGTGTGTGTTTTGAAACGGGGTTTTTGCAGAAGTAATTAAGTGAAAATGAGGTCATTCGGGTGGGCCATAGTTCAATATGAATGGCATCCTTATAGCAAGAGGAAATTTGGACACAAACACACACAGAGGGAAGACCGGAAGGCCAGAAGACATGGGGAGAAGACAGCCATATGCAAGCTAAGGAGAGAGAGGCCTCAGAAGAAACCAATCCTAGCAATACCTTGATCTCAGACTTCCACAACTGTGAGAAAATAAATGTCTACCATTTAAGCTACCTCATCTTTGGTACTTTGTTATAGCAGCGCTAGCAAACCAATAAAGTATCAGATCTTCACCAGTATATCCAGTGTCAAGGAGGAGACTCTTGACTCTGGAAGGAGTATATCAGTCCTTTCACTCATCTTCTCTACTAGAAAGCCCTTCTATGGCTGCCTGACAGATCTCCAGGGAGAGAGAGAAACCTAAGTTAGGCACCTCGACACTGGGAGAAAGAGGCCATCCCGCTTACTTACATGTATCCTGCTGCACAATATAATCACAATCTATGAAGCTAATTACAAGACTTGATTAATTTCATACCCTCCTGAGGGATACATTCAGTAATCATATGGCTCTGCCAACCTCTTGGGGAGAACTGATTCATTTAACCATCCCTTTTTCATTTCTATGTCTTCATTGTATAAGTGTAGACAGATATTCAGGGAAGAAAATGTGCTTATGCTTTTAAATAATTGTTGTTCACAGAGTTATAGCATTACATGAGATTCCATGACTCTCTCTTATACATCACTCACATTTTTGGGTTACCAGGTCCCTGCTGATAGATGAAAGTACTGGAAAATAAACATAACAGCTCAATACCAGCTATATACTCATCCAGCTAATGGCAAGTACATAAAAAAACTTGGTGAGACACTCATCATAGGAAATACAATCTCTGTCTTTATTGCAAAGACAGGAGCTCTTTTGTTTTTATTTTTGTTTTCAGTTTTTTTGAGACAGGGTCTCACTCTGTCACCCAGGCAGGAGTGCAGTGGCATGAACACGGCTCACTGCAGCCGTGACTTCCCAGGCTCAAGTGATCCTCCCACCACAGTCTCCAAGTAATTGGGACCACAGGCATCCACCACCATGCCTGGCTGTTTTAAAAAAATTTTTGGTAGAGTCAGGGTCTGACTGTGTTGTCCAGGCTGGTCTTGAACTTCTGGTCTCAAGAGATCCCTCACTTTGTCTCCAGAGTAGATGGGACCACAGGTATGTGCCACCATGCCCAGCTAAGTTTTTTTAAAAAGTTTTTTGGTACAGACGGTGTCTCACTATGTTGCCTAGGCTGGTCTCAAACTCTTGGCCTCAAGAGATCCTCCCATCTTCGCCTCCTGAGTAAGTGGGACCACAGGTGTGCACCACCACAACTGGCTAAGGCATTTTTTGCCATTTTTTTCGTAGAGATGGGGTCTCACTGTGTTGCCCAGCCTGGGGTCAAACTCCTGGCCTCAAGTGATCCTCCCCCCTCGGCCTCCCAAAGTGTCAGGACTACAGGCATGAGCCACCGCACCCAGCCCAGCCATGAACCTTGATTACATCTGAACTTAGTCTAATGTACAAGGAAAGCTTCCCCATGGCCAGCCCAGGAATGAGGCTCAACTCCATCCCACACTTGCTTTCTTTCTTTTTTTTTTTTTTTTGAGACAGAGTCTCGCTCTGTCGCCCAGGCTGGAGTGCAGTGGCACAATCTCGGCTCACTGCAGGCTCCGCCCCCCGGGGTTCACGCCATTCTCCTGCCTCAGCCTCCCGCGTAGCTGGGACTACAGGCGCCCGCCACCTCGCCCAGCTAATTTTTTGTATTTTTAGTAGAGACGGGGTTTCACCGTGTTAGCCAGGATGGTCTCGATCTCCTGACCTCGTGATCCGCCCTACCGACCTTTCTATAGATGAACAGTCTCTAGCTCTCCTTTCATCTCCATTTTACCTGTGTCCTCCTTACCTACCTCATGCTCAGCTGCTCTCTTGGGATCACACGATGTTGGTTTCACTCCTATTTTATTTTAGGAAGAACTATTTTTAGAACATCCAATTTCATCAACTTTTCCTGGATATTTCTGGGAACTGGATGTAGAAAAATATAATTGTTAAGGGGTAACATTGGTGGGCAATGGTGGCTTTATGAATGGGACTTTCATCTTGGGTTTGAGCAGCACTAAATCCTGCTTTTCAGGGCAATATTGAAAGCATGTGTTTGGTTTTCAATTTTTGGATTGGAAGGGATGTTGAATGCTCTCTCTCTCCAGGTAAAACCGTATCAACATTGTTCTGGTAATCTGCCTAGGGTTTCCAAAGTAGATTGCCACAAGCTTTGACAGTTGTGGCTTCTTTCTGATACTCACTGTTTGTTTCTCAGGCCATTCATTCCGGTAGGAGTTCAACAAACATTTGAGTTCCGGTAGGAACATTTGAGTTCTGGTAGGAGTTCAACAAACATTTGAGTTCCGGTAGGAGTTCAACAAACATATGGAAAGTGTTAGTGTGGGGGGAGGCTGTATCACAAAAAGAATGGATCAGAGACACATTCTGCTCTCAGAGAATTTAAAATCTAGGAGGATAAAGAGGAAAAGACACATACAGGTTCACACAAAACAGCACAGGAGAGGCTAAAAGCCATGAGAGTCCTACACGAATTTCAGAGACAGCAGCAGTTCCTCCAGATGCGGGGGTAGAGTAGAGCAATCTAGAAGCCTCCAATAAAAGGTGGTATCTGGCCCCTTGGTAAGCCAGGGAGGCAATGAGGATAGATTATATCTGAACTCTCCTGTTCTTTTTCTTCCCACTTTCTCCTCAGTTCCTGAGCCCACAATCAAGACTCATTCTGTTCTTGCAACCTATGAGTCAGAATCTCCTTGGAGCTTGTCACAGACAGCATTTGGCCTCACCCCTGCCCTGAAGCTGGGTGTTCTCCTTCTATAGCCACTGCCCAGGAGGTAAGAGCCTGACCAGAGGAAAACATCACCATCCTCTTCACATCCCATCCCAATAGGTACACCTCAGTAGATACAGAGGTCTGCAGACCTGCCTTCTTGGCAACAAATAAAGTGTAGTCATAGAGACCATTGTCCAGCACCAGGACCATGACCTAAGGCTGATGAATCAGATGTGGTTTTTCACTTGCAGCAAGTGTTGCTGCCCAAGTAGGCTCTGTCTTGTTCCATTGAGGAGAGAGTTTTGTGCTTTGTTTGCTTGCTTATATGAACTTATATCAAGTAACTCACCAAGGCTGCAGGTTCTCAGACACGAAGAATGAAATGATGACCTTTCACAGGGCTTGCCAATTCTTCTGTGGGCACCTCCCCAGTAGGTTCTCATCTTCCTCAGTTTTCATGCCCTCTAGCTTTCTTCTGTGTCTGCAGCTCTAAAACTACCTCCCTTCTTTCCATCCCAGGAACAGTTCCAGCCTTGATTATGTCTCAGGTGGATTGCCACTTCCCATCTGCCCTCCCATTTCTCTTGCATCATTGCCAGTCTATTGCAATCACAATACCCAGCTCAAGAAACATCAGCTTTCCATTGCCAACAAAAAACATTGAATACAGACTTCCTTGTTGCAGCCTCGGGGGCTCTTAACCATTTAGAATAATCCATCCGTAGCTTCTCCAACTGCTCTACCCTTCAGGCAAAATGAGATTCTCTTAAGTCTCCCAACTCCAACTGATAGCTCTCCTGACTCCATAGCTGGGTTTATTATATTCCCTCCAGCTGCAGTGTTCCTTCTCCCAGCCTACTGAATCTACCTCATCCATGAATCCTGTAGTAGACACTCTACAACAAAGGAAATGAAGCAACACTTTCTGACCTTTAAGCACCCAGAGCCCCACCATTGTATAATCTCTTATGGCACTGATTCCACTCTGTCCTTCACAGCCATTTGTTTTACTCTCTCCTCCCCACACTAGAGTGAGGAGAGACTGCACCTTTGTTACCTTTGTATCATATGCAGTTCTTAGGGATAGCATCTTGTTAATAATAAACACTCAAGTTCTGACAGTAGAGTTGTTTCATTTTCCCCAAATGCATATGAGTCTAAGGGTTGTAAATGAATTAGGAAATGCCACCTTATCCTAAAAATAGAAGAGTGGTAGATTTATTTTTAAGCCATGAAAAATGTTAATGCATGGACTGGATTTCTTTTCTTTTCTTTTTTTGAGATAGATTCTGGCTCTGTCACCCAGGCTGGAGTGCAGTGGCATGATCACAGCTCACTGCAGCCTCAACCTCCTGGGCTCAAGGCATCCTCCTGCCTCAGCCTCCCAAGCAGCTGGAACTACAGGTGCATGCCACCACATTCAGCTAATTTTAAAATTTTCTATAGAGACAGGGTCTCACTATATTGCTCAGGCTCGTCTCAAACTTCTGGTCTCAAGTGATCTTCCTGCCTCAGCCTCCCAAAGTGCTGGGATTACAGCCATGAGATACCACACCAAGATTTTTTTTCTCAAAGGATGACAGGAAGTAGCACAAGGTCCAGGGCTAAGATCCTTGAGTTCTGATCCCAGCCAAGCCACTGACTGGGTGATCTTAAGACAATCACTCACTCTAACTAGGACTCATTTTCTGCCTGTAAACTCAAGAAGTGAATCCAAATGAATTCTAAAATTTAGTTCAGCTTCTATTACTTTAGCAGCTGAACTTCAGGATTCAAGAACAATACAAGGAATCAAACAACTGTCAAAACAGAAGGCAAATAGGCAGCTATCAGAACAAGATAGAGCCAACTTTGGCAACAGCCCTCTAAGGAAAAGAGTGCTCAAATGAAGGGCATCTACTCTGGCTTCTTCTCCAGTGCCCCTCTTATGGGGCTAGAAGTTTCAGACTAGCCTGAGCAACATAGCAATGTACCTATCCACAAGCCCCTCACGATTCCTGCCAGTATTAATCCAGAAGCAGCCATGTTCTTTGTCAACCTGGCAGACAAGATACCAGGGGACAGAATCTGTCCTTCTCTACTTTTCCTTCTGCCCCTTCTCATCTCTTCTTCCTTCCCCCAACTACCAATTACCCTTAACTTAGATTGGTAAGGAATTGAGAAACCATCCCAAATACAAATACTACTCTGGCAGGAACTTGGTTCATGTAAAGCCTCTGCCTGCAAAATCTTGACATAACAGAGGGCAAGCAATTCTAGGCTAGTTAAATAGGAAAAAAATCAGCTTTTATTTGCTGTAGATAAACCTAAGCTTTTGCACTGTAACCTATATCAGGTACCTGAACCTATGTGCAAACCCTACACCTTGTCTTCTAGCTAGAAAGGGTGAAGTTAAAAAATCAAGAAAGTACTGTGATCTCTTATTGAAGAGATAATCTTCCCAGGAGTACAAAGCCACTCAAGATGGAGAAACCAAATGGAATGTAAATAGAAGTTCACCAGGATGTACCAAAGACAGCACTAACCATTGGGAAAGAAAAGTTAATTTGACTTCTTGTTAATAGGAAGGAGAATCTGGCTCACTATCCTCAAGTATCTATGAGGCATTAAACCTTATTTAGGACATAAAGGGTAACTTTGCATTACAAAGCTAAATCTCACAGGGATGTTTAGGTGCTGCTGACTTCCAATGACAATAACCTCATCTTGTTCTTCTGAGTTGGGGAACAAGGTCCAAACCATTTTAGAGTACTGAGCTTTCAGTACCCTAAAAATGTCTAATTTGCCCACAGAGACATTTCCATAAAAGCCGTTTTGTTTTACCTCCCAGATAAGAAGTTTCTCTTAGCAATTAAGAGCAATTCCACGGGTCATTTTTTTGATTGCCAGGCATTGTAATCTAATTATTCCAGATTTTACATTCCATGCATATTATCAGTTATGATTCTAAGAAAACTTTCATCAGATGAAGATTTTGGAATAGACTCATGCAGGAGCCGCTCCCATTTTCTCTACAGGAGGGGCGCAGGGCAGCCATCTGGCTGTAAGGGGCCCCGGAAGCTGCACTCACATAGCAGCTTACATAAGATCAAACCATGTCAACAGTTCACATCAAAAAGGGGGCAGTGGATGGAGATTATGCCCCCTTTCCTTTTCATCCACATGGCCAGTACCCTGATCTCAGGCAGAGTCACACTTTAAATCACTTCTGCTAGGTAAGAGTCTAGCTTTGTTTTCTAGTTACCACACAGAAATTTAACAACCTGTGTATTCCTGGTTGAAATTGACCAGGTAGTAATTTTTTAACTTCCTCACATAACTTAGTTTCTCAGTGAAATACTGATATCCTTTCAGTAGAGTATTCTTTCTTGATTTTGAAAAGACAAAGGGAACAACATAAGCCCATGTTTGAGGATGACCTATTTCTGCAGCTTAAAACTCAGGTAAGACTTAAAGGTTACAAGATTCTTTAGAAAAACAGATGCACTAGCTTCAATAGCAATTAGGAATAACATTAAAAAAATGCCTCTCTACCAGGGCTGTCCTGCTTGTCAAATAATCCAATAGACATTATATTTCTAATTAGGCAATAGTCCCAAACAGTTTCAAATCTGTCCCTTCCTTTTATTTTTCTCTCTCCATTTTCATCATAGATATAAAGGAAAACAAAATGATTACAGCTGTGCAAAGTCTGTTTCCTGATTACCTGATAGCCAAGAAAGGGGCGGGGACAGCACAAAGACCACAAGCTTTTCCAGGATGAGTGGATACGGAATAAAATGCAGCTGGCAGCTGTCAGTTGCAAGGGGCTGGGCAGAATTCGGCAACCTCTCACCCCCCTCCCCTCTCCCCCGCCAACTTCCCAGCAGCAAGAGATTAGTTTTTGAGAACAACACTCTCCGTCGCATTCTGTCCTACCCATAACGATCTCCTAAAAGCCGCACCAGGACCCACCTACCTTCTGAGGATGAGAGGAGGCTTTCTAACAGGAGGGTGAGAAGGATGCACGACTACAGCTCTTCAGCATCTCTCTTCTGAGCAGTTAACTGGAAATACGGATTCGCCTCCATTTTCTGGTCACATGATCTCTGGCACATCTAAATAAGGATGATCACCTGCCTCCCAGATCTCCCCATGCAGCCGCTCTGGCTAGGGGACACAGCTGGGGCTGTGCTGAGTTTCATTTGGGAATATACGGTACCCTTTCACCCACGTTGTGGAGTCAAAAATGCTCTTTAATTTTTATGTCAGTTGAGGAAAACTGCTGCTGCTCCTGAGTGAGACTGGATGTGAATGGGCTCAAAGCACAAGTTGTGAGGAATTTAGTTCTCCTGAAACCTCTTTAAAAAAAAATCCTGTAGTTTCACAGCACATCCCTATATGACAGCAATGTAATTATTTTCATTGAATGAACGATGGTTAAGATCATAATAAAATGGACTGTGGAAGCATAGCAGGATTCATAAGGAAGTCCAGCTTCGGTCCTAGAGAAAGGATGTTTGTCTAAGATCAGTACCACTTCAGCGACTGGGAGACAAAGGGGTGTGGAGGTTAACCTGTGGACCCTGCAGTCACAAGGCCAAGTTCAAATCTGATTTCCACCACTTATTAGCAAGTGTGGACATTACTAAACCTCATGGCACCTTAAGACTGCTCATTCACAGAATGGACAGTAATCATGATGTTCTTTAAAAATGGTAAGATAGCCAGGCGTGGTGGCACGTGCCTGGAGTCCCAGCTGCTCAGGAGGCTGAGGCAGGAGAATCCTGAACCCAGGAGATGGAGGTTGCAGTGAGCCGAGATTGCATCGCTGCACTCCACACTCCAGCATGGGCAGCAGAGCAAGACTCCATCCCAAAAAGAAAAAAAAAAAAAAAGGTAACCTATGTAGAGACTCTGGGTTAAAATAAACTCACCGTACATTAGCTACTACTACTATTATTAATTCTAAAAATGCCAGCAGATATATTGACACAGTTAAGGCAAATAAAGTATTAATGAAATGTTTACAAAATAGAAAGGCATGTGTTTATTTGTATGATCTTCAAAAAATATATATTATCAGATAAACCAAAGACTTCTAGCAAAATGTCAATTTGGGAAATAACTAGATATCCAATGTTACATAATCTTTTTCTTTTTTTGATGGGGGGCGGGTAAGGAGGGGACCATGGCAGAATAGGGGGATGGGCAATTTTAGGTAATCTCCAATTGACCTAACTCTAATGGAACAGGAAAATGAATTACTCAGCAGACGACCACCAGGGTAGATGCTTAAGAGATGTTAGCACCTATTCTTTTTTTTTTTTTTTTGAACGGAGTCTTGCACTGTTGCCCAGGCTGGAGTGCTGTGGTGCAGTGTCAGCTAACTGCAACCTCCACCTCTCAGGTTCAATCGATTCTCCTGCCTCAGCCTCCGGAGTAGCTGGGACCACAGGTGTGCACCCACCACGCCCAGCTAATTTTTGTATTTTTAGCGGAGATGGGGTTTCACCATATTGGCCAGGCTGGTCTCGAACTCCTGACCTCATGATCCACCCACCTTGGCCTCTCAAAGTGCTGGGATTACAGGCGTGAGCCACTGCGCCTGGCCTTAGCTCCTATTCTTATGGTAAGGAAGGGAGTAGAGGAGGAAGGTGCAAATTTTATATCTTTATTTAAACTAAAAGCCTACAAAATTCTTCATAATTATGAATAGTCATGAAATAATTTCTCACGTGCCATATATCTTTCAGCTATGGAGGAGACGGGGGTGGGGCCCACAGGAAGGTGTCACTTTGCAGGGTCACTGGCTGGCAGAGGTTCAGCAAAAGCATGGGTGAATTTCCCAAATCATTAGGGGAGAAAAAATAACTTCGGAGCTGGTTGTATCTTGGGAATGTTTGCCCGGGGCGAAGGCTGAAAATGGGGATCTTGTCTTTATGAAGTGCTGGCTCATTAGAAGGGGCTTCCTTCCCTATTTGGGAAAGGCAGCAACTGAAGGCTACAGAACAGACACTGTAACTAATTCTGTTTTATTTGTTTTGTTTTGTTTTGAGACAGAGCCTAGCTCTGTCGCCCAGGCTCGCCCAGGCTGGAGTGCAGTGGTGTGATCTCGGCTCACTGCAACCTCCGCCTCCCACGTTCAAATGATTCTCCAGCCTCAGCTTCCTGAGTAGCTGGGATTCCAGGCGTGTGTCACCATGCCCAGCTAATTTTTGTATTTTTAGTAGGATAGGGTTTCACCATATTGGCCAGGCTGGTTTTGAACTCCTAGCCTCAGGTGATCCTCTCACCTTGGCCTCCCAAAGCGCTGGGATTACAGGTGTGAGCCACCACATCCAGCCTAATTCTGTTTTAAATAATAATATCTGTTTTGGAACTTAGCAGTTGGCCAGGCATGGTGATTAAGTTATCGTCATCGGGCCAATCATAGATACCTTAAAAACATTTTAAGTAATACTTCATTAAATGGAAATGTGGGACATAGATTATCACCAGTAATACTCCTTTTTGTCTTGCAAGATGTTCTTGCAGATTGTGCCAGGGCAAAACAGTCCTGACTCAGAGTATGCTGGGCATTTGAGGAAATGTATTTTTTTATTCATTATACAAAGGCAGTTAAAAAAAAATTTTTTTAAAGAAGAATTACTGCTTAACTGCAGTAAATAGCATTCTATTATGTTGAAAAAAAGGGCAAGTAGATGTCAAATTCTCCAGTGGAGTTTTAGTTATTCTCTGAGAGCCTAATTAATACTTTTAAATTATTATTTAATAAATGGAAGTTTAAAAAATAAAAATAAAAAAGGTCTTTGAAGATTACATATTATCAACAGCTGCTTGAGTTGATGGTATAATAGATGAATAATTAAATAAAACAATGTTCCTCTCTAATAAAAAAAGTTATTATTATTATTATTTGAGATGGTCTCGCTCGTTCACCTGGGCTGAAGTGCTGTGGTACAATCTCGGCCCACTGCGATCTCCATCTCCCAGGTTCAAGTGATTCTCCTGCCTCAGCCTCCCGAGTAGCTGGGATTACAGGTATGTGCCACCATGCCTGGCTAATTTTTGTATTTTTAGAAGAGATGGGATTTCACCATGTAGGTCGGGCTGGTCTCGAACTCCTGACCTCAGGTGATCTGCCCAACTCGGCCTTGCAAAGTGCTGGGATTACAGGCATAAGTCACCTCGCCCAGCCAGGAGAAGTTATTTCAAGGCGAAGAGATTATAATACCCATGGTATAGGCAACAGAAGGAAAATTGTTCCAAAAAGGAAAATTGAACAGACACACCTATTTTCTCCCCATGAGAATGAGTGAATAACAAAACTGTAAGAAAACTGAAAGGCTGAAAGAATCTTGGAGGAACTGTAATGAACAAGAAAAGCATGGGAACACTGAAAATGGGTAACTATGGCCTCAAATTACAAAAGATGGAAAAAGATGGATTTGGTAACTTGAGAAAAGAAAGATGCATATTCCTTCCAAACTAAAACTAGCACATCTCCCTTGGGAAAAGAAGCGACAAATGCCAGAAATTATCACAGTGTCATTAGAAGCAAATTACGTTGAGCAAACTTCCCTTTCTTTTCTATTCATTCAATCAGGCATATTTATGGGGTGTCTAACATGTGGCAGGTGCTATTCTAAGCAACAGGGGTACCGTGATGAACAAGACAAACCAAACTTCTGCTTTCTTGGGGGTTATACTCTCATAGGCAGAGACAGATGCAACAGAATCAATTAAATAAATAAGTAAATAGAAGATCGTTTCAGATGAAAAAAAAGTAGTAGCAATAAAACAAGGCAGAGAGATGGAGCAGAGTTCTCGACACTGGCAGTGTTGACATTTGGGGCTGGATAACTCTGTGTGGCGGGGGGGCACTCCTGTGCACTGTAGGATATGTAACGGCATCCCTGGCCTCTGCCCATTAGATGACAGGAGTACCCACCCCAGTTGTGACAACCAAAATGTCTCCGACGTCAGCAAGTATTCCCTGCTGGTTCAGAACCGGCAGCTTGGACTTCTACAAAGGGTTACCCAATCCTGCACTGACTTTTTGATAGCCTTTGTTCCTGAAGAACTCTTACATAAATCTCGGAAACTGATCCTCCAATATACTGGAGAAACAGTTAACTAATCCTGCACAGGAACATCTCAGGACAGTTTTCAGAGGCTGAGGTCCACCACTCTCCAATTAGGCTGGCTGCGCTGAACAGCTTCTGTTTGCTTCGTCAGCTCTACTCTCCTACTTTTTCCATCTTGCTTTCTGCCCCAAGCCTCCCTCACCCTCCAACTTCCACTAGGTTTTTTGTTTGTTTGTTTGTTACCCAGGCTGGAGTGCAATGGCATGATCTCGGCTCACTGCAACCTCCACCACCCAGAGTCAAGTCATTCTCATGCCTCAGCCTCCCGAGTAGCTGGGACTACAGGTGCCCGCCATCATGCCCAGCTAATTTTTGTATTTTTAGTAGAAACAGCGTTTCTCCATGTTGGCCAGGATGGTCTCAAACTCCTGACCTCAAGTGATCTGCCCGCCTCGGCCTCCCAAAGTGCTGGGATTACAGGCATGAGGCACCACGCCCGGCCTCCACTAGGTTTTGACCAGTGAGGATCCCTGGTGGGAGATGCGGGGGAAGAGGCGGGAGTGCCTCCTGCTGGCTGTGTCCCTCACACTAGGTCACTACGCCTTTCAGGGTGGCCTTTTCTACCTGAAATTGTCTTTCTGGGTTCTGGTCATCACTATGTCTCCCCACTCCTGGGGTCTAGGAAGAATAACAGCCGTACTGCTCCTGTTCCTGGGCTATTGCACTATAACTTGTGAGTTCCTCACACTTTGCCTCCATCTTCCTAAATACTCTCTTTATTAAATCTCTCAAATTTTCCTTTTGAATGTGTCATCGCTTTCCTGCTGTGCCCCTGATATGCGAACACACCCTGCTTTTGAAAGTCATGGCTTCTTGTCTTCCTCAAATACCAGCAATTTTCATAGAGATTTTTTCTCCCTAAAGTAAGCAATGCCACTAGGTGTGACGTTTCAATTTCCCAGCCAGAGAAGCACCTTGGGTTTTTCCTCAAACTAGAAGCCAATACAACACAAATGGACTCCTTTGTGGGTGTTCCTCCCACGGTGAAATGGAGTTGCACCACCTCATCTTGGCACTCGTGGCTCTCTCTGGCTGTAAAATCCCTCACCACAAAATACCACACCTATAAATATTTGGAAAACGTAAATGAACATTGAGGGGCTTTGATGCTCTCCGTTTCCTCTGGCCTCCAACCACTCGAGTTGGTCCCACACACCACAGATGGGGAGCAGCCCACTGACACGGCACGAGCACTCACAGATCCACCGTGGGAGCAAATATTTACTCAGGCATCAAAAAAGCCCAGTAGGTCACAAGACAGTCTGAGGAGTCAGGCATGGGTTCTGGCTCAGTCTGTCTCAAAATATCTCCTGTTACACTTTATGTGCCTTTCAACGAGACAATGGGAGAACAGGAATGAAAACATCAACCTATAGAAGCAGCTCAAGAGAAATGCTTGTTTGGGCAGCTGTTTCATTGACAAGCACTGGGCTAGACAGAGAAGACTTAAATTTAGGTCCTAACCTCACCACTTTCTCATTTCTGGATGACATTAAGCAGTTCATGTGTTAAGTCAGTTTGCTCATTTGGCTTGGAAATGGGGTTAGGAACACTTGCCCTGTCTATCTCAAGTGTCATTTGGGTGGACCAAAGAAAATAATGTATTTGTCAGTCTGCAAGCACTAACTATGGAAAGTCTGCTCTGGGTAGGGCTGGCCAGAAACGTAGAAGTGGGTGGAGGGCATGACAGACAGAGAAAGCAAGAGAGAAAAGAAGGAAATGAAGGAAAGAGACTAAGTCCTGAATTAAACTGCAAATGTCAAGGATTTTTTTTTTTTTTTTTTTTTTGACAAAGTTTTGGTCTTTCACCCAGGCTGGAGTGAAGTGGCATGATCTCGGCTCACTGCAAACTCCGCCTCCTGGGTTCAAGCGATTCTCTTGCCTCAGCCTCCCGAGTAGCTGGGATTACAGGCGTGTGCCACCATGCCTGGCTAATTTTTGTATTTTTAGTACAGACGGGGTTTTGCCGTGTTGGCCAGGCTGGTCTCAAACTCGTGACCTCAGGTGATCCACCCGCCTTGGCCTTCCGAAGTGCTGAGATTACAGGGGTGAGCCACTGTGCCCGGCAAAGGACTTTTAATGATATTTATCACCACCAACTCACCAACATACCACACCAACAGATCAAATATAATTACAAAAATAAATGAACACAGAGTCAGTGCTAAGTTTGTTCTTCCAGATTTGGTACAGGGCAAAGCCCAAAAGCGGTGAATAGGCAAGGGCGCACTGGAGATTAGAGAGCATCAACTCACCTCTGAGAAATGGCAAATGTTCAGAACTGGGGTACAGCCTGGTCTGCCTGATGCTTCTCAGGGTTCCCGTTACCCAACATTGAGAGAGTCAACTGATTTTTAAAATCTATTTCTCATTTTCAACATTCACGTGGATAAAAGACCCAATGTACTAACTCCCCAACCATAAGTCATAGACAGAAAAAGTCCAACTTCACGAAAAACAAAAAGAACTCACGGTGTCACTCATAAGCAGAAAGATAAATTCTTTTCTACAGTGTTATCAGACAGGAAAAAAGGTGAAAATTACTAATTTAAAAAGAAAGGATGCAGACAGATCACCATAGAACCAAATACACTGTGTTTGAAGGTCATCTTTATTTCAGGGAATACTGAATACCTCACCTCACAGAGCTACGAAACAAGATACAGCTCCACAAATATGAGGGTCAGGTTATGTCTAATACTGTTTCAAAAGTACATGACACAACGATTTCCTCTCTTCTCCTCCCCTCCTCCCCACCCCACCCCCCACCCCCACCCTCCATCCCTGACGGCTGCCTGTATCTCCAAAAGATTCATCAGTTGAGTATCATCCATTTTCTCAGTCCTCTTGGAAATGATTTTTTTAAATTCCCTTGCACATTATTTCTATGCTCATATCTATGGAAAGCCAATATATCTATATATCGATTGCCACATTTTCATATAATTCAGATAGTGACTTTTAAAATTTTAATGACTTAATCCTTGTTTAACATATAGATCAGATTTTTTACTATAACCTGTGATAGTTAATGTTTACGTTTCGACTTGGCTAGGCTATGGTGCCCAGTTATTTGGTCAGACACCGGTTTAGATGTTGTTGTAAAAGTATTTTTTTTAGATGTGATTAACATTGAAATAGGCAGACTTTGAGTAAAGCAAATTACCCTCCATAATGTGAGGGGCCTTCATCCAATCAGATGAAGGTCTTAATAGCAAAGTCTGAAGTTTCCTGAAGAAGAAGGAATTCTCCTGAAGACTGCAGCCCAGAAACCTGCCTGCATTTCCAGCCCGCAGCCCTGCAGAACTCACATTCACGACTGCAATGCTGACTCTTCCTTGAGTTTCCGGGCTGCCAGCTTGCCCTACAGACTTCAGACTTGCCAGCCCCCATAATCACATGAGCCAATTCCTTAAAATTCTCTCAGTAGCTAGCTAGATAGCAAGATGGAGATCCAAATACAGATATCTCCTATTCTGTTTTTCTGAAAAACCCTAACATGCAACCAAATTACCCCTTTCTTCACACATCATTCTTCCAATCATGCTTTCTTTAAAATAAACAGCTAAGTGTTTCTTCCTTTTAAGAAAGGTCTGTGTGCTACAGATTACCCTGCAAATGTTCTTTGTGACTATGTAGGAAAGATCAGGCACATCCATCACTGTCTTGGGGAACTGGTATTTGATCCCCTGCTGGACAGGTCTATAGCTGGAGGATGACCAAGGTGTTGGCAAAGGATTCTGGAAAGATTGATCCTAGGGAACATGAATGCAGTGCTGCAAATCTCAAGGGAGAGAGGTTATCTTTCAGCCCTAGTAACAAGTTTTGTTAACAAGAGTCAGTAGGTGGCATATGAGGAGAAAAGGCATTTTTCTCATGCTTTCTCAGATTTTGAAAATGTGGCTTGCAGCTCTCAAAACAGTTTGGGAGCTGAGAGAGGCTGAGGCTGAAGGAGGGGAGGGAAGAAGCTGATTTGCAGCTGGTGAGTCATATTGCACATACTATGAACCTATTTCTATTTAAGAAGAGCCTTTCTTAATTTTCTTTTTTGCAGAATGGTCTTGATTTTGGATCTTCTGTTCTATGATCAGATTACGTGTCAGAAGATGTTTCCAGGTTTTTGTTTGGGAAACCACAACTATCTCATTGTTTTGCTTCTATGATTACCTTCCTGTCTCCATGGCTTCCTTCATAGTATTCATCCCAGTTCACTCAGCTAGTTTCTTACCCTCTTCTTTGCCTTTCCAAATTATGACCTTTCCTTTAGTGACTTTCATAAGCCCCTTCTGTTATTAAAACATTTTTTAAAAATTTATTTTATAACTTTGTTGGTATAAGGACAAATCCACATGAAATTATAAAATTTTTTCTTCTGACTATAAAAGAAAATATTCTCATGGGCTCCTTAAAGTATCATGGGCCCTGGGCACTCTGTCTCCTGTGTCTGATAGAGAATAAGCAATTCCTGCTACCTGCTCCATAAACGCACCCGAAACAGATGTCTCTCCTTTTCTTTCCTCACTTGTATAATTCTTGTCTCACAGGTTGCCCTTATAAAGTGAAATAGCGCAGACAGCGCTTAGCACGTGGTTCAACAACAAATAGCCTGTAGTCAGTACCTATTTTACACTTAAACTGACATTAAGCTTTAACTAGCTTGACTTAAATATTACATTGCTATCTACCTTTTTACTTATGTCTAACTCTTTAGTTAAACTGTAAACTCCTAGACGGCTGACAGTATGTTTTAAACCAGTGGTTTTCAAGCTTTGGAGGGCATCAGGATTGCTGAAGGTCAGCTGGCTGGGCCTCACCGCCAGAGTTCCTGATTCCGGAGGTCTGAGTCAGGGCCGATAATTTGCATATCTAACAAGTACTCAGGTGATACTGATGCTGCTGTTCTTAGGACCCCACTTAGAGAACCACTGTTTTAGACAACTCTTTATTCTCCCAAAATCTAGCACAGAGGGAGACTTATACATTCAGAGTAAATTATTTATGCAAAAGATAATACACATGCCGGAAGGAAAATCTGCCCCATCCCCATTGAGAGAAAAGTTTCATTACTACGAAAGCTGAGCAGAAAAGGATGAGCAAAGAAATCTTGTTGAAAGAAAAGGTGCTGGTGGCACAATTCAACACTGACTGTCATCTGTTGGATCTCAGGGGCATGTGCAAAATGCAGACAAGAAGCCAAACAATAGCTCAGCCAATTCATGGCTGCCTGAGTTCTGAGCTCAATCTATAACAATGCCAGCAGGGCTGCTGGGATCCATCTGGTACTCTCTTTCTGATAACGGATCTGGGGTCTCTCTGGAAGAAAATAGCTTGACAGGAAGAAAGAAGGATTAGGCCAGCTGACAATGTCTGGATTTATGAAGCTGCCCTGGAATATGGTAGAGCTTTTAACCCCTTCTGCACTTTGCTAATCCTCAACATACCCCAGCTATTCTTTCCATTGTCCTTGTTCCTTTCATCAAGAAATGTAATTTGTGAATGCCAAAGCTCCCCCTGGACACATTCTGTTTCCACACAAATTAAGTTCCCAGAATTTAATACTGCAGGAAGGCTTGAGATCTTTCAGCCCAACTCACTAATTTTACGGATGAGAAAATCTAAGCCTGGGATTAATCCTAAAATGTATAATCAGTCATGGTAGACGCAGGCTGGAATGCAGATTCCTTGACTCTCTATGGGTATGTGGTGTGTATAGTCCTTTATACTCCCAAGCTGAGTAGGAAAAAGATATCTTTTCTCACTTTTTTTTTTGAGACGGAGTCTGGCTCTGTCACTCAGGCTGGAGTGCAGTGGCACGATCTTGGCTCACTACAACCTCCACCTCCCAGGTTCAAGCAATTCTCCTGTCTCAGCCTCCCAAGTAGCTGGGATTACAGGTGCTGCCACCACCCCTGGCTAAGTTTTGAATTTTTAGTAGAGACGGGGTTTCACCATGTTAGCCAGGGTGGTTTCAAACTCCTGACCTCAAGTGATCCACTCAACTTGGGCTCCCAAGGTGTTGGGATTACAGGTGTGAGCCACCGCGCCTGGCCGATATCTTTTCTCTATTACATTTTAAGGAGGAAACATGATTTTCCCGTTACTTGTTACTTTTCACAATTGGTTCGTTTGTCCCTGGAAGCAGGTGGGCTTCATAAACACAAATAAAGAGAAATGAAGAATGCTAAATAGTTTCAGCAGAGACTGGAAGCTTGAGGGCAGCCATGACATCCTATTCCCTGATATATGCCCATTGGCTACCCAGAACCACAGCACAGAGCAAGCTCTCAAAAACCACATGGTGAATGAATGAATAAATGAATGAGTGAATGAATGAATGAATCGCTGATTTGATGACAGTTTGCCAATTTCTCTGCCAATTAGGGAATGAATGTGTTACACTGCGATTTGGAGACTGCTGTGGAGTCTCTCTGTCTCTTATCTAACTATAAGTTAGGTGCTTACATAAAACCAGAAAATGCCTTGTATTTGAAAATATGAAAATGCCTCTGTATGCTAAGTGGTGTGTCAACTGAGAAAGTACAGGCTTTGGAGGTGGTGAGCTTTGAATCCCAGAGTGTTCACTCTGGTTACTTAATTCTAGGCAAATTATAGAAACTTTCTGAGCCTTGAATCCCCCTACTCAACCCCACCCCTTCCATTCCCCCCACTGGCATGTTAGGATTAAATGAGATAATGTATGCAAACTGCCTTGCACATAGTAGGTGCTGATTTAATGTTAGTGTCACTTCCTTGTATTCCCACCTGCCTGTTTAAGAGTCATGTAGGTATTTAAGTAGGTGGGGTGGCAGCTGGAGGGTAGGTATAAGACTCTGAATGAAAATTGAAGGGCCTTTTTGGCTGAAAATGGACACAAATTATCATTATGGTTATAGTTATCTAGTAGCTGCTTTTGCTGATGGTGTGCCTTGCATTCAATATAAGCAAAGCTGCTATCAGCCAGGTATTCTTCATATTCCATAACCTCTAACCATTTCCCAGGTTTCTAAATAAATTGCTTTTCAGGAAAAAAAATAAATCTAGCTTTTTGCTTACCCATTTGGTCTTGGTTTCCTGGTTCCGAGCTCAAGGAACTCTGTCTCCTCCTCCATTTCCGTTTCAGGGATCATGTTTTTCTGAACAGGCTGTGGTGAAAGCATTTCCCATTCATTGTCATGGGTGACAGCCTGCAACGTAACTGCATCCCGGCCAGCCCTGCCTCGGCTCTTACTCTTCTGTGATTGGCTGACTGGACCAGAGGCTTGCTCTGGTGCTAAAGATTCTAGAGGCTTCATTTCTTCCAGAATCTGCAGCTGGGGACCCTCACCCAAGCTGAGTTCAGAGAATGGCTCCACAGTCTTGCCAGACCACCCAGGCCCTGAGTCCCTGGCATCCAGTGATGGATCACCAACCTCACTATGGCCCAAGAACATCCAACTCTGGTCTTGTGCAGGGCTTTCAAAAGATGATCTCGTATCGCCCTTAGAAGACATTTTCTCTGCAGAGAGACCTTTTCTTTCATTTAAGGAGGCTGGCTGACACGTGTCTGGGAAGCTTGCTAAGTGAGTTCCCTGCAGCCCTGTTTCTTTGGAACCTACGTACAATTCTAATTCAGCTATGCTTTCTCTTTCTTCACAGGCCTCTGGCTTTGAGTGTGAATTTTCTTCACGGTTTACAAGTATGTAATCCATGTGTAGTGCATGACGATCTTCATTCTTCTCTGTACATCTTTCTTCCTTGTATTCTGATTTTATCTGCTCAGGCTCTTTGGTAGGAATTGTTTTTTCTTCTTCCAATTCTGGTATTTCCCTGCTGGCACCTAGAAGTGGAAGTTGAAAGTGAGAAGAGGAGAACAAGGTTTAATGAACACATTCTGTGATTTGTGATCCTTGCAAATGATCATCTAAAAGAGGTAACTTAATATTTTTTATATATTTTATTTATTTATGTATTCATTCATTCGAGACAGAGTCCCGCTCTGTCACCCAGGCTAGAGTGCAATGGTGTGATCTCGGCTCACTGAAACCTCCACCTCCTGGTTGCAAGCTGTTCTTCTGCCTCAGCCTCCTGAGTAGCTGGGACTACAGGCGCCTGCCCCCACGCCCAGCTAATTTTTGTATTTTTAGTAGAGACGGGGTTTCACCATACTGGCCAGGCTGGTCTTGAACACCTGACATCAGGTGATCCCCCCCCACCCCTTGGCCTCCCAAAGTGCTGGGATTAGAGGCGTGAGCCACCGCGCCCAGCTAGAAAATATTTTTATTTTGTAGAGTCATTCGATTTTCTCATGCACTATCAGGAATAGGTATTACATATGCACTAGATTTTACTGCTGTTATGATACAGGACTTAGTGAGGCATGCCTTGCAAATGTAGTTAGTTTTCTCTCTACCCTCATTGGTAGGAAGAGTGTGTCTTACAAATATGCACTAGTTTAATCAACGCAGCAGTTTCTTGGAAGTGGGAGAATGGGAGGTTTCTTACCTTTTGGTGGTCCTATGTCTCCACCTGCTGGTAAGTCAGAATTATCTGTTTCTACTTCCCAGTCAATGTTTGATGGAGACAAAATGTTGGAGCCTGCTCCTACCGGCAAATAAACGGACTCAGGGTCTTCATGAATATGCAGCACAGCCAGCTGGGATCCAGGAAGTCTGTTTTTGGTCTCAGCCTTGTTTCCCTCACTTCTTCGATCAGGAAGTGTAGAAAGCACTATCTCTGCTGCTCTGCATCCCAGAGACTCATCCTCTGGAGACCCAGCTTCCTCTATTGTTTCAGCACTCTGGGCAGGTTCTGTGAGATAAGACAAATCAAAGGGAGGTGTGTATGGTGCCAGCGACTGCTTCAGAGAATCTTCCTCCAAAGGAGGGTCACCACTATACAGGAAGTGTTCAGGCTCTCTCAGTAAATCCTCATCGATATTCTGGCCCATTACATCGTATTCAAAATCACCCCACGAGGCTTCAGATGAGCAGATATCTTGCTTCCCTAGGTCCCCATCAACTGGCGTTTCGGGATGGCCTTCGGATAACGTCAGTTTACTCATGTCATCTATTGTTCCCGTGGATGTGTTGAGACCTGAGGCATCGCTGAAACTGTGGTCAAAGGCAGCTTCGCTTATATCCAGACAAGTGTCTGAGGCTAGCAAAGCATCAGCAACCATGGCAGGATTCTCTGTGGATAAATGTGGATCACCATCAAACAAAGCTCTTGCACCAGGCTGACTTTCAGGAGAAAAGCTGTCTGATATCCAAGAACCGTCACCTTCTGGAGTTGGCTCTTGGTGAGTTACAAAAATGCTAGTTGCCACATTTTCAATCCTTGGGATTCTTCTGTCAACTGGTTCCAAAATTGGTGCCATATCTGGGCTGGCTCCTTTTTCTGATACTTGTAAACCTGTACTGTTGTCACCATTTATTTCAGAAGGTTCAGGTGAACCTTTATGAGAGGTGGGCTGAGAGGAGACCTTTATGTCTGCTTGATTGCCAATTGGAGGCAGCGGAGCTGCGTTTTCAGAATCGAGTTCTGCATTGGATGGGACAAACTCCTGTCCAGGCTCATGAATGGGTTCTTCATCTATCTCTGGCTCAGTGAGACAAAGCTCACTGGATTCCACTTCAGGTCCCATGGAAGCACTGAGGTGCTTCTCAGTCTCTTGCTTTCCTTCAGAATCGTGACATATATCAGGGCTGTTGGAAGCCTGAGAATTGCTGTCATGGTCGCAGTATGTCAGGATATCAGGATTCTCACCATCTGCTTTCAAACTGAAGGGCTTCTTAGCATCTAGCCACAAGTCAGGTGCGGCAGAGGCCAGCTGCCCACCCTCTTGAAAGTTGCCATGTAAAATGTCTGGCACAAAGGTACCTTGGGAGTCCTCACTTGGGGTACAGCCATCCCATTCAGAGCCTGGCTTCATTATCAGTTGGGTGGGAGAACTGACAGCAGGAAAATTTTCTGTGGCAATGCTTGAGTTTGTCATCTCACCTAGGTATGATTTTTCTTGTTCCCACTGATTTGTTTCTTGACCTTCATTAGTTGAAACATTAGATGTAACACAACCATTTTCCTCTGCGTGAGTAAAGGCTGCATCTGGCTGATCGCAGACTGACAGCATGGTGTCCTGACACTGCTCTTGGGTAGGTATTTCAGGAGTCAGCTCATCACCAGCAGCAGACACAAAGGTTTGCTCTCTTGAGTCCTTTTCTTTAATTTGGTCTAATGTTACAAGCTGGCTGAACTTGTCAGCATCTGGGTCTGGCTGTCTTGGTTGAATGTTCCAGAGTTGCTCATGGGAGTTCTTCCCATTACCTTCCAGAAAGGGTGACTGATGGTTGTCACTAAAAGGATTAGTATAGCGTGTTTCCATGGGCTCAATATCACCCTGAACTGGTACTCCCCAGGGACTGGTGTTTTGGTATACTGAAGAATTTATCTCCAACACACCACTGGAGTCAGACAGCTCCCTTTCAAATGGACTTTCAATTAGTCTCCCTTCCTGGGGTGAGGCATTCCACCACTCAGTGCTATCAGCTGAGATGCCCAGCATTTCCAGTTGAGAATTATCTTCGTTCTTTGGTTCAGCTTTGGGAGATATTTGCCATGCAACGTCTCCTGTCTTCCCTGTTTCTGGAGAAGATCTCGTCTCCTTCTCCACTGCTGTAATCTGTATTTCAGTCTCCGTTAATGGTGAAAAAGTCCAGGGATCAGGGCTGCTTTGTTGATTGTCACAGAATGGGTTTGACTTATTCTCATTCTCTGCTGGCTCTGAGCTGTCTAGGTAGTCGTAAATATTTTCAGACTTAGGATCAGCTGTGACCAAGAACTTATTAGATTCATTCAATGAATCCCAAGCTCTGGATTCATCGTGAGCAACATGGCAGTTGGCCACCTGGATCTCTTCCTCCACTGACTCTTCACCACCGACACTGTCATCGTCAGAACCTGAGCTTGTTGAAATGACCCTGGCATCCTCTGGCTGCACAGTTGCACAAATGTCATGTTCATTTTTCTCCTGGTAGCTAGCAATTAGATTGCTTTCCTGATGTGTCCCTGAATGTTCAGAATATTTGCCTGTTTCAGGACTGGATAAAGAGGAAAAGGAATCACCATCAACTGAGTCATTCCAGATCTCTAAAAATGTAGGAGTTTTGCGCTCAAAGCTCTTTTCAAACTCATTTATTCTGTTTTTCTCTAAATCCTTCATTTTGGTAACTATTTCTACTTGGCCATCAGTGGTAATTAGTTCAGATTCTTGGTGATTCTGTTCACTCCAGTTGCCTTGGTTTTCTTCCTGATACCCAGAACTGGGTTGTTGGCCCCAGGAGGACAGTGCAACTGAAGAGTCATTTAACTCAGGACTTGATGCACTTGAATGAGTATACTCACTAGAAATAGTATCTCTGTCAAAATTTCCAGATGAACCGGCTCCTGGAAGGCTATTTGCAGTCCCCTTAACGTCAAGATTTTTGGTTATCTCAGAACGTGTGCTGCTGACATGCACATCACTGTCTATAAGGACGTCCCCAAAGTCAAGACTTCGGGGAACTTTGTGAGGTGGCCCTCCACCCACGTTCTCTGGCTCTAGAATGTTACATTCTTCAGTTTTCTCAAGATCCTTTTCAGGTACAGATACATATTTTGTGAAATGCATCCCATCTGAAGTCTCAGCAGTTTCACCTGAATTTCTCTGACGCATGAGGTGCTTTTCGTAGGTATCTTTTGGCTGCAGGTTATCTGCGGACATCCCTGTTTGCACATCACGGGAGTCTAGATTGTAAGACCTCTCTTCATACTCTAAAACTTCCTCTGGTTCCTCAGTTTGAGGACTGAAAGTGACAGCAAGAGAGCTAATTTTGCCTGATTTAACGCAGATTTCCTGATGTTCAGATGCAACCAGAGAAGACAGTTCCTGGTCACTCTGCCCTTTTTCAGAAATCCCTGAGGCATTCTCCACACCAGAGGCGATCACCTCCTCTTCATCAAGGTGCTCCCTGTCGGTGGCTCCCTGGGCTTCCTTCTCACTTTCACTTTGTCCATCGCCATGACCTTTCCATGGATCTGGGTGTGTAAAATGCCCTGGATTCTCAAGCCTAGTCGCCAAGGATGCTGCATCACTTTGCAGGGTTTCCCTCTCTGTGTCCTGGTTGTCAAGATGAGATACAAGTGCCTCTGATTCACTGGTTCCAGAGGCTGCTGGCACATCTGGGGAGTGAGTATCGTTAACATTTGCTGAATGGCTGGGGATTTCAGGAGGCAATTCGCTTTGCTCTGAATCTGTGATATGTGAGGAGCCTGGTAACATGAATGATGACATGTCTTTATCTCTCATGACAGAATCCCAAATACTGTTTGCAATTAGCTGCCCACTTTTCTCATTCAGTGTGTGATGTTCACTGGGAACACTGTCCTTGGTATGCTCATCAGAGGCAGGGAGCTCCCAATCTACCTGATTTGCTTCCTGATACTCCAAGCCCCAGGGTTCCAGCTGTCTCACTCTAAATCGGGTTTCCGGCTCGGAACCTTCAGCCATGTATCCTTCTGTTTGACCATCACTGGGGATTGCTACACCCCCACTACAGTCATCCCAGTCCAAATCATTGTCCATATCTGAGATCGTTGCAGTGGACTGAGTATCCTCCAAGATCACTCTGTTCCACAGGTCGAGACTGTCAGGGGCCGTCTGCCGGGAGTTGGTGCTGCTGTGCAAAAGTGTGAGTTGTCGGTTTGTTTCATTGTACAGTTGCATCATGCTGGGGTCGTCGTAACTGGACTGGCTGCTTTCCCCCATGTAATCCTCCATGGAGACATTCTTACCATCTGTGTGCTCTGTCTTGAGTTCATTTTCATCTGGGTCGTGAGTGGCATTTATTTCAGAACTGTTATCTGTATGAGGTGAAGCCCACATGTCTAGGTTCCCAGGACCTGAACCGATTCGATTCCGAGATGACTGTTGCAGTGACTGAGGAGGAATGTCAGTCTCCTCTGCCGTGGAGTTACCATCTTTTGACTCAAAACCTTCCTCTTTAGCAAATGGCTTGTGTTCAGTTTCCTTTTCGTCTCCAGCAAATGTTGGTGATGTGTAAGAGTCTGAGGTGGAATAATTGGTATCTAAGGGGGAAGGCACCGAATCTTCTCCTAGGTTGGATGCACTGTAATCAGAACATTTGTAAGATAAGAAGGAATCTTCCCAAGGAACTAGGACATCTGACCCTCCTTTCTTCATATTCTCCTCAAAAAGGTTCCAGGAATCTACCTTTTCATATACCTTGTCCCTAGTTTTAGGATCCACTAAACCATTCTGATCTTCTTTTGGTGGCTTAGAATTAGTCCATGTGTGATCCAGATCAGAACTGGGATTTCCAGGTGCAAAAATGTGATCCCTGGAGTCATTGTTTCTCTTGCCCCAGATTTCTGGAGCTGCTTCATTGTTTATCTCACTGGGTGAATTGTCCAGTAGTTCTGAAGAAGAAAAGGCAAACCCACTTTTCGCCATGGCCCACTCATTCGGGTCCCTAACAGAAGGTGTCTCGCCACTTGTTGGGTGCAAATTCCAGGTAGTTTTTAAAGCTTCAGCATGATCTTCTTTACCAAATGCACTCCAGGCTGGGAATGGGGCCACAGCTGCTGGTTCACCATCATCTGTAGGATTTCCCCAGGGCTCAGGCATGGCTGTAGGAGAGCCACCAGAATGCCACAAAGAAGCAAAGTCTTCTATCAGGTGGTTTGTTCCTTGGGAAGATGTATTTGGCAAAGGTGACTTCTCCACGGGCAGGTTCTGGAATGGCAAGCTTTCCTCGTTTTGGTCTTGAATATCATTGCCACCCAGTTGAGGCTGACCAAGTTCAGACTCCCAGGGACCTGACTTTGTAAATTCGAGACTCTTTGGTTGAAATACAGAATCTGAGGCTCTCCTATCAATGGAGCTTGGCTTATGCTCTTTCCATGATTCAGGGCTCTGGAAAACAGATTCCTGTTCACTGGAACTCCACGCATCTGCAATATTTTTGGAGTCAATTTCCAAACCACCCCACCAGCTGCTGCACCGTGCATGGGTCTGAGGTGGCCCCATGTGACCTGTGTCAGTTGCTTTTTGGGTCATATCTACTGTATAGAGTGAGGCTGGTTCTTCAGTGGATGGCGAGCTTTCTACTAAACTATTCATGGGTGTTGGTGGGATCCTCTTTCCAATATTTTTTAGCCTTTCTGGGGAAGGGGATTCATCTCCCACAAAATCTGTCAGGCTCAAATTTCTTTCAGAGTTATCTCTGGGACTTTCTTGTCTCTGGACGAACTCCTCATCATATTCCACAAGGCTATCTTTGCCAGCCCCCGACAAAAGTGAACTGGATGAATAATTAGACATGTTGGTTCCCATGCCATCAAGTCCTTCAGGCCCAGCGGGGTGCTGTCCTTCTGACAGGTCATTGTTGGGGAAGAAGTCATCTGCTGGGGAGTAGTCTGCAGAATGAGAAGATTGCTGGGACTGTCCAGAAGCCATGGGTGCTGGGTCAAAATTGAAGAGGTCGAAGTGTTCACCGTGTTCTCCAGACCATGCGTGTTCCTCCGCCACCGCCCCTTCAGGAATGGGGCTGTAGGAGTCAAGCCCTGGGAGGAGGGTGTGGTGAGGCCCAGCACCTTCTCCCACAGGGCTGTCGTCACTGAGGAAAACAGAGCTCTCCTTGGATGAGCGGCTGCTCCTGATGGTAGCCAGTCCGCTGTCTGGGCTAACAAGGTCTACATTGGCATCCACCTGAGCCTGGTTAGAATCATTGAGATCTGGAGGGTTCTCTATGAAATTCACAGAGCTGGGTTGTGGCTCTATGTCAGAACCGTACAATTCCATAATCCCAGAAGACCCCTGGGAGAGGGGGGCACTGCCTGCCACGGCTTCTGTTGAGGACGTCCGGCTGTTGGAGACCATCTCTGGACACCTCCTGTTGATGACTTCCTTGACAACGAGAACCACTTGATCACAAGTCACCGAAGGGTCCTCTTGTTGGTACACTAGGATCTCATCACAGCCACAGTCAAAGGGCTCCAGTTCTAGGCAAGGGTTCTGACACTCTTCCAGCTCACAGCAAATCTGTCGGAAGGCACAGGAATTTGTGTCAGCACTCAGGCACTGTTGCACTTTGCAATTGCACTTTGCAATTTATCTCGCTTAATTTTTAAATGTAAAATTAATCTGTGTTCATCTGTCTGAAAAAGAAGATCTCAAACTTAGAAAGTTCTGATTACTGTACCACAAACCCTTTCTCCAATTCTATGCAACTGTCTCTCTGTTTAATTCAAAATCCAGGTGCTCGATTTTGATGGCTCCTGAATGTTTTGGGTAAAGGAGTTTAAACCATCTAACTTCTTTCCTAACTGTAATATAATACCATCTTCCAATAGCAATGTAATTCAAGTTGCAAAAAACCAGAGATAATGCATGTTGCTGACAACTATAGGAAAAGTGTCGGAATAAGGGGAAAATATCAGGAGACAGGCTCTTGTTTGGGAGGGGGCAGCCAGGGCTGCTTGATCCTCTGACAGCTTCAGAATGCAAAAGAGAGAGTAGGAAAGACAAAGATGCTCCCAGGGTCTGACCTTTCCGAACAGCACTCAGGACCCCTCGGTCCCTTTCACCCCAGGTAACGGAGGCATGGAGCCCAAAACAGACAAAGCCAACCTGGGAGGCAAGGGGACACTGACGGATGGTCAGTGTGAGGCCAGAACTAGGTTGCGGCTTTCTGATTTTTAGGGAATGTCAGGAGTATTTTGTTGTGCTGGGCCTTTGAAATGGCCCCACAGGATTAGTAGAGGTAAAATTAATAATAATAATAACCACCACCACTACCACCATGGAGCTCACATAGATACTACTAATAATAATTAACATTTATTGAGTGCTTTAATGTGCCAGGCATGGTTCTAAGGGTTTTTTGATCATTATCTCTTTTAATCACCACAGTAATTCCAAAAGGTAGGAACTCTTTTTATTCCTATTTTACCCATGAAGAAATGAAGATACAGGAAGATTAAATAACTTGTCCAGCAACACACAGCTAACAAGTGCTGGAGCCTGAGTTCTGCACCCAGGCAGCCCAGCTGCAAAGGCTGACTCAGCCAGTGGTGTGACCACACAGGCCAAGAGGGACTCGCCAGGCCAGAGCCAGGACTCTGTTGTTTAAGATTCCAGGGATCCACCTCTGGCTATTACTAGGGTGGGGAGGGTGGAAGGGGAGAAGAGAGGAGGACTGGGGTCAACTCAAGGGCTTTTAACTCCTTCATCTGCTCTTCTAATTTTGTCTGTTTCCAATGAACCAATTTTCAAATTGGTTTGAAAAAGGGGTCTACTGCTAAACGTGATTTGAAAGCCGCCATACTGTAGGCTTCCAAGGCCTAAATCCCGTCCCTGGGAAGCCAGTGACCAAAGATGAAATTTAGCTTTGAAACCAAATGCAGAGGAAAGTGTTGAAAAAACCACAGGCTGGTGACGCAGGTCAGAGGAGGAGATGCTCTTTCACATTCGGACTTGAGAGAGCCCGAGAGTACCCACAGGCATGGGTCAAGAGAGCTACAGTGGAGCTCTTGGGGGACAGAAAGGAGGATATAGAAAAGAAAAGGGCAGAGACTGTGCCTCTAGCCACCCATGGGTACATAAGGCATTGAATCCATTGGTGAGGAAAAATAAGTGATGAAGCATCCAGGGCCCGTGTGGCTCCTATTATAATGAATCATGTATGTTCTCATATTAGTTATTAAGTACACCTGGCTTGGTATATCCGATGGCCTATTTTGATTAATTTATCTAATTCTTTTTTTTTTTTTTATTTCCTAGGCCTTGGGTTAAAAGACTCAGCTATCAACCTGGAGGATAATTGATTACCTAGTCAGAGTTCTGGTACCTGGAAACAAACTAACTTTGATTAAAGCATCAGATCACCAGGTCTTAAACACTGGGCACCAAACAGGTCCTAAGACAGGGGCTAAACCTTGTCAGTTATGATCAGGGAGCAGTCCTAGAAGAAAATAGCACCCAAAGGAGGACTTGCTCTTTTGGGGATGAGAAAGAGCTAATGTTTTGCACTATGGATTCAGTCAAGAAGAGAAATGCTTTTGGGGCTTTCTTAAAAGGCCAAATGTAAAATGTACCCCCATCATTTCCTAAAACTCAAACCTCTAGGACTCTACCTCTTGGGCTAATTGCTCATGAGCCACCAATCTGTTCTGTCTTGCACTGTGTGTTCTGAGAGCCAGCAGGTTAGGACACAGGGAAACATGTTGGGGTCAGAGGAGGGGCTCACCTGACTGCACAGCTCCATGTTTTCTGAGTACACAGCAATCTGTCGTCTCGGCTGCTGCTCCTCTGACAGATAGCTGGAGAACAGGATGAGGACGTCAAAACCAAACTTGTCTGTAAATGCTTTCAAGTCACTGATAATATTGCTGTGAAACAGACAATTCTGAAACAACAACAGGAAATTTGATATTAATGTCAAACTGCCCAGCTGTGGGGAGTTGTTCCACAAATCTGTCCAGTCTTATGATGTATTTAGGAGAGATATGTATTATTTAAGGCAAGTGAAATACAGTTTGCTTTGAGAAAGAGTGGAAACTTTCATGCTATGGCTTAAAATACACTTTGCTTGTTTGTTTTCCCAAACCATGTAAGAAAGGAGTTTTTGCCATTATTAAGAATAGTTTAGACAAAGAACAGATATTCTAAACATTTTTTTCTAAAATATTTATTCAGATACTTAATTTGCAAATCCTATTTTCCCTCTTATCGCTTATAGGATCTATATAGGAATGTCTGCTATTGTTACAATTTATCACAATAAGAATAGGAAGAAGTTATTTCTTCCTGTATTTTTTTTTCTAATGATTATTATTAACTCCAAGGAGAAATTCCTACGAATGAACACAGCTGAGTTTACTGGGTGATCTTTATTCCGGTGTAGAATTCTGGGAGATTTTTAAAAGAGCTGTGATGTCAGATTTGCTTGTTCTATGTGGCAGCTGTGGAGGAATGAATAATTGCAGAAGGGGATCCCAATACCTCAGAATACCCAGGTGTGGCTCACATCATTTGCAAAAAGTGTTCTGGCTGCTTCAAGTTTTATTTACTGCATGTATGTATTTGTTTATTTATTTTTGAGACAGGGTCTCATACTGTCCCCCAGCCTGGAGTGCTGTGGTGTTATCTCGGCTCACTGCAACCTACGCCTCCCGGGCTCAAGCAATCCTCCCACCTCAGCCTCCCAAAGCTGGGACTACAGGTGTGTATCACCATGCCCAGCTAATTTATTGTATTTGTTGTAGGCATGAGGTTTTGCCATTTTGCCCAGGCTGGTCTCGAACTCCTGGGCTCAACTGATCCGCCCACTTCATCCTCCCAAAGTGCTGGGCTTACAGGTGTAAGACCGCACTCAGTCCGGTCTTTGAGTTTTATTAACTACAATGAGAGCCACTTTGTCTGCGTGAGTGTCTCTCTTCCTTTTAAAGAAGTACAGTGAAGAACATATGCTAGCCCCTAACATAATGCCTGGCATATACTAGTTGTTCAAGAAATGTTTGTTGGACGACTGGAGAGACAGGTACACAAAATCAACCTGTGCTCCATCATTCATAATCTTCTATCATAGTCCACATATATATCTATCCTAGCACATATATGATCATACTACATAATTCATCAACTGACAGTCTATTGTGTCACTCAACAAAAAACACCATGATGTGCACTCAAGGGATTTAAAGAATTCTGTTGATTTTTTCTGATTATAATAGCAATCACAATTATGCCTGCCACGGGTAAGATACTAAAACAACACAGAAATGTGTACCACAGAAAGTGGAAGTGCCACACACATCTCCTAGGACAGCCACTGTGAAGATGTGAATGATGCCGTGCAGAGAGTTGCAGATTTCCCCATGCCCACATTAATGTCTATGTGGTCATTCTTTGAAACTCGTGGATTGGCTATTTGTGGCTTAGACTATTTACCAGCCACTTCGAATAGCCATCATACCCGTACTCTGTAATGCTGCTGAGTTGAATCTCAAGGTCTGTGAGGCTCTGAAGAGGGCACACAAGACCCTAGGTAGGCAGGCAGGCCCCGCCCATCACTGACTTCCATGTTTCGAGGAGGCTTTGCTGTCTACTCCAAGGCAGCCACTCTCGTCTGGCATCTTACCGGGCCACTTTCCCTTTTTTGGTTGCAAGGAATTGCACATACGAATCCGCAAAGGTCTCAGGATCTATTCTCATGCTGATGAACATCAAGGATCTATTGTAATGACATTTATGATCAAATATGTCATACGTATTTGGAAAATATGCTTTTGGAAGCGTGTGTTCCAAAGTGTGTACTGTCAGCTTTCATGCTTTTTATTTATTTTCCAAATGGCCTAATAACAATCTTTAAGTAGATGTTTAAAAAATTAATTCATCCACAATAGAAATAGACATTAAATATTTAGAAGGAGATTGTAAAAATAATCAAAGCTCATATACAATGCATGTTCAACAGATAAAATTATTTCAAATCATCGAGGGTGAATCAAGAACCTCAGTGCTAAACTTGTTGCCACTATGAATTGTAAAAAAAGATATAGCCCTGAAAAAATAAAAAGAGACTACAACTAACTACATCTTATTTCCAGTAACTGAAGGCTTCAGCACAATAAGCCTTACAGCTTTCCTTTCCAAATATTTTTCATTATGTATATAAAGGCCTCCAAATCCATTTATAAACCCTTGAAAGAAGACACACATTTCTAAGAGATTTTTACATATAACAAAATTCTCACTACACTCCTGGCCGGGTCACTAAAACAAGAGGGGCAGGTTTTATCTGTATCTGAGCATAAGATTAAGAATCAGTAGAATCAACACTGTTCAAAGCCACACTTGTGGAAAGTTTCCTATTCAAAAATGCTGGCTGATCTCCAAACTGTTTTAATTCTTCGGTGTTAAACTGATGGCTCTAGGACCTCGATGGACTCAAGTCCAGCAGCACTGGCAACACCAAGCATCTTGTTGGAAACACAGAGTCTCAGGCAAAACCTTAGACCTATTGAAGCAGGATCTGCATTTTCCAACAATCCTAGGAATTGGAATGCATGTTGAAATCTGAAAAGCACTACTCCAGAGAGGGATTTATTAGTTGATATATTTTCCTACAAACCAGTCCTTTGGACTCTCTCAGCACTGTCACAGGACTTGTACTGACTCACACTGCCAGCTCTGTGTTCCTACGGCAACCTCATCATAAAAGTCCCCTTAGGGCATGCATTTCTGGGCCAATCTCCTCCAGGTTCTCATTTAGCAGGTTGGGCACTGGATCAAGACTATATTTTCTTTTTCTTTTTTTTTTTCAGAATGATATAGGTATGTTTATTTTTAATTTAATTTTATTTTATTTTATTTTTAAAATTTTAAGTTCTGGGATACATGTGCAGAATGTGCAGGTTTGTTACATAGGTATATGTGTGCCATGGTGGTTTGCTGCACCTATTGACCCATCATCTAGATTCCCTCCCCTCACCCCCCCACCCCCCAACAGGCCCCAGTGTGCGCTGTTCCCCTCCCTGTGTCCGTGTGTTCTCATTGTTCAACTCCCACTTATGAGTGAGAATAAGCAGTGTTTGGTTTTCTGTTCCTATGTTAGTTTGTTGAGGATGGTGGCTTCCAGCTTCATCCATGTCCCTGCAAAGGACATGATGAGCTCATCCTTTTTTATGGCTGCAGAGACTGTATTTTCATCATGTCCCTCAAGTGCTCTAGCTCAGTTTTCCTCTGGGTGACCCCAAATTCCACAGGACCAAATGAAGAGCTGATAAATCAAAAAACTATTTGAATCACCTAGGCAAGTTAGAGAAACAAAATACATTTTACAATAACCCTAAAACAGATTCTCCAAGCCAGCTCTCCAAGCCAGATTCCATCTTACTCGCCTTGGGATAATGTCAAGAGTTTCATGTTTAAAACAGAATTAAACGAGGGAATGAGTGAGAATCTTCAGGATTCCAGGAGGCAGAGTGTGTTTGTTCTGCTTCTATGCCGGTGCTGTTTGCATAGGGGATAATTTATTATTGTCTTCTAGCTACGCAGGGAGTCATGTGCTGCGGTGGCTCTTATGTTGCTGACAAGCTAGGCTGGCCCTGAATAAACAGCACTTCATCATCAACACAACCCAACTGTAGATACAGGTTGGCATTTTATTCCCCCCCATCTGCCTTCTACCTGATAAATTACTGTTTTAGTTACATGTATACAAATACTATTTGTTAATCTGCTCAAATGTCTCCAAAATGTTCCCCCCCCGCTTAAATTAAAATTATATACATGCATACGTATATATCTCCCATTCAATTTACTAAGGATTTAGACAATAAAAGCACTTCCTGTTGAATTTACCACCCCCACCCCAGGCACACACACCTTCTGCATTTGTGACCCCAGCCTATAATTGTCACATAGAATTTAGGAAGTTACTTTATGAATCACTGCAACTGGGAATTGGCTGGCAAAATCTCATACTAATGCCAACAGTTAGGAAGAATGGCAATTGCTCCCTGTCACAGCCCTTTGTCACTCGTGATTCCGAAGGGTCAACGACTAAACATTTTTAGAGATCACGTGTCTTCTTGTCTGAGTAATTTCTAGTTTGGGAATGAAAGCCTGGAAACGTGGGGAGAAAAAGCCCTTGTTATTTCCTGGTCAAAAAAGCTAAGGTGTAGGTCCCAAGAACCCTAAAAAAAGTTGATGCTCATTATAACCCAGAGGAGGAAAACAGAAATAATACAGCTGTACCTGAACTAATATCAAAACCAAGATAGTGATAGTGATGGTGCCCCACAGATTACTCCATTCACGGCTGAAAGTGCAGATGCAGTGAAACCTTTCATTCTCACAATATCCTATTTTACATTTTTCATTGTTCAGAAAAAGGCAGTCTTTATGCTGTCTGCTGGTAGCTTCAGCGCATCGTATGAAATAAAAGTGATGTAAAGAGTGTCTTGTAAACATTTGAATGGATATTCCTTGAGAGACAGAAACCCTCTTCTTACATCACTCACACATGCTCACCTTCTATTGTCTTCCCAATCCCCGCTGTGGGGGATCCGGCTCCATCATTTCACTGAAACTCTCTTCTCAAAAGTACCAAGCACTCCGAGGTGGCCAAATCCAAAAATCACATTCCATTTCTTACCCTACTTGATGCTCTACAGTATTCCATGAGATTGACTCTCCCTCTGTTTTGAAACACTTAATTCCTTCACCTTCCTGACACCACACACCTTGTTTTTCTCCTGATACACCGACTGCCCTTCGGTCACATTTGCTGGTTGCTCTTCCTTATTAAGCCTCCAAATATTCACACCCAACTTTGTTTCCTGTCCCCTTTCTCTTCTCTCTTTCCACTTTCTCCTTGATGATCTTATCCAGCCACATGGCTTTAAAGCCATTTGTCTGCCACTGATGACAGAATCTACATGCACATGAGATCTGCATGTAGCTGTTTAATAAGTATCTCAAGTAAAATACGGCCCACTGCCTCCTCCGTTGCGTCTGTCGTATTAAATGGCACCACCATCTACCCAGTTACTCGAATCCAACATCTAGGAATTATCCTCGATTGCTTTTTTCCTCATCTCTCACGTAATTCACCAGCAAATCCTATTAACATTGCCTTTAAAAGATATCTGTAGTCTAAACACGTCTCTAATATCTCTCCATCTCCATTGCTGTCCTAGCCACAGCCACCATCATCTCTTGCCAGAACTTTAGCAGCAGAATCACAGCTGGTCTCTCAATAACATAGTCTCCACATAGCATCAAGGGGCAGCTTTATTTTATTTTTTTCCACCCCTTCCCCAAGACTCAGCTTTTAAAAATATAAATTGAATAATGACACTCTCCTGCTTAAAGCCCACTGAAAGTTTCCCAATGCAATTATTATTATTTAGTTTTTTTTTAGCTAGGAGGAAAAGGTTTAATGTCCTCAAGAATAAGAGTTAATATAAATCGGTGGAGCCAAGATGGCTGAATAGGAACAGCTCCGGTCTCCAGCTCCCAGCCTGAGCGACACAGAAGACGGGTGATTTCTGCATTTCTGTTTGAGGTACCGGTTTCATCTCACTAGGGAGTGCCAAACAGTGGGTGCAGGACAGTCGGTGAAGCGCACTGTGCGAGAGCCCAAGCAGGGCGAGGCATTGCCTCGCTCGGGAAGCACAAGGGGTCAGGGAGTTCCCTTTCCTACTCAAAGAAAGGGGAAACAGACGGCACCTGGAATATCGGGTCAGTCCCACCCTAATACTGCGCTTTTCCAACGGGCCTGGAAAACGGCACACTAGGAGATTGTGTCCCGCACCTGGCTCGGAGGGTCCTATGCCCACGGAGTCTCGCTGATTGCTAGCACAGCAGTCTGAGATCAAGCTGCAAGGTGGCAGCGAGGCTGGGGGAGGGGCGCCTGCCATTGCCCAGGCTTGCTTAGGTAAACAAAGCAGCCAGGAAGCTCAAACTGGGTGGAGCCCACCACAGCTCAAGGAGGCCTGCCTGCCTCTGTAGGCTCCACCTCTGGGGGCAGGGCACAGACAAACAAAAACTCAGCAGGAACCTCCACAGACTTAAATGTCCCTGTCTGACTGACAGCTTTGAAGAGAGTAGTGGTTCTCCCAGCACGCAGCTGGAGATCTGAGAATGGACAGACTGCCTCCTAAAGTGGGTCCCTCACCCCTGAGCAGCCTAACTGGGAGGCACCCCCCCAGGAGGGACAGACTGACACCTCACTCGGCCAGGTACTCCTCTGAGACAAAACTTCCAGAGGAACTATCAGACAGCTGAATTTGTGGTCTCACGAAAATCCGCTGTTCTGCAGCCACCGCTGCTGACACCCAGCCAAACAGGGTCTGGAGTGGACCTCTAGTAAACTCCAACAGACCTGCAGCTGAGGGTCCTGTCTGGTAGAAGGAAAACTAACAAACAGAAAGGACATCCACACCAAAAACCCATCTGTATATCACCATCATCAAAGACCAAAAGTAGATAACACCACAAAGATGGGGAAAAAACAGAGCAGAAAAACTGGAAACTCTAAAAAGCAGAGCACCTCTCCTCCTCCAAAGGAACGCAGTTCCTCACCAGCAATGGAACAAAGCTGGATGGAGGATGACTTTGACGAGTTGAGAGAAGAAGGCTTCAGACAATCAAACTACTCTGAGCTATGGGAGGAAATTCAAAACAATAGCAAAGAAGTTAAAAACTTTGAAAAAAAATTAGAAGAATGGATAACTAGAATAACAAATGGAGAGAAGGGCTTAAAGGAGCTGATGGAGCTGAAAGCCAAGTTTCGAGAACTACGCGAAGATTGCAGAAGCCTCAGTAGCAGATGCGATCAACTGGAAGAAAGGGTATCACTGATGGAAGATGAAATGAATGAAATGAAGCGAGAAGGGAAGTTTAGAGAAAAAAGAATAAAAAGAAATGAACAAAGCCTCCAAGAAATTTGGGACTATGTGAAAAGACCAAACCTACATCTGATTGGTGTACCTGAAAATGACGGGGAGAATGGAACCAAGTTGGAAAACACTCTGCAAGATATTATCCAGGAGAACTTCCCCAATCTAGCAAGGCAGGCCAACATTCAGATTCAGGAAATACAGAGAACGCCACAAAGATACTCCTCGAGAAGAGCAACTCCAAGACACATAATTGTCAGATTCACCAAAGTTGAAATGAAGGAAAAAATGTTAAGGGCAGCCAGAGAGAAAGGTCGGGTTACCCACAAAGGGAAGCCCATCAGACTAACAGCTGATCTCTCGGCAGAAACTCTACAAGCCAGAAGAGAGGGGGGCCGATATTCAACATTCTTAAAGAAAAGAATTTTCAACCCAGAATTTCATATCCAGCCAAATTAAGCTTCATAAGTGAAGGAGAAATAAAATACTTTACAGACAAGCAAACGCTGAGTGATTTTGTCACCACCAGGCCTGCCCTAAAAGAGCTCCTGAAGGAAGCACTAAACATGGAAAGGAACAACCGGTACCAGCCACTGCAAAAACATGCCAAATTGTAAAGACCATTGAGGCTAGGAAGAAACTGCATCAACTAACGAGCAAAATAACCAACTAACATCATAATGACAGGATCAGATTCACACATAACAATATTAACTTTAAATGTAAATGGGCTAAATGCTCCAATTAAAAGACACAGACTGGCAAACTGGATAAGGAGTCAGGACCCATCAGTGTGCTGTATTCAGGAAACCCATCTCATGTGCAGAGACACACATAGACTCAAAATAAAGGGATGGAGGAAGATCTATCAAGCAAATGGAAAACAAAAAAAGGCAGGGGTTGCAATCCTAGTCTCTGATAAAATAGACTTTAAACCAACAAAGATCAAAAGAGACAAAGAAGGCCATTACATAATGGTAAAGGGATCAATTCAACAAGAAGAGCTAACTATCCTAAATATATATGTACCCAACACAGGAGCACCCAGATTCATAAAGCAAGTCCTGAGTGACCTACAAAGGGACTTAAACTCCCACGCAATAATAATGGGAGATTTTAACACCCCACTGTCAACATTAGACAGATCAACGAGACAGAAAGTTAACAATGATATCCAGGAATTGAACTCAGCTCTGCACCAAGTGGACCTAATAGACATCTACAGAACTCTCCACCCCAAATCAACAGAATATACATTTTTTTCAGCACCACACCACACCTATTCCAAAATTGACCACATAGTTGGAAGTAAAGCTCTCCTCAGCAAATGTAAAACAACAGAAATTATAACAAACTGTCTCTCAGACCACAGTGCAATCAAACTAGAACTCAGGATTAAGAAACTCACTCAAAACTGCTCAACTACATGGAAACTGAACAACCTGCTCCTGAATGACTATTGGGTACATAATGAAATGAAGGCAGAAGTAAAGATGTTCTTTGAAACCAACGAGAACAAAGACACAACATACCAGAATCTCTGGGACACGTTCAAAGCAGTGTGTAAAGGGAAATTTATAGCACTAAATGCCCACAAGAGAAAGCAGGAAAGATCCAAAATTGACACCCTAACATCACAATTAAAAGAACTAGAAAAGCAAGAGCAAACACATTCAAAAGCTAGCAGAAGGCTAGAAATAACTAAAATCAGAGCAGAACTGAAGGAGATAGAGACACAAAAAACCCTTCAAAAAATTAATGAATCCAGGAGCTGGTTTTTTGAAAAGATCAACAAAATTGATAGACCACTAGCAAGACTAATAAAGAAGAAAAGAGAGAAGAATCAAATAGATGCAATAAAAAATGAAAAAGGGGATATCACCACCGATCCCACAGAAATACACTCTACCATCAGAGAATACTACAAACACCTCTATGCAAATAAACTAGAAAATCTAGAAGAAATGGATAAATTCCTCGACAAATACACCCTCCCAAGACTAAACCAGGAAGAAGTTGACTCTCTGAATAGACCAATAACAGGCTCTGAAATTGTGGCAATAATCAATAGCTTACCAACCAAAAAGAGTCCAGGACCTGATGGATTCACAGCCGAATTCTACCAGAGGTACAAGGAGGAACTGGTACCATTCCTTCTGAAACTATTCCAATCGATAGAAAAAGAGGGAATCCTCCCTAACACATTTTATGAGGTCAGCATCGCCCTGATACCAAAGCCTGGCAGAGACATAACCAAAAAAGAGAATTTCAGACCAATATCCTTGATGAACATTGATGCAAAAATCCTCAATAAAATACTGGCAAACCGAATCCAGCAGCACATCAAAAAGCTTATCCACCATAATCAAGTGGGCTTCATCCCTGGGATGCAAGGCTGGTTCAACATACACAAATCAATAAATGTAATCCAGCATATAAATAGAACCAAAGACAAAAACCACATGATTATCTCAATAGATGCAGAAAAGGCCTTTGACAAAATTCAACAACCCTTCATGCTAAAAACTCTCAATAAATTAGGTATTGATGGGACATATCTCAAAATAGTAAGAGCTATCTATGACAAACCCACAGCCAATATCGTACTGAGTGGGCAAAAACTGGAAGCATTCCCTCTGAAAACTGGCACAAGACAGGGATGCCCTCTCTCACCGCTCCTATTCAACATAGTGCTGGAAGTTCTGGCCAGAGCAATCAGGCAGGAGAAGGAAATAAAGGGTATTCAATTAGGAAAAGAGGAAGTCAAATTGTCCCTGTTTGCAGATGATATGATTGTATATCTAGAAAACCCCATTGTCTCAGCCCAAAATCTCCTTAAGCTGATTAGCAACTTCAGCAAAGTCTCAGGATATAAAATCAATGTACAAAAATCACAAGCATTCTTGTACACCAATCACAGACAGAGAGCCAAATCATGAGTGAACTCCCATTCACAATTGCTTCAAAGAGAATAAAATACCTAGGAATCCAACTTACAAGGGATGTGAAGGACCTCTTCAAGGAGAACTACAAACCACTGCTCAATGAAATAAAAGAGGATACAAACAAATGGAAGAACATTCCATGCTCATGGGTTGGAAGAATCAATATCGTGAAAATGGCCATACTGCCCAAGGTAATTTATAGATTCAATGCCATCCCCATCAAGCTACCAATGACTTTCTTCACAGAATTGGAAAAAACTACTTTAAAGTTCATATGGAACCACAAAAGAGCCCACATCGCCAAGTCAATCCTAAGCCAAAAGAACAAAGCTGGAGGCATCACGCTACCTGACTTCAAACTATACTACAAGGCTACAGTAACCAAAACAGCATGGTACTGGTACCACAACAGAGACATAGATCAATGGAACAGAACAGAGCCCTCAGAAATGATGCCGCATAGCTACAACTATCTGATCTTTGACAAACCTGACAAAAACAAGAAATGGGGAAAGGATTCCCTATTTAATAAATGGTGCTGGGAAAACTGGCTAGCCATATGTAGAAAGCTGAAACTGGATCCCTTCCTTACACCTTATACAAAAATTAATTCAAGATGGATTAAAGACTTAAATGTTAGACCTAAAACCATTAAAATCCTACAAGAAAACCTAGGCAATACCATTCAGGACATAGGCATAGGCAAGGACTTCATGTCTAAAACACCAAAAGCAATGGCAACAAAAGCCAAAATTGACAAATGGGATCTCATTAAACTAAAGAGCTTCTGCACAGCAAAAGAAACTACCATCAGAGTGAACAGGCAACCTACAGAATGGGAGAAAATTTTTGCAACCTACTCATCTGACAAAGGGCTAATATCCAGAATCTACAATGAACTCAAACAAATTTACAAGAAAAAAACAAACAGCCCCATCAAAAAGTGGGCAAAGGACATGAACAGACACTTCTCAAAAGAAGACATTTATGCAGCCAAAAAACACATGAAGAAATGCTCCTCATCACTGGCCATCAGAGAAATGCAAATCAAAACCACAGTGAGATACCATCTCACACCAGTTAGAATGGCCATCATTAAAAAAGCAGGAAACAACAGGTGCTGGAGAGGATGTGGAGAAATAGGAACACTTTTACACTGTTGGTGGGACTGTAAACTAGTTCAACCATTGTGGAAGTCAGTGTGGCGATTCCTCAGGGATCTAGAACTAGAAATACCATTTGACCCAGGCATCCCATTACTGGGTATAAACCCAAAGGACTATAAATCATGCTGCTGTAAAGACACATGCACACGTATGTTTACTGCGGCACTATTCACAATAGCAAAGAGTTGGAACCAACCCAAATGTCCAACAATGATAGACTGGATTAAGAAAATGTGGCACATATACACCATGGAATACTATGCAGCCATAAAAAAAGATGAGTTCATGTCCTTTGTAGGGACATGGGTGAAACTGGAAAACATCATTCTCAGTAAACTATCACAAGGACAAAAAACGAAACACTGCATGTTCTCACTCATAGGTGGGAATTGAACAATGAGAACTCATGGACACAGGAAGGGGAACATCACACTCCGGCGACTGTTGTGGGGTTGGGGGAGAGGGAGGGACAGCATTAGGAGATATACCTAATGCTAAATGACGAGTTAATGGGTGCAGGAAATCAACATGGCACGTGGATACATATGTAACAAACCTGCACATTGTGCACATGTACCCTAAAACCTAAAGTATATTAAAAAAAAAAACTATGAAAAAAAAAGAATAAGTGTTAATATAAATCAATGAAAAAAGGATACATACCAATGGAAAAACTGTTACAGAACATAAAAGACAATTCACAACTGGAATTCAAATGGATAATAAATAAATCTGAACTCATTAATCAAAGAAATCCTTTAATAACACAAATTTTCTTCTTTTCTTATTATTGGTAAATATTTCCAAATGGGCACTATCAAACTTTTTTTAGAAATGTATTCTTTTTTTTAGGCTGAGCATGGTGGCTCACGTCTGTAATGCTAGTACTTTGGGAGGCCAGGGCAGAAGAATTACTTAACTCAGGAGTTTGAGACCAGCCTGAGCAACATAGTGAGAGCTCATCTCTAAAAGAAAAAAAAAGATTAAAAAATACATATATGTTCTTTTTTTTTCAGAGATGGGGTCTTACTCTGTCACCCAGGCTGAAGTGCAATGGTACGATCATGAGTCACTGCAGACTCAACCTCCTAGGCTCAAGCAGTTCTCCCACTCAGCCTCCCAAGTAGCTGGGAATACAGGCATGCACCACCATGCCCAGCTAATTTTTTTATTTTTTGTAGAGACAGGGTCTTACTATGTTGCCCAGGCTGGTCCTGAACTTCTGGCCTCAAATGATCCTCCCACCTTGGCCTCCCAAAGTGCTGGGATTAGAGGCATAAGCCACCATGTCCAGCCTAGAAATATATTCTAAAGAAATAATCATATATGTACACAAAGATTTGTGGGCAAAGCTGTTAACTGGATTATTACTTCAATAACTAAAACTTACAAACAATCTAAATGTCCAACAGCAATGGTTAAGTAAATCATAGAACGGTCACACAAAGGATTGTTAAACTGCTGTTAAAAGTTATGCTATCAAAGAATACTTAATGACACAGGAAAACACTCATGGTACAGTGTTAAGTGGAAGATAATTTTTATAACCACATAAAAGTAGAATGTCATTTCTAGATGTATTCATATAATACATATTGAATTCTAATATACAATGGACATTAAGATTCACTGATATTAAAGTTGGCATAATTTAGCCAAATTGCTATTCTGAAACTTTATTGTGTCTCTCCATTAGTTCAGGGAGCTCATGCCAAGGTAGTAAAGACCTACGAGTCAGCCAAACATGAGGTTAACCCTCACTCTGACACTCACTAGCTGGGTGACTCAAGTCAGTTACTTCATTTTCATGAGCCTTAGTTTCCTCATCTGTAAAGCCTCACCTCATAGGACTGTTGTGAGAATTAAAAACATATATAAAAGACTGGTCAAGTGCCTGACATATAGTAGACAATAAATATTAAGCCTCTTTCCTTTCCTGTTTTTTTTTTATTTTTTTTAGGTTATTCTCAGGATTTATGGGATTAATCCGATTCATAGAAAGTACTTTTGCAAGATTCTGTGGGGACTGGTTATGACAATTGTTGCCTTATGTTCTCTATAATATATGTGAACTTTCAAATAATAATCACACACATCTTTAAGTCATTTAAGTGATTTACATGTAAAATTCTTAGATGTGAGATGATGGAGGAAGTTGCACAAAGTTAAATATGAAGTAAAGTCATTTAAAAATGATATAAGGTTTGGGAGGCCGAGGCGGGTGGATCACGAGGTCAGGAGATCGAGACCATGGTGAAACCCCGTCTCTACTAAAAATACAAAAAATTAGTCGGGCGTGGTGGTGGGCGCCTGTAGTCCCAGCTACTCGGAGAGGCTGAGGCAGGAGAATGGTGTGAACCCGGGAGGCAGAGCTTGCAGTGAGCCGAGATTGCGCCACTGCACTCCAGCCTGGGCAACAGAGCGAGACTCCGTCTCAAAAAAAAAAAAAAAAAAAAAAAAAGATGTAAGATATAAAACCTACTGATAAGTCAGTGTTTATCTCATTATCAAATTTTCTATCCTTAATTCCAAGTTAGACTCAGTGAATGAGCTTCTGTTTGTCACTAGGCAAACGACAGCTTTTAAAACATTAAAAAAAAATGTATAGTGATTTTTTCTTCAGCTAAATCACAATGAATAGTCTTTTTCATCGTTTCCACCGTTTCACCTCCAAGGGCCAAATGACCTTCAGTGAATTTTAGTCCTGGTGCTAATACTTCCCACATAGGTCAAGCATTCTGGACTATACCTATTATAGTGTTGTCTTCCTCACAAATTACAGATGAAATATATTGAGTAAGACTTTTATTAAGAATAAATTACTTTCTAATGTCAGGGACAAGCAATTCCCAGATTTGTTATTTCTGGTTTTTTTGTTTTGTTTTGTTTTTGCAGGAAATGGAAAAATCAAGTGAGTATGTGTCACTTGTAGGTAAAATGCTTGCAGATAAAAATAATTACCAAGATTAAAACACCAGTGTGTACGGCTGCATTTTTGGGAACAGTGAGTCTTACAAACACAGTGTGACAATTCCTAACTACCTTGCAAGCGCACTGCCTAGCCTGGACTGCTGAGTTACTGAAATTTAAGAGTACAGTTTGACATTTACAGTCTGCATGGATTTATTTCTAGAATGAGGGCTATTTTTTAAAATCGAGATATAAGAAAAATGCTGAGGTATGTACACAAATGTTCTAACTTGAAAGCATTATGATTTATGCAACCAAAATTCCATTATAATATTTAAAACATTCAGCAATAATAAAGTCTGATAATTTTGACAGGAAAATGATTTATGAGAACACCACATGCATAAATTAAGAGATTTTATTTATTCTGTTTTTCGTACACTCTTTAATTGGTAAGCAAAGATATTTTCCATGTTTTTTCCAGATGTCATTTATTTACACTCTATTGTTCTTTTTTATTTTTGAGACAGAGTCTCTCTTCACTGCCCAGGCTGGAGTGCAGTGGTGTGATCTCGGCTCACTGCAACCTCCACCTCCCAGGTTCAAACGATTCTCACGCCTCAGTCTCCCGAGCAGCTGGGATTATAGGTATGTGCCACCACACCCTGCTATTTTTTTTTTTTTTTTTTTTTTTTGTATTTTTAGTAGAGACAGTGTTTCACCATGTTGGCCAGGCTGGTCTTGAACTCCTGACCTCAAGTGATCCTCCCATCTCAGCCTCCCAAAGTGCTAGAATTACAGGTGTGAGCCACCGTGCCCAGCTTACACTCTATTATACTTGTTTTTATGAGGCAGCCAAAGCATCATAGCAGTAAAAATTCACTGGGTCTATTAAAACTATATTAGACATCATATTTTGAAAAGAACGTTAGACAGTACATATTATCATTCTTTATAGCTAAAAAGAGAGCGCTTTTGTGAAAATATTTTGTGAAAATTAAAACTACTACAATATGTACATGAATATGTAACACATATAAATGCCAATATAATTTTCATTTACGTCAATAGTATATTGCCTGACATAATTAAGTATTGCCTCTGCATTAAGTGCTCTGTTAAGTACTTTGCATCACCTCATCTAAACTTTAAGATGCCCCTGTGAGATAGGTAACATTGTCTCTGTTTTGCATTGAGAAAATGGAGGCTTTGGAAGGTTAAGTAACTGATGCCACCCAGTTCACAGCTCGTATGTGTGACAAATGGGACTTAAACCCAGGTTAGTCTGACTTCAGAGCTCATGTTTTCACTCCTGTGTTATCCTTAAATGAGAATATCCCTCCTCACCAAAGATATTATTGATTAATTCAGTTTTTAATAAAAATAGTTTTTAACTACTCCATTTATTTCAATTTGGTGTTGGTTCTCTCTTGTCACTACACACAAGCAAGCAACATCCTTGATTTTGACAATTGCTAACAATAATGTGCTGCTTACATCTTTTGAAGATTGAACATTACCATGCTTTGTGAGAAATTTCCAGTTATTCATCTGCTCTATAAAATAGAACTGCAGGGTGACTGTTAACTATATGTAAGAGCCTAAAATTGAAAAAACCCAAAACTTCTATAAAGAAGAATGTTGTGATATTCTTGCAGTAATACATACTTTTGAAAAGTTGGGCATGCAAGTGTACACAGGGAATGGGTGGGAAAACAGGAGATGTGGCATAATCACTGGTTATCCAGAAGTATCCTCACGTAGATTTTCTTGCTCTGGTAGCTTAGACACACAAGCAATGAAAGAAGCCTGCTTTACCATTCAGTATGTACAAATCTTATTGCCTAAAGATGCTCCCAATATAAGCTGACTTATATTCAAAAACTCAGAGAAACTAGAAATTAGAATTGCCAGAGGGGAGTAGAGAGGTTAAAGGAGCTTTGTTTTGGTTTGGTTTTTTTCCTGACTTAGCAGGTTTCTTAACAGAAGAAGAGTATAAAAGTGAAGTCCTCTCATTAAGGTACAACTATCCATGGCAATCATAATAATGTCATCCATCTGCAAATGCTTTGATTTAGGTTAAGCATGTCGTAAGTATGAAAAGAAAAACCAGGAGTTCTTCAAGCAAAAGCTCTTGTAAGGCCCTCTTTTGAGTTGAAGAATTCAAGAATAGAGGGGGAGATAACATGTTTATTGAAAACTGAAAACCACTGCTTTCTTGTCATGGAACAAATATTTATTACCTCCTATAAGCATATCTTTTTCTTTTTTTTTTTTGAGACGGAGTCTCTCTCTGTCGCCCAGACTGGAGTGCAGTGGTGCAATCGGCTCACTGCAAGCTCTGCCTCCTGGGTTCACGCCATTCTCCTGCCTCAGCCTCCCGAGTAGCTGGGACTACAGGTGCCCGCCACCATGCCCAGCTAATTTTTTGTATTTTTAGTAGAGACGGGGTTTCACCGTGGTCTCAATCTCCTGACCTTGCGATCTGCCCGCCTCAGCCTCCCAAAGTACTGGGATTACAGGCAGGAGCCACTGCGCCCGGCCAGCATATCATTAATGAAGGGAGAGAGAAAGTGTTTGGGAGATAATTCATCTGAAAGCACAGGTTAAGAACTCCTTGAAGTCAGACTGGGCGCGGTGGCTCATGCTTATAATCCCAGCACTTTGGGAGGCTGGGGCGGGCAGATCACTTGAGCTCAGAAGGTCAAGACCAGTTTGGGCAACATGGTGAGACCTGTCTGTACTAAAAATAAAAAAAATAAAAAAAAAAAAAAAGGCATGGTGGTGCATGCCTGTGGTCCCAGCTACTGGGGATGCTGGGATGGGAGGATTGCTTGAGCCTGGGGGTGGAGATTGCAGTGAGCTGAGATACCACCACTGCACTCCAACCTGGGTGACAGAGCAGGACCCTGTCACACAGACACACACAAAAAGAACTTCTTGAAATGAAGTGGGCTGATTTCAGGCACACCTCAAATAAGGGAGTTAAAATTCTTTCCCATCTTTTTCCATCCCATCCTATCTTCCATAAAGAAGCACTGTTGTTACACGGACAGAGAGTTGGGCCTGGAATAAGAGCGGTCCCAGGCACTCTCACAAGCAGTTAATAATAGACTGAATACTTGAATGGGGGAGTTTCACAACCAATCAAAGACAAATAAGTCATCACCTCATTAACTAAGAGCCTAATTTACATTTTCTTTAAGGACAGACCCATAATCAGGAAAACTTTCCTCTATTGTATGACTTAAGTGCTTGGCAAGGAAAGGGCTAGACTGCTGTTTCCTTTAAGGGCCCCTTTTTGTTTCTGTATGTTTATAAGGATTTCTATATGGGAACGAATAATTCAGGACACACATGTAATGAAACCCCGCTCATTAGCCATGCTCTATTTTTGAAATGGTAGAACCTGGGCTACACTCTAGCTCCCAGATAAAAATAATAATAATGAATGATTTCTATAATCATGTATAGATTTAAAAAAAAGTCCCTGTTGGCTTGTTTTGAGCCATGAGCCTGAACACTGACAGCTTTATTTATTTTCCTTTGTAAAAATAAATCATCTAGTTTGAACCCTATTTCAAGAAAGCAGGAAACCTTTTTTTCCTCTCTGGGTTCCCCTTTCTGATTTATGGAAACCACCGGGCAAGTCTCCAGAGCACTTGCTGCATGTGTGCATTGCACACACTTCTGATTTTTCTAAGCTGTGTCAATATTAACCTGACCAAATGAAGATCAAACTGTCTCTTTTGTTCCTCACGCTCCTTGCATGGGGAGCACAATATGGCTCTTGTCAGAGGTGCTTCATCATTTTGGCTCAAGGAAACTGTCAGTACAGTTTGGGATTCGTTCTTCATGGGCAGATATCCTGATGGGTCTAATGAAGCCTTTCTGCTGACAACTCGTTTGCTAAAAATACCCAACCATTGCCAAGCTTAAGTGGGGAATATGGTTGTGCCCCCTTTGCTATCAACCCAATGAAAGTAATTAATTTTTTTGAAGTCTAAAAAAAAATCTATCTATCAAGGCACACACCTTTCACCACCCGTCTATGTGTTCTTGCTCATTTCCATTTGCTCACTGACAAACTTTATGACATTCTTAAATTGGAATATAATAGGGTAAACACCAATCTTGGAGCACACATGCAGAGCCCGCAGTCTGTGTGTACCATTTGTTGCAGTCTAAGCTAATTACCAGAAACCCCCTCCTGAAAACAGATACACTCTGGGGTTTGTGGTTTTACTTTTGTTCGGAGATGGCAGTGTTTGAGAAGCTGGAGGAATCTCTCTTCAGGTAAGGACGCTGCTGTCATGACTGTCTCAGTCACAAGTCATAGAAACTTAACTGTAACTGATTTAAGGAGAGAAAGAAGTCAGCAGGATCTGGGGAGTGTTCCCACAGAAGCCAAGAAGAGCCCGAGCATGTGCTGGGAGAAGGGCAGGGCTTGCCAGGGATATGCAGGTCGTCCTTCCTTTCCAACCTCTTCTGGCTGCATTCCGCTGTCCTGCAGCCAACTGGCATCCTCTACACGGTGGGAACCACAGGTGGCTGCAGCATCTCTGTGTAGACCTTGCCGAATGAGTCACGACTCCCTTTTGGTCATGAGTTTGAAAACCCTGGAGAAAGAACTCTGGTTGTTCCCACTTGGGTTCGGTGCCTATCCCTGGGCAAAACAATTGAGGTAGATTGGAAAGACCACAAATCACAGACACCACACCAGTTATAACAAAGTTGGTGGGTAAGAGTCATTTCCTAGAAGAGGGATGCTGAGCAGATAAGCCCATAGGTGGGCACTTTAGACATCAAGCACGAAGGTGTAACACGCATACACAGGCACACGAACATACATTCTAACACACACATGCACACTCATCAGATACTTTCCCAAAGCCCCATTTTAGTTCCAACCAACCAAGACTAGTTGTAGGGAGAATCATGATGCTTGGAAAGATAAGTTTAGTGAGATAATTTAGTTAACTTTTATTTTCATGTTAAGTTTTATTTTACGCTCCAATTAAGAAGGGTATTAAAAAGAGGAGTGATAAATCTATAAAAGTGTTAAGCTTAGAGAATGAAAATTATGCTGAATCAATTGAAAATACATTGTACTTTTTAAACAATCCAGAAAAAAGCAGTCAAGCCTCCTTAATCTTTATTCTTTCAGGTCAACATGAGGGTGTTTCTCTTTTTGGCCCTTGAAGTCTTCAGAAGCTCAAATCTCCACTATAACTGTCAAACTTCCATTGCTATTAGTACCATCTATGAGGCATTAAAATGCTTTAAATACAAATTTGAAATGTTCTACAGGCCCAGCCTTCCAGGCAGAGAATACCTGGGCTCACTCTGGTGGAACAAGAGTAGTAATTTAATTGTCATTATTTTATACAAGAGTGATTTATAGAAGGGCTCTAAGCAAGCCAAATACAGAAAAAAATCTAAATTCATAACAGATAAAAAGTAATAACTTTAGACCAGGGTTTCTCAACCTTGGCACTACTGACATTTGGGGCTGGACAATTCTTTGCTGTGGGAGCTGTCTTGTACCTTACAGGGGTTTATAGCATATCTGGCCTTGACCCACTAGATGCCAGTAGCAAGCTCCCTGCCCTAGTTGTGACAACTAAATACGTCCCCTGTAGGGCAAAATCACCCCAGTTAAGAACCACTGCTTTAGAGAAAAACAGCAGGAGACTCTTAGGAGGTTACAAAATAATTCAAGTCACACTCAACTGTTTCAGAAATCTTACTACATAAAGCAAGACACATGGTTAATTCTGCCTGGTTTAACAGGCAGGAGAACTAGAAAAGTAAATCAGGGATGGGGAGCATCTACATGAATACTTTTTATTAACTGGCCAAATATTTCCTTTTTCGAAGCCAGTAAAAATAAAATCTTTCCATCAATTGTCTTTTAGTTTAGATTGGTGTGCTTATAAATGAAACCACACTTTGATTCTCTTAAACAAATAAAACAGCAGGATGGTTTAAAAGAAAGAGCCAAGATTTTATAAAACATCTACTTCCTATTCCAGGAAAATGAAGTTTACCCAGGTATTTTCCAGAGTTGTTTCTTTCTTCTTCTTCTTCTTTTTTTTTTTTTTCTGTCAAGCAAAGTTGTACTATTATTCCAACTCAGTTATGGGTAAACAAGGCTTTTTTTTTTTTTTTTTTTGAAACAGGGTCTCACTTTGTTACCCCGGCTGGAGTGCAGTGGGGTGATCTCGGTTCACTGTAACCTCTGCCCCCAGGTTCAAGTGATCCTTCCACCTCAGCCTCCCCGAGTAACTGGGACTACAGGTGCATGCCACCATGCTTGGCTAATTTTTGTATTTTTTGGTAGAGATGGGGTTTCACCATGTTGTCCAGGCTGGTCTCGAACTCCTGACCTCAGGTGATCTGCCTACTTCAGCCTCCCAAGGTACTGGGATTACAGGTGTGAGCCCCCATGCCCGGCCTTAAACAGGGCATTTTTAAATGCCAAATCTCATATTTAGGATTCCTGAAAAATCTATCTTTTATCTCCATAATGGTAACCTAAAGTATGGCAGATATTTGAGGGTATAGCTATGTTATGCCACACTCCTGAGGCATTACAACTGTTCAATGAATGGCTAACATTCTTGCCTGATAACAGGCTACCAGCATCTTTGCCCAATAACTTAGGCTACGTGGAAAAACTCATCAAAACCCATTAAAACCCATTTCTGGGCCTGAATTATCTAAACCTGTATGTTCACATCTCAATCCATTCTCAACCCTGGCTATACCTAAGAATAACCCAGGGAGCTGTTAAAAAAAAAAAAATACAAGTACCCACAGCCCACCCCATGAGATTTAACTTTAATTGGCTTAAGGGTGAGGCCTGGGTATCAGTATATTTTTCAAGGAGGTCCATTGATTAATGTGCAGGTAGGGTGGAGAACAGGAGTCTGTACTGACATAAACATTTTCACTTTGTATTGTCTAGACAGAGTTTCCACACCAGTGATTCTAGTTTCTATTTTCTAGTCATTGACTGAACTTTGATAGTCACTGGGGAAAAATATAAATTCCAAAACCTTGGTTCACATTTGCATATGTGTGTTTTTAAATAAGTAGCCCTAACTTCTCCAAATGAGCAAATAATAAAATGTAGTGCTTAAAAGAATAGGCTTTGGAATACAGCAGCCCAGGACTCACATCCCAGCTCCACAGCCTGTTATCTCTGCACCTTTAGGCAAGTTACTTATTATGCTAAGCTTCAGTTCTTTCCCCTTGAAAATGAGTATAATAACCTACTTATAAAATGAGAAAATGTATAAAACACATAGCTTAGGATCTCTCACACAATCAGCCCTCAATACATAGATGGTAGTCAGCAGCAGCCAACACCCACCAGCTACAACTCCACTAACGGTAAGTTTATTTGTCAATTAGGGCATTAGAATAATCCATTTTCAGGGACAGTTTGGAGATTATCTTTCTACCTTATGTACGTTAGAAATAGTCCTTTTTGCCCTAAGATTCTTTTATTGCAGCCATTGTTTAAATTATGGAGCTACAGAATTTCTGATTAAAAGAACTCTCAGGTTTGGAGAAAGTGTGGGACAAATGAACCAGAGAGTGTAATGGAGCAATGGGTTCTCCAGGTGCTTGTCTTTAGGATGTGATCTAAGTCAATGATCCTCAAACTTTAGCTGAACTCATGAATCACCTGCAGGGCTTCTGAAAATACGGACACCTGGGCCCCACTTGTAGCGTTTCTGATTCAGTAGGTCTGGGGCTGTTATTTCTAGCGAGCTCTCAGGTGATGCTGATGTGGCTGGTCTGGGGACCAACAACTTGAGAACCACATTTTTATCTAAAGCAAGACATTTCATTTTTCTGAGCCTCAGGTCCCTATCTATCAAAAACGAACAACAACAAAAAAGCCAGAGTCCATTAAGGTATAAAATTCTTGCTTCTACTTTGCTTGGCTCTTTAGAAATGAAGCTATACAGCAGAATTCTTCAACTGTATATTTTTTATATTAGCTGATATGATTAGGACAAGGAGTTGGTTAATTAAAAATTTGGCTAAAGAGGTAAACTGTTAAAAAGAAATGTTTTATTATAAAATAAAATAAAACGATCTTATTTGAATTCAAATATAAAATAATGCATTCATTTATAATCTTTTCAGGTAGAACAAAAGTCTTAAAATATTTATTTTCTTTTAAAATATTTAAAAGCACGGATTTATAGGAGCTTTCCAACCTCTTTGTTGCAGCCATACATATAAAATTTAATTTTCCATTTCTAATTTCAATTTCCTTAATGTGGAATAAAAACTTAGACATATGTAAAAAAATCTGAACGCAGACTCTTACATTTTTACAACTCTGCCAATTTTTTATAGCTGTATTATCCTAATTTGAGGGCATATTTTTCTTGAGAGCATGTTTCATTTCATTTTCTTGTCTTTCCAAAGCATTAATCTTAGAAATAACTACCTTATTCCTATTTCATCAGTTTATTCAAGATTGTGTAATTATATTAACATGTACAATTGATTTAAATAGGTTTGGAGCAAACACAGCTGATACCTGGCAAACATTAAATGCAGCTAATCCATATGTACACACCTGTTTAGTCTAGAGAGTTTTTGGCTGGCTGTCAGCATTCAGCTAAGGTTATCGATGAGTATACATTACAGGGTAGAGTGGACAATGTCATTTAGTTCAGTACATTAGTTAAGGGAAGATCAATAAAGAGAGCTTCTACTATCAGAGGTAACTCTGCAGCCCTACCTCCTCACCCCTAGAAGAAAGATATATATAATCTTGTGATTTTGAGTCACAGCATATATTAACCCACGCATCTGTAACTTAAACACAAATCACCTGGGATTCTTGCTAAAACACAGATTCTGATTCAGGGGGCCTGAGATTATGCATTTCTACATGCTCCCAGGTGATGGCTGTGCTGCTGGTCTGTGTACCACATGTTGAGTAGTAAGATATTAACCAATGCTGCCAGAAGCCATAAAAAAAGGAGAGCCTCTACCCCTGAAATAAAAGATGAAAGAGGGCCGGGTGCAGTGGCTCACGCCTGTAATCCCGGCATTTTGGGAGGCCGAGGAGGGCAGATCACGAGGTCAGGAGTTCAAGACCAGCCTGACCAATGTGGTGAAACCCCATCTCTACTAAAAGTACAAAAATTAGCCGAGTGTGGTGGTGGCACATGCCTGTAATCCCAGCTACTCGGGAGGCTAAGGCAGGAGAATTGCTTGAACCTGGGAGGCGGAGGGTGCAGTGAGCTGAGATCGCACCACTGCACTCCAGCCTGGCAACGGAGCTAGACTCTGTCTCAAAAAAAAGAGATGAAAGAGATGAGGTAATCTGAAAGGAAACACGGAACATTCTTAACATCTCTCTTTTGCAAAATGCGGAACCCAGAGAGTGTGGAACTTATCTAAGTAGAATGTAGGATCTCAATATGATAGAGGAAATGATTTCACACTGAGAATATGGCAACAGAATGGCCATATTGGCTTTGCCAGTCAACCGGCCAATATGGCTTGCTGGTCAACCTCTCTCAGCAAATAGCTTAATGAGCAATGGGGCTTTCATAGTTCATATTTCTTTATGCTATGAAAAACGAAAAAGATATATATATTTGCTGCTGTGGAAATACTCCAAGACATATTATTATGTGCAGGAAAAACAAGTTTAAGAAACACACACACACACACACACTATAAACATATATTCCCTCCCTCCCCCCATATATATATATATATATATTTTTTTTTTTTTTTTTTTTTTTTTTTTTTTTTTTGAGACAGGGTATTGCTCTGTCACCCAGGCTGGAGTGCAGTGGTAAGATCTCAGCTCACTGCAGTCTTGACCTCCCAGACTCCAGTGATCCTTCTGCCTCAGCCTCCTAAGTAGCTGGACTGCAGGCACGTACCACTATGCCCAGCTAATTTTGTTTTTTTATTTTTTGTATAGACAGGGTCTCATTATGTTGCCCAGGCTGGTCTTGAACTCTTGGACTCAAGTGATCTCCCCACCTTGGCCTACCAAAGTGCTGGGATTACAGACCACCATGCCTGGCAGGAATAATAAATATATTTTTTAAACTTACAAAACAAAATTATATCTTTCTAGTACATACCAGAAAGAGCAAGTAGAAAATTCTAGAAAAATGTATACCTCATTGGTACACTTATTATTTAGAAAAAGGACTGGTATTTGAATGAGAGAATAAAAAGGCCTTGAGCTTTGTCTGCATTATTTAGATTCCTTTACAGTGTGAACAAACTCATGTATTATTTATGTAATAAACTGTAAACAAAAGAGAGTAGCTTGCAATTACATTTTGTTAGTGATCAAAGCAAACCTCCTTTGCTTATAGTAAAGGAGTCAAACCTTTTTACTCAGACACCCCCGCTGCTCCCACCACTAGCAAGCATCAAGTCCTCTAAGGGACCCTGATACATGCATTTATGTCATAGAAAATTACACTTGGCTGGGCGCGGTGGCTCACGCCTGTAATCCCAGCACTTTGGGAGGCCGAGGCGGGTGGATCACGAGGTCAGGAGATCAAGACCATCCTGGCTAACATGGTGAAACCCTGTCTCTACTAAAAATACAAAAAATTAGCCGGGCATGGTGGCGGGCGTCTGTAGTCCTAGCTACTGGGGGCTGAGGCAGGAGAATGGCTCCGGGAGGCGGAGCTTGCAGTGAGCCGAGATAGTGCCACTGCACTCCAGCCTGGGGGACACAGCAAGACTCTGGCTCAAAAAAATAAAAATAAAAATAAGAGAAGAAAAAAAGAAAATTACACTCAAGATATATTCTTTGGGGAAAGGCAATCTTGTCTTTGTCTATCATGGTCTAGAACCTCTAAGAAATCTGCCCTCACCACCCACCCACATTTGGTTTGTTTTTTGACATGTGTTTTGAATCATCCTTTTGTTGCCTTTCATTGACTCTAACTTTAGAATCAGGCAACTGCTAAAGATTCCTTATTTCTTATACAGCTGCAAAGATGAGCAGCCCAGTTATCCACAGCGTCTGGTTAGCAGGCCTGATTAACTTAAGAATGTGTAGTGTCTAGGTTGTATAGTTTGTCTGTGTCTGGTTTTTCCTGGGGCTTGAGACATCACATTAGTAAGACTCAAAGAGCATTTATCTTTGCTGTTCCCAGCTTCTAGCACGTCTCTTGCTGACAGCTCTGTCTGAGCTGGATTGAATGAGAGACAGAAGTAGACCTCCAGCAGCCACTGGACCCCGGGCCTGGCTCATGATTAGAAGATTTCATGTCTGTATGTCTGTATCTATCTCCCTGATTTTCCTCCATTATTCTCAACTCTGTTCTCACTCTCATTCTAAAAGGCCACCAACAGGCCACCAATTTCTCTTGGCAAGAGGGAAAGAGGAGTTTACAAAAATACCTCAGAAGACAGAACTGGACATCTGCTTCTCGTCTCCATTGCTGCCATTTATATAGATTTTTAAAAATTTCTGAAAGTAGCTAGGTACCTGGTTACTTGGGGAGATAATGGTAGAGTCATTTTTCTACCTGCTGAGAGAGATCGGTCTTCTGCCTGAGTAGCCACAGGTATGGGTCCTTGCTCCTTCATCACAGTACTCAGCCTCCCCCAGTACCACCCAACACACACAATACAGCACCGCCTCAACATCGAGAAAACAGATGGCAACATCTTCATGGACTGGACTGAAGTGCTATTGCACATCAACACAGCTTCATGAACTGGAGTGCTATTGCACATCAACACAGCTTGTTCCAGACCACAAATATCTGACTTCATTCCTTGGCTATCTAGCGTCTTTGCAATAATCATAAACCACAGATTCATTCATTCATTCATTCATTCACTCATTCATTCATCTGAGACAGGTCTCTGTTACCCAGGCTGGAGTGCAGTTGCACAGTCACAACTCACTGCAGCCTTGACCCTCTGGGCCCAAGTGATCCTCCCACCTCTGCCTCCCAAGAAGCTGGGACTACAGGCACACCCCGCTAATTTTTTTTTTTTTTTTTTTTTTGTAGAGACAGGGTTTCATTATGTTGCCCAGGCTAGACTTGAACTCCTGAGTTCAAATGATCTGCCTGCTTCGGCCTCCCAGAGTGCTGGGACTACAGGCATGAGCCATAGCACTTGGCCCTATGAACTTTGTACAATATCAGAGGTAAGATAATTAATTTGCCTGTACAATATCAGAGGTAAGATAATTCATTAATTTGCCCTAATCTTCACACAATTCACAGAACATGAAAATATAATAACCGTCATTTTACTCTTAGGGTTTTTCCTGCTACTGATTTTGTGATCCATAAAGATTTTTTTAAAAGCAGTCTGTTCCTTAAACGTTTTAGTTTTTTTTTTTTCTGAAAGATGGATAATGTTAATGATTTCAATAATCCTGTAGCCAAAGGCTAGTTTGATTATCAAAGAACAGTGTTTACTGAAGGCCTTCTAAGTAGGGGATTCAGGTTATTCAATGGAATGGCTGCTCAAGTCTGGGCATCAGGAAAATGAGTTGATTTGTCTGTTTCCAGATTTGGCAGCATTCAAACACTCAGAAGTCCACAAAAAGGACCTCCCTGGAGGTTCCACAGAAGATCTCCTCTCCTTCTGTGGAAAGGAGGGGCTGGGTAGATGTTTGTAAGGTGCCTTCCAGTTCTGATATTCAATGGTTGAATAATCCTAAAATGGAAAGACGTTCAGGAGGTAGGGGTCGAATCAGGGACAGAGGAGAAGGTGATACAAGAACAAAAAAAGTTTAAATTTTAAAATCATTGAACCTACAGTAAAAAAGATGGTTAGATAGTGAAGTCAGGAAGACCCTCTAGCTCTCAAATGAGACAGACTTCTATTTGAATCTCAGCTATGCCACTTCTCATTACACAACTTTGGGTGAGTTACTTAGCCTCGAAGCCTTAGTTTCTGTATCTGAAAATGCGAATAGTAATACCTACTACATAGTTGATCAAAAGGATTAAATGAGATAGTTCATATAAAATGCTAGCAAAGTCCTTGAAATATTAGAAATAACAGTTTAAAATAAAAATGAGTTCAGATTGTCACAGACATAGGCATTTTTGTCTGTCATCCCTTCTTTTGGGGAGGAATCCTCCTAACTTCGTATGGCTGACATGGGGCTGTCTTTACCCCTAACCTGAGCTCTAGGTGTGGCAGGTGACCCAGGCCTAGCCATACTCTGCTCCATCCACTTGGCCACGGTAATGGTTTCAGGAATAACATGTGACCTGAGCAAGGCTACTCAAAGACTCCATAGGGGTTTTTGAAGCTCCCTGTTCCTCTGAGACACAGAGATCTAGGATCACATGAGTCTAGAGCTGCCCAGAGCCATCCTGGAGAGTCATGGAGAGAGGAGTGTCCCTGAGGATGAGGACAACACTGAGAAACAGAGGCAAGGGGTGGAGAAAAAAGGCAAGCCCTGATGGCACACTTGGAGTTTGAGTCCAAGAGTATCAGAAGCTAGATCTATCCTGGATTATCAACAGAGCAGTTAGTTTGTTGTTTTCCTTAAGCAAAATTGAGTTGAATTTCTGTCACTTACAACTGAAGAATAGAGAGATGAGGCCACAACTTATGAAAACCTACTGATTATAATCAGAGAAATGAACATTTGCAGGAGCAGAGTCCACACAAAGAGAAAAGCTTTTCTTCCAAATTATTACTTTTTTACATTTTAGAAGCAGAGTCCCCCACATTTTATTGAGGAAGATTTTTTTTTTCATGCCAGTCATGACTAGCAGCCAGCCCCGTAGTGTCTGACAATTAAGTTACCAAGATACCAAAAGAACTAGGGCTCCCACCAGCTGGACTCCTACAAGCCCAGGGCAAGGGAATAGCCGGAGTAACTGGAAGGCTGACCATGGAAGACTTTAGGATCACTCATTAGGCTGTATCAGCCTAGGAAGCTTCCATCAAACAAAGGTTGATATTATCATACGCAAAGAATCAAAACTTAAAAGGTAACAAAACTTAAAGAGAAAATAAAATTTTATGTCTATAGAACAATATTGGCTTTTCTACATATGATCAAAATAATCTTAATTGATGTTCACCAATTCTTTAGCTGGTAGTAAGATAAGAATTGGTGATACTCATTTAACAGATTAGAAAGCTGAAGCACAAAGAGCTTCAAAAATACTCGCAATATCATGCATAGTTATTTGATGCTGGAGCAGGAACTGGAACCCAAGTTTTCTCAGCTTTATTCTGGCACATTTACATGTGTCATTTGCTCTCATTTGAGGTTGGGCATCATATCTGATAAGAACATACAAGGAAATTTCTCATTTCACTTAACATTATCTTTTAATCATTTTTCATTCCTTTATTGTAATCTAAGGAGAAAATATGAAATACCAAATTTGGATAGCTGATGAAAATATTTTTCAGCCTTAGAGATTAGTAGGGTGTGTGTGAGTGTGTGTGTGTGTGTGTGTGTGTGTGTGTATGTATTCAAAATTTGTAAAGGGATACTTTTTCTATATACTTATATTCAGAAATAGTATAAGCACTCTGGTGGTATGCTTTCAAGAGACTCAATGTGGGTGTGTGAAAAAAACCACATAAAGTAAAATTAGGCACATTGTCATATGACATACTTTATGCTATAGATAATTTCTGGTCTGGTATCTAAAAGAAAGAGGAAGTTTCAGTGTAAACCTCTAGAAGGAAAACAAAATGAACAGAAGGTAAATAATTTATGAATGGTGTGTTAGTCCATTCAGGTTGCAATAAGCAAATACCACAAATTGAGTAGCTTATAAACAACAGAAATTTCTCTCTCATAGTTCTGGAGGACAGAAAGTCCAAGATCAAGATCCTGACATATTCGGTGTCTGATGAGCACCTGCCTCCTGATTCATAGGCTGCTATCTTTTTGCTGTGTCCTCAAGTGACAGAAAAGGCGAGGTTGTCTCTGAGGTCTCTTTTATAAGGGCAATAATCCCACTCATGGGGGCTCTGGCCCCATGACATGATCACCTCCCAAAGGCTCCACTTCCTAATACTATCACTTTGGGGATTTGGATTTTAACATATGAAGTTTGGGGCAACACAAACATTCAGACCGGCGAGTGGGGAGAAAATAAAGCACTTCTTTGTACATGACTTCATTCTTGGGCTTCCTAGTATTCCAGTACCTGAACATGGCAGCAGAAGAGGTCTAAATGGAAGCAATTATTGTATTATCTATTGCCTCATACAGGTTTTGAGAACCACAAGCCTTCCTACCCTCCACACTGACCCGGGAAAGGCCACCTATGTGGCACAGCATCCTTCTTTATGGGAAAAGTATAAGATGGTAAATGGAGAGGCTACCCCGTTTCTGTTCGCAAAGAGTTCAGCTGTCATCAACAGCAGCCAAGTTCTTTTTGTGTGTAGCTGTATTCCTTCTTGATGAGATAAAACTACGAAATGTGCCCAATTGTAGGTTTGCTGTATAGAAAGCACAAGAGGCTACCTTGTACTTTCTCTTCTTATTTACAGGTAAGAGTCTATTTATTAGTAAGCTGCCAGGTTGATGAGTCAAGGAATTATGAAGCTCTGGCAGTTGCTTGCCTCCAGCCCCATCCTTTCTTGAGACAAGCACAGATGAGCATTCAAACCAAGCTCAATATTGAATCACTGGCAGTGCTTGACTGTTCTGCTAACATCAATGAGAGCAGAAATTTATAGACACCGCTGCAGGGCAGCACATACGGGTGTGGAGTGCAAGACCATACAAAAATATTACAGGTCCCGTTATTCAGAAACTGTACCAGGAGCTATCTACTTTAGCAACATAGCCTCAGGTACAAATTTACATGCAATAATTCATATTCTACCAAATAAATCCCAGGCAAACAGAGTAATGCAAAAACATATTTCCTGCTGTCAAGAAAATTTCTGGCAAAATTAATCAACCATTCATCCATTCAGGCTCTTTGCATACCCTTTTGTCAAAGAGGGAATACTAAGAGATTTCTTTTCTCTTCCATGCACTCATTTCAATGAATTGAAGAATCCATCAAGCTTGAGTTGATTTATTGAACTGTCTCTTGGCTCAGCAGTACAACTACAGCAAATGAACTGGTAACTTCTCCTAAAACCAGCAGTGATTCAATTCAACAATATCTGATTTATTTAACTCTTTATAATTCCAGATTTAACTTATTTTTGCATTTCTAAGCAGAACAATTTTTTGGATAAAACCTTGCATATTTGCATGCATTATTTAGTATTCTGAAAGCAGTGATTAAAACATACAGAGCCTAAGACTTCTTCTTTTAAGAGACTTTAATAGCACATTTAAATTAGGTAGTTTTTTAAACAACGACTTATTTAAATACCTACAGCTGTGTTTTACATGTTTCAAAGTGTTTTTTCTGGTGGTTAATGTTAACATTAACATTAGATGACCAATCACTTTGGTTTAGAGCACTAAAAAAATACAAAATGCTTATTTTTGTATTTAATCATTCTACCAGGTAAGGAGAATCACTGTGAGGGGATATTTAAGGCGTAAACATTAGCCAGCAACTGAGCTGACTGTTTAAACATGGGTTTTTTTCACTAAATCGCGTCCACTGAGCCCCATGGAGCCCATTTATCACATAACCAACTTTGCATTTTTCTTTGTAAAGATGTACGACCTTTGCCTATTAGATTTCATTAGCAGGGCACCATACAAGGCTCCTTTGCACATGGCAGGATAGAAAGCTCAACATCCTAGCCTGAAGGATTTGTGGGAACAAGCTCGTCTTCAATCTTTGTCCCTGGGAGGCACTTTTAACACCTGCCAACCACAGCACTATCATCAGAAAAACATTTAGAGATTTATCTTCGGGCTGGTAATTATAAGAGATAATTTGTTTGGAGTATGGATAAAGTTGGTCTAGCATAAACAAACTAGAGGCTCAAATTACATGATGAACATCATTAACTATTGATTTAACCACTGCAGGTCTGCAGGCTCACTGACACTCTCTGAAGATGGCGGGTTCCTAAAAAGTCATGAGAGTTGAGGGATGCATTTCAGTGTATGCTCAGAGTCATCCTGGCTTTCATCATCTTTCTTCTTCTTCTGAGTATCCAACTCTAGGTAAGCTCTGTTTAGAAGCCTGAACATTAAGCACTATAGAATGATTTGATACTTTTCATGTTTTAGAATTGAAGTTACTTTGCTTTAGGAAGATTTTTAGAGGGATGAAGTCAAAGGTAGCATGTGTCATAGAGCACATTAACCTTTCAAAGCCCTTTGAAAGACTTTGAAATATATTATTATCTTACCACAGCCTCACAATCACCCTGTGAATTGGGCAGAGCTGGTGTTGGAATCCCATTTTATAAGAAAACTGACATGGGGAGGGAGCTAAGAGCTTAAGGGGCTAAACCAAACTACATTATGCATGGATTCCCCCGTATATTCCACTATTCTTATCCCATTTTCCACAAAGAACACCAAACCACGGAAGTAAAACAGGGTACTAAGGGGGAAGAGAAAGATCTCATGGACAAATATACAGCAGATGTAAAAATAAAGGCTAGAGTGCAGGAGTAGAATTCCTGGTTTGGATACCAGCTGTAGCTGATGCAGCTCTGTCGTTAAGTAGTGATGTGGCTCTATGTGAAGAGTGATGGCCTCAAGCTCTCAGTTTAGAGCCATGCCTATAAACACAGGAAGTACTCAATAAATTACACTATTAATAGTCTTTAATGCCATCATGAATGATGATAACAAAAAGAATGGGGTTGGCAAGCACCACTGAGCCTTTCCCAAATATAAGTCTATATAATTGCTTACCAGAAATCCCTGGAACCAGGGATATATTTTGTTACTGAATTTTTTTTTTTTTTTAATTTGAGAAAGGTAAAATGGTGCTTATAATGTATACTATGTATCAATCCAAGTGGAGCCTAGGGCAACTCCCCTAAAGCACACAAATATATATGCGTCAAAATATATAAAGAGGGATAAAGGCCATAAATATCACGTCAGAGTTTGCTGTCAGAGTTTCAAAAGCCCTAGAGTTTTCGGAACTCTTTAGATTTCAAAATTGTAGATGGGGGACTATAGACCTGGACTAATTCTCAATAAAATGTTAACTATCCACCAGGCGCGGTGGCTCACACCTGTAATCCCAGCACTTTGGGAGGCCGAGGCAGGCAGATCACAAAGTCAGGAGTTCAAGACCAGTCTGGCCAACATAGTGAAACCCCATCTCTAATAAAAATACAAAAAATTAGCCAGGTGTGGTGTTGTACACCTGTAATCCCAGCTACTTGGGAGGGTAAGGCAGGAGAATTGTGTGAACCTGGGAGGTGGAGGTTGCAGTGAGCCTACCTGGGTGACATATGATACTCCATTTCAAAAAAAAAAAAAAAAAGTTAACTATCAAATATCCAGTGCTCAGTGAAAAAGAGCAGGGATCATTTCTAATTATATGTGGAGGTTAATTTAGAAGTAGGCATTGAAGGCCAGGCACGGTGGCTCACACCTGTAATCTCAGCACTTTAGGAGGCCGAGGCGGGTGGATCACGCGGTCAGGAGATCGAGACCATCCTGGATAGCACGGTGAAACCCCATCTCTACTAAAAATACAATAAATTGGTCGGGCGTGGTGGCGGGCGCCTGTAGTCCCAGCTCCTTGGGAGGCTGAGGCAGGACAATGGCGTGAACCCGGGCGGTGGAGCTTGCAGTGAGCCGAGATCGCACCACTGCACTCCAGCCTGGGCGAAACTCTGTTTCGAAAGAAAAAAAAAAAATATTTAGGCATTGAAGGGTCATCTGGCTGAGCCCCAACATGAGTCAATTCAAAGAGAGCCAAAAGGCATTAAAATAAAATTGCATTAATATGAACTCTACTAATTAATACAAATGGTGGATTGTTTGAAATTTGCATTTGCTTTCTCAATGAAAAAACATCTATTGGTTCTCAAATAATGCAAGAGAAACGTTTTACTTGCTTAAGAATAAGAACCCTTTATATTTAATTAAACATTTTTATAATTAATTAAAACATAAATTTTAATATTTAATTAGAATTCCCTCTTAGCTAGTGATCAAGGTAGATAATCAAAATTCCTCTAGTTATCAGGCATCTGTTGGCTGATTGAAGTTATATGTTTCTAAAAGTTAGAAAACTAATTTTATTTTTTAAATAATCATGAATTCACATCTCACTATTGAGATGGTTTCTCCTAGACTCTCTTACATATTGATTTCTCCTACACTTATTTAAATTGGTGATGCTTGAACCCCATATCAACTGAACTCTTTCCTAGAGATAGGGCCATATTAAGATTTCAAAGCTGATTCCTTGTCAAGATTTAAGGGCGAAGAATACACTCACAAAAATTTTAAAATAATCTATGTGTAGGAACCAAAAAATTCCATTAAGTAAAATACATTTGCTAATCATATACAAATATGGCCTATAAATGCACTGTGGTGTAAGTAGTATTCATTTCCCCATCAGCTGAGTTTTTAATTTAAATATACTGACAGAATTAGTTCTCAACTATCTCAAGACAATCTGTTTTTCTTTATGTGATTCTTCTCTAACCAAATTATTGTAGTTGGGATCCCTCCTGAAGTTATCAAGATATATTTGCCATAACCCAAAGACAAGTGTCATGGAATAGATGGCAACTAACAGTACCAACTGATAGATTCATGAAACAGAATACAGAGCCCAGAAAGCATATCTAGGAATTTAACATATTGTGGAGTCCTAACTAGGGAAAAGGAGTCAGGCTGGTGGGACCAGGGGAAAGCAAAGAGATAAAGCAAATAAGCTAGGAATCAGCCTTTCTTCATGGTCCAGAACATATAAACAAAAAGAAGAAGCAGAAAAGCTATAGGTCTGCTTTTCTTTATGGGCCAGGACATATGGCCCTCCTGCGCAGGTAACTCACATACCTTACAAACTTCCTGCTTATCATCAAATGCCTCCATTTATCAAACACCTCGGCTAACAGAAGAATGCAAGTTAGCTCCCTGTTACCTTGGTGTTATCTATCAGACTGAGAACCATCCTATAAAATCTCCAGCAAGCCTTTGTCTCCTTGCAGTCAGCTTCCCGCATGCTGATTTGCCTGTTGCCTCCTTGCAACACATTTTCCTATGTTCTCTACTAAATCTGCCCTTCTTTACCTACAACTGTCTTGGTAAATTCTTGTACTCCCAGGCCACTGACCCAGATAGTCGTGGCTCACCCACAACATATATGACAGGTTGGTGTTTCAAATTCACCAATCTGGCTGTTTTGACTAATAAAATGGTAACAACATAATGGTACACATCTGAAGAAAGAATGCTAGAATTAAATTTCAGATGAATTAGAGATCTAAACGTAAAAATGTTAAATAATAAACTATTTTAAGGGACTCAAGAGGATTACATAATCCTGTACCTGGCAGAGCTTATTAAAAACACCAAAGAACTCAAAGACTGTGAAAGAAAAGAGACATACTTGACTTTAAGAAATTAATACATTTTAAAACTATATATTACCATATCATAAAGCCAAAAGATAAATGATGGACTAGGAAAATTATCTGCAGTACTTATGATAAACAAATATTAATCCTTGACATACATAACTTTAAAAAATCAATTAGAAGAAAGTCAGGCTGGGCATGGTGGCTCGTGTCTGTTATCTCAACACTTTGAGATGCTGAGAAGGGAGGATTACCTGAACCCAGGAGTTCCAGACCCAGCCTGGGCAACATAGTGAGACCTCGTCTAGACAAAAAAGATCAAGAAAATTAGCTAGGTGTGGTGGCATGTGCTTGTTGTCCAAGCTACTTGGGAGGCTGAGGTAGGAGCATTACTTGAGCCTAGGAGGTCAAGGCTACAGCAGGCCAAGATTGTGCCATAGCACTCCAGCCTGGGTGATAAAGTGAAACCTATCTCAAAAAAAAGAAAGAAAGAAAAGAAAAAGAACAAAAGGCAAGCAATCCAATTGAAAAATATGCAAAAGACATAAACATGCAACTGAGAGAAGAAAAAGCAAATAGTCAATGAACATATGAAAAAAGGTTCAATCTCAGGAGTAAATCAAGAAAAAGCCAATTAAACACAAATGAGATACCATTTTTAGTATTATACATCTAAGATTTTAAAGGGAGAAAAAGGTCTAGAGCTGCTAAGAATACAGGAAAACCTCTCAAGTTGATAACAGTGAGAGTCATATGGTTTGGCTGTTTCCCCACCCAAATCTCATCTTGAATTGTAGTTCCCATAATCCCCACATGTCATGGGAGGGACCTCGTGGCAGGTTAATTGAATCATGAGGTCGGTTACCTCCATGCTGTTCTTGTGATAGTGAGTTCTCATGAGATCTGATGGTTGTATAAGGGGCTTCCCCCTTTGCTTGGCTCTTATTCTTCTCCTTCCTGCTGCCATGTGAAGAAGGACGTGTTTGCCTTCCCTTCTGCTATGATTATAAGTTTCTTGAGGACTTCCCAGCCATGTGGAACTGTAAGTCAATTAAACCTCTTTCCTTTATAAATTACCCAGTCTTGGGCAGTTCTTTATAGCAGCATGAGAATGGACTAATACAGAGAGCTACAACAAAATTTTGGAAACTAATCTGACACTATTAATATCAAAAATAAGCATAGCATAAGAATCAACAATTCTATAGTTTTGAGAAGCTAGTCCATGAAATAAAGAAAATACTATGTAGAGATATACACGTGAGAATAGTTAATGTAGCATTGTTCATGGTAGCAAAAATTGGAAATAGTCTGACTGTCCCTCTATGGGGAACAGTCCCATAGAGGGACAGTCATGTCCCAATCAATCATAGCAAAGAATATTGTGTTAATATTAAAAGACTGACTTAAATATTGATCTTACCTGACATACTGTTAATCAGAAAAAGAAAATTCCAGAATAATGTGTATACTATGATTCTATTGCTAACATTGATATAATTACATATTCCATACTTCCATATATTTCCATAAGTATGTATATATGTCTGTATGCAGTTGTGTAAACACAGAATTTGTTAACTTTAGTTACCTTGGGGGAAGGTAGTTGAGGGTGTAAGAGTGCAGGACAATTTACTAAATATTTCTTTATATATTTTGTATCATTTTTCTTAAAAAAACAAGCAAGCATTCTTTTTGCAATTTAAAAACAGATAAAGGGAAATGAGAGAATAATAAAACAAACTATGAGGTTGTCTTTGTTTTACATTGTAAAAAATCTGGATAATATGCTCAAGTTTGTCTAAGTGCACTAATAAACACTAGTGGTTGAGAGTTAACTGAGGCGCCTTCAGCAACTCATTTGTTAAACAGTCAGTTCCTTCTGAACGAAATGCAAGTCATTATCTACCCACACAAGAAAAAACTCTGCAGATGCATCTCCTATGTCAAGTTCAGAGGCTGTTTTATTATAATCATTTATTCTGTAGGCAAATACTCTTGTAAGATTTAAATTAGACAAACCAAACTTTCCAAGGTCAAAGTGATAAAGGGAATTAAAGCACTAGATGAGTGACTAGGGAGAACTCCTTCCAGAAGAGAGAGTGGACACAGAAGCCTTCCACAGTAGAGAGAGGCCTCATTGGTGATAGGCTGGAGAGCAAGGGTCTCAGGGACTAGGGGATTAAATAGATACAGGTTTTTCTACCCAAGGGCAGAGCTGTCTGCTTCTGACTCATTTCTCTATGCCTCTCCACAGCTGCCTCCTACCATCCCTCTAGTATATGCAGCCTTACATCAAAGCAACCCACATACCCTTCCTACTCTAAACCTTGGAGGTGGGGTAGAAAATGAACTTGCTGAGACTGTTAGTTTACAAAGGTATACCCTTCTATCACTTGCTGAGTTCCCACATGTTCCCCCACACAATGAGTAATCTCTCTTTTCTCTTCCCTATCCCACTCCTACCCCTACTCTGAGACCCTGTTTGTTTAATCGTCCTTGAGAAAGAAGCCCCGGCCCTTAAGTCTCATCCCAGGGTAGCTTGCAGCTCTCACCAGGGCTGTGCCTCATGCAGCTGCTGGACTCCATACCTCTCTATGTGGTGCCTTCTTTGCAGGTAGCAGACTAAAGGATGCTGAACACCACCCTATGCCTTGATGAACATCTTTATTTGGCTTATTACAGCTGGAACAGCTTCTCCTAGACAAGGTTGTTCTCTAGGAGAAGGTCCAAGGTCAAGCCCTAGACTTTCCCCACCAAGCCTTACCATGACCATACATTTATTGCTTTAACAAGCCCTGGAAAGTTACACTTTCCAGCAAAGAAGGGAGAAAACAGCAGTAGGCACCCAATGAAACCACCTTTGCAAAAATTATCACAGAAAATTATGGCAGTGAAAGAGGTCTGATTTAACCAACCTCCATCTGCCTTTGGCCTTCAAACTGCCCTTAATTATTCCTTGGTTTAGGCCAAGCTAACTTTGGGGGACATTAAGTTTATAGTTTAAATGATAACAGCCCTTCCCCCAAACTCAGCTGCCATTGTAAAGCTAATGAAAGGCTACCACGCTAGGATGAGAGGAACTTGAATTCTGCTGAGGTGTAGGCATAAACAGATGCCAACCCTCATTCCAGAGATCACAAGACGTACAACTTCCCCCATCAATCCTACAGATAACATCACTATTGCAGAATCTAAGATTGGCCTTTTAGGATGTCTTTTCAGGTTTTCTGCAAGTCTGGACCTGCCAACCACTCCTGTGGCCCCACTCAGAAGTGACTCAGCACGTTTGAGGACCATGTCCCACACCTCTATGACTGCACCCCCAACCAATCAGTAGCAAGCACCCATTGCCTAGTACCTCCCCGTTCCCCCAAACTATCCTTGAAAAACTCTAGCTTCTGATTTTGGCAAAGGCTAATTTGAGTAACAGTAAAACTCTGATCTCCTGTTTAGCCAACTCTACATGTGTAAATAAAACTCTTTCTCTATTGTAGTTCCCCTGCTTTGATAAATTGGCTCTATCTGGGCAGTGGGCAAAGAAGAACCCACTGGACAGTCACACTATTGCTTCTGTCTGCCCAGGACCTTTTCTCGTTTGTTAACTCATCCCTCTCTCCGACCACAAGGATGGGCATGTGATTCAAGCTGCACTAACCATAGTATTTCACCTCACTTCCCCTGGTGACAGGTAAAGGGAAGTAGCCTGTGTCCCTACAGGCATCAGTCAGTGTCCTGAGCTTGAAGACAGAAGCCCTTTTCTCTGATGATGAGACTTTCCTATGAGCATCTAGAGCTGCTGACAGTCCCTGTGCTCAGAAGGGGAGAGTAAGACCAACACAGAGGGCAGCAGGATGTGATATTGTGAAGTATGTGTGGGCTTTGTCCCATTTTCTGGCAAAAGCTCCTAAAAACCCGTGGACTCTCCAGAGGGATAAGACTGTCTTATCTCTCTGAAGATAAGATGACTGATGACTGTTGGCTGGGGGCCCCTAAACAGCTTCAGGATGGGGACTGGTCACTGGAAAGATCAGGGCATTATTAGAGGCTTGGGACTTTCAGCCTCACCCCTCAACCTCAGGAGAAGGCAGGCAGGCTGAAGCTTGAATTAATCATCAATTGCCAAAGATGTAATCAGTCATGCCTATGTAATGAAGCCTCCATAAAAACCCCAAAGAGCAGGATTTGGAGAGCTTCGGGATAGCCGAACACACAGAAGCTCCTGGTGATGTTGCATGGGTGGAGGGTCATAGGAGCTCACACCCCTTCTCACATGCCTTGCCCTGTGCATCTTTTCCATGTGGCTGTTATCCACATCATTTGTAGCGTCCTTTATAATAAATGGGTAAATGTAAGTGTTTCAGTTCTACGAGCCATTGTAGCAAATTAATTGAACCCAAGGAAGCGGTCATGGGAACCCCAATTTATGCCCAGTGGGTCAGAAGTTCCAGAAGCCCAGACTTTTGACTGGAACCTGAAGTAGGAGGTGGTCTTGTAGGACTGTGTCCTTAACTTGAGGGATCTGCCGCTAACTCAGGCTAGATGAATAGGGTTGTGCGACTCCCAGCTGGTGTCTGATGGAGAAGGGTTTGATTGGTGTGCAGGGAAATACCTCCACGCATCTGGTGTGTCAGAGGTGTTGTGGTGGCTAAGAGGTGTAAGAGAGTTCACAGTTTTGTAATATAAGCTAGTGAAACCCTCCCATTAAAAGAAAATTCTTTTAACTAGAATCAGTGGGTTTTCTGTCTTTAAAACCAGAGTTTTAACTTTAACTTTTGCATTTAACTACTGCAAAAGTTACTATTTATTGAGCCTTCAATGTGCCAGGAATTGTACTATATTCTTTAAACACATGGTCTCATTTTGATTTTATGTTCCATGATAATCCTATCCTTTCCTAATTTTATAAGTGAGGAGACTGAGGCTCAGAGGGGACAATTTGCCTAAGGTCACACGAGGTCAGAGTCAGAGCCTCAATTCAAACTCGGTTCTGGTGGACCCCAAAGCCTCCGGCCACTACTTCTATAACCCAGTTGGTTCCTGTATGTGCTAAGACAACTTCTTTCAGGGAAGAAAATCAACTGGTCCCCTTAAGAAATGGATACCTGAAGAAGTTCTTTAAACAGTACTGCTTAAGGACTACAACAAATCTTGCTGGGGCAGTTCTTCTGAGTACAACTCTTTCTTAATGCTCACTCCTCCTCCATTCTCTACTTTTTTTTTTTTGAGAAGGAGTCTTGCTCTGACGCCCAGGCTGGAGTGCATTGGAGCAATCTGGGCTCACTGCAACCTCCGCCTCCCAGGTTCAAGCAATTCTCCTGCCTCAGCCTCCTGAGTAGCTGGGATTACAGGTGTGGGCCACCATGATGGCTAATTTTTGTATTTTTTTAGTAGAGACAGGGTTTCACCATCTTGGCCAGGCTGGTTTCAAACTCCCGACCTCATGATCCACCCACCTCGGCCTCCCAAAGTGCTGGGATTACAGGCGTGAGCCACCGTGCCTGGCCCACTTCTCTTATACTAGGAATTCTGGTCAAAGGTCAGACATTTTCTGTCACCAAGAAGGCCTTCTTTCCCTAACAAAGTAAGAATGAATACTGATATTTGAGGCAGTAGATAAATAAGCTTTGGGGAGAAAAGATAGTTCAAATGCAAAATCCTTTATTTTTTCAACCAAATGTTGTGGTCCTATCATGTTTGCAAATCAAGCCAGGTTCTCAGAATACAAAGCTGAAGACAAGGTCCCTGCCTGCTAAGACCCTCAGATTGTCTGGAGGAGACTGGCTGGAAAGACAACCAGGCCCACTAATGGGATGCAGTTATGACCAGAGGAGAGGCACCAAATTCTGACAGGACATCTTTAGAGAAAATGTGGATTAGTAACTGCTATGGCTGAGGGTGGAGGAAAGATTGGGGAGTGACTGTTAGTGGGTTTTGGGGGTAATAAAGTGTTTTAAAATTAGATTATGGAGATGGTGGCACAGGTCTGTAAATGCACTAAAAACCACTGGACTGTATAATTTTTAAAGGTGAACTTTATGGCACATAAATGATATCTCCACAAAACTTTCAGAAGCAATTTGACTTGGAGCGTCAGTGGAGGCTTCTTAAATCTGGATGACTCAACTGCATTAGAGGAGGTGAGTGGGTCCAGCTTGGTGAAGAAGTGGGGAAAGGCATTTCACGTGGATGGAATAGTGGCATGCAACAAGGCACAGACATGGGAAAGAGCTGCAGAATGAAACACCATACATCGTAGGAGCCACCCAGGGTTTAGTACTGTGGGTGCAAGGGGTGTGCTGAGTGGAGGGTGGTGAACCTAGAATTAATACGAGTGAGGCGGAGCAGGGACCCCTCTTAAGGGCTTGCCACCCACTTCCCACCTCTATAAGCAAGGAAATCAAGGAAAATCTTGAGTTCCTTCAAGGGACATTCTAGGCACCTAGGTAGCCCTGAGAAGAAAATGAGCAACCTAATAGTAAGAAGGTAATAATGGCTCAAAACAACAGCCAAAGAAGTTAGGATCACAAGATGTTTGGTTCCATATAGAAACTAAAGATTACACTGTAACATATGCCACTGAGTTATTTTTCAGAAATTCAGCCTCCCACCAAGTGGCAAATGCCATCAGCTGGTACAGAGACCTCAAATAAGGGCAAAACTGAGGACTGAACTCTGACTGCAGTTTTTTGTTCTAAATTTCTTCCTAAGGGTCCTGGAGAAAGTCAGTCCCAAAGCGCAGACGTTAACATTCCTTTCCTCCCCGCTGCCCCAAGTTTTCAGACAAAGCCCTGCTTCCTTAACCAACTGCAAATCAGAGAATCTCTGAATCCACCTATGACCTGTAAGCCCCTCACTTCAAGATATTCTATCTTTTTCAGCCAAACCAGTGTATAACCTCCATGTATTGATTTGTAGTTTTGCCTGTAACTTCTGATTTTCTGAAATTTACTCCTTCCTTTAAAAACCCTTGCGGGTAACCATCAGAGAGGTGAGGTCTTAAGTGTGAGCTTCCCAGCTGTCCTTGCTTGGCACCCTGCAAATAAATGCCCTCCTTTCTCTTGCTGCAAAACCTCAATGTAGATGTTTGACTTTACTGCATCAGGTGAATGGACCCCAGTTTGGTTTGTAACACAAGGATCAGAAGTCCGTACCCTCATTTGCCAAGCAGGGAAGTACCACTTTAACTGGAAATGTATGGAGAGCCACAGAAGGATTTTAAGAAAGGAATAGGGCATGACAGATTTGCATTTCAGTGTGAAAGGGCAGACTGGAAATGATTTAGATTCAAGATCAGAATTGCTTTCTGATCTTGAAATAGTAAGAAAATATATATATTATTTCCATGAAATAATAAGAAAAATATATATTGGGTTCCGCTCCCAGTTCCTGACATAGAACTCCTAAAACGCTTTGTCATTTCTGAAGTCATAGGGGTGCCAGAAGCATCTTTCGTCTTAGTATTTGGTCTGACCCTGGTTCCTGACACAGCATTCCTACATGCCTTAGAATTTCCCCGGTGATAGGAGCATCGTTTTGTTCTAATGAGATGACACTTGGTGGGCTTCTGGGTGGGCTTCCGTGTTGATGAACACATCTGTGTGTCAGGAGGGTGGTGCACTCCAACACCAAAGACACAGAAGCTCCTGTGCTCAGGACCCTTCTCGACCCCTAGGTACCTCTTCATCTGTATTCTTTGTCATATCTTCTATTATATATTAATAATAAACCAATAAGTGTAAATGTTTCCCTGAGTTCTGTGAGCTGTTCTAGCAAATTATTGAGCCAGATGAGAGGGTCATGGGAACCTCTGATTTATAGCCAGTTTATCAGAAGCACAGGTGACAACCAAGACTTGTGATTGGCATGGAAATTGGGGCTGTCTTGTGAGACCAAGTCAATGAGGCTTGCACTCATTCCAGGTAAACAGTGTCTGAATTTAGTTGAATGACAGAACACCCAATTGTTGTGGCAGAGAATTGCTTGGTGAGGGGAAAAACACCCCACACATTTGGTGGCCAGAAGTACAGAGGAGAGGAGAAAATTAGTTTTCCTATGAACGGTCAGTGTCTCCCTGTCAGGGCCAAAGCTTGCAGTGCCTGAAATCCAGTTCATGATCCCGCCCACGATGCATTTACAAAGTCAGTTTTTGCGGTGGGGCACCATGGACTGAAGGAAGGGGTCCCTAATTTGCACAAAAGAGCCCATGGGCTAGTCTTGATTGCTATGCTCTGGGTAAGACAAAAGGAGGTACTGAACTAAGGCAGTCGCAGTGGGAGCAGAGAAAAGGTGACATGCTCACATTTGCCTTGTTGAGTTTGAGGCACTTGTATGAAAACCAAGAAAGCTGTAAGCTATTCCTTGAAAGGTATCCTTATGTGTCTAGAAATCAATGAAAGGTCAGGCTTACAAATATAATTGGGAAATTGCTAATGTAAACCTAAAAGATCATTTGTGGGAATGTGGACTGGGATTGGGTCTCTGTAGCAAAAGGCATGGGAATTCACTGTTAGCTATTGAACCAGACTAGGAGACAAGTATAAAGATTAAGGAAAGAAATGATTAATGTTCAACAGAAGGCTCCTGCTGTATCAATTTGCCAAGCTTTTTGACTCAACATATTAGCCCACCTAAATCTAGACCGGCAACATACGCATAACGCACAAGAAGTTGAACTTCCTTTTTGCCTCACAAATAGCCTCATCTAATGCACTCTGCTAAGCAGTCTGGATATAAACAGCTGTTCTTTGCAAGAATGCTAGCTCTTCACTGACAGATGGCAGAAGTTCCCTAGGGGACACACACACACACACACACACAGAAATCTTAGTAGGGTCAATAACATTGATATTCATCAATGAAGTTACTGAAATTTAGAGTCAGTGAAAGGCCTGGAATTAAAAGCATACTTAAGTTAGTGTGACTTCTAGGCTTAACGCCAGCACAGATATTATTATTTTGCACACTTGCTATGAACAAAAACACTTTCCATTTTATATTTAATTTTTAAAGAGTCAGAGATAATTTGCAACAGTTAAATCCTTAAATGCTTTTTCTATATACCTCAGATTTCCTTCTGCCCTTGTCACAGGAAATAGAAGGCCTTTAAATTTGTATCTTCTTGGGAAATGTACCAGGCAAATCCATACTGAAATATGGCAGAATAGCTCTGTCTGGTTTGTTTAAATCAATATATTTGGAAAAAAATCTCTCACCGAAAATACTACTAGAAATTCTTACTGATCCCTCCAACCTCCAGTCAAAATGAATAACTAAATAGATTTGGTTGGACAGTTATTGTGATAGAAAAGAAAGGATAGGGCTATTTAGATTATATTCTTTGCCAAAGTCTAAGTCAGAAAACTAGTGGTGGTTTGGAAGCAGTGGATTTTGTTCCTACCAAATTTAAGTGTGGAGAACTATCAAATTTAGATCTCAGGAAAAGCCATGACACCATTTAGGAGCATCCACTGAAATTTCTTCTCCCCAAGAGAGATAGATTAGTTAGACTCTTCATAGAATCACATAACTTTAAAATTAAAATGAAAGAAAAATCAAATATCAGGATTTAGATGAGTCTTAAAAGCTATTTAGTTCAAAGACTCACTCAATTCTTTTTTTTTTTTTTTTTTTTTTTTTTGAGACGGAGTCTTGCTCTGTCGCCCAGGCTAGAGTGCAGTGGTGAGATCTCGGCTCACTGCAAACTCCGCCTCCCGGGTTCACGCCATTCTCCTGCCTCAGCCTCTCCGAGTAGCTGGGACTACAGGTGCCCACAACCACACCCGGCTAATTTTTTGTATTTTTAGTAGAGACGGGGTTTCACCATGTTAGCCAGGATGGTCTTGATCTCCTGACCTCGTGATCTGACTGCCTCGGCCTCCCAAAGTGCTGGGATTACAGGCATGAGCCACCGCGCCCAGCAACTCACTCAATTCTTAAATGCCTTATACCTCACTCTTGCGGGTGGTTATAAAGCTGGGGATTGAACACTTCTACAGATGGGAAGCTCATGACCACATGACATGTTCATTCCATCTTTGGATAGGATATTAGAAAGTTTTTTTTCCTTATATGGAGGTAAAATTCTCTCCTTAAACTTTTTCTATAGGCTTTCAGTCTCCTGAATAGAAGGTTAATAATAACAACGAATATTTCAGTGCTTATAATACAGCAGGCAATGCTCTGAGCATATCACAGGGATTAATTTATCAATTCCTCAAAATAATCATTTCGGACAGGTTAATAATGGTATTAATATCATTCCCCAATCTACAAGTATGGAAGACTGGGGTGCAGAGAAGTTATGCAAGACTACATGCTTTAAAAATATTTGATCCAGCAGTTGGTTAGGGATACTGACGCCAGAGCCCAAGTTCTACACTTGAATAACCCAAAGATTGTGTAGTCCAATCTCTGAGAGGGTTTGAAAAGAGTCATTGGGCTCCCCTCTGATAATTCTAACAGAAAAAGACAATTATTGCTTTTAACATCATCTATTAATGAGATATTTAAACTATGTATTAACTCTAAAGAAAGTATTACTTTTTCAAAGATACACTGTTTTTGTTTTTGTTTTGAGACAGGGTCTTGCTGTGTCACCTAGGCTAGAGTGCAGTGGTGTGATCACAACTCACTAGAGTCTCGACCTCCTGGGCTCAGTGGATCCTTCTGCCTCAGCCCCTTGAGTAGCTAGGACCACAGGCAAGAGCCACCATGACTGGCTAATTTTTGTATTTTTTGTGGAGATGGAGTCTCATTATGTTGCCCAGGTTGGACTCAAACTTCTAGATTCAAGTGAGTCCTGCCTCAACCTCCCAAAGTACTGGGATTACAAATGTGAGCCACTGTGCCCTCCAAAAATATGTTTTTAAGCATATTTATTACTAAAGGATGCAATTTATATGAAACTTACAATATGACATTAGAACTGAGAGTCATCTGCTTATGTAGGCCTGCGTTTTCTACTACAACAAAATTTTTAAAAAGCTCTTGTTCTCTGTCAGGAGTAATAAGGAATCTTGTGAAACAGATGACCTGTGGGTTCTCCATTCTGGATGAATGTTACAACACCTGAGGGTGCATTTTGAAAAATGACCCCCAGGCCTGCCAGTGCTCACCTCTCCCCTGAGATTCTGGTCCAGATAATCAGGAACAGGGCCACGCTTCAGTAGTTTTTAAAAGTTGCCTAAGTGCCAGCACTTTGGGAGGCCGAGGCAGGCAGATCACAAGGTCAGGAGATCGCGACCATCCTGGTTAACATGGTGAAACCCCGTCTCTACTAAAAAAAATACAAAAAAATTAGCTGGGCGTGGTGGCGGGCGCCTGTAGTCCCAGCTACTCATGAGGCTGAGGTGGGAGAATGGTGTGAACCCAGGAGGCGGAGCTTGCAGTGACCTGTGATTGAGCCACTGCACTCCAGCCTGGGTGACTGAGCGAGACTCTGTCTCAAAAAAAAAAAAAAAAAAGTTGCCTAAGTGATTCCACCATACAGCCAGGGTTGAGAACCATGGATCTAGTGACTAGACATGGTTCAGACTGCAAACCTGTAAAAGGCGACATGGCTAGTGGAGGCAAAAGGTGAGACTGAGACTGGAACTCAGGTTTTAAGACTTAATAATCTGGAATTTTTTCCAATGTGTGTTATTGTCAGCATCTCTTCTTTACACCTAGTCCCTTAAAAATAAAAAAAAAAAATAGCCCTTTGCAGTGAGAAGGATGCACATGTGAGTGAACATAAAGAAAAGCTAGTTTTAAGGCTGCTTCAGGTTTGAACTACTCAGAACCTGCTAATTTGTGGGGGGTGGGGGTGGGGTGGGGAAGCAGAATAACAGGCCTATCTCTGCTGTGTTAGTACTTCCCCTCCTTGATTTTACTGTTTGACACATAAATTAATATGTCCCAGGACACCCCAACTTCACTAATTCCACAGAAACATTCTATCATGTCTTAGGTCCTAGTGAATCATCTATCCACGAACTTCCCTTTTTATATGGGCAAGCATGAACATCATTTTCTAAGGAGTACCTTCGGGTGGTTCCTACCTCAATTCAACTCCTTGCTGAGTTTTACTGGCCAAACACTTCCTGTCTTTCTTTCGAATGCTCGCGGAGCTATGGTGGCAGTTTGTACAGTTGCGCTTCATTTGACCAGTTATTAGGTAGGACGTTTCCTAAGTCCATCACATTAGTTCTTAAAATTTCATTAAAACTTTATATCCTTCCGGCCAGGCATGGTGGCTCACCCCTGTAATCCCAGCACTTTGGGAGGCCAAGGTGGGCGGATCACGAGGTCAAGAGATGGAGACCATCCTGGCCAATATGGTGAAACCCCATCTCTACTAAAAAAATAAAAAAATTAGCCAGGCATGGTGGCACACCGCTGTAGTCCCAGCTACTTGGCAGGCTGAGGCAGGAGAATCGCTTGAACCTGGGAGGTGGAGGTTGCAGTGAGCCGAGATTGTGGCATTGCACTCCAGCCTGGTGACAGAGCGAGACTCCATCTCAAAAAAAAAAAAAAAAAAAAAAAACCCCAAAAAAACTTTATATGGTTCCTTATTGCCCTTTTTAATCTCATTACTAATTTATCTTTTTTATTCATTCGACGATTAAACAGATACCTATTGGAGGCCTTCTGTATTCCCAAACCCTGATTTATTTTTCTTTAAGGCGCTTTTTCAAAACATGAAATCATACTGTAAATTTAGTTGTTTATGTGTTTGCTATTCATCTCCCCTGCCCCCAGCATGGCAACAGACTTTATCATGTTCACACCATATCCTTGATACCTAAAGCACTGGCTCATTCACGGTAGATGGATACTTACTGAATGAGTGAAGAAATAAATAAATGAGTAAACGAATGAAAAAAAGATAAACCAATGGAGAGAATGAGGGAGGGAGGAATGGATGGCTGGATGGGTGGTTAAGTGAACACCATGTGCCACTCTGGGGATATAAAAAAAATACTCAGCTTCCTGCCCTAAAGAATTTGTGGCTAAGCATTCAAGAAGCTACACTGTCTAGTGGGGGTGTGGACAAAGAACACTGGGAGGAGAGGGCAGGAATCTAGAAGCCTGCAGTCAGGGAAGGCATTCAAGGGGCAAGAAGGGGTCTTGTTAAAATGCAGATTCTGACTCAGACACCTCGGGGAGAATCTGGATTTCTCACAAGCTTCCAGGTAATGCTCAATCTGCTGCTGATCACACTTTGTTTTTGTTTTTGTTTTGAGTCAGGGTCTCACTTTGTCACCCCAGGCCAGAGTGCAGTGACGCAATGTTGGCTCACTGCAGCTCGACTTCCCAAGTACAAACGCTTCAGCCCGCCAAGTAGCTGAGACCACAGGCGCACGCCACCACACCCTGGTAATTTCTGTATTTTTAGGAGAGACAAGGTTTTGCCATGTTGTCCAGGCTGATCTTGAACTCCTGAGCTTAAGCGATCCACCTGTCTCGGCACTTCCAAAGTGCTGGGCCTATAGGCGTGAGCCACCGCGCCTGGCTAGGTAATTATACTTTGAGGAGCGAAACTTTCAAATAATTTCCTGGTGGTCCTTCGCTTTCACCTCCTACCAACCACCAGCTTTGGCTATTAAGAAAGTGAAAGTAGATGAAAAATATTTAAAATTAACAAACCTCAGCTCTTTACAGAGCCATTTTGATGAATATCTGAAAATCTCCCAACTAATGAGAGGTCGTGTAAGTGCATATGTCAAAAGGAACTACTTTTTTAAGATAAAAAATTACTCTTGATTTAATGTATTCCACATTTATCAGTGACTTACCCTAACGTCTCTTCTAATCTGCATGAAAACGTCTCTGTGTATCCTGGATCACTCACGGCACCCAGGAGCTATGAAGCTGGCCTAAACCAGTCCCTGCCAGCTCTCCTCTTTGAACTGGTAAACCCCTGGGAGCTGCCTGTATGGCTCACCAGCCAGATGGCGCTGCTTCCCCATTCTTCCCAGAGTTGCATGGCTGTCACAACTAGGAACCAGCGCTGGCTTTCCATCCTATCATTTGAATGCTTCCTCCATCAGAACAGCTGCATTCTCTTTGCCAACACATGTGTTTTTCAAAATCTCATTAGACATCTAACATTGTCAGCCAGATTGTGTCCTGAAGGCACTGTGGCCTCCCAGGAGGATTCCCTGAGTCTGGAAAAGGTACTAGGATGAGGAAAAGGCAGGTTATTAAAAAGTGGGAAACAGAGGACTTGCTTCAAGTCTGCAAACATTTGTCATGGAAGCAAAATGGATGTTTCACACCAAGTGTGAGAAAGCCTCCGCCACCAGGGGCAGGAGGGTGCCTTGATGCTTGATGCTGTTCCCCACCCACCCTGCCCGTGCCCTGCCCCCCGTGATACTTAAACTGCAGTATTTGCACATTTTGGGGGGCCTGGAATAGCCAGTGCAAGTAAAGTGTTTAATCAGTATTAATCTCCCGGAATGTCACTGTTACTGCCTATCAATCTGCATAAATTCTACTGCAAAACTTTAGGAAGAAATGCTATTCAGAGCAAATGATGCATCAAATTCAAACAGGCCATCAAGACTGCTAATGGATTTTAATAGCAGCTATTACAGCATAATAGTATTTTCCCAACAGCTGTTTGTTGATACAATTCTGCGTTTACAGGACCTTTATGTCCAATCCCAGGAGATCGCTCACCATTCATTTATAATCATTTGGTTCCACCTACAAACAAATGCTACTTTATTTGCATTTGGAGATTGTGAATGGTCTGTAGATTTGACCTACTCCCACCTCATTCAACGAAACCAGCAGCGAATATTACAAGCTAGATTAATTAGTTAATATTTAGAGGTACTAACTACTGCCAGAATAAATACTGTCAACTGGCAAACTCAAAGAGATGCTTTTATTGATTGCTTGGCTGCATTCTGAGTCATGTTAGTTTTGAAAACTGCTTTTTACTCGTATGTAAATGAGTAAGGGGCTTAAACTAGGATTCAGACTGAAATTTCAGAAACTAAAGCATCTGTAAACCATTCTAAGTTTTTCTGCTTAAGATGACTAATATTAGAGAATGCCAATAAATCACTGCCAGAGTGAAGGGCTCAACTGGTAATAATTGCAATAACTGAAGTGAGGAAGAATTTGTTAATGAAGCCCAAAGCTTTGTTTCTTGTGGAATGGTCAAGGGATTACAACGGGCCAGGCATGGTGGCTCATACCTGTAATCCCAGCACTTTGGGAAGCGGAGGCAGGGAATCACTTGAGCCCAGGAGTTTGAGACCAGCCTGGGCAACATGGAGAAATCCCATCTCTACAAAAATTAGCTGTACATGGTGGCGTGCATCTATAGTTCCAGTGACTCAGGAAGCTGAGGTAGGAGGATCATCTGAGCCCCCACCCAAAAAAAGAGAGATTAGAATAGATCCCAAAAGTCTTAGTGCAGTTTTAAGCCTTAATGACTTCAGAAATTTGCATATTAAAAACTTACAGAAAACATCATTTGAAAGTTTGTTTTCATTCCTTTTATACTGATTTAGTTCTGTGAATTAAAAAATTTTTTAAATAATAAGTTTTTCTTTTAGTTAACCTTTGCTATCTTCAATCACGAGACTACAACAAAATCAAAAGTTCAAAATACATTATTCAAAACTTATAAAACTAGTAGAGTAAAAGAGATGAAAATAACTAAACTTCCAAAAGAAGTGTTTTGTAAGTTTATAGTATTTCTATATCTGACACTATTAACGCGTAAAACTGCACTGAGGCTTTTGGGACAAACTGTGTAGAACTTAAATAAACGCAAACTTGGTGAAACTAAGAAGTAGTGCTGAAGTCAGCCTCCTGTCCAGTCATGGGTGGTATGGTTCTTAAAGGAATCTGCATGCATAACTCCCAGTATTTTCAGTCCAGGAGTTGCTGAGGGGTTTCCTTGCTTAGTGCTGCAGAGAGTTGCAGAAGAATCAAGTGGGAATAACAATGATAGGAAATAATTGCTCTGTTGAATCAGGGTGTCTGGTGTTTGTTATATCTTTAAAAAAAAAATTTTTTTTTTTTTTTTTTTGAGACGGAGTCTCACTGTCAGTTAGGATGGAGTGCAACAGCATGATACTAGCTCATTGCAGTCTCAAGCCTCAAAGGCTGCTCCCACCTCAGCCTCCTGAGTAGCTGGGACTACAGGAAGCACCACAATGCCCAGATGAATCACGGTGTTTGGAAAGGATGCAGGCATTTTATACCCCACAGAACTTTACAATCCATACAAGCATTTCTCTCTACATTATTACATTTAACCCTCAACACAATCTGGATAGGTGGATAAGAAGGCTGAACTCACAGGAAATTTTTGTGATGGGTCCAGGAAAAAAAAATTATGGGTAGCAAATGGCTGTGAATTTAAAGTCAAAGCTTCTGATCCTTCTCTATTCCATGGTCACCCTTGACCAGGGGAACTGGTCCAGGCAACGTAGTCTAGGAGGGGCTCAGGGGGTTCAGACAGGAGCAGATGAGAAAGTGGCAAATAGGGACAAGAACCTAAGGTCTGCTCTGCTCCAGTGCAAAGCAGGTGTTTGCTGGAGAAGTGGACTTCATACTGGAAGAAACAAGCCCCTTTTAGCTGGTGGCCACTGAGCTGACTGGGTTACAGTCCCCTCGAGGTAGAGTGTTCAGCCACAGAAGCCTTGCCTGCTCACCTCCCCATCTGGGTCTCCCTCCCTGGAGACCACTATTTGAGGTGTAATGGAAATAGTGCATTTGATGCCTGCCTCTGTCACAGAGTTTTTGTGTGACTGTGAACTCATACTTACCTCTGATACAAACAGGAAGCAGGGAGATACTGGGTAGAAGAGGGCAGTTCCCTTATCCCACCCTCAATCCTGGAAACCCGTATCCCTAAATGGGAATAAGCATTCCTGTTTTCACACCCAAATGTTGCCTTTCGGCCCACCATGCCCTGCTATCCTGTACCCATACAGACCCCAAACCCCAGGCTCCATGAGCAGATGAGCAGAAGAGCAGAGGAACAGCAGAAGAGCAGCGTGGCAGAGAAGGAGAGAAGAAAAGGAGTGTCTGAACATCGAGAGGACTTTAGCTGGAGTCATTTGGAGAGGAGAGTGGCTGAACTCCAGGGGAAGATCATCTTCCCACTCCATTCCCTTTCCAGCTCCCCATCCATCCTGCTGCAAGCCATCTTCATCCAGCAATAAAATCCCCCACATTTACCATCTTTCCATTTGTCCGTGTGGCCTGATTCTTCCTGGATGCTGGACAAGAACCCAGGTACCAAGAGGGCACTGAGCTGGTTAACACTTAAGCCATCTGTGGACTGCAGAGTTAAAAGAGCACTGTAGCATGCCCACTGGGGCTTTGGGAGGCACAGCCACCCAGCCCTAGATGCTACCATGGGGCCAGAGCCCAAAAGCACTCGCCCTGGCTCCTGCACCTGCCCATCTGTGTGCTCCTCCTCCCATAAGGGGTTTGAGCACACAGCTGCCAAACAGATGAGCCACACCCCTGTCACACGTCCTGCGAGGGCAGTCAGGGAATTCTCCAGTTTCACTTCCTTTGTACACTAACATAATAATAGTTATCCCCTACAATTTAAATAAATTAGTTTAAAAAGCTGGTGCACTTGGCAAAGGGCTTGTCCATTGGTTCTAAACTGGCTCATTGGTGTAGAAACAGGGCTGCCTTCCTCTTCCCTGGGTATCTGGCAGTTGGGGTCTGTTGATGTTACTGCAACCTGAGCACCCGGCACGCAGCAGGCACCCCGTACATGTTTCTGAATGAATGGATGGATGTCAAAACCATACTCACACTTTCTCCATCACACACCAGCTACTTCTCTGGTACCCTTATTTCCATTACTGATACTATATGATATTATGTCTATCATTTTCTTTTCCTCATCTAGGGCAGATATTCTGGAGTCACCCTTGATATCACTGCTCCCCCATATCAGTACCAAAGATTCTTCTCTTTTTCTCTTTTACTGTTTCCCTTCTTACTTTAATAATTCCAGGTCGCATGCTTATGACTTGTATGCAAAACCATTAGAATAACCTTACTGCTCTTCCTGACATCTGTTTACCCTCCATTAGTCCACTCTACATGCTGCATCCAGATTAAGCATCCCTATGACCATGATTTTAGCCAAAAGTCCCCCAAAAGTAACAGGTGTCACAGTATTCCACATCACAGGCATGTCCTACATCTCCACCCTCATCTCCTATATGTCCTTCCAGACTCGCTGTACTTCAACCAAGCCGAAAACCCTGGCTCTGTACATGCATCTTAGATTTACTGCATTCAAGCCTAGCAAAAAACCTGTACATGTCCAGACTCGGCCCCAGGTGTGGTGACCTGTAATCCCAGCACTTGGGAGGTAGAGGTGGGCGGATCACTTGAGGCCAGGAGTCCGGGACCAGCCTGGCCAACACTGCAAAACTCCATCTCTATTAAAAATACAAAAATTAGCCAAGTGTGGTGGCCCATGCCTGTAGTCCCAGCTACTCGGGAGACTGAGGCATGAGAATTGCTCGAACCCAGGAGGCGGAGGTTGCAGTGAGCCGAGATCACACCACTGCATTCCGGTCTGGGTGACAGACGGAGACTCTGTCTCAAAAAAAAAAAAAAAAAAAAACTCAACAGAGGTTTGCTGAATTTGATCCAACAAAACTTAATAGAACTGCCTGAATCTTTATGCTCAAAAATCAATCTGAATTAGAAGCCTCATTTGGGGAGTTTAAGTCTACCTCATGCCTTTCTTTCTCCTCCACCTTTGGTCCTGTCTTCTGTGAGATTGCTGCCCCATCTTTTCTTTTCTTCAGACATAATACACAAACTGCTCAGGAGCAGAACACACCATCAAGGAAGGGGGGATGCATCTGTGAGGAACAGTCGCCTATATTTGTGTAAGTCAGACAATTCTCATTTGATAAAATGGTGTCTACAAAAATTAATCATCTATATACCTCAAGCCTATGTTTAGGGGCCTTTATTCCCCAAATAACAAAAGACTTAGTCAATTTAATTTGTAAGAATTCTACTTTTGTAGACCTGAACTGGATACAATTTTATCTCTGGATATCAAAGCCCGGGGTCAAATGATTGCTTTTCTCTTTTGCTGGGAGTTTTTGTTGTCACGTTTTACACTTTAGACATTTTATTTTTGGTCACTAGGTGGCTCTGAATTTCCATTGGAAAGTGAAAGTCTTTAGAAAACACTGGAAAACATACATAGTTTTCACCAAATAATTTTAAAATACTTCATTCAACAATGATTGACTTGAGAATATTAATCAAAGTTTATCAAAAGACCCATAAACTCCAAATAGCACTCTGTCAATCTATCTTATGTAGATTTTGAGATAGATTATTTATAGCTTTATAGGAAATTATAGCTTTTGCATTGGTTATAGGTACAATTTTTAAATGATTCATAAACTCTGTTCCAAATAATGCCACTCTGGAGCTGTATCGTATTATGTATCATGTATGGCCAAACAACTGGGTCCATCATATTTAAAAGACAACTTCAAAATACTGTCATATAACTTTAATGGCTTTAAAGTCTTTCCTAAGTGTACTTTAGCAGCCTCCAATGCATCTGGTGCCAACTCTGAAATCATTTTTAAGGTTAGCAATTTTAAACAAAAAGAATGTTAAGAACAAGGATCTTTAGCCAGTTTGGAAGTCACCAACAGTTTCCTTCTATTGTTGGAAAAAGTGATTTATTTGCCCTGAGTTCTACATCAACCATTAAATGTGCTGCATTTGAGTCCTGTAAAGATTTAACTTTTTTCCAAATCTTTACTGACAATACTATCTGTTATTTCATCAAAAAGTGTGTTAACATAGGAAGAAGTGATCCAAAGTCATTTCCGGACAACCTATTAATAAGGGAGGCAGGAATGGTGGCTGCAGAAATGTGCGCAGAGAGAGCAACTACGATGGGAATAATCCAGATGGCGGTCTGCTTGGCTCGAACTTTCTGGAAGAGGCCCATCTTTAAAATGCTTAATACCACTTTTTACTATAGATTCCACCCATGTTCATTTCTTAACAAACTCTGAGAGAGGTGGTGAGATACTCTTGCAGTTAATTTTACCCCCAGCCCCCTGGACCATCCTTTTCAAACTCTCCAAACTCTCCACATTTCTTTTCACATGTTCAAAATGCAGGCAGTGTAGAATGACTGACTGTGGCTCCTCCAGTCCTAGCTCTTGTATGGAGGTGGAGGTCCCTACATACACGACCACATGAGATTGAGCTCCAGACCCAGGCCCTTCGCCATGAGCATGGCTGTGGACACGTGAGGAGCCTCAGTGGCTCCACAACTTGCCAATCTTAATCCAAACAAACCAGGTAAAACGCTTTTAGTTGGACTCAAGATAAATCCCAGGCAGAGCAATCCTCAAAAGAAACCAGCAAACTGGATATTCAGTTTCTGATTTACAATTTTTTTAAACGGATAAAATAGCTTCCTTCACTCCCCACTATGTCTTCGGCTCCAACCTCGTTGAATGGTTGCCATTTCTGAGACACATCCACTGCCGCACACCTGCACTCCTCCCACCTCGTGCACCATCTCCCCTTCCATCTCCACCTGGCAATGTGTACTTTTCCTCAAGTCCTGTGTCAAACGATGTGAAGACTGAGGTCTTCTTTTGGTCGGGGCAGTATTATAGCATCATGACAAAGAGCCCAGGTGCTGCCTGCACTGGAAGTCAAGTCACTTACTGGTCATGAGATCTTGAGTAAGTTCCTTAATTTCAGTTGCCACATCCATAAAATGGGATCATAGCAGGAGTACTGGTGTCACAGAGTTACGTGAGGTTTAAATAAGTTACCTTAAAGGACTTAGTACAGTACCTGGTATACTATGCAGCTTAAGTATTAATAGGCTTTGCAGTAAGTGTAGTCATCTAAGTGAGCCATAACAAGCATAGGCGTGCTTCTGGGAGTGCTCACCCCAAGTCTGAATTAGATGCAACTACTCTCTACTCTCCTGGAGAAAACACACTTGTAATACCACTTCAAACACAAGCTGGTGGTGTACTTGCCCAGTTCCACCAATGAACTGGGATGACTCAAAAATAATGAACAGATGAAGTTTCATATCCTCCGTCCCCAGTAGAGGATCTGGTGTCATCTGTTTAGCTTCCTTGCCTCTCCTGTGCTCTCTGAGGACTGAGAGATTAAAAGCCACGTTGGTGGATACTGTAGAAGAGCAAGTGGGGAGGAGAATGGTGTGGCAGTGATAGGAAGTGCTGGGAGGCCCAATATGGAGAAGGAGAGGGGTAATGGGGAAGAGGGAGTGGGATAAAAGGCATGGGGAAGCATGGGGAAGAGGGAGCTTTCTTCTGTGTTTAGACAGTGAGAGGTGCCCATGACTCAAGAAATAAAAGAGGAAAGGAAATTTAATGAGTTGCCATGGACTAAGCACTTGGATTGAGTTACATTGTTTGAAAGATATTAGTAAAGATGGGAACTCACATTTGGACAAGACTTCACTAGAGGAGCACCTCTAGAATTGACCTGTGGATCTCAACTTCGTTAGGGTTAAAAGATTATTTGTTGGGCAAGGGTAGGACCAATAACCTCATTCACAATGCATTCATTGATTCGTTGATTCACAGAGCAAATTCTTCTGAACAACTGTGTTTCTGGCACTGTTCTAGGCACCAGTGATATAGGAGCCAACAAGACAGACATGTCACTGCCCTCATGGAGCTGCATTTCAGTGCATGGAGGCAGACAACAAATAAATAAATAAATAAGATAATTTTTAATAGCAACATGTCAACATAGTGTGATGGGAAGGAGCATGATGAGACAGAAGGAAGGTTTAAACTGGGAAATCTGAGAAATGGTATGGTTGTATGTGGGTTGGTATTCTTGCATGATGGAAGTGGCCACCTCCTTTCATATTCTGAAGTCAGAGTATTCCAGACAGAAGAAATAGCAAGTGCCAAGAAGCTGGCATCAGAAAAACAGAGGGGAGATTTGTGTGACTGCAGCCAAGGGAGACCAGGAAGATCCGCATGGTGGGAAGGACCTGATGATACAGAGGTTTGTAGGCCATGGGAATGGGTTTGGGATTTTATTCAAAGAGCTATAGGAAGTGACTAGAAGGTTTAAAGTTGGGGAAGGGGGTGTCCAAATTAAAGTTTGTGTTATATTTGTGTTTTATACAAATTATTCTGGTTGCTATGTTGATTGGACAGCAGAAAGGTAGGAGCAGGGAGATCAGTTAAGTTATTGCAATGGTTAAGGTGAGAGGTGGTGGCTGGGCCTAGGCCTTTTTGGAGTGAACAAGCTATTTGCTTGGCTTCCATGATCCTTCTCCCTCCACTGGAATGTAAGATGCCTGATATTAGAGATTTTTGTCTGTTTCATCACTACTGTAACCCCAGTGTCTACAACAGACTCTGGCACATAGAAGACACTTGTTTAATGTTGCTGACTAACTATACAGAGAGAGAAAAATGATGCAGAACAGATTTAGAGAAAAAGTCAAAGGTTCTGTTTAGCACATGTTAAATTTGAGATACCCATTAGATATTTAAATGGAAATATCAAGCAGGCAAGTTAGAGATATACATTTTGAGTTCAGTAGCAGATGTACATTTGTTGGGGGCGTGGCATTAACATATAACCACCTAGAGTGGACATGCAGTTAGAGAAAAGTCAAGGAGCTGGAACCAAGCTGGGAATTCCAACACGTGGAAGTTAAACACAAGAGGAGGAGCCAGCAAAGGAAACAGAAACAGAGCTTCCAGCAGGTGGGGGGCATTTGGAAGAAAATGATGCCATAGAAGCCAAGATGAAATAGATATCAAGGAGAAGGAAGTAGTCAATTGTTTTTAATGCTACAAAGAAAGATAAGAATAGGTAAATAGTCCTTACATTTGATAACAGAGGTCACTAGTGATCTTGACGGGGGGTCTCAATAGAATGGTGGGATTATATACCTCCCTGGATTCAATTGAGGTAAGGAAGGCATACAGAATAGAGACAGGCACCATAAACAGCTCTCATAATTGCATTCTAGCAATTAGCGCACTGTCTGATGGGGAGGTGGCTCAATCTTTCTTGCATAACTGAATGAATGAGTAAACTATCTATCCATCCATCCATCCATCCATCCATCCATCCATCCATCCATGCCTCCATCCATCCTTCCCTCCATCCATCCATGGGGTTTGAGCCTTCAAATGTAGAAGGCACAGCCTTATCTAGTAAGAAGACATTTGGATTAGGAGTTAAGAGACAGAATCTTACATCCACAGTCACTGTTTAGCTTTCTGAACTTGTCCAAACCAGTGCTTTTCTGGGACTCACTTTCCTTATCTATGAAATGGAGAGGTTAGGCTAGATAACCTCTAAGATCCAGCTTTAAAATTCTTGACTGATGGCCTAACCTTTAGAAATATCTCGTTAGAGGCTGGACGCGGTGGCTCACGCCTATAATCCCAGTACTTCGAGAGGCCAAGGCAGGCGGATCACGAGGTCAAGAGATTGAGACCATCCTGTCCAACATGATGAAACCCCGTCTCTACTAAAAATACAAAACAAATAGCCGCGTGTGGTGGCAGGCACCTGTAGTCCCAGCTACTTGGGAGGCTGAGGCAGGAGAATTGCTTGAACCCGGGAGGTGGAGGTTGCAGTGAGCCAAGATTGCGCCACTGCACTCCAGCCTGGGTGACAGAGCAAGACTCCATCTCAAAAAAAAAAAACTCTTTAGAAATATACAAATGTAAATGCAATATCATTTTTTATTTTTACAAACTAGCTTCAAGCAGAAAAGACAAAAGCTTCAGGGGATACCATATGCTCACTCCCCAGGCAAAGCCTATCTGGGTGGGATTAATGACAGCATTGAGTGGGTGGCTGTGTGCCTTGTGGGAGAATATGTTACTAATGGTCACTGGAAGAAAAGGAGTCAGTTTTCTCTTTTCTTATGTCTTTAAGGATGCTTAATCCTCCCTTATTTAAAATAAAACATATATTAAATTCTGCATCTGAACCAACATTAACATTCCATTTCTTTCTGCCAAATTAACTTTCTTGGACAACTGAATCATGTTCATGGACAGTGCCTCTCCCACCCACTTTTTCTGGGAATCTTGCTTTCCTTCCATGTTTTGGTCCCTACATACACCCCCTCATTTCATCCTGCGCCACTTCCCCCCCATCACAGAGGTCCAATCACACTAGCCTTCTTCAAATATGTCAATTTTACTCCTGCTTTAGGGCCTTACGATTTGCCATTTCTTCAGCCTGAAATGTACAATCCCCGGATTTTTTCATGTGTGGCTTCTTATCATATAGGGAGTCCAAACATCACTTTCTCTGTGAGGGCTTTCTCTCCAAAGCACTGTTCTGCAGTCCAACCCTACCACTGTCACTCTCAAGTCATACACAGGCACACACATGATCACTATTCAAAATGACCATTTTCCTGATTTATTGTTTCTCATCTACCTCTCCCACCTTGCCACACCTTCCCCCCAAGGCGAAGGTAGGCTTCGTGAAATCATAATCTTGCCTGTCTTATTCACTGCTGTATTCTGGTATAGCATCTCCAACATACTTAGTGATGAATAAATATCTGTTTAACAAATTAATAAACTCTCTCCCCTACTGAAACTATTGTCGGCAGTCACCAAGGACCTATTCAAAACAGAATCTTTGGCCAGGCACTGTGGCTCACGCCTGTAATCCCAGCACTTTGGGAGGCCAAGGTGGGCAGATCACTTGAGGTCGGGAGTTCAAGACCAGCCTGACCAACATGGTGAAACCTCATCTCTACTAAAAATACAAAATTATCTGGGTATGGTGGCACATGCCTGTCATCCCAGCTACTCAAGAGGCCGAGGCAGGAGAATAGCTTGAACTCAGGAGGCAGAGGTTGCAGTGAGACAAGATTGTGCCACTGCGCTCCAGCCTGGGCAAAAAGAGCAAAACTCTGTCTAAAAAAAAAAAAAGAAGAAAAAAAAGCACAGATTCTTTATTTTCCTTGCGTTCCACTTCTTACTTGCCCTTGACTCCATTGATCACCTCTTTAAAAAGAAAAAGAACTATTTTCCAGAACCTTCGCTTCTGTGACTGCATGACACTGCTCTCATGGTTGTTTCCCTACTTTCTTTGTTGACTTCTCATCTTCCTCCTCCCCTAAGAGGAGGCACCTTAAAGGCTCATCTCTTGACCCTATTTTTTTTTTTTTTTTTTTTTTTTTTGAGACGGAGTCTCGCTCTGTCGCCCAGGCTGGAGTGCAGTGGCGCAATCTCGGCTCACTGCAAGCTCCGCCTCCCGGGTTCACGCCATTCTCCTGCCTCAGCCTCTCCGAGTAGCTGGGACTACAGGCGCCCGCCACCGCGCCCGGCTAATTTTTTGTATTTTTAGTAGAGACGGGGTTTCACCGTGGTCTCGATCTCCTGACCTCGTGATCCGCCCGCCTCGGCCTCCCAAAGTGCTGGGATTACAAGCGTGAGCCACCGCGCCCGGCGGCCCTATTTTTTTTTAATACATATTGTGCATCTCTCGTGAGTCTTTAAATGAATCCAGCCTGCCCAGCACAAGTCTATCAGGGGTGTAAAAACCCAGCTGGAGGAAGTGCACACTGGCTCCTATCTTCTATCCGAACACTGTCCTTTTCGGTGTTTTCAGCATTACCCTTTCATGCCCACTATGGCTATTCTCATCTTCCCTGGCTTCCTAACCCTCTTGGTTCCTCGCTTTGGGTGTAAAAGAGCAAGGATTGGAAGAATTAATAATTGTACATTCACATCTCTCTGATCTTCCCTGTTCTTTCTTCAATGATTTGGAAACTGCCCTCCAGCTATACGTGCATCACTGCTGCAGGTCAGAGGGAGTCCTGTCACCTCCCAGCCCCAACAATCCCTCCCTGGCCATCCCAGCACTGCTGCCTGGTGAAGAGGATCACATAAGTCTAATTCCCCTCCCCAGAAAGCTTGTCTATACCTTGCCCTTGAACTAGCATTTCCATGTCAATGATTTTCCTTTTTTTTTTTTTTTGAGATGGATTCTCGCTCTGTCGCCCAGGCTGGAGTGCAGTGGTGCGATTTCAGCTCACTGCAACCTCCGCTTCCTGGGTTCAAATGATTCTCCTGCTTCAGCCTCCCAGGTAGCTGGGATTACAGGCCTGCGCCACCATGCCCAGTTAATTTTTGTATTTTTAGTAGTGACGGGGGTTCGCCATGTTGGCCAGGCTGGTCTCAAACTCCTGACCTCAAGTGATCCTCCTGCCTTGGCATGCTAAAGTGCTGGGATTACAGGCATGAGCCACTAATCCTGGCCCCATGTCAACAACTTTCAAGTCTGTCTGCAGCCGCACCTAGAATGTTCTCTGGGTCTCTTATCTTTGGGTTGATATATATATGTATGTGTGTGTGTGTGTGTGTGTGTATATACACACATATATATACACATATATACACATATATATATACACACATATAATATATATACACACATATATACATATCCCTGTTGACTAGATCATCAACAATTTTGTCAAAGTTGAAGTCATCTCATAAAAAACTCACTTCAGAAAAAAATTTATGGTTTACCTCACCTTAATCTGACTGCTTTCTTTTGAATTTCTTACCACCCAAGTAATTTGAATCTTCTATGATTTAATCACAAATCATTGGACATTTGCATGGTGTGAGACTCTGTATGGATTCTATGCTACATTAAAATAAAAAAGAAATTGTAAGTCTTTACTTTGATAATTTCTAATACCAAAAACACTGTACTTTACAAAAAATTTAAATTACAGTAGTAATAGATGTCTTGTTTTAACAAGTCAAACAAAGATATATAACTCAACCCCTTCCAGTCCTCTCAGCAGACCTTCTCAACCAATATTGACAGTTTAAGAGATATTCTTAGAATCTTTCATTATGGTACTCATATGCAGACCTTATCAACCAATATTGACAGCTTGAGAGATATTCTTAGAATCTGTCATTATGGTACTCATATATGGGTTGGGTCTTATTGCTTTGCTTTTAAAATATGAGATTATTATACTCTGGTTTCTCTTCAGATCACATAAATCTCTTGCCCTTTAAAATATGAGATTAAATTATACACACTATTCTGCAGCTTAAAACAATTTTTTACTTCAATGCACTGGGGACATCCCTCAGGGTCAGTACATACAGAATAACTGAACTGTTTTCCAGTAGCTTCGTAGCACTTCTTTGCATGGCTGTATCATAATTGATTCAATCCTTCCTCTATTGATGGACATTAAGGTTGCTTTCCATTTCTTCCAAGTGAAAAATGTTGTTAAGAGTTTCGCTCTTCTTGCCCAGGCTGGAGTGCAATGGCACAATCTCGGCTCGTCGCAACCTCTGCCTCCCAGGTTGCGTTTAAAAAGGATCACCTTTTTAAAGAGGTGATCAATGGAGTCAAGGGCAAGTAAGAAGTAGAACGCAAGGAAAATAAAGAATCTCGGCTCGTCGCAACCTCTGCCTCACCCTCCCAAGTAGCTGGGATTACAGGCACGTGCCACCATGTCCGGCTAATTTTCTATTTTTAGTAGAGATGGAGTTTCTCCATGTTGGTCAGGCTGGACTCGAACTCCCGACATCAGGTGATCCGCCCACCTCAGGTTCCCAAAGTTCTGGGATTACAGGCATGAAACACTTTCAATATATGTCGTTATATTCTGATGCTTGTATTTCTGTAGGAGGGCTTATCAAAGTAGGCTTGCTGAATAAAAGGGAACGTGAACTAAAAACTTAGACATTTCTAGATTACTTTCAAAAAAGCGGTAGCAATTAAAATTACCCTGAACAGGCCGGGCGCGGTGGCTCACGCTTGTAATCCCAGCACTTTGGGAGGCCGAGGCGGGCGGATCACAAGGTCAGGAGATCGAGGCCATCCTGGTTAACACAGTGAAACCCCGTCTCTACTAAAAAATACAAAAAATTAGCCGGGCGTGGTGGCGGGCACCTGTAGTCCCAGCTACTCGGAGAGGCTGAGGCAGGAGAATGGCGTGAACCCAGGAGGCGGAGCTTGCAGTGAGCCGAGATTGTGCCACTGCACTCCTGCCTGGGCGATAGAGCAAAACTCCGTCTAAAAAAAAAAAAAAAAAAAAATTACCCTGAACATTCTGTCATAGTTTCTCAAAAATACTTTAAAATAAAAAAGTAAATGTTTATGTTTCAAATAATTAAATTGAAAACAATCATGAAAACGTATTATAAAGACTAACTAGACAAGAGCAATGAAGTCCATTTCTTAGGATTAAAAACATAAAATTTATTAGTATCATAACCTAATGCAGATATCCTCCCAGAATATCAGGGCATTGCCAATTTTTTATTGTTAATGCACCAAAAATGTATTCACCACAATTCTTCAGTCACTAAAAACTTATTTTTGTTAATTTTACTATAACATTTATAGTAAAACTTTTTGACTTCATTTGAGGCAACATTCTTCGAAGAATATTTTTACCCTTACACTTGTTTTAATTTAATTAGAGTGTGTTTATTTTAGTTTCAACTCAGGCATTTTACCTAAGTTTATTCTAAGTTTCTCTGGACTTTGAACCAAATACTTTTGGGAATGAGAATTCCTTGGGCATTAAAATATCAAGGATTTTTTTAAAGTGATAAAGTTTCTTTTCTAAAACACATTTTCAATCCAATCTATTGACTTATTTTTAAAATATGTTAATGGTTTCTTCAAATGAATATATGATTCAAAAATTGAAAAGGACTCAGGATCTGAAATGTTTTCCTTTCATGAAACTGACATTCATCTAAAATGGACTGTGAAATATCTGGTGAAATACTATGGTAAAACTAAAATTAAAGCTAAAAGTAAACCAAATGAAACTAACATTTCAACCACAACAAATCCTGCAAAACCGTTGAAAGCATTCTAGGTTTATTGCAATAATTTGCAATAAACTTAATTAAATGCTGATATTTTCTTTAAAGTTTAAATTTTGTTTTTTTAACCAAGAGCAGCTCAGTCAACCTAATAAAGAAAGTGAAGCCCAAAATCATTCCAAATGGCAAAGGGACAGTGGAGAAATCCAGAAATGACTGTTCATAATGGTCAGTATGATTAGTACCTCAACTTTGATAATATCTCAACTATCAATGCAAAAGTAAATTTGTGAAGGAAGATACCAAAAATTAAATTTCAAAAAATCTGAAAAAAAAAAAAAAAGAATTAGTAATTGGTAAACTAATAACTAACTAGAGACATTGTATCACTTATTAAATTTTTCCTACAAATTACCATAAATAGCAAGCTAAAGTAGATATGCTTCTTGAGAAATTGACAAAGAATTCTCTAAAGATACTGAAAGATTGGCAAAACAAAACACCACAGAAATTATTCTAAAGAAATATTATATAAATTATAATCATAGAAACTAGACATGATTTAAATATCATACAAATTATATTCCCATGTGAAAGGTTGCAATTTTGACAACTGGTGATCAAATATATGTTTTTGCATCTTAAATATATTTATAAGAAAATGGCCAAACTATATCCTTTAATGTTCATCAACTTAGGCATTTCTTTAATGCTGCTACAATAACAAAATGAAAACTAATAAACTCAGAGTTACAGAATCCTCAAAAGCTGTCAAATATCAATTATTTCTTCATGCACTTAATAAGTCCTACTATATGCTGGGCACTCTTCTAGAAGAAAGAGCTATGAAGCAGAGCCCCTGCTCAAGGAGACAGACACAAACTGCAGCAATGTGACACGAAGGCAGGTGCAATGAGGAAGACTAAGGTGGGTCGGGGGTCAGGGATTGCTGGAGTGGTAGGGTAATAACGGCTACTTTATCAAGGTGTTTGGTAACACTAAACAGAGTATTGAACGGCTGCAAATTGTACACATCAAAGCAGTTGTACACATTGAGTAAATTAATTTTCAAAAAATTCAGCAAAAAATAGAAAACAGGAAAAACCAAACCTAAATGTCATTCTGACTGAAGAGTAGACCCGAGAATCTGCTACTGCTTTCTGTTTTTATTTCCAATTTTTCCCAGAGGGAGAGGCCACTATACTCCGTGTACTGCCCACAAAAGCCACCAACCACTCAGGTGTGGTTTGCAGACCACATGCTAAGTGAGAAAGGAAAAGCCACTCTGGCTTATTTGACAAAAAGATAGCAGAAATGCTCATCTTGTGACAAGGTGGACACTAATGGCATGGGACTCAGTGGGTTCATGAAGATGCCAAACACAAATCTGCATTACAGCAAATTTGAGCAAAGTCAGCAGAGTACGTGGCTCCACACAAACTACCTTTTAACCCAAGAATCCCGGAATTCCACTCCTCGCTTTAAACCAGGGTGTCAGCTGGGAAAGCCTCCCTTCTGCCCCTGTAAGCTGAAGGAAAGGGGCTTTTTGTTTGTTGCTCGTTGTTTTTATCCCATCCTGGCACCGAAATGAACCACTTTTTGAGCAGACACCAGTGCCCACTACAGAGAGAAAAAACAGAATGATCATAGCTTCTTAGCTACTGGTATGGAGTGGTTTTTCAGGGATGGACACTTCAATAGTTACAATTATTTTGTCAAAAATATTTATTTTAACTGTTTTTTTTAAATGGCAATAGTCATTTTGGGGGCTACGCAACCACAGCAATACATAGGTTGGGGCGTAACCAGTCACTTGCTATGTAGTCTTGAAACTCTGGGAACTGTCTCCAAGCTCTAAGCAAACTCTTTAAGGAAACCAAAAATAACTTTCTGTAGTTTTGCAGAAGTCTCCTCCCATGGAGAAGGTTAACTGCAACTTGTGAACATTGTAAATCATTTTATTTATTTATTTTTTTAGAGACAGGGTCTTGCTTGTCACCCAGGCTGGAACGCAGTGGTGCAATCACAGTTCACTACAGCCTTGGCCTCCCAGACTCAAGCAATCCACCCACCTCAGCCTCCCGAGTAGCTGGGACTCCAGGCACACACCACTGTATCCAGCTAATTGTTTAATTTTTTGTAGAGACAGAGCCTCACTATGTTGCCCAGGCTGGTCTCAAACTCCTGGCTTCAAGCAATCCTCCCATCTTGGCCTCCCACAATGCTGCATCATGCCAGTGGCATGAGCCACTGTACCCAGCCTGACTATGTAAATTATTGAAAGACAGTCACACATGGATTTCAAAAAATTAAGTGGCTTTAACAGAAGTTGGGAAGCCCAACCAAGTCACTTTTTGCTCTTTTCCTTCAACAGGAAAAGTGTATGTTTCCTCCAAAACCTTTCCACCTGGGAAAAGGAACAATTTGTATTAAGAAACAAAAATCAAATCAACAATATAATTTCTTACATTGAAATTTATAACCTGAGATTCCACCAACTTCCCCTACTTTATATTACTTTAAGTTCATGCTTATTTCCCAAGTTAATTTTACTTCACCAAAGTGGTCTTTTGTTGTTGTTGCGATTCATCCAGCTTAAGGAAAAACTTTGAATTACTATGTGCACTGACTGAGAAGGAATGCAATAAACAGGCCACGTTACTTCCATATCCTTTTCATTGAAGAAATAGAAATTTTTGTAAGCCCTGGGAGAATACCAGAATGAAGAATGGGAAGAAAGGTTGATTTATGGTGGACAATCTTTTCTTTATTCATGTAGTCTGGCTTCCTAATTATAATACATTCATCTTGCAGTCACATCACATACACACTAGTACATCTTTTTTTTTTTTTTTGAGACAGAGTCTCGCTCTTGTCGCCCAGGCTGGAGTGCAGTGGCGCAATCTCGGCTCACTGCAACCCCCACCTTCCAGGTTCAAGGGATTCTCCTGCCTCAGCCTCCCAAGTAGCTGGGATTACAGGCGCCTGCCAGCAAGCCAGGCTAATTTTTGTACTTTTAGTAGAGGAGGGGTTTCGCCATGTTGGCCAGGCTGGTCTCAAAGTCCTGACCTCAGGTGATCCGCCTGACTCAGCCTCCCAAAGTGCTGGGATTACAGGCATGAGCCACCACACCCGGCCAAGTACAGCTTATGCAGGTGCAGTAATGTAAAAATATTTTTTTCCCTGTTCCTATGTTTCAACTGGTAAAGGGAATTCAACAAGAAAACTTCCTTAGGAGACCCCATGTGTTAATTAATTTTGGTAAAAATAACCCCACAGAAAAAAGGTGGAAAGTAATTGATGGAATAAAGAAGGTAGAGAAATGAGACTCCTTTATAAAGAGAAGGAGCAAGTGAAAACTAAACGAAATGACTCTTAGAAGAGAGTAGATCTATTTTAAGTCTTCAGGGCTAGGAAAGGACAAGTATTTTTAAACTTAATTGATCATTTCAAATAACAATTAGATTTTCTACTTGAAAATTTGGGCAGAGTAGAGGGAAAATAATAGGTTTGATTCTTTTTTATTTTTTAATTTAAAAAATATTTTTTTGAGACAGGGTCTCACTCTGTCCCCCAGGCTGGAGTGCAGTGGCACAATCATAGCTCACTGCAGCCTCAACCTCCTAGGCTCAAGCGATCCTCCCACCTGACCCCCCTGAGTAGCTGGGACTACAGGTGTGCACCACCATGCCCAGTTAATTTTTTGTATTTTTTGTGAAGATGGGGTTTCACCATGTTGCCCAGGCTGGTCTTGAACTCCTGAGCTCAAGCAATCCGCCTGCTTTGGCCTCCCAAAGTGATTAGAGGCATAAGCCATCGTTCCTGGCCTCCAGTTCAATTCCTTTTTTTTTTTTTTTTTTTTTTTTTTTGAGATGGAGTCTCGCTCCTCGCCTGGGCTAGAGTGCAGTGTCACGATCTCAGCTCACTGCAACCTCCACCTCCTGGATTCAAGCAATTCTCCTGTCTCAGCCTCCCAAGTAGCTGGGATTACAAGTGCATGTCACTATGCCCGGCTAATTTTTGTGCTTTTAGTAGAAATGGGGTTTCATCATATTGGTCAGGCTGGTCTCAAACTCCTGACCTCAGGTGATCCACCCACCTCGGCCTCCCAAAGTGCTGGGATTACAAGTGTGAGCCACTGTGCCCGACCCAATTCTTTAAACCAGAACAGAATAATGATTTAAAGAAAGTTAAAAATGGAGGAAACAGGGGAGCTTTAGCACCTTTGAGTAGCGAAGAGACTGTAGATTTTAGAGACAGAAAAACATGAGTTCAAATTCTGTTACCAGCTATGAATTACTTTTCGTTGCTGAGTTTCTATTTCCTCATCTATGTAATAGGAATACTAATATCTACTACACAGATGAGTTACGAGAAACAAAAATAATTTACATAAAGTTCTGAGCACTCTGTATTCACCCAGTGAATTATAAAACACCATACTTCAAGTCCCAAAGAAGAAACAAAATTTGCCCTGTTGCTTGCTAAGCTGAACTGAATAGGAGCAGACAGAAAATCAAGTTTATTTGCTGGGGAGAAAGAAAGGATTTGTTCACTAACCATCTGTGTGAAACACTGGAGGAGAAACAGGAGTCTTAGAATTTGGGAGTATAAATGAAAACATCCAGTTAGAATGCATCTTTTTGCAATGACAAAGAGGAACAATATTCTCGGAGGACCATTTTGTACTTTGTCTTTTTTTTTGACTCTGTCTCCCAGCCTGGAGAGCAGTTGCACGACCACAGTTCACTGCAGCCTTGACCTTCCAGGCTCAAGCAATCCTCTCACCTCAGCCTCTGGAGTAGCTGGGACTACAGGCATGCCCGGCTAACTTTTGTGTTTTTTTGTAGAGATGGGGTCTCATTATGCTGCCCAGTCTGGTCACAAACTTCTCAGCTCAAGCAATCTGCCTGCCTCAGCCTCCCAAAGTGTTGGGATTACAGGTGTGAGCTACTCTGCCCAGCCTGTTTTGTCATTTTTAAAATCATTCTCTCACTCTGCCCGTATTTCTTCTCTTCAGGTATGCAAGGAATGTTATCTCTTTACATTTGCCCTAGAACTCCTCAAATTTTCTTGGGTGTGAAACTGGTTGTATATCATCCCATTTCAGGCAAATTCTCTTAGGCCTTACCTCTCCCAGAAAAAGCACAAGGATTGCCCACCTGGCCTTCATGCCGGCAATGCAGGCCCATTTCTAACATATCCTTCTCTAGCCTTTAGCTCGGACCAACACCAAGTACCACCACTTCTATAACTTCCATTACTCCCCTCTTCCTATGACTACCATCCCTAAACCTAATTCCACTCTTCTCTATTTCCTTCCAAAAAATTCCAGCATTTTCTGGTATGAGATCTGGAAGGGATAGGAATAAGAAAGAACACTGATACTACTTCTAAGCATCCCTTCTTTATAACTACAAAAGACAATCTCACCTGTACAGAGTAATCAACACATGAGTAAATATTTAACATTTCAGTAAAGACAGCACAAATGAAATTTTTAAAATTTTTGTAAGTTTTAGGGGGTATAAGTGCAGTTTTATTACATGGATATTGAGAAGTGGTGAAGTCTGAGCTTTTAGTGTAGCCATCACCTGAATAGCAGACATTGTACCCAGTGGGTAATTTTTCATTCCTTACCACCCTCCCGCCTTCCTACCTTTTGGACTCTCCGATGTTATTATTTGACCCTCTGTATCCATGTGTACACACTGTTTAGCTCCCACTTTATAAGTGAGACCATGTGGTATCTGACTTTCCATTTTTGAATTATTTCACTTAGGATAATGATCTCCAGTTCCACCCACATTGTTGCAAAAGCTGATTAGTATACCATGGTATACATATACACCACATTTTCTTTTTTTTGTTTTTCTTTTCTTTCTTCTTTTTTTTTTTTTTTTTTTTGAGATTAGTCTCGCTCTATTGCCCAAGTTGGAGTGCAGTGGTACAATCTCAGCTTACTGCAACCTCCGCCTCCCGGCTTCAAGCAATTCTCCTGCCTCAGCCTCCTAAGTAGCTAGGATTACAGGTGCCCACCACTATGCCTAGCTAGTATTTCTAGTTTTAGTGGAGATAGGGTTTCACCATGTTGGCCAGGCTGATCTCAAACTCCTAACCTCAAATGATCCACCCACCTTAGCCTCCCAAAGTGCTGAGATTAAAAGGCATGAGCCACTGTGTCCAGCCGGCAGTTTTTTGTTTTTCGTTTTTGTATGTTTGAAGATATATGAAGCTTTCTCTTGAGTTTCTTTCTCATTACCAAAACACACACACACACACACACACACACACACACAAAGGGCCTGGACCTTTCTTCCACTCAACGGAGATTCTTGGTGCTCTTAAACTGTTCCTCTTGGGTTGGGTTCCCACATCTGCCACTGCACCACTGCCATCAGGGTAGCTTCCTCTTGGGCCCTTCTTTCTCCCCTGCCCCATAGTCCTTGAGGTTGTATATTGCTGAGGGATGATGTTGTTTGAAGGAGAGAAGTGGGGATGGGCAGAGAAGGAAAGAAATGCAATGACTCAAAGCATGTGGAACTGCTAGGGACAAAGGGTAAGAAAGACCATTCCAGGATTCCACAATGAAGTAGGAGAGGGGTGCCAACCTCAGTTTTAGTAGGGAGGCTTTTCAGACTGCCCTGTTCTCAAGAGTGCGGAAAAAGTCTTCTGAGAAAGAATATAATAAGCACAGGAATGGTGGGAAGGCAGAAAATCGAAGTAAGCAGGAGCACTGACCAGCCATGCACACCATGCTCTGTAAAATGCTATCCCAGGTGCAGGGCTCTGAGCTCAGCACATAGATGTCACTCTATACAGTTTGCTGGCTGACTGAAGAAATGAATTTCAGGGGCAAGGACTCCTTTGCTCCTTCCCAAATGTATTCATTTATTCAATTCAATAAATATTTGTTAGTCCCAATCTATGCAAGACATTCTTGAGGATACAGCACTAAATAAAATAGACAAAAATCCCTACTCTCGTGAAAGTCACATTTCAATGCTGGTGAAACACAATACATATATAAACAAGTAGATATGTTATATGTTAATGGTTGATGGGGCAGTGCAGAAAAATCAAACAGGATAAGGTGGATAGAGAATATCAGGGGAAAGGGAAGTATTATTTTATATAAGATGGTCAGGGAAGATATCACCATTTACATGACATTTGAGCAGATAATTGAAATAAGTTCAGGGGGCTAACTATGCAGGTATCTAGGGAAACTGTTTTCTAGTCAGAGAGGGGACAGAGGCAAAAGCATGTTTGTTGTGTTCTAGGAAAAGCAAGGAAGACAGCATGTCTATAGCAGTGGGAGGTGGAGGGATAATAAATAGTAGGTGAGGTTAGAGGGGACCAAATCATGTATTTTCCATCCAGAGGTTCCCAACCTTGGCTGCACATTAGATTTATTCTAAGGAGTTTTTTTAAAATACCAATGACTGGGTCCCAGCCTAGAGTGATTAAATCAGAATCTCTGGAGGAAGACTTGGGAATCTGATGTTTGCAAGTTTCCTAGGTGAGTCAAGGCTGAGGAAGACCGCTGCGGGCCATTGTAAGAGCTGGGCATTGATCTCATCCAACCTTTCCGTCAGCTCTTCTAGAGACAGCCAGCATTCTCTTATGGCAGAAATACTGCCTTTCACCCTCACAGAAAGATACAGGACAACAAATTCAATAAATTAATTCACTGGCATGGATGATTTTCTCAGGCTAATTGTTTACAGTTTGATAGGAGACAAAGGCTGGAAGGCACTGGATGCCTAATGATGAAGTGGACTTTCAAACTGGGGCACTACTGAAACGATGGGATGGCCAGAGACACGGGAGATCAGTTGGAGCAAGCTCAATAACAAAGTGGTTCAATGAGGACTTGGAATTGCATGGAGCTGGAGCTGAAGTTTAGCCCGATTGTTTACTAGTTGAGTGAACATGGATGATTGGATGATCATTTCTCACCTCTGAGCCTCAGGTTCCCCATCCATAAAGTGAGATATAGTATGATCTACTTCACTGGGTTATTAGAAGGATAAATTGAGATAATTTATTTCAGGTGCCTAGAACAATGCCCAGATTAGTACATTTGGTGGAACTGAGAAATGGCATAACACCAAATTTAATACATGTCAGATGTTACTATGATTATCATTCAATCTCACAGTTTTGTCATGACCCAATTTATCTTCACTTGTGCCTCAACAAACTGAACTGTTAACAAAGGAATCTCTGGTCCTGGGTAATGGCTGAGCACCACTGAGCACTTCCATTCCAGTTGGCTTCTTGGGTTTGCTAGCTGTATCACTAGTTATCTTAAGTAAATGAAGTTTTAACATTTCTCCAGTGATTTTTTTATCTCACCTTTGAAGATACTATTTTATGTGATTAAATAACTTGAGAGGAACAGATTTCATTAAATATAAAATCAACGTAGATTCAAATTTTCTGGATGGGCAATACTTATGTTCACAGGAAATGCTTTAAAATATGCAGAAGATAATTAAATGGGCAATGCACAAAGTGAAAAACTTAGACCTTTTTTTTTTTTGGAAGTATCTGAATGTTCCTTAGTCACTTAAAAGAGAACTGAAAAATAGCAGTGAGTTCCACATAATCCAACCTGTGAGATTAAGTCTCTTTGTGGGGAAGGACAAAGATCTGTAAATTTACAGTTTCCTTCCAAAGCCAATGTCGAATTTTGAAACATATCAAAGCTCTTCTTCAAGACAAATAATCTATAGTACATCTTTCTTATGGGATGGACTTATGAAAAATGGTGGCTGTCAACATCTAGTCACTTTAGCTCTCAAAATGCTTCATTTTAAGAGAAAGTTTTAGAATCTCATATTCATCCCTGTGGAAGGACAGCATCGTGGCTTGGACTTTATAAGGTCTTTATTCAACTAAATAGGTAAAGAAACCTCCATGACAGGAATCTGAAACATTGTCCCTGGTGCTCATAAATGCTCCACTGTATTGTCTGAAATGACTTATCTCAGTCCTGACTGTGGGCTCAGATTTACTGTACAGTTCATCAACTTCTCAGCATGATGGATAATGAATGTTTCATTTACATCACTAATTGCCAAGCCATGGTTCCTGCAACCTTTAACCCGTATGCTTTATCCCATTATCACCATATGTCAATATAATTGCATTTAACATTCCAAATGATAAACTTTCTTCTATATGGAGAAATATTTTTCACAAAGAAATCGTGTGAGGGCTGCTGGTAAAATACAAGTCTATTACAGGAAATGACAGGGATTAAACTAGAAATATAGGAAGATTCTTGTAACTAGTAAAATCTATCTTCAGATAAGGACCCTTGATTTCATATGTAGGAAAAATACTGGTATTTTCTTAAGGATTTGTCTTTGTTGCCTTTTAATTCAACAAATGCATAAAAAGAGATTCCTAAAGTAGTGCAACTAAACTTTCAGGCGTATGTAAGATCCAAGAAATACATATTTTTTAAAACTGGTTAGCGATAGCTACATGACCCAGTTATATTTTCTGTATTTATTTGATTATCAGCCAGTAACCTAATAATGAAGCAGCTGCGCACTCCCCAACAATTGAGAATTGAACAAATTTCCAGAGAGAAGTGAAAAATATCAAAAATTAAAATCCTAAACTTGAAGACAAGTTGAGAGACCATTTAGTCTGGCCACCTGCATCCAAGATTCATTTAAAACCAAGCAGCAGCCAGGCGTGGTGGCTCACGCCTGTAATCCCAGCACTTTGGGAGGCTGAGGCGGGCGAATCACGAGGTCAGGAGATCGAGACCATCCTGGCTAACACAGTGAAACCCCATCTCTTTAAAAAAAAAAAAAAAAAAATTAGCCAGGCATGGTGGTGGGTGCCTGTACTCCCAGCTACTCGGGAGGCTGAGGCAGGAGAATGGCGTGAACCCGGGAGGCAGAGCTTGCAGTGAGCCGAGATCGCCCCACTGCACTCCAGCCTGGGCGACAGAGCAAGACTCCGTCTCAAAAAAACAAACAAAACAAGCAGCAAGAGGGTTTTGTTTTTGTTTTTGTTTTCAGATGTGGTAGGTGTTTCCCACAGAGACAGCTACTGAGAACCAAAGAGGAGCCAGCTCCTCCACGGTATCAGGAGATGCCCAGGTGGGGATCTGCCCAAGACCACACAGGCTACACTGCAAGCTAGGGTGTGCCTGCAACCCTCACCCCCATGTGTTTCCCATCTCAGAAGGTGGTCTAGGACATCCACCAAGTTTGTATGCTACGTACCTGAGAATAATCCATGACATTTTTTCCTCCCTAGTCCCCACAGCCAGTCCATCAACACATCCTATTGGTTATTACTTAAATAAATTAGATATATTAAATACCTATAAAAATATATCTTGAATTTTTCTACTACATTTTGACTGCCCCCATCCTACTTCAAACCGTGGTCACCTCTCCCATGGTCTGTGAAGGCAGCCTCTAACCCATCTCTTTATTCATATTGTTACCTGCTTTCCATTAACTCTTTGCCACATCCCTATCCTTTTTTATAATCCTCCAGTGGCTTCCCTTGAACTTAAAATAAAGTCTGAAGTGTTCACTCTGGCCTGGGAGGGCTTGCAGGATCTGATCCCACCACCTCTCCAGCCATGCCACCCCTCCCCTACACTCACTATGACACATGCAGTTTCTAATGAATTTTCTTTCAGTTTCCTGAATGTGCCTATCTATTTCCCACTTCGGAGCCTTTGCACTGCTGTTCCCTTTGCCTGGAATGCTCTTATCCCTAGTCCTTTCCTGGCCTACATTGTATACGCTTGATTTATAAACTTAAAAATCACTTTATTTAGAGGCCTTACACACCTCCCTATCTAATGTAAAGTAGGTTATGTATATTTTCTCATAACAGCATCCAATAATTTTCTTCATAGCACTTAAATTAGTTTGAAATCAACATTTATATGTGTGATTGCTTGTTTAATGTCTTGCTTCCTGATTAAACTGAAAGCTCCAAGAAGATAAGAACTATGTGTATTTTAGTTCCTTATGTCACTCGTACCTAGCACATAGCACATAGTGTTGGTGAATGAGTTAACGGTGAATGTCTTGGTATTTCACCTTTCTTCCTACTGGACTCTAATTTCCTATAACCAAAGTGTACAGCAAAATGAATGGAGATGCTGGAGTCAGAATACAGATAGACAAGATAATCAGAGACATAGCACTGGGAAAGGCTGGCCAGGTGCAGTAGCTCACGCCTGTAATTCCAGCACTTTGGGAGGCCGAAGCGGGTGGATCATGAGGTCAGGGGATTGAGACCATCCTGGCTAACACGGTGAAACCTTGTTTCTACTAAAAATACAAAAAATTAGCCCGGCGTGGTGGCAGATGCCTGTAGTCCCAGCTACTTGGGAGGCTGAGGCAGGAGAATGGTGTGAACCCAGGAGGTGGAGCTTTCAGTGAGCTGAGATGGCACCACTGCACTCCAGCCTGGGCAACAGAACGAGACTCCGTCTCAAAAAAATAAAAAAAAGGAAAGAAAGAAAGCATTGAGAAAGCCTAAATGGTCTACAGGCTACTTGGAAGAGAAGTGACACAACTCTCAGAAAGTGAAAGAATGAATGAATGAAAGAATGTGCTTTCTGGGGAGGAACGGTCAGCATTTTTGATAATTTCTGAGAGGCAGGTCAGTGGAGTAGTTAAGACCATGAAAGCTAGGGCCACATTCTGCTTCTTCATATTTTTACAGCCTTGGGAAAGTTCTTATTCTCTCTGTGCCACACTGTTTATCTGAAACATGAAGACAACTACAGCATCTCCTTTACAGAGTTCTTCTAAAAATTAAATGAGTTAATTTTTTTTTTTTTTTTGAGACGGAGTCTCGCTCTGTCACCCAGGCTGGAGTGCAGTGGCGCAATCTCGGCTCACTGCAAGCTCCGCCTCCCGGGTTCACGCCATTCTCCTGCCTCAGCCTCTCCAAGTAGCGTGTGTGTGTGTGGGTGTGTGTGTGTGTGCATGCCAAAGTGTGCCTCTCTCTCTTTGACCCATTATTTCAGACTTAAAAACAAGCATGTTTTCAAACGGCGCTATGAGCTGCCAATGATGTATCACCACCATATCTCATTATTCTCCAGTAAATGTGATAATAATGTGATCTGTTAACATAAAAAAAGTTTGACTTCACAAAAGCAGCTGGAAATGGACAACCACAATATGCATAAATCTAACTCCTACCATCAGCTACACACTGTTTGACATATATTGTTAGAAGCACCTCGCATTTGTGGGTTCTCTTAAGCAAAATACTTGCATTAGGTCGCAGCTGGGGCTGTGCATCAGGCGGTTTGAGAAATATTCAATTCTCAGCAGAAGCCAGAATTTGAATTCCCTCATCTTTTAGGAATCATTTACCAGGTTTGGAGAGGATTCAGACAGCTCAGGTGCTTCCACTAATGTCTCTGAACTTCTGTCCCGCTTTGTCCATGGATAGTCCAATAAATAATGTTATCTTTGAACTGATGCTCATAAGAGAGAATATTAAGAACTCTAAGTGATATCAACATTAGGGATTCAAAGAAATATTAGATTTAAGTTCACACTGGTCAAAAGGAACCAGGATACAAAGAACTTTGAGCTGTCATCGTCCCCATCTCTGTGAGCCACAACCACCAGCAAGACCCAACGCATGTCTGAGATCCTTAAATCAAGGAAACCAGTGTCATGAGTTGAATTCTCCTATTATGGATACTAGCTTCTGGCCATCTCTGGCTCTCCTCTTGACACATATTAGCTTCTAGCCTTTGCTTCCACAACTTTGATCTTTTCTCCAGCACATCGCTTACCAATCCTCTCTCTGCTCTGTTGCTTTGGACTTCCCACAAGAATTTCAACAGCTCTCAAGTCTTTTCTTCCATCTCCACAACTAACCTGAATGCCTAGACCCTTATTTTTATTAATTTCCAATAGATGCTGCCTATGGGCTATATTGCCTTAGATGAACATTAGATATTTAAAGCTCAAAAGGTTCAAAGTCAAACTCATTATCTTCTCTTTCTTTCACCTCCTTGCTCCTCTCCCTATATTACTGATTGCATTTAACAGCATGGTCTCCAATGTAGCCATGCAAATGAGAAACCCAGTGGCTCCTTGTGGTACATTCATGCAAGACTGCTGAAGCCAGAAGGATGACTGATTACACCTCATGGGTGGAGGGGACCGCTCCTGGGCCTTCATGATTGTCAGGAGCAAGACCTGAGATGCTCCCTGCCTTCAGGGTCCCCTGCACCTCCCCTTTCTAACGAAGATCCACAGAATTTGCTACATTTGAGAATTCCAATCAGGAACTCACACTTTTTATCTGCCCTATCAATTTTTTAAGCTTGCTGAAAATTAAGTTTTTTCAAAATCTGTCATTCTAAAATACTTTTTCTTACAGTGTCTTGGCATACTATATCAACTTTGGTTCTTTGTTACAACTTTTCTTACTCTTTTATCACCAAAGTGGCTTTTATTCTCTTTATTATTTTCTTTTACTACTGTATTACATTGTTATACTTATTATTTTGTTCTCTGTAGTATCAATTTATTTGACTTAGTTTCAATTTATTTTTATTGCTTACTTTTAAAAAAAGTGATTCAGGGGGTGGGAGACAACGGGAGGGAGAGCATTAGGACAAATACCTAATGCATGTGGGACTTAAAACCTAGATGACAGGTTGATAGGTGCAGCAAACCACCATGGCACATGTATACCTGTGTAACAAACCTACACATTCTGCACATGTATCCCAGAACGTAAAGTAAAATTTAAAAAAAAGTGATCATTTGCCATGCTTGTTAGCCTTTTTCTACATACAGTATTTCACTTTTCCACTTATGAAATTATTTTTTTCTTAAGGTAGAAAATTGCACACATCGCACACGCTCATCCCTTTGTCTCCATAGCCAAAGACACTGCTTTGCTGCAGTCCTGCAGCAGCTTCAAGCTGGCCTGTCAATGGCAATGGCCTCCATGATGCTCTCATGGTCACTAGGCAGTCCTCTCCAATCCCACCTCCCACTGCCCACAGGAGAAAGCCCCGTCTAGTCGCACAGTGCCAAAGGCCTTAGAGCCCAGCTCCTCCCGACTTCCTCTCCTGTGACCGCAGCTTCTGGCCCTGTCTGTGCTCCTGCAGCTTCCCACATCTCCACAGTCACCAAGCGTTCCTTCCCACACATGGCCTTGGAACATTCCCTGTCTAGGATGCCTTTTCCCCTTTCTTCCACCTAGCTTCTCCATCCTTTAAGATTCTGCTCAAGAGTCGCTGACTTCTGAAGCCATCACCAGCAACTAAAGTTCTTTGTGCCCTCACCTGGTTTTCTATTTGTCAATAGACTATGAGAGTCTTATAACTTACAGGACCTATTTCTTTGAAAGATTTGTGTCTCCTAAAGACATGGCATTTCCTAAGTAGTAATTTCTCAAGTTTCACTGAAGACATAAGAGTCAAAACACCATCAAGCAACCATCACATGTTAACTCACCAAACAGATATATTCTAGTCAAAAGAAACATCTCTTACCGTGGCTAGAATTACCACAAGTAAATGATTGTGAATTCAGTTGATAGTTATTATATATATTGGACATTAAACTCTCAAACCACTACTTTCCTCTTTGTAAACTTCTTAAGGTGCACTGTAGCACAGTGGTCCCAGGCTTGCATTTGGAGCCAGAGTTCCTGGATTGAAAGGCGTCTCTATTCACTAGTCATGGTGCCCTTGGGGAAAAGCTCAATCTTGCTCGTCTGTAAAATGAGGGTGTTGACAACAATGATAGTGTGTGGCAAGTATTGAATAAATGCACAAAGAGCACTTAAAGCAGTGCTTGACACAACTTAAACATTTGAAATTTGTTCATTATCATCGCTATTCCAATTTGACAATGAAGACAACCTGAGTGGGGCCACATCTGGTGATCGGAGACGGCAGAGATCACAAATCTTATAAGAAGAAGAGAGAGAGACTCATATTTGCAAGTAGAGAGAAACTAATTCTTGACACGTGGTTGGCACTCAAAACAGGTCTGGTTCATGGAATTAAATGAGTCACGTCCCAATCTGTGTCTCTGTTTTATTAATGTGAATCTCAGGAAAGGGTATGTATATAAGCTTCAAGATGGAGTTAAGGTAGCTCTATCCTGGCTGTACCTTGTTAGGAAGAGCAAGTATCATACAAACTCTCAAGGATCCTTCTCTCCCAGGGAAGACTTGAGGGAGGGCCTAGGAGGAGCTTAAGGTATTTCCTCATAATTTTCTTCAGCCTCCACCCTCACATTTTCAGATGGACAACAGATATTTTTACATTTTTGTGAAAAGTACTTTGCATGCACAGCTTCAAGACAAGCCCCTTCAAGTATTTATATTGCCATCTTGAGCCAATATAAAAATCAAGAAACTTCACCTTTCAGATAATTCCTCCTGCTTCAGTAGTGTTTTACCTGTTATGATGGGCTTCATATCCACTGACCTTTCAAACATCATGACTCTTTGATGTAACCATAGCAATCGCTATTATTCCCATTTTACAAAAGAAGAAATGGGGCTTGAAGAGGTTTTGACTTGCTGAAGTTTATGGCACTAGTAGATCATGGAGCCAGGACTCGACTCCGACTGTAAATCTCTCATCCAGTGGTCTTCTCACTGTATCCGGGAATCACACCTTCTTTCCAAATAAAAGTTATTAATCTAGGAGGCTCCAATGTGGAGGCCTCTCCTTTGCAAATAGCACTTGGTAGATTAGCAGCAATATTCAAAACAGAGATGACTACTGGCACATGCAGCTTCCCTAGAAGGCCCTCCATTAGGAGTCGACCAAGGAGCAAGGTAGGAACTCTTCAGTTAGATACCACCAAGCATCCCCACAAGGTTTCCCCACACGCTCATGGCTGGGAGACCGGGCTACAGTCAGCGAGGAGAGTTTTCTGCTTCACCATCGATTAACATTCTCCTGCCTGGGCCTCTCCTCTCTCCTCTCACATCCTGAAAGTCCTGGGTGATTGACAACCAGGAATGATTGTCTACGAATCTTCATTAACATCTTGGTGGTCCCTAATGATGCATCAGACATGGAGGGGCTGTGCAGGAGCTTCTTAGAGGAGCTCATGGCCCTGGTTCTAAGGATGATGCAACAAGATCCTCAGATAAATGTGCAACCCCCTCTTTATCATGAACAAGGGTCAAAAAGCAAAAGTAATAGGGGTGGGGCCACTTCTAAGTTAATTAGCCTTGGGAAGTTGCAACATGAATTTCCAGATGGGCCAATAAAATGCAGGAACTGATAAGGAGTCCTTGTTCCAAGGGTTTGAACCCTCTTTTTCTCCATGAAGCTTCCTCTGAACCCTTCAGGCTGACTTTGTTCATACTCCAAGTAAGCATGCAGGTTTACTAGAAGGTGGTTTTCTAAAACCCAGGCTACCTTCTGAGAGCAGCTTGAGGAAAGAGGCCATGTCTTTGTGTCCCAACAATTCCCATGCCTAGCACATGGCCCAGTTTGTTGCAATAATGAATTAATCAATAGATTATTTAGTGATATGTCAGTTATAGAAAACTACAGCACTTCTAGCCACAGTGACCTCTAGTTAATTAGTTAATGGGGAATTTTCATGCCAGTAAAACATCAGAACATATAATCAGTCACCTCTGACATCTGTATTCTCAAATCTAAGAAGCAGGCCGTGATAAAACTGCTACTCTCCCTCTCTCTAGATACCATTTGATATAGTTGCCATTCATTTTGTACCCACCAGCAGCAACCCACTTCCCACCCTGACTCCCAGGAAAGCTGCATTTAATTAAATTAGGATCGGTGCAGGAAAAGCAAAGGAAAAATGTCTACAATAGATTTTATAAAAATAAGAAGGAGAAAGGTTGTGCTTTCTCATATTCACTGGATGTGGATGTGTGTTTGCCATAAATGAGACCTGCTGTGAGAATGATGCTGGGTTTCCCATCTGGCAAATATCAGATTGAGACACCCAACGAGAAATGATGTTTTATTCTTGAATTAATTCCATTCAGTTTATTTGGAGTGTCATCATATTCAATAAGCACTCAAGAAACAACATGATTAGAAATCCAATGAGGCTTCCAAATACAATGGAAGATAGTTAACGACCAAAGTTTTTGAAGTCAAGAACAGCACATTTTACTACTATTTGGAATTCAAGTTTAAAACATGATTCTTTTAAATAAATACTGCGTGATTTCACTTATACGTGAAATCTAAAATAGTCAAACTCATAACAGCAGAGAGCAGAACAGTGACTGCCAGAGGTTGAGGGGTTGCAGTTAATGGGGATTTGTTGGCCAAAGGGCAGAAACTTTCAGCTATATGATGAGTAAGTTCTGTGGACCTAATGCACAGAATGGTGACTATAGTTAATAATATTGTACCAAATACTGTACCAATAATACTGACTTCCTGAGTTTTATCTCATCAAAGCTAGACTATGGGGCATCCACTGATCATGGCTGAGGTGATACAACTGCATAGCAGAGAAAGGACTCAAGGAATACAATAGAAGAATAGATAAAGAGCCAGCCTACCCTGTCCCCAGACTAGATTCAGAAGCACCTGACTAAGGGAGGGGGAAAGAATCCGAAAGGAAAGGAAGAAAGCTGAGAGGCTGGTGAGGCCTTGGGAGAGATGCTGGCAGGACCTGAGAAAGGACAGAGGCTGGGGAGAAGGAGGGAGGGAAGGGAACACCTCAGACAGATTTGAGCATGCAGGGGCAGCACTGACCTGCACCCACTTTCCCAAGGAGAGTCTGAGAAAGTAGACAACATCAGTGTTTCCTGTGCCTTTGTGCGAGGCCAGGGTGGGAGCAGTGTATAAGTGGGGTACTGATATGGTTTGGCTGTATCCCCACCCAAATCTCATTTTGAATTATAGCTGCTATAATTCCCATGTGTGGTGGGAGGGGCCTGGTGGGAGGTAATTGAATCATGGGGGTGGCTCTTTCCCATGCTGTTCTCATGATAGTAAATAAGTCTCTGATGGTTTTATAAAGGGGAGTTCCCTGCACATGCCCTCTTGCCTGTCACCACCTAAGACGTGACTATGCTCCTCCTTCACCTTCCACCATGATTGTGAGGCCTCCCCAGCCACGTGGAACTGTGAGTCCATTAAACCTCTTTCTTTTATAAATTACCCAGTCTCAGGTATGTCCTTATTAGCAGCGTAAGAATGGGCTTACACAGGTACTGAGGCAGGTCGGGACCAATGTCTCACAGAGGACAGAACAAGAGGAATGAGAGGGCTGCAGGATGCTTCTCCACATGCCCCCCAGGTGATATTGTTAGGCAGAGAGAAATAGGCTGGGTCATCAGGATGCAACACTCTCATCTGCATTATTCAAAAAATAAATAACTCTATCAGCAAAACTAACATATTATGGTTTTAATGTACCTTTTGTCCATTACTTAAAGATAAATTTTTTTAAAAAAATTGATAAATTTTTTAATAAAAAGATTATCATTTAATAAATCTTTTTGAAATGAAAGATTTAGCTATGTTCTTATTAATTTGTAAAGATTCTTCATAAAGATGTTAATATTTGCCAGTAATAGCAAATATTTTCTCAACTTTATTTTTATTTTGGTCTTTTAATGTAAACATATTTCTTTCTCTAGATTCAGGCAATATTATGCTAGTTATCTAGCAAATGCTAGTACAGTACTCATGATATGCTAGCAAGGTATTTCATTTTAATTATATTTTCTCTAATGTCCTTGGTGTCCCTGAAAGGGGGGGCTTACTAGTCCATTTTACTGGCAACAAAACTGATGCTTAGGGCTAAAGAATTTGTCCAAAGTTAAAGTGCCAGTATAAGGAATCCAAATCCAAGTCTATTATGCCATGTGGGGTTTGGTACATCTTCTGCAATTATAATATACAGGCAAAGCAGAGTGCAGAAGGAGCTTCCTGACTGTGGCTTCTTACACTGGAGGAAGTGGCAAATTAGTAGAATAAAGGGACACCGTTTGCAACAATAAGAGATATGTATACAATGAGTTAAGTAAATAATGTAAATAATTCTGCACATAGCAAACAATGAACAATAAATAATAATGAACAATAAACATGAACGTTATTAACCCAAGAGGAGGTTTACAAGCAAAAGTTGTAAATGTGTTCTGTAAAGGCGTGGAGGATTGACGAACATTTGCCTCAATGATTAACAAGAATGAAATCGATGTTGGTGAATGAAGTTAATGAATGAAGCTAAGCCAAGGTCCATTATGGCTATCTAGGGGCCATCTCATTAGAGCCACTTATGGCAACAGATATTGTACTGAGAGACCCTGCAGCTGGCTCAGAAGGGTGACTCTCTTGCCTTCCACCAGGTTCCACTCAAACCAGAAATAACTGTGAAGGGAGCAGGAACTCTGGGCATCATTTGCTCAACTACATATCACCAGTTTGAATTGGCTTAGACTTAGAATCATAGAAGTTTTTACTCAAGAGGTCTATACAGCACATCTAATTTTCAGCCCTGTTCCTATACCCTGCCCATTGTTGTTCTTGAAAAAAGGAAAAAGAAAAAAAAAAGGCTCAGAGAGGTTTCACAATTATCTTATGTTCACCCAGCTAGTTCATTACAAATCTAGGTCTAGAATCCCAGCCTTTTAATTCCCATTTCATGGTTCTTTGTTCCATACAACATGGTCTATAGCATTTCAGCAAATCTGATATTTCTTCCAGCCTGCTTTTCAAAAAGGCGTGGGCTATAAAGACATTATGAACTTACCCAGTAAGGGCTTGGGCAACCACAGATATCCCTTTGTTTCTTAACAATGCTTTGCTTTGTCTGAAGCCAAGCAAGTTTTTTTATTGTTTTAATAAGGCCTACTTTAATAAGCCTAGTTACTATTTATTGAGCACTTAGTATATATCAGGAACTACTCAGAATTTTACCCACACTAAATCTTAAAAACAATCCTATGAACTAAGTTTTTAAGTATCTTTTTCACCAACGAGATACAGTGCTTTAGAGAAAATAAATAAATATGCTGATATGGCAAATGGCGGAATCAGTATTTCAGACTCAGGCCCTGGGGCTCAGCCTCAGGAGGTATCTGGAGGCAATAAGGTGGCGGCAAAGAGCGTGGCCTCCGAGCAAGCGCGGTCGCTCACGCCTCTAATCCCAGCACTTTGGGAGGCTGAGGCAGGGGGGTCACAAGGTCAAGAGATCGAGGTCATCCTGGCCAACACAGTGAAACCCTGTCTCTGCTAAAAATACAAAAATTAGCCGGGCGTAGTGGCCGGTGCCCGTAGTCCCAGCTACTCGGGAGGCTGAGGCAAGAGAATTGCTTGATTCTGGGAGGCAGAGGTTGCAGTGAGCCCAGATCGCACCACTGCACTCCAGCCTGGCGACAAAGAGAGACTCTGTCTCAAAAAAAAAAAAAAAAAAAAAAGAAAGGAAGAAAGAAAGAAAAAGAAAGAGTGCAGCACCTGGAAGGGGAATGCCTGGAAAGAAAGCTTAGTTTCTTCACCATTTAGTAGCTGTCCGACCTCAAGCAAAGTTACATACCTTCTCCAGGCCTCAGTCATCTGCTATATATGTATAATAGGAATGCAAATACCAAGTAACTACCTCATGGAGTGGCCCTAAGAATTAAATAGGACAAATCACATTAAGTTTTAAGCAAAGTGTCCAGAACATACTCAGAATTTGAGATATATTACCAATTATTATAATTATTATTACTCGAATTATCAGTCTGTTGATCTAGACCTACTAGAAGGAAAAAATACCCTCCAATGCTCTTCTGCCTGCCACGAAGGAGGGCAAGAGAAGTTACTGGACTCCCACTGCTCTAACATATGGTCAGAGCTGAGACAACAGACAAGCCTTACCTGGGAATGGGGGCCTAATTGAATGACGCTGGCCAGGGTGACTGGGTTCCAGCTATCGGATGCTGAGAGGAAGCTTTGGCCAATCTTCAGAATGAATATGCATGAACTATTACTCTAGCTAGGTCTCAGTATCATACTCTACCAGTATCTCGGGAACACATGTGTCCGAAGAGCAGATCTGCCTGCCTTCTTCTAGATAATGCTACCATCAGTAACACTGGGCTTCAAAGACATCACACTGTCAAAGCACCATAACTGTGGTCACCAAACTGCGGAGACCCAGACAAACACTGAGAGAAGTCAGGCACTAGACCCAGACCCCTGCCTTTTAGAGGACCTTTCTGATCCCTCCAATGTCATTCTGTGAATTCCATCTTAGCAGACCCCATTGGATCTTGAAACAGCCCCAGCCCAGAGACAGTTCACAATTCAACTTGTCTTGGTTTGTGATTCAAAAACCTGATTTTGAGTTACTAATAGCCCCTGCAGGAGCATGTTCTCCCAAAAGTGATGTGACCACGTTATCTCTGACTTATGGTTTCTTGTACATGAGTCTAAAAGGGGAAAGAGGGGGCACAGAAAGGGGCAGAGGAAGGAAGGGGAGATAAATGCAAATATTTTGTTCACTGCAAAAATACAGAATTTTACTGACAGGATCCAAATATGGTACTTTTAATGAATCATGTAGTCCACCTTCTATACCTGGTGGTTAGTACATCCCATTAATTCAAAGCCCCAGGTGTACATAAAAATCACATATAACTTTTTTAACAAATGGCCAGAAACTATTTAATATCGAAGTACTTATTTCTGCCTGGACATTGACTTTTCATATTGAGAAAATTTCTGAGAGAATAAGACTCAAACAGATAGATACTGGGACTATAAGACTACCATAAAACAACTGCAGAATCTGATAAATCAAGGGAACTAATTTACTGTTCCAATCACTCACTTCGCAGTGCCTCGTTTCAAAGTTTAACCCAGGCTCTAATGTTTAAATCAAGTTTGTATATAATTTGGGCAAATAAAATGCTTTTCTTTACAAAAGATATATGATCACTCATAAAATTTTGCCAGGTAAATTGATTAGGAATGCACAGCACTCTTCTATTAGCAACCTAAGATCCAAATCTTACTAGCTCCAAAGGAATTTTTTAAATAAGCAAGAAGAGGAACTGTAGAAGGGACCACGCGATGGACTGGTTCAATGACAATATCATTAAATGACAATGGCTGATAAAATAAAGCCTCGTTATGATCATTACCCCAGGGCACAGGAGAAGCACACATGCTTCTCCTCCTGAGGCACTCATGCCCCAGGAAGGATAGGCAAAGAAACATGCATGGTGAGAAAGCAGAAATCTGAGAGGATTCTGTAAAAGAACTTGAATCATCAAGATCCTCATTTTGGCATGGCCCCCACCACTTCTTCCCCTGATTGGTGTCACAAGTGTCTGGCATGCACTTTATGCTACTCACACAACCTGTTTTACTATAAAATGGGTAGACTGCAAGAATGCCTCCTTACAGCTGGCATTTATGCATTTCCTAATTGTGATAGTTAATTTTGTATGTGTCAACTTGACTGCCACATGGGATGTCCGTACATTTGGCCAAACATTACATTCTAGGTATGTCTCTGATGGTGTTTCTGGATGAGATTAACATTGGAATTAGTAGACCGGGTAAAGTTGACCACTTTCCCCAGTGTGGGTAGGCCCCATCCAATCAACTGAAGACTCAGATAGAACAAGAAGGCTGAGGAAGAGGGAGCCCCTCCTGCAGAACGTCAGTATTTTCTGGCCTTAGGATGAAAACTAAAACATTCGTTCTTCTTGGATCTTGATCCTGCCAGCTTTCAGATCAAAATTAATATAGACGCTGTTGGCTCTGTCTCTCTGAAGAACCCTGACTAATACACCCATTTACCGAGATTGTTTCCAAAATGAAATCACACACTCACACATACACACACACACACAAGCATTTAACAGTGTTACCACTGGGAGAGGAATTGGGGAGAAAAAAGGGTTTACTTCACATTTTGATCACCGTGTACTGTTAAAATTTTCTAACTTTACATATGTATTATTTTTAGTTTTAAAATAGCAATAGGAATTATCAAGTCAGAAAGAATGTATTTCATTATAGTTTCTCTTTTACATTCAATATAATTGAAAAAATACATTTCTATAGGTATAAATATATAAAAACGCACAGAAAAAGAACTGAAAAGGGATATACCAAATTGGCAATTACTTCTGGTTTGAGATTGAGGTGATAGTCAAGGGTGAGTTCAGCTGTTTTTGTTTTTTTTGTTTGTTTATTTGGTTAGTTTTCTTTTCTTGGTAACATATGCATATTTTACCAGATAATATAATTATATGCTTATTTATTCTTATTCAAGAGAAAGAAAACTAGATAGTTATTATTTTAAAAATTGTTTCCCAAAAGTCTGAAAATTTAGAAGTTACACTCACCAAACTGTCTTTTTCCTTTGTTTAATAGTTCTCCCTTACAGTTTATGTAGGTGAAATGTGGTTTTCTTTGCAAATGTCAAGGGCTTTTTAACTTGTCTTTTTCATAGACCTTGAACCACCCCCCACCCCGCCCACCACAACCAACTACACAGGATGACAAGGGGCCTAGCCATTGCCTGCTAAAAAGCAGCAACAGTTCTGGTGCTATGTTTCTGGAATGGTAGAGAGGGGAAGGAGGTGATGTATCCATCTGGTGTTTTAAATAAAAGTCCTGATATATTCATAAACATACAGGTAGGGTCTGAAGGGGAGTAGGAATGGGTGTTGCCTGGCAACCACCCTCCTCCTTCCTAAGAGCAGACACTCTTTAGCTGCGCTTTTTGTTGGAGCTCACTTTTTTAGTTCAAATCTTGCCCTGTTTGTCTTTACAGATTTTACCCATGATAAACACATGGGATGAGAAGCACCTTCAAAAGGGAATTCCTTTTCTCCCCTCTCCCGTGATTAAAGCAACATGGAACTGAATTTCATGAGTTTCAATATAACAACTCTAGTTTTTAAATTTCTTATTCTTAATTGTAGTTAAAAAACATAAAACATAAAATTTACCATCTTAACCATTTGTAGGTATATAGTTCAGAAGTATTAAGTATATTCACATTGCTGGGCCACCAATGTTTAGAACGTTTTCATCTTGTAAAATGAAACTCAATATCCATTAAACAACATCTGTCCATTTCTTTCTTTACCCAGCACCTGGCAACTACCATACTAGTTTCTGTCTTTATGATTTTGACTACTTTAGGTACCTCAATAAGTGAAATCATACTGTATTTGCCTTTTTGTGTCTGGCTGACTTCACTTAGCCTCATGTCCTCAAGGTTCATCCATGTTCTAGCGCCTGTCAGAATTTCCTTCCTATTTAAGGCTCAGTACTCTCCCATAGTATGTTTATGCAACATTTTGTTTAACTGTTCATCTGTTAATGGACACTTGAGTTGCTTCCTTGGCTATTGTGTATAGTGCTGCTATGAACATGGATGAACAATAAAATATTTCTAAAGTCATTTTTGAAGTGATTGCCATGAAAAAAATGCTAAAATTAAACAGTGGCGTATTCTCAGAGGCCTACACCAGAGCACCTTACATGACCACATAAACCACAAGCCTCCCCCATCTTCTCTATTATTAGAGCGTCCTTAAGCACACAGCCAGGCTGCAGATCTAAGAGGAGAAGGGTCTTATACTAAATGGTGTGGGTTGGTCCAGAATCTCTTATTGGATTTGACTTCCCATGACTCTTCTGCATCCTGGAAATAGTAAGATACCAAGTACCAAGATCAGGAGAGGAGGCTTTGAGGAAAAGGGACCCAAGTTACTGCCCTGCCTACTGCTAACTTTGGAAAAGAACTTTTTGGAGAATTACACTTAAGCCAGTCCAGATCACCTTGGCAGGCTTCTTATGTGGGACAATGCAATCAAAATTTAAGATCAGTGATTTTCGGCCAAACGCGGTGGTTCAGGCCTATAATCCCAGCACTTTGGGAAGCCGAGGTAGGCGAATCGCCTGAGGTTAGGAGTTTGAGATCAGTCTGGCCAACGTGGTGAAATCCCATCTCTACTAAAAATACAAAAATTAGTCAGGCGTGGTGGCACATGCCTGTAATCCCAGCTACTCCTCGATCCCTCCCAGAGGCTGAGGCAGGAGAATCGCTTGAACCCAGGAGGTGGAGGTTGCAGTGAGCCAAGATGGCGCCATTGTACTCCAGCCTGGACAACAAGAGTGAAACTCTCTCTCAAAAAAAAAAAAAAAAAAAAAAAAAATCAGTGATTTTCCAGTGAATGTGCCATGTGCAATCCACAGGTGTATTGCCAAATCTTGATCAATATGTAAGATTTATTTTTGCCACACTGAGCATACACATTATTACTACAGAGCCTTAATTTAATATTGAACAAGGAAGAATATGATGTTCAGGATGTGTGCATAGTGGAGGAAAGAGGCAGGATCATTTGTCCTAAGTTAAACATAAAAGGTGCCCTGTTACATCATGTTGGGTCCAGAGAAAGAGCATGCGGTTATCAGAACATGAAAGAACTTTGATCCATGAGTATATTAAGCCTGGGTGGTCAGGGCAATAAAATTTCTGCTCCAACAAGAAGGCAAACAAAAGAACTGCATGATCACTGTAGATATCTTTATAGATACCATAAAACTCTGTTTTGTTTAGTAGCAATTGTGTTGCAGTTAATACTGACTTGTTTGGTATGGTTTATAGTTTATTGACATTCAAATATGACAGGAACAAAATATTTTTTATTAGGAAGAGTTTAGTGACCACAAAAGAGGCTTAGACCACTTACCCATAGGTGATAGAAAAAGAGGCTGTGAGACTCACTGCTCAAATGCCTGTTTTCTGGAAATGTCCCCTAGGTGGCAAATACCTATCTGGAATGGGCAGCAGCAGTGGTCAAGAGACCAAAGACCCCGGATGAAAATCTCAGCCCTCTCTCTTTCTTTCTTTTTTTTTTTTTAAATTATACTTTAAGTTCTAGGGTACATGTGCACAACATGCAGGTTTGTTACACATGTATACATGTGCCATGTTGGTGTGCTGCACTCATTAACTCGTCATTTACATTAGGTATTTCTCCTAATGCTGTCCCTCCCCCATACCCCCACCCTGCGACAGGCCCCGGTGTGTGATGTTCCCCTTCCTGTGTCCAAGTGTTCTCATTGTTCAATTCCCACCTATGAGTGAGAACATGCGGTGTTTGGTTTTTTGTCCTTGCGATAGTTTGCTGAGAATGATGGTTTCCAGCTTCATCCATGTCCCTACAAAGGACATGAACTCATCCTTTTTTAATCAGCCTTCTTGCTTTCTATTAGAGACATGATTGAGAATTTATTTGGAAACAGCAAAGCAAAATGTAATGAGGTTTTTAAAATTGTTATTTATCGGCAATAAAATAATAACAACTTGAAATTTAAAAGATCCAGATTAATTTTCCAACTCTTCTTTTTCATCTTTAATTGTCAGCCCAAAGTGCTGTTTGGTGTTTTGACAATGGATTGCTAACCTCTGCGAGGTTAAATAACTTCTGGATTTTTTGATTTTGTAATTTCCTTCAGAAAAGGAAGACCTTGTGCCCTACTCCTCTGGATATAGAATTCACCTCTACAGCGAGCCTCACACCCCTGTTCACCTGGATGGATAGAGAAGCAAGGGCAATTTTCATCTATTTAAGATTACACATGAAATGTTGAATCGTATGCATACGCTGTCATAGAGTGGAAACAAACACTGAATAACATCTGAATAAATTACAAGATATATTTTATACTTAACATTTTTCAAAAAACACCTCCTGCTGTTAAAGCCCATGCCCCATAAATATCTTCAGTAAAGCAGTGATAAAAGCAAGAATAACAACCTCCAAATGATAAATTTAGAGAAGCCTAAATAAGCAGTGTTTTCCTTACCAGTCAAACGCAAAGGTTACACACACATGCTCACCAATTGCCCTCTACTTGTTTTTGATTATAAAACAATGACTTCATTTGTGTCAGAACTAAATATGAGTAAAAGCTATTAACCAAGGTCTCATAGTAATCTAACAAATATTTTAATTGAATGATGTTTCTACACATGACAGTATTGCATCAGGACTGCTTGAAAAGAAAATATTCACTGAATGCAATTTAAAAAGTTTTTTCTCTCTTTGAAAAGGATAGCCTCAAGTGAAATTGATTAGCAGTAAAGAATATTAGAAGAATACATTTATACCGTAGTCTATGTTTGGAATGCAAAATAGATCTAGAAAATTTGGCATGGATACAACAATTCAACATCCCTCAGCAGATTATTAGTGAAAAGTAATACAAAATTAATTGGCATTTCTAATTTTTAAAAATGATTTCTTTAATAAGAGCTATTTCTACTGGGCCTTTTTTTTGAAATGAGCAACTATATTTCAAATATATTATCAAAACCATTTGGAATCATTCTGGAATCTAATCTAAAAAAGAACATACCTATCTCTTAAATCTACCAGGTTATAATTTATTAATTTCCACTTATTGTAAAAAAAAAAAAAAAGTTTAAAGGTAAACTCTGATAGCAACTACCTTGTGGATATAATAATAAATATTATTAAATAGTTTCATATAATACAGAGCATTCTCTGCCATTTTCTATAATGGTAAATGTGGTAAGAGTAACTTGAGAAGGAAGTAAAGCAGCAAAGCTCCTTGGTTAGTCAAAGCCATCAGTGCTGCGTACAGACAATGTTCAGAATCTGACCTAGGGCATCAATAAAACAACTAAGATATGGACTCTTTCAATGACACACAAACGTTATGTCATTAATGGAGCTTAGATTGTAGCAATGTATTCTTATAAGGTGACAAATTAACCATATGGCTACCTCGTAGACGACAAAATTAAAATATATTAAACTCTGTGGGGTAAATACACCCACAGGCAAATCTAATATACTGACATTTTTAATACTAATTGAAGCTGATTGATTTACGTATTTTACATTCTCAACTCTCCAAAATGATGTATTTAATGTTTTATTTTTAAACACAATTAAAAAATAATATATAAATATATACATACTGCAAATGTAATACAGATAACAAATTCATTTAAGCCCATTTATGCACATTAGTAACACACCATGTGGCAGAAAGACTAGGACTACAAGAAGACCCCTTGGCGATTTATTTTATATTAAATCCCTAATGGCCTCTCCTTATCTTTGCAAAAATATGCACGAAAGTCCAGACTATGCAGCCATTGAAATGAATGGTTATTTATTTGCTAAACGAGAACCCTATGTTTAATGTTCCTTAGACATAAGGTAGTCTGGAAAAGTCGCATTCCTACAGCTCCATACATCATTTATTTTACATACCCTAACTTCTCACAACAGGCAGCGGAAAAATATCTCTGAACAGCATTGTAAGTTGCTGAGATTTTTGTTTCCAATTCCATTACTGGAAGATTAAATGTTAACATGTTTACTTGCTTCTTTAGCAACAAAAACAAATTCATGTACCATCTTGGTGAGTGACACATACATGAATATAAAATGGGAGAAAGTTTGCAAATATCCAAAACTAAAATCAAACAATGGATGAGTATCAAAAGTTCGAACTTACAAATTAATCTCAATTAAATACCAGAGAGAAAGCTTCATGCACTTTAAATTTGTCTACAAAAAAAAAGTACTAATAATTGGAAAGTTCTAAGAGTGTGTTCTTGCTCTTTCAAAGAGTAAAGGTTGTTTTCCCCCTTTGTATAACATGCTTAAAATATGCCACAAAACTCAGCCCTGGACATATTGGTTTTTAATATTCATGCTGACATCGACACACTTTCTTGTCAAGTGATTTTCTATTAAATCACTTGATTTTGGTTCACACGACCAAAATGTTTCAGTTCCAGAGATATCCAATATCTGTAGGTGATAGGAACATAAGCAAACCCACATTGTTCACTCTTTCCCTCAATGCCTCTCCATCTAACTTCTGACAGCCTCAGATAGTCCAAATCAAGAAGGTTTTCAAGGAGAAATTCCTTCTAAGATGGTGAGAGATTCATGCCTGTAATCCCAGCACTTTGGGAGGCCAAGACGGGCGGATCACGAGGTCAGGAGATCGAGACCATCCTGGCTAACACGGTGAAACCCCGTCTCTACTAAAAATACAAAAAATTAGCCGGGCACAGTGGCAGGCGCCTGTAGTCCCAGCTACTTGGGAGGCTGAGTCAAGAGAATGGCGTGAACCCGGGAGGCGGAGCTTGCAGTGAGCCGAGGTTGCGCCACTGCACTCCAGCCTGGGCGACAGAGCGAGACTCCGTCTCAAAAAAAAAAAAAAAAAAAGATGGTGAGAGACGTAGAAGCAGAGTAATGAAATTTCATCTACTTCTTTGAAAATGTTGTGATATCATAGTCTCACACACCACTTTGGGAACGGTGATACATTGCCTTCGTGCTTCAACTAAACATTCTAACAGAAGCATTTACAAAGAAGCAAACACCTGGCATGGAAGAATGTGTGGAATGCGAAAAGGGACAAGACCACCTTCCTTATCTTGGAGGAAGCAGTAACCTATTTTTCTCTATAGGATATATACAGATAAGCAGAACAAGCAGTACTTGTAAGGTGCATTTGCAGGGTCGTACTTGGGGCTAATTCTTGCCCCGATCCTAGGTAAAAACTCAGGCAATCCCATGATTTTTTCTAGATACTCTTAGTTAACATAACTCCCCAGGCATTTCAATTCACAATAGGAGTCTCAATTTCATAATCAAAATGTTCAACCCCATGTCAGTCAAAATTGCAATCTCAGAGAGGGTTCAGCCTCTCCCCTGCCCCAGCTAGGCTGGCTGCCGGTGGAAGGGTATGCAGTCTCTCTCCCTTTCATTCTTTCCCTACCTGTTCCTTCTATCCCTCATTTATCTTCCTAGCTGTAGATTCCCGACCTATTTGGGTTGGTGCACAAGGAAGCAAGATGAGGTAAGAGGGGTAGAAAACTTAGCACTTTGCTGTTACTTTCCAGAGTCTGTAAATATTAGACTGTCTGGTCTTCACAGGTGTTTACACTGACACTTTGTCTCATGGGTCACCTGTGGATCTGTCAGAGCTCCTACCTTCCATCTCCCCTGGGGCCCTAGACAACTGGAATGCATTTCTATTCCTCATTTCCCAGCGCTTGGGAAGCTGGCTCTGCCTCTCACTTCTCTCCACTGAGATCTGCATTGTGTTCACTCTAAGTCAGGTCTCTTGGATGAGATCTAAGAAAAATGCACACTGCCTCTCTCACACATGGCCCAGATCAGCCTGTCTAGTACCCTGACAATTTTTCCAGGGTGCAGGCTGCTCAGGACAGCCACTTATTGTACACCCCACTGTGAAGCCAGCTAGTCAGCAAATTTTTTTCACTTTACATATCCACAAGTGAGGCACATGCCCACTGTGTCCCCCAAACTGCACAGGGCACACAGGCCTCTCTTTGGCGGGCTTTCCAAACTATTGCCCAGGCTTCGGTTGAGGGATTGATGCCCCCGCCCCCTTCCTCACAGGGAACCCACGTGTTTCAAAATTTCTTCTCTTTTCTATTTCCAAATTCTAGTCCTTTCATTCCCTCTAAGAGGGTGAGAGGTTTAAAAGCAGTGTACTGAGATTTCATCTACTTCTTTCAAAATGTGTCATGGTCCCATATCACTTTGGGAAGAGTGAGCTATCATCTTGGTGCTTCAACATAACCTTCTAACAGAATGTTTCTCTGCAAGGTGTCTTCCATGTGCCCTCCAGAGCCAGGCTTTACCTTCCCCCACCCTGTTCTCTGTGACAGCACAGCGACTTTATGGACAGCATTGAGTTTCTTCTGGCCGCTGACTTCCTGTTAGTTTCAGCCAACAGAAAGCCCCAGTGGGTGCTGGGAAGGAGAAAGAGAGTGAGGGCAGCATGCTTGTTCCTACATTTCCTTTTGTTTAGGGTCAGCATGAACTTGGCCATTCCTTGACCAAAAGCCCCTCTAGAGGTGATCCTTTCTTTTCAACCATTTCCTCCAAGTTTTTTGAAAACTTCTCTCTTCCTCTTCCTTTCAGGCTTAAGGTGGTAACTTCCGGGATGCTACCCTGTTCCTTGCAGTATTCCTCACACTGCCTTCATTTAATAAGATGGGCTGGATACAGTGGCTCACGCCTGTAATTCCAGCACTTTGGGAGGCCAGTCTCCTTCCTCATTCTTTGGCTCCATGACTTCCTTTAACAGCTAGAACATGGCATGATCTCGTGGGACTTCCGAGTCTCAGCCCCCAAAGTTCTCACTTCTGACATCTTCGAAGGTTTCTGTTCTCACATAAGAAGCCCAGGATGAAAGACCACATGGGGAGAGAGGCCCAGCTGCCCCCCCATTTGCTCCAGCCTTCCCAGCTGAGGCCCCCCACCCCATGCAAGAGAGGCCACCCTGCATCAGCCAGTCCTAGCCTGTCCTAGCCCGACTCCTGCCACATGAGTCAGCTCAGGCAAGACCAGCAGAATCATGAGAATACTACATTGTTTTAGTAAGTTGTGGTGTGGCTAAGCTCACACTTGTAATCCCAGCAATTTGAGAGGCTGGAGTGGGAGGATCACTTGAGGTCAGGAGTTCAACAGCAGTGTGGGCAACATAGGGAGACCGCATCTCTACAAATAATTTGTTTTTAATTAGCTGCTACTCAGAAGGTTGAGGTGGGAAGATCGTCTGAGCCTAGGAGGTCAAGGCTGCAGTGCGCCATGATCGTATCACTGCACTGGAGCCTGTGTGACAGTGAAAGACTCCGTCTCAAAAAAAATAAAAAATAAAACATAAAAATTCTGGTGTGCTATTGTACAGCAGTAGCTAAAGAAACACAGGTTTTCCTGTTTCTCACACCAGAACTACTAAATTGTGTCCACAGCTGGCTAATTTGTCCAGGCAGTTCCAGACTACTATGGACTAGGTAATCATCAATGGTAACAATTAATTGATTCTTCTGTGACCTAACATAGAATAATGAAGTAAGAACAAGACTTTTAAATCAGATGTCCCTGGACTGGAATCCTACTTTCTGGTTTCAGGTAGCGTATTTTCTCTCTCTGAGTCTTAATCACCTATAAAATAGATATAATCACCTATGTCATTAGAAGGGTGTCAGAATTTTAGAAGATAATTCATGTAAAGCACCTACCACTGTACTGGGAGCATAGTAGGTACTCAATGAAGGGGAGTTCCCTTCCTCAGTATCTGTGTATATGCATGCATCCAAAAGTTGAAACCTGAATCAACTCTCTCTAAACCAGTGGTTCAAAGTGTGGTCTCTGAACCAGCGGCATCAGCATCACCAGGGAACTTACCAGAAATATAAATTCTCAGGCCTCAACCCAGACCTACTGAGTCAGAAACTGTAAGAGTAGGAGAGTGGGGCCTGGAAATCTGTGTTCTACCAAGCCCTCCAGGTGATTCCGATGCAAACTAGACTTTAAAAACCACTACTCTAGGCTAAGAGAAATCAGGATAAAAGCAAGTAACAATTTGGATGTTGCTTCAGTTTGCACTTGAAAAATGCTTTCGGATACACTGTTACGGCATTACTGGACTCTGTGTAGAAATACTCTAAGGTTTTCTGTCTGTAAACATTTTGGGGATAGGCAGTTTCAAATAATTGCTTTATTTAATGTATTTGACACTTATGAGGGGCTTACCATGTGTCAGGCACCATTCTTTTTTTTTTTTTTTTTTTTTTGAGATGGAGTCTCGCTCTGTCGCCCAGGCTGGAGTGCAGTGGTGCAGTCTCGGCTCACTGCATCTCTGCCTCCCGGATTCACGCCATTCCCCTGCCTCAGCCTCCCGAGTAGCTGGGACTACAGGTGCCTGCCAACATGCCCGGCTAATTTTTTTTTTTGTATTTTTAGTAGAGACAGGGTTTCACCGTGTTAACCAAGATGGTCTCGATCTCCTGACCTCGTGATCTGCCCGACTCGGCCTCCCAAAGTGCTGAGATTATAGGCGTGAGCCACCGTGCCCGGCCTCAGGCACCATTCTAAGCATTTTGCAAATATTAACCCATTTAATCCTCAGGGCAATCCTTGGAAGTAGTTACTAGTATGATGCCATTTCAAAGAAAGGACACACTGAGGTTAAGTAACTGGTGGAGGATCAGAAGCTGGTATGTGTCAGAGCGAAGACTCCAACCCAAGTAGATTCCATACCTTTAACCACTACCTCATACAATGTGTGTGTGTGTGTGTGTGTGTGCGTGTGTCTGTCTCTCTCTTAGACAGGGTCTTGCTTTGTTGCCCAGGGTGGAGTGCTGGAGTGCAATGGCATACCACAGCTCCTGCAGCCTTAAACTCCTGGGCTCAAGCCATCCTCCCACCTCAGCCAGCCTCCAAAGTAGCTAGCACCACCATGTCTGGCTAATTAAAAAAAAAAAAAAAAAATTTCTTTTGGTAGAGATGAGAATCTCCCTATGTTCCCAGGATGGTCTCGAACTCCTGGCCTCAAGTGATCCTTCCACCTCAGCCTCCCAAAGTTCTGGGGTTATAGGCATGAGTCACAATGCCTGGCCTCAACCTCCCTTTACTATGATCTTTGCTTTCTGTCGAGGAAGGGTCAGCAATTTGCAACATTTCACAAATTCCCTGGTGGTCAGCAGCTACTCAGTATTTCACACCATGATATAATAAAGAGGTAATTATACAAATTATGCAAAATAATATCATATATGGGGAACTAGAATTTATCTTTTACTTGAAGATTCAAACAGCAGAGTGGTAAAAATGGATTAATGCTCTCTCTTGAGCATCCATTTCATGTTTAATCCTGAGAAATACCCAAGATAGACACAGGGAGAGAGGAGGGACCAGAGTGATGTTCATGGCATTTTCACAGACTGAGAAAACCCAGAGCTGGGACCAGGAAAGGGCCTGAGGAATTCTTGTTTTGCAGCTAGAGGGAGATTCCCTTTACAATTAGGGAGAATTAACTAAAGCTCTCGTCCCACTGGAGGCTGGGTAGCAGAACAAAATTATAAAACAATCGAGCACATACTGACGTCTGTCTGTCATTTTCTCCATTAGAAAGAACTTACAGGCCAGGTGCGGTGGCTCACGCCTATAATCCCAGCACTTTGGGAGGCCGAGGTGGGCGGATCACCTGAGGTCAGGAGTTCGAGACCAGCCTGGCCAACATGGTGAAAACCCATCTCTACTAAAAATACAAAAATTAGCTTGGTGTTGTGGCAAGTGCCTGTAATCCCAGCTACTCGGGAGGCTGAGGCAGGAGAATCACCTGAACCTGGGAGGCAGAGGTTGCAGTGAGCCAAGATCACGCCACTGCACTCCAGCCTGGACGACAGAGGCAAAACTCTGTCTCAAAAAACAAAAACACCTTCCAGCTTTTTTGCTTTGCTTTGTTTTAAATTTCTAACTTGATGAAAGGTATGTGATGCTTGTATTGTCTCTGTCACCAAAGAAAAAGGACTGTTGACTTGGTTTCAAAGTTTCAAAAGTTATGAGGATCATTTTCTGTAACCTCACATTTCACATTGTATCACATTAGGATATTGTGTGGGGAGATCCCAGCAAAAAGTACCTTTTGGGTTTGCACATGTCCTTCCCATCTCTTTTGCCCAATCCGGTTGTGCCTCTGGGGTTCCTCCCAATGGTTCCGGGGATTTTAACCTTGATCTACATTTGAAGCTCTCAGTCTATTTTCCAGATCCTCTGATACTCAAACATTATTCTTGCTCCACTCTCATCACCCAGGCGTCTCCATCTCCTGTACACTCTGAAATAATCTGTCAGAAGATCCTCATCCTGCCGTGCTGGCTTACTCTGGATCAAAGACTTCAGCTCTATCTCTGAGTATAGAGATAGAGAGACCATCTTGGTTAACACAGTGAAACCCTGTCTCTGAGACAAAGACTTCAGCTCTATCTCTGATGGACCGAGTAGGAAGAATCAGGCAAGTGCTTTACTAATTAACTGGATTCCAAGGTCTCCCTACCACCAATCAGCCAAAGACAGGCATCCCAGTCTCTGTTGTCACCCTCACAGTCCTGAATGCAAGCCTGCCACAGCTTGTCCTACATTGCTCATTATTCTCCCATTTGCATTCCTTCCCGTCTTTGTGCAGCATGAGTCAACCCACCAGGTTTCCCAGAGCTTAATCCAGAAGGGACCCAAACGCTAGGGGTAAGGCCATTTCACTGCTACTCTTAACTTAACATCAATAACCATGCTCTCTCTCCTCCCTCCTAGTTCATGTTCTCTGTGCCTGGAATGTTTTTCCTTTGCCACCAGCCTTCTACCACACCCTCCTTCACAACAAACCTCATTTACATGGCCAACTTCTGCACGTCCTTTACATTTCAGCTTCAACATCATCTTCTCAAGGGGGCACTTTCTGATCTACCTCCCCTTCCCAAATTAGGCTATGTGTTTCTTTCGTATTGGTAGTGGCCCATTAGAGCCAATTATAATTGCCAATCATTCGTAAGCTTAGGGAAGACAGAAACCATTGCACTGCAATATTTAGTCTCAATTTCAGGGACATAATAGCTACTCAATAATTTTTTTATTGAAGGGATTGGGAGGGGGAGCTGCATGATGAGAAATTACTTAACTGGTACGATGTATGTCATTTGGGTGACGAATTAAAAGCCCAGGGTCGGGCGCAGTGGCTCACAACTGTAATCCCAGCACTTTTGGAGGCCGATGCGGGCAGATCATGAGGTCAAGACATTGAGACCATCCTGGCCAACATGGTGAAACCCCGTCTTTACTAAAAATTCAAAAATTAGCTGGACATGGTGATGTGCACCTATAGTCCCAGCTACTCTGGAGGCTGAGGCAGGAGAATCGCTTGAACCAGGGAGGCGGAGGTTGCAGTGAACTGAGATCGTGCCACTGCACTCCAGCCTGGTGACAGAGCGAGACTCCATCAAAACAAACAAACAAACAAAAAATCCTGATGTGACCACTATGCAATCTATGGATGTAACAGAATTGCACTTGTAGCCCCCATAAATTCATATATATAAAAAAGGATTTTAAAATAAAATAAATGTTTGATGACAAATGACTACGTTAATGGGTGATTAAGTGGATGGATAAAGTGAGTACATGCATTCAAGCCCTCCTTGTCAACGCTGGTGTCCCAAGGACACATCAACTGGTCTGATGGGCTGTGGACTGAGCTGGTGGTGTCAATGACTAGAGTAGGTTGAGAGCTGTATTGTTTGGGCTCCATGGGCAGGAAGGTTCAAAATGACTGTTTCCCTTTTGGTTTGGGATAAAAAGCAAGCATTGTGAAGCGCCAGAACAATGCAGAATCATCCACAGGTGTGCCTGGCATACGCATTTGCAGAGAAACTGAAAACTAGATTACATCATGGTATCATGAAAAGAATGTTAATCTAAAATGTTGAGAGGCAAAACATAGACACAAATCTTCACTGTCATGAACCACCTTTTCTAGAAGAGTCTTCTAAAGTTCATTTATAACATGAAAATAATAAGAGACCTATTTCAAAGGGTAGTCATGGAGGTTCAATGAGAAAATAAAAATCAAATGTAAGCTATATACACTCAATAAAGGTATGATAGACATTCAATGAGTGTTGGCTACTATTATGTTCATTTGCTAAAATTCAAATTATTCAAGGTATTGACTAGCACCATGCTATGAATACAATAAGCATCAAGTTATCCTTTTGAAGGAATACGAGAAGACAATAATAAACAACCAAAGCCTAGTTGTAGCATCTTACCTGTTTTCCTGTTTCCACCACTAGGCGACACCACTGACCTATAATAACCCACTCTTCTCCAACAGGCTCAGCACAGCTATCCTTAGCAATCATGTCAATTAAGCAACAGTAAAAAAGATGTCTATCCTACACAGTAACTATCCCAAATTATTCCTTTGTTTGACTCTTCTTATTTCTCTGAGTTGCCACTGGCTATGTGGTATAAATTTGTTCTTTCATTTTAGTGTGTACTAAAAAAAAAAGTCTTTGTTACTTAGGGAACCAATTCAGTATTGACCATGGATGGGAAACGGGCACTCTAACACAAATGTAGTCCACTGTTTCACTTTTATATAGATTTCTTTATCACAAGAAAAGGGAACAATTTTCCTCAAGTTTCACAGCCTGCTTTTCTATGACAAGTTGATACAATGTAGCAATTAACCATTAAAATATTGCATATGATTCTCAGGAGTGTTACAGACAAACTAATTTAAACCAAGGTCAGGTCCCCAAATCAGCAAAATAACTCTGAAGGGAGGGGAGAGAGAACATAAATGAGAAGAAGTAAGCAACAGCTGCTATTAAAAGTAACACTAGGCAGCTAAAACTGGTCTGAGCACATTCCTAAAAATGTAATTAGCCAAATCCTTCCAGAAATTAAACCATCAAAATGACATTATAGTACGCTTTAAAAATGTATTTACAGAGTGAAAGAGCAGTCATCCTAGCATATCACTATGTCCTGAGGGTTTCCCTTCTCATAAAGAAAAATGTAGACAGAATTAGATATTGTGCTATGAAGAAAAGTTCCAATTTTCACATATATTTTGTTAAAAGCTACTTCTTAATTCCCTCAGCAGTGCTAAAGTTGAGAATGAATTAAATCAATAGGCTGGTTTCTGGTTTCTTTGCCCAATTATGGGATGATTAAAATGACTAGAACCAAAGTCTACCAATGACTTTTCCAGATACCAACAGTTATTAAAAGGCAACGAATGAAGACGGAGGTGCTGAGCTCTGCCAGTGTCATGGAGCTTGGTTCTCAGAAAGCCAGACATTGAGACCTCATTTCCTTCATGAGTAAAAGGCCAACTTATCTCCTCTTGCTCAAGGATTTCAATTTCTAGACTTTCTGAAGGTCTAGAAACATACAAATTTTATTTATATAAGGTGCAGTGATGCATAAATTTATTCAAAAATGCTTTTCTGACAATATGCCCATGTCCTCAAAGGTGACTGTGAACCTAAAAGAGAAGTCTCAAATAAGGAGCCACAGGTGCCAGAAATACCCAATTTAAAGGGAAAGCCTTAGGCATTTTGATGACATATGGAAAGACTTTTTCATAGCTTTTTAACCTGAACTTCCAGTAACTTCATAATGCAGGTTATGTACAGTACTACCTAGGTAGTACAGTACTACCCAGGCAGAAGAAGTAGCCGTGAAGAATGGCGCTGTGTTTCTGAAAAGGAGCATGTGGACGTATGGAAAAGGAAAAAGCTGTGCAAAGTGTACTAAGAAAAGGAAAGAGGGGAAGTGATCAAAGTGACATGGAAAATCCATGATCTTGTCCAAATGGTATTATCAGAACTCACGGGTATAGTCCAGGATGGTGAAAGCTCAGGAGGAAAATGATAATCCAGGATGCATCATTGCAGAGAGCAAGCTCTGTGTCTCTAGCCGAATAGAAGCGAGCAGAGAGCGGGGAAGACAGGGCTTCCAAGGCATGAGCCTGAGTCCCCAGCATGCATGATGACCAACGAAGGGAGGCTACGGTGGCTGTGATGTTTTGTGTCCAAAAAGAAAAGACTCTAAAGACTAATTATGTAATTTTATTTGTCCTTTAAACACAACCTGTTATCTTAGCTGCAGGGTGGCCCTACTTTCTCTTAATCTGAATTAAAATGGTTAACTATTGGAATATAACACCACTGGCCAAAGTACATGAAACCACCTAAGTAAATTATGAATCATAAATCAAGGTTCTACTTTCTTCTTGATGGTTAAAGAAATCACAATTCCTTTGTTTTACATTTTTAAAAAAACTATAAGCACTTCTACTACGATATCTCACAAAGAGATATACTTCGACTACACACAAATGATTGGCATGCTAAAATTCTAGTGACCTTATGCTTATGCCCAACAACACATAAATTGTACACTAACAGCCCCTGTATATGCCAGACTGTGGTAGGCAAATAACAGAAGGATTTATAGAAGAGAATGTGACCGGAAGCAATTTTCTCTTGATGGCCACCTTCAACTCCATCCCTCACTAGATGCACATGTGTCCCTGCACATCAAGAATTGGCGTCTAATTCGCAGTGCTGTGCCGGAGCTGATGTGTAACTGTTGGCAAGAGCTGACTGTTAAATTTTCAGGCAATTTGCAAACCCGTTATTTGCAAGTTAAACACAGTCATTATACAAATTAAACTACATAATTTATGTTTAGTAAATTATATTAAAAGCAAAAGTAATACATTCTCAAAACTCATCCCTTCCTAATCATGCCATTACATCTACTGTTATCAATGTTCTTGGGGTCATTTACATCTGTACAGTAGAAAGGCTATATAACGATATACTTCTGCACATCTCTTCCCAAATCTGTTTTGATGATGTCTTGCTGGTATTTTGAAATTGGCCATAGTAAGAGCATTTACGCTATGGAAATTGGAAAAGACTACAAATCAGAGCTTGTTTTACTGGTTTATTGATTGTTGTGACCAGGTATTGGCAAGCTCTGGCCCACAGACCAATTCAGCTCACTGCCTATTTATGAACGGCCCATGAACTAAACACATTCAAATAGTTGTTAAGTTCCTACATAATATCCTCAGTTTGGGCTCCTGGACTGCAAAGCCTAAAATATCTACTATCTGGCCCTTTTCAGAAAAGAATTGCTGACCCCTTGTCTAAACTCGAGAAAGTCATGGAGAAAAACTACACTAAAGATAAAACATGAAAGTGTGTTGTGTCTCTAGTCATCACATTGTGACTAGCACACACACACACATGAATAAGGAAATATTCTTCCAGTATTTGAAAACTATTCTTTAATTCAGCAAAGAAGTCACTTATATTGTTGACAAACAAATGAAGTTCAAGCATAGTTCTTCATTGTTTCAGTTTCTTGTAAAGGGAGAATCAAAAACATCAACTACATTTTTGTTGCAATTACACTCATTCATCGACTGTAATGCAAGAGTTACACAAAAATTAACTAGTTCATTCTATGAGAATTGGTTTTATGAAATTTACAATAAAGAATAAAGAGTATATATTGTGTACTATATATGATATATTGTACATATCGTATATATCCTTTATTTATTTATTTGAGACAGAGTCTCACTCTGTCACCCAGGGTGGAGTGCAATGGCGTTATCTTGGCTCACAGCAACCTCCGTCGCCTGGGTTCAAGCAATTCTCCCGCCTCAGTCTCCCAAGTAGCTGGGATTATAGGCACCTGCCACCACACCTGGCTAATTGTATTTTTAGTAGAGATGGGGTTTCACCATGTTGGCCAGGCTGGTCTCTAACTCCTGGCCTCAGGTGATCCACCCACCTCAGCCTCCCAAAGTGAAGGGATTACAGGCGTGAGCCACCACTCCCGGCCATATACCATATATATCCTTTATATCAGTAATATGTATGAGTGGGTTTTTTTGAGAACCTGTTGTTAAACATTTACTAGCATACCACTGCTGATTCCCCTTATAATCAATCTGGGCTGCTCTTAGGGATGCATATGAATAACAGAAAATGCTGGTGGTGATATTCTGAGACACCTGAGGTTAGGTCACAAGAAAAATTGCAGCTTCCACCTGAGTCTCTTAGAAAACATGTGGCACTATCTTGTGGCACTCCCTTAGAACCTAAGTGTTATGCTCTGAGGAGCCCAAGCCAGGTGACAAGTACCAATTGAGTTCCCAGTTGACCACCATCTGAACACAACTGCAGGAGACACTCTGAGCAAGAACTCCTCAGCCAAGCCCCCTAAAAACCCATAAAACTATGAGAGATAATGATATGTTGTTTTAAGCCTCTAGGTTTTGGGGGTGACCTGCTACACAGCAATAGGTAACTGAAACACCATTTTATTCTGGGGAGGAGACAGTGAAGGGGTAGCTAACTGGGCCCATTGCATCAAGATCCCAGGAATGCAAGGTTGGGGTATTGCAGTCCTGGTTTGTTCCATGCCCTTAGTGTAAAAACACACATGCAGGCATGTTGGGGGTGGGGACTTAACGAAAAGGGAAATGGTTATGAATAATACATGTCCACATTTGCATATAAATCTGAATCACCTAACGCTTTTCTTTACTAAAATATCACCTAATGAAACCCTAACTCTACCTATTTCACTCACTACCAGTCAACAACATTTGGGCTTCCTAGAATGGCATGCATCCCCTCCCATAGTTTTCCTCCTTTCTAGATCAAGCCATATATCTATATTTGTGGCTAGTGTCACTAAAGTTCCCTGCAGCCTGTTGATGAAGTCGTATCCTCATCTTATCTTATTTCACTGTTTCATTCCCATTTCACAGTTGCCAAGGAGAGTCAGTGGAGATTTCTGGGACCTGAAGAGAGTTTATATCTGGGGAGGATCTATGTTTCATATACCCCCACCCCAATCTTCTCTACCTGCTCTATGTGAATACATTTTTATCAGAGTGTTTCAGGGAAAGAGGAAGATCTAGAGCACCACCCTATGCCAAAGAAAGCATGAATGCAGAATGTGTAACTTCATGATGGCTAAACCTTGGATCCCTGCTTGTCAGAGTCCATACAGGCTGCAATAACAAGACACCTTAGACTGGGTAATTTATAAATAATAGACATTTATTTCTTATAGTTCTAGAGGCTGGGAAATCCAAGATCAAGGAGCTGGTAGAACTGGTGTCTGGTGAGAGCCTGTTCCTCATAAATGGCACCTTCTCACTGCATCTTCACATGGCAAAAGGGACAAACATGTGCCCGCAAGCCGTTTTATAAAGGCACTCATACATTCGTGAGAGCAGAATGCTCGTGATCTAATCACTTCCCTAGGCCCCTACCTCTTAGTACTACTTTATTGGGGATTAAATTTCAACATATAAATTTTGGAGGGGCACATTCACACTACAGCATAATCCCTGTTGCAAAATCATAGCTAGAAAAAGTACTCAGGTATTTTGCACCACTTAGGGAAATACTGTTTATTTACAGAGAATCATAACTAGATAGACCAAGTTTTGTGATTCATTTAAGTCCATTTGAAACTGACCAATAGGTAAAGCAGAGAAAAGTTGTCAACAGAAACATCAAGTTGTCTCCAACTTGAGTTTAGCTGGAGATACAAAATAAGAATCCCACCAGGTGCGGTGGCTCACGCCTGTAATCCCAACACTTTAAGAGGCTGAGGCGTGTGGATCACCTGAGTTCAGGAGTTCGAGACCAGCCTGGCCAACATGATGAAACCCCATCTCTACTAAAAATACAAAAAATTAGCTGGGCATGGTGGCGGGCACCTGTAATCCCAGCTACTCAGGAGGCTGAGGCAGGAGAATCACTTAAACCTGGGAGGCAGAGGTTGCAGTGAGCTGAGATTGTGCCACTGTACTCCAGCCTGGGCAACAAGAGCAAAACTCCATCTCAAAAAAAAAAAAAAAAAAAAAAAGAAGAATTCTATTATAAGGCATTTCTAGGTAAAGAGATTTTGCAGACTATTTTTGGACATCTGTAGAAGGCCCTACCTACATACAAATTGTAAATATTCTAAATATTATCAGCTGCAGCCACTTAGCACAATTTTCCTAAGACAAAGTGCTGTTGCTGCTGATATGATAAACCATTCTTTACGCAGGGATTTTTTATTCTTTCATCTCGGTTACATCTCATTACCAAGAACCACTCATAGCTCAATAGGAACGAAAGTCCACTTTTCTGGGTCCATGTTTCACTCTTTTATCCTGCTAATGTCCTCAAGAAGCTAGGAATTATCCGTTCTAAATTAGTTTCAAATTGTAATTCACACTTCAAATGCCTCACGCCGACTGACTGTTAAATCCACACAATCAAAGTTACCTAACCGTATTTGTCATTTGCTTTAAGTGCTTTTGGACTTTTTGACAAAATATGAACTGAGAATTCCTAATTCCTCAGCTACTCGGAGTTTGGTTATTTGGAGTTAACTATGGTGTTCAAAAGTAATGCTGTTTTCATTTCAATAAAAAATCTCTACCATTACAATTTTTCACTAATTGACTGGGATGCTCTATATTTTGAACACAAATTTGAAAAGACTAAATCACAGCAAGAAAAGCCAGAACACCCACATCCTTGAATTCTAGAGACAGTCTGAGAAAAAACAGACTTTTTCCTTCCTACATGATCTGTCCTATCCAATCCTTCTTTCCATAATCCTTTTTCCTATTACTTTTATCTACTTGGCTTATCTTGCCAAATCTTCTCTGTATCAGGCACCAATAATTAGCTTCACTATGAGCACCTAGAACTTGGATGATGTTCATAGTTCAAAAATTAAAATGATTTTTTCAGGAAGCAAAGATGTGAAGACTAAGAGGAAGAAAGTCTGGTACAAAGAGTAGGGAAAGAAGAATGCTAACCAAGGATTGCTTAAGGATGTCTAGGCTGTCTGACACCCTGAGTTTGGGGCAATGACTGACAGCTGATGACTTACTAGTGAACCCCTGAGTGGGCTCAAATTCTAATTAGTCTTGCATGCTGGCACCATGTCCCAAGCAGTACACAGGGCTAGAATAGGACTGGCCTGGGATTTGGGTCCTGGCTGTACAGATTAGAAAAATGATTTAACCTCTTTAGATTCCAATGTCCTTACCTCTAAGATAGAGATTATGGCAGACACTGGCCAATTATTTTCCAAATTGGTTCCTTTTCATGGGCACATCTATTAGATGACATTTTTCAGCCTCCCTCCAGTTAGATGTGACCATGTGACTGAGCCAAGGAAATGTGAGCAGAAGTGATGAGTGTCACATCCAGACCAGATCCATAAAAAACTCCACCCTTGGCCCTCCAAGCTCTTCTCCCTGTTGACAGATAAACTGGAGATGTCCTCCTGGGCAACCTTGGAAACCACATGTTGAAGATGGTCTCTGAATCACCCCTGGCCACCTGACTGGGAACACCAAATAGGATTGCTACATGAGTGAAAAATAAACAATTTCTGGGTTGAATCACTGAGGCTTGTTTATCTGTTCCAGCTGCTGGAGCTACCTTCACCAATACAGGGGTAATCATAGTACCTTTTACTGGGAGGATTAAGTGAGATAATGCTTACTCAACTGCCAGGTACACAGTAAGCACTCACCATCAATTGTCAACTCTTACTGTAGCAAGGAAGAGTTTACAGACGTGAACCCAGAAAGAAATGGATCCACTCAGGATTTAGAACCTAGAGGAGAGTTTTCACATATTTCTATTAGTTGGGCAAAATGGCTTTGAAAAGTCATCTTTTCAAAATATTTCAATATGCAAATCATATGCTCACCAATATGCTAATCAATATGCTAATGATTTACTAGTGATTTGCTGACCAAAATCAAATCATTTATATATTTTGAAAAGGTGAACTTGTTCGAGACCAGTTCTGAACTAACATATGCTCCCCCAAGAAAGGTTATGCACTCTTTCACAAAATAAGAGAGTTAAATACTCTACAGATACTTTCATCTTGGCCTCCAACAAACTCCAAGCTCAATAAGAAATCATATTGTGTGCGTAAAATTGGTAAACCAGATTTCAGACTGGTGTGCTGAGTCTCAAATCCTTGGTTACAGTGGCTCACTTACGCTTCACTGAGGCCTGAGTAAACGTTCCCTTTTGCCAGGAAGGAGTTTAGCAGTGATCTTGGGAATTCATTCTGGTCTGTGCTTGAATGCTAAGGGAAAACGATAGTATTTTGCCCTAGGCAGTGCTCCAAGGTGCAGTATGGCTGGTAATCTCTGTGCAGGGCAGAATGAGTCAGCAGCCTCTGAGTCACTTTACCAGGATGCATCCCAGGCTTCACACAGCAGAGCAGCTGGTCATGAGGAGGTCTGAGGCCCAGAGCACAGCAGAACAGCCCAGAAAGAGAGAAAACAGCCCTGAACAATTCCCTCAGACTCTAGTTCTGAAGAAAGGAGATAAAATGCCAACAGCTAAAAGCCCTCACCGTTCCTCATTTAAAGGAAATTGATATGAAATAAAAATGTGGGAGCAACAGATGAAATATGCTTACCAGGCAGCAGGTTCATACAGGCAATCTTAAAATTTTAAGTTTTATTCTTTTAAGTTGTCTGAAAAATGACTACTTTCACAGTAGTATACAATAGGGGTTGAATTTTGTTCCACAAAAACTTTTATGTTGAAGTCCTATTTGGAACTAGGGTTGTCGTAGACATAGTAAACTAAGATGAGGCCAGGCGCCACGGCTCATGCCTGTAATCCCAGCACTTTGAGAGGCTGAGGCGAGTTGATCGTTTGAGCCCAGGAGTTCAAGACCAGCCTCGGGCAACATGGCAAACCCCATCTTTACAAAAAATGCAAAAATTAGCCAGGTGTGGTGTGCACACCTGTAGTCCCAGCTACTCAGGAGGATGAGGTGGGAGGATCCCTTGAGCCCGGGAGATGGAAGTTGCAGTGAGCCTTGATTATGCCACCACACTACAGCCTGGGCAACAGGGCAAGACTCTGTCTCAAAAAAATAAATAAACATACTAAGATTATTAGATGGGTCCTAATCTACTATGTATTCTTATGAAAAGGGGAAATTTGAACACAGAGATATGCATAGAAGGAAGGTGATGTGAAGATGAAGGCAGAGATCCAGGTGATGCTTCTGTGCACCAAGAACACCACAGATTACCAGCAAACCATCAGAAGCTAGGGCACAGGCATGGAGCAGATTCTCTCCCATAGCTCTCAGAAGGAACTTATCCTACCAACACCTTGACCTTGGACTTCTAGCCTCTAGAGCTGTGAGACAATAAATTTCTATTGTTTAAGATGTCTAGTTTGTGGTTCTTTGTTATGCCAGCTCTAGCACACTGATACAGCACATACACAAGAATAAATCATACTGCAATTGATCATAATAAAGTGTGATCAAGTCAGTGCATGGCTATTGTCCTTCCTGAGTAAAGATGCTAATAATGACTAACAGTCTTTTGGGAGATGCTTAAAGAAGATGTAATAACATTTGGTGTCAGCAAGGGAACCATTAATGTACTGCCGTGAGCAACCTTGCTTCAGTGGCACTTCATTAGAACGAAAAGATGTTTCTTCCCCTTAACATTTTAATATACTGCTTTACTAGGGAGTAAACTAGGCCCAAGAAGTATAATCATTACCAGTTCTGCTGGCAAGGGAATAAAGGCAACGTTTGCTCTTTGATATCCATAAATTCTCTTCTGATGATCAAATCAACAAGCAACAAAAAGGCCACAAAGGATCAGGTGTAACAATAATCAACGAAGTGGATTCCAACGTCATGTGCATTCCCCCACAAGATGCATGCTACTTTCACACTTGGAATGGCTTGGAGGCCGAGCAAAATGAGACTGCAGTTATCTTTTCCCACAGTCCCCTCTGTAAGAAGAGCTGCCCCTCTGGCCATGCCTCTGATAAGGCCATTTCTACACACCGCCCCTCAAAATCTCATCCATTCTGACTTCATGTACTGAGCAAAGCGTTGAAACTCTATTATTGTAATTAATTGCTTTTTATGTATTTCATTCAGTAACTTATATAACAATAAACATTTGTGAGATAACTACAATAACAATGAGAGACAAGGGGTTTAGAAGCTTTCTTCTTATCAGAGTGCCAGATAACCTATAACTATTGACGGCAGTGGTTTCTACCTCCCAAACTCAATGGTTCCCCTGAAGAGCATGCTGTGTAAGTTACAGGGAGATAAATCTTTCTAATTTTCTGAATATTTCCACCCAAGAAAATTAACTGGGTCGTCAGCCATATAAAGGCCATGACTTACACAATGGTAGAATTACAGCATTGGAAAGAAGCATTGAAAATGCAAGGAATCTTCATTCCCATATCCCTGACATGCTGCAGAACCTACAGTTGATTTCTGCCAGTGACAACAGCTAACTACTTTGTAAAGCCTCCCACTCCATTTTTGGAGAGGGGGATAAGCATACTTTCTATAAATATGTGGGCCATTTTTCATCTGTTTGATGTCATCCTTCAACCTTAGTTGTCTGGAAGAAACTGGTTGGGAGAGGAAAAAGTAGGCTGCCTTGGATGCCTAGCTAAGTGGCTTTGCTTTCCTAGCTGATTTATTTAAATCCAACAGGAAATAAAAATCAGATAGCAAAGGGACGAACTGCAAACACCCATAAGTATTAACTAAATATTTGCATTTACTAAGCATCTACTATGTGCCCATCACTGTTACAGAAAATTGAACAGAGAAGTCAAAGATACCATCAGTACCCTCAATTAATTTAAAATACTATCCGACCATGATTAAATATATTAAACAAATTCAAAAGCAATGGAAGATCTAATGTAAAGAGTGAAGTCCTAAGTTGGTCACCTAGACTACATTTAGCAAGAGTTCAGAGGGTGGTAATAAAAAATAGTGAATTTGTAAGAGTTATCATGATGCATCTTGGTTGACCATGCTTTGGAGGATGAGCAAGATTCGGAAAGTCATAGGAACTAAGAAGGTTTCTTTGAGAATATATCTAGATTCAAAGAGCAATTATACAACTGTTCCAAAACCCACAAAATAAGATTATGAGGATTCTGTCAATATTTTTTAAAGTGAGGTGAATGGGAATGAGAAAGGAATGCTGAAATATAATCAAATATGAGTAGGGAGTGGGAAAATACCACTGCATCACAGGACAATCTACAGAGAAAATTAAACTCTGACGTTAACTTGGGAATTTTTCCAGCAGACAGATTGGATAACTGATTTGCATTTTTTCTTTCAAGGAAGATACAGGATGTTACTAAGGAGGTTTTTTTTTTTTTTTCCACTTCTCAGTCATCTTTAATATCCCCATTATGCAAAAGTGAAAAGTTCTCATTCAGCCAATGAGAGTTTAAACTGTGTACCCTTCTTTATTATATACAAATATCCTTCTCCTTTCCTCCAGGATCATGTAATACTTCCAGAGATGTGCTTAAACACCTGATTAATTACTGGACCTCTGTAAATTACTTTCAAGATTAAGATGATTATTTTATCACTTATTCTGCTTGATAGGCATTTACAGTTTAACACATCTGACAAAGCAATTTGCATACCCCTATAATATAAAGGGAGGTACATTAAAGCTACAGTAAGTCTGTAATATTAATAGCCTTAAAATAATTTGCTAATTACAGACAGTTCCCTAAGCAATTACAAGACATTCTATGTTAATTTAGGAAGGAATTCCAAACAAAGCATTTAAAACCTAATAAGATGCCATTAAATGAAGGAAGACAGAGGAGAGGGGAACAGAGAAAGAAAACCCTAAGGCTTGAACTAGTAGAAATGATTCTTAGAGCTACTGACCCTTGCAAGATCCCTGTTTTCCTTGGGTTCTTAGGCACAAAGCAGAGTTCTAATTGATGGTGATTATATAGTTACTATATCACAAATTGAATATATTTGTTGAATTGATTCACATCAATAACTAATCATATGGAGCATTTATCAATCTGAAAGTCCATAGAAACAGTTGATTCAGTTTATCAAGTGCATAAAATGAGAACATGCTCTGTAAACTGTGAGGTGCCACCAAACGTCACAGTCTGCCTCTTAGTTTTCATACAGATTTATAAGCTGATTTATAATGCTTATGAACTGGAAATAAATTTGACAAAAAGATCACAGAAAAGAAAGCACCTAGCTTGCTCTTGGGTTTTCTGAGGATGTAGACACCAATATGAGTGCCTGCTATTCCAGAGAAATAGATACATTGATATAGTCAACATCTCCATGAGAAAAGAATAGGTTGGGTGTGGTGGCTCAACCAGTAATCCCAGCACTTTGGGAGGCCGAGGCAGGCAGATCATTTGAGGTCAGGAGTTCAAGACCAGCCTCACCAACATGGTGAAACCCTGTCTCTACTAAAATACAAAAATTAGCCAGGAGTGGTGGCGGGCGCCTTTAATCCCAGCTACTTCAGGAGGCTGAGGCAGGAGAATCACTTGAACCCAGGAGGTGGAGGTTGCAGTGAGCCGAGATGGTGCCACTGCACTCCAGCCTGGGTGACAGAGCAAGACTCCACCTCAAAAAAAAAAAAAAAAAAAAAAAAAAAGAATAGCAACATACAATTCTAAAAACCAAAAGACAAATTCCTATAGAGCATATTTTATCTCCATAAACTTGACCTGTGAGCTAAGTGCCCAACCAAATGTAGATAACCTGATAAAGACAATACAACAGTAAAGAAATACACAGACTTCTACAAATGCACAAATGTGCCTCTGTAAAATATAGTTCCCATTAGTTAGGTTAATTAACATATAAGTCATTGAAAACTCCCAAAGTAGACAAAAGATAATTCACCAAGGAAACACGCAAAGACAAAAGTAGCATTCACTCTGAGCCATTCAGTTAACAGATTGGAAGGAGGTTTCTTGTTAATTAATACTTGAGTTGTCATCATTGATTACCAAAATGGCTTGCATTCAAATAGTTTTGAAGATCAAAAGACAACTTGTTTTTTTTTCTTTTCTTTTTTTTTTTTTTTAAGAAAAGTTCTATGAACAATACAGGGTGGTACACAGAAAATATGGAAGTGAACCTAATCACACATACCATAATTGCTATTAAACAGGTTAAATATACACCCACATCTGAGTGTTTGTGTTTTAGGCTTTGTTTTACTGAGATGAATGAAAGAGCATTCATCTTGAGAATCCAGGTTTGGCATTTTTCATTGACTTAGCATAGTGTTTTCACCCAAAAAATAACCTGCCACTATATTCCAAGTCAAATGTATCACAAAGAAGCAAAGGACTACCATGGACTTATCCGATGGAGAGAGTTACATTCCAGTTGCTCAGACTGCAATTGTGGGAAATTGATCATTGCTAAAAAAGCATTCCCACCCTTACCTCAAGGTTCATGCTCACAGTACTAATGGCCACTTTTATTTCTCCATCTGACAGTTCCTTTAGATCTTTCAACATTGTCTGTTCAATACTTAAACCTGTGGATGACAGGAAAAAAAAACACTATGTTATACTTGAGGGATTTTTTTTTTGTAATATCAAGGGATGTTTTTAAGAATTTATTCTGTAAATTTCATTCTTTTCCCCCCAAATGTCACTTTTATCCACAATAAACACACACAGACACTAAGGCAATAATCACATCACGTCTGCATCAGTTAGGATCCCAACAGGAAAAATGCACCTCTTTTGCTGCAAAAGAAGATGTGTTAATGGCAGGACACTTACACAGATGTGGGCTGGATGAGAAAGTGAATAAAAGATAATGAGGCATCCAGAGACTAGCAAAGGGACCCAGAAAGAAAACAGAGATCTGTAACTGGAGAAGACTGGCTGCAGAAACTTCCACCTAAGCAGGAAGAAGGCAGGGAAGATCAACTACAGTCTCATTCTTCTCCTTGCCCCCATCCCTACCTGTTCCTAACTCTTCCCATTGGTCAAACCCAACCAGAAGCCAGTGTTGTGGGAGCCCATAAGATTAAATACTTAGGGGTCCACTTCTGGAGCCCCAGAGCAGACAAAGGCAGGGAATGAATTGGTGGAGGTGGAGAAATGAAGAAAAATTAGCATCACCATGCAAACTAGTTAAATAATACCAAACAAAGCCAAAACTGGCTTTCAGGCTGCATTTAGGTAAGCCCCCATGTTTTCTAGTATAATTTCATTCAAAATGCACTTTATAAATGTGACTTATAAGACTATCTTAATTAAGTTGCTTACCCTCGTAATAGGCTCTGACAATAGGAGTTATTAAATTCCCTAATTAATGGGAGTAATAATCCAGAATGGCTAAATTATCCAGAACTGCATAGTTGTAGTCAGTTGACCAATGGAACTCAATGAAATCTATCACAGTAAAGCAGCAAAGGATCTGGCTCGACATTTAATTCTCACACTACATTATTACGTCTGATTAGGCCTACTCTCTTGGGAGGAAGATCTGTAATAAAGCCTGGTAAAGCACTGCATCCTTCCCAAACGTATGTTAAGGCTTCAGATACCACTGCTTGCGCTACCCACTTAGAACACTCTGTCAATCACATGGGGAAACAGACAGGCACTAAATATTTTTCTTTGACTCAAAGATTGAAAAGCCACAATCTTTCACAATGCAGCGTAAAATGATTTATTGAAGACATTGTGACATTAAAAGTTTGGTGTCATTGTGAAAATGAATGACAAAACACATTCCCTTGTGCAGCATACACACACGGACACGAACATCTATGCATAGGTAACAGAAGATGCAATGGACACTGCAAAGGCCCCACCCCGTTTCCTCAAACTTTCCCATCCCAGTGCACCCAGCATGATGCTCCACCAGTACCTGCCTCTCTTTTCCTGAGGGCTTTCCTTGGCCACCAGAGCCTACGCTGGAGAAGTAGCCCACACTCTTCCAGTGGACTGCTGGTAAATGTTTAATGGCCAGTAACAAATCCTGATTTGCAGTGTTTGTCAATTTCAGGGATCTAAATACTCCTATCATGGCTGATCTCAAGCTACCAATCCAACATCGCCCAACTCACAAAATTCCTGAACATTTAACCATCAGCTCCTGGAGCCCAGATGAGCACACCACTGCATCCCTCAGGTGGGACAACCCTGAAGCACGAGTTTACACTCTTTCTCATGGTCTCTGGTGGGATTAAGCTCTGGTTTCCCATGGAGCCAACTTGCTTGCTGAAGCATTCCATTCCCCTGTCAGTGTTGACTGGAACCACCTCCCACATAGACCACTTTGCCTCAGGCTCTGCCCCTCCTGCCCCTGGAGATGGGGTTACTGAACTAAGAGAGAAAGTTATGTAATTTAGTGTTTACATCTTAAAGACATATAGGCTGCGTTTAGGCCTTGCCTGGCCACCTGCCGGCTGTGTGTATTTGATGTTGGGAAAGCAATGAAGGCTTTCTGCACTTCAGTGTCCTCCCTCACCTGCAGACTGGGATGACAAAGCACTGACTCTTGGGGTTGTCATGAGGAGGATTCAGCAAGAACATCCTTGCCAAGCTATGCCATCAAAACCTGTATACAGTAGGTATCCAGTGAATTATAGCCTTTTGTTATTGTAAAACAGTTGATCCAGGAAATTCACTGTCCTGACAAAGCCTAGACTCTCACAACAGCTTCATCAACATAGCCATCTTCTCACTCATTTCCTTCTCAAACTAATTGAATTATGAAATCCCATTGTGCTTGATATTGCTCCTTCCATCTTCTCAAAATAGAATCCTATCAGCATAAGGATTGCATGTAATAATGCACCTGAGATGTGCACTAGACACATGAATTAACCACACATCCAGACACAAAGGCCTCAGAGGAGAGGCCACAGTACAAGCTGTCTATTTCCAGGGCAGCCAACATTAGATGCTTGAAAACCTTCCACCAGCACAAGCAATAGGAAGAAGGTGAAACACGTTCAAATGTACCTTCTCAGCCAGGCGTGGTGGCTCACACCTGTAATCCCAGCACTTTAGGAGGCCAATGCAGGTGGATGACTTGAGGCCAGGAGTTCGAGACCAGCCTGGCCAACATGGTCAAACCCTGCCTCTACTAAAAATGCCAAAAATTAGCTGACTGTGGTGGTGCATGCCTGTAATCCCAGCTACTTGGGAGACTGAGGCATGAGAATCGCTTGAACCCGGGAGGTGGAGGTTGCAGTGAGCCAAGATCATACTACTGCACTCTAGCCTGGGAGATAGAGCGATACTGCATAAAAAACAAACAAAGAAACAAATATACCTTCTCAGGTCTGATGATACTCCATGCCACAAACCATCCCTACTCGGGAGGGACGAGAGAGCTGGGGACAGAGTCACTCACCCTGAGCACTGAACTGGGTCTCCTGTAGGACGCTGATGATGTCCTCTCTTGGAGGCAAGTTAGGAAATTTTTCTTCCAGGATAGAAAGAATTTCCTCCTGCTTCTCTGAGATCTTCTCTGATTCCATGGTCATCCACTTGAAAAGAATGCTACCTGAAAGGTATGAATAAAAATGCTCTTAAAGCTTTCCAGCCAAGCCAGAACAGGGGCCAGGAAAATCAGTGTTTCCTGGCCTCTCAATCTAAGCTTTCCATTTCTGTCTCTCACCTGGACCAGAGTCCTCCACATGTAACATTCAAGAGCCAATTTTTAGAAAACAATTGAACCATCATCCAGCTTCATTATTCTCCAAGTACTGCTCTCTACAACTTAACTGACCCTAGCATACTCTATGGCATAGAATTCATAGAAAAAGGACAAAAATGTGTAGCTTCCCCTAACTCCACGCAAACACACAAAAAGATATGCATCGGTCTTAAGTGATTTCAAAAAGGAAGTTAGTGGTAAACTATTTAAAAGTCCAATCAGCCTTATTTCCTTTAAAGGACCACAGAGAATACAGTTTCCACTCATTATATTATTAATTTTACATACAAACTTCTTCCTTTTCACACTAAATGAATGTATAATCCCACTGTCAACAGCTGAGGAATCTGACAAGGTGGCTAACCTGACGTCCATTTCTGATCTCCCAAGCATCATACACAGTTTTAAAGTCATTTACAATTATCTAATTATAAGGACTCACAAGCTGGGTCTAAATCACAGGTTTAAATTACAAAGTAATTTTCCAGTATGAAAGACCTTGCACAAACTCCTGTGACTTCTGTGGATAATTTCATCTTGAAAGGGAGGAGTTAGCACCCCATACGTACCCTTACTCTTCCCTGCATTCCAAGCCCAGATTAACACAGGGTCACCACGGAGAGAGAAGTTTTGCTTAATGATGAATGATTAAGCTCTCTAAAAATCCCCAAATCTGTTGACTAATCAAAGTACTACCATCTCTGTTTCAGTGTAGCCTTAATGCCAGTCATGGGGGAGGGAAAATGGAAAATAAATAAAAGAGAAAAGAAGGTAAAAGGGGAAATATAGTATCCAGTGAGGGAAAACTATGGTACCCAATCCAAACACATGGCCTGAGACCTACAGAACCTAGAGTTGAGGTCTACGTTTACCATCAAACATGCTGGAAAGTCCCAAGCAAGTCATCTGGCCTCTGTTTCCAGTTTCCCATTTTTAAAACAGGAATAATACTGCTTTCCCAGCTCACAGTGTTATACTAAGCATCAAATGAATGTAAACATCATAAAGAAAAGTAAATATTGCTAAATATATTTAAAGCATTTCATCCATTCATTCCCTCACAAACAATTACTGAGTGCCTTTTATGCGCCAGGCACTGTGCTCGATGCTAACAATTCAAGATTAGGCTGGAGACAACCTTGCCTCTTGAAGCTCACGGGAGATTAGAGGTTACAAATAAGTAAGCACAGACATTTTCAATAGCAGAGAATAAGAAATATTATGGGTGAAATACATAGTACTCTGAATCTAGGCCAATATCTAGGGTTCAGAGGAGTCTTCCTAGAGACAGTTAACCTAAGCTGAGCTTGAAGGATAACTAGGGACTTAAGGCAAAGGCAAGAGGGAGGTCACAACCCAGAAAGAGCCTGTGCAAAGGCACTGAGGTGGGAGGAATTGGGCCAGTTCAAGGAATAGAAAGCAATTAATTCCAGGTAGATGGTATGATTTTAGCAAGGGAAATGATGAAAAAGTAGGTTGCAGAGATAGAAGAGGCAAGACCATGAAGGGCCTTACAAGCCACCTTAAAGTTTGTCTTTTATATTTTAAGAGGGATGAGGAATCTTTCAAGAGTTTTAAGTAGGGAAAGTAACATGCTCACATTTATGTTTTATAAGAATCACTCTGGCTCTCATGTAGAGAAAATTTTAGATAAGGAATACGGGGAGAATCAGTAAGGAGGCTGTTTTGGATAAGAACGAAGGAAAGAACAGTCAGCACACAGAACTAAACAGATTCCATTTCAACAGTCATTTGAAGATGGAGGGCAGCCAGCTAGATTTTGTGTATACACTGTGGTCTGTCAATCTCTGACATAAAACTCACACTATAAAGATTATTTTTTCCGGCCAGGCGCAGCGGCTCATGCCTGTAATCCCAGCACTTTGGGAGGCCGAGGCTGGTGGATCACCTGAGGTCAGGAGTTTAAGACCAGCCTGCCCAACATGGCAAAACCCCATCTCTACTAAAAATACTAAAAATTATCTGGATGTGGTGGTGGGCGCCTGTAATCCCAGCTACTCGGGAGGCTGAGGCAGGAGAATTGCTTGAATTCGGGAGGCGGAGGTTGCAGTGAGCTGAGATCACGCCACTTCACTCCAGCCTAGGAGACAGAAACAAAAACAAAAACAAAACAAAACAAACAAACAAAAAATTCCCCTCTTTATTAAGGCAATGGTAAATATGAATTTCAGAAAAGATCTTCATCTGCCTCTCGCTCTGATAGACTGCTTGTACTAAGAACAAGGATAAAAGCTAGATCAAGTTTTTAAAAATCTGTGAAAGTATCACAGAGTTACCCAAGTAACTGTCTTGGAAGCTAAGGTCCTGGAGAGAGGGTAAGTGCAGAGAAGTGAGCCCAACATTTGGTGTTGCTTTTCCTCATAGGATATTTGCTAATTCATAAGTGATAAAATAAGCCAATAGACTGAAAAAGTCAGCAAATCTAACAGAAGTTTAACAGCCTATGGAGACAAAAACTAAAGTTTAGGGCCCTCTACAGAAAAGGAGTCTTAGCTAAGTAACCCGGTTTTGAGACGGGACCCCTAGAGAGTTATATCCTAGGACAAGGGTTGGAAAACTACAGTCTGGAGATAAAATCTGGCTAATTGCCTGTTTCTATAAATGAAGTTTTATTGGAACACAGCCACGTTCATTAATTCGCATATTGTTTATAGATGCTTTTGTACTATATTGACAGAGTTGAGTAGTTTCAGCAGAGACTGTAGGCCCAGAAAGCCTAAAATATTTACTGTCTGGACCTACACCAATCCCTGCCCAGGGAGAAGGGTGAAGCAAAAATTGATCAGTCTTCCTGAGGACCGAAATCCTGATTTGAATTGGCTTAAGCAGAGAATAGTTTTTTTATCTGCCACTTTTCTAACTGTCTTTGGGGTTCAAAAGTAAATCCTCTTGAGAGCAAAAGAATTTTGTTATCTCTAGTCTCATCATCTCTACATTTTTCATATACACTATTCAGCCATCCATAACAAATTACCAATCATAAAGGAAATAGAAGAAATGACTGGAAACTCTAGAAGAATAAACTCGTGAGGAAAAGAATAGAAACAGAATCAGAGGGGATTTTAAAAATAGCTGAAGAATTACAATAGAGAATTAGAATCTGTGAGTAAAATAATCAAATGAAATTTTAAAACTGTCAATTTAATAACTTAATTTAGAACTCAAATGTTTTTATAGCAGATTAGATGCAGCGGGGAAAAGATTAGTGAATTAGAAAATAGGTCAGAAGAAAATAACCATACTGAAGCATGGAGAGAAAAAGTGATGAAAAATACAGAGATGAGCTTAAGAAAGATGGAGAAATGGAGCAAAGTCTAACAGATAGGCAGTAGTTCCCCTTGGAGAGGAGAGAATGAAGCTGAAGCAATATTTGAAAAGGCAATTGGTATACTAATTTTTCAAAATTAATGAAAGACATTGCTCAAACATTAAAGATAGACTATGGGTTGGGCACGGTGGCTCACATCTGTAATCCTAGCACTTTAGAGGTGGAGGTGGGTGGATCATTTGACGTCAGGAGTTTGAGACCAGCCTGACCAACATGGTGAAACTCCGTCTCTACTATAAATACAAAAACTAGCCGGGCATGACAGTGGGTGCCTGCAATCCCAGCTACTCTGGAGGCTGACACACAAGAATCACTTGAACCCGGGAGATAGAAGTTGCAATGAGCTGAGATCGTGCCACTGCACTCCAGCCTGAGCGATACAGTGAGACTCAGTCTCAAAAAAAAAAAAAAAAAAAGAAAAAGAAAAACTATGAGCCGAAATCAGGATAAAGATGAAGACAAACACCTCTAGATGCCTGATAGTAAAACTGCTAAAAAAAATTATAGAGAGGAAAAAAAAATTAAACCAATCAGAGTAAAAAGGGCATTAAAAGTATGACTGACTTCTCAACTAAAATGATGAAAGTCTAAAGACCAAGGAATTATACCCTCAAAGGGCTAATATAAAATAATTGCCCATCTAGAATTCCATACTGAGTGAAAACAAATTTTTATTTGTTTTTTTTTTGAGATGGAGTCTCGCTCTGTTGCCCAGGCTGGAGTGCAGTTGCATGATCTCGGCTCACTGCAAGCTCTGCCTCCCGGGTTCACGCCATTCTCCTGCCTCAGCCTCCCGAGTAGCTGGGACTACAGGTGCCCACCATCACGCCCAGCTAATTTTTTGCATTTTTAGTAGAGATGGGGTTTCACCATGTTAGCCAGGAGGGTCTCGATCTCCTGACCTCGTGATCTGCCTGCCTCGACCTCCCAAAGTGCTGGGATTACAGGCATGAGCCAACATGCCTGGCCAATAAATTCTAAAAGAAGGCAAAATAAAGGCATTTCAGAAAAAAATGAAAAAAAGCTGAAAGTATGTGTCACAAGATCTACACCAAAAGAAACAGTGAAGGCAGAAAAAATTATCCCATAAGGAAACAAAGAAATGCAGGAAGAAAAGAAAAACATTGGACAATGTAAATATGTGGGTAAGAATAAATTCAACATTCACTGTATAAAATAATTATAGTAATATTTTAAAGAGCTTAAAATTATAGTAATATTTTAAACAGTTTAAAATATTATATATGGATAATTAAAATACATTTTAATAGTAACAAACTGAGGAGAGGCTAAGTAGAGAGAAGGTGTTTTAGGTTCTTAGATTGTCAGGGAAATGATAAAATTATCAATTTATATGATATTTTAACTGTATGTTGTAATTGCTATTGTAACCTCTAAAAGAATATCAGAAACACTTATTTAGTATATAGCAGTAAAGAAATGAGAGGAAAAGAAGAAAATGTGTGACAAGTAGGAAACAAACAGCAAAATAATAAATTTAAACCCAGATGTAACAGCAATTACATTAAACACAGAGACAAAGCACTTTGATTAAAAGATAAATATTATCAAACTGAATTTTAGAAACCAAAATGACAATATACTGTTTACCAGAGCACACCTTAAATATAATCATTGGAATGTTGAAAGTAAAAGGATAGAAAAATATAAACATGCTAACACCAATCACAAGAAAGTTGGTGTAATATGCTAATATCAAACAAAACAGACTACAAAACAAGAAGAATTACATGAGATTAAGACAAATATTTCTATATTAATAAGGGGTCAATCCTCCAGAAGATACATCAATTCTAAATTTGTATGCACTAATAGCATAGCTTCTAAATATATAAAGCAAAAACTGAAAAAACTAGATGAAAAATGAGATAAGTACACAGTCACAGTGGGAAATTTTAACACATCTCTCGCAGCAACTCAAAGAACCAGCAGGAAAAGGTATGCAAAAATATAGAACATTTGACCACCAGGAGTAACAAACTTGACCTAATTAACATATATTAAATTGTTATCAACAGTGGTGGACTATACTTTCTTTTCTAGTGCAAATGAAACATTTACCAAAATTGACCATCTGTTGAAGCAGAGTTCAAGTTCTAATAAATTTCAAAAGGTGGCCACTATAGAGTTATAGTCTGTGGCTACTTGAAAAATAGTCTAAAAACAATAACAAAGTAAAAACAATGCACTTCTAAATAACTCATGGTAAAAGAAGAAATCACAATGTAAATCAGAATCTATAATACTTTTAACTAAATGAGAATGAAAATATGACATTTTAAAGTGTGAGATTCAACTCAAGTTGTGCTCTAAGGAAATTTTATACCCTTAAAAGCCTAAGTGTTAAAAAAACACACACACATTAAATTCACCCAAGAAAAAAGGTAGAAGGACAAATATAATAAACACAAGACCAAAACTTAAAGATGAAGGAAACAAACACATACGGAAGAAATCAATAAAACAAAACTTTGATTTCTGGAAAAAACTAATATAAGTAGTTTTGAAAACAACTCAAGAAAAAAAGAGACAGGAGAGAAAGAAGACATAGTTTGCCAATATTAATAATGAAATTGTGACATAACTATAGATTCTACTGACATTAAAAGATATTAACAACTTGGTTTTAATAAGTTTTAAATTTTAGAAGACATGGACACCACTAGAAAAATTCAACTTGTCAAAACTGGCAGAAAAAGAAATAACTGGAATAGTTTTGCATCTATTTAAAAATGAATCCATAGTTAAGTTCATAATTCCAAATATTTAAGAAATTTTAATTTTACACAAATTACTCCAAAGAATAGAAAATGAGAGATTTCCCAAAAGTCTAAAGACAATGGAATTATATCTTCATTTTATGAATTTTATGAATCTAGCAAAACCTTAATACCAATACCTGATAAGGCATTACAAGAAAGAACAAAGGCAAGTCTCTGACATAAACATAGATGCAAAAAACTTTTCTTAAAACTAGTCCCAAGTCAAATTCAACAATTTATAATAGGATATTGCATAGCCAGCAAGTAGGGCTCCCCCAAGAATCAAAGTACAAATTAACATTCAAACAGCAATCAGTTAGAATTGATCATATTAATAAAGAGGAAAAATCCTATGATCACCTAGATAGATAGATATCAAGTAGTAAAACTACTTCAGAAAATCCCAAAGTTAATCATTATGTGAAATCTTAGTCAAGTAGAAATAGAAGACAACTTCCTTATTTGATGAATGGCATTTATAAAAACCAAATACAGGCCAGGCACAGTGGCTCATGCCTGTAATCCCAGCACTTTGGGAGGCCGAGGTGGACAGATCACGAGGTCTGGAGATTGAGACCATCCTGGCTAACACGGTGAAACCCTGTCTCTACTAAAAATACAAAAAATTAGCCGGGCGTGGTGGCGGGCGCCTGTAGTCCCAGCTACTTGGGAGGCTGAGGCAGGAGAATGCCATGAACCCAGGAGGCAGAGCTTGCAGTGAGCCGAGATCGCGCCACTGCACTCCAGCCTGGGTGACAGAGCGAGACTCCATAAAAAAGAAAAAACAACAACAACAACAACAACAAAACAAATACAGAAAGCAGACGTCACAGTTAATTGTGGAATACTGAAAGGCTTCCACTTCAAATCAGGAATGAGACCAAGATGCCAGGTGTTGTTGTTGTTGTTGTTGTTGTTGTTGTTGTTGTTGTTGTTGTTTTTAGGATGGAGTCTTGCTTGGTCGCCCAGGCCAGAGTGCAGTGGCTGCAATCTTGGCTCACTGCAACTTCCGCCTCCCAAGTTCAAGCGATTCTCCTGCGTCAGTCTCCCGAGTAGCTAGGATTACAGGCATGCGCCACCACACCTGGCTAATTTTTGTATTTTTAGGAGAGATGGGGTTTCACCATGTTGGCCAGTCTGGTCTCAAACCCCTGACCTCAGGTGATCCGCCCACCTCAGCCTCCCAAAGTGCTGGGATTACAGGTGTGAGCCACCACTCCCGGCCCCAAGATGCCTATTATTGTTATTCTTACTCAACACCACACTGTGAATCCTAACCAGAGTACAATAAGGCAAGCAAAAGAAGTAGAAAGTATAAATAAAGGAAAATAAAGAATAAACACTGTCTTTCCTCATAGATGACACAATTATGTGTGCAAGAAAAGCTCAGAGAATCTACAAATGAGCTCAGGATAGTCAATAAATTTAGCAAGTTTGCTGCATTAAGGTCAATAATACAAAATTACCTGTATTTCCATAAATAATCACAAATAATTAAAAATCAAAAATTTAGAAATGTGATAGAATCAAAATATTAAATACTTCATGTGCCCTGGCTTACAGTCAAACCAAGAATCCAATTTCTTTGATTTGGGGATCTTATTTTTTAAAGACATAAAATGCAAAGGCAGTATTAAGAAATTGACCTAACAGATAACTACATTAAACAGAGACCTATGGAATAATTTAGTGAAAACAGACATCTGATATTGGCTTATAGTTAAGTTTGATATAACTATTACAAAGGAGATGATATACTGATAAAAGTATTAAAACTAACTCAGAAAAATGCTCATGATACTCTGAGCGATTTTTACTGCACAAGAACAGCTGCAGCCCAACTTTATCCCAGGAACTCATCTATGGCAAATTTTTCTACCTTACATTAGAAACCCATTTAATTACAAACTTATTTTTCTGTATCATGACTTACAGCAGCCAGAGACACCTCTCAGCAAATTCAAACCTATTTTTGTAGCAAGCACTGACCTAACTTACGGCAAATTTTGCAGAACGAAAGAAATACTGAAATCCATAAGGACGTACCCCAAAGTATCTTAGCTATTTATAGGCAAGGTAGAGGGAAGGAGCGATTAACAGCAAGCAACAAAGAAAGCAATTATGAGGAAATAGTAACAAACACTTCATTCCATTAGAAAAGAAAGCAAACACAATATTCTTTGCTCAAAAGAATGGAGAAGTGAAGGACCTCTTGCCAAAAGCAATTGCAGTGCATTAATATTAAACATGATCTAATGAAGTCAGAAATTGTTGGGGGAAAACATTCAACACAATAAAGGCATATTCTGCATGACAAATTCTTAATAGAAAAGAAGGGTCTTAAATCTTTTTTTTTTTTTTTTACATAGGATTGATTTTTTTTACATAGGATTGATTTTTTTTCATATTGAAAAAAATTAAGGAATGAATAACAGAAAGAGGGAGGAGGAAAATGGAAGGAGGAAAAAGAAATACAACTTAGTTTACGTTTTTGTCTGAAGAGGTATAAAAAGAAGCCAATTAACTGCCTACTATTTTCATAACTTTAAAATGTCTAAATTTAAGAATAAAGATTATCTTTGTGTGACAGAAGAAATAGTGAACACTCTGAAGTTGAGGAATCATTTTGGTTTTATAACTAGCAGAAACAATCACTTCTTTCCCCTACCGCCAGTATCTTCTTCCTAAATGAAACAGCCCTCCGTCTTCCTAAGCAAAACAGGCAATGTAATTCCCTCTGGATTTTGTAACCATTTCAGGAGAGAGATGATTCACTCTTTGGGCAAGAGAGAGAGAAGAAAAAAATATCTGGCTCTGTTCCTTTCCTATTTGACCTCCTTAAAAGGATCTTTTTGAAGCTGTTAATCCAGGCTACTAAAATAGCAAGCAACTATTCTTTATTAAAGGTCAAATGAAACTACCAATAGGAAGGAGAGAGTTTGTTTAAATTTTAAAAACCTGGGATATTAGTTTTTCACTTAGTCCTAGGCTAAGAACAATTGCTCTTCTTTCTCTCTTTGTCTTGTGGCTCCTGTCAAGGCCTTACACAAATAAAAGTGAAAGGACATTTGGGTAAAGTGTGGTCTTGATCTAAGCATGCCTGGTAATCAGTGGCTGAAACCTCATTGCCAGCTGGTTCCCAGAAACACACACGCACACAAATACAAATGTGCACGCACACAATCCCCAATGTGATGATTCAGCAATTTAATGGATCTTAAATTTGGCAGTAGTCCTCTAGCACACATCTCTGGAGAAATAAAAGAATACAGATGGAGGAGTCTGGCGGGTCTGTAACTGTTCACTTTTGGCACAAACCCAGGGCATAACTAAGCACCAACTTTAGCCACCATGACTGTATGATGTGACTTTATGGAAAGTTCATGCCTTGGAAAATGAACACAAAAAAATCTTAGAATCAGATAGGGGGAGGGAGAAGCCCAAGAACAGGAGAAGGAGAAAAGGGAGAAGAGAAAAAAAGCAAAGAAACAAAGAAGAACCCCAGCAAAAATAGGTGGGCAAGGAAAGGGAGAAGCTAAAAGATTTTGTTTCCAAAACCCAGGGCCATTTATGATCTCATCTTTATGAGCACGTTCCCTTCTTATACAAATAATTAGAAAGTAATGCTACATAAGTAAGTGCCTTTCCAAATGAATGTGGATACTAATGATTTGTTTCCTGAAATTTCTAAGTTTGTGGGTATATCCTACTAAAAGGCAACAGCAAGACCTAGCTAACGTAAGAAGTATTAATTGTGAAAAGTGCAAATTATTTCTATTTTGTTAAATCCCCCACAAAGCCTGAACACATTTTGGTCATAGATGAGTCACCTATTGACATTTATCCATGACTATCCTGCTAGGGCCCAAAGCAGAGTGACGGGGGATGTTATTAGAAAAACACAAGCACGTTATTTCTATGCTGGCAACATGACACATACCTCTAACTAGTATACAAATGATCTTTTTAACAACATTCGTAATAATCAAGTTCTACCTCAATGTTTGAATAAAATAATATACCGTAATGCAAACATTGCTATGTAGCTACAGCTGTGTATAAGACTAAAAAGATTCAAATATGATTGAATTTAAATATGCATTTTTTAGATTTAGAGAAAAACATCAGCATGTATAGAAAAGAAATTTGGAGCAGAAAATGAGGTTGCTAGACTAAAGGTAAAGCTGATTAAAAAATAAAGTTATTGGCCAGGCACGGTGGCTCACGGCTGTAATCCCAGAACTTTGGGAGGCCAAGGCGGGCGGATCACAAGGTCAAGAGATTGAGACCATCCTGGCCAACATGGTGAAACCCCGTCTCTACTAAAAATACAAAAATTAGCCGGGCGTGGTGGCGGGCGCCTGCAGTCCCAACTACTCGGGAGGCTGAGGCAGGAGAATCGCTTGAACCCAGGAGGCGGAGGTTGCAGTGAGCCAAGATTGTGCCATTGCACTCCGGACTGGTGACACAGTGAGACTCCGTCTCAAATAATAATAATAATAATAATAATAATAATAAGGTTATTAAAGCAATCTCCATACACTGATTGAGGAGCAGGAAGTATCTGACATGCTGTGAACAATTCCTGTATATGGCCCCATTGCATGTGGAAAAGGATAGAGCAGGGGTATATCTATGGCATTATCAGGTGTCTTTTCAAGACTGATACAAAAAAAAATTTAGACTTAGTTGTATCTTTTTAAAATGAGAAACTAGTATATGTGTTTATTTCAGTAAAAATATGATTATAATTAATCATATTTTAATTTTTTCATTGGCTCCAGGAAGCTCATATCCAAAGTTTCAAACCAAATACTATTTTTTTTTTTTTGAGATGGGAGTCTCCCTCTGTTGCCCAGGCTGGAGTGCAGTGGCGCGATCTCGGCTCACTGCAAGCTCCGCCTGCCGGGTTAAGGCCATTCTCCTGCCTCAACCTCCCAAATAGCTGGGACTACAGGCACCCGCCACCATGCCAGGCTAATTTTTTGTATTTTTAGTAGAGACGGAGTTTCACTGTGTTAGCCAGGATGGTCTCGATCTCCTGACCTCGTGATCCGCCCGCCTTGGCCTCCCAGAGTGCTAGAATTACAGGCATGAGCCACCGCGCCCGGCCACCAAATACTATTTTTATTCCTCCAAATTTATAATTGTATCTGATCCTATTCCTTTCTATACTAGTTTTTATTTTTCCTGAACTCGACCTTTTTTTCTCTTTTATTATACTGCATGCATTTTTGTAAGCCTCCTCAGATATTTTATGGAAGAAGGAAGGGCAAAAATAATAAAATAGATAGATAAACCTAGACAAGTAGATACTCCATTTAATACAAAGGTAGAGATCTAAAAACGATGAGTAATATATACTGTATGATGCCATTTGTATATCATACAAATACAGGCAGAGGCTGGGCACGGTGGCTCATGCCTGTAATCCCACTTTGGGGGGCCAAGAGTTCAAGACCAGCCTGAACAATATGGTGAAACCCCATCTCTACTAAAGACACAAAAGTTAGTGGGGCATGGTGGCAGATGCCTGTAATCCCAGTTACTTGGGAGGCTGGGAGGCTGAGGCAGGAGAATTGCTTGAACCTGGAAGGCAGAGGTTGCAGTGAGCTGAGATTGCGTCATTGCACTGCAGCCTGGGCAACAAGAGCGAAACTCTGTCTCAAAAAAAAAAAAAAAAAAATACAGCCAGAACCCATCTGTACTGCTATGGGGTACACACAGGGATGTTAAAACTATAAAGAAAAGCAAAGAAGAGTGTATCACAAAAATGAGAATACTGGTTAACGCTAGTTAGGAAGGGAGTGAGCAGTGGTGGGAAGGAGCACCAAAAGGTCTTTTTCTTTACCAGGATAATTGTTAAAAGGGTGCTCACTTTGTGATAATTCCTTGAACTGTTTACATGTCCTTTTACATACATGTTTTGCATTCTTTTTGGTACAAAGTATTATACTGCACAAAAGGGCTAAAATACATTTATTTATTTACTTATTTATATAACCAAATAGTGAAAATAAAAATAAATACTTATAAAACACTAGGATTTCTTAAAGCTAAAAACAGGAGTTTGTTTTTTTTTAAACTAGAAGGAATAATGTCCAAATTCTACACATTAAGAATGTTAGAAGGATGGACTGAAGGGGATGGAAATTAAAGTATCATAGCATTAACTAAATCAATACAGTCATAAAAATAGCACATAAACAATGTTGCAAAATTCCTTTTATGACAGTGTTTATTGAAGGCCTACTCTGTGCCACGTACTGTTCTAGGTACCAGAGACACAACAGTGAAGCAGTGCACACAACACAGAAAGTCTCTTTTCTCACGAAGTTACATCCTGGAGTGAGGAAGCAAGAGGGAAGAGGAGGCTCCTGATAGGTAGAAAGAGAGATGGTGAGATACTATAGATGAAACAAACATTCCAGAAGGAGGGAACGGCTTATGTAAATCCTCAAGAGTGGAAAGAGTTTGGCACATTTGAAAAGCTGAAAGACTCTTGTGCCTGGAACACGGTGGGAAAAGGGGGAAATCTTATCAAGGGATGTGAGAATAGGCAGAGGAGAGATGATGTGGTGGTCTCTAGGGGTAGAGGTAGGATGCTTGGATTTTGAGTGAGACAGGTTTGAAGCCAGAGGTTGAAATGACCTGACTTACAATTTACAAGGTCATTCTGAAGACTTCATGGCAATAGGTTTTATGGAGGAGATAGGGCAACAGTCAGGCAGCTAAGACAGTAGTCAAAGAGAGGCAGAATGGAGGCTTGAACTGAGTCACTAGCAGTGATCATGGAAAATGTAGAGGGAGTCATGTTATGTTCTAGATGGAGGGTCAGCAGGACTGCTGATGGATTAATGTGGAGCAGAAGGCAAAGGAAAGAATCATGTATAACTACTAGATGATGGCTTAAGCAATTGGGTGGTTTACTGAAATGAAGAAATTGGAATAAAGGCAGGTTTGGAGGTACAAGAAACTAAAAGGTTCTACTGCAGCCGTGTTAAGGATGTGGTGCTAATTAGACAAGCATGTGAAGATGTAACGTGGGCATTGGATATAAATCTGGAATTCTAAAAAGAGGTCACAGTTGGAGATACAGGCAGTCATCAGCCTGTGTATAATATTTAAAGTCTTGGAACTAAACAAAGTCACTTAAAGATAGCAAAAAAGAGAAAAAGGACAAGTTTCAGGCACCCAACACTTAGCAACTGAGCAGAGGAAAAGAAGCTAACAAGCAAGACGAAGGAAGAGTTGGCCCAACCTTTTGCACATCAAGGAACACACTGAAAGTGACCTTTTTTTACTTCTGAGCACAGTGGGCTCAGAGCCATACATAGGACCTTCTCCAAGAACCAAAGGAATCAATATCTTGGCCCACCTGAAATCCATTTACAGCACACCAGCATGCCCAAGCATGATGCATTCTAGGATACGGCCATGGGAATGAAAAGCAAAGCACAATCAAATTGATGAAGTACTTAGCTCATAGTAAATTTAGAGTTTTTTGGTACAATGTTTATAATAATATATTGTCCATTGAGTTCTAATTATGATGCTTTTAAAGACTCTTTCAAGCCTCAGCCACAAATATCTAGTCTCATGACATCTGGAAACAGACATTTTCTAACATTTCTTATGGCAAAGATGTGCATAAAATATCAGCATTCTTTCAAGACCTAGAAGAATACATAAAAATTTGTTCTAGGCCGGGAGTGGTGGCTCAGGCCTGTAATCCCAGCACTTTGGGAGGCTGAGGTGGGCAGATCACCTGAGGTCAGGAGTTCAAGACCAGCCTGGCCAACATGGCGAAACCCAGTCTCTGCTAAAAATACAAAAATTAGCCGGGCTTTGTGGCAGGCACCTGTAATCCCAGCTACTCGAGAGGCTGACGCAGGAGAATCGCTTGAAGCCGAGAGGCGGAGTTTGCAGTGAGACAAGATTGCACCATTGCACACCAGCCTGGGCAACAAGTGCGAGACTTCCTCTCAAAAAAAAAAAAAGATTGTCCCTAGGTGGCTGGCAAGATGATTGAATAGGAACAGCTCCGGTCTGCAGCTCCCAACGAGATCAATGCAGAAGGGGGGTGACGTCTGCATTTCCAACTGAGGTACCTGGCTCATCTCATTGGGACTGGTTAGACATTGGGACTGGTTAGACATTGGGACTGGTCAGCCCAGCCATGGAGGGTGAGCCAAAGCAGGGTGGGGTGTCGCCTCACCCAGGAAGCACAAGGGGTCGGGGAACTCCCTCCCCTAGCCAAGGAAAGCCGTGAGGGACCTTGCCATGAGGAACGGGGCATTCCAGCCCAAATACTACGCTTTTGCCATGTTCTTCGCAACTCACAGACCAGGAGATTCCCTTGGATGCCTACACCACCAAGGCCCTGGGTTTCAAGTGCAAAACTGGGTGGCCATTTGGGCAGACACTGAGCTAGCTGAAGGAGTTTTTTTTCATACCCCAGTGGCACCTGGAACGCCAGCGAGACAGAACTGTTCACTCCCCTAGAAAGGGGGCTGAAGCCAGGGAGCCAAGTGGTCTAGCTCAGTGGATCCCACCCTATGGAGCCCAGCAAGCTAAGATCCACTGGCTTGAAATTCTCGCTGCCAGCACAGCAGTCTGAAGTCAAAATGGGATGCTTGAGTCTGCCATTACTGAGGCTTGAGTAGGTGGTTTTCCCCTCACAGTGTAAACAAAGCAGCAGGGAAGTTCAGACTGGGCAGAGCCCACCACAGCACTGCAAAGCCGCTGTAGCCAGAATGCCTCTCTAGATTCCTCCTCTCTGCACAAGGCATCTCTCAAAGAAAAGCAGCAGCCCCATTCAGGGGCTTATAGATAAAATTCCCATCTCCCTGGGACAGAGCACTTGGGGGAAGGGGCGGCTGTGGGCGCAGCTTCAGCAGACTTAAACGTTCCTGCCTGCTGGCTCCATCCCTACTGAATCTGCTATCCCTATTGAATCCCCATCTGAGAAGAAAGTTACCAGTGACTTTCTTCACAGAACTCAAAAAAACTACTTTAAATTTCATATGGAACCAAAAAGGAACCCATATAGCCAAGACAATCCTAAGCAAAAAGAACAAAATTGAGATATCACGCTATCTGACTTCGAACTATAGTACAAGGCTACAGTAACCAAACAGCCTGGTACTGGTACCAAAACAGATATAGACCAATGGAACAGAACAGAGGCCTCAGAAATAATGCCACACATCTACAACCATCTGATTTTTGACAAACCTGACAAAAACAAGCAGTGGGGAAAGGATTGCCTATTTAATAAATGGTGTTGGGAAAACTGGCTAGCCATACGCAGAAAACTGAAACTGGACCCCTTCCTTACACCTTACAAAAATTAACTCAAGATAGATTAAAGACTTAAACATAAGATCTAAAACCATAACTCTAGAAGAAAACCTAGGCAATATCATTCAGGACATAGGCATGGGCAAAGACTCTATGACTAAAAAATCAAAAGCAATGGCAACAAAAGCCAAAATTGACAAATGGGATCTAATTAAACTAAAGAGCTTCTGCACAGCAAAAGAAACTATCATCAGAATGAACAGGCAACCTACAGAATGGGAGAAAAATTCTGCAATCTATCCACCTGACAAAGGGCTAATGTCCAGAATCTACAAGGAATTTAACATATTTACAAGAATAAAACAAACAACCCCAACAAAAACTAGGCAAAGGATATGAACAGACACTTCTCAAAAGAAGACATTTATGTGGTCAACAAACATATGGAAAAAGAGCTCATCATCACTCGTCATTAGAGAAATGCAAATCAAAACCACAATGAGATCCCATCTCATGCCAGTTAGAATGGCCATCATTAAAAAGCCAGGGAACAACAGATGCTGGAGGGGATGTGGAGAAATAGGAACACTTTTACACTTTTGGTGGGAGTGTAAATTAGTTCCAGCATTGTGGAAGACAGTGTGGCGATTCCTCAAGGATCTAGAACAAAAAATACCATTTGATCCAGCAATCCCATTACTGGATATATACCCAAAGGATTATAAATCATTCTACTATAAAGACACATGCACACATATGCTTATTGCCACACTATTCACAAAGACTTGGAACCAACCCAAATGGCCATCAATGATAGGCTGGATAAAGAAAATGTGGCACATATACACCATGAAATACTATGCAGCCAAAAAAAAAAAGGATGAGCTCATGTCCTTTACAGGGACACTGATGAAGCTGGAAACCATCATTCTCAACAAACTAACGCGGAAACAGAAGACCAAACACCACATGTTCTCACTCATAAGTGGGAGCTGAACAATGAGAACACATGGACACAGGGCGGGAATATCACACACTGGGGCCTGTTGGGGGTGGGGGCTAGGGGAGGGAGAGCATTAGGAGGAATACCTAATGTAGGTGATGGATTGATGGGTGCAGCAAACTACCATGGCACATGTATACCTATGTAACAAACCTGCATGTTCTGCACCTGTATCCCAGAACTTAAAGTATAATTTTTAAAAAGTTCTAAAAATGTGCATCAAAGTAATGATTACTTACAGCACCCAAAAATCCAAAGTAACATGGTAGCTGCTTATAAAGAGAACCCTTTCGAAAGAGAACTGCTCATATTATGAAAATAAAGAACGCTAAAGTTATTTATAGGAACAGAGAAAACAAGTCCTTTTAGGTTTGATGTTACTACATAACTGGAAAACTATAAATTCTAAGTTTGAATTCAGTGACGACAGCAAAATTTGACTTGATTCCTTGTTTTTTTGTGTGTTTTGTTTTGTTTTGTTTTTTTGTTTTGAGATGGAGTTTCACCCTTGTGCCCCAGGCTGGAGTGCAATGGCGTGATCTCGGCTCACTGCAACCTTCACCTCCTGGGTTCAAGCTATTCTCCTGCCTCAGCCTCCCAAGTAGCTGGGATTACAGGCGTCTGCCACCACACCGGCTAATTTTTGTATTTCTAGTAGAGACGAGGTTTCACCATGTTGGCCAGGCTGGTCTCAAACTCCTGACCTTAAGTGATCTGCCCTCCTCGGCCTCCCAAGGTGCTAGGATTACAGGCGTGAGCCACCACGCCCAGCCTACTTGATTCCTTTTTTGTATTTACTAACAATTCAGGAGCTTTTAAAAATTGACCTATTACCCCAACATACTTTTTACCTCTGAACATTTGAGTTAACCTCTTTAAAAGGCAGATTCCCTATATAACCATCCTTTAGTTCCGTGATATGGTTTGGATGTGTGTCCCCTCCAAATCTCATGTTGAAATGTGATCTCCAATGTTGGAGGTGGGGCCTGGTGAGAGGTGTTTGAGTCAGAGGGGCCAATCCCTCATGAATGGCTTGGTGCCCTCCCTGCGGTAATGAGTTCACCTGAGATCTGGTTGTTAAAAAAGGTCTGGGACCTCCCCAGTCTCTTGCTCCCTCCCTTCCCATGTCATATGCCAGCTCCTCCTTTGCTTCCTGCCATGTATGGAAGTTTCCTGAGGTCCTCACTAGAAGCAGATGCCAGCACTATGCTTTTCCTACAGCCTACAGAAGCATGAGTGAAATAAACCTCTTTCTAAATTACCCCATCTCAGATATTCCTTTACAGCAATGCAAAACAGACTAATACATTCCCTCTCGCCAAAACTATTTGGTAGTGTTCCATCTCCCCTCCACATACGTACACACACACGCACACACATACACACACATATGCATTGGCAAAAGGTCTCCAGAGCCCTCTTTCCACCATCAGAAGCCCCGTATGTCTTCTGCCTCCCAGGGTTTAATGACTCTGGCTCTTTTATGACAGTAACAGTATTGGCAGGCTTCACAGGTAGAAGCTCTTCATCCTCTCACATTCCAATTTCCAAGAGATAAGGAAGTGATGTCCACATTCTGCCAGCTTCCCAATGCCACTTCGAGCCTAACCTCAAGAAAAACATCTGATATTAAGAAAAGCAAAATCCAGCTAGGTGTGGTAGCTCGCACCTTTAATTATAGCACTTTGGGAGACTAAAGCCGGTGGATGGCTTGAGCCCAGGAGTTCAAGACTAGCCTGGGCAATATGGTGAGACCCCCCTCTCTAAAAAAAAAAAAAAAAAAAAAAAAAAAATTAAAAAAATTTAAAGAGAAAGAAGCAAAATCTTTTACCATTGTTCTATTTTTTTGGTAGCTCTGCAAACTAAAACCAAGATAATTAACAAAAGGGTCTGAATTCCCTAAATCTGAATATCATTGTTATCACTACCAACAACAGTCATATCTTTGTGCCAATGTATTTGTTTCATATTATTTTACTATTTGTAGAAAATTATGATAATGAGCTGCTTATTGACTACATTTATTTTCTACTACATAACGCATGTATTTTCACAACAATTAACCAAACTTCTTAGTTTACAAGATATTTAAACAAAATATTCTCTAGTGCTTGGCTGCACCACACATTTGTGCTGTTGAACAACTTTCCTCTTGGCTGAGATCCCCAATTACCTTCGTTTTCCTTCTGCTGTCTCACAAAGATAAATGATTGTGCTTACTTAGTTTAGTTGAGGGCACAGTTTCCCATAGAGCATTTTTACAGACATTCATTGCCAGGAAAATATTTAAAGCAGATTTACAAAGGCCATCAGTTCTAAACCTTTACAAGAATTATACACCTCTTGGACCTTTTCCCCTCCAAACTGTGGAAGAGACAGAGGAATTGAAGGACAGAGTCCTTAAAAGAGTTGAGTCAACATACTTTTGGTCTTCTTTTAGAATTATTTCAATCTGTTCATCACTGTGTTTCACTTTCCTGTGTTAAATACTTTTGAGAAAAATCTCTGTCTACCATGTTCAAAATGGATTGGTGGTGCGGGGAGGGAAATGCTTTATACAAAAACCAGAACAGTGTCCTCTGTAAGTAAATAATGGAATTTCTGTGGTAATTTTGTGGTTCCAAAGTCGACTGACAATTTCTAGCTTGAAAACCACTCTTTGGAAGCAGGTGGCTCCACTAATCGAGATGAAAGAGAGATTACTAGAGTAACTGATGATGGTGTGTTCAGGACCCCAGGGCTTAAAACAGTTTGAGTGAAGACAGAATATGTTACAAGACAGGGGAGCAAATCTGACTATAAAAGCCCTGACACAGTATCACCAAAATGAAGGGTACGTATTTTGCCATCCAAACAGTATGCTATAAACCAAGCATGGAAGAGTATCAGCAGATATTTCAACCTAGGAACTTGGCATTTTGGTCCCTATCATGCTGTCTTGGGGCAAGAATCACCTCTGGCAGTGATTAAAATGGCCAGAGGTGCTATTCCAGCTCCCTAACAGAGGTGCAGCAGTTCCATTTAATATTCTTGTCTAGTGAAACAGCAAAGGCCCCTCATGCCTATTTTTAAATGCACATTTTTAATATTCAATATAATGCTACTCTTTAACAAACTCTTTACTCCCTGCCTCTCTGATGAAGCTTCCCGTGGTCTTTAAAGAAATTGTTAACCCAAGAATGGATCGCATTCTTTCTACATGAGCAGGCTGGGAGACACTCCATTAAGCCTTCCAGTATTTAATAGGAAGAGCCATCTCTCACCTCTGAGGCGATGAGCCAGTTGCTCGGTGATGAGCTCAGGAGCCTCCTGGAGAATCTCCTTTAGCACAAGAGAAGAGGAAGACTCTCGGAACTCAACGTTGGCATCGCTCTGCTCAACCGGATTAATGACTTTGACAACTGCTGATTCTAAAGTTTTGTCTTCACTGTAAAGCAAATGGAGGGGAGGAAGAGAAAGGGATATGGCATGTCTTATTACTTTTTGGAATGTTTAAATCTCTGCTGTCACACAAATGGCTTCCTCTCAATGACCAAAAATATGAGGGAACTCACACAACTCAGAAGACAGGAGCCTTATTCTACGTATTTTCACATTTCATTTAAACTATTTACTTTCCCCAAATTCTTAAAATACCTTCATACCTTACCAGCTTTATCCTGTGCTGCGCTCTTGGAAAATAATAGTAGCTAACATTATTGAGCTTCCACCACAGGCCGGATACTATTATAAATACTTTAGGTGTATTATCATATTTTATACTAGAAAATAACACTATAAAATGAATTCTACAGGCTGGGCACGGTGGCTCACGACTGTAATCCCAGCACCTTGGGAGGCCGAAGCGGGCAAATCATGAGGTCAGGAGTTTAAGACCAGCCTGGCCAACATGGTGAAACCTCGTCTCTACTAAAAATACAAAAAATTAGCCGGGCATGGTGGCAGCTGCCTGTAATCCCAGCTACCTGGGAGGCTGAGGCAGGAGAATCACTTGAACCATGGAGGCTGAGGTTGCAGTGAGCCAAGACCGTGCCACTGCACTCCAGCCTGGGCAATAGAGCGAGACTCTGTCTCAGAAAAAAAAAAAAAAAAAAAAGAGTTCTATAAAATGTATAAAATGCACTAAAAACAACACTAGAAAATGACACTAGAAAAATTCCCATTGTATAAGTTAAAAAAAAACTGAGGCACAAAGACGTTAAGAAATTTGTGCAATGTCACACATTTAGTGAGTACACTAGCTGGTAGACTAGTGAGTAGACTAGCAAATAACCTGGCTCCAAAGCTTGCAAATCCAGTCACCGTGGTGTAGAAAAAACACTACTGGGCCTATTTTCCTTCCACCGTTACTCTTCATATGTGAGACAGAGCTGGCTTTTAGCAAAGGCAGGAAGAAAAGTTTGGATCAATCCAACTTTATTCTTTCTGCCTGTCAAAAACAAATGAATGGCAATGAAAGAAATAAAGATTTCAACTTATTTTTGAAAAGCATGCTATTTCATAAACAATTCTAGAGCTAGAGTCCACAATCCCAGCCTCAAAATCAGTCTAAATTTTTCCATTTTAATTGGTAACAAAACTATTCCTCAGATTTTGATTGACACACACTCGTTCCACAATTCACATTCCAATTGCATCGTATTTATCTGTGTCTCTTTGTATTCGCTGGTTTCAAAAAGTTAACATGGCTGGGCATGGTGGCTCACGCCTGTAATCCCAGCGCTTTGGGAGGCTGAGGCAGGCGGATCACCTGAGGTCAGGAGTTTGAAACCAGCCTGACCAACACGGCGAAACCCTGTCTCTACTAAAAATACAAAAATTAGCTGGGTGTGGTGGCAGATGCCTGTAATCCTAGCTACTCAGGAGGCCAAAGCAAGAGAATTGCTTGAACCTGGGAGGTGGAGGCTGCAGTGAGCTGAGATCGTGCCACTGCACTCCAGCCTGGGTGACAGAGCAAGAATCCATCTCAAAAAAGAAAAAAGAAATAGTTAACACGTAAATTTAGTCAAGCATACGATTTCCTGAATACCAACAGTTGAAGTCAGTCAAATAAACTACCCAGAACCTTTAGCCACGTGTCAATGATTGATAAATATTATTCAAAAAAATTTCATTTGTTTCAAACAGCATGAGGATAAAAGCAGCCACACGGGCAGGTTATTTTCAAAACTCCTCATAAGTAAATGAATTGCATGATAGATATCACAATACATTCATACCTAAATATGCTTCTTAAAAAGTTAAATACAAAATTATTAAACAGAAAAGCTTTTATTTCATGTATGCTAAGGTCAGTGTCCACTGGTTAAGGTTATCAACAACTTGCAAATTGCCAAACTGTGAAAAACTAACATTTTAAACTACTGAAGTGCTTAGCTGGTGAATCTTCATTCAGTAGCAGTAGAAAGCTCATCAAAAGGACATCTTCATAAAGTCCTTGATGGCAGAGAATTTGTCTTATTCCTCCTTAGGCACCTGTAGATTCTTGCATGAGTTAGCAATGCTTAAGTATTTATTGAAAGAGTCAGAATATACAAGTTCTAATCCCCACTCTTCTACTAACTACATGTGGTTCTTTGTTTTTGTTGTTGTTATTTGTTCTGTTTTGTTTTCTGAGACAGGGTCTAGCTCTGTCATCTAGGCTGGAGTGCAGTGGTGTAATCACAGCTCAACCAAGAGATGCAATTGCAGCCTCAACCTCCCCGGCTCAGGTGATCCTTTCACCTCAGCCTCCTAGTAGCTGGGACCACACGTACGTACCACTATGCCCGGCTAATTTTTTTTGTATTTTTTGTGGAGACAGGGTCTCACCATGTTTCCCAGGCTGATCTCAAACTCCTGGGCTCAAGTGAACCTCCTGCCTTGGCCTCCCAAAATGCTGGAATTACAGGCATGAGCCACCATGTCAAGCCTGCATGTGGTTCTTTGGACAAGTCATTTGTGACACTGAGTTTCAAGTTCCTTGTCCATAAAATAAAAAGTTTGAGCTACATGAATATTCAAAAAAATCAATCCTTCTCTTGTAGTATAACATGCTATGAATGAATAAATCAATAATCAAATGACCTTCATAGCCCATCTCTAGATATTTTTCCATTTCACTACTGAGATTTCTTTCCTAAGAACGATTCAGTTTTATCTAGTGTTTAATTTCAATTTTTATTACACATGTTCGGCATCAATACATAAGACTATTGTATTGCTATAAGAAAGTGTTTGAAATGGTTTAAAAACTATAATTTTAGGCCGGGTGTGATGGCTCACACCTGTAATCCCAGCACTTTGGGAGGCTGAGGTGGACAGATCACTTGAGGTCAGGAGTTCAAGACCAGCCTGGCCAACATGGTGAAACCCTGTCTCTACTAAAACTACAAAAATCAGCCAGGCGTGGTGGTGAGTGCCTGTAATCCTAGCTACTTAGGAGGCTGAGGCAAGAGAATCGCTTGAACCTGGGAGGTAGAGGCTGCAGTGAGCCGAGATGGAGCCAATGCACGCCAGCCTGGGTGACAGAGCAAGACTCTGTCTCAAAAAAACAAAACAAAACAAAACAAAAAAACCCCTATAATTTGGTCGATTTTACAAGAACTTTACACTTAAAGATTTCATATCTGAAATGCAAAAGTAAAAATAAAGGATTAGCATGACCCAAATTTTGCCATAAGAGAAGAAGATATTCCCTTTCCTCTGCATGTCCTCTGCTTTGCTGCTGCTGCTGTTGTTGTTGTTGTTTTGGGATTTGGGGGTTTGTTTTTTTTTTTTGTTTTTTGAAGCAGTCTCACTCTTTCGTCCAGGCTGGAGTGCAGTGGTGCGATCTCGGCTCACTATAACCTCCGCCTCCTGGGTTCAGGCAATTCTCGTGCCTCAGCCTCCAAGTAGCTGGGATTACAGGCATGCACCACCACCCTAGCTCATTTTTGCATTTTTAGTAGAGACAAGGTTTCACCATGTTGGTCAGGCTGGTCTCGAACTCCTGGCCTCAAGTGATCCGTCCACCTTGGCCTCCGAAAGTTCTGGGATTACAGGCGTGAGCCACCATGACCAGTATGTCCTCTGCTTTTAATACATCTGTCTAAACCACAAAAGTCCTGAGTAAAGTGACACTTTGCCCAGAAGAACCTTCATTGAGGGATTAAACCTCAGAGCTTCACAATGGATCTTACCTCGCCAGCACATTGCTGCCAACAAGTGTTATCGATAACTTCCCTTCATCATTTAGCTGATGCAGGTTAATTTCATCCCGGAATATGTGGAATGATTCGGAAATATTTAGCTCTTCTAAGATAAACCTTGTCTCAGTGAAGTAGTTGAATTCAGTTCTTGGTATGTTCAGTACTGGTAAACACAGAACCCCTGGTGGACTGACCTACCAAGAAAAAAGTTGACTGAATTACTGAAAATAGCGAGAGGAAAGAATACAATTACATTTTCTCCAGCCTGGGGGTAACTGGTAAAAGGAATGGGAGTCTTCTGGCCTCACTAAACCACTTGGCATTCATAATCAAATTTTCCTGAACCCAATTAATAGAGCATTATCCTCTGAGTGGCCCCTAATATTTTTTAACCTCTTGTTATCCTACTTGAAACATCTCATGCTTTATTTTATGTCTCATTTTAGACCCTGCACCATTTGTATATATAAATATATATTACATATGATTAAAATTTAAATAAATAGATAACATAGAAATATATATTTGTATATAAATTTAAGTATATGCATATATATAAATTGTGCAGGGGCTAAAATGTAAATAAATACATTTATATATAATACACATTCTCTTCTTTAAGAGTAACAAACTCACATATCTTTATAAAATTGGCAGAAAATTAGGACAATTGAGGCAGGGTGGGTGGGGACTGTGGGGACAGGGGAAGGCACATATGTTACGTCTAAATGGGATGCCTGTCACTCAGCTCCAGCCAATGGTTCACATGTAAAAATTCAGGCCCAGTGTAGTTAAAACTTTAAATTAAAGGGCTGGGTGCGATGGTTCATGCCCGTAATCCCAGCACTTTGGGAGGCCAAGGCGGGCGGATCATGAGGTCAGGAGATCGAGACCATCCTGGCTAACACGGTGAAACCCCATCTCTACTAAAAATACAACAAAATTAGCCAGGCATAGTGGCAGGTGCCTGTAGTCCCAGCTACTCGGGAGGCTGAGACAGGAGAATGGTGTGAACCTGGGAGGCGGAGCTTGCAGTGAGCCAAGATTGTACCACTGCACTCCAGCATGGGGGACAGAGCAAGATTCTGTCTTGGAAAAAAAAAAAAAAAAAACCACACTTTTAATTACTCAAGAGAAGCTATAAATCTAGATTTGGGGTATTATTTGTGAAATTTAATTATTACAATTCATTTTTAAAAATTCAGAATGTCAGTCAGTAGAAATTAATTTACGAGCCAGCTTCAGCCTACAGACTATCAGATTGTGATGTCTATTGATTTCTTAAATCATAAAAAACATTTTTTATTAACAAGTCTCTTAGAAAACAGATCTGTGGCAACCAGAGAAAACAGGAGATAGGAGAGAGGTAGAGAATTGTAGAGTCACAATAATAAACTTTTTTTTTATGGGAATGTTAAAAATAAAGGTGCTTTAAAAATTACTATGAATGTACAGCAATAATCCTAACTATCACTGAGAGAATGTGGGGTTCAGTGACATGGAATTTGTGCATAAACTAAATGGCCTTTACTCTCACACCATCACCAGCTTGTCACAGTTTTAACATCTTAATCATCTGTCTCCCCTTTCTAGCATTAAGAAGGCAGGGCTTTTTGATGGTTTTGTTCAGTTATGTTTCCAGTGTATAAAACAGTCTGGCACATAGTAAACATTTAGTACATATTTGTTGAATGAAAGGAAGGAATCAGCCACTGCTATAGCATACAAAGCACAAAGCCACTCCAACAAAGTGGGTTTTCTCCCTCCTGTCATGCTAATACTGAATCACAATTGCATAATAAGTGTTAACAACTTATGTATGGCAAGTTATTTTTCCTAATGAATGGAGGGTTCTATCTAAATCCTGATATTGAAACTTGAGTGGGGAAGAAGCAATATGTAAATCAGGCATATGGCCTGAGCCTCTCCTGGGAGGACCTGTTCTGAAGTTGATGTCACAAGAACTAGGTTCCAGCCCCAGTCTTTACCACGTAACTTTGAGAAAGCCAGTTCCCTCTCTGAGACTGTGTTCCCCATCTGCAAATGCGGCTCACTTACCAGAGTGAGAAGGATTTAAATGGGGTCGTACGCATGAGGCAGAAAAACTCTTTGCTTATCCTACATGTTCATACTCTGAGAGGGAGTAGTTGGGTTCTTGAAGAAAATTTAAATGGAGACACAGGCCACTAGCAGGGGGCCCAGTAAACTAAGAGAAAGGCAGAGAAATATAACCAAATTCTCAGTATGAGACCTTTCAGTAATTCCACATTCATCTCCATGCTTACTGGCAAACCTTTGAAAAAGAAGAGAATCCACATGTCTTTTTATTTTTATCTAGCCATCTATCTATCTATCTATCTATCTATCTATCTATCTATCTATATGTTTCATCTATCACAATTACTTTTTCTACCCCTTTTATTGGATGTCAAGACATTGTAGTAGGTGGTAGTGGTGGTATTATTATTATATCATTTCCAAGTCCATGCCACTATCACTCTAAAAATCAGTCTGGTTTTGTCAACTCTATGTTGTCTAGATAAGTAACATTTTCTTCTAGGAGTCAAAATTCCAGTTAACAAAATTAGTGTTAATATGCATGTCTTAACAGAGGCACATTTATCTCCTCATACCAATTAATCTCCCTTGTAAAGTTCAACAAATTTTAAGATAAATTTGATACAAAGCCCACATGTAGAGATCAGAATATTTTACCCAGCATTTTTATCAGCTTCTGCCCTAGAGCAGTTCTTGCCACCCACAGCTCATTCTGGAAGACTAGGCTTCGTGTGAATTTAAATCGCTTTAGACCAGCTCTGCCTACTGTCAGGGGCCAAGGATCCAAACAAAATTGCAATAAAACAAATCAGATTCTGAAAAATTAAAAATTGTGTGACATTGAAAATAGCACCTAGACACTCATAACATACATTTTTAGGCTTTAAGTTAATAAAAAGTCCATTATCATGAGCTCATGAATTTTATAGATTTGAAGTTTTAAAGCAATTTGTTGAAAGGTGTTTTCCACTTCCACAGGTGCATCATATAATTCACAGAATAGAAAGAGTCTTCCTCAAGGGAGATGATCACTAACTAAGGATGATGTCTCTGTACAAAATCAGGGATACAAGTCAAAACCAAACAAGGACCTACAGGATGTAGATTTGACATGTAATACTTGTCACTGAAAACTCTAGCCAATGTGCTCTGCCATTCATATACTGTTCACACAAGTTATTCTGCACATATTTTTCTGCTCCCAAGTGCAGGACTATCGGCAAGGATGACAAAGGAAAACAAGAAATCTGATTCTTACTTTTATTAGTTCTATGAATTTCCATAAAATTAATCAACTATTATGAACATTTTAAATATTTTATTTGAAAACATTGACCTTATTGAAACAATATTTTATAAGGAGAGTTGGTAAGAAATAGCTAGAACAATGCCTAACATATAGTAAGTGCCCAATAAATATTTGTTGATTCATGGATGATAATACTTTATGCTCTGCAACAATAAATCAGAACATTAAAAATTAAGTTAATGGGTTCCTTGGTTTCGAGAAAATGTTTATTCTTAAAAGTTACATAATAATTCAAAATATAAGGAGTATTACCCTTTTTTTCCCTTACCTTGTCTAGAAAGTAAGCATATGTGAAGGTAGAAATGAGAGAATCCAAGTCACACGATTTAGGCCCAATAACCACATGGACCTTCTCCAAGCGTTTGCTTCGATTCTGAAACAAATTCAAACAAAACATCACAATTTAACTGGTGACAGATTAATATAAACATATTTTTTAATCTTTAAAAAAAGTATGCCTTATCTATGTTTATACACAATGGCAGAAAATCATAAATTTATCATGAGCTTTTACATGAGAACATAAAAATTGTACAAAGCGTTTAACACTCTGAAATATTCACTCAAACTCTAGTAAACTTTCCGGAAGAGAAAATGTGGTTTTATTAAGATTACTCATAATTTAACTTATGAACTGTATCTCTGAGTCATAATTTTTTTGGTAAGTATCATTTTGTTCTAAGGGGCATAGTATTCTATATCATTTCTTTACATAAGATGTCCTTAATTTAAGAAACAAACAAAATGGCTTTTTTCATATGTGTCTGGCATGCAACATAAGCAAACAGACACAGAGTTTGGTAAGGATTTATTTTTTTCATGTCACATTTTGGGTAACAAGATATGTTCTCTCTGTATTATATTCTATAATTTAGTAAATGAAACCTGTAACACTTTTGTCTGTCAGAAAATAAAAATTAGTTGTTCTTAAAAAGTGTATAAAGTCGTCCAGGCACAGTGGCTCACGCCTGTAATCCCAGCACTTTGGGAGGCCAAGGCAGGTGGATCACGAGGTCAGGAGATCGAGACCATCTTGGCCAATATGGTGAAACCACATCCCTACTAAAAAATACAAAAAAAAAAAAAAAAATTAGCCAGGTGTGGTGGCGCATGCCTGTAGTCCCAGCTACTCAGGAGGCTGAGGCAGAGGAATTTCTTGAACCCAGGAGGTGGAGGTTGCAGTGAGCCGAGATTGCGCCACTGCACTCCAGCCTGGTGACAGAGCAAGACTCTGTCTCAAAAAAAAAAAAAAAAAAAAAAAAAATGCATATAGTCACCCCTCTGGAAGAGAAGACTTGCTATTTCATTTTCTGGTTAACTAAATAGTTATTTGAAAATTCCTTTGTGGAAGGCTGACATTCTTTTGAAACTTCCAAAGAACCAACTGCTTCTAGTAAATGTCATAGCAAAACTATCCAATACAGATAATTGTCATATAAATTAAGAACTTTATGGTATGTCAGAGATGATGCATGTATATGCTTTCCTGACTTTTCATCACTTGTTTTAACTTCTCATTTTAGAACTACCTAGAAAGCCAACTTAGTTGTAATACTGTTCCAAAGGCTATATAAAAGGTTAGATTGCTCATGACTATTTTAATTAAAAAAAAGTGTTTATATGCAGAACAAAGATGAAGTATTATTTAGTAATCTACTACATATTTTACACAAATGAATCTAAAAATTTGTCAGTGTTTGTATGGAACTGCTGGTATCAGAGTCAAACATAATAGGTTGTGGCTCAATAAATATAACAAACCAAATCTTGGAGGGGGCTAGTTTAGTCTATCATTATAGACAATGAGAGCAGTATCAATTTTGCAGATATAATCCAATATGTAACATTGCTAAATTAAAATAAATTTTTTTTTCAAAGTTGAGATATTGATCCTCAGCAAAACAGCATGATTTAAAAGTATGATATAAACTCTCTGAAGATAATTACAATCCCCTCCCTCGTCACTATCAAATCTAGCTTCCATTTCTTCCTCTCCCAGTATCCTTCCCCTACACTCATAAATTTATAGCTGGCTCACTTGGCTAAATGTGCTTTAAGGATTCTAGTCTAGGTCCAGTTCTCACTCTCAGTGTCAGACGGCTTCCCCTGTGCAAGACAGTCAAATATTCTAGAAGCTCCTAAAGAAAGGTAGGTAAATGGAATTACAGTCTATAACGACACAAACAAACACATTAGGAAATCATATTACTGCAGAATGCTATTCTTCCGAGAAGCTCAAAGATCTAAGTAGACATTACCTCATTTCTCTTCCCAAATCTTATAAGGCAGACAGTAAGAAGATTAGCAGCACTTTTTATAGGTCAGAGGAGTCTGTGATGAACCAGGGTGGTTCCCAAAATCCCATGGCGCAGTGCAGTGAGCCCCATCTCCTCTGCCCTGTACTAATGCCATAATGACTTCTCAACTCTATGAGAACTGATGTCCCTTGATACAGTTCAAATTGTGCTATGGATGATTCACAAACAGACAAATCATGCCCAAATAAAAGGGACAATAATAATAAGGATAAATGTACAGTTTCATGAATTCAATTTACTATTGTCACCCAAACAATAAAAACCTGCTTATGCCAGGCACTGTTCAAGGCTCTAAGGATATAGCAATAAACCAAATGGACAAAAATCCCATCCCTCACTGCACTTGCAGTTTAGTGCATGGAGAACTGATGAGCCAAATAATCAGATAATTTGAATGGAGAAGAAATCATAAAACAGGGATGGGATATGCTGAGGCAAGGCTCATTAAAAAGTGGCATTTGATGCCCACCAATGATCAACTGGATAAAGAAAATGTGGCACATATACACCATGGAATACTATGCAGCCATAAAAAAGTATCAGTTCATGTCCTTTGCAGGGACATGGATGAAGCTGGAAACCATCATTCTCAGAAAACTAACACAAGAACAGAAAACCAAACACCACATGTTCTCACTCATAAGTGGGAGTTGAACAATGAGAACACATAGACACAGGGAGGGGAACAACACACAGTGGGGCCTGTATGGGGGTGGGGCGCTAGGGGAGGGAGAGCATTAGGAGAAATACCTAATGTAGATGACAGGTTGATGGGTGCAGCAAACCACCATGGCATGTGTATACCTATGTAACAAACCTGCATGTTCTGCCCATGTATCCCAGAACTTAAAGTATAATAAAAATAAAAAAAAAAAGAAGAAGAAGAAAAAGAAAAAGAAAGTGGCATTTGAGTAAAGGTCTGTAGGGAAGTGGGACTAAAGGGTGCCAAGGGAAGAGCAGGTGCCAAGGCCCTGAAGTGAGAGCAGGCATGTTTCAGCAAATAATTATTGCCTAGTGTACACATTTTCCAAATGTGACTTTGTAAACTCCTAGGTTGGAGGGACTGAGTCTGCTGAGTAAATATCCATGCCCAAATATCAACCTACACAAGCACACCAAGCATCAAGGAATCTCAAAAGACAGGCAACGCTTTGCGAATGCCTAAACCCAGTGCTGCCCAAACCCAATACAAAATGGAATATGATAATGGATTGAAAGAGATGCTACACTGCTTTGTCATCTAGATACACTTCCAAAATAGATGGACAGAATCTTTCCATAATCAATGTAAAAAAGAAAGTATATTGACTATGCCAGGATTCCAAATCACTTTAATGTGCTTTCAAAGTGTAATGCTATATACCACTAAAATGAGACTTCTTAACTTCTTATCTCTTTTTAAAAGCCTATAAAATGCCTACATATTCAGATTCAATGGCCTATTAAATGAAGCTGCACTTGTTAAGCAAAAGCACTTCCAAGCCACCCAGAAGAACTGACCAGAAAGAGGGCTTCCTGGGCCCTCCTATAAACCTAGGCCCCTCCATTTGCTCTTTCCTTCCTCCACAGGCTTAGAAGCAAGGTTGCTGCTGCCATAAACCTTTTAATAAAATGTCCCAATCCTATGGGTTCTTCTTGCCCACTGCCCAGAAAAACCAATGCACCGAGAATAGCAAATATATCTGCAATGAAAGAGTTTAATCATCACATGGCCAGCCAAGTGGGAGGTCAGGAGGTAGTTCTCAAATCTGCTTCCCCAAGAATTCAGAGGCTAGGGTGCTTGTTTGTTTGTTTGTTTTTTGTTTGTTTGTTTGTTTGTTTTGAGACAGAGTTTCACTCTTGTTGCCCAGGCTGGAGTGCAATGGCACAATTTTGGCTCACTGCAACCTCCCAGGTTCAAGCAATTCTCCTGCCTCAGTTTCCTAAGTAGCTGGGATTACAGGTGCCCACCACCACGTCCAGCTAATTTTTCTTTTTAGTAGAGATGGAGTTTCACCATGTTGGCCAGGCTGGTCTCAAACTCCTTACCTCAGGCAATCCACCTGCCAAGGCCTCCCAAAGTACTGGGATTACAAGCATGAGCCACCACGCCTGGCCTGAGGCTAGGGTTTTTAAGGGTACTTTAGTGGGCAGGGGCTGGAAAGCTGAAACAATTGATTGGCTGGGATGAACTCACAGGGGTGTCTAAACTGTCATTGCATAGCTGAGTCAGTTTCCGGGAGGGAGTCTCAGGACCAGGGGGTGTTTCTCAGCCTGCCAAAATGCTAAATCTAAAACATATCTCAAAGACCAGTTACTTAGATTTCACAATAGTGATGTTATCTGTAGGAGTAGTTGGGGAAGTTATCGATCTTGTGACTCCCAGTTATGTAACTCTGAGGCAGTAAGCAATTAATAGGAAAACAACAGCAGTATGTCTATTCCTTAGCAAAGTTCAAGCCCTTCCCATAACTCTAACCTTGTGAATTTTTGTTAGTATTTACAAGTACAGTTTCCATTTTTGAACAAGGAGGAGATTAGTTCAAAGAAGTGACTGTTACCACCTTAAAACAAGTATGAGCAAAAGCAGTTCAGCCTGTAGAAGGAAGATGGAGTCAGTTGGCAGATTTCTCTTACTGTTACCATTTCTGCAAAGGTGGTTTCACAAGGAGCCCTTGCAATACAGTTATAAGATGACTTTTCAATACTCATCCTCAAATATCCCCAAATCTTTTTTCTGAAAACTTTTTTGAACATTTTTCTCCAAAATAATTAATTGAAATGAATTTTGTTTTAAAAATATTGTAGACAAAACCCACAGAAGTTGGAGATTCACTTTCCACACACACTAAAGTGGGGGCACATTTCTTAGTCCCTCACTTCTAACCCAAAAAAATGAAGAAACGAGAGAAATAAACCTCCTGAAACTGTAGGATGGTGTCTCCAAGGAAAGCCAGAAAGGAGGTGGCCCTTGAACCAGTGAGTCCCTTGACTACTTACTAGCTCCAAGTCAACGAGGGGGTCTTCCTCCCAGAAGACCGGCTGCGGGGTGATGGGGAAAGGGTCCAGCTCCTCCCCAGGAGACCCCAAACACCTGTGGCTGCCACGATTCTAAGTAAGAAGACTTCCAAGGATGGGGAGGAGGAGCCCTAACCTGCTGCTCACAACCCTACAGGTCCCTAACTCGAACCCAGTCACAGCCTCCAAGAAAGGCAGGGTGGGAGGGGAAGCAAATGGTACCATGGCCAAGTGAGCAGCACGGGCCACGGGGAGGCCTGGAGATGTCCAGAGGTGAGGCAAATGCCCCCTCCGCAGCTCTGCTGTGCAGGGATAAAGTCACATTCTTTGCTGGTTTGGTAAATAAACGAGATGCCTCTTGATACTGGCCCTGGGTTTGAGATGATTTTGAGAACTCCTGACCTCCTCCTGAATTTCTCTTTGTTCTTTGTTTCCAATACCATTCTCTCCCTCTGGGTCTCAAATGTTCTCCAGGTAATGATGTAATTATGAGAAATTTAAAATCTGTTATTTGAGAAAGAGAGGAGACAGGCATCAGTGTGAGCAAATTCAGCTATAAATAGTTCAGGCCGTGTGCATTTGGGCCTCCTTCTATGTTCTCATATGTAAGAGGCCATTGTGGGTAGGCGATGGGGGAGGCAAAACCTAAACCCAAAGCTTCAGTTCCCTCTGGTCAGGCTCCTTGAAGGCTGGAGCACTGGACATCAACTAATCCACTTTTTTACCTTCTCAGCTTAATCCATTCTTCCTTAGCCTGTTTGCTGCCCATCTTGAAAACAAAGTTTTCTCAAATCGAGTGACCTCAAATATCATTTATATAATTCTGGATATAGTTTATATCTTCTGGATCGTAAAAACGATGTGGCCAAGAGGTATTATTTTATTTACAGCATTTTTTTTTTTTTTTGTATTTTCGTTCAGGATCCTCACTCTGACAGTTGCTTCAAAGGACAGTTTTGGAAGCAGCACCATTATTTTTCTTACACCTCAAAAAGTTAGGGATGAGCCCTGCAAATCTTTAACTTCCCTGAAGGGCTCCTAAGGGAATTGTCCTGCATAGCCTCCTAAGATGTTTTCATTTTCCAGTCATCCAACTGTTGTGGGGAGATGCATGCTTTTATTACCCACTGGTTCCTTCTAGCTTAAACAGGTGCCCTATTCTAGGAGTTTGACCTCCATGGTTTCACAGATCTTTATAATCTCTTCACCTTTCCTTTTTCAGGCTCAAGAGCTGCAGTCTTGGCCAGGCGCCGTGGCTCACACCTGTAATCCCAGCACTTTGGGAGGCAGAGGCAGGCGGATCACCTGAGGTCAGGAGTTCGAGACCAGCCTGACCAACATGGTGAAACCTCATCTCTACTAAAGATACAAAATTAGGCAGGCATGGTGGCACATGCCTGTAATCCCAGCTACTTGGGAGGCTGAGGCAGGAGAATCGCTTGAACCCAGGAAGCAGAAAAAAAAAAGAGAGCTGCAGTCTTTTTCATTTAGCCTCCTATGAACATGTATCTAGGTCACAAATCCTTTCCTTGTGTCCTCTGACCTTGTGACGTCCTGTGTCCTTTTACTGTGCTCAGGCCTCCAGGTTGGAGTCATGCAAAACCACCTAAGAAACAACTGAGCCTTAGGAAAAGCTAGAAGAGCTTCTTCTACTAAATGATCAACATCAAAGGCAGTCCAAGAGTTTTAAAGCCCAAATGAGAAAGAATGCCCCCGCTACACATACCTAGCACCCTACACTCACATCACCTAAGGTTTATATGTTAATGACTTCATAAAATATGTTCATTATAAAACATTTGTAGAAACTCACAAAAAAACCCTAATTCCCAGTTAATTACTATATTAAATGTATTCCTTCTCATCTCTTTTCTACACTTCTATGAGTGCTCTCTTTTGCAATAGTGTGACCCTATTACACATAATATTTTTTAACTTCTCTTCTTAAAATTAACAGCAGTCTAAGTATTTTTTCAACTTCTAAAATTAAATCTTGTTGTGGCCATAGGTGACTTCTGTTTGCTTTTGTAACTCCAGCTGTCAGCCTACTGCTTTGCACCCAGTAAGTGTTCAATAACTATTGAAAAGGTGAATGCATGAATGAGTGAATGAGGATAACATTTAATGGATATAGTATTTCTTAATACGGATCATCATACTTTAGTCATTCCTCTATTGTTAGAGATTAAATTTATAATAATTTTTGTATAAATAAAACTGCAGTGAATAGTTTGGAAGATAATTTTTGTATCTATCCCTAGTTATCTCTTCAGGATAAATTCCTGGATCTTAAATTTCTGGGTCAAAGAATTTATTTTAATGTTCACCAGAAAGTTATAGAAATTTACCTTCCCATCCATAAAAATACCTAGTTTTCAAACCTTGTGTATTTGAACATTATCATGTTGATAGGTAATGTTGTATAATGCATGTTTATTATGATTATGGGTGCTTTAGATCACTTTTATATATGGACACAAAAACATTAGTGTCTTCATATAAACATATCGTTTGTGAATTTTTCTCTGTGTATCTTTTAGGATGTTTATCCCATTCTCATTGATGATTAAACTGCTAAAATATTGTTAACATATTCAACTCTGGTAACATCAATAAAAAACTATTTTGTTTTCTGGCCTTGGGCATCTGTGGAACAACTTGTTCAACAAAGTTGCATTAAGTATGCAATAAGCATGCATTATTTAATCTGACATTATCATTTGGGTACTAAACAACAGCAGCACACTCTGTACAATATTTTCCCCAATCTACCTACTTTGCTTTCTGAAAATGTTGCAACAATACACTTCAGACTGAGCTAAGAGCAGCCTAGGTTCCCTAGCTCTTGACTGGACTGCATTTGCTCCTCTGCTTTGCCTCATGTCAAAATGATAATGCAACTTAAAATTAAATCTAAACTGTCACTGTTGGTGGGAATGCAAATTAGTTCAGCCACTGTGGAAAGCAGCTTGGAGATTTCTCAAAGAACTTTAAACAGAACTACCATTGGACCCAACAATCCCATTACTAGATACACACCCAGAAGAAAAGAAATCATTCTACCACAAAGACACATGCACGTATATGTTAATCACAGCGCCATTCCTAATAGCAAAGGCATGGAATCAATCTAGGTGCCCATCAATGGTGGATTGGATAAAGAAAATGTGGTACATACACACCATGGAGTACTACACAGACATAAAACACAACAAAATCATGCCCTTTACAGCAAAATGTATGGAGCTGGATGGAGGACATTATCCTAAGCAAATTAACACAGGAACAGAAAACCAAGTACTGCATGTTCTCACTTATAAGTGGGAGCTAAACACTGACTATACATGGATGTAAATATGGGAACAATAGACACTGGGGCCTACTAGAGGGGGGAGGAAGGAGGCTGTGGGCTGAAAAACTACCTGTTAGGTACTATGCTCACTACCTGGGTGACAGGACCATCTGTATCCTAAACCTCAGCAGCACCTAATACACCCATGTAACAAACCTGCACATGTATTCCCTGGATCCTAAATAAATAAATAAATAATAAACAAATAAATAAAAATCTAAGGTGTCAAACATTTCATTATTAAAAGTCTTTAAAAGTAAAAACATTTTGGTAGGACAATAGCACCAAAAAGAATGATAAAAGGCAAATAACAGAGTGGATGATAATATTTGCATAATATTTGTACCATTTTGCCATTAAAAGGGCAATATTTCTAACATACAAAGGGTTCCTATATATTGATTTTTAAAAAGACAAACAACCCAATGGAATCATCAGCAATGGATGTGATCGGGGCTATTAAGAGAATAAGAAATGAATATATGAAAAGATATTCAGTCTCATTAGTAGTCATGGAAATGCAAATTAGACCAACAATAAAATGTCTTCTTTATTTTGGCTCATCAGATGGATAGAAATATTGTGACTGATTGTCATGAGCAGCCAGGTCTGGGAACAATTGCCTTAAAGAGGACCCATGATAAGCTCCTAAGGACCATGTGGTCCCTGTCAACTGCAAAATATATCTGCAATTGGTTTTTGAAAGGGACTGCTTGAGTTGCTCTAGATCAAGCACAGTTTCAGAGAATTGCTGTTATGTTATTTAGACTTGCCGAAGTTCAGTGTTAGCAGAGGCCTCAGGATTCACCCAGCTGAAACCCTTCAGTGATTTCCAAAATGAGGTAGTGCACCTCAGTGTTAGAGAAGAAACAATGCAAATGCCTATTTATGTCATCCTTTTACATTTTCTGTTTTTTAAAATATGTTTTACAGCCAGAAATGGTGGCTTATGCCAGTAATCCCAACACTGTGAAAGGCTGAGGCAGGAGGATTGCTTGAGGTCAGGAGTTCGAGACCAGCCTAGGCAACATAGTGAGACCCTGCCACTACAAAAATAAAAATGAATAATAAAAAATATTTTACAATGTTCCTTATATTCTAGTATAGTAATACATAGTAGAATTCAGAAATAAATGTATGCATTAAGATAAAGTATTCAAAAGACTATTACTAATCTCACTGTACAATGAACAAAGGCTGGAGACTGGTTTTTACAGCTCAGCCAACTGAGATCCTCAGGTCTTTGTGTCCCCAAGACTTCCTAAGACAGCGCGCTACACACAGGAGATGCTCCAATCAATTTTTGTTAGTGAAAATGATAATATCAGATATAATAGTTGGGCAGAAGATAATTCTTAACTTTCTTATAATGTCTTTGTCATGTTCTTATGAAATAACAGTATCATGGGATAAAACCTTGTTAATAGCACAAAAGTCAAAAGTTATACTACAGGCTGCAAATAATCATTCCTGTCTCAACCTTAACAGGCTCTCATTTCTCTCCCTTCTTTCTCCCTCTCTCTCCCTACACACACACACACACACACACACGCACACACACACCAGAGCATTATGACATGTGCATTCTGCCCACTTCATGATCTAAAGTTCCAAAACTGAATTAAAATGATTTTATAAAGTAATGGATTTTATGAGTATTAAGTCATCACATATTTTCCTCTTTTCTCTCAAGACAAGATTCTTGACTTCTGAGTTGCTACCACATTCTAATTCACCTATTATTCTGAAGATATAGCAGTTGCAATAATTTCATTTTTAAATACCTCAAGCAGAGTGTGTAGGTACACTATTGAACTCTACCAAAACATGACTTGCTATTAGTACATGTACATCCAGCAGGCCCAGTCCTGGGGCCTAACATAGATACAGAAACCACCAAATTAGAAGGGCATAATTCTAATTAGCTACCGGGTGTTTCTTAGCTCTGTCCCCAACACTTGCATGATCAACACATGGCTAGCATAAAGTCACTCTGAAATTCAAGTGTAAATGATTTCAAGACAAAAACTATATCCATTGTATTAATAATCAGAGGTATAGGGGTTTTGCCCTTAGGCACTGATTTTACATACAGTGATTTCTAACAAATTCCAAAACTTCATATAGTGCTTTTTGCGATATTTTGTAGTTATTATAGTGTCTCATTTGGTTGACAAAATGTGGGAAATATTTTGTAAAGTTCAAATAACTTCCTACTGCCTAGTCATAAGTAGAATGACAACAAGACATACGCCTGCCTTCCCCAAGGGTTGTTAAGTATTCAACTTTAGCCCTTTTTGCAAAACGTTGGCAATTTTTGAAGCTGGGAGATGGGCACGTGGAGTTCTCTTTGGTCTCTCTGCTGATGTATGTTTGAAAACTTAAGTAATAAAAAAGGAAGGAAGGAAAGGAGGGAGGGAGGGAGGGGTGAGAGGAAGGAAGGAAGGAAGTGGGTAAGAAAGGAGGAAGGGAAAGAAAAGAGAGCGAGCGAGAGAGAGAGAGAGTGAGAGTGAGAGAGAATGGAAGGAAGGAAGAGGAAGACAGGGAGGGAAGCAGGGAGGAAGGTAAGAGGGAGAGAGGGAGCGGATGGTCGGAAGGGAGGGAGAAGGGAGGGAATGCCCTTTCCCCCCGGTGCTGTGAACAGCCCAGGCGCCTGTGTGCACATTCTTAACAAGGGGTCATGTCTTTGGTTTCAATCTGTGGAGGTGAATCAGCACTCAGACTTGTGCCTGGTATTAGTCAACTAAATATTTGTTGAAAGAGTGAATCAAAGCAATAAATAAGAAGTCCAAATTCTGAGTTCCTGGGCAGCTATAGCCCAGGCTGAGATTAGAGTAGCAAAAACAAGGGAATGGGTTGTCTGCCATCCCATGCATCTTTCTCCTCCCCAACCAACTGCTCTGTCCTCTCCCACACCACCACCAACCCCCCGCCCCCGCCAGCAGGTGTTTCATGCTGTTCATGGCATTCTTTTTTAGCTTTTATCTTATGGTGAGAGGGTAGGGGAGAACAACAGTGTGTTTATGACACCACAGGTACCCAACAAAGAAAAAACGAACCACATCAGACCACGCAAAACGATCACACACCACCCTGACATGATTCAAACACCATCTCCTGTGATATAACCGAACAAGGAAATTGTTCTCAGTGGATCTAGAATTTAAGGCTACATCAGCATTACTTCCAAGAGCTGTCAGGTTGATTCAGTATCAGAAAAAATGACTGGAGGAAAATTAAGGACTGAGAGCCCTCACCTTGCTTTGCTTTTTGCAGTTTTGCTTTTTTCTTTTTTTTTTTTTGTTGAGACGGAGTCTCACTCTGTCCCTCAGGCTGGAGTGCAGTGGCACAATCTCGGCTCACTGCAATCTCCACCTCCTGGGTTCAAGTGATTCTCCTGCCTCAGCCTTCCGAGTAGCTGGGATTACAGGCACGTGCCACCACGCCCGGCCAATTTTTTGTGTGTATTTTTAGTAGAGACAGGGTTTCACCATGTTGGTCAGGCTGGTCTCGAACTCCTGACCTCGTGATCCGCCCACCTCGACCTTCCAAAGTGCTGGGATTACAGGTGTGAGCTACTGCACCTGGCCGGTTTTGCTTTTTTTCTCTTAATCTTGACAGCCTAATGTTATTCCTAGGCTCTCGTGTACATGTATCTAAATATTTATCCTGGCTACAAATTAAGACAAAAACAACAAGATGCGGAGAAATAGCCCCAAATTCTGGTTCCAGTCTTAATTCACTAGCGCACTCAGGGGTGCTTCCTGCTTTTCATGTTATTCCTCTTTCCCATAGATGGGAAAAAGAAACACACTCTATATGCGAGGTGGGTGTAGATGGGATTTCTTTATTAACTGTTTCCTGACAATATATCAAGAAAAAACCTCATATGACTCAGTACATACATGACAGGCAGTAAATGGTGGCGTAGGACATTTACAGTAACTTATATCAAAAACGGAGAAAAAAAATCCAAAATAACAAAGCTATGATACCATTCAAAACTCTTCCACTTGTCTTTTTCCACTCTTCCGAACACGTTTCCAAGCCCTCCACTTAGAATACAGAACCTTCTGAAAAACAAACTGTTCATCTTTGCACAGACATGTGCCATGAGGCTGCCTTGCAGGTGTCCACACACACGCTCAGGTCTGAGCTGGTTTACTGTGCCCACCATCCCTAGCAACCCCTTGAACAAGGTGCATGTGGGAGGACCACGGAAATTAGTTAACATCCATTAGAGAATTCTGTAGGATAGTAGAACCCTCCCCTCTCCCCTCTCCCCTCTCCCCTAATATTTACACAGTCACATGTACATGATCATTCACAGCAGTGTCTCTAAGACAAAGGACTTCTGCCCAGGGCAACAGCCAACTCACCTAGCGTCAAAATGCAATAGCAATCACAGAAAATTGTTACGACTTCTCAAATTTGCCCTGAAGACTAGTATCTTAATAATTAAGCAGCCCTAATTTTTGGTAGGAATTTCCCTTCTATTCTAGATTAAAGTATTTTCATTTTATTGAAAAAAATTGTGATTCATAAATAATTTTACTTTAATAGATCCTTGTGTGTGTGGGCGGGGCGGGGGGGGGGAGCTGGGAGGAAGGAAAGGCTTCTGCCGGTGTACACTAAGTTTCCAGAACTTTCTTTTGTGAGCCTGTGTTAAGATCACGTCCTCTTACCGCATCGCCCCTTCTGTAGCCTGCTGCTGTGTGGCACAGGTTGCCCCAGATACTTTAATTGTTTCTGCTCCTTCGGGTTAGAAGGGTTGGAGCTAATTAGTCAGGTCTTCTCCCCTCATGAACAAGCCAAGACGCGCTCAAAGACTTTTCCCAGAAGCTTTGCTTTTCTGCAGTCAGCTTTTTGTTGTCATAAGGAAGATCTATTGCTTTAATACTCGCGAGTGTAAATGTCTGCATTTGGAACGGACGTCAGGCCGATGACACCACACACCTGGCATGTCTGAAACCCACTCAGACAAGACAGTAATGAATAGATAAGCGGCTGGAAGCGGGAGGGAGGAGAAGATTGTTTCCAGTACAGCGCAGGTATGCAGGTTCACAGGGAAATGTGTGAGGGATCTGCAGAGCAATTACTGTACTTCGCAAAGACGACAGTTTTTAATGATGCCATTATTTATTACACTGTGTGTTTTTCAGTGACAGAAGAACTCTCACCTTCCAGGTGACCTCTCAGGATCATTCTCTCTCTCTCTCTCTCTCTTTCAAAATATTTTGCAAAATAGAAAACCCTTTTAAAACTAAACAGTATCTGGTGCACAGTAGATATTCAATAAATGTTTATTAAAATACATATTTTATAGCAGAGAATAGTGCAATAGAAAGTAAATGCAGATGCAGCGAGATATAGAAATGCATGCATATATAAATTCCATATTATTCCACTGATATTTTAAAAGCATAAACATGTTGATATAAACTGAGCATCACGCTCTATTAAGAACAAGCTCTCGCAATGGAAAGTTTAAAGTATTCTAAGCATCAGAGACTTCCCACCTTGGGAAAATATGGTTTTATGATTCTAAGTAGTAAATAACCTATTTTTCAGTTGCTCAGACATTTTCTTTTTGTCTTCTCTCTTCTATGAGGAGAATTGACTTGGGTCTCCAGAGCCCCTCAACTGGAAAATTTTTTGATATTACCAATCTGAATTTTATTTTTGTAATTTTAATGGAGATAATTAACTAAATAGATTATGGAAGGGAACTTTAATACAGAAGTGTTTTCTATCTTGATGTTCTAAATAAGTCAGCCACATTAAAAAGAAAGCTGTTGTAGTAGAAGAATATTTTGTTGCTTTACTTTTTTTTATTGGACTTTGAATAAAAAATATATATCCAGAGATTAACACATGAGAAAGATTTTTAAATATTATGAAAACCTTAACAATACATAATAAAAATGCATCAGATCACCAAAATCTTTTGCCATAATAAACAGCTGTAAAATAGGTCCTATTAAATATAAATTTTTATCAAAAGAAGAGAGCAAGACTCCTCAACTTTTTTTTTTTTGCAACAAGGAGTAACTTTTTAATACACTCATAATTTAATTTGCTAATGATTTAGTTCCCTCTTTAGAGCCTCAGAGTGGAAAGGAGGGAGAACATGCTAAAAAAAAAATCCTCAGGCCAGGTGCGGTGGCTCATGCCTGTAATCCCAGCACTTTGGGAGGCCGAGGTGGGAGGATCACAAGGTCAGGAGATCGAGACCATCCTGGCTAACATGGTGAAACCCTGTCTCTACTAAAAATACAAAAACATTAGCCAGGCGTGGTGGCAGGTGCTTGTGGTCCCAGCTACTCAGGAGGCTGAGGCAGGGGAATGGTGTGAGCCTGGTAGGTGGAGCTTGCAGTGAGCCAAGACTGCGCCACTGCACTCTAGCCTGAGTGACAGAGCGAGAATCTGTCTCAAAAAAAAAAAAAAAAAATCCTCAATGGGTTGGTTTCCAGATGTGGTTGTAGGGGTTGTTGACAATAAGATGTGGAGTGAGGGCAAGAGAAGACAGGCAGGTTTGACATCATCAGGTAGGGAGGTCCTCTTTCCAACTACCTGGCTAGCAAATCCCCATAACTGAAGACAGAAACCTAAGTGGCAACAACCAGTTAATAACAATACGGCAGCAAAGAGTACCTCACCATTGCACAACTCCAGGGAGTGCCATTCACATAAAATCCAAAGTGAATGGTGCCTACAAAGCAACTGCTGGGCAGCTACCATGGATCATGTTGTTTCTCTGAGCCTGGCATCATTTCACAAAATTCTCAGAACCCTGTGTGGGAATCCTACATTATCCCTACGTGACAGATGAATTTGGTCCATATAGACTGTAACTGTCCTAGAATGAGGATCACCAAAGCCTGTGCATTTAAGGACCACCTCCCTCTCTGCCAGTCATCCATATCCCTGGGTTCCACATTCATGGATTCAACCAACCAGGCATAAAAGACACTCAAAGAAAAACAAAAAAATGGATGGTTGTATCTGTACTGAACATATGCAGACTTTTTTTCTTGTCATTATTCCTTCAACAATTTACATAGCATTTACATTGTATTAGGTATTATTAGTAATCTAGAGATGATTTAATGTATACAAGAGGAAGCATGTCGGTTATATGCAAATACTATTTCATTTTATATCAAGGACTTGAGCATCCATGGATTTTGGTATCCAGGGAGGGTCCTGGAACCAGTTCCCTGTGGAAACCAAGAGATAACTATACTATGTTGACTAACAGCTGTGTCTAGTGCTTTGGTAATCCTGGGCCTCCAAGGCCCTGCTCAGCCCTTCCTCACTCTATCTGCTAGCCATTTTATATGTGTTTTTAAACTTACAGTGTGGTCAATCTTGATTATCTTGGGGCAAATATAAATTACTATGACAATTTTTTTTTAAGACAGAGTTTCACTCTGTTACCCAGGCTGGAGTGCAGGGGCACAACCTCGGCCTACTGCAACCTCCACCTCCCGGTTTCAAGTGATTCTCCTGCCTCAGCCTCCAGAGTAGCTGGGACTACAGGTACATGCCACCCCACCTGGCCAATTTTTGTATTTTTAGTAGACATGGGGTTTCACCATGTTGCCCAGACTGGCCTCAAACTCCTGGCCTCTAGCAATCTGCCTGCCTCGGCCTCCCAAAGTGCTGGGATTACAGGTGTGAGCTACCACACCCAGCCTAGTTACTATGACAATTTTTTAAAATTACACTGTAGGTACTGACATTGTAAAAAATGAAAATAGTCAACATTTATACACATGACCACAAACACCTGCATATATAGAAGGCTTCTATTGTTTGGCCCCACCTAGAAACAACAGATACCAGACCATACCCACAAGAGTCCTTGGCACCTGGAAGGGTAGGCCCTGGAACACTGTGCCCTCATGGCCAGCAACCTCTACTGAGGGTGCAGTGTCTGCAAGACCCACCTTCCAAGCATCCTCACGTGCATATTCTGAACCCTCCCCACCACTCGCCATCCCTGAGCTCCTCCTCAGCTCCTTGCCTCTCAATAGGCTTCTAGAAACGTCTCTTCTAAGAAGTAGAGGAAGAGAGAGCAACGATGCACAAAAGCCAGTCTTTTTTCACCTCTGCTGCACCCTGCTACAAATACAGTACAATTACTTACGCATTACAAGTCATGGAAGAACAACGTTGGGGCACAGTGGACAGGAGCCATTAATTGCCCTAAGTGTTGGGAAGGCTTCACAGAGGAGGTGACTTTTGCCTTTCTTCAAGGGAAGAAAGATAAGAGTTTCCCAGGCTGAAAAGTAGCAGGAGCCTCTACTCTTCTTTTCATGATTCTCATTAAGTTAAAAAAAACATTTTACATGATGATTATGGAAAACACACACACACACACACACACACACACACACACCCCTTCACGCCTCAAAACTCCCTATTGATCAGAGATACATACTGAAGAACTTACAGGTAAAATGACATGATGTCTGTGGTTTGTTTTAAAATATCCCAGGAAACAAAAGTGTGTATGTGTGTTAAGGAACAGATGAAACAAGATTAGCAAAACATTGATAATTATTGAAGGTAAGTGTTATGGATTATGTCTTTCCCCAAATACATATGTTGGGGTCCTATCCCCCAGTGCCTCAGAATATAAGCTTATTTGGACCTGGGGTCATGCAGATGTAATTAGTTAAGCTGAAATGCTGTCATTAGATGGACCCTTATCTAACATGACTGTGACATTATGAAAAGGGGAAATTTAAACACAGACATGTGAACAGAGGGAAGGTGATGTGAAGACACAGGGAGAAGCCCATCCACAAACCAAGGATCATCTGAGACCACCAAGAGCTGGGAGAGAGGCCTTGAAGAGATCCTTCCCCAGTGCCTTCAGAGGAAGCCTGGCCCTGACAACATCTTGATCTTGAACTTCCAGCCTCCAGAGCTGTGAGACAGTAAATTTCTGTTGTTTAAGCCACTCCATTTTTGGTGGTTTGTTACATCAGCCCTAGAAAACTAGTACACTAAGTCATAGGTCCACTGAGGATTAATTACGCAATTTTTTCCACTTTTGTATATGTTTTAGATTTTCCATAATAAAAGTTTTTTTAAAAGAAGCCTTGTACATAGTCTCAGAAATATTAATAATTCAGCTGCACTCTGCCACTGTACTCCCTGAGGAAACCACCCAAGTGCCAAAGTAACTCTAATATCCAAAAATACAGCTGGTCCCCTCTTCAATCTTTGTGTCTAATTTCACATCTGTAATCCCTTTTCCCTTTTCAATGGATCGCTGGTACATCTCCCAAATGAGGCGCCAGAGAGCTCTATTGTGTGCCTGGGCTCTTTCGGGCTCCCAACAGCGTGTCTTCCTCTCAAGCATAATTGAAGGCAGCCTCACAGTGCCTTGAAACTGCATATGAGGCGAGGAGAGAGAGAGAGAGCATCCTTGCAGCACAAACCCATGACGAAAGCTTTTGTGAATTCGTGCTCTGGCCAACTATGGACAGGCTACCCGATACACAATACCGATGGCATTTAACACTTGGTAGGCAGGTTAAGGAAAAGTACTCCATAAAGTGCATTAAATAACCTCATAATCACATTTAAAGGCTAAGTGAACTGGGGCCACCGCAAGTACTAAAATACATGATAACAAAAGCAGTCAGCATTTTCCATACCATATGCTTGTAAATGTTATTCTGCAGGGAACCAATTAAGACTATAGAATACTTAGAGCACAGACATATGGAACAAAACAGGGCAACTTATCTTGTCACTGCAGTGCTTGCTCAGTACATCTCTTCGGGAGATGTAATACTAAATTATTAGTACAAATAAATGTGATCTTAATCATGAATACCAAAAAGCCACACCAGCACTCAAATCTTCGGCTTTGGTGGCTCCATTATTGAGGGTTTTAAAAGGAAGGAGAACTGACTGTCTCCTGAAGAGTCACATAAAATACCAGCCATATTAAATATCAAAAAATATCATTAGTACAGCAAATTTTTAATGAGGCTAAGTCTCTGTTTCCTCACCTGTTACACTGGAACAATAATAATAATATTCTGTGAAATTCAGAGGGTTGCTGGTCAAACCATTTCAAAAGTGCACATGAAAGCATGTTGGGGAGTCTAATGCTCTGAACTGGTGTCAGTATTGATTTTGTTACCAATGGAAAGAAAACATGCAGATAACCCAAAAGAAGCAATTATCAAGGCTGATTCTGACAGCCATTAAGTTAAAACTCTAGACGGAGCTTTATTAAGTTGTCTTGACATTAAAAAGAAACGAAAACTTAAAAAAAATCTGAGATATATTCATAGGCCAGTCTAATAGGAAAAAGACAGTTGACATTTTCCATCCCATCACTCGAGCTTCATTTGGTATTGCTGCTTAATTTAGAATTAACATTTAAAGGAACCAGACATAAATTTTAATAAGATGGTTCACAAACCTAATAGAAATAATGCTAGGAAATACAGGCTCAAGCATCGCCTCAGAACCAGAGCATGTGAGAAAAATAAAGGAAGAAATTTCTTAAAAGGGTAGAATGAGTTTGTAGCAGACAAAGTATATTAATTATCACAAGATGAGATCAAAAATGGGCTGGGGTAGTGCTGTAGTGCAGGGGACTACATTAATTAATAATGAGTCAACAACAAAATGTCAGTAACAAATTATAAAACAATAATTTTACTTGCATACAACCTATTTTCTTGTCAATGACCTTTCTGCTATAATCTGCCTCCAAAAATCTATACTTCTTAGGCCTTTTTTTCCAAGTTTTCCTCCCACTACACACACCCCAGGGTGTTTCAGCCATACAGACAGCACCTGTATTCCAGGTTCCAATCTCACACACTTTTCAACCCCCAAGCCTTTGCACCAGCACTTCCCTCTACCTAGACGTCCCTTCCCCATTGTCTGCCCAGAGAACTGTGACTCTTCTTTCAAAACTCTGCTCAAATGTCACTTTTCTCTGTAAAACCTACACTGACCTCCCCACCCACACCACCTTCAATACTCTTCAGTACTGGAGATTTCTGGGTTGTAAATAGATGTCATCATATCTATTTGTCCCAAACTGCGAGCAACTTGAGGCAAGCTCTGTGTTTTTTGTTTGTTTGTTTGTTTGTTGAGACAATCTCGCTCTGTCGCCCAGGCTGGAGTGCAGTGGCATGATCTCGGCTCACTGCAACCTCCACCTCCCAGGTTCAAGTGATTCTCCTACCTCAGCCTCCCGAGTAGCTGGGACTACAGACACGCGCCACCATGCCCGGCCAATTTTTGTATTTTTAGTAGAGACGGGATTTCACCATATTGGCCAGGCTGGTCTCAAAACTCCTGACCTTGTGATCTGCCCGCCTCGGCCTCCCAAAGTGCTGGGATTACAGGTGTGAGCCACCATGCCCAGCCAGCTCTGTTTTAGCCACCTGTGTGAGTCCAAAGTCTCAAGATGTTCTCTGCACATAGTAAATAGCGACTCAATAAATGTTTATAATAGAATAAATAGGGAATGTGGGCACAGGGGTTCTCTCAAGTCATACCACTGCTATCCATCCTCTCTTCCTATCTATGTCCCTTTGACATGTATCTCAAACTTGGGAGAACATCAAAATCATAGGGTGGGTGCAGAAGGCACCAAGAATAACTGTTAAAAACACACAGCCCTGGTCCCATTCTGCTACATTCTTATCAGGTAGATCTGGAGTGGGGCCCAGTTACCTGTGTTTTGAACAAGCTCCCCAGGTTAATGCAATACACACAAACATTTAAGAATCATGGCTCTATGACATACTAGTAGTAGAAATTCCTATTTCCTGTGAGATAGAGAAAATCATCTCTATGAATCTGCTTGCAAAATCTGTTTCAAGAAAAATGAAGCAACTAGACACAGAGGAACCGTCTTGGATTTTAGAAGAAAACTATTTAAGTAGATAAATGGAAATAAAAATACACAATGAATAAGCAGAACTCAAAATTTCTCTGGATTTGACTCAAGTGAATTACAGAGAATTGTCAAAGCAAGGAATAGCATGTTCTGCTTGGAACACTTCCTGTTTTTCTGCAAGGAAAAGCATTCCGTGTCCATGACCCACAATGCTAGAGGCACTGAGGGCTCCTCCTGCTCACAATACTGACCCTTTTAGGGGGCAGATTCCCCTGGACGTTTCAGAAACTTTCCAAGGCAGGCAATGGGTGATATTGATTCCATGGAGACACCTACATAAACAAATAGATTTAAAATGTTCTCTTTCTTTCCCTTGACTTATTCCCTCTTTCTGTGCTACTGGGGGCTCCTCCCTCCCACCTAGACATACCTATTACACTTGGTGGTGTTTTTGGGTGGGAATGAGGCCCAACACTGTCCCACCATTTTTAGTGGAATCAACAAAGAGATCATCAGCACCTGCCAGTCATTCTAGCTCTTCTGTTTCTAATAGCGCTGCTAGCCAAATATGCTACTTCCCACACTAGTTTTAAAATAACCATTGGATCTTGGAAGTGACTTAAACCCAAGAGGAAATTTTATATATAATTACCCCAGTGCCTGCCATCTCTAGAATTATAGTGACTCTAGAGAAATGCTAATCAAACTGCATTACATGAGATATTTTTAAGCATGGAATATAATACAGGTTGACACATCTGAAAGAAAGTTGTCTCCTCAGGATGCCATAAGACACATAAAGCTTTCTGGAAAAGAGGCAGGAGACATAGGATACTGAGCCCAACTCTACTGCTAACTAGCAGTGAGTCTTTGATCTAGACATATGTGTCTTCTCAGCCTCACATCTTCATCTCTAAAATAATGAGACTGGACCAAATGATCATTAAGATTCCCTTCAAGCTTTAACGCTCTAGAACAAGTCTACAAAAGAACATGGGTATAGAAGAGGTATTCCAGGAAGATGTGCATTTTAAAAAAGGACCTATACATTTTTCATTAAAAAAAAAAACCAGACCTTGTGCGGTGCCTCATGCCTGTAATCCCAGCACTTTGGGAGGCCAAGACAGACAGATTGTCTGAGCTCAGGAGTTCGAGACCAGCCTGGGGAACATGGCGAAGCCCCACCTCTACTAAAAATACAAAAAATTAGCCGGGTGTGGTGGCAGTCACCTGTAGTCCCAGCTAATCGGGAGGCTCGCTTGAACCCGGGAGGTGGAGGTTGCAGTGAGCCAAGATTGTGCCACTTGACTCCAGCCTGGGTGACAGAGTGAGACCCTGTCTCAATTAAAACAAACAAACCCACACACACACACACACACACACACGCAAAGGAACAGCTTTCTAATGGTAGAATTTCATGAATTGCTGCACTCAAGACTCTGAGGTGTCCTTCTAGGAACCCCTCCAATCAGACTATCCAAAAGTGATCCCCCCAGCTGCTGAATATCTCTTGAGGTTTGTTTGATTAATGCATAAGAAATATTGAGACATTAGAGTACAGTAATCAAGCATCGGTGAATGAATAATCTGCCATTTGAAGAAGAAAAATTTTCTCTGGGTTATAAATAATGCACAGTTAAATGCTTTTACAGGGGCAGGCAACTGCTACCTTTTATAATATCACTTCCAGCCACTAGGGCTTAGAGAGAATACCTGTTTAGTGGACACACTTGCTCAAGACAGAACATAGAAACTACTTAGGTATAGTGTAAGATACACCATGACCCTAAGCGGTAGAGACGTGGAATCTGGACTTAGCAGGAAGTGGGGATTTAGCAGTGGTGATATTATCGATAGATTCCGGAGTTGATCAAGCAAGGCAGAGGTAGGAATCAATAGCTGCATCAGCAAGACGCTTCAGGTCCTGCTGATTTCTCAGAAATTGTGCTCTGCAGAAGACAGGTCAGCACTATGGTGAATCAGATAGTCCCTGAGGCCACTGAAGAGTCAAGGTATTGATGACTCTGGGCACAAGAATGCAGGCTGATCCCAAGGACAAGACAGAGCCAATTAGAGAACCAAGCATTCTCTTTGAAGATGGCCAAAGAGAAGGAAAAGGGAAGAGCAGGTGGAAGAGTCCACTCTTAAAGCTCATGGACATGCTTAAAGGTGGGAATTCTTTGTAGGCAGGGAGGGTGTCATGAGCAAGAAGGTGAACCACAGTGCTGTTATGAAGAAGCGATTGCCCTCTTGGCTTCATTTTTCTCATCTAGAGTCAGGTCACTTCTATCTGTGCAATGAAAAGTTGCTTAGAGAGGACCACAGCAGACCCACTGTCCAGAGAGCTCTTGAATCCTTAGAGAGAAGCTCTGTTGACTATTCACTAAGAGATGTGGGCTAGATCACCAACTTTAGAAAAGTTAGAGTACAGTATAGATTTCTGAGGAGGGGTAAGAATATTACATGGTCTTTAGAGATTTTCTTCCTTTATGATCTGTAAAATCTGCAAGGACAAGGTATTCACTCTCCTGGGTTAATTGGTTTTGTGATAGGTACCATTAGGATTAGAGCATTTCTTAAGCTCTCTTCTAAAACTTAAAAAAATCCTACTACTTTGTCCTGACAACCCCCACCTACTCACCCAAAAGCAATCTGAATTACAAGGAATTACTCTTATTTTAAAGTGTATATCATTAAATACATAATTATACAAAGACTTCCCTTCTAGTCCTTTCCATCACCAAACTGTTTTACCAGCAAACAAAATTAGGAGTTAGAAAGTATTTTTTTGTTTTGTTTTCCACTTGAACTAATGATAAAATCTTACATTGGAATAGCTTTCCAGAATATACTAACCAAATCCATAGCTTTTACCCCAGTCGACCCTCACAACCATGATGAAAAGTGAGTCAGGAAGCCTGTGCATAGGAAAGCATTTTCCAAAGTGTGTTCCAGTGAGCACTAGTGAACAGTTTGAAAGATAATGAATTTAACAATGTTTACACACATGGCCACATCACAGGCCCTCTCAGATGCTTCATGTTAGTTCACTGTAAATCTCAACGTGTATGTGGTCTGTATGAGAGAGACAGAGAAAGAAAACAGACAGAAACAGATGTTTTCCAAACTTATTTGATCATAAAACCACTTTTCCATTGCATATCTTATGTAATACATGTTGGGGCTGTCTGCACACCCTCATTTTGTTAAGACACAATGAATGTCTACAGCAAACTTTTAGCTATGCTGTACTCAACAACATTTGACAAATGTTTACTGAACATCAGTGAACAAATATTTACTGAACACCACAGGAGATATAAAGCAAACCAGGAGATATTGGCAAAATAGATTAAAACTTCTGCTTTTATGTAGCTTATATTCTAATGAGGAACAAGGAAATAAACTAAATAAATAAAATGTGTAACATCAAATAGAGATAAATATTAAGAAGAAAAAAATAACAGGGAAAAGTAATTGTGTGTGTGTGTGTGTGTGTGTGTGTGTTGGAAAGGGAGCAATATTTTCAATAAGGTGACCAAAGAAGGCTCCTTGGAATGATAGCTAAGTAAGGCCCCAAAGGAAGTGAGGGAGGGTTTGTTGCACATTTGGAAGAGAAGCGTTCTCAGCAAAGGGTACAGCAAAGACCCTGAAGTGGAGGTATATCAAAAAAGAAGATCTGAAATCTGATTAACACAAGGCCCCGTTTTTTATTTCCACTGTAAAGATTACTCAGTTCTTTAAGAAAGAGGCCTGTCATTTTTTTTTTTTTTTTTGGAGTCTCACTCTGTCGCCCAGGCTGCAGTGCAGTGGTGCGATCTCAGCTCACTGCAAGCTCTGCCTCTGGGGTTCATGCCATTCTCCTGCCTCAGCCTCCCGAGTAGCTGGGACTATAGGCGGCCGCCACACACCCAGCTAATTTTTTGTATTTTTAATAGAGATGGAGTTTCACCGTGTTAGCCAGGATGGTCTCGATCTCCTGACCTTGTGATCCGCCCGCCTCGGCCTCCCAAAGTGCTGGGATTACAGGCGTGAGCCACCACACCTGGCCAGAGGCCTGTCATTTTTTAAAGCCATCCATCTTTTAAGTACACATAATTACAATTCCTGTACTTCACTGTGAGGAATCAAAGTCCTTCATTTGTGGTCCTCAGACCATAGGGGGTCCCTGGGTAACTTTGAGGAGGTCTGTGAAGTCAAATCTGTTTTCATGAAAATTAGAAGACACTATTTGCCTTTTTTGCTGTGTAGACATTTGTACTGATGGCTTTTTTGCTGGGTAGACGTCTGCACAAAAGCAGTGGTGAGTAAAACTGCCAGAGCCTTAATCTATCAAATTATGCTAGTAGTCACTGTACTCTTCACAGCTGTGACCTCACAGGACCAAAATTGCCAGTTTCACTTGTGAATTTCCTCAATGAAACATTAAAAAATAAATTAATTTAATTAAATCCCAAACCTTGAGTACACACATATTTTTTAATACTCTGTGATCAAATAGGAAGTACGCATAAAGCATGTCTTTTGCATTTTGAAGACGAAGAGTCATCTAGAAGTGAAAGCAATTGTGCAATTACTTGAATTGTGAGCAGAACTAGCTGCTGCTCACTAACATGTATTTGTTTTGGAAAATATAGTTATTTAAAATAAAATGTTATTTTGTTAACATGAAACATGTTTATGTTATTTTTAACAAATTAAAAAATAACTTTTTCCCATTTTCATTTCTAATATGGTAAATATTGATAAATCTAACACACACAAATAGAAGCTCTGGGACATCCTTGTTAATTTTTTTTTTTTTTTTTTTGAGATGGAGTCTCACTCTGTCGCCCAGGCTGGAGTGCAGTGGTGTGGTCTAGACTCACTGCAACCTCCACCTCCCGCCCCCCGGGTTCAAGTGACTTTTCTTCTTCAGCCTCCCAAGTACCTGGGACTACAGGCATGCGCCACCATACCCAGCTAATTTTTGTATTTTTAGTAGAGACGGGCTTTCACCATATTGGCCAGGCTGGTCTCAAACTCCTGACCTCGTGATCCACCCGCCTTGGCCTCCCAAAGTGCTGGGATTACAGGCGTGAGCCACCGCTCCTGGCTTCCTCATTAATTTTTAAGAGTGGAAAGGGATCTAAGACCAAAAAGTTTGAGAAGCACTATACTAATACAATAATAAAAATGCCATGCATGGGCTTGTATATGAGTATATATGAGTAAATACACACATATATATATGTTATTTTTAATTGAAGTGAAATTTACACAACATAAAATTAACCATTTTAAAGTGAACAATTCAATGGAATTTAGTACATTCACAGTATTGGACAACTACCACTCTATCTACTTCTTAAACGTTTTTATCATCCAAAAAGACACCCTATACATATTTTCCATTGCCCCAGCAACCACCAATTTACAATCTGTCTCTATAGATTTGCCTTTTCTGGACATTTCTTTTTTTTTTTTTCCCCAAGATGGAGTCTCGCTCTGTCACCCAGGCTGGAGTGCAATGGCACGATCTCGGCTCACTGCAACCTCCACCTCCTAGGTTCAAGTGATTCTCCTGCCTCAGCCTCCTGAGTAGTGGGGACTACAGGCATGCACCACCACGCCCAGCTATTTTTTTGTATTTTTAGTAGAGATGAGGTTTCACTACATTGGCCAGGCTAGTCTTGAACCCCTGACCTCGTGATCTGCCCACCTCGGCCTCCCAAAGTGCTGGGATTACAGGTGTGAGCCACCGCACCTGGCCCTTTTCTGGACATTTCATATAAAAGGAATTATACAATATGTGATCTTTCATGACTGGCTTCTTTCACTTTGCATGATGTTTTCAAGGTTCAGCAACATTGTACCATGTATCAGTATTTAATTTAATATATTTATTTTTAATTTATTAATCTTCAGCTATTATTTCAAGGGTAAACGTGATTTCTGGTAAGAAAAATCTCTCTTTAATCTAATGTGGATATACAAGTATGTGTTTATAAGGTAATATTTTTCTCAAAGCATACATAGTATATTTACAGATTTCGTGTACAAATTTATTTTTGATTATAGTGTAAGTCCATGAAAAAATTATGAGGCAACTCCCCCAAATACTAAGGTAAACATTCACCTCATATATGATGATTATAATTACCATTCTCATCACCAAGCATGTAAAGTGTTCAGCGGTAAATGGTAGGAAATATTATTCATTTGGTAACATTTCCTAATAAAATATGTGTTTGCACACTGTATTAGGCTGTTCTTGCATTGCTATGAAAAAACGCTTGACACTGGTAAAGAAGTTTAATCGGCTCACATTTCTGCAGGCTGTACAGGAAGCATGATGCTGGTATCTGCTCAGCTTCCGGGGAGGCCTCAGGAAATTTCTAATCAAGGTGGAAGGCAAGGTGGGTGGAAAGAAAGCGAGGAGCAAAGCATCTCACGTGGTGGGAACAGGAGCAAGAGAGAGAGAGGGGAGGTGCTACAGACTTTAAAAGGACCAAATCTAATGAGAACACACTCACTATCACAGGAGCAGTACCAGGGGATGGTACTAAACCATTCATGAGAAATCTGCCCCCATGATCCAATCATTTCCCACCAGGCACCCCCTCCGACAATGGGGATTACAGTTCCACATGAAATTGGTGGGGACACATATCCAAACCAGGTCACACATGGAGGAAATTTTTGTTTACTTGGGGTTTTTGGTTTAGAGGAAATGAGTAGTTTGGTACAGTGGGAGATAAAAATAATTTAGAGGCAGGAGGGCTGCAACCAAGCCCAGAGCTGCTCTTTATTAGGTATAGTACTTTCAGCAGCTCACTGCCTCTTTCAGGCCTCAGTTTTCTTTCTTTCAGGCCTCAATTTTCTCAATTAGGTGGTTGCCTTTCTAAGCTTTCGTATACATGACTCCATTTACCAAGAATCATTCACATACCATCTTTGTGGTTTTTGCCCTAGCCATAGATCCCCTGTATTATTTGCTTACATTTTAGTTGACTCACTTTTACATATAGCAAAATTGTTTCACAAAAACTACATTGTCACTATTAAATACAGAAAGCCAGTGTCAGTTGCAAATAGAAAAAACCTCGAGTCGTCCAAGAATCCATCTTACTCCCCACAGTACAAAACCTTGCACCTTTCGGGTTCAGCCTTGAACTACCACTGTCATGAATTAATAAGCTGAGGGATTGATTATCTCTAGAAGTTAAGATTCATTATTCGTTCTCTCTACCTTGGAAAAGCTGGTAGAAATGTCTACAGCTTTGGATACCAAACTAAGCATGTAGCACTTAGCAGAGCTTTGGGATAACAGATAAGTGACATTTAGCCTGGGGCTTGTTTTGAACAGAAGAAACTGGGTAAATTCAGGAAGCACAAAATTCTCCAAATAGTTACATTATGGTTCCTGAGTAGTTCAAATAATGGGACCACATTTCCATTATACTGCCTCTTGGACTCTGTAATGAGAGGAATTTCAGACACAAGGAGGCACTTGACGCCTGACTCCCTTTTTCTTGGGTGCAGACGTTATTCCAGGAAAATGCATCATCTTTTCTACTACTTATACTGTGGAGATTTGCAAACTGACAAAAGTGGCCCCACCCTTTATCTGTGCCCCTTCCATGTGACCTCGTTGCTCCTCTCATCAAGAGAAGTCTCTTTCTCCATCCCTTGAATCTAGACTTGCCTTGGGACTTGCTTTGGCCAATGGATGGGAGAGTGGCTAATAGAGTGTCTAAGAAAATTAAAACAGTATATGAGACATACTTAGCCCAGTGCCTGGCACATAGTAAGTCCTGGTTAAATGGTAGCAATTATCACTGAGAGTGTGTATGCAATAAACAGCAAAGACTAGGAATGCCTTGTCTGTTCCAGGGGCTTTGGTCTCATGTTTGTTTCCCTCTCCCTTCTCTCCTCTCTCCATTTGCCTATTCTGGTTGGGCCCAGATGTAACCAGTTGATGGTTTATCCAGCTGAAAGGCTTGCACAAAGCACACTTGGGTTATAGTTCCTAAGGAAGTGGGGATTAACTGTTCCATCCCTGGTTTCACCGCAACCCAAATAACCCCACCCTAGAGCTAAGGAAATTTAAGACATAATCCGGTGGGGGCTAGTTTAATCTAAAATATCCCTTCTGGGTAAATTTAAACCCACACTGAAGAACTAGAAAAATAGCCACAGTGTATTGAGTGTCATTGGCTAAGTGCTTCAAATGCATTTAATCTTCACAACAAACTTCTGAACCCCAAATATGGATTGTATATTATCCTCATATTTTAACAGATGAGAAAACTAAGACTTGGAGATGTAAATAATATGTCTGATTGACTAAGAGAGATTAAATCATATGCCTTATTGGCCTAATAAACCAAGAACTTTATGTGCACAGTGCTGCAAGAAAAATAAATAAGAACTTGTTCTTGTTCCCCAACTTTCTACCACCAGTGAGCTTTTTCATTTTCTCTTTTCTCTGTGGACTCCATGTCTTAAAAGTTTTTATTTCCCATTGAAGGGCATTATTAGTTTTAAAATATTAAAATGGACCCCTGCATGGGAGATCTCAAAATCCTGGAGTCCCTAGTTTGGAACAGTTGAACTAACACTGGATCCTTGTTTTGCAAGCAAAGAAACAGGATTCCAGAAAAGGCCAGTTATTTGCTAAGGTCACACAGCTCCTACTTAGAAGGGAAAGCACTAAAGCCCACCTCTCATTATTCCCTGGAGCCATTACTTTTTCCACGACATATTTCTGCTTCTGGAACATGGCACCAGCCACAGGGACAATTTGGAACCTAACCACCAGTAAGAGGAAACAGAAACAGAATCACTGAAGAGATGTGTCAAGTCTTCACAGCAGCCAATCTGTGTGTGCCACACCTTTCACCACAGAGGTTATTTACCCCAAGGGAAGGAGTAAGGAGCTCCCCACTTTGAAACGTTGCAGAATAAAGGGGGAAAAAAATCAAATACATTTTTAAAGATAGATGAACTCCAAAGCAGATTTAAAATATGTGTAAAACTCATTCACATATTACTTGACTAGGCGGCTTCATATGAAGATATAATGGTGTGTGCTGAGAGGGACACCAAACTAGGTCCTTTCAAAATTCCTTTCAATTTAGGGTTTGCTTTATAAGATGACATAATACCTTCCAGCTTGGTGCTATAAAGGCTGAAAAAGTGAAAGAAAGTTTCATGCAATAAATGAGACAAGGTGAATTTGAGAGTCAGGTGAGATCTTGCCCAGGGAAAATTGGGGCTCAAGATCTCTCACCCCATTCCTAGGCACCCACTAGTCCTGATTACCTGGGTCTACCAAGACAGCTGAAAGGAAATAGGAAAGGGGAAGGGAAATAACCATTAATGTCTACAGAGCATCTACTTCCTACAGGATAAATAGTGGACTAGGATTTAGAAGACATGAACAGACTTACTCTTCAGAGCGGCAACCCCAGGTGACATGCTGACTGTGTCAAAAGGCAGCAAAGCACAATGGGTATGCATGTAGACTTTGGAGTTTGACTGCTTGGGTTCAAAACCTGACTCCACCCCTTCCTGCCTGTGTGAGTATAGCTAGTTACTCACCCCTCTCTATCTCAGTTTCCCCATGTGCAAAACAGGGATAACGGTACCTACCAAATAGGGCTTTTATGAAAATAAAATTATTTAGTGAATATTTAAAGAATTTATGCAATGCGGCCGGGCATGGTGGTTCACACCTATAATCCCAGCACTTTGGGAGGCCAAGGCGGGCAGATCATGAGGTCAAGAGATCGAGACCATCCTGGCCAACATGGTGAAACCCCATCTCTACTAAAAATACAAAAAAAAAAAAATTAGCTGGGCATGGTGGTGCACACCTGTAGTCCCAGCTACTTGGGAGGCTGAGGCAGGAGAATCACTTGAACCTAGGAGGTGGAGGTTGCAGTGACCCGAGGTCATGCCACTGCACTCCAGCCTGGCGACAGAGCGAGACTCTGTCTCAATTAAAAAAAAAAAAAAGAATTTATGCAATGCTCTTACACGTGATCATGATGAATAAATATTACATAGCATTACACTTATGAATAAACCAAGACCCAAAGAGGTTAAGGAACATACCCAAGTTCACACAGCTGAGAAGTAACTGAACTTGACATTCTAATTCCATGACCCTTGTTCTTTTCCTTTCACCTTAAGGCTCTCAGGCTCAGCTGATGGGATATGAAACAAAAACAGTCATCAGGCCAGAAGCCTCATTATGTTCACTAGTAAACACCCCACACAGCACTAACCTGCATAGCTTTACCCATTTCTACCAGGACTTGTCCCTTGAGGCCAAGCCACTGACTTCCGGACAGAAGCCTGAGGCCTCTCCTTTCTGCCCTTGCTTGGAATTTCCCAGCAAACCACACAACTTCCCCCACCCAAACAAGCCCCAAATGCACTGTGTTCACCTAATAAACCAAGAACTTTACGTAACATATTTTAAAGGATTTTCACTCCACACAGTGACTGAAGGGGGTGAACACAACCTAAAAATTAATCTCTTTAAGAGAAATTGTGGCTAGTTTTTTCAAGAGGCCAGAAATTTAAGCCCCTACTTTCTGGGTTAATTTTGGTTTTATTTCTTTATCTTAATAAATAAATCTTTAACTCAGGAACATAAATCTGATTGTCTATTGACTCTAAAACTGGTGGTTTGGGGATTCCCAATATGTTTTGCAGGGGTTGAGATATCACAGTAGTAGCAATCATCCTCATCATTAGAGCACTCACTCAAAAATTCTGATTATGCGCCAGACATAGTCTAAGAGCTTTACATATGCTGTCTAACTTTATCTTCAGAATCCCCTATGAAGGAGCATCTTTTGTTAGTCCCAATTTATATTTCTTATATTGGGAAGAAACTAAAGCACAGAGAATTTAAAAGATCTTCCGGGCAGTCATATTCCATAAATGCTTCCCTGGTGACCTAAAGGAATTCAGCTAGCTTCCCCAAGCTCCTAACTTGGGACATAGATGCAGCCTGAAGTCATCCCAAATGAAAACAACCCCTGCTCAACCCTCATCTGAAGGCATAAGAGATGACTAAATAGCTACTGGAGATTTTCATTAATTGAAACTGTCCCCCAAATCTCCCATTTTTAAAAGTTTTTAATTGGTCACAATCTACCCATTGATATGGCCATCAATAGAATACAAGTGTGGTTCTGTTCAGTGTCCACCAGATGGTGAATGCTAGCTCTCACCACGTAGTAGATTGCAGTATTACTCCTAATTATTAACTTTCCTTCCTGTAAATGACAATAATCTGTCCCTGCACAGTACCATAAAACTTTCAGTGCCTGCCAACGGGCAGAGTGTACTTCCCACCCCACTGCTGTTGGACTTGGCCATGTAACTTGCTTGCTGTGGCTGATGAAGAGAAAGTGGAAGTAGCTCATTCCAGTTCTGAGCAGAAGCTTTAAGAACGATTACTGGAGCCTACCAGCTCCCTAACTCTCTTCTTCTACCCATGAGAGCAGCATATCCCAGACAGCTGTTGCTCCTTTTGCCTACATTCCAGAATGCAGAAGGCACTTGGAGCCACAGCTAACCCTCAGCAACTTGTAACATGAGCAGGAAATAGACCTTTAATGCTGAAAGCCACCGACATTGGGGATTTTTGCTACCACGGCATAACCTAGTGAAAGACAGTTGATAAAGAACCGCACCTAAAATAATCCCTAAAACCTCTACGATGCCTGCTGACCAACCCCAAGCTAAACAAAGTTCCACAAACCACTCCGGGCTCCCCACTGTTAAGAGAAACGGAATTCTGTGTTAAGAGAAAAGGAATAGAAAAGCACAAAAGGGCAGTAGGAAATGAAGCATGAACCAAGAACACATCAGAGAAGCGCAGTGACTAAGCAACAGCCATGAACAAAGGAAGAAAGGCATGAATAATAAAGGAGCACCGTAAATAACTAAGCACCACATGGAACCATGCACCACTAACAATAGGGCAGGTGGGGACAAGAAAGCAGAACGCGAAGGCCATCCAGTCACAAGGACTTCCGGGAAGATGACATCAAATAAAGAGAAGAAACATTTTAAATAATTTAGATATGGCTGGGCACGGTGGCTCACATCTGTAATCCCAGCACCTTGGGAGGCCAAGGCAGGCAGATCACAAGGTCAAGAGATCAAGACCATCCTGGCCAACATGGTGAAACCTCGTCTCTACTAAAAATACAAAAATTAGCTGGGTGTGGTGGCGCAGGCCTGTAATCCCAGCTACTCAGGAGTCTGAGGCAGGAGAATTGCTTGAACCCGAAAGGTGGAGGTTGCAGTGAGCCGAGGTAGCACCACTGCACTCCAGCCTGGGTGACAGAGTGAGACTCCATCTCAATAATAATAATAATAACTATTATTATTTAGATAAAGAGAGAAAGAGACCAAAAGGTGTTGAGGGGAACTGTGAATGGTTTTGTCTCAAAAGAAAGAAAAGTTTCATTCCAACATTAAGTTTTCTGTAGGGCGAGTGGTGTGCTTTCCTCCTCCTGAGATCATTCAAAGAGCCCAGTCAAGAGCTCTGCATTCCCTAAAAGACTGCCAGTTCCTTCAGTTCTCTTCTACTTCTCCCTCCAGCCTGTTAATGTTTTCTGTTGTTGTTGTTGTTTTTGAGACGGAATCTCGCTCTGTCACCCAGGCTGAAGTACAGTGGCATGATCTCCACTCACTTCAACCTCCGCCTCCCAGGTTCAAGCGATTCTCTGGAATCTCAAGTAGCTGGAATTACAGGCACATGTCACCACACGCAGCTAATTTTTCTGTTTTTAGTAGAGACGGGGTTTCACCATGTTGGCCAGGCTAGTCTTGAACTCCTGACCTCAGGTGATCCACCCATCTCGGCCTCCCAAAGTGCTGGGATTTCAGGCATGACCCCACCGTGCCTGATCATATTAATGTATTTACGGTCCCTCCTTGCTGCCAGGCACTGTGAAGTCACAAGGCCCTGTGTTTTGTATGAGAAAAGCATAAGGGATATGAAGAAATTTTAATACATATTAGAAATATGTATTGCATTCAGGGCCTGTTTTATGGATCATTAGAACCCATGGCTCTCTGCGTGGTGGCGTGACTGCAGATTTTTTTTTTTTTTTTTTTTTTGAGACAGGGTTTAGGCTGGAGTGCAGTGGTATGATCTTGGCTCACTACAACCTCGACCTCCCAGGCTCAAGCAATCTTCTTGCCTCAGCCCCCCAAGTAGCTGAGACTACAGGTGCACACCACCAAGCCCAGCTACTTTTTGATTTTTAGTAGAGACGAGGTCTTGCTATGTTGCCCTGGCTGGTCTCGAACTCCTGTGCTCCAGTGATCTTCCCGCCTCAGCCTCCCAGAGTGTTGGGATTACAGGTGTGAGCCACCTCGTCTGGCCAAAAAGATTCTCTTTTCCTCCCAAACCAATGATCTCACCTGAAATGCGGTAGCAACAGATGCAGCACATCAGGCATCTCACCACAGTGTGATTGCAGCAAGGCCACACCTCCTTGGGGGGAAGCATGCCACTTCCACTGCAGGGCACCTTCTCCCAGCTGTGCAGCCCCTCAGATTCTAATGCACTGCTCCCACCTCCTGGTTCATCAATGCTCTGGACTCTCACTACTCAGATTTGTGGGCTCTGGGGGACAGCAACATTGCCATCTCCTGAGAGCCTGTTAGACGCGCAAAATCCCAGGTTCTACCCCAAAGTGTACTGAATCAGAGTCTGCCTTTTCAGCGAGATTCCCAGGTAACTCCTATATGCATGAAAGTTTAAATAGCACTGCCGGAATGACCACTCTTCTTGAAGTAAGTGTATTATGTCCCTGCAGTCTATTGAAGTGGAAATATAAGCTAAGACTCTCAGGAATGGCACACTAGAAATTTAGCTCCAACATTCATTAGTTGTGTGCCCTAGAGCAAGTTACTTGACCTTTTTGAGCCTCAATTTCCAGCTCTGCAAACTGGGCACAATGATGCCTGTTTCAGAGGATGATGGTGAAGGTCAAATAACATACGTAGCTGCAGAGGAAACACTGATAGATGTTAACTCCCTGGCATGCTGACCAAGAGCAGGCTCTGCTGAAGGAGGAGTGATAAGGATAAGAAGTGGTGTAAAGATATTTTGAGGAAATGGGGACAGGAGAGGAGATCCAGCATGGGATATCAGTCATGGTGAGATACTAGCTTAATTTGACTGCTCTTATCTGGCCCTCAATGCTTTCTGCTCTGTCTTTAAAATAAAGCAGAAGTATATTCAGAAAGGAGTTGGACAACTAAAAATTGGGGCATGCAAGGATTTACTTCCAGGACCCCCCACCCCACAGCATGCTAATTATTTAGCAAGTGTGCATGATTTAACAACTATGCAGATCGGATCAGTCTGTCAGAGTCAGTGATTCCACTCCCACCAACATTTACAAGGAAATATCATCCCAAGTCTATTTCCCTCGGCATATACTGAAGCCTCCCAACACGGGGTCTGTAAAGGAATTATCATACTGTATACAAATCATCCAATTAGACAATAGACTTCTCTAAAAAAAAATCATATTAGGTTTTCAGGGCAAGTATCAACCAAAAATTCTCACCAATACAGAATTACAAGTCCAAACTAACCTTGACTTCCAGCTGCCTAGATTTTCTTTCAATTATGTTTGCAGTTTTCTTTATTCAACAGCGTGAATTAATCAAATGCTTAAGAAAGATTGGAAAACACAGGCAACCCAGGACCACTATCCAGAGGCCAATGCATCTGATGCATCTTCATCTTTGCACATATTGGCTTTAGCAATCATGTGGCCTTTGTCATGCTATGGTGATACAAAAGATGGGTAGGGAGATCTATGTGTTTCTTAGAGTTTTCAAAGAGCAGAATTTAGCTTAAGTGTTATCAAACTACACTAAACGAAAATTACTCCCTATTGCTTCAGTGTGGGATGCATTTAGGCTTTGGTGCAGTTAATGAATATGATCCAAATGAAGAAACAGTTGAGAATGGGGAGGTTGGAAGAGAGAATTTGACAGAATCACACCTGCTCTGTAGCAGGGAAAGAGTTGATGTTACAGGCAATTAAACTTCTTTCCCACATTACAGAGAACTCTCAGCTGAAATGACTAAAAGTGACATCCAGTCACCTGTTGTCCCATTACAGGCATGTCAGGTAATGCCCACAGGCCCTCCAGAGACCCTGCCTCTCAGGTGCCTTCTTTCCATTACAGGTGACACTTGGTCTCCAGAGCCTGTTGGGCTCAGCATGTTTCCACCAGCGACACATTCATTAATCTCACAGTTGCATACTGTACATCAGAGTCCATCACACGAAACTCCAAAGCTTGATGGGTATGTTTTCCTGTGTCAAAGAAAAGCGGCTTCAGGATGAATAGATTTCACCATTGAATAGCCTCCTCTCAGAAAAATGCCTTGTATTTTCACTCGGACGTTTTCTTTTATGTAGATGAATCCAAACCACTATGCTCTCAGTGAGACCTTCAAACTATCTTTTGAAAACATAGATCAATTTTTCTTCACACAGATGCTAGAAATTAGAAGACAGAGAATCTATGCCCACCTCTGCCACTTACTGGCTGTGTGTCTCTGGGCAAGGCCAGACTTAAACTCTCTGGCCTTGTTCTTTTCATTGTGACATAAATGTAATAACATCAACCCTCCCCAAGATTAATCAAATGAGATCAAGTAAGTGACAACAGTTACGAAGGGCAACACCGTGCTCCGAGTGACCACATCGAGCAGAGCAGCAATAGCTTTACTGTTCCATAAGGCTCAATCTTTTTGAAATAATTGAGAGAGGAAGTGAAAAGACAAAGAGAAAGTAGCGCCCCCAGCCAGATTCTACCTACTGGTCTCATTAGCAGACTTGTAACTAGTGTGGCACAGTTTCTGTTATGCTTGTCTCAACTCAGCAGGCAGGCCACTTCAGGTTATTTGCTCAGATCCACGATGTATACAATCAGGACACCATTCTCCCTCATACCGCGCAAATTCTCTAACATGTCGGAGTGTAGACTTCGGGGTCAAAAGACCTCAAATCTATGTCTGACTCTGTCACAATGTACTGTGGCACTAGTTAACCTCTCTGAGTCTTGAAATTTGGGAAGAGTTCACCCAGAAGTCAATTTAAAAAGATGTATAAAGAAGCTTAAGACTATTAATATCTTTTTCCCTACTCATTGCATACTGGAAAGCCAGTTTAAGAACATAATTCCAAACAGGATAAAATGTTTTTATGTGCAAAGATGTTTGTCATAGTAATTAACAATAGCAAAAAGGAGGGACAATGAAAAGGTTTAACCTCAGTAGCTCTTCTTTATTAAGCTGTGTTCTATTATTTAAGATGTTGATTTTGAATACTATGTAATAACATCGGAAAATAATAAATAATGTTAAGTAAAATAAAAATCGGGGTTGCAAGATATACAAATATCTTAAGTCCTGTGCACGAGGAAGAAAGACTAAGAAAACTACTTGCCAAAATATCACCAAGAGTCATGCTTCAATGAAAGTGGGTGATTTTATTTTTAGTTTTAATTTTTTCTTTTTATGGGTAATTTTTCAGCTTTCCTCTATTTTCCAAATATACCTTATTGCTTGTTTATTATTTTACAAAGAAACTAAGCCTGAAATATCATACGAGGAGACTGAAATAGATGTCTAAAGTCATCTGTTTCAATGCTAAAAGTCTGTGATTAGGCTGGGCACAGTGGCTCACGCCTCTAATTTCAACAGTTTGAGAGGCCTAGGCAGAAGGATCACTTGAGATCCTTCATGACAAGGAACATGACAAGAGTTCAAGACCAGCCTGGGCAACATAATGAGACCTCGTCTCTACAAAATAAAAAATGAAACATTAGCCAGGCTTGGTGGCACATGCCTGTAGTCGTAGCTACTTGGGAGGCTGAGGTGGGAGCATCGCTTGAGCCTACAAGTTCAAGGGTACAGTGAGCCACGATCATGATCTTGCCACTGCACTCCAGCCTGCGTAACAGAAGGAGACCCTGGTTCTAAAAACAAAACAAACAACAACAACAAAAAAACCCTATGATTCTATGGTAGTTTCCAATGTAAAGGTCTGTGATTCTATAATTGTTAAAATAACTCACAGTTACACAACAAGAAATCGTCAATAAAAGATGACGGCCACAGAATGCTGTACTTAAACACAAGGAAACCTGATGGCTGTTTTCCACAGCACTCCCTGAAGTGACGGGTCAGGGTGTACCCAGGGTGACATGGTGATCAGAGTGGCTGAATATAAATCCTGCTGAGAGCAGAAGTCCAACAAAGGGGCCAATTGTAACAAGTGTGGCTCAGTGTTTATGAGATTCATCAGAGCCGTCTACGTAAATGCCAGCCTATGAAACCCTTTGTGTATGAATTGATTTGTACGGAGATGTTGCGCTTGGTCAGGAGGCTATTTTGGCATGAAATAATTCCACAGAAGTGAGAAATACATTTGTTCCCCATAAGGCTCAAAGTGATCTAATGGCTTAGAGGGATAATGAATTTTTCAAAACATTTTAAAAGCCAGCTCTGGGATGGCATTTTGATCTGCATCCACCACAGTGAGTTTATGTCTGGGTTTTCTGGAGACTGGAGCCAAGAGTAATGACACTTCAGGCCACAGTCCAAGGGTATCAGCCAAGTGGCAAGCACATGATCAGTCACAGGGCCATGGAAATTGCTTTGCTTCATGGATGGCTTTATTTTAGGGTCTTGCAAAGCAAATTCATAATTAAACAATAGAAGAAAGATTCACCTAGGGAATAAAATGTCTCCCTTTTGTTTATCTTTTTCTGTGACCTATATACATTTCTTAAGACCATGCTTGCAATTTGCCCACCATCTAAAGAGAAAAAACAAGTTCTCTCAATGATCTTGGTAAACACTCAAAAGATAAAACAAAACCTGAATCAAAGTTGTAAATTGATCCACAAGAATCGGCTAAAAGACTGCCTGCTTTTCCTTGCAAGAATCCAGTCCTCCAAAAGGAAGTGGCTCCAGAAGTCTCTTTATATCGTAGCCAATGAAGGATGAGAGAATCATACCCCATAGTTTGACCAGGATGTGTCGCATGAAAAACAAATCAGCTTGCTAAGGGCCAAGGGAAATATTTAACTGTAAAGAATCAAGAATGGAGGACAGAATGGGATTTGCCTCTTCTTGCCTCCCTGGAGAGAGGACCAGGGACACTGCCTTCTCAGGGAGCAGCCAGGCACGTGTCCTGTCCTCTCAGACATACCCTGGCAGGGAGCAGCTGATCTGTCCACATGCTGTGACATTTCTATCTTCTCAGAGCCAGGTGCTGGTCTGGCCAGCACCACTGACCACTTGTTACAGAAAATGTGTCTGAGGAATGCAAAGAGGATCAAAATGCTTCTGCCGCCAGGATGAGCTTCTGCCTCTGCTCTTGCTGGAGAGGAGGAAGCCAGCATGCACATTTCTCTTTTTGCACCCTTTCCTTAATTTTCTGCAGCAAAAAAAAAAAAAAAAAAAAAAAAAAAAAAAAAAAAAAAAGGACCAGCCGGGTACGGTGGCTCACACCTGTAATCCCAGCACTTTGGGAGGCTGAAGCAGGTGGATCACCTGAGGTGGATCACCTGAGGTCAGGAGTTTGAGATCAGCCTGGCCAACATGGTGAAACCTCGTCTCTGCTAAAGACGCACACACAAAAATTAGCTGGGCATGATGGGGCTTGCCTGTAATCCCAGCTACTCAGGAAGTTGAGGCGGCAGGAGAATCTATTGAACCAGGGAGGTAGAGGTTGCAGTGAGCCAAGATGGCTCCATTGCACTCCAGCCTAGCAACAGAGCAAGATTCCGTCTCAAAAAAAAGGTGGGGGGGGGACCTTAATGAATGGGCCTCCTTAAGAGGGAGAAAAAAAAGCCACTCATCCTAAAAATCCTGTTTTTTCAACTGAGGGGAAGAAATAATTTCCATGGGTGGAAACTCTTCCATAAGAACCTTTCAAAGAATTGCAAGGCCATCAGCAGTCTTCTGGTCCCTCAAGGGCTTTTCTCAGGGACCTTATTTTATACCTCTGTGGTCATTGCTGTGCCTCCTCTGGAGTCAAGAACCAGATTTAGTTCTCCACTGAGAATAGGAGTGGGGCGCCAGGCTGCTCACATCTTGTACGTGCTGAGGCCTATTTATGCCTCCCCACATCAGACTCACATTTTTGCACCATCACCTTCCATCCTGACTCATGATCACTTATAAACCATGACGTTTCACGTATCTGGCTTCACTCAAGAACAAGGTCTCCTATGCAAGAGGCTTTGTCAGACAACCGAAGCCTACCCTGCAAGCCACAACTTCTTTTCTATTTTTTTCTATGTTAATTATCTGAGTGGGAAATTTTTCTGAAATCGCTTATGCACCACACCTTTCTTCTTAAACAGGACACTAAATTTGAATGATCTTTTTCCCCTGATTCTTTAGGCTCATTACTATGAGCGTCAGATATGTGCTTTATGTCAGTGATGTTATGTCTGCCAAGGGCTGTGCAGATATTTAGGATTATTTACCTGACACCAAATGGAATGACACTTATTGGGGGCCCGGATCTGCCTTTATTTTTTATTTTATTTATTTATTTATTTATTTTTTTGAGACAGAGTCTAGCTCTGTCACCCAGGCTGGAGTGCAGTGGCACGATCTTGGCTCACTGCAACCTCTGCCTCCCGGGTTTAAGTGATTCTCCTGCCTCAGCCTCCTGAGTAGCTGAGACTACAGGTGTGTGCCACCACTAATTTTTGTATTTTTGGTAGAGATGGGGTTTCACCATGTTGGTCAGGCTGATCTTGAATTCCTGGCCTCATGATCTGCCCACCTCTGCCTCCCAAAGTGCTAGGATTATAGGCATGAGCCACCACGCCTGCCATCAGGTCTGCTTCTTACAGGTCCTGTTTGATTTTGGTTTTGTTTGTGTAGTTTTCCCATGGTAAGTCATCATCTATTACAGCCTCTGGCAGCCACCTCCCTTTCCATCATCCCCTTCTGAGAAAACCAGGTTGGTGAACACTGTGTCAAAGTGCACATTAAATAGTAACCTCAATGATGGTAGCTAGCATTCATGTGTTTTGCTGTGCTCTCAGCATTTCTGTGAATGATTTACAAGTATCATCTCGCAAATAGCCTCAGAGATCGTGCTTAGGGAATTTTCCTGTGAGAAAAGAACTAACTGATGATAGGTTTTCAATAATCAATTTTAGTTGCCTTTGCCCAATTCCTAGTTTTGGGGTGACTTTGGGTTGGCTGATGTGCCAGGGAAGTGACCGTGGACATAAGAACTGTTGCACTTACAACACATCCTGTCCTGAATTGTGGAAGGATGTTCAGACCTGCTTCCTTCTTGAATCCTTTTATCGCTTTCTTTTCTCCTATTTCCCTTGCAATTTGGCGTCCACCTTTCTTCTTTCCTTTCTTCCCCTTTCCTTCACTTCTGTGTGTATCATGAGCATAATCAACAGTTTTCTGGGGCACTGCTAAACCAGCAGACTAGAGAGCCAAAGTGGACTTGACACAACTGAGAGCTGTGTTCTAACCCTGGATCTTCTCCTGCCTAGACCCCCTGACATCGGTCAATCCATCAAAGTGATATTTAAGGCCACTAATCAGACAGTGGCAACAGTGAAGAAACTACAAAACCAAATAACCTTGATGGCAAATAAGAGGCATTTAAACTCTTTTAAAAATGCATTCTTGTTCTTAACATTTCACCAAATGCCCACAATATTTCTAATTACTCTAAAAGCTAGTCACACACATTCTCCTCCAAATCGTTTATCAGTTAATTTTCTTTGAAATGGGCATGCAGTGAGAACAATCTCACAACGTATTCAACCAAATCTCAGATGGCCTAACATCATGTTTTTCTCATAGCAGGATTTCAGTAACATTGGTTGATATTCTGTTGTCCAAAAGATTTTAATATAAAATAAGCAACACAGAAGAATGAACCCCTCTTGGGTCAGCGTGAACAATATATGTGCAATTTCACTAACTTACCACTCAGCCCTCCTATAAACTTGTCAAGCTGTTCACTTTTAATTTAAGGAGAATGAAATGTTCCAGGAGATCTTGTGGGAAGAGGTGCATATGGTATGAGGAAGAAGGTCCTAGAATTGAAGTCAGGTGATCCAGAAGCAAACTCCAGCTCTACTCTTTGTGGCTGTGCAACCTTGGGCAAACATCTTTTTTTTTTTTTTTTTTTTTTTTTTTTTGAGATGGAGTCTCGCTCTGTCATCTAGGCTGGAAGGAGTGCAGAGGCACGATCTCGGCTCACTGCAACCTCCACCTCCCTGGTTCAAGCAATTCCCCTGCCTCAGCCTCCCGAGTAGCTGGGATTATAGACGCACACCACCACGCCCAGTTAATTTTTTTGTATTTTTAGTAGAGACGGGGTTTCACCATGTTGGCTGGACTGGTTTGGAACTCCTAACCTCAGGCAATCTGCCTGCCTGGGCCTCCCAAAGTGCTGGGATTACATGCATGAGCCACTGCACCCGGCCTGAGCAAACCTCTTAACCTCACTGAGCCTCAGTTTCGACAACTGCAAAAGGAGATTAGTACCTACCTTACAAGACCATTGTGGGAGTTAAATCAAATTTTAAAAGTATCTCTTAGAGCTAAGACAGATATTCCGCAAATTCTAACTGAATCGCAAGAGAGCTAAGAATTGTTCCTGTTTCTGTGAACTGCAAATAGGGCTTCCTGGCTCTTGTTCGCTAGTGGTCTTTTCATGTTTTTATTACTGTGCATGCAGATCATGTCCTCGTCTCAGGGCATACACACATGCAGCAGCCCCGTGAGGCCAGTGCTACTACTGTTCTCATTTACAGATGACGAAACTGAGACTCGGGGAGGCTAAGAAACTAAGATTGTGTGACTAGCAAGTAAAAGTGGTGGGGTTAGGATTGGAAATCGGGCACTGGCTCCACATGATTAGCCACCCCGCTGTACTGCCTTTAGGGGGCAAGAAGTGGGAAGGAGGACAAAAGTCTTTCTAAGGGTCTCCTAAATCCACAACTCATACTCTAGGAAAATCTCCCAGGATCTGATTTACGGCAGGCAGCCTCTGCCAGGGGCTGCCTCACAGTTCCCCGTTTATGGGCTCAGATGTAAGAAAGTGTGGCTATTGCTGCTCCCAGGGATGTCAGCAATCATCAAGGATGAGAACACAATCTTTGGACTGTGTTGATGTTTCCTTTCAGCTACTTATTCTGAAGTCCCGCACTATATTCTCTATTACTAAAAAAAGCTAATTCTCAAATTTGAGTAGATGAACCCTGAATTAGGCCAGACTGGTCACCAATATATACTCAAGGTTGTACATATTATTATAAGATGTATTTATTTATTCTTGCCAGTAACCAAAAGGATAACCTACTTATAATAAAAGTGCACATACATTAAAGTAAAAAAATAAAACAACTATAATGAGATTAAAACTCAGTAATAACAATTAAAAAAACAAACAAAAAAAAAACCTTAGTTCAGAAATCCTAGGCTAAGAAAATGAAGCACCAACATAGCTTTAAGCTTCCGGGAAGCCAAAGCAAGAAATATCAAATGCATGGAGCCAAAGAAATGCAATTTTCCTAGACATCATCAGTTCAAAAAGACTCTGGCATTACAGGCTAAAACAAACACCTGGGAAGGTCTGGTCACATCCAGGAGAGTTAGATGAAGTGGGAGACCATGATCATGGTCGACCACAAACAGTCCCACTGGCTGGACGAGAGGTCTGACTCAGGATCATGCATGGGTTTACCCCACACATGAGGTCTGCAGTGCCAGGGCTGGACAGGAAGTCTGGAATGCCTAATCTTTTCTCTCAAGGACTCTGAACAGCTTCCCTGCCAATCTCTCTCATGATATTAGCACTGGTCAAGGGGCAGCAAAAGAACAGGCTGGGCTGACTTGGTACAGTGGTTGGCCTTGGGGGAGCCCAACTTCTAGTCTTTGAGCCACATGGAGGAGAACCTATGGTTCCAATAGTTCCACTGTTGGCTGATCTTCCCAATGCAGTTTTGCAGAGGCTTTTAGTGCCCCATTCCTCTCCTCTGCCTCTCTCCATTCATGCTTTAGTTCAACCAATATTTATAGATCCCAAGCAGTCATGCATAAAAATTAGATTTCTATTTTGTTGTAACACTTTGCATTAAGTACTTACTGTGTGTGAAGTACAATATGGTGCTCCTTGACTTTAGTGTCCTTCACCTTCTTCTAGCAAACAAATATGGCTTCCTGCCTCCTGACACTAGCCCTTCTTCAGATTCAGACCTCCAAAAATCTAGACCTGGCCCTCCGTTTATTTATTTTTATCAAGACACTACAAAGTGCCATGCTTTGTGCAGGACTCTTGCCTTTAGGGTTTATTAATTCTAAAAACACTCTTTGAGCATCAGGTACTGCACCAGAACCTGGAGATATAATGGTGAGAAAAATGATACAGACCCTGGTCCCTACTCTCACCAAACTGGCATTAATCGAACAAACATGCCCAATAGAAATATAATGACAAGCGGAAATAAGTGATCTAGAAAATTACCAAAATACCTGACTTAGACTCCAGGAGCAGGGGAGGGGGCTCATTTAGAAGAGAGTCTTTTCTTTGTCTAACCTAAGAGGCAGGAGTTATTTAAGCCACGGAGAGCTGGAGGAAAAGCCAGAAAGAAGCTGGATAGCAGATCAGGTCATGCTAAAAGTGTGTCCATTCTCCTAAGAACAACAGAAAGTGATGAGGAGGTTTTAAGGGAGGGGTAGGAAAGGTGTGAAAGATGATCTCAAAATGATCTCCCTGGAAGCAGGGTGAAAGCAGTTTGCCAGCCATTGTAGTCATCTAGGTGACTTAAGGATAGGGTGGATTAGGGAAGGGATGAGGGAAAAGGAAGTTTTCAGCTGGAGAAACTGGATGAATCACGATGCCATTCACTAAGATAAGGCAGTACAGAAGAGGATGGGCTTGGAGGCAAGTGGAAAGACCCACCATTGTTCCAGGTTCTGTGCTAAGGGCTATGAATACATCATTTTGGCTTTGCAACAAACATGCAAAGTAGGCATCATTATTCCATTTTTCAGATTAAGAAACCAAAACTGTGTTTATCAGCTTGATTATTCTAACCCAAACTTTGTGGGTCTGATTTTCCAGGGTGATCTAGAGCCCAATTAGTCTTATAAGAGCTCTCAAGAAGAAAGACTTCCTTTCCCTGGAAACCAAAGTCCAAAGCCACAGGGCTCAGAAAGAAATGGATTTGGGACAATGCTAGAGATTTTGAGTACGCTACTTTGAGACCCCTAACAGGGTAGCCACGAATGACTGTGCAGGTTGTGTACTATACAAACTCAGAGAGCACTATTCCTATCACCCTCCATAGGAATGCTGCCTCCTGAATACATCAGCCCTCCCCAGTTTCCTTTCAAGAAGACTTCAAACTCCAGGACTCTCCCATAATCCCCAAGGTTCAAAAAAAATCAGTAACTAACGTTGCATCCCCTCTCTCTGGTCCCCTGATATTGTTTCCTCTTTTGCAGCCTTTATCCAGACCCCAAGTATTCTTCCCTCATTCTTCTCACTGCTCAGGTAACATTCACGGAGGGGTAGGTTCCCTCTACCCCCTCCCTGGAGGAATAATGCCTCCATCACCAAGACATTGCTTACAGGAGCTCTCCAGACCAGTTTACCAAACTCAAAATTATGTTAATATCTGCCCAAATAAATGTCACATAGAAACAAACTGGTTATACCAAAGCCATCAGCTGTTTACTTAGTTGACAAAATAGTCCCCAAATCACTGCCTAAAGGGTGACCTTGCTCTCACCTGATCCCATGTCCTCCAAGACCCAAGATGCTGTCTGAATCACAGGGCGCACCTCTCTTCCTTTGAGACAGACTGATCCACTTGAAGATCTGTATACACTAAAAAAGTGTGGCTCTTCTCCGAAGGTCCCAGGACTGGGACAATCCGCAGCTGTTCGTCTGAATGATCTGGCAGTGAGAAATGAAGCTAACTCCAGGACCAAAGCAATCAAGGGTTCATTCATCAGCCCCTAAGCACGGGGTATCACATTCATGGAAGTGCTTTGGATTCCTGAGTTTCCTGCTCATAAATGCTCTGGCAAGAGGCATGGTCTCAAGAGCACCTGCCCTGGTTTGCAGTGGGGCAGGAGCTGATCCCATGGTCTCTGATCAGAATGAGCTCAGCTCCTGAAATGAAACAGCTCTGCCAGCTTCTTCATCATTACTAGTCCTTACCACAGCAGCCCTTTAAATGGTATGAAGCATTCACTTTAAATATCCTTTTTATTGATACGCACAACCTTCTTCCCATGCAAGAGGAAATCAGGAAGAATATATTCCTTCAATTTCCAATCAAGTTGATTATTCTGCAGACATGCTGCAGTCTTTCTTTCTTTTTTAAAACCCCATCTCCTGTAATAACTCTAATGCAGTTGTTCATTTAGAGTTTTGAATGTGCTTTCTTGTCCTATGCCACATATCACAGAGTATGAGCTGATGTTCAAGTCACCCAGAATTTTTCTTCTGTAGAAGTCCACATATCAACTAATACCTACTGCAGAAATGAGCCCTTCTTCCACAGCTGCTGCTGCTGCTGAAGTAGCAGATGCATCCCCTGGACTGCAGTAGTGACTCTCTCCACCTTCTTGTTGAAAACAGCATTCCTGGGACACTGATGTGCCCTGTATCCTGCTGGTGACAGCTGACAACATCCCCACCCCCACCACCCAAGGCTGGCTCCTGACCTACATCATAGGGCATGTGGGCTGTGGTGATCTCCACCCATTAACAGCTGCTTGAGTTGCATCAGCTGGGGGTGGCTGGGCAGTGAGGGAGACTCAGCAGCAGAGGGCCAGTGTGGGGAGCCTGGCTTCCTGCCAGCCAGAGCCCCAGAACTCTCTACCCATCCCCAGATGATTCCTCATGTACTTCATTTTTTCCCCCCAAACTTCATGGGAACATGGACCATTTACTGCCATGAAACTGTCCTTGTCCTGAATACTTTCCTGAGCTGACCACTATGAAGTTGAGGGTCATTTCCCAAATCACAGCATAGAGCAGGGAGCCCTCATTCCCTACACTCCTTCAACTTCTCTTACCATAGAAGTGATGTAACTAAGAATAGAAAGCAAGGCTAAAACTTAAGGACTGATCTGGAACTACAGGATTTGATTTCTGCAACTCTGAATGGGCAGGAGAAAAAAGAAAATACGTTTGCACTCTCATTTCTAGTTCTAGTAGTAAGTATCCAGACCGAAAATATGGCTGGGTTCTCACATCAAGGAAGTGATTTCAACTAGGAAGCGCCACTCTTTGATTACGATCTCAAGCTTGCGGGGCTTGCTCTCAGATTGCTTATCCTACTGTTATTATTGCTTTAACAGTCCTCATGTCAATTCCATATGTGTCATTCCTTGTTTGTCTAGAAGGGAGCATTTCCGGAGACTGCTTGGAAGAAGTAACTACCTCCCTAGCCATGCCCCACCTCCAACCAAGTTTTTCACAAATATGCTCTAGCCCCCAGCCTGTCCTAACCAGGCAGAAGTCAGGCCCACATGAGAAGCATTTGAGCCCCAGGAGGAGGGATGTCTCTGAGGCCACACCTGGAGTTTACTTTTGCCATTTCTGATAAATACTGAGTATTCTCAGGAGGGAGGGAAAGGTATTAGAAAGGGAGATTTAGGGAAAAGAAGGATGGGATTATGTCAGTGAATCTGCCTCAGTTTAAAGAGTAGTAGGACCAGATTGGGATTAAAAATAGAATTGAGAGTGATCTCCTAACTTCAAAGGAAATCGGCTCCAAACTACCTGATAAAAATTCAAAAAAAAAAATTCCTTTTCCTTCAAAGACTTCTGTTCAACCTAGGGGCCTGGCCTAGAATAGCAGAGTTTCCTCTCTCCTTACAATGACAGATGAATAATAAATGTTCCAAGTCAGAAAAAAAGACACACAATTTTTCCAACATTTTGATTATTGGAGATTATATCTATGGCTAATAGCAATTCCATTTTGCAATTTAAAGTTCTTTTTGCCTATTGGAATTAGCTAGCCCCAATGATGATGAGGTTATGTTAGGACTTTGAAAGAGTCATTAACTATTTCAAACCATTAAAAAATATATATAATGCCTACAGAATAACAAAGCAATTAAGCCAAATAGGAAAAAAAAAATTAGCAATTAGGCTTTTTTTTTTTTTTTTTTTTAGGTATCATATAGCTAAACTTCTAAAGAAAAACATTTAAAACATAGCTCTTACATTCTAATTCTGGTCTAATAAGGCTTAAGTAAAAATCAGCATGGTAAATTTCTTTGCCTTAAAATGTTTTCCAAAGGATTGGCTGAATTTTTTAAAAATCTTACTATTTTGTTTTATTTTATTTTTGAGACTGAGTCTCACTCTGCTGCCCAGGCTGGAGTGGAGTGGCATAGTCTCGATTCACTCCACCTCCAAGGTTCAAGTGATTCTCCTGCCTCTGCCCCCCTAGTAGCTGGGATTACAGGCACACGCCACCACGCCCGGCTAATTTTTGTACTTTTAGTAGAGATGAGGTTTCACCATGTTGGCCAGGCTGGTTTCGAACTCCTGACCTCAGGTGATCCACCCGCCTCAGCCTCCCAAAGTGCTGGGATTACAGGCGTGAGCCACCACACCCGGCCAAATCTTATCTTTTTATTATAAATAAATTTCCCACAAGTGAATGACATTGACTTAATTTATTTTCTCCAAGAAAAAGGTTATCTATCCTCTAAAGAAGAATGTTATCTACTACTATATTTGAGTGTCATACATTAAGTAAAAATCTTATTACCTAGAAAATGTAACTTATCAGGAAAATATGACACTAAAAGTGACCAAAACACCTTTGCTGTGGCTGGACGTGAAAGGTTAATCATGATTTCTAGAAGAAGCTTATTCCAAGAAACGATAAAATTAGCAGTAATTGTTCTGGCTCAGAAATGAAACTGGTAACAATATTTCAAACAACCGCTTCTCTTTCCTGTCCTTTTTTTTTTTAATGATGTAGAGCAATTTCTCGTCTAATGAAGGGACTCGGTAAATAAATTACAGATTACTTTCAACTGATTACTCAGAAATAGGGAAATTTCCATTCCAGCAACTGCTCCTCAGAATTGAGACAAACCTCTTGCTCATATCAGACCCCACAGTCTAAATGTTTATTGTGAAAATATTGATAAATAAATGTTATGGGAGTGAAAAACAGATACAGCCCAGAACTCTGCGTTTGTCATTGATTACCATTTTCATACACACACACGCACAGTTGCCAAAATTGTCTTTCATTTTTGAACATTTCTCCTTCATTACTAGGTAAAGAACAGAACATGTACTCATACTATCAGAAATGCCAAATACTTAGTTGAGTTTCTGAAATTAGTATTTTCATCCATGTGCTCTAATAAAACTATAAAAGGGTCAATAAACACAGAGATGATCACAAACTTCCTCAACTCTGAAATCTCCACAAACGTTCAACTCTCTGGGAGGTTTCAGGTAGAAAGTTTTATATAAGCACTTATCAACTTTAATGGTCTTTTACAAGATACTTACAGTTAGACCATTGTAAGGATCACACTTCCGTCTGCACTCTGAATGGTGGTTCAGGTACCTTTGGGCCCTCCCTTCCTGCACTCCCTTTGTTGTGCGAGGGTAAATGAGTTATAGTAATAACCCTGCAAATATCCTGCCTTGTGATTAAAACATTACCTTAATGCAGACCTTATATTTTGGCTTCTATGAAGGCTTAAAGGTTAAAGGCATCATAAATTATGCATTTCTTTCTATACCAGGCCTGTAAAAGGTGCTTTTACAGTTCTTTAAAGATATTGCTTCTAAACGAGTACAGGCTTTTCTTTTTTTTTCTGCCAAAACAGAAACATTTCCATTATGTTTATTACTGCTGTGCTGGAGAGCCAAAACAGTTTGGAATTAAGAAACTGCTAGAGTCTGTTGTTTCAGAATGTGTAGCAACTGTTAACATACACAGTGGAGTTGCCCATTCACTGTTTGGACAGTGATATGGTAAACATGGGCTAACACACAGGTCTGCTCCCGGGAGAACGATGATCTGGTAAACTCCAGAACACCAACAGTTAGAGCTTTCCCCTTCTGCCTCCGCCCCAATTTACAGATGTGAACAGGAATTAGCGAGACACAAGACACACTAGAATATCCCTAACTCCTGCGGTGGAGCAAGCTCTATTCTGTGGATTCTCCAGTACCACACACGTCCTTGCTACCCAGCACCCTGACTTCCTCACTTTTGTCACCTCCAGCTGAAGTACAGTTCTAAGGGTCTCTTTTTTTCCTTTTACACTTACACATAATGCATCTGCAGAAGGCTGGGCTCTTTATCTCAAGGAAGACCACACCCATTTATCCCTTAGCTTTCAGGAGCAAACTGCTGATTTAGGGACCGAAGCTGGACAGAAGCGACCCAACTTCAGCCAGGCCACAACCTCCTTCAGCTCTGCACCTCGTCTGGTTGCGGTGGAAGATTCTGGAGACAGATTGTCAGCTTTAAGAGCCAGAGTTCCAGAGATCTCTTCCAGGAGACAACCCGCACACCCTGATAACTCCGTGGCAAAGTTGCTGCTTCCTCCTCTGCTGCAACACCTTTTCCTCTTCACCTTTCCATCAGCATACTCGCGCGCACACACACAGCCTTGCTCACTCAACTTACCAGTTTAGATTTGGCGCGTTGCAAAAATTCTTCCATGTCGTGGCTAGGGGTTTGGGACCCGGGTACTCGGAGGGGCGCAGTGGAAAATCTCGGCCCAAGGAAGAGGAGCGGGGTCCCAGGAAAGTGGCCCGCCCGGGCGCAGCGACCGACTGCTCCCTCCTGCCGCTCTGAGGCGGCTGCGGCTGAGGCTGTGCTTGCGCCCTCGGCCGTCTCGCCCCAGGGCTCCCCGCCCCACCCCTCGCCCGGCCGCCGGCTCTGGGCACCCGACTCTGCCCTAATAAGGAAAGTGGGTGTGCCGCCCAGGAGCCCCGGGGCGCGCCGGGCACGCTCTCTGGCACGCGCCTCGGGCGCCGGGGCGTGTGGGCGGAGGTGCTGGGGTATGGCGAGGGGCTCCTCCGCCAATCGCAGGGCCCTGCTGCGGCCTCCTGACGTGGCGCGCCGAAAGCTGCTGCAACCATGGACAGCGCCCAGAAGTGCGAGCCAAGTGCAAGGGGCTGCTGCAGAGGGAGGCTCTGCCGCAGGCACCGCCGCGGTCAGCGGGGGAAGGTGGGAAGAGGGAGACTGGTCCCAGGAGAGCCCCCGCCTCGCCCAGCGCCTCACTGGCTGGCTGGCGCGTTACGGAGCACTCCGGCGGACACTTAATGATCTGGTCGGCTGGCCTGGCCGGGGGAGGCACTCAAACTAGATTGGCGGGGGAGGGACGAGGAGAGAAAGAGGGGAGTTACTGCTGAGCTAAAAGCAGTACGACCTTGATAGGATAATCAGAAGAGCAGGCTAGGAGGTTGGAAACACTAACAGGAGGTTAGAAATCAGAAGAGCAGGCTAGGAGGTTGGAAACACTAACAGGAGGTTAGAAACAGCCCTTGTCCTAGCCTCCAGCTTCAGCTGTCCTACAGGAGTAGCCTCAACCCTGACTGCACAGTAAAATCACATCGTAATCACCTGAGACTTGAGAAAGTACTGATACCAGGGCTTTATCCCAGTCCAATTAAATTAATATCTCTGGGCATGGGGCCACAGCATTTCTGTGGAAAGTGACCCAAGTGATTCTAATGTGCAGTTCAGGTGTGATGCTCTGATTCTCGATGAACTTTACATGTATTTAAATCACTTAGAGGGCTTGATGAAACAGATTTCCGTGCTCCATCCTTAGAATTTTAGCCCTAATAGGTATGGCTTAATGGGCCTGAGAATGTCCATGTATACAATCTCCCAGGGTTTGCTGATGCTGCTGATCCAAAAACCACACTTTGACAGTGAGTGGCGTAGAAGTTCTCTTTCTCCAGAAAGTCTCCCCGACACACTTTTCCCTTCCCATCCCCAGACTGAGTTGGTTGCCCCTTCTGTATTCCTTCATAGCAACTTACATTTTCCACTCTGCTATAAATTGCATAATTATTTGTCTATGTCCTCCACCAGGCTGTGAGCTCTGTAAAGACAGGGACCTTGCCTGTCTCATTCACTGATGGATCCCTAACATGATGTATTTTCATGTCATATATAGGTCCTCAATAAATATGTTTTAATGAATAAAGGCACATATGGAAGGGTTTTATTTTTGCTCTATTTCTCCTGTCTCAATGTGTGTCTGTTTTCCTGTCTGTCTCTGTGTGTATATGTGTGTCTCATGATCCAATTATTTTTTTATTCAGAAGGATCCAATGAAAACAAATCAGCAGGGTCCACAGATCTGATTAAAGGAGAGTGATAAGAATATTAAGCTCCAGGTGACATTCAGGGGTGGGCTTTGTGGAAGCTGGAGATTCTGTCTGCTTTCTGTACTGAATTAAGTAATTTAAAACCAACCAGGTAACGCAAGTATTTTGTCAGCCTTTAAATCTGTGAAGTTGCATGCAATTCAAGTAACATTACTGAGAAAAATTCTCAAGAATGCCTTGCCTCTGAGTTCACTGGGGAATTTAGCACCAATTACATAATACTGTTTTATTCTGCTAGCTTTGGCTTATAAATATTCTAGGTAGGTATCACACATCCTTGAAATGTTAAAATAAAATTCTGATGGACTCAAATTCCAACATCTATCTCCCCATCTTTTTCTCCACCAATAATGTCCCTTCAAAAGTTTATCAAAATTAACCTTTTCTATGAAACCTTCCCAAGCTGACCACCTATATTAGCTTCCTGGGGCTGTTTTAACAGAATCTCACAAATTCAATGGCTTGAAACAACATAAATTTATTACCTTACAGTTATGTAGGTCAAAAGTCCTACACAGGTCTCATTGGGCAAGCAAGGTATCAACAGGGCTACATTCTTTTTTAGAGGCTCTAGGGGACAATTGACTAGAAGCTGCCCATGTTTTTTGACTTGCGGCATCTTCCTCCATCTGTTTTTTTCTTTTTCTTTTTCTTTTTCTTTTCTTTTTTTTTTTTTTTTGAGATAGAGTTTCCCTCTTGTACCCCAGGCTGGAGTGGAATGGCACAACCTGGGTTCACTGCAACCCCTGCCTCCCGGGTTCAAGCTATTCTCCTGCCTCAGCCTCTCGAGTAGCTGGGATTACAGGCGTGCACCACCTTGCCCAGCTAATTATTGTATTTTTAGTAAAGACAGGGTTTCACCATGTTGGCCAGGCTGGTCTGGAACTCCAGACCTCAAGTGATCTCTCTGCCTCGGGCTCTCAAAGTGCTAGGATTACAGGCATGAGCCACCGCGCCCAGCCTTACTCCATCTTCAAAGCCAGCAACATTTCATTTCTCTGACTATTCTTCTAACCTCCTTTTCCACTTTTTAGGGGCCCTTGTGTTTACACTGGGCCTATTTGGTTAATCCAGGATAATCTCCCCCATTTTAAGGTCAGTTCGTTAGCAACCTTAATTTCATCTGAAAACTTAATTCCCTTTGCCATGTAACCTAACATACTCATAGGTTCTAAGGATTAGGTTGTAGACATCTTTGGGAGGTCATTTTTCTGCATACACCACAAACCATACATGATGTTATTTAGTAGCTATCGGCATTTGATCCTCCAATTTTTATGATTCCATAGCAGCCAGAAATCTAGTGACTTTAACTCTAGGTAACATATTGTCAACCCTGGCTGCACAGTGGAATCACATGGGAGCTTCCAAAAAACATACTAATGTTCCAAGCTCCATCTCTGGAATATTAAAACAGAACAATTCAGAACAGAAATTCTGAATTGAGTGATCTTGAGAGGGGCCCAGGCATAAACATTTTTTCAAAGCTCTCAAGGTAATTCTCTGTGTAGTCAGGTTTGGGAACTACTGCTGATGTTAGATGAATTCGCATTCCTCAGTCACTCAGGTACAAAACCTGGAGTTCCCTTTGATTTACTACACTCTGCCACCCACTGTGGCCAAATAGTCCCCAGTCCAAAGTGTTCAACTTTTTAAAAAGCCTCCTTCAACTTCCTTTCTTTCTATTCCAAGCACTACAATCGTAATTTATGTATTTGTATCTGAACCTCATTTCACCCTCTTCTCTCTAGAGTCCCTTGTCCTTGTTGGCAGAACAATCTCATTTCCTCTATTCCTTGCTTTCCTCTCTCTGAGATTTCTTGATTCTTGGACTCCCCTCATATGAGACCTGTATCCGAACTCTCTTTATTTTTGAAATCATTATCTTGAGTAGATTAGTAAAGTGGTTGTTATAGATTAAATGCTTGTGTTCCCCCAAAATTCCTGTGTTGACACCTTAAACCCCGATGTGCTGGTGTCAGGAGGTGGGCCTTCGGGTGTCATTAAGTTTAGATGAGGTGGTGAGGGTGGAGCCCTCATGATGGGATTAGTGTCTCTCTCTCTCTCCCTCCCCCCACCTCTTCCTTCCCACCATGTGAGGACACAGGAAAAACATGGCCATCTGCAAGGCAGGGAAGGGTCCTCATCAGGAATTAAATTGGCCAGCACCTGGATCTTGGACTTCCCAGCCTCTAGAACTGTGAGAAATAAATGTCTGTTGTTTAAGCTGCTCAGTTTAAAATATTTTGTTATAGCAGCCTGAGCTGACTAACACAATGGTAGTGCTAGGGGGAAAAAAAAGAAAGAGACCTAAGGGATCCTCTGATGATGCCATCTCCTTATATTACTGAGACATGACCAAGGCCTGGAGTAGTTCAGCATCCTGCTCAGACTAACAGAGCTACTTTGAAGCAGGAGCCAGGACTGGAACTCAGCTCTCTTTCGTTCCTTCCTTGAGCATTTATGGAGCATAGACTATGCTCTTATAGGGATTTTGTTTATCCTAAGATGCATAAGACATGATCCCTGCCCTCAAGGAGCTCACGGTCTAGTCACACCAAATAGATAAATGCAGTGATTGAGAAATGCATCTGGTGTGATACTAGTTGAGATGCAATATGTTGTGGTAACTAAGACCTGTATGCTCATCTTTGCTCTGTGTGGTAGATTAAACATGGCTGAAAATTCCTTGATACTTCTCCCAGTGAGAGGCAGGGCCTATGTTACTTCTTGAATCTAGGAGAACTCTGACTTCCCGAGCAATAAAATATTACAGAAATGACATCATGCCAGTTTCTGGGACCTAGTTCTTAAGTGATTGGTAGCCTCGATCTCTTGTCTTTTGGAATACATGCTCTTGGAACCTATCCATCATGCTATGAGGAAGCCCAAGCAGCCATATAGAGAGGTTCACACAGAGAGGAGCTATGAACTCTGGGTAATAGCCCAGATGCCAGCCGCGTGGTGAGCCATCTTGGAAATAGATTCTCCAGCCCAGTCAAGCCAGCTGATGCCACATGGAACAGAGCTAAGCTGTGTCTGCTAAGCCCTGCCCAAATTCTTGACCTATGGAACTGTGGGATATAATAAAATGATTGCTATTATAAGCCATTAACTTTCTGGGATTTGTTCTGCAGTAATAGATAGGCAGAGCATCTGGCCAGTTACCAGCTCAGAAAGTTAGGGCAAGTTATCCTTTCTAAGCTTCAAGGTCTTCATCTATAAAATAGATGAATAGATAATACTCCCTCTTAGGACTGTCATGAAGCCCAAATGCAACAATATATGCAAAGTGCCCAATTCTTGGTCAGTTGCTGCTATTATTCTGATTTCCAAGAGTCTGTTAAGGAGAGGAGAAACTTCATGCAATAGCTGTAAGTGGAAGAAAGAAACTCCATGAAGAGAACCCAACAAGAGGAAAATCTCCAGGTCAGTTGTGGCTGGAACAGCAGTCATTAAAAATGTGACATGATTTAATTATAACTTGTGTCTATTCTACACCAAGTAATACCTCCCAATGCTATATTCCTTTGCAACCTGGGCTTCATATGATAAGAGGCCTCTTTCAGAGAAATGCACTGCAGATGTTTCTCAGCAATAACACATCTACCTGTACTACTCACTAGTGAAACACAACTTGCTTAGGGGTTGTATCCCCAAATTACCATTTCTTACCCCCATGGGGCACTGGATCTTTCCTCTGTAGACTCTCATAGGAACACTGTAGCTCTTCATCCATCTCATGGCACACCTATTACTGTCAGTGCCACCACGGGGTATCTGAAGTTTCCTTATCTTAACCAGCTTCCCTGGTGCTCACAGCATGGTATCAGAAAATCTGGATATGAGACCTTGCTGTGTACTTTTAGGCAAGTTATTTATTATTAATCTCCTTATCTATGAAATAGAAGATAAATACCTGCCCTAGTTACTTTACACGATTGTCATTAAAGAATCAAATGCTAACATCCCTACAAATACTGGGAAATGTTAACAAGGGAAAACAGAATACTGAAGAAATCAGCTTGGTTGCCAAAAAAAAAAAAAAATACCTGACATATGCTATCCTTTTAAAAATGAAATGTAGCTGGGATGTCAGCTGCTGATTCACCGTTTGGGCACATTTCCAAGCTAGCTTCCTCACTGACCAACAACACCTCTCACAGGTAGGGTCTCCTTGCTGCAGATGGGTTATGTTAGCTGCTTTTAAATTGTTTCATGTGACACAAGAGGTTCAAGAAACTGCATCTCACACTTGAACTTAATTTAAAAGCATTTTAAGCTTATTTCAAGGACAAGAGATAGAAACAGGACTAATGTGCATTAACTAGGGCCTCTCATTTAGCCTGTAAGCAACTGTTAAATGCCTGTTTTTTGTCCTGTGGATGGTCAGATACTATCCATGTTAGCAAATAATGTTAAGAGGAATTAACTATTTTTTTATTTTGTGGTTTAGCAAGAATATCCAAATTTTTTAAGGTAAGCTTTGCAAGACTTTTTTTAAAAAGGAGTCCATATAGCCATTATCTTCTCCGAGTTTCTGTAAAGAAAGGAAAGAGGAGTGATTGAGATTGTCAGAGCTGTATTAGCAAGTGGCAGGGCCCAGACCACTTGGGAGAATGTCCTGAGAGTCAAATGCTCAGGCTTTGAACGGGGTACATACAACTTGCGTCATTTCTGGGAACCACAGACATCTTGAAGAGCAATGAATTTAATTTGAAAGGACAGTGGAGGAGAGAGGAAGTACTCTGGCTCTGTGAGTCATCAGAATAATAAGGCAGTGGCTGCCACTTTCAGGTCTGTTGCCTGTGGGAAGATGCAGATAGGGCCTTAAAGTCTCAGCTTCCTCTCACACTATACCATTAAGGACAGGTGGCTTCAGTTTTATACACGCACCTCCTGCAGAAAGGTATCTCAAGTCCCTTCAAAACAACGCTGGCTATCTCAGTTACAGTATAAACTTTAACTCATGATCCCATCCTGCATTTCCACTGAGGAAGTATTTGGCAAGGGAAATGGAATGTTAACATTTTCCACACCCTGAGAGTCTACCAACATGATCTCTCATCCTTGCAATAATGCTGTAAGGCCAGAAAAATGGGAACTGCAACCAACCTATTCTAGAGCTGAAGAAACAGGCCCAAAATTGTTTATTGACATGCCTGAAGATTGAAATCTAGACTCTGTATTCCAAAGTTCAGGCCTTTTTCGTCAAAAAGGCTAATGTTTATGAAGAGTTTCTTTGCATGAAATATCACTTTAATTTTTTATGTGTATTAATAGCATTTAGTCCTCATAACAAATGTATAAATTTGTTTATACTATTATCCTCATTTTAAAGATGTGCAAACTGAGGTACAAAGATGCAACTTTCACAAAATTACTCAGTTAGTAAGTAGCCAAAGCAGGTGACCAGGTCCAGAGCCCAGGTACTAAGCGATTGCACATCACTGCCTGTCCACTGGCATGGGCTACCCAGCCACCTGAAAAAACAAATACGGAGACTGGATAAGAAATTAGTACTCACCGCATGGCACTTTTAATTGCTCTGCCACAGTTAAGAATGAGCTGGTCACCCCTTCACCTACCTCTTCACCCCTTCACCTACTTGGCCACATAGACCTCATACCTGATGTTTGCAGATGAGTCAGAGAAATCACCAGCAAGAAAGAGGTAAATGTCCCAGAAGCTTGATCAGCACACATCATTAAAAGCTCCTGTCATCAATGATGGCTCAGCTAAATCTTTGCTTCTTTCCCATCAGGTTCTCCTTTACTCAGCCCCCGTCCTCATCCCTCCCCTCATCATCCTTGAACCTCACCCCTTCCCATAAAGTGGAACACAATTATGTTCTGATGGTTAAATGCTTGAGTTTTAGTCCTTTGGATAGTGATGTTAGTCCTTTGGATAGTGATTTTAGCATCTCCAGGTCTTAGGGTCCTAGGAGAAACAGAAGACTTGAGTGGATGCTTCCAAACTTAACATTCTATGACTACAAAATGGAATCATACAATTCTTAGATCCACAAGAAACATGAAAGTATACAAAGAGAAATTGTCTTATTTTTGTTAAAAAGTCTTTGAATATCTTTGTAGCATTAGATGTTTGTGTAGAACAGAGGGATTATGTTAAGATGGCATAAAAATATCCATCTGTAAAAAAAAAGGAATCAAGTATTTTAAGGAACTTCAACTCAAAGGTCAGTAATTAAGACATGTAGACATGTAAATAACAAGCCTGGAAAGAGAAAAATTAGCAAGATTTGTTAGAGGTATGTGTTTTCTTAGGTATCAAATCCTAATGTCCTCAGAGAAATTTTCTATTCATGACAGGAAGCCTGGAACCAGAAAAAAAAAAGTCTCAAATTTCAGGCTAAAGGATGCTGTTCAATTGTTGTCTAACAAAGGCCATTGATCTCTCTTCTTATATAGTGACAATACTTCACTTAGAAAAAACTGAATTCAGTATGTAATGCATTTTCAATAATATTGTGTAGAAAGCAGTAAAATAAAAAAATGGATATTTTAAAATGTCCAACAAACTGTCAGTTTCAATGAGGGCAAAAATTATTTGCTCTGCATTTTCCTTCTCTAAATCTCTGCATTATAAAACCACTGAAGTTCCAGAAGAAAAGGAAGAAGGAAATCCAAATCCATTAACACAGAGCTGCAGTGTCCACCTACAGCATTTGCCTCTTTGCTGTATTTTCTTTAAACTGGGCAGCAAAGCAAAGGACCTGCTTCCCAGCAAACATCTCCATCATACTCTCCTTGACCTACTCCCTGGGAGACACCACCTGCAATTCAGCACTCTTGGGAAATGCTGCCACCCAATTGCTTCTGTTTCTGTCAAGGATTCATTCACATTAATATTCCACTAGACTTAGCTCAGTAAGTTGTTAGAAACTGATACTACCTCTTCTGGATTCCAGATTCCTTCTTCTATGTTCCCCCCACCCCAACCCCACCTCCTTCACCCTGTCACCTTCCTTTCTGTGAATGAAGGGGGGAAAAATCCTAAAAACAGTTTTAAAATATGGAGTCAGCAGTTGGGGAAGGGCTGGACTATTACCACTCCAATACTGCTATAACAACCTCATTTTCTTGTTAGTTTATTTAATAATAAACTTCTATAGATTCACTTTTCCCAGTAGTTGTTAGTTGAAAAGCTTTGTTGATGTACAAAAACCACAAGAGGAAAGTCATTGTTTTTTGGAAAAATGTCATAGAAATCCCCAAAGCCATCCAGTAACAATTGGCAGCTTTTTGGGGGATGGCAAATGTTTTGTGTTGAATGCTGTGTCATCCACCAAATGTCAACTTCAGATAACGAGTCTTCATATCTTCTCCTTCCTGTGGAACCATAAGGCTCCAGAGGACAGGGCTTTGGTCTTACTCCTCTCTATATTCCCCCAGCTGCTTCCAGCACAGTGCCCTTTCCATGGTAGGTCCTCAAATAATTATAATAACACGTGTTGATCAATTCTCCTCTAGGTGAAGCCTTAAAAGAGAGAAGATCATCAACCAGGTGGAAATAAAAAGAAATGCAGGTACTTCTGAAATGCTTTATTAGGTTCTATAAAGGGGCTAAAATGGTGATTTTTCAATCGTATTCAAAGACAGCACAGTATCTTTTAGAAATCTGACCCTGGCTAATGTAGACCTGGAAACACATTGGATGGAGGAATCACAGCAAGTCACTAAGATCAGAATTACTGCTGGACCATGAAAGTAAACAGGGAGAGACAAAAAATATTTTAAATTAATTCCAAATATACATCTGTTAATTGCCATTTCAATTCTTCAAATATTTGCATATGCAAATGTGCCCATTCAACACTGAATTATTAAAATTGAGGCAGACGGTTGAGCTTTGCACACAGCAAAGGCAGTCTGGAATAGAGAAAACTGACTGGAGGTTGGGGGGAGAAAACATAGGAAACCTAGACTCTTTCTCTTTTTGATAAGGGAAACTGGTAATGACCCAGAGACCCTGGGAACTCTGGAAAAGGGCAGCTCTAAATGCAGGAAGGACATCTTGCAGGGGGAGACGAATTAAGGATTTGTTTGGTTTTCACGAACATGTCTATGGTAAATCCCCGTGTGGGGAGAATGCTTTTTAAGCTCCTGTTATGTCCCAGACACTGGACAGGCACACAGACCTGTGGTCTCGCAGAGACTTCAGGTGTGATACCCCAAAATATGACTGACACCTTGGAAACTGAAAAAACAGCAGAAGTAGGAAGGCGTATCTGACCTTCTCTCAGGCCTTCCTCTCCTGAAGCAGACCATAAAACCCAGGATCATCACTCTCCGACCTCCTCTGTTCCTTCTCCCCTGAAGACACTCATGTGGCAGGTGCCCACACAGAAGAAACCGAACAAACAGGTCTTACCACATTTCTCCCAGTTTATTACCATTGGATCAGACCCTTTGTCCTTCAATTATACTTCTGTATGGCCGTCCATAAAAATACAGTTTTCCCTGGGTCTTTGGGGCTTTGCTTCTGAAGGCTCACATGTCATGTAAGATTTACATGAAATGCATTTGCAAGCTTTTTGCTTATTACTCTGTCTTTTGTCATAGGGTTGTTGGCCATGAACTTTACAATGAGTGAGGAAAGAAATCTTTTCTCCCCTACACAGACAATAAGCAATAAAACAAATAATTCAAAATGTCAGAGAGTAGCACACACTACAAAGATAAAGCAGAACGATAATGATTGGAGTAGAAGGAGGTCTACGTTAGATTAAGGGGCTGGGAGTCTGTCTGAGGAGATATTGAGACCTGAATGGCAAGAAGAAGCCAGCCCTGTAAGAATAGATGGGAAGAGATCAAAGCAGACGGAACACATGGTCAAAGGTACTGATGGAAGGCTGACCCAGCACGAGCGGGGGAGTAGATGTGCTCAGAGAGGCAAGGGGAACTCATAGGGCCCACTCGGTCAGGGTAGGATGTTAGGGTTTTATTCCAGATGTGGTGTGAAGTCATCAGAGGAGGAACATGTTCTCATGTGTGGTTTTATAAAGATCACTCCAGCTGCTATGTGGAGGGCAAGGCTGCTGTGTAGGGGTGGAAGAGTCCCAGACCTCTTAGTGGTCTATCTCGTCACCTACCTAAGAGATAGTGATGGCTTAGACCAAGAAAGGTAGCAATGAAAATGAAGAAAAGGAAAACAATAATAACATAACATATATTTTGAAAGTAAAGCCAACATGGGTGTAAAATAAAAATCAACCTCCACTAATTGACTACTTCTAATGCTGTACATATTTATACTATGGCATTAATAATACTAAAATAGATTGTACTAATAAGGCATATTTCAACCGTGTGAAGATTTACCACTGTGAGTCACAACTCCCGATTTCCCAAAATGGAAATTACAGAAAGAAGCCAAGAAGACCAATTCAGAGTGACCCAGTGTAGCAGATGTTGGAAATTTCCTGGCTGCTACTATTTGAACATTCTTCCTGTATTTTGGGAATTCCTCCATAAATAAATACTTGATGGGAGGCAGATCCCTAGCTGTAGTTCCCATTGCAAAACAATTTTCACTGTAGCATGGATCTGTCAGTTATTCTTAACATGGAGCCTTTTGAGCACCATGTGCTCTAATTCACATGATCTCATTCCACATTAACCAAAAAGTCTTTGATTATGATTTGTCTCTACAAAGAGATCTTTCTACAAAGAAAAGAACAAGAAAAGGACCAGCATTTTTTTAAACCACCTAATATGGCCAGCATTGTGATAGGAATCTGAAAATATATTGTTTCACTTAATCCTCAAACCATCTCTACCAATTTGGTATTATTGGCCTTATTTTACAAATTAGAAAAAAAGAGAATCAGAGAGTTTAAGAAATTTATCCAAAGTCACATTGCTACTAAGTAGCAAAATCAAACTGCTCAATTCAAATCCTGGTTAATTCCGGAGATCTCGGTGTAGATTTGCTTTGCACTTTATGGATCTCATAAGAAGGAAAATGTGGTCAAGAAAATGAAAAAATACTACAGCCATCTAGACTGATTAACATGTAAAAGGGCATAAAATTGAGATCAGGAAAAGCAGAGGATGGGGAGAAAGAAGAGCCAGAGTGCAAACAATTTTGGGAGGATTTGCAAAATGTTAAGGGATAAAAAGTGGGAATTTTAAGTAACTGCCATCTGTGATGTGTGAAATATTAAAAAAGAAATGTGAGACGGAATTTTAAGAAAATATGCTATGTATGGGTTTCCCCTTTGGTGCAGCTTCATGAGATTTCAGTAAAAATTACATTGTTTTCAATGCTTTGAGGGCTACCTGACTGGTGTTTCCTTTATGAGGACATCATTGAGATGAACCATGAGGCAACCCAGCCTCTTGTAGGTTGCATGAGTCTCTCATGGAATTTTCTGTTTCAAGCAGAGAGGAGTAGCCCATGTCTCTTTCAACCACATAACAATGACTTCTGAATAAACAAGCAACCGTAATATCCCTATGGCTGCCTCTGGCTCACACGGTTTTGAAAGATTCCAGCTGCTACATCTCCACCAGAGCCTTGTGTGGCAGTAGACTAGAATCACATGAAGTACATATATAATTTTCACAACTTTAATTCTGTAAGTGTGGCAAAGGGAAGAAAAGAAGAATTAAAATAATGTTAGAAAACCAATTATCATCCTAGGATGTGCTTCATTGTGTTCCTCAATTATCTCTATCCTGCGATTGTTTATTGTGTCTGAACCCCTTATTCAGATTGGAGAAACCCATTTAGGTGTACTTTATAGATGTTTTCAGAAATTTTCTAAGGCAATTTTGACTCTACTTGATTGTAATCTTAGTGGCTGACTTGACCATGTGCACCTCCACTAAACTGCCAGCCCAAGGCTGGATACAAACAGGGACAGAACATCCCAACAAGGCACCTGAGAAGGAGGTAGCCTTCTATATTCCAGGAACAAAGAAAGTGCTCAATAAATGTTTACTGAATGGATGGATGAATAGACAAGTGAATAAACAGCCAGAAAAAAACATGCACAAAATGGTTTGGTCCTAGTCACATTCCCAGATTCTCTTATGGCACCAACAGCGAAGGGGCCAGTGATTTCTCAGGCCAAAGAATCCCTTGCAAGGAGAAACCCCAGGCAAAGTTCTTCAAGATTATCAATTTCCCTTTTAGAATGCTCATCAGTAAAATGGAAATAATTTCTCCAGGCCAGGTGTGGTGGCTCATGCCTATAGTCCCAGCACTTTGGGAGGCCAAAGCAGGCGGATCACTTTGAGGTCAGGAGTTTGAAACCTGACCTCAGGATGGTGAAACACCATCTCTTCTAAAAATACAAAAAAATGAGCTGGGTGTGGTGGCACACACCTGTAATCCCAGCTACTTGGGAGGCTGAGGCACGAGAATTGCTTGAATCCACAAGGCAGAGGTTGCAGTGAGCCGAGATCACGCCATTGCACTCCTGCCTGGGTGACAGAGTGAGACCGTGTTTCAGAAAACAAAAACAAAAACAAAAAACAAAAAAAAAGGAAAGAAATAATTTATCCTTCTATCTCTAACCCATCCCCCAATTCCAGCCTAGTGTTCTCATCCTACCTTTCAAATCTCTCTTTTTACCATCCCTTCCATTCAGTACTTACTTGTCCTGTGTCTCTTTTTATCAGGGCTTCCCATGCTACAGTGGATTGAACAGTGAGTGCCCCTGGACCCTGAAAAAAAAAAAAAAAAAATATGTCCATATCCTCACCTTTGGAACCTGTGAATGTAAACTTATTTTGAAAAAGATCTTTGCAGATATAATTCTTTGCTTCTTCGCAAAGAATTCTTTTACATCTTTGCAGATGTGAAAGTCTCGAGATGAGTTTATCCTAGATTTGGGGTGGGCCTTTAATCTAATGCCAGGAATCATAAGAGAAAGGCAGAAAGAAACTGGAGACACAAGGATAGAGAGGAAAATGCGATGTGAAGATGGAGGCAGAGACTGAATCAATACGTCTACAAGCCAAGAAACACTAAGGATTGGCAGCAGCCACTGGAAGCTAGGAGACAGGCAAGGAATGGATTGCCCTCAGAGCATCCAGAAGGAACCAACCCTGTTGACACCTTAGTTTTGGACTTCTGGCCTCCAGAACTATAACAGCATTTTTTAAATTGTTTGAAGCCTCCAAGTTCATGGTAATTTTTTTTTTACAGAAGACCCAGAAAACTAGTTGGCCATAGTGGGTCACACCTGTAATCCCAGCACTTTGGAGGTCCAAGGTGGGTGGATCACTTGAGGTCGGGAGTTCAAGACCAGCCTGGTCAACATGGTGAAAACCCGTCTGTACTAAAACTACAAAAATTAGGTGTGGTGGCTGGTGCCTGTAATCTCAGCTACTAGGGAGGCTGAGGCACAAAAATCACTTGAATCTGGGAGGCAGAGGTTGCTTGCACTGAGCCAAGCTCATACCTGCCACTGCACTCTAGCCTGGGCAACAGAGTGAGACTCAGTCTCAAAAAAAAAAAAAAAAAAAAAAAAAGGCCAGATGCGGTGGCTCATGCCTGTAATCCCAGCACTTTGGGAGGCCGAGGCAGACAGATCACAAGATCGATATCATCCTGGCTAACACAGTGAAACCCCATCTCTGCTAAAAATACAAAAAAAATAGCCAGCATGGTGGCAGGTGCCTGTAATCTCAGCTACTTGGGAGACTGAGGCAGGAGAATGGTGTGAACCCAGGAGGCGGAGCTTTCAGTGAGCCGAGATGGTGCCACTGCACTCCAGCCTGGGCGACAGAGCGAGACTCCGTCTCAAAAAAAAAAAAAAAAGAAAAGAAACTGATACACTGATACACTTGGTGATTGCATTGGCTATCTCTGGCCATTAGTAATGACCAATTGACATTGCAATATTCTTAACAAGGGGGTGCTAGAGGTAAAAACCTAGAAAAAGGATTTCTTCATCTCAAGTGGCAAACATTTGATTTCAAGAGCTTTGGTGGAAAAGATATTTTGGGATGCGGTGGTGATTTCAGCTGCACCCTTCAACTTACATTGAGTGGGCAACTGCCATTGATACTTACAAGAAAAGAAGGCAATGCAGAGGCTACAGTTTGCCATGCTCTGTAGGTCATCAGCATGGACAGCTCAGAGCCAGAACTTGATCTTACTTTATATTCATATTACTTAATAAAAGGTATATATTTTATATATGCCTTTAAAATAATTAGAATTTTTCCAATGGCTTTGCAATAACATTTGATGTCTGTGTGTAAGAGAATTATAGTCCTTACAGTCATGGGGCACAAGCATTCCCTGATGGCATAATTTCACAAACAGCCTCTTACATCACTACTGCATTCTTCCAGTGAGAATCAAATTATAGCATACATATGACAACTTAACATCATGTTCTCACATAGCAGTCTCTGGAAGCTAGCTCAGATGCTTCTTTTAAGGGAGTCTAGTTTCTACTGAAGGCACTAGTGTGATTCCACCATATTTACTATGCAGGTGAATTGGTTTCATAGAATCATTGAACTTCAGGACTCACACATTGAGTGCAATTCCCCCCAGCCTCTAAACGTGCGCGCCGGGACACACACACACTGATATGGTTTGGATTTGCATCCCCACCCAAATCTTATGTCGAATTGTAATCGTCAGTGTTGGGGCCTGATCGATTCTTGGGGGCAGACTTCCCCTTGCTGTTCTCACGACAGTGAGTGAGTTCTCATGAGATCTGGTTATCTAAAAGTGTGTAGCACCCCACACACACATCCTCCTGCTCCAGCCATGAAGGATGTGCCAACTTGCCCTTCACCTTCCACCACGATTATAAGTTACCAGAGCCCTCCCCAGCTATGCTTCCTATACAGCCTGTGGAACCGTGGGCCAATTAAACCTCTTTTCAATTACCTAGTCTCAGTAGTTCTTTATCACAATGCCAGAATAGACTGACACACACATACTCATTCTACTCGTGTGAAAACTGAGGCTTGTCTAAGAGCATTCAGTTATCTAGAGGCAAAGGGGCTATTCCTATGCTTTTATCAAGTAGAAGACTATCACTCTTCCACATGGGAATTTCTTGAGTAGCTCCTTTGTAAATCCTTGGAGAAAAGACCTACCAGGAGTGATGAGGGAAAATGAAGCAGGAATCTAGTTGGCTAGATCAGCCAATCAAGCTGTGGAGTAGAAAATGACAGAAAATGCATAGCCCTGTGGCAAAGCAGGACTTAGAATTCTGGAGGCCTTAACCCCCAAATTCATGCTATTTTCATTATGCCAGCGGACTCCCCCCATTGATCATTTCTGATAGAATCATAGCTTCTTAGAACTAGATTACTCAGTGGTCCAAATCTTTATTCCACTGCAAAACAAGCAACACAACCACATTAAAAGAGTGGTTTACTAGCTACGAGGGTAGCAGTACCATCAAGGTCAGGAAGATCCCCACCCATGGGCTTAAATGGAGTATATGGGATGATCATGGAAAATTAGATTAAGGACTCCTGGAGATTCTAATCACTCTCTCCCCTTCCCTCTCTGTGTGTCACCAAGTTCCTTGCAGATCAACAATGTGTGCCAAAACAATTAGTTAAAAGGTTTTTATAAATAACAATTTTCCAAAGTGCAGAGACTCCTTAGGATTATTGCATAATTATGCTAAATTCCTGCAAAATTTGCTTGTCCTTAATGAACCATACTGACCTGGTTGAGTATGAAATATGCCCAAATATACCTGAAATTGCTTTTAACCTCTAAATGAGCTATAGAAAAGGAGAACTAGAGATAGCAACAGGTATTATGAATCATCAGTATTAGAATACACAAATTACAACTAGCACATATTACTGTTTTAAGCATCAGTATGGATTTTGAGGTGAAAATAATGGGTCCTCATATACTTTTCGGACTGGAGATTTGTACACACTTTCCAGTAGTATCCTAAATATTTAATAGTCAGCTCTCCATAGAAGAGGGGGAAAGCTCTAATTTGCATCAGAGCTCCAGCACACCACTGACACTTACTAAATATATATATAAAAGGTGTTTACAATGTGCCTGCCATCTGACTCAGAAAACCTACCCTTAGGAATATATTAGCAACAAACAGTCAAAGAAGTGTGAAAAGATGCATATGCAAGAATATTTGCCACAGGTTGTTTATAATATCAAAAATTTGGGCCTGATACAGTGGCTTACACCTGTAATCCCAGCACTTTGGGAGGCCAAGGCAGGTGGATCACTTGAGCCCAGGAGTTGGAGACCAGCCTAGACAACATAACAAGACCCCAAGTCTACCAAAAATAAAAAGTTAGCTGGATGTGGTGGCACATGCCTCTGGTCTCAGCTATTTGGGAGGCAGAGGCAGGAGGATCACTTGAGCCCAGGAGGCAGAGGCTGCAGTGAGCCAAGATCATGCCACTGCACTCCAGCCTGGGTGATAGAAAAATGATTTTTTGGGGGGAGAACTCATTGCTCATAAGTAGGGTAATATAGCTCTGCCTACTTACCCTCAACGCCCTGCCTCAAACCTTAACCCCTGGAAACCACTGATATTTTTATAAACTGTATAATTTTACCTTTCCCAGAATGTCACATAGTTGGAATCATACAGTATGTATCCTATTCAGACTGGCTTCTTTCGCTTAGCAATATGTATTTAAGGTTCCTGTATATCTTTTCATGGCTTAATAGTTCATTTTTTTTATCGCTGAATAGTGGACTCGTATTTAAAATTCTTTGAATCTCTTTTTCTCATTTGTAGTAGGAGTAATAGTGCCACCTTCAAGGATTGTCATGAATGTTTGATGAGATTTTATATATATATATATATATAAAGTTTCCAGCACATAGCATGTTGTTAATAAACATTGGCTCCTTCCCTCAATAATTTGGATATGAACAGGATATGAACAATGTGGCAGACTGAATAGTGACTCCCCAAAAGATGTCAACATATCAATCCCTGTGAATGTGTTTCTTGCGTGGAAGATGGGAATCGCAGATGTGATTAAGTTAAGAATCATGAGAGGTGAGATTATCCTGTATTATCAGATGAGCCCAGTGTAATCACAAGAGTCCTTATAAGATGGAGATGTGAAGGTTAGAGTCATAGAAGGTGGATATGATGACAGAAGCAGAAGTCAGAGCAATGTGGCCATGAGCAAGGAATGTGGGAAAGTCTTCTAATGCTGGGAAAGGCAGGGAATGGATGGATTCTCCCCTAGAGCCTCCAAAAGGAGCACGCCTTGGCTGACACTTTGATTTTAGCCTTGTAAAACCTCCATCAGACTTCTGACTTCCGGAAATGAAAAATAACAAATGTGTATTGTTTTAAGCCACTGAGTTTGTTCCAATTTATTCCAGCAGCAATAGGAAACAAATACAGGTGATTAACCTCAACATTCTCTTTCACTCCCTTCCAGTGTGCCTCCCCACATAGAGTCTAGAAATCAAAAAACTACATTTCCCGGAATCTCTTGCAGCTAGGGTTCTGATCACCTACTTATCCCCACTTGGATGCACTTGTGCAAGTTTTGGAAAGTGGAAGTGAGGCAGAGATAATTTTCCTGCTGCTTTTGGCTGAATTTCACTAGAAAATATGGTCGTGCAGATATATTTCTGCAGCAGCATTCCAGCAGGGTACTTATAACTCCCAGCTTCATGGGAGTCAAGATGCATCTGTGACGAAAAAATGGCAGATTCCTGATCCTATAGCAACTTTCTGACTCCCCACCTTCATGGAAGAGGTAGTTGTTCCCCTAGCTGGTAAGCTCTCAAATGTCCCAGGAGTCTCCTAAATACCCTCTCTTGCACCAGCACTTGCAAGCAGCTAATTCTCTGTATTAAACCTTTCTGCTTAAAATAACTAGAGTTGCTTCCCTTTGCTGCAACCGAACCCTGACTGATACAGTGTCCATTTGCACACCACCCCAGGGGATGCAGGAGATGTCAGCTGGGAATTCTGGATATTCTGAGATAGCATACATCAACTGGGAGGCAACTCCAACAACTACACTGCTGTGTCTCACAACCCACCAGGGTTTCCTGCCAATCATTGTATTATATCCTTTACTCACTTTTCTTTAAGCAGATCCTCTCAATTTTGAGTTTTCCTCTTAACTGGATCAAAATGGGATTACAATTTTGGTGCATCCAGGAAGCAAGGATTGCTTTTTAAAAAACTTAAAGATAGTCTTAGCTCCTTGGGAGGTTGAGGTCAGAGAATTGCTTGAGCCCAGGATTTCAAGGCTGCAGTGAACCATGATTATACCACTGCACTCCAGCCTAGGCAACAGAGCGAGTCCCTGTCTCTGAAAGAAAAAATAAAATTGTAAAGACACAGTAGTGAGTTGACTCCAATCTCCCTCCCCTGCTACAACACTCATTGCAATGTTTCCTATACCTATCACAATGCACCACCCTTGAATAAAGTCTGCCTTGCCATTAAAAAAAAAGAGAGACATTGTGTGACATAATGTCTTTTAGCCTTATGAGAATAATTTTTTAAATTACCCACACTCAAGAAAAAATAGGTGATTGGCAGACTCCAGAAACAAAGGACATTTATTGCTGTTCTCATGAAGAAAGATGAATGTTTAAAAGGTTAGAAAAGGTTTTAGCAATTTATTTGTATTGATTTGGATGTGTGATTCTGAAAGACAATGTTTTTTCTATGACTCTTCAACCATGTGAATGTTCCTTAAAATGCATGGCAACCACCCTGTCAACACAGTTTTCCAAACTTCCCAGGAATTATTTTAAAATTTTTAAAATGCTTAATCCACATCTCACACTGAAAACAAACAATCTCCGCCCTCCCCACTCCCCCCAAAAAAAGGCTTGTTAGAATTTCCAAATACGCTACAGGAGAATAAGTGCTAGGGAAATCATGATCACTGGAATTAATACATTTAGTTAAAGTGATTTGGGAACTCAGTTCCATAAAACTTAGGTTATCTTTGTAGAGCTCCATCCTGCTCTGAACTTTCTGTCTAGTGCTCGACTCCTTTGTTTTGTTTTGCTTTGTTTGTTTTGTTTTTTGTTTTTGAGACAGAGTCTTGCTCTGTTGCCCAGGCTGGAGTGCAGTGGCACAATCTCGGCTCTCTGCAACCTCTGCCTCCCGGGTTCAAGTGATTCTCCTGCCTAAGCCTCCCAAGTAGCTGGGATTATAGGTGCCCACTATCTTGCGCTGCTAATTTTTGTATTTTTTTAGTAAAGATGGGGTTTCACCATGTTGGCCAGGCTGGTCTCGAACTCCTGGCCTCAGGTGATCTGCCCATCTCAGCCTCCCAAAGTGTTGGGATTATAGGCATGAGCCACCGTGCCCGGCACAGAACTTGGCAATATTTTTCTAAGGAGAGCCAGACAGGAAATGTTTTAGGCCCTTTCGGGACAGAGGATCTCTGTCACAACAATTCAGTTCTAGTTCTACTCTTGTATGACAAAAGCAGTGAAGTCATCACAGGTGAACATGGCTGTGTTCCAAGAAAACTTATTTGTGAATAGTGAAATTTGGATTTTGTACAGTTTTACAAGTCATAAAATATTATTTTTCTTTTCACTTTTACTCAACCATTTAAAAATGTAAGCATCATTCTTAGTCACAGGCCACACAAAAACAGGCAGCAGTTGGATTTGGCTCACAGACCATAGTTTGCCAACCACTGCTGTAAGCCTGGCCTTGTCCTTTCCAACTTACCCCAAAATTCTCATTCTGATAAAGATTGGTTTACAGAGCCAGGATAGAGATGTTGCCTCCTAAAGTTCCGTATTTCCTGGGAGAGGAGAAACAATTTTATTTTGTCTTTTTTACCTGGTGCTCAGCCCTTCCCAGTCTAGCTGTCACTTACCCTTCCCACTGCACCTCTTTGTCCTTCTACACCCAAACTAGCTTCCAGATGTCACCTAACCTTTCTCTAGTCACATCAGATTACTTGCCTTTCCCTAGAAAAGTCAGACAGTTGTAAACCTCCACGACTTTGTTCACACCCTCCAACTGGCACAGCCTCTCCTACGTCTCTACCTAGATTTTTGCTCATTCCTCAGCTCAGTGTCATTTTTTCTTTCCCCAGGAAAGTGAGGTGAGGGCAATGGACCACACACAGGCAACATGCACAGAATGGAGTGAATGAATGCGCAGACCTGGGCCTCCTGGCTGGGAGGAAAAGGGCTTTGGAGAGCCATGGGGTAGTATAGGGTACTCCATCCACCAAGCAATAATGACAAACGTGGAGGCTGAGGAGAGAGAACTGAAGACAAACAGCTTGCCTCTCAATGTTGCCAAAGCCTGCCCTGTCCAGAAGAATGGCAGTCATTGGTCTCAGCAAGCACAGTAGTTCTCTGATGCTACTGGGGCAGCAGTCAACAGCTCAGGCTTTCCTTAGCACATCCATGACCGTGTCACCACTGCAATGTCATGGGAAATCCTAGCAGAGCTAGCCTTTAACATTTTTCATAAAAATCTCAATTTCTTTTCCTGTTTCTTTTTATTAATAGAAAGCTAAAATAAACCTTGAGCCCATAAAGAGTTTGCTCATAATTAAAGAAGCTCAAGAAGGTAAAAGAAATGGAAAGATTGAATTTTAGGAAAGAGAGTGGAAGGGCGAATTGCAAATAAATGACAGTGTTGTCATCTTTCTAAATTTTCTGAAGATGAAAAGCCACATGATTTAATCACAAAAATAAATGAGTCATGGCTTTGCTATGACTTATGTCGACATAAGCCATCTTTATCTGACCACTTTGATAATTAAAAAGCAAAATTCTGTAATACTAAAGTTTTAAGTGGACAAGATAGTTTTCAATTCTAACCTTAAACAAATGTCAACTTTTTATTTTTACCCAAAGTTTGCTAACATTTCCAAAACACGAAGACCAAACAGGGCCTAGACTTGTGAACGATGCTCCAATCCTGTTCTCTTTATTCTAATTTTACCCACATTCTCTTCACAAAACACCTGCTGAGCTATACCAGCTCCTAGTTCCTTGCATTTTTCTCTTATGAATTCTTGGGGATTATGACAAGATAATGAGACAATTGCAGAAAGTTTTACATTCATTTTCTGCTTGGATAATATTGTAGCCTGTACTGATAAAAATTTTCAGCCAAGAATTTCTGATATAAATCTAACAGTTTGGCCATTAGTGATCATTAGTGTCACATCTAAGAAAAATTCTGGTTGGTGTTATTTATTAAAAGTAATCAAAATGTGCCATTATGGTCCTAATTACAATGTTTACTTAGATAGTCTTATTTATCTGCAAGAAAAAATAATGCCAGGCAGCTGCTAGAACTTCTACACTAAGCATGTAAGAAACAGGGAGCCTCAGTACAGTGGAATGATGTCCTTGAAGAGAAAGAGTTACCCCTTACACTTATAGAATGTTTTGTTGATAATAGTCATAAAACCTTAGTAATAGAAGCATTGCACTTTCATAGACACGCATAAGGTTAACATGAGATAAAACAAAAACTAAAAGAACTTCTGTCCCTGAAAAGATGATGGAATATCACAAGTTGCTGGCCCCACCTCTACCCCCAGGTCAAGTATGGAACAAGTAATTGGGCAGGCTTACCCTACTAGTTTCAGTTCTATTTTATTTGTTTTTGTCTTTAAAAAAAAATTAGGACTTTCCTTATTCTCCTTTGAGCTTAGCAACAAAATTCAAAGTGCGTTTACTCTAACTTATCCATTATTTGGGTATTTTGTAGTGGGAGGGCATTTCAACATATCTAGTCTTGATAAGCTCATGGAAATAGGAAATCTCATAAAATCATAAAATCCATATTTTTTTTTTTTGAGGCAGAGTCTCACTCTGTTGCCCAGGCTGGAGTGCAGTGGCACCATCTCGGCTCACTGCAACCTCCACCTCCCGGGTTCAAGCAATTCTCCTGCCTCAGCCTCCCAAGTAGCTGGGATTACAGGCGCCCACCACCACACCCGGCTAATTCTTGTATTTTTAGTAGAGACAGGGTTTCGCCATATTGGCCAGGCTGGTCTTGAACTCCTGACCTAAGGTGATCCACCCACCTCAGCCTCCCAAAGGGCTGGGATTACAGACGTGAGCCACCGTGCCTGGAAAATCCATTTTTAGAACTGGATTCTAGGCTGGGTGCAGTAGCTGATACCCGTAATCCCAGCACTCTGGGAGGTGGAGATGGGAAGATAATTTGAGCCCAGGAGCTAGAGAACAGTCTGGTCAACATAGCAAGACCCTGAGTCTAAAATAAATCAACAAATCCCTATTTAGGTTTACTTGATTATTTTTACAATAAAACCTATGATAAATGCTTGTGGGGTTTTTTGTTTGTTTGTTTGTTTATGTTTTACATTAATTTTTTTTTTTTTTTTACTAAAGTAATGCGTGTACTTTGTTTTAAACATCAAGTGGTGAATTTTCTAGATAAAGATAGGAAGATAAAAGAGAGAGACAGACATGCCAGGAAAATCCTGAAATCCCAAAATCAACAAGTGTGGTGAGGTGCCCACCAGGAAGCCTCTGTTCCCATCCAGGAGCCACCAGGACAAAACAAGGGTGGCAGGAAGCTCAGGACCTCATCCTCATCTTTGGAGCTGTATGTTTCATTGTCCACCAGAAAGACCTCTTCCAGTCCCTCCACTGAAGAAACTTTTGTTCAAATAAATATTTCTATCCAGTTTCGGCAACTTTAGTTCTCACACAAACACAACCTCTGAAGAGGATGACCTCCACTTTTTGTAATCAATGACATTTACCTTTCTTAATTACCACTGTCTCTTCAAATAGGAAAGCGAGATTCTCTGTGCCATGATGTGGGTTGAGGTTTGACATATCCCAGGAACTTGGGCTGTGGGAAGGAAGGAGCCAGCTTAGCTGAGTGCTTGCTATGGCCAGGCACACAGAGGGAAGTGAGAGGGGCTATGTGTTCCTACCACTTTCCAGGATCCTTTATTTCAATCTGCTAAAATGACCTATTTTTTGAAATACATAATAATTTCATAAAGTAGTCAATGGGGAAAAATAAGAAAACCTTCTATACAAATATTCAGCAACTTTTCAAAATGAAAAAAAATCAAGTAATGACCCACCCACAGAAACTATCCCAGCCATCCCTTCCCCAATTCTCACATCTCACTCTTTATGCAACTGTGGAGGCCCACACAGGGCCAAATGCCCCCACTAAGCTTTCAGGAAGGGCAAGAGCCAAGTAGCTTCACATATCACAACTGCAGACACTGGAAGTTTGGGAGTACTTGAGTCTGAGTTCAGAAGCTGGGGAGCAGTCTCTGACCTGAATCTCCTAGTGGGGAATGGTAGGTGTTGTTCCCCAGGATCCTGATTTTTTTATCGATGAAGTCTGGGGATTTGGGGCCTGCTTCTCACCTCTTGACTTAGTATTAATGTAAAAGGACAGCAGTCCACCCTGCCCTTTCTCTACCCTTGTGCATACTCTAGAACAGTGGGAACATAGACGTTCCAGAACTGTGGGTGTATTGGTGTGGAGCTGTCAGGGAAGTGGCTCTGGGCCTTGTTCATCCCCTTCCCCCAAATAAAGGTGTTCATCAGTGACCTACCTTCCTTTCTATTTCAACCCCAGTAATCCTGTAAACATCTCAGTGGGTGATGCAGGTGGGTGAATGTATGTGCAGGAACCTCAACTACTTCCTGCTGGGCACTGTAGACCTACGTGAGGTGGGGAGGGTGAAGAGTCCCCTTTCTCATCTCTTGCTTCCCCCAACAGGAGGATTCTGGAGTGTGGGGTTGGAGGCAGAGGAAATGTGTTACCAGAGCTAAGAGGAAAAGGAGGACATTCCATTTTCAAGCTAAACAAGACATTTTTATAGATCTCCAAGTGGCACTCTGGTCACTCTTCAGCTTCAAGATGAGAATTACATTCAAAGCCAAGAATAGAAAAATTGCCTTGTCTTATTCCGCTCAGGTTTCCACAAAAAAAGCCATAGACTGGATAGCTTAAACAACAGGAATGTATTGTCTCACAGTTCTGAAGCCTGGAAGTTTGAGATCAGAGTGCCAGCACGGTCGGTTCCCGTTGAAGTCTCTCTTTCTAGCTTACAGATGGCCACCTTCTTGCTATGTTCTCACATGATGTTTGTTGTATTAATTTGTCTGGGAGCAAATTTTGAACTGGGCCATGAGGTTTCCCTACCAGTGGGAATCTTCTCAAGGGAATGCTCCTCACAGAGTCATTCTTGATGATTTCATGCAAGACAAAGGGATCACCTGCCCTTCCATGGTGGAAGTGCTCATGGTGCAGCCACACAGAGCCTGGAGAAAAATGGGACAGAGAGTGACAGAAAGCTTGATAGATGCTTGAGTGGGAAAAAAAAAGGAAAAGGGATGAAAAGGAGAAAGAATGAAGCAGATGGAAAGGAACAGGAATGTTCCCATCATACTAAATCATGGCTCCCAAACACACAGAACCCGATCCAAGCCCCAGGACTCTTTGCCTCATCAGGTTAACATGGAACACTTCGGTGCCATTCCAACAGAAGTGTGAATGGGTTTATCTTTGAACACAAAGTGATATCTGCATAGGTGTTGTCAGACGAGGCAATGCCCTGCTTAGGGAAGCCATGCTGGATGACAATATCCTCTCGATCCCAACAGTTTTCCCATCAGGGTTGGGTCACCACTTTGTGACCTTCATGCACTTGGAGGAGCCATGATAGATTTCTTCCAGAGATACCTGCACCATTTGAACCACAGGTCAGTCCTGACCCTTCTGCCAAGAAAACAGAGGTCCTGGTACTTGTTGCGGATCTCCACTTAGCTCATTGAGGAAGCATGGCCAAAGGCACCAATAGTTCCTCATTCTTATCCATATCCGTGCCATCTGGAACAAAGCTGTTGAAGGGCTAAATGAGCTGACCATTCATGAAGAAGATTTTGAAGGGGCTGATGCCACTAATGAACAAGGCAAAGGTGGAATCCATATGAATATGTAATGAAAGAAGCCACTGAAGCCATCTGATGTACAAACGCTGCTCTCTACACCTAGAAGGGTGGGGCAGTTAGGGGGACTGTGGCTCGTCCTGGCTCCATTCTAGGCTCTTGATCACAGTCCCAGAAAAGCAAACTTTGGCCCCTATACAGTGAGGTGAGCTTAGAGGGCAAGCCTAAAGCCCTGGGAAATTCATTTCTGCTTTTAATAATCTACTTAATAGTACTGCATATCCATCATTGTATCTGATTACACCAACCTGAAGTTCAGAGGGACTCAGTCACCCATTAGGTGGAAAAGGCTTCGAGAAAGGGAATGAGACGCCCTGCCAGTGATCTTTTTCATGTATCTGAGTCTCAACGAACTCTCACAAAAGGGAAATTTGTAGCTTGAATGAGCTCAGGGACTGGCCTTGAGTCACATGGAAAGCATTCCTGGATCTCATATCTTTGCATATCTCCATAAACACATAGGGAGTGAAGCAGTCAAGCTGGATTTCCATATTCATGAGCCCTGGTGTGATACCTGCCCCAAATGGAGAGGGGGAAGTGTCCAAAAGAGACCACCCAGTCTTGCTCTGCTTCCAACACTGTGTTTCTCCTCTCCTTCCCCAATCTTGCCCATATGGGAAAATAGGAGAGCGTAAACAAACAGAAAAGCTCATTGGCTAAATAATGGTGGGGGAGACGAGAACATATTGACTAGAAACATTTTCAAATGCCTTATGTTCATAATCAGAGCTCACAGTGTGGCAGGAACTGAGAGACCATCATTCACCTTGTACAAAGTTCGCTTCAGGAGGTGCTGGTGTCTTTTAACTCAACAGGAATAGGAATTTCTGGAGTTATATAATGCCAAGCCCTACACTCCATGCCTAATGTCAGGACAATGAAAATGCATGAGTGGCTAGATGCCTGTTATACATTCCTACCCAGGCTCTCATATGGGAGGAGAATTTAGCTGAGTCTTCCTGAAACAGGAGATAGGGGCTGAAATTGGTGTGGGCTGAAAGAGGAGAAGTTGCCCAAGCTTATCAGGGGCTCCAGGGACTTGAATAAAGGAATGTGGAGGAGATAGGCTTAAAAAGCATCAGTGTCCTGCATGGAAGTGCCTAATGTTACAGCAGGACTTCTGATGTGTATGCTGGAGGACAAAATAATCATCATAGTTTTGAGGGCTATCAAAAAGACGCTGGTGCCCACATTTGGTACAGAGACTGTAAAGTTACTCAGCTTTCAGTGGACCAAATGGCTTGCCCTATGAACTCCCTGTAGCAACAATAATGGAACAAAGACCAGAAGATCCTTCCCAAGTATTTTACTGAGGCATATATTTTGCTAAAGAGAGAAAGTTTACTACTACAATAGTGTCTGGTGTGAGGTGTATTCTCATCCTAGTAAATAGTTTTAAAGACTGATAGAATTCAATTTTGAAAATTATATGCTCTCTCACCTCAGCATTGTCAAACAAATTTATGCTTTTCTATTGATTGTATCATTTAATATTTACAACTCTTTGAGGTAGTAAGTGCCATTCGTTTGTCTTTTTTAAACAGAAGAGAAAATGAGTCACAGAGAGGTAAATATATATTTAGCAGGCTAGCATAGAAGGAGCCAGCAATGGAGAAGACCTTTTTTATTATTTGAATGCAAGTGAAAAAAAAAAAAAAAAACCACAATTCAACTGCGTTTTGTTTTGTTTTGTTTTTTTGTTTCTTTGATGAAGTCTTGCTCTGTCATCAGGCTGGAGTGCAGTAGTGTGATCTCAGCCCACTGCAACCTCCACCTCCCGGGTTCAAGCAATTCTCCTGCCTCAGCCTCCCAAGTAGCTGGGACTATAGGTGTGCACCACCATGCCCGGCTAATTTTTGTATTTTTAGTAGAGACAGCGTTTCACCATGTTGGCCAGAATGGCCTTGATCTCTTGACCTCGTGATCCACCCACCTCAGCCTCCCAAAGTGGTGGGATTACAGGCGTGAGCCACCGGGCCTGGCCTAATTCAACTGCTTTAAACAACAAAAGTGAAAATAAGTATTGACTCTGTGAATGACAAATGTGGGAAGAGGGCTGCATTCGGGACTCAAGGTTGTTGCAGAGGCTCAAATGATGTTCTCGGGGTTCAGTTTCCCTCTGACTTGGCTCTATTCTGTTGTATTTCTTCATCCGCAGGTTTCATAAATGAAGCACATCTGCCAGCAAGCTCAAAGTAAGATTCTCTTAGATGCAAATACAGCTGAAAATGCATTGCCTTTTTCACAAGAGTCCCTGCAAACATCTTATTGTTTCTGGTTGGCTCCAGGTGGGCCACATGCCCCTCACTAAAACAGTCACAGGGCATGGAATATACTTCTTTGGCTGGGCTGAGTCACATACCCACTACATGTTGACTGAGACAAGGTAGTTTCCCTGGAAATTTTTTTTGTTTGGCAGGGATATAATTGGCCTTCACTGTATCTCAATGAGCTAAACTCTTCTTTGATGACTACAAAATTTTTACTTGATTTGAGTTCAAAATAGGCATAATGACATAAAAACAAATGACTAGCAATCCACATTATCTCCTATCTGTCACCCAGTGGAAAACAGATCTCTGTGATCTATTAATCCATTTATACAGGTCACCGGATGGTCAAGAGTGTGAAACCAAATTCCCAATCATTGCTGCCGCCAATGGGGAATAACTTTTCATCTGTAAACAAACCAAAACATCAAAAACAAAACCCAAAATTAATACAAGGAGGATAATCTACATAAACAGAGACTGAGCAAAATTAAAGTTCTATTGTTGCTTGGGACTCACCTCTACAAGTCAAGAAAGGACATGCTGGGCTAAGCTGCCCACAAACCACACTTCTCTGACAATGAAGTTTGCCTGGCTCGGTCAAGTGACTCCGTCACTCACCTCCGTGAATGACTTCCAAGACTATTTAAAAAACAAGGTTATTTTTGAAAGAAGGTATAATCTTTTTTTTTTTTTTTTTTTAAGACAGGGTCTCGTTCCAGCCCAGGCTGAAGTGCAGTGGCATGATCAGGTCAGGGCTCACTGCAGCCTCGACCTTCTGGGCTCAAGTGATGCTCCCACCTCAGCCTCCCAAGAAGCTGGGACTACATGTGTGCACCACCACAGCTGGCTAATTTTTGTATTTTTTGTAGAGACTGGTTTCGCCACATTGCTCAGGCTGGTCTAGAAATCCTGGACTGAAGCAATCCGCCTGCCTTGGCCCCCCAAAGTGGTGGGATTACAGGCTTAAGCCACTGTGCCCAGCTGAAAATATATTTTTAAAACATAAATGTAAATTTGTTATTTTAAAACATTTTGGCAAACAGGAAATGTCCTTAACTAGGAAAGAGTTATATGCCAAAAATGCATGTTAAATACTCAATAGGGAATTTTAAAGATATCTTTCTTAAGACTTGGCTACAAGACAAAAATATACACTTTAAGAAAAAAATTTCTTTTAAGAAAAATCCACCTGGAAATTTGACTGGAAGTTCATTACATTCGTGTATTCATTTGGGGAGTAATCACAGCTTCATAATATGAAGTCATCCCAACCAAGAGTGTGGAAACTTCTCCATTTATTCAGGCTTGTTCTATGCCTTTTAGTAAAGTTTTACCTTTTTCCTCACAGAGGTATTATAAATTTTTATCAATTCTTAGATATTTTACTAATTTTGTTGTTACGATGATTTTGTTTTGTTTTGTTTTTTGAGACGAAGTCTCACTCTGTCACCCAGGCTGGAGTGCAGTGGCACGATCTCGGCTCACTGCAACCTCTGCCTCCCCGGTTCAAATGATTCTCCTGCCTCAGCCTCCCGAGGAGCTGGTACTATAGGCACGCGCCACTGTGCCCAGCTAATTTTTGTATTTTTTTAGTAGAGACGGAGTTTCACCATATTGGCCAGGCTGGTCTCTGACTCCTGACCTTGTGATCTGCCTGCATTGGCATCCCAAAGTGCTAGGATTACAGGCATGAGCCACTGCACCTGGCCTGAATTTTTTAATTATATTTTCTGGTTGATCATTGTTACGAAGTTTTTGTAAGTTGACCTTAGATCCAGAAACTCTAATAGTTGGCTGTTTATTTTAGATTTTTTGATGTAGAAGATAACATTACCTATAAATTATAAGAGTTTTATTCCTTTTTTCTAAGTCATACATTCATTTTTTTCTGATCTATTAGGATTGGCCAGGACTTTGGCCAGGGTACGGCCTTTTGGTTTTGGAGGGCAATCTGGCCAATATTTTAAAAAATAATAATAATAGCTTTAGTGAGATATAATTTATATGCCACATATTCATTCAAGTGTACAATTCAATGGTTTATAGCATATTCACAGAGTTGTGCAAACATAACTAAAACTGAAATGATTAATTTGATTACTTCAAAATTAAAAACTTCATTTCCCTGAAGAACACTATGGGCAAAGTTAAAAAACACTGATGGGGGTCAGGCTCAGTGCCTTACACCTGTAATCCCAGCATTTTGAGAGGCCGAGGCAGGAGGCTTGCTTGAGGCCAGGAGTTTAAGACCATCCCGGGCAACATAGCAAGATCTCGCCTCTATAAAAACTTAAAAATTAGCCAAGCATGGTGGCATGTACCTGTCTTCCTAACTAATTGGGAGGCTGAGGCAGGAGGATTGCTTAAGCCCAGGAGTTCAAGGTTGCAGTGAGCTATAATCACACCACTGCACTATAGTCTGGGAAACAGCAAGATCCTGACTCAAAACAAAACAAAACAAAACAAACAAACAAACTAACTAATGGATTGAGAGATGTTTTTAGTATCTAAAACCAAAAAGAGACATACATAGAAAACAAGTAATTCCTATAAATCCAATAAAGGACAGGAAACACAATTGGGTAAAAAATATAACAAGCAAGCTACATAAAATTAAGCACAAAAAAGTTAAGAAATGTAAGAAGAAATAATCAAACCCATTTGTGATTAATCAAATGCAAAATAGCCAAGCATGGTGGCTCACACCTATAATCCCAGCAGTTTGGTGGACTGAGGTGGGAGGATTGCTTGAGGCCAGAAGTTCAAGACCAGCCTAGGCAACATGGCAAGACCCTGCCTCTACAAAAAACATTTTTTAAATTAACTGGGCGTGGTGGCATGTGCCTGTTGTCCCAGCTCTCAGGAGGCTGATACAGGAAGATCATTTGAGCCAAGGAATGCAAGGTTAGGGTGAGCTATGACTGTGTCACTGCAGTCCAGCCTACGTGAGAGAGTGAGACTCTGTCTCCTAAAAAAAAAAAAAATAGAAGAAAGAAAGATAAGGTGGCTCACATCTGTAATCTCAGCACTTTGGGAGGCTGAGGCAGGCAGATCACCTGAGCTCAGGAGTTCGAGACCAGCCTGGCCAACATGGTGAGACCCTGTCTTTACTAAAAATACAAAAATTAGCCAGGTGTGGTGGCGGGTGCCTGAAATCCCAGCTACTCGGTAGGCTGAGACAGGCGAATAGCTTGAACCTAGGATGCAGATGTTGCAATGAGCTAAGGTCTTGCCACTGCCCTCCAGTCTGGACAACAGAGCCAGACTCTGTCTCAAAAAAAAAAAAAGAAAAAAAGAAAGAAAAAAGAAAGATAAAACAACAAAGAGACATCACTCTATCCTATCAGATTGTTAAAAATTTGAAGGCTGGATAATATAAATGTTGGCAGTTATATGGGATATAAGGGCTTTTTGGAACTCCTGGTAGGAGCATGGATTTGTGCAATCATTCTAGAGATATATCTGGCAATAAGCTTTAAAGTAAGCGTACAGATTGCTAGCACATGGCATACATTCTCAGAGACAGTCTCACACAAGTTCTTGAAGGAATATGCACAAAGTTCATCACTGTGTCATTTATAGTAGAGAGTTGGGAGCAACCTAAATGTATATCATTAGGAAGAATGGATAAATGAAATGTTTTAGAATACTAGGCAGCAATCAGAAGTGATGAACTGCACAAATGTATGGCAACATGAATGATCTTGACAAGATCAATTCAAGATGATAATACATCAAGAACTATCATTATAAGCACAATCTCAAGAAGTACATAGATCAATATAAAAAGAAGTAGCTCAGATAGTTCCCTGCTTGCCTCCAGGGAAGGTGGTAGAGATGAGAGTGTGACTGGTCCAGGGAACTGCTATTGGGGGTTATAATGCCTTTGGTAGTATTTGATATTTTTAACCTTTATTAAAAATATTTATGAAGCATTTGTAAAGAAAATAATCCATAAGAGGGAAAAGTGTATTTCCTGTGAGTCCTTGGCCAGCTCCCTTAGGGAATGATTTCTTCCTCCATTGAGCCCCAGGAAGAGTGTGCATGGTTCCATTAGAGTGCTCCTCACATTTCACAGTGATGGTTAGCTCCTGCTGAGCTCGCCTGCCTGGGTGGATCCCGCTCCCTAGCTCAGCTTTCTTCACCTGGCACCTAAAGCAGCCTAGTCTGATAGGATGTGAAAGGTAACCTCCACATGAGAAAAATCAGTCTCTCCAGGTCTAATTATAAACAGACCTTGAATCAACCCCTGGGAGAGGAGAGGGCTGCCATGCCACTTGCAAGACCCCTCCGTCCTCCTCCACCCCATGTGGGTGGGGAGCCTGATGGGTTTGATTTCTACACAGATTCCTTGCTCCACTCCCCACTGAGGGGCCTTGCTATGATTACAGCCTATTTCTGGACCCGCAAACTTCGTAGTTAGTATCTTTCACTCTTATCTAGCTCGTCTGAATCTTCAGGGTGGACTGTGCCTCCACCAATCTTTCTTCCACTCCTACTTCTGCCCCAGCAGCTCACTGGTATCTGCACACATGTACCTCACAGTCCTGGCAGAACCTGAGACACTGGCATTCCTCTGAGAATGAAGCTCCTCCTTGCGTAGAGCTCAGAAGTCCCCAGCACCACATCCTACCCAGGCCCTTTCATCTTAAATCTCATAGATATTTATTCTAGGCTAGATTGACTCTAATTTACCCGTTTCCTAGGAATTTGTCAATTAATACCATCAGCAAAAGGGCTGACACGGCTGGGCATGGTGTCTTGTGCTTGTAATTCCAGCACTTTGGGAGGCCAAGGTGAGAGAGTTGCTTGAGCCCAAGAGTTCAAGACAGGTCTGGATGACATAGTGAGACCCCATCTCTAAAAACAAAATTTTAAAGAAAAAGGGCTGACTCTTTGTTTTTTCCTTTTTGTCCAAATACTGTGTTTACTTCTACAGCCCTGGTACTAAGTCAAGTGGCTAGACCATTTTAGCAAATATTTGCTATTGGATGTTAACTAAATTAGTTCTTCTCAGTTAACACCTTGTACCCTGCTCAGCTGTCTCCTTCTTCCTGTCTCCTCTAGATGACCACCATTTTTTAGTTGTTCCAGTCACAAGAGAAACAATTCATTTGCAGTTTTGCCTCCAACATTCTTGACTGGGAGATCCTAGAGTTTTCTATTCATTTTTGTCTCTCTCAGTGCCTAGTTCAAAACACAGGACATAGAAGGTGCTCAACAAATTTTTACTGGATAAATAAATGAAATGAAAGTTTGAATGAATAAATGAATCTGTTTCTCAGAAGCTCAATAGAGCCTACAAATGTACTTTTCCATCCATTAAATATTAATGTAGAAGCCAGCAAAGTTTCCCGTAAGAACTGTTATCCCTTCTTTAGGAAGCTTTAGTTGTCTCATGACAATGTAAAAAAAAAGGGATAAGATTGTTTACTATAAGTTGCTTGGGAATTTCATATACTCATCAGTGTCAAACAGAAGAAATGTGCAGTTTTCCAAACTCATTACGACTGAAAATCAGCTTTAATCAGTATATTGGCATTGCTATATGTAACTGTAATTTTTACAAGACCCCCTTCAGGTGGTAAAAGCACCCTATCACAGAGGCCTCGGCTCACTACTCTCCTTAAAATTGACACCCTCATACACCCTAATGCCATGCCCAAACTCCCTGTCACCTTTTCTTCTCTGCTTTTCTCTGTAGCACTCACTACAGTCAAGGAAACTCACCTAGTGCCACAGTAAAATCAGAGACTTTCTGTAGTGATGGACATATTCTGTAGTGATGGACATATTCTACATCTTGACATGGTAATGGCAACATAGGTATATACACTGTTAAAAATCTTGACCTGCTAAAATTTGTGCATTCTAGTGTATATAAATTATACTTGAATAAAGGTCTCAGAACTAGGAAATTAAAGAGCTATAAACACAAAATCTATACAATTTTTTTGTATTATATACTGCAATAAAACATTTTTTAAAGATGAATGCCTCAAATCTCTGACTATGGTTAGTTATAAACTGAATGCTTGTGGCCCCCAAAATTCACATGTTGAAACCCTAACCCCAGTATGTATGATTGTATTTGGAGATGGGGTCTCTAAGAATATAATTAAGAGTAAATGAAGTCATAAGGATGGGCCCTGCTCTAATAGAATTTGTATCCTTATAACAAGAGATGCCAGGGAGCTGTCTCTTCACCTATGCATAAAGAAGTCAGGTGAGCACAAGGAGAGATGGCGGCCATCTACAAGTCAAGAGAGAGGCCTCAGAATGAAACCTACTTTGCTAGTACTTTGATTCTGGACTTCCCAGCCTCCAGAACTATGAGAAATAAATTTCTGTTGTTTAAAAGACTATTCAGTCTGTGGTGTTTTGTTATGGGAGCTATATTAGTCCATTCTCACACTGCTAATAAAGACATACCTGAGAATGGGTAATTTATAAAGGAAAGAGGTTTAATTGACACACGGTTTAGCATGGCTAGGGAGGCCTCAGGAAGTTACACTCATGGCTGAAGGGGAAGCAAACAAGCAGCAAGGAGAAGTGATGATCAAAAGGGGGAAAAGCCCCTTATAAAACCATCAGATCTCAGGAGAACTCACTCACCTATCACAAGAACAGCATAAGGGTAACCACCCCTATGATTCAATTACCTCCCACCAGGTCCCTCTCACATGTGGGGATTATGGGAACTAAAATTCAAGATGAGATTTGGGTGGGGACACAGTTAAACCATATCAGAAGCCCAAGCAGACTAATAGAGCAGTGTAATTAACTGACAGCCCCAGCTACTGCCCACTCTGAAGTTCATCACTGTATTAGAGTCAAGGCCACTTTCCCCGCCTGCTGCTCCTTACCAGTCATTGAACATGGCAGGAATGCTAAAATCCCGGAAGAGGTGGGATTCCTCTGATGAGCCATTTGGGCTTCAAGACTCCACATCAGCCTTACAAAACTTTGTTAGAACTATGCTACAGTCTTAAGATTTTGGCTCACGCTTGTAATCCCAGCACTTTGGGAGGCCGAGGCGGGCGGATCACGAGGTCAGGAGATCGAGACCTCGGTGAAACCCCGTCTCTACTAAAAATACAAAAAAAATCAGCCGGGCGTGGTGGCAGGCGCCTGTAGTCCCAGCTACTCGGAGAGGCTGAGGCAGGAGAATGGCGTGAACCCAGGAGGCGGAGCTTGCAGTGAGCCGAGATTGCGCCACTGCACTCCAGCCTGGGCGACAGAGCGAGACTCCTTCTCGGAAAAAAAAAAAAAAAAGATTTTTCCTTTTCTCTCTCCTCCACAGCAGTCAGTCTGACATTCTGGTCTGACAGCTCTCCCAAGCAACTTCAGCTCCTTCATATTTTTTCTCTGAAAAGCATTTCCTCCAATAAATCTCCTGCATGTATAACACCATCAAGACATTTGCTTCCCGAAAGACCCAAGATAACGTAACTCCCTAAAAAAAGGAAAAGACATCATATCAATAAGTTAGGTGGCAGGGGAAACAAATAAGCTGTCAGTTAATAAGAACAATTGGAATAGTTAAGAAAATTGAAACAGTGACTACTTATATGATAAACTTGCCTGACTATTTACTGGTGTAAAAGTGGTGTTAACTGTGCTATCCAAGGGAATTGAGCTTTCTTTGAAATCACTGACTTAACTTCAGTTTGTTGAAAACTCCTAGCCACTCTCAAAGTACTTCCAGTTTTAGCTTCTCACCACACCTCTACTCAAATCTTGAACAAGCCAAAATAAATTATTGTTCTTAGTCATTGTTTATTATCAAGGATATGCTAATAAGATTGTTGGAGAAAATCAGGTCACAGAGATCATGAAGCTGGACATGAAGCTACCAAAGACCTTGAGGGACTCTGGCTGTGTCTGGATAGCTCTGGAAATATCTCACCCTTATTTAATTACTTAAAGTAATTCAGTTCATCACGCTGCTTCAGGCAGGAACACAGTGTATAGCAACAGCACTTAATCTCATCGTTCCCTGCCCATGACTCCTTCCTGCAGCATTAGTTTGAATGATGGAGGATGTTCTGTCATTACCCACGTGCAACAGTGACTTTGTAATCACAGGGGTATGGCTTGACATTGGTCAACAAGTCATAAATTTTCTTCCTCTAAGATCTCTGGACATTCCTGTCTGAGGAGTGATGTTGTGTGGAACACTTTGTGCTTCCCAAGCACTAGGACAGAAAATGTAAAATGCCTTGGATCATCTTCTTCTCTAAGTGGTCCCATCTTCCAACTTAGAACTGCAGTTTGTTCTTTAGTGGTTGTTTTCATAAAAACAAAAGAAAGGGACTCAAGGATCCATAGGTTTTGTTTGTCCAGAAAAAGGGAAACTCTATTTTGTTTCAGGCCTGCTCTCTATAATAGATGCTTATTCTGTGACTTTATCATGAGTAAGTCATATATCCCTAGTCCATTCACCCTCTCGTTCTAATTCACAATTTTCCTTTAGCCTCAAACCTCTAACACCTCCTGCCTACCTCTTCTCACAGCTCAAGATGTTGCTTCCAAATCACCTAAGAACATTACAGCAATCAGCAGAGAATTTCCACCCATCACAAATGCATACACTTACCAGCATCCGTACATACACTCTGCCTTCCTAACCATTACTTTAGATGGACGACAGTCCACCTTTCTAGCTAACGCCAGCTGCCCTTGTACACACACACACATTCTCAAGGCTATCAGGAATGGCATTTCTTTGTTCTCTCCTACATGAACAATTTTCCCATTGCTACTGGGTCATTCTCTTCAGCATACAGACAGGCTATTGTTTAGCCAGTCTCTAAAAATGACCACAACAATAACAACCACATCATCATCAACAACAACTAAACAATTTTACTCCTCCCACTTCCAGAAACTGCCTCATATATCATATGCTTTCCTTCAAAACAAAACAATGCCTCAGAAAAACAGGCTATATTTGTTATCTCTAATTCCTCTCCTCCCATTCTCTCTCCAGCGAGTCTTCCCCCCACATCACCACCAACATTGCTCTTCTCAAGGTCAACAATGACCACAGCATTGCTAAATCTAAGGTTGATTCTCAGTCCTCATCTTATTGACCCAAAGACAGCATTTGACACCATTGAACACTCCCTTCTCCTTGATGCACATTTTTCACTTGACTTCCAGGTTACCTACCACACACCGCTGGTTCCCTCCCACCTCCTGGTTGCTTCTCAGTCTCCTCTGCTGAGTCCTCTTCTTCTCCCTCCTGGAGACACAGGACGCAGTCTTGCACCTGTTTTCCTGTCTGTCAACACTCACTCTCTTGTTGACCTCATCCAGCATTCACAGCTTTGAGTAACATATATATCTCAAGGATTCCCAAGTTTGCATGTTCACCCTAGACCTCTCCTTGGAACTCCAGACTCTTATATCCACCCACCTGCTTCACACATCCACTTGAATGTCTCATAGAAATCTGAAACTGAACATGTCAAAAGCCAAAGTCTTGACCTTCCTCATCTCAATGAATGAAAATCTCCTCCATCTAGCTGCTAGACCAAAATTCCTGTCTTCTCTCTTTCTCTTACTCATTCAATTTATCCTAAATTTCTGTTGACTCTATCCTCAAAATATATCCAGAATTGGACTGCTTCTCAACACTTCTACTGGTGCCAGTCCAAGCCACTGTCATCTGTCCCTGGGATTATCAAAGTAGCCTTCTAACTAGTCTTCCTACTTTCACCCTTGCCTCTCTAGAACCAATTTTCAACATGGCAGCAAATTATTTTTAAAAGGCAGTCAAATAATGTCATCTTCATGCTCAAAACTTTCCAGTGGCTCCCACTTCTCTCAAACAAAAGCCAAAGACAGGATCTGGCCACTTCTCTGTTCTGATCTCTCAGTAACCACCTTCACTCACCTTACTCCAGCCATAGTGATCTCCTTACTTTTCCTCAAATCAGCATGGTTTGCTTCTACTCCAGGGCATTGGCACCGGTTGTTTTCACTGCCTGAAATGCTATTCCCCTAGATAGTCTTCCAGACACCCATCTTTTCCTTTCTATGCTTCAGTTTCCTCAATGGTCAACTGATAAACTTGAGATAACAAGATGGCCCAACTCATATGTGTGTAAGCCAGACCCTTTTGACATCAGTGGAATCACACTATGTGTATTATGCTATAACTTTCTTTCCAACTTTAAAATATGTCCTTGAAATGCCACATTTTACTCATATGATCTTTCTTATTTTTAAATCATATTTATTTTACCTGTTGCAATGTATTCCACAATATAGATATATAATACTTTATTTATAAGGATGCTTAGATTATAATCTATTTTTCTCAAACTAAAACAATTCTACAAGGCCCTTTTGTGCATAGGTGCAAGTGTTTCTTTAGCATGAATACCTAAAAGTGGAGTTGTTGGGTTAAGGCATAAGCACACTCCTAAAATGGAGGCTAAGAAAATGCCTCCACAAAGATCATGCCCTTTTACATACTTAGGCATTTCTCTGCATCTTTTCCACCATTGGATATTAGTAATCTTTAGTTTCTGCCAATCAAAAAAGCAAATCTATCACTCCCCAACGATGTGAAATGTCATCTTTATCGTATTTCAAGTTACTATATGTATTCAAACACCATATCTTACCCTTTTGATGATTTTATGTTTTAAGGCCTAAGAAAAATGACCTCCCATTACTCTTTAAAAAATTTTTTTTGCTAGCTATTCTTGCCTGTTTGTGTTTCCATATATTATTTAGGATTAGATTGTCAAGTTCCAATAAAAATCCTACTGGTAATTTCGGAGGGAGGGGATAATGTCAAATGTATCTATTAGGCTGGGCATGGCAGCTCATGCCTGTAATCCCAGCACTTAGAAAGGCTGAGGTGGGTGGATCATTTGAGGTCAGGAGTTCGAGACTAGCCTGGCCAAGATGGTGAAACCCCGCCTTTACTAAAAATACAAAAATTAGCCGGGCGTGGTGGCATGCGCCTGTAATCCCAGCTACTCAGGAGGCTGAGGCAGAAGAACCACTTGAACCCAGGAGGTGGAGGTTGCAGTAAGCCAAGATTGTGCCATTGCACTCCTGCCTGGGAAACACAGCAAGACTCTGTCTCAAAAAAAAAAAAAAAAAAAAAAAAAAAAAAAGGATAAGGAGAAGTGACATATTTATGATATTGAATCTCTTGTTTGAAAATATCATGTGCCTTTCTATTTATTTAAGTCTTCTTTTTCCATCCTTTAGAACCACTTTTAAATTTTCTATTGATCCCTCACATTTCTTGCTATTGTAAGTGCCACACTTTCTTCCATTATGTCATCTAGTGAGCCACATACATGAAGACATATGTTTATTAATTTGTGGCAGCCAGCTAACTAAATTCATACTTTGTGAAAACATTTTAGTTGTTTCTCGTGGATTTTCTAGGAAACTTATTGTAATATATTAGTATTTAATCTCCTATTTGATTTTTGGGCATTTTTTTCTCATTGTGCTTGCAAGTACTTTCAGAATAATCGAGGCATTATTTTCAGCAGGAATGTAAATGTTTTCAGTGGATGTATGTCATGGTTTCAACTGCCTACCTTCTGCATCCCTTTCTGGGTTTATACCTACATTATGAGGCTTGGTAGACAAAGGCCACCTCTTCCAAAGAAGGTGAAAATGCTAGATATTTTCCTAGCCTCAACTGCAGCCAGGGTACAGGCATGTGATCTGGGCTTGGCTCATTTAGGTACACTCATGCCAGGAGTTGGTAATGCAAGAAGGAAGAGCGGATTCTTTCCTCCTTGGGCAAGTTGGAGCAATAATGGCCACACATTTGAGTTCTTGGGGCAGAAGCACAAACAAATGCTTTGGGAGGGTTTACCCTTTCACATTTTTTCTATTGCTGCTAGATAGTTGCTCTGCAGATTTTTAAACAATCTATTCATCAATGTTATTCAAGTATGGAGTTTTCTTTGGTAGCTCTCGATAGTGTATTATAAATTTCTGGGAAGGGGTCTCAGATAACTTTCATTAAATTTATTGCTAGATGTTTGAAGCTTTAGTGATATTGTAAATAATACATTTTAATTATTCTTTTAAAATTTATTGCAAATACTGTGTATAGAAATATAATTGACCTATTGTATTTCACTTATTATGTCTAATGGTTTATCTGTACTTTTAAAAAAAATTCTACATACACAGTCTTATCATCTGTGAATAATAAGAGTTCTATTTTTTACCTTCCAATTCTCATAGCTTTAATATTTCTTTTTCTTATTTTGCCAGTTAGGGTTTCTAGTACAACACTGATAAAAGCAATTTTAGTAGGTATCTTTCTCTCATTGCCAGTCTCAGGGGGAAGTCTCGTAATATTTCTCATCAGATATAATATTTGGTTTATTTGCAGGTTTGGGGTGTTGTTCTTTTAGATTTATCAAATTAAAGATTTTTTTTCCATTTAAAGTTGTTTTTAAATATAAATAGATTTTGAATTTAAATCGAATGCTCTTCTATATCTACAAAACTGGCCATGATTTCTTTTCTTTATTCTGTTAATCTGGTGAGTTACATTGATTTTTAAAAATTGTTTTGACAAATAATAATTGCATATACTGGGTACAATGTGATGTTTTATATATGTTTACAATGCGGCATGATTAAATCAGGCTAATTAACAAATCCATCACCCCACATACTTTTTTGTGCCGAAAACATTTAGAATCTATTATTTTAGTGATTTTGAAATATACAATGCATTATTATTTATTATGGTCATCATTCCATGCCATAAATGACAAAAGCTTATTCCTCCTATCTAACTGAAACTTTATACCCTTTGATCAACATCTCCCTTTTTCCCATTCACCCTCCTTCCCCAGCCTCTGGTAACCATCATTCCACTCTCTTTCGAATGCTAACCCAGTTTCACATTTTCTAAATAAATCACATTTGGTCATGATGTATTATCCTTCTAAGTATCACTAGATTCAATTTGCTAATAATTTGCTTAGGATTTTTTGCGTCGGTGCTCATGAAAGATGTTAAATTTCTTTTTTTGTAACATTCTTTGCAGATTTGGAGATCAAGATTGTATAAGCATCAAAAACTTGTAAAGCTGTTTCCTTTTTTCTCTTCTCTGGAAGAGCTTGTGTTAAATTTCATGTTATTTCGTCCTTTGATGAGGGATAGAATTCACCTATGAATGTGTTCCATCTTGCTCTTTTTTTTTTTTTTTTTTTTTTTTTTGAGACAGAGTTTTGCTCTGTCACCCAGGCTGGAGTGCAGTGGCACGATCTCAGCTCACTGCAACCTCCGCCTCCCAGGTTGAAGCAATTCTCCTGCCTCAGCCTCCTGAGTAGCTGGGATTACAGGCATGCACCACCACACCCGGCTAATTTTTGTATTTTTAGTAGAAACAGGGTTTCGCCAGGTTGGTCAGGCTGGTCTCAAACTCCTGACCTCGTGATCTGCCCACCTCAGCCTCCCAAAGTGCTGGGATTACAGGCGTGAGCCACCATGCTTCACCCATCTTGCTCTTCTTTAAGAGCTTTTCTTTAAAGAAAGGAGTTTTTTATTTGTGGCAAGTTTATAATTACCTATTCAATCACTTCAACAGACATAGAACTGTGCAGAGTTTACATTTCTTACACAGTTTTAGGTAAGTTCTGTTTTTCTAATAATTTCTCTCCATCTAAATTTTCAAATGTATTGGCTTGAATTTGCTCATAATATTCTTTTGTTATTGTTTTGGGTTTTTTGTTTGTTTGTTTGTTTTTGAGACAGGATCTCACTCCATCACCCAGGCTGGAGTGCAGTGGCACAATCTCGGCTCACTGTAGCTTTGACCTCCTAGCCTCAAGCCATCCTTCCACCTCAGCCTCCCAAGTAGCTGGGACTAGAGTTATGTGCCACCAAGCCTGGCTAATTTTTGTATATATTGTAGAGACGGGGTTTTTCCATGTTGCCCAGGCTGGGCTTGAACTCCTGAGCTCAAGTGATCCACCCACCTTAGCCTCCTAAAGCACTTGGATTACAGGTGTGAGCCACCACATCTGGCCTACTCATAATATTCCTGAAGAGATGATAAAATCAGCAGCTTTGGGGATGTTCACAAGGTAGGCTCTCTCCTCTATACTGCCTACCTGACAGGAAGCTGAACTGAAAATATGGCTGGTATCAGTCATTTCTTGTTCAGCCCCAATCCCCTTCTTCTTCATGCAAAGCATGGGGACTGACAAACCCATCCTAGCATTATTGGATTTGTTGGTTTCGCCTCTCAGGTGTAGCCTTACTTTAGAGAACTGTGTTTTACCAGTTTCATTTGAATTCTGCATTCACAGGAGTCCTCTTTGCATTTGCCTGCATCCTGTTTACATTTGGATAAATGTGTTAGCTGTTCTCTTATACTGTAATTCAGAGTTACAGATGTGTCTCCCAGATTCATTGGAAATAGTGTTTAAGTTTCTATTTCTCTGGGTTATTATGTTTTGTTTGGGTTGGTTTTGCTTTGGGATAATTTCCAAAAGGAGATGTAGGAAAATGCTATTACATATTTAGTTCACTTTCTAAAATAAGATTAGATGATTGTTACATTCGATAGAATCTGACTATAATATATTGAATGTATAAATATTTGAGAAGAATTATCATTTTCAAAATACTGTATTTTTCAATTCAGGAATATGGTATTTCTCATCATTTCTTTAGGTCTTCTGTTATGTCTTCCAACAACATTTTTTAGTATTGTCATTGTTCTCGTTGTTGCTTTCAGATAGTATGGCACAAATACTTGAAGGTTTATTCATAGCTACTTCCGATTTGTTTTTCTATCAGGAACTGGATGGTCTCATTGGTTATGGACACATATGAAAACTCTATTTCGGCCGGGCGCGGTGGCTCAAGCCTGTAATCCCAGCACTTTGGGAAGCCGAGGTGGGCGGATCACGAGGTCAGGAGATCGAGACCATCCTGGCTAACACAGTGAAACCCCATCTCTACTAAAAATACAAAAAATTAGCCGGACGTGTTGGCAGGCGCCTGTAGTCCCAGCTACTCGGGAGGCTGAGGCAGGAGAATGGCATGAACCCGGGAGGCGGAGCTTGCAGTGAGCCGAGATCGCGCCATTGCACTCCCGCCTGGGAGACAGAGCAAGACTCCGTCTCAAAAAAAAAAAAAAAAAAAAAGAAAACTCTATTTCATTTTGCATTGTAATCATTTATTCAAGTATTTTTGCAGTAAAGTGTTTATCAGTGTGCCATTTTATGGTCTTGGATCTTCTAGGAAGACAATCATGCTTTCTGCAAATGCAATCATAGATCCCCCCGCTCTTCCTTTCAAACATTTACCTGCCTGATTTATTTCTGTGTGTTATTACATTGTCCAATACACACAGTACACATAGTGGTGATTAGCGCCCTTATGCTATTTCCAAGAGAATGCTTTCAGGTGATCCACCCGCCTCGGCCTCCCAAAGTGCTGGGATTACAGGTGTGAGCCACCAGACCTGGCCCTATTCTATATGTTTTAATTATGCATCTTTCAAAGTTTCCTTCTACTTTTTCTTTCCTTAGGTGCATGTTCTTCTGTTCATTGAGTCATCAGCTGTCTTTAATGGCATTCACTGTTTCTAAACATTTGATGATCCTGGACTGTGGATTCAGCTTTGAATTTGTGATTCCCTTTCAAATGTGAGCATGTTTGCAGATTTTCTCAGTCTACTTCTGGTGACTAGGAGAAAGAAGCAGCTTGTACAACAAGTTAGGATCCAAGAACAATTTGTTGTCTGTAAAAAGGGCTCTCACTCCTGCCAGGTGTTGCCAATCTTCCAGAGCACAGCCCTAACTCTTCCACCCCAACACTAACAGTCACAGGTGCATCTGTGGACAAGCCCCTCTGCTGCTGAGCGCTTGGCAAATGTGTGTCAAGAGGCGTCAACATATTTTAACACCAGAATATTGTTTCCCAACTAACCACCCTCCTGGTTACCCCAGGGATAGTCCCTCTTTTACCTTCAAGATTTTACCAACCTCATTGCAGCTCTCACCTTTTGCATCCCTCTTCTCCTGGCCATATTCTCCTATCTGCCTTCTCTCTCCTAGTGTGCAGTGATAAGAATGATCACTGTTTTCTGGATTTCAGTGCAAGTAAACTCACCTACAAAATACACCATTAAAACAATTGTGTAAGCTGGGCATGGTGGCTTACGCCTGTAATCCCAGCATCTTGGGAGGCCGAGGCCAGAGGATCACTAAGGTCAGGAGTTTGAGACCAGCCTGGCCAACATAGTGAAACCCCGTCTGTACTAAAAACACAAAAATTAGCTGGGTGTGGTGGTGCGCACCTGCCGTCCAAGCTACTCGGGAGGCTGAGGCAGCAGAATCGCTTTAACCTGGGAGGCAGAGGTTGCAATGAGCCGAGATCATGCCACTGCACTACAGCCTGGTTGACAGAGCGAGACTCCCTCTCAAAAAGAAAGAAAAAAAAAGACAATTGTGTTCAGCCATTATGGAAAATGCTCAGCAGCTCAGCAGCAGAAGGGCTTGCTCACAGATGCACCTGTGACAGTGGGTGTTTGAGTGAGAGAGTTAGGACTGTGCCCTGGAAGACTGGCAACACCTGGCAGGAGTGAGAGCCCTTTTTACAGTATGGAGGGGCCTCAAAAAACTAAAAACAAAATTACCATGTGATCCAGCCACCCCATTTCTGGGTATTAACCTGAAAGACTTGAAATCAGTATGTCAAAGAGATGTTTGCCCTCCCATGTTTATTGGAGCATTATTCACAATAGTCAAGATAGGGAACTGACCTATGTGTCCATCAAGTAATGAACAGACAAAGAAAATGTGGTATATATACACAATTAAATATTATTCAACCTTTAAAGAGGAAGAAATTCTATAATTTGTGACAACATGGATAGAATTGAAGAAAGTTATGCTAAGTGAAATAAGCCAGACGCAGAAAGACAAATGCCGCATGTTCTCACTTACATGTGGAGTCTAAAACTATTGAATTCATAGAAGCAGAAAGTAGAATGGTGGTTACCAGAAACTAGGGGGATGGAGAAAATGAGGAGATGACAATAAACGGGTAGAAACCCTCAGTTGGGCAGAAGGAATAAGTTTGATTTTTTTTAGGTCAGTGGCACAGCATGGTGAATATAGCTAATAAGTGAGTTCTGCACATTTCAGTATTGCTAAAAGAGTATGTTTCTAATGTTTGCATCACAAAAATGTTAGACTTTGAGATATGGATATGTTAATTAGCTTAATTGAATCTTTCCACATTGTATTCAAAAATCATAACACCATTGTGTACCCATAAATATACATAACTGTACTTTGTCAATGTATAATAAAAATAGTCTGGATGCAGTTACTCATGCCTATAATCCCAGCACTTTGGGAGGCCAAGGTGGTCAGATCATCTGAGGTCAGGAGTTTGAGACCAGCCTGACCTACATGGTGAAACCCCATCTCTACTAAAAATACAAAAATTAGCCAGGTGTGGTGGTGGATGCCTGTAATCCCAGCTACTCGGGAGGCTGAGGCAGAAGAATCGCTTGAACCTGGGGGGCGGAAGTTGCAGTGGGCCGAGATTGCACCACTGCACTCCAGCCTGGGTGACACAGCGAGACTCTGTCTCAAAAAATAAATAAATAAATAAATAATAAATAAACATTTAAAAATTTGTTTTAAACAACTGTACAAACAAATAGAAACTGGTATTAGATCAGTGATTCTCAACCAGGTGTGATTTTCCTCCCACTCTAGAAACATTTTTGGTTGCCATGATGAAAGGTGTGCTGCTAACATCTGGTAGTAAAGACCAGGATGCTCCTAAACTTTCTACAGTGCACAGAACGGCCCCCAACAACAGAGAATTATCTGGCCTCAAATTTCATATTGCCAAAGTTGAGAAACCCTATATTGGATGATATTAAGAAATTATTAATTTTATAAGGATGATGACAGCATAGTGGTCAGGTTTTTTTAAAGTTCTTATTGGTTAGAACTGCATATTTAAGCATTCAAGAATAAAAAAGCATGATGTCTGAGATTTGATCTAAAATTCTTAAAAAAATAGAAGGGGATAAATTCAATAAGATGGGGGAAAATGTTCATTTTTGAAGCTGAGTAATAATTACAAGGGTGTTTATTATATTAGTCTCTACTTTTATGTTTGAAATTATCTGTAACATAAAGCTAAAATATTTGAAATGTTTTTTAAAAGCAAGACATTTCTGGCATTTTTACAATCTGTGTATTTCTTAAAAATACAAAATAAAATAGATATTATTTAAATTGCAATAATTTTATTAAAATGCTGGGGTTGGGCACGGTGGCTCATGCTATAATCCCAGCATTTTGGGAGGCTGAGATGGGCGGATTACCTGAGGTCAAGAGTACCTGGCCAACATGGCAAAAGCCTGTCTCTCCTAAAAATACAAAAATTAGCTGGGCATGGCGGCAGGCGCCTGTAATCCCAGCTACTCGGGAGACTGAGGGAGAGAGAACTGCTTGAACCTGGGAGATGAAGATTGCAGTGAGCCGAGATGGTGCCACTGTACTCCAGCCTGGGCAACAGAATGAGGCCACCTCTCAAAAGATTAAAATAATAATAATTTTTAAAAGACACTGAGTTTAAGGGCTTGGGGGTCAGAGACATCTCAAATGGAGTTCCTCTGTGCCTCTTGATAGCTGAACAGGAAACACAGAGTGTTTTGGGTGAAGGCAAGATACTAATAAAGGTATGTCATGGGAAAATGAGGAGACCATCCTAACTAGTGGATTGGGATGCAAAGTGAGTGAAAATAGGACTAGAATAAGGCAAGCCCAGGCTAGGAGCTACTTAAAAGGCAGGCAGAGAAGTGAAAATTTGCTATGATAGAAAATGGAGCACTGTAGTTTAAGAGGCAGATTAATTTTCTGGAAGTAGTCTGCATGAGGATTTTTGGAGAAAAATATTCAATACAAAATAATTATCCTATTAGGTCTAAATTAACAATTATGATCATATTAGGAGAAAATATTTATGATATTATTTTTGTCATGCAGCTAACACAATTATTCCTGGCTATTGATGACAATGGGAGAAATGAAAGGTGATGTGGATAAAATCCAGGGACAAGGAGAAAGACTGGCTTTGGCTGCAAGGGCAGGAGGTGAGGGTGGGTGCAACTGTAAGTCAGTCTGCAGGTTCTGATGAGCAGGGACGCTAAGGGTCTCTAAGTCTGAGGATGAGTTATCAGCTAAGACTAATGATGGAAGAAGGGCCATTGGACCTGTAAAAGAAGAAAAAAAATAATACCAGGAAGAAGCCCACTAAGTAGGATTAATGCCAATTTGAGGCTTAGGAATAAACTTCAGCCTCAAATTGGCATTAATTAAGCTAAGTTCATTCTCTTGTGCAATTTAAGTGAGCCAGGTCCATTCGCTTGTACAATTTTGTCCAGCAACATTGAACTGCTCAAATGGAAGCACAGGGAAGATAGATGGGAGGGTAATTCCAAGGTTGGGGTTTTGTCAAGTGAGTATGAGTATGATGAATAGAAAATGGGGAGGAAAGCTGACAGCGTTTGCAAAGGAATGATTGTGTTGAACCTTGAAATCTACCTGGAAAAGAAAGAAAGAAAGTAACAAGAAGGTGATGAGGATCAATGGATTGATTGGCTGTCTAAAGAACATCAAAGGAACATGCCCATGGATCATCTAAGCAAGCAAACTGGAAGGACAGGAGGTCTCAGTAGAAAACAGGATATCTGAAATTAAGACTGCAGATGGAGTAGTTTCTGAAAATGGCAGGGTCCAAGATGTGACCACAGGACCAAGTGGCTGAACTGGAATGAAGTTAAGAAGCAGTAAGGTAGGTGATTACCAGAGACCCAGGGTTAGTGCAAACAGTCTTTCTTTTCCTCTTCTGCTTAATTTTCCACAATCCCTTTACTAAAGGCAAACAACTGCTTCTAAAGGAACATGTGATGACATGCATATGTTACATGAATGCCTGACGAACCTCATTTCATTCAGGATGCTAGGGTGAGGTGGGGTATGGAGGAGCCTGGGGAGCAGGGAGGTGGCATGGGGCTTTTCTGCGGCAAGGCAAGAGAGCTTAAAGAAGAAATGGAGAAATCAGGGCTACTCCATCAATGTTGCCTTAAAGCCAGCCCTGGCCAATTTTCACATACTGCACGTTGAATTTGACATGCATCTGAAAGAAGTTTATAACCTAAAATGCATCAGATAAATTTGATTTCATAGTAATCAGTTATTTTAATAATACCTTAAAGAACCTCATCTATTTCAGAAAGGATTATCCAAAAGGTTAATATCTCTTTTTGAGCTATCCACAGTAGCTCAAAACAGGATCTGACTTCAAGCTAGATGAGAAGAGATTCTTTTTATCACTTAGTAGCTGCCCAATAGTGGAAAGGTCAGTATGTTCTTGTTAAATTATGAACAACGTAAGTAGCCTCCTGCCTTCCTGTGGCTGCTTAGGGCAGAAACAACCATACCCGAGCCGGAAATGCCCACTCAGCCCATGTGAATGTATTAAAGCATCAATAACATCTGTTGTTTTCTGTACTTTTTTACTGTCAGGCTCAGTGTCCACCTATAGGGATAAGCAAAGGCAGAAAGATTAACTTAAATTGCACCAATTGCAAGAATATCCACTTTGCTTCATTCATTTATCCAACAAATATTTACTGAAACTGTCCTGTGAGCTGGGCATTCTGCAGGTGCTATTAACAGAGACTAGAGGCAGTTCCAGCCCTCAAGAGATTACAGGCTAGCAAAGGTGGAAAACCAGATAGTTTCAATATAGAGGAGATCCAATTCCTTAGATTCATTTACTTACTCCATAATGTTTATAAGCTATGGGCCAAGTATTTTATTAAGCCCCAGGAATAAATACAGATATAGTCCCTGCTTTGACAAAGTTATGTACAGCATGTGACATGAGCAAAGAGGAGGTAATCCTGACTGGGCAAGCAGGGAAGGCTCCATGGAGGAGTTGCCCTCTTGTTGAATCTTGAATGCAGAACAGAAGCCTTAAGCACAGAGGCCTGGGAAACATCCTGAGCAAAGCATCAGAATCAAGAAATCTCAATGCATTTGAGAAACTGTAGATAGAATGGTTGGGACTGATGTGTGGTATGGGGAGCTGCAAGAGATGAGGCTGAGGAGGGATTGTAAAGGAAGGTGTACATCATGTTCAGAGATCTCAGCTGTACTCTGCAGATGATGGTAGGCTGTTTAAGAATTTTTTTTAGCCAAGGAGTAATATAATTGGACTGCATTTCATATAGATCATTCTGCAGCAATGTGGAAATTGGCTTTGTGTCAGGCAGGACTGGAGAACAGGAGCACGGTTAGAAGTTGAGTGCAATGATCTTGGCAAGAAATAATAAGGGTTTGAACTAAGACAATGGTACTGAGGGTATAACAACAAAATAGGATGAATTTGAGAAATATTTAGCAAGACTAAACAGGGCTTTGAGTTGGTGGTTAGAGATAGAAGCCGAAAGAATTGGAGGAGTCAGAGATGACTTCCAAGTATGTTTGGGGTACCACTAAGCAGATTATGGCATTGTTGACATATAGAACGACAGGAAAAGAAATGTGTTTCCATTTAGATGACCACGATGCAATTTTTGCACTAATGGAAAAAGAGCAGCAGAACAGGTTAGGTTAAATATGTAAATTTAAAATATAGTAGAGAGGCCAGGCACGGTGGCTCACACCTGTAATCCTAGCACTTTGGGAGGCCGAGGCGGGTGGATCACCTGAGGTCAGGAGTTTAAGACCAGCCTGGCCAACATGGTGAAACCCCGTCTCTACTAACACTACAACAAATTAGCCGGGTATGGTGACGCACACCTGTAATCCCAGCTACTCAAGAGGCTGAGGCAGGAGGATCGCTTGGACCCGGGAGGCAGAGGTTGCAGTGAGCCAAGATTGTGCCACTGGACTCCAGCCTGGGCAACAAGAGTGAAACTCCTTCTTTAAAAAAAAAAAAAAAAAAAAAAATATATATATATATACTATATATATACACACACAGATATATATGTACATATATATACATATATATATATATATATATTAGAGAGACTTGTCAAAATTTAAAAACTTTTGCTTTACCAAAGACTCTGTGGAAAGGCAGGCTATCCTTGGAGAAAATATTTCCCAGCCACATATTCAACAAAGGCCTTGTGTCTAAAATACATAAAGAACTCTCAAAACTTAATCAACAAACAATCCAATTTGAAAATGGGCAAGATATTTCACCAAAGACATGAGCTGATATTTCACCAAAGAAAATTTATGGCAAATGAGCACATAGAAAGATGTTCAACATCATGGACCATTAAGGAAATGAAAATTAAGGCTGGGTGTGGTGGCTCACTCCTGTAGTTCCAGCTACTCTGGAGGCTGGGGTGGGAGGATGGCCTGAGCCCAGGAGTCTAAGGTTGCAGTGAGCTTTGATTATGCTGCTGAACCCCAGCATGGATGACAAAGCTAAACCCTGTCTCAAAAAAAAAAAAAAAAAAAGAAATGAAAATTAATGCCACAATAAAATATCACCACACACATATCAGAATGGCTAAAATAAAAAACAATGATAATACCAAATACTGGCAAAAATGTAGAGAAACTCATCACTCATACGTTGCTGTGGGAATACAAAAATGGCACAACAACCCTGGGAGAAAGTCTAGCAGTTTCTTACTCTCACAAAATTGAATCTGGACTTTAAATTCAACCCAGCCATTGAACGCTTGGGCATTTATCCCAGAGAAATTAAAACTTCTGTTCACACAAAACCATGCATGTTTATAGTAGCTTTCATTGTAACCACCAAAAAGTGGGAAAAAATCAGATGTTTTTCAATGAGTAAATACCTAAACAACCTAAACAAACTGTGGCACATCTGTGCTGTGGAGCACTAGTCAGCAATCAAAAGGAACAAATTCTTGATACAAAAAACTGCAATGGGTTTCACAGGAATTAGGATGAATGAAAAAGCCAGTTTCGAAAGGTTATATACTATATTATTAACATTCTTGAACGTTACATAAGTTATATAAATGTAGATATATATACATACACACACAAATGGGTGCATGTAAAGCTGGTAAAATCTTAAGAAGCTCTGAGGATCACACCAATGTCAGTTTCCTGGTTTTGATTCTGCACTATAGTTATGCACCATATTACCATTAGAGAAAACTAGGTGAAGGGTACACATGATCTCCCTTTATATTTTTTTCAAACTTTCTGTGAATCTATTAAATATAGAGAGATATACATTTACAGATTTGTATGTAGTATACACGAAAGAAAAAGCAGATAATTGATAAAGCCTGTTCATTGAAAGACAGAAGAGTTGATTCTAGTGCACAGATGGAGAGATTAGCAATAAACAGGAAGGATGATGCCTCTCCTCTAAGAGAGGATGACGAAATAGCAGCAGATGCAAAAAAGTAGGTGCTGGGGATAGAAGGACAAAATATAAAAATATAAAAAATATCTACACCTAATGTTGTCTACATTTCTTATAGCAAAGGAGTCACAACCACCTGTCAAAAGTGATAAGGGTGTAGTGATTACAAAGCGGAGTGAGCTGAAAGTTTGTAGTTACCATTGAAGAAATAAGAAAAAGCATTTTTTTTTTTTTTTGAGACGGAGTCTCCCTCTGTCTCCCAGGCTGAAGTGCAGTGGTGCAATCTCGGCTCACTGCAAACTCCACCACCCAGGTTCAAGCAATTCTCCTGCCTCTGCCTTCCAAGTAGCTGGGATTACAGGCACGTACCACCATGCCCTGCTAATTTTGTATTTTTAGTAGAGACAGGGTTTCATTATGTTGGCCAGGCTGGTCTCGAACACCTGACCTGCGGTGATCCACCTGTGTCAGCCTCCCAACATGCTGGGATTACAGGCATGAGCCACCATGCCCGGCCAGAAAATGCATTTAATAGAAACATTGTATTTCCCAAATTTCTGAACCTCACATTGCAGTGCTGTCTAGTAGAGCTTTCTGAAATGATGGAAATGTTCTGTACCTGTGCTGTCCAATACAACAACCACTGAGCACCTGAAATGTGGCTAATGTAACCGAGGAGGTTCTGTGGCTGGAATGTGTCCCCCAGACGTTTCCAACCTATGCAACAGTGTTGGGGGCTGCAGCCTAATATGAAGGGATTAGGTCATGAGGGCTCTGCTCTAATGAATGAATTAATGTTGTTATTGCAGGCATGGGTTAGTTATTGCAAAAGTGGGGTTGTTATAAAAGCCTTTTCAGCCCCTTCTCGCTCTCTCTCTGCTCTCTCTCACCCCCTCACCTTCCGTCATGGGATGATGCAGCATGAAGGCTCTCACCCTCGATCTTGAACTTCCCAGCCTCCTGAACTGTAAAAAATATGTTTCTGTTCTTTATAAATTACCCAGTCTGTGGTATTCTGTTACAGCAACATAAACTAAAACAGGAAGTAAATGTTTAATAGTATTTAATTTTAATTTAAATAGTCACATGTGGTTAGTGGCTACCCTAACCGCTTAGACAGCGAAGCTAACGGTTGCACATCATATAGGAGCCGTAAATGTCCAACCGCAGTATAGTCCTATTGGATATTTAGTAAAGATCCAGGCCTAAAAATCTAAAGTATATCATTTTCTTCCTAATATTCAAAGTATATCATTTTCTTCCCTTTCTATGTTTTTCATAATTCAGTTTGTACTGAAACTGCAATTCGCTATGAAATCCTTGATTCTTAAAGCTCCAGTAGCCGGCTTTCAAGCAATTCCATCTACTATTATTTCTGAAATTCAAATTCTCTTTGTTGCGCTTATATCTCAAACTACTTGGCGGTGAAGTCTTATTGAAGTATAGCCTTAGAAGGTCTAAAACTGTAACATATACGTGGGGTTTTTTTGTTTTTTTGTGTTTTTTTTGGAAACTTTCTAAGCCCAGAGCAGACTCTGGACGGTGCATGAGCCTACTCACTCTCATGGTGTGGCTGAAGGGCTGAGGCTCTTCTAATAGGTCCTCAGGCCAGTGACAGAACAACTTCCAAACTCAACCACAGACTGATGACCCCAACTCATTTCTTACCACTCTCTACATATCTTGCTAAGTTTCAAATACACCAGCTACCTGACATTTCTGAAATCCAGCAAGGACTTTCTGGCCATGGAGCACTCAATAAATTACTTCCATAAGTGAATGAACAGAACAATGGAGAAATGCAAGAGGTTAACAATGTTCATGATCAGTGTTCCTCCCACCTTTACCACCAGGATATTTCTGCCCGAGTACCAAGTCAGGCATCATGATCCTGTCCTTCTCCTCGTACCTGCTCTTTACAAATTCATGTCCCACTCCCTTTAGGCCCTTTCTCCCAATCACACAAGGATAAAGAACAAGAAGTGCCCATCTGCAGTGATCCTTAACAGAAATCCAGTTAGCCAGGACAATCACCACTCCTCATTCAAATACTGCAGTAACTCTGCAGATGACATCCTTGGGGCAAGGGCGTGACTATCCCTCCAGAGACATTTCACTAGGGCCTCCAATACCATCAATACAAACTGCTGTGCTGGCATGTTCTAGATGATTCTCTTCCAATCAGCAATTCTTTGCAAGAGGTAAGCCCTAAAATCTGTTGACTGAAGAACTTCCTGGGGTTGCAACTTCCTGAGTACATGACTGGTTAACACAGTTTTGGAAATAGAGGCTTTAAGTAATTCAGAGCCAGCCTGCCCTCTGCTCACAGATTGGCTTTTCAGAGGTGCTCTGAGGAGGGTTTCAGTGTGGTCAGCCTTTTCCCTGTAACCTGAGAGCTTGGCTAGTGCCCCTCAAGTGTTTCACTGATAGGGAAGAGCAGCCTGGTGGAGACTTTCAAGGAGAGCTTACACATTAAAAATTGATGTAGCACTTTAAAGTTTAATATTTAAACAAAACACTTAGTGTTTACTGGTACCGCACATTTCGATCAGTACCAAATGTGGGGAAAATTGTGTTGAACTGGGGGAGCATTACTAAGAACACTACTTAGTATTCATGGCCTATATGCCTAAAAAGTCAATTTACGGTTTTTAGCCTCCAATTATTCCAGAATAATTTTTTTTCAGCCTAGAGATGATATTTAAGTTGGAAGGACTGACTGCCATCTCTTCCAATAGCCATGAGTGCTGAAAAGCCCCCAACCTCTGCTTCTATACCAGCCACTCTCAACCTTTATTTCTGCAAAACATTTAAGACTGCCACTGTTAACTATAAATGATAATACAGAAATCCAATTATTTTAAAAATGCATGCACCTTAAACAGGGTTCTTTCTGAGGAAGTGAATAAAAGATGCATGGAAACACAAAAACTGATCAAAATTTCAGAGTGGATATTGGGTTTCTATATGTGACAAGTCAAGAAGAGGGAAAACAAACTCAAAAGAAAAGAGAATGATGAAAACTACCTATAATGAAATAGCCCAGCTACATCCAGGTGGTATCTATTTTTTAAAATTATTCCTTTATTTTTATTTATTTATTTATTTTTATTTTTTTGAGACAGAGTCTTGCACTGTCATCCAGGCTGGAGTGCAGCGGTGCAATCTCGGCTCACCACAACCTCTGTCTCCCGGGTTCAAGTGATTCTCCTGCCTCAGCCTCCTGAGTAGCTGGGATTACAGGCACGTGCCACCACACTCAGCTAATTTTTTGTATTTTTAGTAGAGACGGGGTTTCACTATGTTGGCCAGGCTGGTCTTGAATGCCTGACCTTGTGATCCACCCACCTTGGCCTCCCAAAGTGTTGGGATTACAGTATCTATAGGGGTAAAATAGTAAGAGTGAGCTATAAAGTAATGTGGCTGGCTCCACAAGCCACACACAGCGACCAGACTCAATACCTTCTCATGGCACCATCTGGGTGCTGACTGTGCCAGGACAGTGCATTGGGGACTGGAATAGCGTGTGTTCCCATATGAGTATCAGTTAAGGTTCTTGTGGCAGGTAACAGAGACTCGCTCTACCTAACTTAGACCAAAGGGGATTTGTGGAAAGGAATATCAAGTATGCCACAGAAGTGACAAAGGATGGGGAACTAGTTTGGTAATGGGCTGGGGCAAGGGCCTTGCAGAGGACTAAGCAGTTGAGGCGGGAACCCCAGCTTGGTTAGTTCATGCCATCACTGTCCCTCGGCAACCAGGAATGATCTAAAGTGTCTCCCTCAGCCATTTACTGCTCTGACAGTCCCAGAGGAGAGGCCCTGATTGGCCAAGCTTAAGTCACTTATCTGCGCCTGGCTGTACTGGAGGAGGAGAGAAAAGGGCTCATTCATTCGGCACCTGTTTTTTGAATATGTACTAAATGCTAGGCACTGTCCTAAGGCACTGGGATACAGCCATGGCTAAACAAAGTCTCTGCCCTCCTGGTTCTTATATTCTAGTGAGGAGTCAGATGTGAAAAACAGTGAAGAGGGCTATGAAGAAAGACAAGAAAACTCAGGGTCATAGGCTAGGGCAGGGAGACTATTGTAGGTGTGATGGTCAGCAAAGGCATTTTTGAGAAGGCAATATCTGACCAGCAACATGTAGCAAGTGAGGAAGGAGCCCACAGGACCATCTGGGGAAATAGAAGTCCAAGGTGAACAGTAATGGCAAAAGCCCAGAGACAGGCATGTGCTTGGCATGTTGGAGAAAGTAAAGCAGCACAAGCAATTGGGAGAACTACAGCGCTAGAGGAACAATTTCCTCCCCGAGGTTTTCTTCCACAGACAGGGAGCTCCATTAGCAGAGCACCCCTGGCAGTCAGACTTGTTTGCCCACTCACAGGGGAGGGGAAATTCTCCAATGAGAAACTGAGATGCTCTTAGGGGAAAGGCCTCTGTCTGGTAGATCAATGTTGAATGTCTACTGGAATTTCCATCCCCCTCTAGCTTGGTGGGCACCCTTCAGTGTCCTGAAGTGGGTCGGTATTTCAGTATTTCAGTGGTCAAAACACTTTTCAGCACGGTTTTTTGTTTTTGTTTGTTTGTTTGTGTTTGTTTTTGTTTTTTGAGATGGAGTCTCACTCTGTCACCCAGGCTGGAGTGCAGTGGCGCGATCTCAGCTCACTGCAACCTCCGCTTCGTGGGTTCAAGCGATTCTCCTGCCTCAGCCTTCCTAGTAGCTAGGATTATGGGATTACAGGCATGCATGACCACACTCAGCTAATTTTTGTATTTTTAGTAGAGACAAGATTTCACCATGTTGGACAGGCTGGTCTCAAACTCCCAACCTCAAGTGATCTACCCACCTCGGCCTCCCAAAGTGCTGGGATTACAGGCATGAGCCACTGCACCCAGCCTTCAGCACCATTCTCACTCAAGCAAACATATCTCCTTAGTTGCACTAGCAGATTAATTTAAGCAGAAGAAAGGTGTGATAAATCCATATTATTTATCAGTATACACTGAACTCACTCTCATCAAAATGTAAAAGAAATTGAGATGTTTTGCCAAGTTCATCAAAGTAAATTGTGCATAAGGAGAAAAAGGTAAATTAACATTTGCCCATCTTATCATTTTAGGTTCCCTAGGATGGCCTATTGCTGGAATAGAAAAATCAGAGAGGAGACCTCGCTCTTATATTAAAATCTAATGGGCTCAGTCTTAAAGTGTTCCACATGCCTGTCTAGATATCTTCTTCTTATAGACCTCCAATATTCCCTACTGATAAGATGCAGGAATAGGGGCCATAAAGGATTAACCAAACAGTGACCATTTGGGAGAAATCATATATAGAAAGAGCAGTAATAACGTTTGGGTACGCATATAGCCTCTTTGCTGAAAATGCCTAATTTGAGTTACAAAGCAGATTAACTGATTTAAAAAAAAAATCACTGCAGGCTTGATGCCATGGTTCATGCCTGTAATCTCAGCACTTTAAGAGGGTATCACCCAGGCAGAAGGATCACTAGAGGCCAGGAGTTTGGGACCAGCCTGGGCAACATAGAGAAACCCCGTCTCTACAAAAAAAGAAGTATTTAAATTAGCTGGGCATGGTGGCATGTCTGTATCCCCAGCTACTCTGGAGGCTGAGGAGAGAGGATCACCTGAGCCCAGGAGTTTAGGGCTACAGTGGCCTATGATCATGCCCCTGCACTCCAGCCTGGGTGACTGGGCAAGACCCTATCTCTAAAAAATAGTAAGAATAATTTTTTTTAAAAATCACTTTAGGTAAACTAGGGAAAATATTAACACTGAGCTGGTTCTTCAAAGCTGGGGATGAACACTCTGCTCAGTATTGCTTTCCGAGCCTCTTGTTCATAATGACGGTTATCAGGGGGCAGAAATGGCAAGCATTTGATTCAAGGAGTGAGCCTCAGAGTGTCAATGAAGTGTGGGGCAGCTTTGGTAAGGGCGGCTGCAAACAAGATGCATGGATTTGGAAGGCCACCCAAACTCCTATCACCACTTAAAGCAGTTCACTCATTCAGCATGTGGGTATATGACTTTAGCTTATGATTTTGCTCCCTACTAAAATGCAAATATCCCTGGAATGGTGGATTACAGATACTACTTAGGTTTTCCTGGAAGAAGTGGAAGAACTTGCTGGAACTCTGGCTTCCTGAGGGACAATGGTGCTAATCAGTAATAGAAGGTGGCAGCTTAAGTTGGACTGAAATTTCAGAATTGCCCAGGACTAGCCCCAGCCTATTATCCCTGTGGGATCTCAACTTCTCACACGCCAAACCCCTTCCAAGTGCCCCAGTGCCTAAGCACCCACTCCCCAAGCACCCACTCCCCCACTCCTGGCCTGAACCTGGTCATTACTATCCTGTGAGGCGTTTCCTAGATGCTCAACAACCCCATATACGTTCACATGCATCACTTCGTTTAATTCTGTGCTTTGTTCCATCATTCCCTCTGAGCAAAATGGCTGCCACCTCTACACCACCAACCCAAATTCAATCCTTCAAGTTCAAACCTCACCTCTTCCACAAAGTCTTCCCATGATCCCTCCCACTAATAGCAGTCTCCTCCTGGTCTGAATTTAAAGCACTTATTTTCTGAAGTAATCACTTGGCAATGATCCATACTAGTCTTATGATTTCTTTCCATTTTCAATGGTCTCATATGTTTGCTTCTGCAACTTGGCTATAAATCAACAGGAGGGGCACAGCCTATGTCTTTTTGTAGTATTACACAAGACCACCTTCTTCTAATAACTCTTTGAATCCACAGGTGTCACCACTTTTCTCCAGCCCATACCTACACAATACCACCCAACTTTGCAAAGTTATAGGCGACAAAGTACATATTGGTCCTAACCCATAAATATCCATCCTTTTAAATGTTCAACAACCCTGTGAAGAAGGTTTTATGATTTCTATTTTAGAGGAGACAAAATTGAGATGCAGGATGTTAAGTAATTTAGCCCAATCTCATTGACAATTTGACTAATCACATTGCTAAGAAGTGATGGTATTGTCAAGTGACACTTTCACTTATTGTACCAGATTATGCTGCTCTAGAATATATTTCCAGAATCTAATACTGTTTAGATCCTTCTAGCACTTCACATAGTAAGTGAAAAGAACTGAGATTGCTTTTAAGAGAGCAAGAGAGTGAGAAAGCTCATAGGTAAATATTGGTACAGAAATTAACAACACATATGTAATTTGGAAGTATAGTTCTCATCCTTTAGTTGGATCTTTACAGAATCAGTATATAGGCTTCAGGACGCCTGTGAACCACTTGAAATTGAAATGAAATTATACCAGGAATGTGTACATCTGTGCATATTGTGGGAGGGAGAGTCCACAGCTTTTATAAGATTATTAGAGTAATTCTCTGCCAGTCATCAGGGTAGTCACATATCTTTTGCTTTTCTCTCTTCCTGGCCCATAAGCAGATGGCACTGTCCCACCTCTAGAAGCAAATACATCCATGTGACTTGGGGCACTGAAATGTGAGAGTGACTTGGGGCACTTTTGGACAGAAACCTTAAGAGACAAAGCTTACCACATTTTATTTCCCTCTGGTATCATGGTTGGCAATGGTCAAAATGGCAGCAACTCCATTAGCTTAGGCCCTTGAGGGTCTACAATTGGCCGGTCCCTCTTGCCAATCCAAAATGGACATGTAGTGTGAGGAAAAAAAAAAGCTTTGATGTTTTATTCCAAGGAGATCATACAGCTATTTGTTTCTACAGCACACCCTCATTTGTCATCGCTGATACACATCTTTAACCCCTCAAAAGTTAAAGATCACTTTAACCCTAATGAATGAAGTCCTAACAGAAGATGATTTCCAGGAAGAATTTCTTCTTCTCTTCATACCGATGAAAGCCATATACTATATTGAACTCTGCCTTAGTATTCCAATTACCTCTGAGTAACATTTCTCCGTATGGTAGCATATGACACATTGCTCTTTCTTCCTTCATAAGTCACACACAATCGCTCATGAAGGAAAAAAAGGTGCACGTAAGTGCCAGAAGCTCCTAGGAGAAGGAAGCACAAACATGAACAGTTTACAAGGGGAAGAATTCCTCAGAGATTTGGGACCATTTTCTCTGTTTGTCCCATTAGTAGCTCTGAACATCCATATGAATGGAATATTCCATTAATCACTTAGTCAGTTTCCATGGCTCAAGACAGTTCTCCAATTATCATGCACAACTTGGCAATATTCATCTCTCTAAAATGTCATTTGGAGCATGTCATTTTCTTTGTCAAAATCAAGCAGTGTTTTCCTAGTACCAATAGGACAGAAATACAAAGATGTTGCCTTAGCAGTCAAGCCCACTTGCACACAGCAACTATCAGTATCATGGATATTGATGCCATCACCCAGCTTCCTGCCCTCTGTATATCTCATACTAACCAGACCAGTTGTCTCTTAATGCCCTGAACAAACTGGCGTGTCTCCACCTCAATACCTTTGTTTACTCTGTTCCCCTTGCCTGGAATGGTCTTCTCTCCCTCCACTCACACAAATCCTCCAAAACTACAAATTCACTTACTCTCTGATGAGGCAATTGACCTCTAGGTATCTATCTCAAAGACTGACTGGAAAAAATATGAAATGCTACTTATTGCAGCACTATTATGATAATAAATGACTGAAAACATCAAACTTTCCATTAAAAGTAATGACTGAACAACTTGTTAGAGCTGTACAATGAGATACTGTGCAGTCATAAAAAGTACTGAGAAGTATCTGGATATAGAGTGATCTCTAGGATATATAAAGTGAAGACAGTACATTGGGGGGAAATGTGTGTCCTGTGTTAATAAATAGCTAAGGTACGTGGGCCCATACTGAATGCTAGGGAGGCTTCCACAGCCTGGGATGGGGCAGAACACCTGTAAGAAATCCCTTTGAGGCAACCCAGCCTTCTTGAGTTAACTGCAGCAGCTTTCCAAAGACTGAGTGAGGTAGCAAACCAGATATATCCAGGCAAAAACCCCTACAGGCACAAGTGGAAAACAATGAGAACTTTCCAAAGACCCCAAAAGCAGACAGCCAGGCTGTAAAGCAAAGACAGATCTCCCAGGGCTCAAAATTCAGACAGTTCATCTGTAAAGCAAAAGGAGATCCCTGGAAATTCACCAGTGTTCAGACTCTAATTCTTACTGAAAAGAAAGTCCTGATTCTACCCTCAAAACATTTGAAGCCAGTGGAGAATGGAATCAAACTAAAATGGCAACAAAGCCCAGACCCAAATCAATGACAAATTAGTGTGCCTTACTCAGAGCCTGAGAGAAGAAGGAGTGTGTCCTTTTTTGGGAGTAAATGTTTTTTATCTCCACCTCTACTGTTATTTAAGGAAAATGACTACCACACAATCAAAAATTATTAGTCACATGAAGCAACAAGAAAATGTGACATATGAGAGGTCAAGTGAAAAAAACCATCATTGGAAACAGATCCAGATGAAGGAATTATTACACAGGAACTTTAAAATAAACATGTTAAAGCTTCTGATAGACAATGTGGACAGAACACATGAGCACATGAGGATTTCAGCAAAGAGATGGAAACTATAAAAAGAAACAAATGGAAATGCTGAAAGTAAAAATTATACCAAAAATGAAGAATTCAGTGTACAAGCTTAACAACAGATTGGACACTGCTGAGGAAAGAAATTATAAACCTGAATTCGGGTCTAAAGAAACTATACTACTCTCTTCCTCCATAGATGCCTCTTCTCCCATCCCTCCTAAAGGCACAGCTGGGCTGAGCCCTGTCCACCATCTGGCTCCCTCATATCAAGTACATCCATATCTGTCCCCTTGTGCCTAGGATCCCTGTGACACTGAACATGAAGATGGTGATGCCCTCCTAGTTTGACCTGATGGGGCTGAGTCCAGGTGCCTCAGAGGATGAGGCTGGCATCAAGAAGGCAGAAGAGAACTTAAGGTCCCAGCCTCTCCTCGGCCTTCTCCCTTCCCTGTCCCCCCAGGAAAGCACTGGGCAGTGCCTCTGTCTGGCTCCCTTCCTGGGCCCCTTGGCAGCTTCCCCGCATCCAGTCATGCCCCCTCCCCCAAGTCAAGGACTTGATTGAGCACTAGATGAAGAATGTGGTCCCCACCAATCAAATTGTCTTGGGTAGCTTTTCACAGGGTGGGGGGCTCTACCCCTCCACCCAGCCCTCTGGCTGGCATTGTGGCTTTGAGCTTCTGGCTGCCTCTGCTCTGGGCCTTCCCCCAGGCAGTCAACAGCAGTGCCAAGGACCTGACAATTCTTTAGTGCCATGGGAAGCTGATCCCCAGGCTGCCCATATGGTTTGGGGCCCTGATGGCCAAGAAGCTCCGTTCTGTTGTCATACCTGCCAGGGTCCAACTCAAGACATATCCTGGTGTCATGCACAGCTCTTGTCCTTAGGACATGGCAGCTGTGAAGGAATTTCTTGAGAAGCTGCTGTCTCCTATCTAACTAGAGTCACTAGTCCCCAGTGCAGCCCCTACCTCATGGGGTACCCAGCAAACAAGCTGGAACCTTGGCACCATCTTGGATCTGAGCCTGTTGAGCCCCTGTCCCCACCCTTCCTGACCTGTCCTCTTCCCACAGACCTCTGGGGCAGGTGGCAAGGCCTGGCCAGCCCTTCCTTACTGGCCTCAGCCACTTAGCTCTATCTGCAGCAAGGGTGGGCTGCTTTCTTACCCCATTTCCCTGGAGGCAGGCCCCCCTGGCAGCAGTATTGGAGGGGCTGTAGGCAGCTGGAGAAAGGGCCCCAGCTGCTGACCCACTCACTCAGGACCTCACTCACTAGCCTTGCTTTGGGTCCCCTCCTGTGACCTCAGGGTTTGGCCCATGGGGCCATCCCAGGTCCTTGCCCCAACTGATTCTGCCCAGATAATCATGTGTCTCTCCTCCCTTTACTCCAGCTGCTTCTCAATCATAAACATGGCCGTGGCCCCAGAGCCCCCTTGCTGCTTTGGGATCCCCATCCCTGGGCAAGAGTGTTGGTGAGGAGGTGGAGTCTTTCAAGGGGGTCTTTCCTCAGCTGTTTCCCCTCACTGTGGGGCTAGGCTCTGCCTCCCCCTTACCCTCTTCCTGCACAGGCCTGGAGCCTGCTGACTGAGGTTCAGGTCTCCCCCAGCTGTCTCATCCCCAGTTTGTCCCAATTTTATCATTAATACTGATAAAATATCAATATTTTACAAATTCTAATAAGGTAGAGATGTAGGAAAATATCATGGAGGCAGTGGGAAGGAGTTGTATCTCATCTTCTGTCTCCATGTGTTTTAGGGTGTTTTTCTTGTTGTATCTTGAATTCTGATAAAATTAAAGAAATCATTTCCTCAAAAAAACTATACCAAAGGAAATACAAAAAGAATGGGGGAAAGTGGGATAGAACATCTGAGAACTGAGGAACAATACCAATCAGTCTAACACATGCGTTATTGGAGTCCCAAAAGAAGAGAAAAAGAGATGAAACAAAGACACTAGAAATATTTAAAGACATAATGACCAATGATTTTCCAAAACTGATTAAATACATCAACTTCAGGCAGAATAAATATAGGAATACCAGCAAAGCTCAGCAAGTTAAAAAAAATAATTTAAAAATAAAAACACCTAGCCATACCATAGTCAAACAGCTAAAAACCAATACTGAAAATAAGATTTAAAGTAGTCAGAGAAAAATGACATATTATATGCAGGAATCAGTGAAACAAATGATGCCTGACTTGTCATCAGGAAAAAAAGGCAACCGAATGACATTATTTAAGTGTTGAAATAAAAAACCTATCTACCTAGAATTCTATATCCCACTAGATGATCCTTCAGAAATTATGATAAAATAAAGACATATTCAAAAAGACAAAAGGTTAAATAATTCATTGCAAGCACCTGCATCACAAGAAATTCCAAAGGCTGGAGTTGAATTATCCCAGAGGGGAGCCCTGAGGTGTAAGAAGAAGTTAGGGGCACCCAAAAAAGTAAACACCTGGGTTAGCGTAAAATGGCTTTTCTTACCTTTATTTTAATATTTTTAAATTTCTTAAAATACTATTCACTATCTGAAGCAAATATAATAACATCTTGTTAGTTAGAAAAACCATCCATCCGTTTATGGCCCCCAAAGTAAGCATTTATCCTGACTTTTCCATATAAACTATATCTCAGGGTAACCAAATAGTTGGGAAGGGGAAGTTTCTCTCTCAAAATATGCCAGTTAATAAAAAAATTAAAAATTAAAATATCAATATTTTACAAATTCTAATAAGGAAGAGATGTAGGAAAATATCATCAGTGACTGCTAACAGAACAAAAGAGAAACAACCAAGCATTCTATGACTTGTTGTACATATACTCACCACCACCTACAGAAATACTCTTGGCCGAGCTGGTGGCTCATGCCTATAATCCCAGCACTTTGGGAGGCCAAGGTGGGCGGATCACCTGAGGTCAGGAGTTCGAGACCAGCCTGGCCAACATGGCAAAACCCCATCTCTAGTAAAACTACACAAATTAGCCAGGTGTGGTGGCACGTTCCTGTAATCCCAACTACTCGGGAGGCTGAGGCAGGAGAACAGCTTGAACCCAGGAGGTGGAGGTTGCAGTGAGCCGAGATCGTGCCACTGCACTCCAACCTAGGTGACAGAGTAAGACTTCTTCTCGAAAAAAATGATAATAATAAAGAAATATTCTTGTCAAAAATAATTTAATCCAAATGTGAGTTATCCTCTAGAGTTGATAGGCTCTAGCTCTAACTACCAATTTACAGAAAATACAGAGGACAGACTATTCTCCCTCTCCAAGGCATCATCTTATGTGAATACATGTGGCTGCTTACTAAGAACCTTTTTTTTTTTTTTTTTTTGAGTCTTGCTCTGTCGCCCAGGCTGGAGTGTGGTGGCATGATCTCAGCTCACTGCAACTTCTACCTCCCGGGTTCAAGCAATTCTCTTGCCTCAGCCTCCCGAGTAGCTGGGATTACAGGTGCCCGCCACCACACCCAACTAACTTTTGTATTTTTAGTAGAGACAGGGTTTCACCATGTTGGCCATTCTGGTCTCGAACGCCTGACCAAAAGTGATCCACCCACCTCGGCCTTCCAGAGTGCTGGGATTAGAGGCATGAGCCGCCATGCCCAGCCACTAAAAACATTCTTAATCACTGATTTTTTTTCTTTAAAAAAAGAAAGGTGTACATTTTACATTTTTATGTCTTGTCCTAGGATGCTGAATATTAAATGTGTTGAATGCCAATCATATGCATTTAACACATTCAGTGGAGTTAAATTCCCTTCAAAATGGCACAAATATCTTCTCAGTGCCCTAGGGCTAATGCCCAAATTATAGTGTGATGAATCTAGAGAAAAATAGCTCCAGCCAAACCAAATAAAGGCCACACCAGCCTTCACATGCCACTCAACCTGAACCTGCCAGAAGGATGCTGCTGAAATATGCACCCATTCTTGACCCCACCAGCCAGCTCACTCAGCTCCAATTGCCATCTAATTTCTCAGTAGGAATATTAATAAACAGAACATATTATAGCATCTAGCCATGAAATGACATAATTTAGAACTCATGCTACAAGATCCATTCACACATCCTGTGTAGTAATGTAAGTACCCTTACCTATTTACCAATAAGTTGAAAATACAAAGTATTGACTGCACAGTGACTCCACTGAGAAAGCATCATTCCAGGTGATTTGTATGTTCACACATCTCTCTCTCATTCCAATCACTGCCCCTTCATTACAGTAATTCTCATTAGAATGAAAAATTAAGAGCCAAGATTTAGGCTTGGGTTACTGGCATCGATTTTAAGTAGAAAGCTTAATTTCTACTACAACTGTATTGTACTAGAAATTTTCTAGTAAAACTGAAAAAACTGGGGATTATCTTCTTTAACAGAAATCCAGAAGAATAAAATGCAACCCACCAACACATGAGCTATGGAAATACGTAAAGAGAACTCACGACAGCTGCAGCATCCTTAGCCATACTGGCTGATGGATTCCAATTCATCCACCACAACTGATTTAATATGAGAGTATAATTAGTACTGCTGATTACTATCTGGTGCCAGATATCCCAAATGCCCCACCTTTGTGCTAATTAATCTTGAAAACTTTCCAAGCTTTCCTCTACCCTGCCTGCCTCTGTTCCCTGCATCGGTGCACACACAGCATTCTACTCAAACAAACAGTGCAACAAGAACAGCATCACTAGGTCTTGCACACAGTTGGCACTCAGTAAATGTTTGTTTATTCAAATCACTGCTCCTTCATCACAGTAATTCTCATTAGAATGAAAAATCAAGAGCCAAGATTTAGGCTTGGGTCACTTTAACAGGCATTGATTTTAAGGCCATGGAAATATACGTGATCAAGTTGATAGTAAAAAGCAATCTTTAGAAAATCCAAGGAATCATCACAGGGGTAATTTTGTCAGAATACCCTACATTTAGACACTGAAAAATGAGAGGCTATACCATTAAGGATGTATTAATATGTCACTGATCTGAATGAAAACAGCAGAAATCTAACAGAAACAAGGCTGTGATGCTATTAAAACTTAGGCTACGGGACTAAAGACAATGTAGCCTCTAATCTTTTCTAAGAATACAGTTTTTACCGAAATATTTGTGAGGTAACTAAATACATTTGATAAAGGATGGAGCAAGAATTATCTTCAACAAAGATATGTTTCACAAACCTTTTCATTCTGTGCTCCCTTCCTCAGTCTGCCCTGCTCCTTGCAGCCTCATCAATCCAGCATTGCTTCTGCATTCTAAGTAATCCCCCCGCCCCCAACAAAACATAGTAGGCTTTTGCCAGGAGCCACCCTTGCAAAACAGTGGGTTAGAGTTATTCTTATTAGAGTGGTGGTGTTAAAGATAGGAGGCAGAGGAAGATAGCAAGGACAAGCCCAAGAATGGGAAGAAGCAAAGTCAAAACGTCCAGTTTGAAAAATCATTTCCCTATCAACTGTGGGGAGTTTTGTAGCTCCTATTCGTGCTTCCTAATGGAAGGCACACACTACTCCTCTGTGGAACTAAACTTTCTATTTGAGAAACAATAGCCTTGATAATTCAGCTACTTAATAATTCTTCCTTAAATAGGAAAAGAAAAGGAATGGTTGAGGACTGGGATTCCCTGGCATTTTTAATCTGCAGCACTAGCTTCACTTGAGAAGACAGTGCTTTTAAGTGCTAAAGGCAGTTCTGGTGAGATAAATTTATATCACTGAGAAAATTTAACACATTTTCTCTCTTCAGATGTGCCCAGCAGCGTCTACAGGAATGGCTTTGGAGCTTTAATATATGGGCAAGAAAGGGTACGATTGGGCAGGATCATTTTACCCATTCATAAGCCTTATTTTTTATTTTTTGGAGACGGAGTTTTGCTCTGTCGCCCCAGCTAGAGTGCAGTGGCGCCATCTCGGCTCACTGCAACCTCCGCCTTCCAGGTTCAAGTGATTCTCCTGCCTCAGCCTCCCGAGTAGCAGGGATTACAGGTGTCTGCCACAACGCCCAGCTAATTTTTTGTGTGTTTATTTTTAGCAGAGACAGTGTTTTGCCATGTTGGCCAGGCTGGTCTGGAACTCCTGACCTCAGATGATCCGCCCACCTCAGCCTCCCAAAGTACTGTGATTACAGGCTTGAGCCACCCACTATTCCTGGCCCCCATTCATAAGTCCTTAACTCTTCAGCATAGTGCTTAGACCCCAATGCAGCCCTCTCAGGCACCTCTCTGCCTCATCTTCACCAAGTCCACTTCTCCTTCTCCCTTTTGCTGTAAGCATTTCCCAAATCTCAGTTCTTGTCCCACTCCCCCAGTGCTTCTCTCTCCACATGTTTCCCATAGCAAGCTGCAGCAGTCTCAGAAATCTGAACTTTGACTCTGATTCTCACCTCTTTATCTCCAAAATCAGACATACTTACTAAGCATTGGCCAGTGCAGTGGCTCACTCTTTGGGAGGCTGAGGCAGGAAGATTGCTTGAGGCCAGGAATACAAGACCAGCCTGGGAAACATAGCAAGACCTTGTCTCTACAAAAAATTTAAAAATTAGCCTGGCATAGTGTTACATGCCTTTAGGCGAGACCCTTTGTCTAAAAGAATCTGATGTGTTTGTGCAAAAATTAAAAATGTCATCTCCATCTGCAAAAGTATGGAGAAATTATAAGGCAAACACTAATCCAGAAAAATGTTATAGTTATTACACGTTGACACATATAAATATATAATATGCATGTGTACATATTATATATGATATATAAATACTATAATAATATACAATATAAATGTGATCTATAATAGATAATTTACAAAAGAAGAAAAGCAGATCTCTACTATATATTTGGGAGAAAAAATAAACTTAAAGAAATGCAAATTCAAACAATTTAAACAGAAAAATTGCCATAACTGTGGATGATAATTTATGCACAAAATGCTCATTGTGCCCTTGCTATAGTATTAAATTGGAGATCATCTAACTGCACAACACTAGGGTAATGGTTCGGTAATGGTGGTACAATGTATACTAGGATTTATGGTGGGCTTTGGGGGATCATCATATATTTCATAAACAACATGCATTGTCCCAAACAGTGGAGATTTAAACTGCTTGAGGTTTTCAGGTAAATATGAAGGACAGATATATAGACTTCTGCATGCTTCTAAAACTCCATTAAAACAACAGTAAAGGATGAATGACAAGTATAAAGAGAACTATAGAAGGCAACCTACTCATCTGACAAAGGGCTAATATCCAGAATCTACAATGAACTCAAACAAATTTACAAGAAAAAAACAAACAACCCCATCAAAAAGTGGGCAGAGGACATGAACAGACACTTCTCAAAAGAAGACATTTATGCAGCCAAAAAACACATGAAGAAATGCTCATCACTGGCCATCAGAGAAATGCAAATCAAAACCACAGTGAGATACCATCTCACACCAGTTAGAATGGCCATCATTAAAAAAGCAGGAAACAACAGGTGCTGGAGAGGATGTGGAGAAATAGGAACACTTTTACACTGTTGGTGGGACTGTAAACTAGTTCAACCATTGTGGAAGTCAGTGTGGCAATTCCTCAGGGATCTAGAACTAGAAATACCATTTGACCCAGCCATCCCATTACTGGGTATATACCCAAAGGACTATAAATCATGCTGCTATAAAGACACATGCACACGTATGTTTATTGCGGTACTATTCACAATAGCAAAGAGTTGGAACCAACCCAGATGTCCAACAACGATAGACTGGATTAAGAAAATGTGGCACATATACACCATGGAATACTATGCAGCCATAAAAAATGATGAGTTTGTGTCCTTTGTAGGGACATGGATGAAACTGGAAAACATCATTCTCAGTAAACTATTGCAAGGACAAAAACCCAAACACCGCATGTTCTCACTCATAGGTGGGAATTGAACAATGAGAACTCATGGACACAGGAAGGGGAACATCACACTCCGGGGACTGTTGTGGGGTGGGGGGAGGGGGGAGGGACAGCATTAGGAGATATACCTAATGCTAAATGACAAGTTAATGGGTACAGGAAATCAACATGGTACATGGATACATATGTAACAAACCTGCACATTGTGCACATGTACCCTAAAACCTAAATTATAATAAAAAAAAATAGTGGACGTGATATTTTGATAAAATTTCAGGAGTGGAAAACAGATGGGGAAATTAGATTTGATTTGGCAGAGCTGAAAAAGAAGCTGAAATGCAAGTGCATATGAAGGAAGATACCAATGAGAAAAAGCTGATCTACCCCCACAGAACCCCTGAAAGACTCAGGAAGTGGCAGTCTAAATAGCTAAAAGAGGGGTTTTTGAACGTTCTCACCACAAAGAAATGCTAAATGCATGAAATGACGGATACACTAAATATGCAGATTGGATCATTATGTAACATATACATGTATCAAAACATCAAATTATACTCCATACATAGGTACAAAGCATCAAAGATTTTCTAAATTAAAAAAAGAAGAAACTGGCAGTCTCAGCCTCAGTGGGGGAGAAGCATGTGGCAAAATACTGATTGGAAATCCCTAGGGAAAACAATAAAAGTCCCACATCCCTCCATCTCTTTGAGCAGTCAGACAACCACCCTCAACTGCTCCCCCAAAGAAACAGGAGATTTAATCTCTAGAGAACTGAAACAGAAAGACTCTGTACTTGAAGACTCAAGTATGGCAGAGGGTTGTGATGATGATGCCTCCGATTAAAAGTGGGAATTAATTGACAGTCTGCACACTGAGCTGCAGGACCCTCAGCTCTCTTCCTCAGCTTTCTGTTCAAAAGAACCAGCCACCAGGCTTATTAATACATCTTCCAGGACTGGATTCCAGGACCAGACTCCAGGACCTTTCTCTGGAAGAACTGAATGGTCCCAAAGAATACATCTATAGGCTCAGGCATTTGGGACCCCCCCAGGTTTCACCCACCTGCACAGAGATTCCAGTCAGCATGTTAGTGCCTCACTCTGAAATATCAATGCACAGCCACAAACCACTAGATGTGAGGAAAGTCTTCCTCACGAAATAGACAGACTGAAACAAACAGAAAAATGTAGCTTGGAGGAAACAGAGACAATGCAGAAAATAGAAGAAAACTACAAAACAAATTGATAACTTCAGTGAGATGAGATGTTTCACCGATGAAATAAGAAGAAAGGAGAAACAAGAAAGAAAACAAGAAAAACTATAAAAGATCAAAATATAATGGCCAAAAGTGCCTAATGAATCGTCAGAATCTTGTCTGAACCATATATGGGATTGCTACGTGGATTCTGTTTTAATAGAAAGAGACTCACTAATAAAAGAAAAATTTTAATGTTTTGCTCTATACAATGCATTACTTCCAGCTATTTGAAAATCACACCCAATGGAGTTCTTAATAACGTGGGAAAATGCTTATAACACTGAGTGAGAAAGGCAGAAAAAATTTATTAGGTATTAAAGGCATGTTTTCAGGTATTACAGCTATATGCATGCATATTTTTACCTGTGTATTTGTGCATATTGGTTTATGGATGTGTTGACCATCTCCCTAGATGCCTAGCATTTTTACTTTTCACTCTGTCTCTCTCCACCAAATCTAACTTGTCTCTGGAGTGGGAAAGCTTTGCTATCTCAATCATGGAAGTGCACATGATCCAATTTCCAGATTGACAACTATTTTTGTAGAAACTTACTTTCCACTGATAATTAAAGAGTAGCTTTAAACAATAGAGCAAAATAAGGCATAAAAAGACCTTCCGAATATAAGTTTCTGAATAGGTCCAAAGAGGACAGTTTACCTAATATGTTCCCTGGGGTCTTGCTCACGTCTACTCAGTCCTGTTTTACAGACGATTATTACCGGCTGGGGCGGTGGCTCACGCCTGTACTCCCAACACTTTGGAAGGCCGAGGCGGGTGGATCACCTGAGGTCAGGATTTCAAGATTAGCCTGGTCAACATGATGAAACCCCATCTCTACTAAAGACACACAAACAAAAATTAGCTGGGCATGGTGGCGCATGCCTGTAATCCCAGCTACTCAGGAGGCTGAGGCAGGAGAATCGTTTGAACCTGGGAGGTGGAGATTGCAGTGAGCTGATATCGTGCCACTGCACTCCAGCCTGGGCAACAGAAGGAGACTCCATCTCAAAAAGAAAAAAAAAAGTATTACAAGCGTGGGGATCTAATTTTCAAATTCAAAGCAAACTAACAGCAACCATTAAGCAAAAATTGATCAGCATTGAGGCATTAAGACAAAACACAACTATGTAAAGACAGGAAAGTAGTTTCTATAATTGTTATTCAATATAATCAAATATTTTAAAAATAATTCTGGGCAACCCATGGACCTACCAATAAGGAAATGGATGAATCAGTTATAACAGATCTATATAATGGAGTATTATGCAACCATGAAAATGGAATGAAAAGGATCTCAGTATACCAATGTGGAATGATCTCCTGGGTGTGTTATTAAGTGAAAAATGCAAATTGTGTGACAGTATGCTACTTTTTGTGAAGGAAAAACAAGACTAATACATACTTGTGTGTTATTGCAAAAATAAACATGGAAGGATAAACCAAAAACTAATAAGGCAGTGGTCATCTATAGGGGACAGAGGTGGAATCAGGTAGAAGGGATAAAAATGAAGGTGAGACTTCTCTGAGTATCTTTGCTTAATTTTAATTTTTGATTCTTATGTTGACATACATAACTCAAAGATAAAATTCACTGAAAATAAATTTTTGTTTGTTTGTTTTTTGTTTTTTGGGGGTTTTTTTGAGACTGAGTCTCACTCTATTGCTCAGGCTGGTATGCAGTGACATGATCTCGGCTCATTGCAACCTCCTCCTCCTGGGTTCAAGCGATTCTCCTGCCTCAGCCTCCCGAGTAGCTGGGATTATAGGTGCCCACCACCACACTCAGCTAATTTTTGTATTTTTAGTAGAGACAGGGTTTCACCATGTTGGCCAGGCTGGTCTCGAGCTGCTGACCTCAAGTAATCCATCCATCTCGGCCTCCCAAAGTGCTGGGATTACAGGAGTGAACCACCACACCCGGCCAATAAATGTCTATATAAAACAAAATGAAACAAATTTATATAGATAACAACATTTTCACGTAATCACAAAGAGAAAAAATATTTCAAGTGACTTTTAAGCTTAGTACACTGCTATACATTTTTAGTTAGGTTTGTTATGAAGACAAAAAGAACTACAAGAAATTTTAATTTTCACTTAGTTTGTAGTAGCAGTAATATTGGTGCTGTTGTTTTAAATGTTATAGAGTGAAGCAAAGAACAATAGTCCTTTATCCGTGGTTTTGCTTTTCACAGTTTGTTACTTACTGTCAACCCCAGTCCAAATAAATTGAATGGAAAATTCCAGAAGCAAACAATTCCTAAGTTTTAAATTGTGTGCCATTCTGAGAAGTATGATGATATCTCACACCATCCCACTCCATCCTGTCCAGGACTTAAAACATCGCTTTGTTCAGCACATCCATGCTGTATAAGCTACCTGCCCGTTAGTTACTAAGTAGCCTTCTTTGTTATCAAATTGAAAAAATGTAGTATATACAGAGTTTGGTATGATTCACAGTTTCAGGAATCCACTGGGGAGTTATGGAGGCTAAAGTAACTCCATCTTGGATGCTAATCTACCATGTAGACTTCTGATTAATCCCAGTTCCTGGAATGCCTCTTTATCTACTGTTCCTTGTGTAGGAGCATGTACTTACTGTAAGCCCTGCCCCTAGGTCAAAACAACCTTGATGTTATCACACAAATTATTGGCTGTGACATACATAGCATACTTGTCTTTTCCTGGTAGGTTGCCCTATAGAACATGTATACCCTTTTCCTATAGTATATAAACCCCCGGTCTGTGGGGTAACAGCATGGGGATCCACCCCCTGGAGGCATGGCTTCTGTTCATAAGTTTCTATTAAATGTTTCTTTCTGAGAAACTGGATCTGTCAGCCTTTTTCTTCAGCCTCTGCTCACCATGGAACAGGAATCTTGGAACATACCCCCACACAGAAGAGAGGAGTACTGTAAATAAATTGTTCAGTGTTATTGGTAACTAAGATTTTTAGTGTAACAAAAAAGATATACAAATATAAAATCAAAGAAGGTAAGAAATAGTCTATAATGTTAAATTTAAATTAGAAATATTATTATGAACTCATGATGCTTTTTTCTTTTCCTTAATTGGTTTTATATAATTTACATGTAATTAAATTCACCCACTTTCAGTGTATAATTTTTGATAAATGCATACAGTAATCAGCATCACAAACAATGTGTAGAAGATTTCTCTCACTGTAAGAGGTTCCTTTTTAACTCCTTGAAAGCAATTTTTCCCTTCTACCCTCAGCCCTTGACAACCACCATACTGCCCTCATGAAATGAGTTAGGGAGGAGTCCCTTCTTTCCAATTGTTTGGAATAGATTCAGTAGACATGGCACCAGCTCTTCCTCGTACCTCTGGCAGAATTCAGCTGTAAATTTGTCTGGTCTTGGTCATTTTCTGCCCAATTTCAGGACATGCTGTTAGCCTATTCAAGAATTCAATTTCTTCCTGCTTCAGTCTTGGGAGAGTGTATGTGTCCAGGAATTTATCCATTGCTTCTAGATCTTCTAGTTTATGTGTATAGACGTGTTTATAGTATTTTCTGATGGCAGTTTGTATTTCTGTGGAGTCAGTGGTGATATCCCTTTATCACTTCCATTTGCGTCTGTTTGATTCTTCTCTATTGGTCTGGCTAGTGGTCTATTTTATTAGTTTTTTCAAAAGAACAGCTTCTGGATTCATTGACTTTTTGAAGGGTTTTCTGTGTCTCTATCTTCTTTGGTTCCACTCTGATCTTGGTTATTTCTTGCCTTTTGCTAGTTTTGGAGTTTGTTTGATCTTGGTTCTCTAGTTCTTTTTGTTGTGATGTTAGATTGCTGATTTGAGATCTTTCTAGCTTTTTGATGTGGGCATTTAGTGCCGTAAATTTTCCTCTTAACACTGACTTGGCTGCATCTCAGAGATTCTGGTACGTTGTCTCTTTGTTCTCATTGGTTTCAAAGAACTTCTTGATTTCTGCCTTAATTTCATTATTTACCCAGGAGTCATTCAGGAGCAGGTTGTTCAACCTCCATGTAGTTATGTGGTTTGGAGAGAGTTTCTTAATCTTAATTTCTAATTTGATTGCACTGTGGTCCAACAGACTGTTATGATTTCAGTTATTTTGCATTTGCTAAGGAGTGTTTTACTTCCAATTATGTGATCAATTTTAGAGTAAGTGGCATGTGGGGATGAGAAGAATGTATATTCTATTGTTGAGTTCAGGTCCTGAATATCTTTGTTAATTTTCTGTCTCAATGATCTGTCTAATATTGTCAGTGGGGTGTTAAAGTCTCCCACATTGTTGTGTGGGAGTCTAAGTATCTTGTAGATCTCTAAGAACTTGCTTTATGAATCTGAGTGCTCCTATGTTGGGTGCATATATATTTAGGACAGTTAGCTCTTCTTATTAAATTGAACACTTTACCATTATATAATGTCCTTCTTCGTATTTTTTTTATTGTTGTTGATTTAAAGTCTGCTTTGTCAGAAACTAGGATTGTGGCCCCTGCTTTTTTCTGTTTTCTATTTGCTTGGTAAATTTTCCTCCATCCCTTTATTTTGAGCCTATGTGTGTCTTTGCATGTGAGATGGGTCTCTTAAAGACAACATACCGATTGGGTCTTCACTCTTTATCCAGCTTGCCATTCTGTGTCTTTTAATTGGAGCATTTAGCTGATTTACATTTAAGGTTGATATTGTTATGTGTAAATTTGATCCTGTCATCATGATGCTAGCTGGTTATTTGGCAAACTTGTTTATGTGGTTGCTTCATAGTGCTGCTGGTCTCTGTACTTCAGTGTGCTTTTGTGTTGGCAGGTAATGGTTTTTCCTTTCCATATTTAGTGCTTCTTTCAGGAGCTCTTGAAAGGCAGGCCTAGTGATGACGAATTCCCTCAGCATTTGCTTGTCTGAAAAGGATCTTATTTCTCCTTAGCTTATGAAGCTTAATTTGGCCAAATATAAAATTCTGGGTTGGAAATTCTTTTCTTTAAGAATGTTGAAAAGTGTTGTTTCCGTATCTTGTCTATTGTAAACAATGCTGCGATGAACATGGTAGTACAAATATCTTTTATTTGGTCTTCCCCCAATCTCCTCTGGCTTGTAGAGTTTCTGCTGAGAGGCCCACTGTTAGTCTGATGGGCTTGCCTTTGTAGTGACCTGGCCTTTCTCTCTGGCTGCCCTTAACATTTTTTCTTTCATTTCGACCTTGGAGAATCTAAAGACTATGTGTCTTGGGATTGATCTTCTCATGGAGTGCCTTACTGGGGTTCTCTGGATTTCCTGAATTTGAATGTTGGCCTGTCTTGCTAGGTTGGGAAAATTCTCCTGGATGATATCCTGAAGTATGCTTTCCAACTTGGTTCCATTCTCCCTGTCACTTTCAGGTATTCCAATCAGTCATAGGTTTGGTCTTTTTACATAATCCCATATTTCTCAGAGGTTTTGTTTATTCTTTTTCCTCTATTCTTGTCTGCCTGTCTTATTTCAGAAAGATAGTCTTCAAGCTCTGAGATTCTTTCCTCCACTTGGTCTATTCTGCTATTGATGCTTGTGATTGCATTGTGAAGTTCTCGTGTTGTGTTTTTCAGCTCCATCAAGTCAGTTCTGTTCCTCTCTAAACTGGCTATTCTGGTTATCAGCTCCTGTACTGATTCTTAGCTTCTTTACATTGGGTTAGAACATGATCCTTTAGCTCAGTGAAGTTCATTATTACCCACCTTCTGAAGCCTACTTCTGTTAATTCAGCCATCTCAGCCTCAGCCCAGTTCTGCACCCTAGCTAGAGATGTGTTAGGTCATTAGGAGAAGAAGCAGCACTCTGGCTTTTTGAGTCTTCAGTGTTTTTGCGTTGATTCTTTGACATCTTTGTGGGCTTATCTACCTTCGATCTTTGAGGTTGCTGACCTGTGAATAGGGGTTTTATGGAGTCTTTGTTGTTTATGTGGTTGTTGTTGCTTTCTGTTTGTTTGTTTTCCTTTAACAGTCAGGCCACTCTTCCATAGGGCTGCTGTGGTTTGCTGGGGGTCCACTCCAGATCCGAGTCACCTCAGTCCCTCCCTGGATGTATCACCAGTGAAGGCTACAAAGCAGCAAAGATGGCAGCCTGCTCCTTCCTCTGGGGGCTCCATCCCAGGGGACACTGACCTGATGCCAGCCTGAACGTTCCTATAGGAGGCGTCTGGAGACCCCTGTTAGGAGATCTCACCCAGTCAGGAGGAACAGGGTCAGGGACCCACTTAAAGAAGCAATCTGGCTACCCCTTGGTAGAGCAGGTGTGCTGTGCTGGGGGGAACCCTACTCATCCAGACTGCCCAGACTCTCTAGAGCTAGCAGGCTGGGAAGGCTATGTCAGGTGAACCACAGACAGGGTGGCCACCCCTACCCTGGGGGCTTCGTCACAAGGAGAGATCAGATGAACTCATGATTTTTAAAAATAGATTTCCTAGTTCTGACCCTTGAAAGAGTCTAGAAGTACCAAAACTCTGGTAGCAATCAGTATACCTAGTATCTGGGTCTTGGTTTCTAAATACCATTCCCCAATAAAAGGAATCAAATATCCTCAGTAAAAGGTTGTATTCCAAGTCTGGGGCAAGGAAAGGACAAGGTGAGACATCTTGTTTTGCCAGAAAGTGAGGAAGTCTTTACTAAAGAAATAACAAGGGCATATCAATAAAACACAGCAACCAGTTTTCAGGGCTTCTACTTGGCAAACGTGGGGAAATTGTAGCCTCAATAAGTATAATGAATTGTTAAATATTGAATAAATGAAAAGGCATAAATCCACATACAGTACTCAAAGGAGACAAAACAAAACAAAATTAATTTGGCACTATGGAAGATTATGACTATTAGTTTGACTTTCAACTCCTTACTCTGAAAATTGGAAATTAAAACAAAAGAACTATTTTCCCTGCTTCCTAAGAGCAATAGTAGTTAATCCCCAGGTGATCTAGAAAAGCTTCTTCAGAGAAGAATGTCGGCTAATAAGTTTGCGACCCCCAATGAAATAATTGATTCAGAAAATGATAATCAATGAATGTTAAAATCATTAGTTAAAAGATTGCTGGGAAAAGGACAGTGTCATATATCTCCAGTTGCTTGCTAATTGCAAAGGGGAAAATGGGCCTTTACAATCAGAGATCTACTTGTCACAACAAAACCAAGTAACTTAGCATCATTAATAGTGAAACAACCTGGCATTTTGTGCCTCCTGATGTAGTGCAATATGAAGTACACAACATCATTTATAAAGTTATCTGGCCAAAATGTTCTACCTGAATTTCATCAAGGTTTCAGAGCTGACTTCCAGTTTATAGTAGCTACAAGGGAGGGAGGAACTAGTTAAAAGATAAGATATCGCATCAGACACACTTATGTATCAGATCCTCTCAGCCTCACCTGTCTCCAGGGACATTGTGTTCAGCTCCAGGCATCCTTGCAGAAACCAAGTCTGCCTAGGCTCCAGAAGAGTTTATGTGGGCAGCACCCTACACTGCTGCTTCTCATCCCAAGCTTCTCCTGAGACAGAGACATGAAACTCTGCAGCCAGTTCCAGGCTTGCTCATGCACAAACTGAAAGGAGGGCAGGATTCACACTCTGTAGAGTGCACATGACTCTTGCATCAGTGGAATATGAAAGCTGGTGGATACATTCTTCCCTGTTGTCTCCTTCAAACAGATCATCTTAAGAAACAGCCATTGACATGCTGTCTCAGATGATCCCACAAGATAAAGTAGCCAACCTACTTAATAGTAGAGAATGGGCAGCATGATAACACATAGTCATATCACCTCACTCCCCTTCCCTGCCTCATTACCAACTGTCCACACCCACTCCTGCTCCCCAGGCCTGCACTTCCAAGGAGAATTGTAGCATATACGTCTTGCCTCGGGTTCTAACATCTGAGGAACAATGCACGTTAAGAATGACCCTATGGGCCAGGCGTGGTGGCTCACGCCTGTAATCCCAGCACTTTGGGAGGCTGAGGTGGGAGAATCATGAGGTCAGGAGATTGAGACCATGCTAGCTAACACTGTGAAACCCTGTCTCTACTAAAAATACAAAAAAATTAGCCGGGCATCGTGGCGGGTGCCTGTAGTCCCAGCTACTCGGGAGGCTGAGGCAGGGGAATGGTGTGAACCTGGGAGGTAGAGCTTGCAGTGAGCCGAGATCGTGCCACTGCACTTCAGCCTGGGCAACAGAGTGAGACTCTGTCTCAAAAGAAAAAAAAAAAAATGACCCTATGAGGCAACAGATCTAGAATGCAGGATAATCCAAATGAAAATAGGCCTTGACTTAAATACGTATATATGTATATGTGTATTTACATATGTATATATGTATATATACATATATACATACACGCAGCCAGGTGAGGTGGCTCACACCTATAATCCCAGCACTTTGGGAGGTGGGGTGGGTGGATCACCTGAGGTCAGGAGTTCAAGACCAGCCTGGTCAACATGGTAAAACCCCGTCTCTACTAAAAATACAAAAATTAGCCGGGCATGGTCGTGCATGCCTGTAATCCCAGCTACTCGGGAGGCTGAGGCAGAATAGCTTGAACCTGGGAGGCGGAGATTGCAGTGAGCTGAGATCGTGCCATTGCACTCCAGCCTGGGCTACAAGAGTGAAACTCCATCTCAAAAACACACACACACACACACACACACACGTATACATACACACACATATATATGTATATATGAATGGATGAAACAACTAAATGTAATGTGTGAGCCTTGATTGGATGCAGTTGAATAAAACTAGCTATGAAAGGTATATGGGAACTAACTAGGAAGTTTTGAAAATAAACTGGATATTAAGGAACACTTGGAAATTACTGTTGATTTTCTTAGATATGGTCATGGTTTAGCAGTTACATAGAAGAAAGCCTTTATTGTTAGGAGTTATATGCTGAATATTTAGGGCTGATGTGTCATAATATCTTCAACTGGCTTCCAAATATTTCAGAATATGTATATATATGTTTTGAAGGAAAGTATTTACACCTTAAAAGATAAATACACAGCTACATGTCCCCCAGAAAGTAAAGCAGCTGTTCAGAAGTACTCATTCCTCAAAAGCTACAATTTCGCTATAGAATTTAGTCCACCCACCATGTATAAGCGTGAAGGACTGTGAGAGGGCCTTTCAAAGGAAAGATGAGATGGCTCCACCTGGTATGTTGGAACAAGATGTGTGTGAGAGAGAGAGAGAGTTGAGGGGTGGGGGAAGATTTTTCTAAAAGAAATACTAAGATTTTCTTCTAATTATCCCGAAATTTTAAAAATAAAAGTTTTCACTTAAACTGAGAAACTTGAAGATTTCAGTGTGTTCAACTGCAGGTAAGAGCACTAGACTTTCCTAGAACAGAAACTGGTTACCTGTGAAGCCCTATACAACATGCTGTGAGCACAGTGCCTACAACACTAAAGGCCAAATGGCAGTTCAAGCTGAATCTGGCTCAATTTCCTAGAAAAATGGCACCATCTGCTGGCTGGGCAAAGGCAAACTTTATAGACCTGGACTCTGATAGGTCAAGGAAATCAGTACCATACTGCAAAACTTTCAGGATTTATCTCTGTGATTGGAAAGAAGTCTGAGTGCATTCTACGGATAGTCATCCCTTAGGCAGAGGAGAGAGATAATCTCTTTCATTTCATCACATTAAAGTCCCTTAAGAGTTTCCTGGGATGCTGCTGCTTGTTCTTAGCAGAGAATGGGAATGTCGATCAGCCTATCCAGGATAATATGACCAAAGTACCCCATCCTTTTACCCTGCCACCTCTTCATCCTCCAGCCCCTGTCACTTTCTAAGATTCTAACATTTCTGCTCTCAACTCTGTTTTGCTTTTGTAGAAACATCCTATAATACGGTGATCAATTCAACAGAATGACGTATTCGTCATGTCCCCAAGGAGGAGATGACTGAGATTTCAAATTCTCAAGCAGCCTCAATGCAGCCAGAGATTTAAGAGGATTATGTGTCCAGAAGGAGACTCTGGGCAAACACAGAATGGGTTCGGATTACTCAAATTCCTCTCAGATTTCTTAACCTGGTGGGCTATACCAAACCCAAAAAGTTGAAGCAGCCTCTACTTTTGCTTATTTTCTCCTAAGTCCGACCTTGGCTTTCTTTTGAATCTCTATGAGCAGAGACATGGCTCCTTAAGAAAGGAGACACTTCAATCCTGTTATAGGCTAATCTGTGTCCCCCCAAAATTTATACATTTTGGCCCTAACCCCCAGTATTTCCAAATAATTATATTTGGAGATAAAGCCTTTAAGATAAAATGAGGTCATTAGTGTGGGTTCTAATCCAATATGACTGATATCTTCATAAGAAGAGGAGATTCGGACTCAGACGCACAGAGAGGGAAGACCATGTGAAGACACAGGAAAAAGGGCATCTGCCAGCTAGGAGAGAGGTCCCAGAAGAAACCAACCCTGCTGCCACTGTGATCTCAGACTTCCAGACCCTAGAATTTTGAGAAAATAAATTTCTGTGATTTAAGTCTGTGGCACTTTACTTTGGCAACCCCAGCAACCTAATACAAAAGTCCATCTTTTAACAGTAGCTGAGAGAGGGAAAGGGAAGTGATGGAAATTGATATAAAGAAGAAGCATGTCATGGAAAGAGGGGGCTTTGAAGCTTCTCCCTCCTGCCCAACCTCCACCCACTATGGTTCATGGTGGGCTTTTGAGGACTCCATTAGGTCTTTGACCCACATCAGAGGTCCCCTTTCTTGGAGCTGAAATAAGGTTGAGAAGCTTTGAACTTCCTCTAGCGATTCGAGAATGTAGCCAGCAATTAACTTGTTTATTGCCCTTTACATACCAATTAGCAAACAACCATTTGTTGCTGAGCAATGTGTAAAGCTCTGAACATGGAAGAAGAACTTACATTTCTTATAAGTTAATTGTATTTATTTCACCTTTTCCAATTGCAAAAGTAAAACGTTTTTATCAATGAAAGCAAAGAAGATATAAAATATAAAGGAAAGATTGTCGTCTGTAATTTCCATCCTTAGACAACTATTATTTACTGTTTTAATGTGTTTTATTTCTGTCATTTTTCTACACATATCTTTAACCAATTAGGTTCATATACATAGTTTCATATTCTGCTTTTTTCACTTAACATATTGATAAAACAGTTTTCTCATTTTACTAAGTATTATTGTCTTCTCTATCTTCTTGAGAGGTTAGAAGAACCTGAGAACCTAAAGTTCTAAAACCCAGAAGAACAGAACAATTTAACAGATAAACCGTGCTAAAGAAATTATAGGAAGAGACAGACCTCAAATTAGCAAAGGAAATTTTCATAGTTAATAATACATACAGGGCCCAGTGGCTCACACACGCCGAGGTGGGCAGATAACCTGAGGTCAGGAGTTCAAGACCAGCCTGACCAAAATGGAGAAACCCCATCTCTACTAAAAATATAAAAAATTAGCCAGGCGTGGTGGCGCGTGCCTGTAGTCCCAGCTACTTGGGAGGCTGAGGCAGGAGAATCGCTTGAACCTGGCAGGTGGAGGTTGCAGTGAGCTGAGATCACACCAGCGCACTCCAGCCTGGGCAACAGAGCGAGACTCCATCTCAAAAAATAATAATACAGTTTATGGAATAAATGCTATGAACCCATCTTTAACAGATGACTTTACAGAGTTTGGAAAGTTACTAAAAGATAAAATTACACAATATGAAAAGTCACTATATTATGCCAGTTTTTTGGAAGTTTTGGTTGGATATGTGTGTATTTCACTGGAAATTGATGACTTGAAAAAGGTTACCAGTTCACCAACTGTGCTTTACAGTGAAAAACAAAAGCAAGCAAGGCAAAGCCAAAAAAAAGAAGAAATGTGTGGTTCCTGGAGTGGGGTTAAAAGCCACCATAACAGATGACCTGGCAGATTATGGTGGTGATGATGAAGCAACATCGTTGTCTGGGGTAAATACCTGTGATTCGTTGTCTCACGTCCACGGAAAACTGGATGTGGACATACAAAGAGTGAGGTGCACAGTGGAAGTTTAATAGGTGAAAGAAAGAGAAGAGCTCTCTGCAGAGAGAGGGTGCCTGGAGAAATGGGTTGCTGCCTCGACGGTGAGGGGCAGGAGATTTTGTAGATGAGCTTGGGGAGGCGGTGTTTGGTTTACATAGGGCGCAAAAGATTAGTCGGACCAGGTGTGCGTTTGCATAGCGTGTGAAAATCTGGCCATCCCCACTCTCATCTTTTATTATGCAGATGGGTTCTCTACCTGGCCGGCACCATGTTGGCTATTCTTTTACTGTACCATGGTGACAAAGAAAAGGGAAGGTGAACTCTCCATGTTGAACATACCTGGCCCTCAGATAGCCCGTTTGCATTGGCACAGCTGCCGGCATTCACCCGAGCAAGCTTCTGGCTTGCTTACCTATGCCTGCAGCTCGATTTTTCAGGCTGCTCTTTGTTAGAAAAGAAATGATTTGGGGGCTGCCTTTTTTGTTAAAAGGGAAATTCTGCCAAGGAATCTTTTACCTTCACTATCTTCCTGGATAACTTTCTTTTTTTTCCTTTTTTTGATAGAGTTTCGTTCTTGTCACTTAGGCTGGAGTGCAATGACACAATCTCGGCTCACTGCAACCTCTGCCTCCCAGATTCAAGCAATTCTCCTGCCTCAGTCTCCCAAGTAGGTGCGACTACAAGCGCATGCCACCACACCCAGATAATTTTTGTATTTTTAGTAGAGATGGAGTTTCACCATGTTGGCCAGGATGGTCTCGATATCTTGACCTCATGATCCGCCCACTTTAGCCTCCCAAAATGTTGGGGTTACAGGCGTGAGCCACCGCACCTGGCCTCCTTTTCCTTCTTAATGTGATCTAGTATCTAAAAATAAGTGTACCAAGCCCTAGAAAAGTCTTCAAGTTGCCCAGCCTGTGGGCAATATAATCCTGGCAGTTTGGGAGGCCAAGGAAGGTGGATTGCCTGAGCTCAGGAATTCAAGACCAGCCTGCGCAACATGGCAAAACCCCGACTCTACTAAAAATACAAGAAATTAGCCGGGCATGGTAGCAGGTGTTTGTAATCCCAGCTACTCAGGAGGCTGAGGCAGCAGAATGGCTTGAACCCAGAAGGCAGAGGCTGCAGTGAGCCAAGATAGCGCCACTGCACTCCAACATGGGTGACAGAGTAAGAGTCTGTCTCAAAAAAAAAAAAAAAAAGCCCAGCCTGTACATCAGACCCTTCTCTACATTTTAATGCAATTAATTATTTGTATAGGCTTCTTACTAGTGAACCACCCTGAATGTTTAGAAAAAGTGTCTTTGGTCATGGTTTACTTTCTTCCAATGTGCTGTTAGAATCTACTTGCTGGTATTTGACTTAGGATTTTTGCATCAAGAGTTTTAAGCGAGGTTATTCTGAGGTTATTTCTTCCTTGTGCTTTTTTGGTCAGGTTTTTATATCAGTGTTATGCTAGCCTAATACAAATAATCGGGAGGCCTTGTTTCTCTGTGGCATGAGATGGCTAAAATAACTCATCCATCTTTTCTCTTTTTTTTTTTTTTTTGAGACAGAGTATCGCTCTGTCTCCAGGCTGGAGTGCAGTGGCACGATCTCAGCTCACTGTAACCTCTGCCACTCCAGTTCAAGTGATTCTCCTGCCTCAGCCTCCCGAGTAGCTGGGACTACAGGTGAGCGCCACCACACCTGGCTAACTTTTGTATTTTTAGTAAAGATGGGGTTTCACCATGTTGGCCAGGATGGTGTCCATCTCTTGACCTTGTGATCCGCCCACGTTGGCCTCCCAAATGCTGGGATTACAGGCATGAGCCACTGCGCCCAGCCTTCATTCATCTTTCCTTTTTTTTGAGGCGAAGTCTCGTTCTTATCCCCCAGGCTGGAGTGCAATGGTGCGATCTCAGCTCACTGCAACCTCCACCTCCCTGGTTCAAGCGATTCTCCTGCCTCAGCCTCCCGAGTAGCTGGGATTACAGGTGACCGCCACCACACCCAGCTAATTTTTGTATTTTTAGTAGAGATGGGGTTTCACCATGTTGGCCAGGCTGGTCTCGAACTCCTGACCTCAGGTGATCTGCCTGCCTTGGCCTCCCAAAGTGCTGGGATTACAGGCGTGAGCCACCATGCCCTGCCCATTCATCGTTTCTATAAAGGTTTGTCAAGTTCGTTTTTGACAAGAAAAGTAAGGGTGTTTTTAATACGAGATGGAGCTATAGGTTGTCTCTGCTCAGACAGGTTTTCCTTAATTTCCACCCTTCATTTTATTTTCTTTCTTTTTTGTTTGTTTGTTTGTTTGTTTTGTTTTGAGATGGAGTCTTTCTCTGTTGCCCAGGCTGGAGTGCAGTGACACAATCTCAGCTCAGTGCAACCTCTGCCTCCTGGGTTCAAGTGATTCTCCTACCTCAGCCTCCCTCCTGCTGGGACTACACGCACGAGTTACCACGCCCAGCTAATTTATTGTATTTTTAATAGAGGCGGGGTTTCACCATGTTGCCTGGGCTGGTCTGAAACTCCTGAGCTCAAGTGATCTGCCTGCCTCAGCCTCCCAAAGTGCTGGGATTACAGGTGTGAGCCACCGCGCCGGGTCTTATTTTCTTCTCACTACCCTCACCCCCTTCCTTCTGCTCCTTCCACGAGTCTTAGCAAAAGCTTCCTTTTTACAACTTGCCTTTTTAGTAATCTAATTTTACCTGGAAAATGCCATTTATAGTATATTTACCTTCCCTATTTGTATGTGTCATATTGCTGAGTTAGTTAGAAAATTACAAAACTTTTCATCAAAGTGATTGTTCCAAAACAATGTTTTGTTGTGGGAGAAGTAGGGGTGGTACTCTGAAGCTATCCTAAATGTCTACAGGATGTTTCTCAGCAAGCCATATATACCCTAATTCCCCTCTCTGGTTTTGGGTGGTTCAATATTATAAAGAGAAGCATTGGGGGAGCAAATATAAGACCACAAATATTTCATGCAATATCAATTATGGCTATAGAAGCAAATGAAACAGAGAAGAGAAATAACTCTGTGAGCTGACAGTGTAGGGATGGTAGGCAAGGGGAATTTCTTGGATGAAATGTCCCTTTAACTATGCTTACAGAGAGGGCCTCAGAGACAAATCAGTTTACGGCTTTTAAAAACTCACTACTATTTTTAGACCATGGCATATTATAAAATAATTAATTTTTGACAATTCTATACAGTCATCCATTGGTATTTTAGGGGAATTGATTCCAGAACCCTTCCTGGATACCAAAATTCCTGATGTTCAAGTCCCTTATATAAAATGGCCTAGTATTTATACATAACCTACACACACTCTCTTGTATACTCCAAAGAAGCCCCTTTTGACATTTTTGTACAATTCTTCTCTAGGGTAATGACCATTAAAAGTTAATTTATTTTAAAGGTTAATGTAAATAAATTTTGAATGTGAATCTATTGTATTTGCTTCTAAGATCACACAGAGATCTCTTATGTGTTTATACCCCCCTTTTGTTGGCAGTAAGATCTTTCTTAGATTACAAAAAAAAAAAAAGAAGAACCTTCAAGCTCACCCTAATGAGAAATCTCTTTGCAAAGTCATATCTAAAGTCATAAGTCACTTTAAAACTCAGTCCACCACGGGAACATGCTGAGCTCTGGAAGGAGGTGGTGCCTGCGCCTGTGGTGGCCTGTGTCCCAGAGGTCCCTTCAAGGCACTGGCCGAGCTCTGCAGCTCATCTGTTGACTCCTGCTCCCTCTGCTGGCCCCGCTGCTCAGTGGCCATCCCCAAAACAGCACTTGTGTCAGACCTACAATGGGCCTCAGGAGACAGCAAAGACAGGTCCACTTGGGGAAACTGAGTCCCAGCTGGTGATGGGCCTTGCTCAAACTCAGTCAGTGGCAGGGCCAGCACTGCAGCCAGCCTTCCCACTGTTCTCCAGTCCTCACAATTACACAATTACTCATATCTACTCAAATATTTTAGCACTTGGTGGTACTCCTAACCTATGAGCTGCTTTTCCAAAAACAAACACGTTTCAAAGTGCATATATTATTAATTTATAATGTACAAATAATGGTTGACATTTTGACTGAGTTAACTGAAAGATTTTTTAAAAAAGATTCTGTTACTGATGCTGGTGATACACATAACAAAAATAATGAATCCCAAAAACAAGCAGACTGAGCAAAACAAGCCAGACATAAAATAGTATGTGTGTAAAGTTCCATTTATTCCTTTTACATGAAGGTCCAGAACAGGCAGAACTACCCTATGCTGATAGAAATCACATCACTGATTTCCTGGGGCAGGAGGAACTTCCAATGGGCCCAGGGGAACATTTTAGACTGATGGAAATGTACTAGATCTTGATTGTGATGTTGATGGCACAGCCACACACACTTGTCAAAACCCACTGAACACTTATCAAAACCCATTGAACTATACATTTTATTTTATATTATTTTATTATTTTTTCTTTTTGAAATAGGGTCTCACTCTAGCCCAGGCTAGAGTACAGTGGCATGATCATAGCTTACTGCAGCCTCGACCGCCCAGGTTCAAGCAATCCTCCCACCTCAGCCTCTTGAGTAGCTGAGACTACAGGCATGTGCCACCACATCTGGCTAATTTTTGTATTTTTTGTAGAGATGAGTTTTTGTCATACTGCTGAGGTTGGTCTTGAACTCCTGAGCTCAAGTGATCCTCCCACCTCAGCCTCCCGAAGTGCTGGGATTACAGGCATGAGCCACCTCACCCAACTGAAGTACACATTTTAAATGCGTGTATTTGTATTTGGTGTAAATTGTACCTCAAAAAGTTGGTTTTAAAAGAAAAACGCTCTGGGCTAGTCAAATCATAAACTCTAATCAGTTCTTTCAACCTGAATATACCTGGACCTATTTTTTAAAAGAAAAAATAAAAAGGTAAAGAGCGGTGGCTCACACTATAATCCCAGCACTTTGGGAGGCCAAGGATCACCTGAGGTAAGGAGCTCGAGACCAGCTTGGCCAACATGGTGAAACCTGTCTCTACTAAAAATACAAAAATTAGCTGGGCGTGGTAGCATGCACCTGTTAATTCCAGCTACTCGAAAGGCTGAGGCAGGAGAATCACTTGAACCCAAGAGGCAGAGGTTGCAGTGAGCCGAGATGGCACTACTGTACTCTAGCCTGGGCGACAAGAGTGAAACTCCATCTCAAAAAAAAAAAAAAAATACCAATAAACAGACATCCTCTTGCTTCAGTATTTGGCCACATGCTTTGATTTCCTGAAAAAGAATAAAAACCTAGATCCAAAAAGCAGTGTCAGGGAGGGAAATCATAGTTTCCACATGTTTTCTCAGAAGACAATTGAGTGCCAACAACAACACGCCAACAGGAGAAATAAAATTATGGCAAGAGCATGATGCTGGGTGGAGGTCTTTTGAATCCCCAGCTCATACCTCAAGACAGTGCTTGGCCACAGGTGAGCTCAGGGCCTGAGTGCACGTGGCACAGGCTAAACCAGGAGCCACTCAAGGCAACACCAGGGCCCAGCCCCTCACCAAGGTGTGTGCTCTGGGATGGAGACTCAGCTGCCAGACAGAACTGTGACTTGGAGTTTCTGTTCCACCTCAAACTTTCTTTCATGTGACAGTGGCTACACTGCACTGTGACCTCGCTTTGATTGCCACCCTTCATAAGCCATGCACCACAACTTTATTTATGGCACCAGGTCTTACATGTGTGAATTAGGACTTAGACGGAAGAAAATCCAGTTCTGGATTCTGGGTTCAAATTTGCTGGTAAAAAAATAGGGATTTGTTTATTTATTTTAGAGACAGGGTCTTGCTGTGTTGCCCAGGGTGAACCCAAACTTCTGGGCTCAATCAATACTCCCACCTCAACCTCCCAAGTAGCTGGGACTTCAGGCACCTCACCCAGCTTTGTTACAAACTCTTTAACTCATTTAATCCTTACAGCAACCTTCTTTGCAAGATTCTCTTATCACCCCCATTGTACAGATAAGGAAACTGAGATAGAGAGAAGTTCAGTAGCTTCATCAACATTATAGAAGGGACAAAGCCAGGCAGCAAACCTAGGCTGTCTGTCCTGATAACTCACGCTTTTAATCAGCATTTTTTACAGTGCCTCGCCACACTAAATCAAGATGTGGATGCTGCTATGACCTGAATGCTCCTGTCCTCCCAAAATACATATGTTGAAATCCTATCTGTCAAGGTGATGGTAGTAGGAAGGAGGTGGTTCCTTGGGAGGATGATTAGATTATGGGGGTGGAGCCCCCGTAAACCGAATTAGTGCTTTTATAAAAGAGGCCCCAGAGAGGCCTTCAGCCCCTTCCACCATATAGGACAGACAGAGACGGTGCTGTCTAGGAGCCAGAAATCAGGCCCTCCCCAGACGCTGAATCTGCCAGTGCCTTGATCTTGGACTTCTCAGCCTCCAGAACTGGGAAAAATAAATATCTGTTGTTTATGGGCTACCCTGTGTGTGATATTTTGTTATAACAAATAATAGCCCAAACAACTAAGATACTTTAAACCCTCACTACTCAAAGTGGGGTCCATGGATTAGCAGTCGCAGCACCAACCAGGAGCTTCTTAAGAATGCAGAGCCTGAGGCTGGGCGCGGTGGCTCACGCCTGTAATCCCAGCACTTTGGGAGGCCAAGGCAGGCGGATCACGAGATCAGGAGATCGAGAACATCCTGGCCAACACGGTGAAACCCCGTCTCTACTGGAAAAAAATACAAAAAATTAGCCGGGCGTGGCAGCAGGCGCCTGTAGTCCGAGCTACTTGGGAGGCTGAGGCAGGAGAATGGCCTGAACACGGGAGGCGGAGCTTGCAGTGAGCCGAGATCGCGCCACTGCACTCCAGCCTGGGCAACAGACCGAGACTCTGTCTCAAAAAAAAAAAAAAAAAAAAAAAAAAAGAATGCAGAGCCTGTCCTCCCTAGACCTACTGGCTTAGAGCTGGCATTTTAACAAGATCCTCAGGTGGTTCACTAAAGTCGGAGAAGAGCTGCTCTAAACAAGAAAGCGTTCAGTTTCTCTTGCTTTGTTTTGCTCTGTGTTTGCTTTTCTTTTGGTCCCAGGCTCCTTTGAGAATCTGATGAAAGTCATGGATCCTGGGCAAAAAAAAATGTGCACAGGATTTTGAAGTGGAGTTCATAGATTCATGTTCATGAAACCCTATTGCGGAGGATTTGAAGGTGCTGAGAATCAGTCCTTTATGCCTTTCACGTATTATTACATGTAGTCCTTATAAACCCACTATCGTTAACATGGGAACTTGGAGAGGTTAAGTAGCTCGCAAGAGTCATAGCTAGGAAGTGCTGATGCCAGGGACAAACTAGACATTCTGTCCCCAGGGTCCAACTATAATGCTTTTCTGCTGAGAGGGGGTGACTCAGCTACAGTGATTCTGGGGAATATCCTGATACGACTTTCCCCTTCTCTGACAAGTTCACCTTCTCCACTACAGTACAGTTCCCATGAAGGAAGCGCCAATGGAGTGATGAGGTGGGGGCCACTGCCTACAGAGGAAGCTTGGCCGGATGGTGGATGGGTCCTAGCAATCCACGTGATGGTGGGTGTCCTGGGAAGGTCTCCTGTGTATCTTCCCGACACATTTCCAACCTGTCCAGCCTCAAGCCACGTGCCAATGCATAACTTTCACCTATGTCACTCTCCTACTTTCAACCATGGTTGGCAAAGAGATTTCCTTTCATGGGCCAACTGATTAGATTGGTAGTGGCTGCTTGGTGTTCCAGTATTAAAGAGAAGCCAGTTGAGGGCTGTGATAGATTAGTAACACCTGCCCCCCAGTGGCACAGGCTATCACAGCAGTAGGAACGCCACCTGGTCCATTAAATCACTGCTTAATTCCCTTGGCTTGCCATTCTTTTATTTAACACACCTGTACTAAATATGAATTCTGTATACACAGCAAAAGCACTCTTATCCATCCTAATGGAATGACAAACTTAAACTGCCTGACAGAATGAAGTATTACTAACAAGCACATACACCTTAAACATTTCATTTTCAATTAAAACACTTACATACTTATGAATTAACCACTTTTAGAAGAAGGGCTAAGTCCCTTTGCTTCTGGGTCCACTCTTTTGGAGTTTCCCATAGATTTTTTTCACACCAGACTCAAAATGCACCGTTTTTTCTTTCTTTGTTTCTTTTTTTGAGTCAGGGTCTTACTCTGTCACCCAGGCTGGAGTGCAGTGATGTGATCATGCCCCACTACGGCCTCGGCCTCCTGGGCTCAAGTGACACTCCCACCTCGGCTTCCTGAGTAGCTGGGACTACATGTGTATGCCACCATATCTGGCTAATTTTTATTTTTTGTAGAGAGAGGGTCTCCCTATGTTGCCCAGGCTGTTCTCGAACTCCTGGGCTCAAGTGACCCTCTCACTTTGGCCTCCCAAAGTGCTGGGATTATAGGCATGAGCCACCACATCCGGCCAAAATGCACTATCTTTTAAATATCCTTCCGAGGCAATCTGCCGGCAGTATCTTAACAGATTCCCAGTTACTATCGGCTTCCCCACACCTCATCCAAAAGCAAAATTTATGGGAAATTTATATATAATTTTCCAAGCATTCAACTTAGTTTTCATACAAATAATCCTTTTCTTCCCCCCTCATAAAGTTACCAAACCACACATTTCATCAAATTATATAATTATGTAACAAGTATAATTTGTACAAAGAGATTTGGGCAGAAACACAACTAATTACTGGATATATGCTATCAACCAGCTGCAAAGCATTTTACGGAGAACTGGAGAGCATTAGTTACTCTCATGAGCCAGATAAGTGATGGCCAGTTAGCGGAGTTTTGGTTATACTACACAGAGCCCTCTCTGGTGACATTCAATTAAATGGGACTCTCTATTAGTTGAAATTTCCATGTATGATGTTCCTAATATGTCTGTAAGGTATTAAAATTCCTGACGTAGGCTGGGCATGGTGGCTCACACCTATAATCTCAAAACATTGGGAGGGCAAAGTAGGCAGATTACTTGAGTCCAGGAGTTCGAGACTAGCTTGGGCAAAATGGCAAAATCCCATCTCTACAAAAAATACAAAAATTAGCCAGGCACGGTGGTCCAGTCACGGTGGTATGCGCCTGTAGTCCCGCCTACTCAGGAAGCTGAGGTGGGAGGATCGTCTGAGCCCAGGGAGGTTGAGACTGCAGTGAGCCATTGCATCACTGCACTCCAGCCTGGGCAACAGAGTAGGACCCTGTCTGAAAAACAAAACAAAACAAAGAGATCCTGCTATGACTTGGAATTATAAAATGAAGAGGAACAAAAGATTAAAATATGTTCAGATAATCCTTTCTGGTGTCTTCACCTTTTTTGCAGGGAGTCTTTTGACATCATTTTAAACTTACGTTCTGCCATAAGAACTCTTGTAATTTAGCTTTTGTCAAATCTGAAACAAGGAGAGGTTAAAATATATATAAATTAAAGTAAGTTTGTGATCTCCATAGTGTTATGATGTAATACCCCAAAGAAAATATTGATCTTGGCAAGTAGTAACAGAAACCAAAAATAACAGTGGTTAAGACAAGAGAGATATTTGGGGGTTTCTTTGTTTTGTTTTGTTTTGTTTTTCTTCTCACAGAGATAGGCAGTCTGGGGCTAGAATAGCAAATCCAGGTTTACCTGGGATGCAAGCTTTTTATTTCTGTCCAACTGCCTTACTTTATGACTTCCATCCTCAAGTTTGCTTCATGGTCTCAAGATGGCTGCTGCAGCTCCAACTATTACGTTAGCATTCAACGCAGGATGGCAATAAGGGAAGGCCACAAACCATGTGCTTCCCAGTCAATTCAGTCCCCTTAGAAAAACTTTACTGGAAAGCCCCACCTAGTGACCTCTGTGTACTTTATCACTGGCACTCTTATCTGTAAGAATATCTAAAAACATCATTTTATAGCTAGGCACCAGATTCAATGATTTTGAGTTCTTGTTACTGAGAAAGAAGGAAAGACTGGATAATGAGTAGAGTAGATGATCAACAGTGTTTCCCACAAAATATAATCTGGCCAGGCACAGTGGCTCACGCCTATAATCCCAGCACCTTGGGAGGGTGAGGGAGGAGGATCGCTTGAGCCTAGGAGTTCAAGACCAGTCTGGGCAGCATGGTGAAACCCCGTCTCTACAAAAAATACGAAAATTAGCTGGACATGGTGGCTCATGTCTGTGGTCCCAGCTACTAAGGAGTCTGAGGTGGGAGAATCACCTGAGCCTGGGAGGTCAAGGTTGCAGTCAGCCGTGATCACACTGCTGCACTCCAGCCTGGGTGACAAAGGGAAACCCTGTCTCAAAAAAAAATAAATAAAATAAGTAAATTTTTAAAAATCCTAGCAGGATATTCTAAAAACTGAAATATTTGATACACATCTTATTTCCTGACTGGTCCAAATAACCGGGAATATCTGTATACTGCAAAGATCTATTGATGTTTTGCTTTGGAAAAGTGCTGTTCAGCTGTTACAACTATGTTTTAGACACCGTGTGGAACACTTGTTTTATTCACTCCCTAACTTCATTTCAAGCCACACGCTACCCAGGACATTTGTATTGGGTGCCAGCTCAAGCTCACATGATTGTTGCTACCATGAGCAGAATTTCGCTTCTACAAAGTACATACTGTGCTTTGTAGTTGTGAACTTTTAGAAATATTGGTCAAGGTCATATTACTGATTTTTGCCAATCAATTGCACCTGAGAACACAAGACGCACTAGGCAGGCAGCAAAAAGCAGGGGACTGACTGCCCAGGGTGGCTTGCCTCCAGTTTCTTTTTCAAGGCAGCCAATGCTTTTTACAAGGGTGCAGTAAGTTCTCTCTTCTCCAGTATCCAATACAACAGTTGCAATAGTGTATCTTAGACTCATTTGGAAATACAATTCACCAAACACTTAACAAGCGCTGACTTTGTTAGAAGATGGGAATGCCCTCAAAGATTTCACACCTACGAAGGGAGATGAGATGTGAGACACTGATTAACGGGTAAAAGGAAGGCCTAGAGAGATTATGGAAGAAAGTTCATAGCTTCCTTACTTCTACTAAGTTACACTTGAACAAGCCCCAGCCCACAAGGCCCCTTCCTTCGCAGTGGTTGTCCTGGACACTCCACTCTCCACTTTTTTTTTTAAACCTTCATGGGAAGTATTAGATTTCTTGCTTTTACTTTTTGGGCATCAAAGTCCTATTCACCAAGCATCTCCAACTATAATTTGTTAGGCTACATGTAATCAATTCCTTCCTCTGTTCCCATCATCTCTAATGCTTCTTTCAGATGCTGTATTGGCTGGCATTGTTCACTAATGACAAGACCTCACTAGGACCAGGCGAGATCATTTTGGCTTCCATCGTCTGACCATCCCGTGAGCATCACCAACAATGTCAAACACTTAACAACCTCTGACACCCTTTAGCACCATGGCTCAGACTCTCAGATTTAAAGCATGATGGATGCATAAATTCAGCTGGCCCCCAATCATCCCTCTCTCACAGGTACCATCTCAACATCGGTTATGTACCTCTACCTCCCCAAATCCACCTCCTCCCAAAGTCTGAACTTCCAGCAGTGGGGAAATGCCCTCTCTCCTAAATTCCTGGTTCCATCCTCCCAATGTATAAGCAAATTGTCCGAGGTCAGAATCGTGATTCCCAGTGAACACACTAGTTCAAGAATTTGGGGTTACTTATGTACACAAATAAATAAAGATGCAATATAAATGAATGTAACAATGTAACAACAGACAAGTATGAGGAAGAGAGTACAATGGGTATATTCTAGTACTCAGAATACCAGTCATACGTATGTAATTTGTTTTTTTATCTAAAATACACTTTTCCATACAGTAATTTATGTGAACTCAAAGACTCTAGCCTGTACAGAAATAGGTCAGGTATTATTATCATTTTAAACATCAGAAAACAGAATCTTAGAAAGATTAACTACCTTTCTCAAAAACCTCTCAAACAGTACAATAGAACTTCAATGTAAATCCAGATCTTCTGTCCAAATCCAGTTCTTCTTCTACTACATTATCTGCTCATGGAATTACTCTAATGTTCAGCTCATTGTGGGGCAGCCTTAACTAAGAAAACATTATAAATCTCCCTCTTGATTAGGCGCAGTGGCTCACGCTTGTAATCCCAGGACTTTGGGAGGCCGAGGTGGGTGCACCACTTGAGGCCACGAGTTTGACACCAGCTTGGCCAACATAGTGAAACCCCGTCTCTACTAAACATACAAAAAATTAGCTGGGTGTGGTGGCAGGCACCTGTAATCCCAGCTACTCGGGAGGCTGAGGCAGGAGAATTGCTTGAACCCGGAAGGTGGAAGTTACAGTGAGTCGAGATTGTGCCATTGCACTCCAGCCTAGGCAACAACAGCAAAACTGTGTCTCAAAAAAAAAAAAAAACTCCCTGTTTTTCAGTATCAGAGCCTACTATGTGAGTTTACAAGTCTTCCTTAACTTACCGAGCTGAATTACTCCTTTAGATCTTTGTTATTTCTCCCACTGGGAAGTGGAGTCATTTCCTTCCCCTTGAATCTTGGCAGGCTTTGGTGACTTGCTTCACCAATGTAACGTTGCAGAAGTGATTTATGAAGCTAGGTCATAAAAAGCCTGTCAGCTTCTATCCAGACCTCCTAAGAACTCACTCTTAGAAGCCTGCTGCTATGCTGTGATGAAGTGCAAGCAGCCCATAGAAAGAGCCATGAGGAGAGGAAACAAGGCCCCAAGAGACAGCCCTGGCTGAGCTCCTGGCCAAAAGCCATGTGACGGAACCATCCTAGAAGTGGATCACCCAGTCCCCGTAAAGACAGATGAGCTGTCTCCACCCAACCTACCCAACTTGCAGATCCATAGACCAAGTAAATGATTGTTATTATTTCAAGCCATTAGGTTTTAAGACGATTTGTTTCGTAGCAAATAACTGCAGCCTACCTTTCCAAAACCTTCATGGCTAACAACAATACGCAAACAGAAGTAGTAGCATATATCAAACTGGCTATACATTATGAATATTTGCATGTTTATTTCACTTACATATTCTATTTTATATTTTTAAAAGTAAATGAAGAGGCCGGGCGCAGTGGCTCACACCTGTAATCCCAGCACTTTAGGAGACCTAGGTGGGCAGACCACCTGAAGTCAGGAGTTCAAGGCCAGCCTAGATAACATGGTGAAACCCTGTTTCTACTAAAAATACAAAAAATTAGCTGGGTGTGGTGGCACACGCCTGTAATCCCAGCTACTTGGGAGGCTGAGACAGGAGAATTGCTCGAACCCGGGAGGCGGAGGTTGCAGTGAGCTGAGATTGCACCACTGCACTCCAGCTTGGGTAACAAGAGTGAAACTCTATCTCAAAAAAAAAAAAAAAGTAAATGAAGAGTACCCTCTGATTTAAAAAGAAAAAAAAACGCAATTAGATGAATTGCTTTAAAATGCCTTCAACCCTAAATAATAAAAATCTTATTATAAATATATTAGTATTTTGTTTGAAACTCTGTGAAAAGAATTAGGCCCTCCAGCTTTTACAGTTCCATGAAGGGCTTCTAAATATAGGAAAGTAAAACTGAAATTTATGTCAGTTTGTTAATGGCATCACTTAAAACTCTAACAGTTAATTAACTAATTAACAACTTAATTAACTCAGCAGTTAATTTACTTACTTGAGTTCACTTAAATTCCCTAGATGTGATTTAATGAACTTTCAGTGTAATTTCTGACTAACCATGTAAATTGTATGATGTATATCTCTTCAATTTGGAATTTTTTTTTGAAATAATATTATTTAAGGCAGAACACTAAGCCTACTAGTGAGTTTTCATTTTTTTCTTCAATAGGGAAACTCTGAACTTCTGGCAAGTAGCAAATTTCCCATCAACCTTGCTGGGGTATTTTTTGTTATTGTTTTTGTTTTTAAGACAGGACTCACTCTATCATCCAGACTGGAGTGTAGTGGCATGATCTCGACTCACTGCAACCTCTGTCTCCTGGGCTCCGGTGATCCTCCCACCTCAGTCTCCTGAGTAGCTGGGGCTACAGGCATGTGTCACCACACCCAGCTAGTTTTTGTATTTTTAGTAGAGATGGGGTTTCATGTTGGCTAGGCTAGTCTGGAACTCCTGGGCTCAAGAGATCTGCCCACCCCGGCCCCGCAAAGTGCTGGGATTACAGGCATGAATTAATCCACCCAGCCCCACTCAGCCTTTTTACTTTCACAAAGAAAATCATATTTGGATTTGCTGGCTTGTTTAAATGCATCAAAATAAGATTCACAAATCAGCAAGCCAATGTGACCAAATTTCATGATAGTTTATTAATAATTAATTATCATATATTCTTAGAAAATGGACATTGAAACAAACAATAATTGAAAAAGAAACTGTTATAAAACATTTCTCCGGTCCATGGATTTACTTATTTAACCAATATGTTTACGTAGCAGTAGGTAATGTCAGGTTACTCAATATGTGGCCCATCAACCTGCGCCCATCTATGAACTGTTTTTACCAATGGGAAATGAGAACAGGAAGTAAGTGTTTAGATATATTTACAGGACTTTGAGAGAATAAATGTACGTCTATTGACTATCATAAAGAGACATTTGGAGGCCAGGTGCAGTGGCTCACGCCTGTAATCCCAGCATTTTGGGAGGCTGAGGCAGGCAGATCACCTGAGGTCAGGAGTCCAAGACTAGCCTGCCCAACATGGCGAAACCCTGTCTCTACTAAAAATACAAAAATTAGCCAAGTGTGGTGGTGAGTGCCTGTAATCTCAGCTACTCGGGAGACTGAGGCAGGAGAATCACTTGAACCTGGGAGGCAGAGGTTGCAGTGAGCTGAGATCGCACCATTGCATTCCAGCCTGTGCAACAAGAGTGAAATTCCATCTCAAAAAAAAAAAAAGAAAAAAGAAAAGAAAAGAGAGAGAGACACTTGGGCTTGCATTTTGCCCTGTATTTTTATTTTAGTTTTCTAATCATTCATTTTTATTGTGTTTTACAAACATCTCAGTCTGCAACAGATTGCTTTTTTTTTCAAAGCTGGTTCTTTTTCAAAGATGGTTTGCGAAGCACTGATTTAACTGTACTAACTACTGTGGCAAACAAAAATTGGATAAAAAATGATCCTTGCTTTCATAAAGCTTGCATATTAATAAGAAAGGCAGGTTGTGATTGTTGCATAATTGAAGTGTAAACAACATGTTCTAGACACTTAGAGGAAAAAGATGATTCCACAAGGAAAGGTAACAGAAGGCTTTGTGGAGGAGGCAATTGTTGAATGAGGTCTTATTTGATGAATGAGTAGAGTTTGGGGAGGTAAAAACAGAAGAGGATACAGATTTGAGGCAGAGTGAACAATGGGAGTGAAGTCAGGGGGAACAAATGCAGCCGTGTATTCGGAAAAACATGCAACTGACCTCATTTGGTAGGAGCAGAGGGAATGTGATAAATCTAGAAGGATAGACCCAGAGGCCCAATTGTAGAAGGCCTTTTAAATGTGAAGCTAAGAGGTATGCACTTCCCTGAGGTCATCTCCAAACCGCTGCTGAAAATTTCTGAGCAGAGAAGTGGTGTTCTTAAAGTTGTGCTTCTGACAGAGGAATTCGAGGGGAGAAAAACTGGAGAATTAGATGAGGAAGGATACTCCAGATTCTTCAGGTACAACCTGATAGATTCAAGTCATCTTAAGACCCTGTCAACTGAAATTTTTAAAAGTACACTTTTAACCTTTCCAAAGTAGTGATCAACAAGTGAAAATACAACAGCAATTTACCCCAGAAAGCTCCTGAGTAAATGATGGATTGCTAACATTTATGATGCATTCACCGTGTGCATTTTAGGTCCAGTATCTCATGTAATCATCAAAACCACTCTATTTCAGGTTCTATCATCCCCATTTTACATATGAGTAATTTGAGGCTATAAAAGTTAGGTCCCATACCCAAGGTCACTCGCTAAATAATAAGAGCCTAGGGCCAGGCGCGGTGGCTCACGCCTGTAATCCCAGCACTTTGGGAGGCTGAGGTGGGTGGATCACGAGGTCAGGAGTTCAAGACCAGCCTGGCCAAGATGGTGAAACCCCGACTCTACTAAAAATACAAAAATTAGCCAGGTGTGGTGGTGGGTGCCTGTAATCTCAGCTACCCAGGATGCTGAGGCAGGAGACTCTCTTGAACCCAGGAGGTGGAGGTTGCAGTGAGTCGAGATCACGCCATTGCACCTAGCCTGAGCAACAAGAATAAGATTCTGTCTCAAAAAAAAAAAAGCACCTAAAATTAACCAAATCAGTTTGATGCCAAAGTCCATTTTGGCACTATTGGATGCCAAACAAAAAGTAATCACTCAAACATGTTAGGCTTTCCCTGCATAAAGGATGATTTAGAAGACAATTAAAATCCATACCAGCTATCTACTTGAACCTTAGGAAGCCCATTCTTTGGGAACATCTGGGATTTTATCTGTTTTTCCATCTGAAAGATGAGACTACAATGAACAATAGGAAGATGATTTTTCTTTAGTAACAGCTGAGGGTATTTTTATATCTATAAACTCTTGAATATTCTTGCTTCACAAAAGGACCAGCACAAGTTGCATTAAAAAAAAAAAAAAAAAATACTTAGCCAGGCACAGTGGCTCACGCCTATAATCCCAGCAATTTGGGAGGCCAAGGCAGGCAGATCACGAGGTCAGGAGTTCAAGACCAGCCTGATCAACACGGTGAAACTCTGTCTCTACTAAAAATACAAAAATTAGCTGGGTTTGATGGTGTGTGTCTGTAATCTCAGCTACTCGGGAGGCTGAGGCAGGAGAATCACTTGAACCAGGGAGGTGGAGGTTGCAGTGAGCCAAGATCACACCACTGCACTCCAGCCTGGACGACAAAGCGAGACTCCACCTCAAAAAAAAAAAAATTGTTTTTATCAATATAACAAACCAAATATATGACTGCCTATCCAGAAGTACAAGTTACAATGGCAAGTCTGCACTTGAATAAATGGTGGCAATAAAAGGTGAAAAACACTATAAAGTTTATTGATTTGCCTAGTTGGAAAGGAGAAGCTAATGGAACAGAAACTACTGATCATAGCACCATTATTCTCTAGAAATGTGAGCAATTTCAAAGACACTATTTTTATCTTGAAAAAGATTCTAATTTAATTGTCTTCCATACTATAAATACAATTATATATCTGTTGTTTGAGAATCTTAGAAAAGAACCTTTAATTAAAACAATGCACATGATTGAGACAGAAATTCTAATAGAGGCACTTCTCTTTGAACACGTAACTTAGGAACTTACTGACAGATGTATCCTCCAATGCCAGCCCCTGAGAAGCTCCGAGGAATAGCAGTATTTAGTTTCTCATAACTGTTTCCTAAGCCTAAATAGAAATGTCTAATTATGTTGCAGTCTCCTTCATCTACTCTCCTTGCCAATCTCTTTAGCATACAATCCCAGCCTCAATGTTCTAACTAGTGTTCAGATTCCCAGGCTAGCTCACAAGAGTAGCCAGATTCAAACTGTAGCAGAAATAAGATTCAAGAAAAAATAGTATAGGAAAAAGGATGGGAGACAGGACAACGTATGTTCTGGTTATCTACTGCTGTGTAATAAATCACACCTAAACATAATGCCTGAACAGCAATGGTTTGTTAGCCCATGTGTTTCTGTAGATTGACTGAGCTCAGCAGGGAGGTTATTGACTAAAGTCTCTCATGCAGTTGCAGTCAGGTAGAACTGAGGCTGAAATTATCTAAAAGTTAACTGGACTGGACATCCAGGACAGTTCCTTTAGTCACCACATATGACATCTCACTTGGGATGGTTGGCAGAGCTGGTGGCTGATCAGGCATCTCTCTCTCTCC